>NC_047093.1:8295000-9497500 GCF_902459505.1 Geotrypetes seraphini
GAGTGAATTTTCAGACTATCTGAAGATCTGGTTGGTTTGTTTATTCAATCTTCTCTACTCTTCTCCCAGGAGAGCTCAGAATGGTTTACATGAGTTTATTCAGGTACTCAAGCATTTTTCCCTGTCTGTCTCACAATCTAGCTAATGTACCCGAGGCAATGGGGGGATTAAGTGACTTGCCCAGGGTCACAAGGAGCAGTGTGGATTTGAACCCACAACCCCAGGATGCTTTAACCACTGCACTGCACTACACATTCCAGGTATCTCCACTGCAGATTGCACCCACTTGACCCTACTAAATGGCAAATATTGCAGCCTGACTTTAAAGGTGGAAATACCTCTAATCCAGTGGTCTCCAACTCAAACCCTTTGCAGGGCCACATTTTGGATTTGGAGGGCCTCAGAAAAAAATAGTTAATGTCTTATTAAAGAAATGACAATTTTGCAGGAGGTAAAACTCTTTATAGTTTATAAATCTTTCCTTTTGGCTAAGTCTTAATAATAATATTGTCATTTATAGCTAAAGAGATGTATGATCAAGAAACTGTTTTATTTTACTTTTGTGATTATGATAAATATAACGAGGGCCTCAAAATAGTACCTGGCGGGCCGCATGTGGCTCCAGGCCATGAGTTTGAGACCACTGCTCTAATGGTACTTTTAACATCCCAGGGTAATAATTCTTCAACATTTCAAGTGCTGGATTTTGAAAAATGAGCAATTCTAAGATTGTTCTCTGATTCTGATACAAGGCTTCCTCACCTTTAACAGAGCACAGGGCACAATACCAAATGCCAATAAGCATACAGTATACTGTACCTTCATCCTCTTCTCCAAATTGCTCAGCTTCTGGGCATGCTGACCAGTAATTCACTCCTTCTTTACTTCATCTTGGACCATCTCAAAACTTTCGTTAAATTTTCCCAGGGAACTTATATTTCTCTCATATGACTTTTATAGTGCGTGCCACGTGGTTCACCATCACTGAAGCCACAAGAACAATGCCGCTTCTCTGAAATGTACATTTCATCTCACAGAGGCTTTGAGCCACTCTAGAGAGGTAGGTACTGTTTTCCTTTTCCTCTTCCCCTATCTCAATGTGTGGCATCTGGTCTACAACAACCACTAACGCCAAACCACAAAACCATCATCATCTTGAACCACCCCCCATCCCCAAGGATGTATCGAAGAGGTTTTACTTCTATCTATCTATTAAGTGTCAGAGTCTGGGATTTTGCAATAACCAGTCACATCCAGATTCAGCCCATCTACATCTTGGTCCATAGAATCAGTAAGCCAAGAAACTCAGCAGAATATTTCATCTTCATGAATGGTCGTTGGCTGCAACTCTTTAGGTCCTTTGTTCGGGAATGGGGAACTTCTCAGATTAGCCTGTTCGCCTTCAGAGAAAATGCCTAGCTTTCTCTCTGTCGTTTGATTCTTCCTTCTTCCAATATTATTAAAAATTGCTATTTCAAACTAAGAATTATATTCTCCACCAAATCAGAATAAGAAGGTAAAAATGCAGAGTGCTCAGCCCACTTAGTAAGAAGGATTAAACCAATATGTTATACTAACCCACTGCTGGACTGATCAGGTAAGGCACACCCGGAGTCTCAGTGGAATGTAAGCAGAACCAGCAAGAGAAAAAAAAAGACCAGATGCATGAAAAAATCATTAGCACCAAGTCTGCTTCTTGGTATGGCTGAAATGTGACCTGTGCCTTTAATGAATCAAGTGGGGGCCTGAGGAGATCAGAACTGTTGGCCCAAACACCCAAGAAATTCCACGCAATAATAAAGATCCCCCTGATTTCTCCTGAATATTTGGTGTGGGTCGGATATCAAACAATGAATATGCATAAACTTGATTTGCATGCACTGCCTCCATTAAATGTCAATTTCTTTCATGCATATTCATTGTGGATATCCTGAAAACTTGACTGGCAAGGGGGAACTCCAGGACCGAGTTGAAAAACACTGGTCTAACACTGCTTACCTGCCTCAGAAAATGACAGCAGAATTAGGACCCTAAGGTAATGCTGGGTAAACATAGACCTCACTATCCCCAAACCTCTAATGTCCTTTTTTCTCTATTGAGACACAGAGTTTTATTTGTCGTGTCAGGAGTGAAAGGGCCTGGCCAGGGTTTGACACGTGAATCAGAATAAAGCCACAAAGAAAGTCAATTCCAGCCACTCCAGATCCCTAACAGCTGCTCCAGGGCCTCGTGTTCTCTCTCCCTCCATAGAGAGACCAATTACAGCCAAGCAAAGTAGAGCGTACCCCCCAAATGGCCACTGGGTGCCCATTACAGAGCTGCCAGCTTCCTCTTTCTATGTTAATTGGGCAATTATGATGTTCAGTTGGCGGGAAGTTCTGCAGTCAGGGTTGGCACAGCTGCGAGTAGCACACGGTGGATGCTTGCATGTGTTCAGGTGCGGGGGCAGGATGATAGAGAGAACTCAAAAGGTACGTTCACCTGCTGTGCTCTGTACATACAAAATGGTCTCCAGAGATATCCACAGAAGTGGAGTCACTTAGCTACCCAAAATGGTTTCCAGGACCTGGGCAGAGGGCAACCCGAGAACAGGTGACCCAACCCTGTAATAATTGGGAAGTAAAGACAATGCAGACTTGAGCATGGTGTGCTGGAACTAGAGGGGAAAAGATAGCGTCACAGAAGTGGGACTCGCCTTGTGATGGAGATACAGGAAAGGAGGACGGTGAGCATCCGACTTTGTGTTAAGGATGGGAAGGGTGTGGTGTGTGTCTTGGATACTAATTGAATCTTCCTTGCCAGGCTAATTTCAAAAGGCCCAGTGAGGAAAGCAAATGCAAGAGAAGCCAGAGACTGAATTGCTCCTGGAGGCTTTGTAGAAAGTGCTTATGTCTAGAAACCTGTAAAGTATCTCAGTAAGGGAAGGAGAAGAGAGTAACAGAACCTCTTTTGTTTCTCTTGGACTGCTTATGTTTCTGGTTTTCCTTGCATGGTATCTGCTTGCCTCTGGCTTTCTTACAGAAGGGCTGAGCTACGCTGACCAAGCTACTTTGCCAGAAGGGGGGGTTAAAGGTTCAAAATGCTGAAAAATGTAGAGCAACAAACACCTCGAGACACTCCAGAGTGTCTTCCTTAGGGGATGCGTGTGAAGCAGTCCTGCCAAACACCAGCCAAAGGAGCATTCTTTTTTATGTTTGGGAAGGAAATGCACCAGATCATCTTGACTGTCCCCTTTTTGGTTTTATTTTCTTATGTTTCAAGCAGAGAACTGTGAGAAGGGCCAACAACCCAGTTGTAGGGGAGAGCTTCCTAATGGACTGTCTCCCTCTGCCTATTCCCCATCCCTTCTCACTAATATATGCAGACCCTCTAAAACCTGAAGGAGTCTAGACTGTTTGAACCCAGGGGAACCGTATTGTCTCTTCAGTGACCAGTTGAGAGAGGCTAATTCTTGCAAATTTCTCTAAGATATATCTGAATGTAAACCACTTAGACTAGAAGGACATAATCAAAAAATAAGTCTAAGTCTGTTTTCGGCCTAAGTTGCTAGTCGCCCAAAGTCGGACATGTCCAAAGTCCATTCTCGAAAAATACATCCAAAATATTTTTTTTTCCTGAGAATCGTCTACTTGTACGTCCAGCCGTTTGATCGTCCAGACCGCTAAATCGTCTATCTTTATACCCCATTCTCATCCAAATCAAAAACGCCTAGAACAAGACCTTTTGGACGTGGGAGGGGCCAGCAAAGTGATAGACTGGCCACCCAGACATTACAACAGAGTAATGAGGCACCTTACAGGGCATTGCTGTGAACTTCACAAAAAGGGTGCCACATAAACATCTCACCACAACTCCCTCGCAGATCATGGTGAGCCCCCAAAACCTACTAGAACCACCCCAGTAGCCCTTATTGCTGCAGGTGCCACCTATAAGCCAGTACATTTAGGGTTTTGCATTCATGTTTCACCATGAATGCAGTGGCTAATGATCCCGGGTCCTCCTCTCTATGGTTCACTAGCCCACTCCCTTTATTTATTTAATTTTCTATACCGTTCTCTCAAAGGAGCTCAGAACAGTTTACATGAATTTATTCAGATTCTCAAGTATTTTTCCCTGTCTGTACTATCTAATGTACCTGGGGCAATGGGGGGATTAAGTGACTTGCCCAGGGTCACAAGGAGCAGCATGGGTTTGAACCCACAACCCCAGGGTGCTGAGGCCGTAGCTTTAACCACTGTTCCACCTCTGTGCAGCTCTTCTAGGCTTTCCTATGGCAGTGACTGATGTTCTGGAGGCAAGTATGTACGTTTTTATTCCAATTTTTATGGCAGTGGGGGAGTGGGGGTCAGTGATCACTGGGGGAGTGTATGAGGTCTGTACTTTGTGTCTGCAGTGGTCATCTCGCCACTTTGGATACCTTCTGGGCACTTAGATCTGGTTAAAGATCGCCTAAGTCACTACGTATAAGTTTCATTGAGGCAGTCTCGTTAAACTTTCGGTTATACTTGCAGTACGACTAAGTCTAGGTCAGCCCAAATCCCGCCCTCACCATTCCTCCTAAAACGCTCCTTTTCACTTTGTCGTACAGTGGCAGGGAAAAGGCCTAAGCTGCTTTTAGATATGTGTAAAACCTGTTTCGATTATCGGCACTTGGACGACCTGTCTTTTTGATTGTCCAAGTGCCGATTTAGGTGGGATTTTAGACATATTTCTGTTTTGATTATGAGCTCCTTAGATTATAAGTGGTATATAAATAAATGAAATATAAAATATATACGTAAATGGGGCAATTCTATATTGAGGTGCCCACAAGCAGGTGCCACTTACATCTGCCAAAGACACTCTTCTATAAGATAATTTGCAAGTGCCATGAGCAGGCCTGGGCAGGGTCTCCTGTTACACACACAGTTGCACATCTTCCTTATGTTTAAAATTCTTCACCTAGCATTCATGTTTAAATGTATCAACTCAATACATGGTTGGTATGTTTTGTGGAAGAAATATCCAAATGCTGTGGGTGAATGAACCCACTTATCAGACAGATGGCAGGTGGGCATTGACAGAATACCAAAGGGCGTGGAATAAATGTAGAGGATCCTTGCCTAGCAAAAGGATGATAACCTAGAGGGGTGTAACCTTCAGAGAGTGGCAGATACCACTATGAGCTACAAGCTCTAAAAACCAACAATTTGCAAGTATTTGTCACTGGGTAGAATCTGTGAGTGACACTCCCAGAATGAATGAGCAATTGCTTACGTGGTCTGCTTAGAGGGAATATAGGTCTCAAGGGATAGGTTGTCAGAGGGAGGGAGAGCTGGATGGATAATCGGAAGATGACAACAGTATCATTTTATGGTATATGATGTGACAGAAAAGCCAGATCCTCATTGAAAGGTAGTACAATGAATTCAAGAAAGCGTGACATTTCTTACGGAAAGGAGGAGAAAGTGGATGCTATAGGTGGGCAGACTGGATCTACCATCATGTTTCTATGCTTTCTACGTTCCTCAATTGTAGTCAAATTACCTGTTAGTATTTTGACCATGAGGTCACTGATGCAGCATCCAGATCTTGAAAATTACCCACAAGGGAGTCACTTTTATCTGCTTTGCAGTGCCTCTGTGATTCTTCTCTTTATATCTAAACATAGAAACATAGAAATCGACGGCAGATAAGGGCCACGGCCCATCCAGTCTGCCCACCCTAATGACCCTCCCCTGCCTTTGCGAATAGAACCCACGTGTCGATCCCATTTGGCCTTAAAATCAGGCACGCTGCTGACCTCAATCACCTGAAGTGGAAGACCATTCCAGCGATCGACCACCCTTTCGGTGAAAAAGAACTTCCTGGTGTCACCATGCAGTTTCCCGCCTCTGATTTTCCACAGGTGTCCTCTTGATGCCGTGGGACCCCTGAAAAAGAAGATATCTTCTTCTACCTCGATGCGGCCCGTGAGATACTTAAACGTCTCGATCATGTCTCCCCTCTCTCTGCGCTCCTCGAGCGAGTATAGCTGTAATTTATCTAACCGTTCTTCGTACGGGAGATCCTTCAGTCCTGAGACCATCCGGGTGGCCATTCTCTGGACCGATTCCAGCCTCAGCACATCCTTACGGTAATGTGGCCTCCAGAATTGCACACAGTATTCCAGGTGCGGTCTCACCATGGATCTATACAAAGGCATAATGACTTCAGGCTTACGGCTGACGAAACCCCTGCGTATGCAACCTATGATTTGTCTTGCCTTGGAAGAAGCTTGCTCCACTTGATTGGCAGCCTTCATGTCCTCACTGACGATCACCCCTAAGTCTCGTTCTGCAACCGTTCTTGTTAGGATCTCGCCATTAAGGGTATAAGTCCTGCATGGATTCTGGGTACCCAGGTGCATAACTTTGCATTTTTTGGCATTGAAGCTGAGCTTCCATGTCTTAGACCAGCTCTCTAGTAAGAGTAGGTCATGCATCATATTGTCGGGCATTGAATTTTTATCTATTGTGCTTTTGCCCACTACATTGCTTAGTTTGGCATCATCGGCAAATAATGTTATCTTACATCGGAGCCCTTCTGCCAAGTCCCTTATAAAGATATTGAACAGTATCGGGCCCAAGACAGAGCCCTGGGGCACTCCACTGATCACCTCCGTCATTTCAGAGGGGGTGCCATATCTGTCTCGTCTCCCCAGTACATAAGAACATAAGAATTGTCGCTGCTGGGTCAGACCAGTGGTCCATCGTACCCAGCAGTCCACTCACACAGCAGCCCCCAGGTCAAAGACCAGTGCTCTAAATGAGTCCAGCCTCACCTGCGTACATTCCAGTTTAGCAGGAACTTGTCCAACTTTGTCTTGAATCCCTGGAGGGTGTTTTCCCCCATAACAGCCTCCAGAAGAGCGTTCCAGTTTTCCACCACTCTCTGGGTGAAGAAGAACTTCCTTACATTTATACAGAATCTATCCCCTTTTAACTTTAGAGAGTGCCCTCTCGTTCTCCCTACCTTGGAGAGGGTGAACAACCTGCGTTTATCTACTAAGTCTATTTCCTTCATTGTTTTGAATGTTTCTTTCATGTCCCCTCTCAGTCTCCTCTTTTCAAGGGAGAAGAGGCCCAGTTTCTCTAATCTCTCGCTGTAGCCCCTCTTCAAATTTTCTGCATTGAACATTTGAGGAAGAGCCTTAGGGTCCCTTTATACTGAATGTTTTTCTCTTGTGAATAACTCACGCGTTTCAGTGATATCTGCAGGCAAAAACCAGTGCCCTGCTCTTCATTTCAGCTTCTGGTAGTGTGTTTTTCACTGATTTTACTTCAGAGACAGCTGGTTGTCAGAAGGCCAGCACTGGTGAAGCTGGAAATACAGTATCTCTTGTAATAATTCACCTAATTCTGAAGTGCATGAATTTCAGAGGTCAGCCCCTTCATCAAAACAGTAGTGCATGCATATATTGTAAATACCATTTTTAAAATACATAAAACAGATTAAGTCTCAGCTTCTTGTAAGAGCAATATATACTGTAACTTTGCCTTTGACACTGAAATATGGTCCACCCAACATCTGTTTATGCATCCCCCTGCTCTCTTGCAGATGTGTTAATTCTGCTCTTTGGCTAGCTGGCTGCCATCTGAGGACCAACTCGCTGTTATGTTGAATTGTGCAATAAAAGAGCACACGCTAGCAGTCTTCTCATTGGACTCTGGAGGCCAGATCATTGCTTTAGAAGCTTGCCAGAGCTAGGGACAGATGGAGACACAGCACTGCAGGGAGCCCTTAGGAAGGTTAAGCAGATTAAACTAATACAATGTGTGCATAATTATTAAGACGATTAGACAATGGGCTGGAGAAGGATGGCGCTAGGAGGTGACCTATAGCAAGTCCACAGCAATCAGATAATCAAGTAATTTTATACAGGTGAATAAGGGATATGGTTGGAGGGGGAGGAGAGGTCAGGTTACTGTCCTGGTTTTGCTAGCTGCTCTCTTGCAGTCAGAGGCAGCAGGAAACAGAAGACAGAAGAATTAATTGCCCGAGGAGCCCTAAAGAAAGGATGTCGGAGAAAATCCACCTCTTTTGAGGTGGAAGTGAAGAAAAGTAGCCTAGAAAGATCACTTCATAAGGACTAAGGCTTTGCTCAGCAAGGAGCTGATTCCCAGAGCCGCCCTTGTTTCCTGCCTCTTTGTCGCCTAAGCAAAAGTCCTACTATTAGTTACCGAGGGCTTGTATCTTACTGAAATCCGGAGTTCCAGTGAGCTGGGAATTCTCCTCTTGAATGTAGCAATATAATGAGCCAGAGAGGCTCTAAAGCTCTCTGTCTGGAGGGAAAGGCTACTAACACTTTCATGGTTTGCAGATTAAATGACAGCAGTCGGTGCTGTCAAACGCAAAGGTCCGAGGAACTGGATCAGCGCTCCATCACTAGGCACTGAAACGAGCTGCTTCTGAGCTAATCCATTGTACTTCAGATCTCCCAAGATTGCCAGCAGAGTGCTGAGGAAACATCTCCTCCTCCCCTCAGGTCAGAAGGTGCATTCCTTTCAAGTCAAAAATGCCAATCAATGGAATACACCAAGTTTTGAAGATTCAGTTTGGCTTAATCAACTATGATAATAGATACCTGACTGCTGAAGTCTTTGGCTTCAAGGTCTATGCTTCTGCTGTAAGTCTGAAGAAGAAACAGATATGGACCTTACAGCAGGATGAAGTAGATAGCTCCGTGGTCTTCCTGAAAAGCCACTTAGGACGATACCTGACTGCTGATAAAGATGGCAAGGTATCTTGTGAGGCTGAGAAACCAGATGGAGACTGCAGGTTTGTGATCATTGCACAGTCCGACGGGAGATGGGCCCTACAATCAGAACCCCACAAACGCTTCTTTGGAGGATCAGAAGACAGACTCTCCTGCTTTGCCCAAACCATCACTGAGTTAGAGCTCTGGACCGTACACTTAGCCATCCACCCTCAAGCCAATCTCCTGAGTGTCAGCAGGAGACGATATGCACACCTGAGTGCCCAAGAAGATGAGATCGCCATGGACAGCAACATTCCATGGGGAGTAGATTCTCTCATTACCCTGATCTTCCACGACAAAAAGTATTGCTTAAAAACTTCTGACAACAGGTATTTGAGGAACGATGGGAAGCTGGTTAGGGGAGCAGATACTGGGACTGGCTATACTCTGGAGTTCAAAGAAGGAAAACTAGCCTTTAAAGATTGTGATGGGAAGTACTTGAGTCCTATAGGACCTACAGGAACCCTAAAATCAGGGAGGAGCTCCAAACCTGGCAAGGATGAGCTTTTTGACCTCGAGGAGAGTCACCCTCAGGTGGTTTTTGTGGCTTCGAATAACAGATACGTCTCCATCAGGCAAGGTAAAGGATCAGTGATCTTGTAATATTGGTTAGGAAAAATAGAAGTTACCCAGATTGACACAGATTTCAGATAAAGCGGTCAAGTTTACAGTACAGACACTGAAAAGCAGCTACTAATTAAACAGTGGATATTGCATTGTAAACGGAGGGGTAAATATTCAGCCGGGAGTGGTTGGTGGTCATGCTGGGCCATATCTAAGCATTGGTTAAATATCTGCTATGTGTGGCTGGTTATTGCTTCTGTGGTTAAGTGCGATACCTAGTACTGTATGTGATTGCCTTAGTTAAACCGAACAGTGCTAGGACTGTGTTTTATGTGGTCTGATTTGTTCAGACAGGCGATTACTGCTGAGTATCAGCACTATAACCACATAAGTGCCAACTCCGTCCCCGGACCACACACAAAATTGCCAGCTATGGCAAACCAGTTAAGTCTGGCTGACTATCAGCCTCTCCTGCCAGTTAAATTGCTTTGAATATTGACCCAATAGTGGATTAACCCAGTCTGGCTTGAGATAGCTTAATACAGGGAAGTAGATTCTTCATGCTTCCTTTCCCCTTCTTCCTACTCCCGCCCTTTCTCATTGATGCATGCTAGCTGTTAATATGATAAAAACCCCAGTGTAGCTTCACTGGTAACAATGTCATAGGCTAATATTTGTTGAGAGATAAAGATCTTATTTGTCAAGGAACGCTGGCAAGATGGTTGCATTAAGAACTCCTCTTTGTTCCTTCATTCTGCAGTGTGAAGCTCACTTACCTGGACACGTGCTGCAAACGCACACATGCACACACCCGGGTGAACTTACAGCTACCCAAACAATGCAAGAAGCAGGTGACAGAGGAGCCTTTGCAAGGCTGACCTCAGTAGCCCCGTTGCTGTGGGGACCTGCTCTTGGAACCCAGGCTGGGCTTAGGTTTCTAGATGGGATTCATCTGCTGGGAGGGACATTAGACGGAAAGAAGAATGGGAAGTCCCCACGGTGGAGCCCTTGCAGTAGACAAAGGTCTGCTCCTCCTTAGACACACTTCTGCCTGGGTTCAGGCTTGGTTTTGCCTGCAGTTCATTGAGGAAATGTCCTTTTCTATTCCAAAGTCAGTTCTCCAGGGAAGCTGCAGCTCAGAATTGATCCCTTTCGTAGTCTAAGCAGTAGCAGAGATGCTGTTTGCATTAGTGATAAGACTATAGAAATAGCAGAGCAGCTCTAAGGGACATTAGCATTCGCTATCCATAAGTATCAAATAGGATGTGCAGCATTTAGCACATGTTAAGCTTTAGTAAAAGGGCCCTTAAATTCTGGGATGCTGCTGCTCAGTGAGAAGAGATGGGAAGGGTGGTGTACAGCATTGAATGCTATTGTACTTTGCTGTGTTGTAAAGCCACCCTGGGTCCTTCTTCAGGAGGATGACATATGCATTCATGATGTCGTGGAATGTAATTTGATGAACTTGAACAGAACCGTCAGGGGACTCAGTACCAGAACAGTGAAAGGCTGTACAGAAGGTTGAAGAAGCCTACTGGCGCTGAAAATTCATTTAAATATCCCTCTGGCATATGGCTCATCTACCAGCATCCTGCAGGGTAACCCAAGGAATCTGATACCAAGATCAAATGTGTCAAATAAAGCCTAGTGTAACCTAATCCTACAGATCCACTCTCCACCGTTAACAGACTTTCAAGTTTTTTTCTTGTCAATACAGTAAGCAAATTCTCTGTAAATAGGACCTGCACAAAACTTGTGTGCTATCCCAAGGGAGCACACGGGACGCTTCTGCAGATGGTTCCTTGCTAAGGGCACTAGTGTTGTGTGCTATTCTGCCACTAAAGTAATTAGGAAAAGGGTTTATAAATAGATACAAACCAACAGAACAAAATTCTCTATAAATGTGTGTTTGGCAGACTATAATCACATTTATACCTTATGATACATAGGGGCATTTTCAAAACACAAAAACATCCCAAAATCAGCACTTGGCCATTTTTCTCTGCAAAACGTCCAAGTGCCGATAATCGAAAACAAGGAACTTAGATATTTTGCGGGACAATAGCCCTCCAAAACATCCAACTCGCAAAGGGCATGTTTTGGGCGTGCTGCGGGCCAGGTTAGACTTGGATGTTTTGCTACGATAATCCTAGACGTCCTAGATGGAACTTAGACGTTTCGAACTAGACCTGTTATAGAAGTGTCTAAGTGTCAAAAAGGTACACAAACTGACCAGATGACCACTGGAGGGATTAAGTAATGACCCACACACACACACACTCTCTCTCCCAGTGGTCTCTAAACCCCTCCCACCACCCAAAAAATATGAGCCATAGAGAGTGAGGACCCAGGCCCATAAGCCACTACAATCGCTGCATTCATGGTGAAACATGCACCTACCAAAACCCTACTGTACTGCCATATATGTGCCACCTGCAGCCATAAGGGCTATTGGGGTGGTAGACAGGTGGGTATAGTAAATTTTAGGGGAGTTTTGGAAGGATCACCATAAATTATAAAGGGGTTATGGTGAGATGTATATCCGGAACTCTTTATGTGACGTTCACAGCCATGCCCACTAAGGTATCCCACTGCTGTATTGGCATGTCTATGTGGCCAGTCCATTACAATGGTGCCTCCTCCCCCCCCCTTCTAAATGGTGCTGATGTGGATGCTTCTAACGTGGACACTTCTGTGGTTAAAAATGGTGAATAAAGTTAGATGTCCTATCGACCTAGATGTTTTGACGGCAGAGACGTTCAAGTAGGGGATTTTTGAAAAATCTAAATATTTAGACATCCCGTTCGGAAATTGCTGTTCCTCTGCCTTTGACTTTAGACGATTTGTGGGAAATGTCCAAAGTCGGACTAGATGTCCTATCGAAAATGACCCTCATGGCATTCAAAATAATTCTTTGTGAGTCTGAAAATGTGTTAATCCAACCACCATTCCAAAACAACTAAAAATAATTCAGAATTATGTATCTTTAGCACAGTGGCCCCATCATAGTGTCTTCAGTATAATTTGTAGGAAATCAGTAGTCATAGTTGCAAGTTTATTAAAAAAAATTTTAGACCGCTTATTCAGATTTCTAAGCGTTTTACAATATAAAATTACATAAAAGCACATAAAAACAAGGGATGCTAGATAACATCCAAACATAACAGAAGGTTTTGATGTAACGTACAAAACTACTTCAAACATTAGGGTAGTGGGGAAGAACTACAATTATTATAGAAAAGGAGCAACATCAAAGGGAAAGACAATAGGTTAGGGTAAAAAGCAGTTATTTTAAGAGGACAGTTGTTATCCAAAAGCGTCTTGGAACAAGAATGTTTTTAGTTTTGCTTTAAATTGTTTTAAATCAGATTCACAGCGCAAGTGGTTAGGCAGCGAATTCCATAGGGTAGGGGCAGTAACCGCAAAGTTATTGGAACGCAACATATTTATCGATTTTAAAGAGGGTATGACAAGGAGATTCTGAGAAACATGATGGCAGATAAAGGCCAAATGGCCCATCCAGTCTGCCCATCCGCAGTAACCATTATCTCTTCCTATCTCTAAGAGATCCCACGTGACTATCCCAGGCTTTCTTGGATTCAGACAGTTCTGTCTCCACCACGAGACTGTTCCACGCATCTACCACCCTTCCTCTTATCTTCAACCTATGCCTTCTCATTCCAGAGCTTCCTTTCAAATGAAAGAGACTCGACTCATGCGCACTTACGTCATGTAGGTATTTCAACATCTCTATCATATCTCCCCTCTCCTGCCTTTCCTTTGAGATCTTTAAGTCTGTCCCCATACAGCTTATGACAAAGACCATGCACCATTTCAGTAGCCTTCTTCTGGACCGACTCCATCCTTTTTATATCTTTTTGAAGGTGCGGCCTCCGGAATTGTACACAGTCTAGTCCAGTGGTTCTCAACCTTGTCCTGGAGGACCACTAGGCCAGTCGGGTTTTCAGACTAGCCCTAATGAATATGCATGAGAGAGATTTACATATAATGGAGGTGACAGGCATACAAATCTGCTCCATGCATATTCATTAGAGCTATCCTGAAAACCCGATTGGCCTGGTGGTCCTCCAGGACAGGGTTGGGAACCACTGATCTAGTCCAATCATAATGTCTTCAATCTGGCATGCAAAAAGCCAATACAGCATCATCATGTGTTGATCTCTGCTTCAGGTCTCTTGTTTGACCAAAGGTCATTTTCATCTCAGGCTTAGATTCTTCCGCTCTAATTATTCACCAAAATGACGACTACTACTACTATTTATTATTCCTATAGCTCTACCAGATGCACGCAGCACTGTCCATTAAACACCGAAGAGACAATATCCTTGTTTCCCCAACAGCTGAAACAGAACACAAGCAATTAGCAAGCCATGTTTAGACTATGCAATCGACTTACAGCCTTCCCAGATTATGTAAGCATGGGCCAGTCAAGAAAAAAACTGCAGACAGTGTATAAGATGCAGGCTAAGTTTATTATACCAGATATTTCATGCTGTTACTAATGTCACCTTTTTACAAACCAGGGGACCCAACACGGTCCGTGTTTCGGAAAACACGCCTTCCTCAGGGGTCCATGGTTGATAAGGTTTAAAACGACCCGCAATTAAAATGATCACGAGCCGACAGTGCAACGCAAAAATGGATGCCGAAGCGAAACTGGGTCAGTCTGGAGACGGGGACAAAATGTGAGGTTATCAAATTTGCTGATTACACCAAACTCTACAGCAGGGTTAGAAACACGGAAGACTGTGAAGACCTGCAAAGGGACCTAACGAGACTGGAAGACTGGGCAAACAAGTGGCAAATGAGTTTTAACGTACAGAAATGCAAGGCCATGCATGTAGGGAAAAAGAACCCGATGTTCAGCTACAAAATGGGGGGAACACTGCTAGGGGTGAGTAACCTTGAAAGGGACCTGGGGGTGATGGTAGACACATCACTGAAACCATCGGCACAGTGTGCGACAGCCTCAAAGAAAGCAAACAGAATGCTGGGCATCATCAAAAAGGGTATCACAACCAGGACGAAAGAAGTCATTATGCCGCTATATCGCGCAATGGTGCGCCCGCACCTGGAGTACTGTGTGTAGTACTGGGCGCCGTACCACAAGAAGGACATGGCGGTACTCGAGGGAGTGCAGAGGAGGGCGACTAAACTGATAAAAGGTATGGAAAATTTTTCATACGCTGACAGGTTAAAAATGCTGGGTCTGTTCTCCCTAGAGAAGAGGAGACTTAGAGGGGACATGATAGAAACCTTCAAAATCCTAAAGGGCATAGAGAAAGTAAATAAGGACAGATTCTTCAAACTATGGGGAGCCACAAACACTAGGGGTCACTCGAAGAAATTGAAAGGGGACAGGTTTAGAACAAATGCTAGGAAGTTCTTTTTTACCCAGAGGGTGGTGGACACATGGAACGCACTTCCAGAGGATGTGATAGGCCAGAACTCTGTACAAGGGTTCAAGGAGGGTTTGGATAGGTTCCTGGAGGATAAGGGGATAGAGGGGTACAGATAGAACTTGAGGTAGGTTGTAGAGGTGTTCATAAACCACTTCACAGGTCGTGGACCTGATGGGCCGCCGCGGGTGCGGACCGCTGGGCGAGATGGACCTCTGGTCTGACCCAGTGGAGGCAACTTCTTATGTTCTTATGTTCCATCTGAGACCTTTTGAATGAAGCAGCTTGTGATTTGTGATTGTTAATCTTGTTTGGGAACCAAACTATTCAGAATTTGGATATTTCTGCTTCTCTTTTGGCAACATCAAACCTAGAAAGGAGTTCAATTAACACAAGTATGAAACCAATGAGCAGCTTGTACATTTGCACATTTTTCCATTCCTAACCCAATCAGCAAAGAGGGCACGTTCTTTCTGAAAAAGTACGCACTATACCCTGTCCAAAATTGCTCGCAATCGTGAGATCTGCACGCAATTAAATTAGTTAACGAGCCATTAGTGATCAATAGTTGGCCATTAACAATCAACTATTGGCATTTAATGGCTCTAATTTGGATGTGCGTGCCATAACCCTTTTGCACACAACCCCAAAAAGGGTGTGTTTATAGGAGGGACATGGGCGCTTCAGAGGCGTTAGAATCTGGGAGCTGCACACCAGGATTTATACCAGGTTCAGTACCAGAGTTATACACTAAGGGGCTCATAATCGAAAAGAAAATACATCTAAAAACCCGCCTAAATCAGCATTTGGACGATCATAAAAACAGGTCATACAAGTACCAATAATCAAAATGGATTTTAGACATATCTAAAAGCAGCTTAGGCCTTTTGACTGCCACTGTGTGCCCAGAGTGAAAAGGGACATTTTTCGAGGAGTGGTTAGGGCGGAATGTGAGCCGACCTAGACTTAGTTGTCCGGCAGCGATAATTGAAAGTTTAACAGGTTACCTGGACGGAACTTATACATTTTGACTTAGACTAAGTCAAAACAGGTATAAGTTCCGGATCGGGCTGCTGAGCTGATCACGGCTGCTGCTATCAGCTCAGCGGCCCAGGCAATCCGCCCTGTAACAATTGCGGCAGGAGGGATGCCCAGTCCCTCCTGCTGGAACCTGCCGCAACCCCCGCAAGCATCAAGGCAGGAAGGATGCCCAATCCCTCCTGCCTGAACTGCCGCAAACCCCTCCAAAGTTTGCCGACAGGAGCGATGCCCAGTCCCTCATGCCCAAACCCGCTGTAACACTTCCCCCCCCCCCCCGCAAGCCAGCAGGAGGAATGTCCAGCAGTCCCTCCTGCTGGACACCTCCGCATCCTTCGCCGGCAGGAGAAATGCCCAATCTCTCCTGCTGACATCTCTCCCCCCCCCCAAAGTTCAACGGCAGGAGGAATGCCCAGTCCCTCCCCCCAATGGTAGCCCACCCCCACAAAAGATAAGAATCGACTTTGTGGGGTTTCTTCTGGTCATTTTCTTTTGATAACGCCTTGCAGTCACTCGAGATGTGCTATAGCAGTCTCAGTGAAAACCCTTAGGGGGCTGAGAAACTCCTGTAGCAATAACAATGACTTTTGTTTCCTTGGCTGGGCTGATATAAGGGCTCAGAGCCCACACTGAACTTCAATGAATAATATTGCCTGGCGGTCAGTGCCTTGACTGAAATATAATAATAATAATAATAATTTTATTTTTATATACCGCCATACCCAGGGAGTTCTAGGCGGTTCACAGCAGTTAAATGTAATACAAACAATGCAATTGAAATTGAAGAACATAACAAAGCAATCATAGTCAAACAAGTTATACGTCTACAATTTAAGTGAAGGAAAAAAAAGTACATACAAACCAATAGGGGGGAGCAACAATCTTAAAGAATGGGAAGGGATAATGATGGAGAACGTTAAGGATTTGGTCTGTTGAAAAGTTGAGTTTTAATCTGTTTTCTAAAATTGAGATAAGAAGAGGCATCAAGCACAATTTGGATGAGCCATGAGTTTCGTTTGGCCGCTTGAAAAGAGAAGGTTTTTTCGAAGAATCTTTTAAGATGACACGATTTCAGTGAGGGAAAAGCGAACAGATTTATTCTGCGGGAGCTCTTATTGTTGTAATTCAGGTTGAAGTATGGGTAAAGATAATCCGGTGACAGACCAAATATTGTTTTGTAGCAGATGCATGAGAACCTAAATAGAACTCTGGATTCGAACAGCAGCCAGTTCAACTTGTGGTAGAAAGGGGTTATGTGTTCCCACTTCTTCAAGCCAAAGATGAGACAGACGGCAGTGTTTTGGACCAACCTCAACTTCTTGGAGATTTTCTTGAAGGCGCCTAAGTATATGATGTTACAGTAGTCCAGAATACTCAGAATAGCAGATTGTACCAACAGGCGAAAGGAGGCGTCATCAAAGTATTCCAAAGCACCGAGATACTCTTCTTAAATACTAGGTCAGAGTGTTTCTCCAGAGTGAGATGCTTGTCTAAGGTGACTCCTAGTGTTTTTAAGGATTGCTCAATACAGTAATCCAGCCCATTTACATGTAGTGTAGTTTCCTTGATTTTGTCATTTGGGTCTGCCAAGAAAAATTTAGTTTTTTCTGAATTTAGCTTTAATCTAAACGCTGACATCCAGAGTTCAACCTGATTTAGAATGAATGATATGGAATTTAGCAGCTCAGATGTAAAGCAGGATAGTGGAATGACTATGGTGATGTTGTCTGCGTAGATGAAGAATTTGAGCTTTAGATTCTGCAAGAGGTTTCCTAGGGAGGCAAGGTAGATGTTAAACAGGGTGGTGGACAGGGGGGAGCCCTGTGGGACCCCACAAGGGTTGTCACAACCGTAGGAGATAGTATTGTCCTTAAACATCTTATAGGATCTATTTCCCAGAAATCCTTGGAACCAGTTGAGAACATGGCCTGAGATTCCAACAGATGTTAAACAGTCCAGCAGAATAGCATGGTCAACCAAGTCAAATGCACTACTCAGATCAAGTTGCAATATCAGAGCACATGAGTCTTGGCTGAAAAGTAGGTGAAGGTAATCAAACAGAGAAGCTATAATTGTTTCAGTACTGTGACTTGACCGGAAGCCGGATTGGTTGTCATGTAAGATGTTGTGTTTCTCCAAATATGTGGTGAGCTCGGAATTTACCACCCCTTCTGCTATTTTGGTTGCCAGAGGGATTTTGGCGATAGGTCTGAAGTTAGATGCGATGTTAGATGGTTCTTTTGCATTTTTTTAAATTGGTGTAATCATTATGTGGCCTTGATCCACTGGGAACTTCCCTGAGGATAGTAGAAAATTTACCCAAGTCAGCATCTTGGCCTTAAAATTGACTGGGGCAGATTTCATGACATTTGGAGGACAGGGATCCAATCTGCAGTGGGAATTAACATACTTATTGTAGTATTTACTAAAAGTTTGCCAGTCAATGGTTGAGAATTTATTCCAGAACAGATCAGCTCTGGAATCGTCTAAATCTTGCAGAATGGGGTAGCACCAGTGGTGCTTGGCTGGGGTGGTTAGCGAAGATCTTAATTTTTGTATTTTGCAGTTAGAGTAGGTTCTTCGGGAGTGTCAGTGAATGTTTCTAAATTGTATAAATCGTTTACCAACTTAAAAAGGCTGCTACTATTGGTTGAAACTTTGCTTCAAGTGGAGATCTAGCCAGTGACGGCCAGTTAAAGTCCAGTAAGTAAATGCTGTTAATGACTGGACATGTGCCAAGTCCCAGGTCCATCTAGGAAAGAAGCATGATTTATTTGGTTCGTTTTATATCCTGTCCGTCCTCCCCAACAAGCTCAGAACAGATTACAAGGTTGACATACATAGTTCATAGACATCCCATCTCCTCCTTGGCCCCTTTCCCCCTTCTCAAGGTTGCAAATTTAGGTAAAGCGCCTGAGGAGCATAAGGGATGACGAGGCCTTCATCGACGAAGCCATCCTGGAACTGTCACACATCACAGAGAGAACCCACGACAGGTCCATCCTCGACACGCCCATACCTACAGCACTAAACACAACGATTGGAGTACAGGAGATGATTGGAGATGCTGGTCCCTGGCAACTAGTAACCTCCTCTACGGGCAAGCGAAATAAACCCACCTCATTCTCACTCTCTTCTTCTTCTTCTTTTTCTCTTCAACAGGATAACCGTTCATCATTACCACAGCTAACCCTAAGAAATAGATTTCAGATCTTACAGGATGGAACCACCGAGGAAATAGCAGAAGAGGCTCATGAGGATACCCAGCTCACAACGTCAGATCCAGAGCACGCAGACCGGCCCCCTCGGAAGGAACGAAGAGTGGTAGTCATTGGTGACTCCATGCTAAGGGGCACCGAGGGACCAATTTGCAGGCCTAATTTGCAGTCAAGAGAGGTCTGCTGTCTCCCTGGAGCCAGGATCCAGGATATTACCACTAACCTAGACAAAATTCTAAAACCTAATGATTATTTTCCCATGTTTCTCATCCATGTAGGCACAAACGACACTACTAGGAATGCCACAGAGAACATCCCCAGAGATTTTGGAGCGCTGGGAAGGAAGTTGAAGCAGATAGGTGCACAGGTGGTCTTTTCGTCAATTCTTCCAGTAAGAAACAAAGGCAGAGCTAGAGAAGAGCGTATTCAACGGACTAACAAATGGCTCAGAGAATGGTGCATAGAAATGAACTTTGGATTCCTAAACCACGGCGAGACGCTCCAAGGACTACAAGGACCAGACGGGCTCCACCTAACCAGAAGAGGTAGAAACGTATTTGGACATCGATTGGCCCGCCTACTACATAGGGCTTTAAACTAGGTAAGTTGGGGGAGGGTACATACTTATATTCCAGAGCAGTAAGAAACCACCCTGAGGAGGCAAGTCGCACTCACACTACTAAGTCTAAGGTAAGTACCAATGATATCCACAATAATTCAGGGAGAAATATCACTGATATTTTAGGAGCCACACTAACTCACAAAGTAAACTCTGCACAGATATGGAGGGCTATGTATGTTAATGCACACAGCTTGGGCAATAAAATTCCAGAATTAGAGAATGAGATAACAAACGCCGATCTTGACGTGATAGCGATATCCGAAACCTGGTTCACGGAATCGCAAGGGTGGGATATGGTTATACCAGGGTACAACCTACTTCGTTGCGACTGAGTGGGTAAATTGGGAGGAGGAGTAGCACTATGCACTAAGGAAAGTATCAAAACCACCAGAATCACAGATGTTAGATACACTGGGGAATCCCTCTGGGTGAACCTGGCCAGAGGGAATGAAAAATGCCTATACCTTGGTGTGATATATAGACCTCCCAGACAACAAGAGGACAAAGACATGGAATTAATTGAGGACATAGAGAACATTACACTGCGCGGGGACTCAGTAATGCTAGGAGACTTCAACATGCCAGATGCAGATTGGAACACGCTCTTCGCGACTACGGGAAGCAGCAAAAGAATGTTAAACTCCATAAAGGGTGCACGTCTCAAACAATTAGTATTGGAGCCCACCAGGGACCAGGCGTTATTAGACCTGGTTCTCACCAACGGAGATAGCGTCACGGAAGTCTCAGTAGGAGACACACTGGCCTCCAGCGACCATAATATGGTTTGGCTCAACCTCAAGAAAGGTTTCCCAAAAACAAACACAGCAACAAGGGTTCTCAACTTTAGAGGCACAGACTTCAACCGCATGGGAGACTTCGTCCATCAGGAGCTACATAAACAAGCAAAAACTGACAATGTGGAGCATATGTGGTCGTCTCTTAAGTCCATACTACATGAAGCAACAGACCGATACATAAAGACAGTAAGTAAAAGCAGGAGAAACAAAAGACCCCAATGGTTCAGTAAAGAAATTTCAGACCTAGTTAAAAAGAAAAAAGACGCATTTATCGCCTACAAACATCTAGGCAGAGAGGGGGCAAAAGAGGACTATCTAGACATATCCAAAGCTGTCAAAACAGCAGTCAGAGAGGCTAAACTCCGAATGGAGGAAGAGCTAGCACGGAAAATTAAGAAAGGAGATAAATCTTTCTTCAGCTATATTAGTGACAGGAAAAGAAACAAAGATGGGATAGTACGCCTGAAGCAATCGGACGGTAACTTTGCTGAATCAGACTGTGAGAAGGCAGAACTACTAAACCAATACTTCTGTTCAGTGTTCACCCGAGAAGCGCCGGGAGCTGGTCCACAGCTGCAGACAGGAGATAACCGAAAAGACCCGTTTCATGATTTCGAATTTACGCCCAGTAGTGTCTACGGCGAACTTTCAAGACTCAAGGTAAACAAAGCCATGGGGCCGGATAACCTACACCCCAGAATGCTCAGGGAGTTAAGGGAAGTCCTGGCAGAACCATTATCTGTTCTTTTCAATCTTTCCCTAAGCACAGGAAGGGTCCCCTTAGACTGGAAAACCGCCAACGTAATCCCACTCCACAAAAAGGGATGCAGAACAGAGACAGCAAACTACAGACCAGTGAGTCTCACGTCTATAGTGTGTAAACTCATGGAAACACTGATCAAACAGAATATTGACACAATCCTAGACAAAGAAAAACTGCGTGACCCACACCAACACGGGTTCACCCGGGGTAGATCCTGCCAATCTAATCTGATTGGCTTTTTTGACTGGGTTACTAGACAACTGGACGCCGGAGAGTCACTGGACGTGGTATATTTGGACTTCAGTAAAGCATTTGATAGCGTCCCTCATCGAAGATTACTGAACAAGCTAAAATCGATGGGATTAGGAGACATTCTAACTACATGGGTTGGGGATTGGCTGAGCGGTAGACTTCAGAGGGTTGTGGTAAACGGTACCCCATCCGAAGCGTCGGATGTGATCAGTGGAGTGCCGCAGGGATCGGTCCTGGGCCTGATTCTATTCAACTTATTCATAAGAGATATGACGCAAGGACTTAGAGGAAGGGTATCACTGTTCGCCGACGACGCCAAACTTTGCAACATAGTAGGCATAGGCTTATCACCTGATAATATGACACACGACCTACTGCTGCTGGAACAATGGTCAAATACTTGGCAGCTAGGCTTCAATGCTAAAAAATGCAAGATAATGCACTTGGGCAGGAGAAACCCGCGTAGAACTTATGTACTAAATGGTGAGACCTTGGTTAAGACCACAGCGGAACGCGATCTAGGAGTGATCATTAGCGAGGACATGAAGGTCGCCAATCAAGTGGAGAAGGCTTCCTCCAGGGCAAGACAAATGATGGGGTGTATCCACAGAGGTTTCGTCAGCAGGAGACCTGAAGTTATAATGCCGTTGTACAGAGCCATGGTGAGGCCTCACTTAGAGTACTGTGTTCAGTTTTGGAGCTCACACTACCGAAAGGACGTGCTGAGGATCGAGTCGGTTCAGCGAACGGCCACCAGGATGGTCATAGGGCTCAAGGATCTCACATATGAAGAAAGACTAAAGAAATTGCGGCTGTACTCACTTGAGGAAAGAAGAGAACGGGGAGATATGATTGAAACGTATAAGTACATCACGGGACGCATCGAGTCAGAAGATGATATCTTCTGGCTCATGGGACCCTCGACCACCAGAGGGCATCCTCTGAAAATCAGGGGAGGGAAGTTTCATGGCGACCCCAGGAAGTACTTCTTCACCGAAAGAGTGGTGGATCATTGGAATAGACTCCCACCTCAGGTGATAAAGGCCAGCAGCGTGACAGATTTTAAGAAAAAATGGGATACTCACGTGGGATCTTTAAGGGAGTAAATTCAGGGGGGGTGGATACTTGGAATGGGCAGACTTGGTGGGCTATAGCCCTTTTCTGCCGCTTTTTCTATGTTTCTATGACTGCAAAACAGAGCCAGATCTCTCTGTATGGCAGGGCAGAGCTCTGTGGTCGAACCACCGTCAGCCAAAAGGATCAGATTGATAGCCGAGCCTACAACAGCATTACATCCTGTCAGGGGCTCCCAGAGCTCTAGTGCTGGCTTCCAGGAATGCAGCTTGGGTAACATGGTGTGTTAACCCCATTAGTCCACTTTTAAGTTAAATTAAAAGCTAATCAAAAATGTATTTAGTCACATAAAAAAGGTATCATCTAATTTTCTGTGGTTTGTTTTATTTCTAAGACAATAAATGAGAAAATATTGGCAGATATTGGAATATATAAA
The DNA here is from genome assembly GCF_902459505.1 of Geotrypetes seraphini. Taxonomy (NCBI): domain Eukaryota; kingdom Metazoa; phylum Chordata; class Amphibia; order Gymnophiona; family Dermophiidae; genus Geotrypetes; species Geotrypetes seraphini. Next base: position 8,317,964 of record NC_047093.1, read on the forward strand.
TGAAACATGCGGTAAACACATTCCAGTGGCAAGTTCATGGGGTTAGGTGCAAAACAGGGAGAGAAGGATGACTGATAAGAGGATGACAAAGCAGGGTAAGTTTATGATTTATAATGTGATCTTTGTCAAGTCCAAATATTTCCTGGGTTCTTTTAAAATGTCCTTTCAGCATTCCCACCATCAAGCCACTGCTCTGATCCTGCAAAGTGCTGTCACACTGGTTCTGGAAGAGTTCTCTGGAACATCCATACAATCTGCCTTAGAGATGTCATTTCACACACCAGGCAGAATTACAGGAGGGCTGGGTAAAGTTTGCATTGAGAGTACAATTCTTTTCATTTACTGTACACTAAATTCTCCATTTGTACGGTAATATCTTTGCAGGACTCTCATTTCTGTGTTTACCAAGTTAGAGCAGACTCTTAGAGAATGGTGATGCGGTATGGTCTGTGTGTAGGAGCAGTGTTTGTGGGGCATAGCCCTTGAGCCTTCTTTTTTTATTTTATAGGGATGGATAGTGGTTTGAAATGACTATCGTTCACTAAGAAAAGTGCTCCTTGCCATTAAGAGTGCATACTTTAATTTCACAGCAATAAAAAAACAAAAATGTTTGAGTTACCCACCCCTATTATTTTATGTCTTGTGTGAACACTCCCTTGATCTTTTTAGTTTTTGTCTAATGTGATCTGCCTGAAGTTTATTTGAGTAGTGGAGCACATACTGGGCCCTCAAACTGTTGGGACCAAGGAAAGAGAAGCCCCACAGATCGAGTACGGTATACAAGATTATTCCTCTTTAGAAGGGTCTCTGTGGAAGGGGACATAGGAACCAGCCCTGTGGGTGCTGAGCAGCCTCGAAATTGAGCAAGTTCCTTCATTGTGTCCATGGAGGGGGTCATTTGTATTGTGTTTTTCACCTCCAGTCATTTTGAAATGTTGGCACCTATGGAAGTGGGTATCAGGTACGAGAAACTCTGTGGTTGACTCAAGAAAGGAATAGGTTTGCCCCAGAAACTGAGCAGCCTGTTATCCCAAAAGACTATTGAAAGGGGCTCACAGACATAGTAGAGGAAGAGTGGGTTTGCAGTGTTTAACCAATACTGTACAACCTCAGGAGAGAAAAACTACCTCAAAGCAGAAACTCTTTTACACTTAATTCAGTAAAGAAGGTTGGAGCATTCCATATAAGTCGGAATTATTTTTTGGAAGGACTTCTACACCAGAGCCTCAAAGAGATATCCATTCCTCTCATAGAGAATTTGCTCCCTTGCAGAAGAATGATGGGAGCGAAACAAGGAGAGGACCAAGAAATTATAAGTGTCCTGTGGGCAGTGTTTTGAGATAATTGAGTTACTAGTAAGTTACTTACTTGCAGTAATCAATAAAGTAGTTAACTACTTATTCACTATCCCAGTAACTGTAATTAGTTTTGAAGGAGTTCCCTGGAGCATCCAAACACGCCTCATGGAGTCCTCTAGAGCAGTGGTTCCCAACCCTGTCCTGGAGGACCACCAGGCCAATCGGGTTTTCAGGCTAGCCCTAATGAATCAGATTTGCATGCCTGTCACGTCCATTATATACAAATCTCTCTCATGCATATTCATTAGGGCAAGCCTGAAAACCCGATTGGCCTAGTGGTCCTCCAGGACAGGGTTGGGAAACACTGCTCTAGAGCTTCCTCATGCAGTGTCACAATATGACATGAGGATGTGATTGGTATGATGAAGTTATGCAATGTTGGGGTCGTGTATAAGATGGAGACTTTACCTCTTCATGTACCATAAGGCTTTTACAATTCTTGGATGTGGTGCTGGTAAAGGTGGGGTTACCAGACATCTGGAAAAACCTGGACATGTCTTCTTTTAGAGGACTGTCCAGGCTCCCAGACGGACTTTCCAAAACCCGGGTTTTGGAAAGCCCTGACAAGCTCCGGCCATATCTGGAGGGCCTCTGAACATGCACGGATGACGTCACCCACATCTGCGCATGCTCCAGGTCGTCCAGATACGGATGGAGCTCATCCGGAAGAAGAGAGGAGGCTATGTTGGGGTAGGGCTTGGGGTGGAACTGAGCAGGGGTGGAGGCAGAACTGGGCAGGGCTAGGGCAGAATGGGGTGGGGCTGGAGGTAGAAAAGGGCGGGGTCATGTGTCCAGGGTTTCCCGGAGAAAAATATGGTAACCCTAGGTAAAGGAAAAGCAATTAGTTACTCTAATCAGTAATCAATTACTTTCCTAAAATTTTAGCACTTATTTGGCCTTGTTTTAAGGAGCAGGTTTTGGTGCTGTAAGCTATATAGTGTATTGCATTGTGGTTTGTTGAGGTACTGAAGGGAATAGACTTAGTAGATAAAGACAGGTTGTTCACCCTCTCCAAGGTAGGGAGAACGAGAGGGCACTCTCTAAAGTTGAAAGGGGACAGATTCCGTACAAACGTAAGGAAGTTCTTCTTCACCCAGAGAGTGGTAGGAAACTGGAACGCTCTTCCGGAGGCTGTTATAGGGGAAAACACCCTCCAGGGACTCAAGACAAAGTAGATAAAGACAGACTGTTCACCCTCTCCAAGGTAGAGAGAACGAGAGGGCACTCTCTAAAGTTAAAAGGGGATAGATTCCGTACAAACGTAAGGAAGTTCTTCTTCACCCAGAGAGTGGTAGGAAACTGGAACGCTCTTCCGGAGGCTGTTATAGGGGAAAACACCCTCCAGGGATTCAAGACAAAGTTAGACAAGTTCCTGCTGAACAAGAATGTACGCAGGTAAGGCTAGATTCAGGGCACTGGTCTTTGACCTGGGGGCCGCCGTGTGAGCGGACTGCTGGGCACAATGGACCACTGGTCTGACCCAGCAGCGGTGATTCTTATGTTAATTATGTCTGTATTGCTGTCACCCGCATAGATGCTGGATACGTGGGCTACAAGTGTTTAAAATAAATAAATAAAAGAGTAATGCAATTACTGTAACTAATTAAGCTGAGAAGTAAGCAGTGACTGTACTTAATGACTTTTGAAGAGTAATAACACTGCCTGTGGAGTCCTGGTGTGCAAATCCAGCCATGCACAGACCACTCTGTCATTGCACATGTTCATAATATGGTATATCATATTTGACTGGGAAAATGCCTTTAAGCAGGGCTGCTTCCTCTTTCACCCTCTCTTCATCCCAACTTCTACAGTCAGCACTTACTAACCCTTGTCTTGTTCCCTCCCTGTGATTCTGCAGGGTAGAAGCCTGCCATGGCTTGGGGCTAATAACCCCTCTGCACCCCCAGCAGTGAAGCTAGCGTCTGGCTTATAAATGTGTTCAATTTGCTGATCAGATGGAAGCAACAGCAATCCAGCTAAGTGGTTGAATTAGGCCCAAAGGTCAGGGGAAGGAGGATGGGAAGTGCAGCAGGAGAGACATTTCTAGATCATCTGTGCATGCAAAGCAAATAATGAGGGGAAGCCTGAAGTGTAAGCAGGGGATTAGCATCTTCGGCCTGCCTGAGGAGTTTCATTAGACCTGCTGCAGCCCCCGCTTCCCCCACTTTTTGCAGACACGTCAAGTTTCCTTTTTCCTTAACTTCCCCAATGTACCAACATACCAGAGCCAGCTATAAAGCAGGACTACCATGACTAGGGTTACCAGATTGTACTCCTGTAAAATCCGGATCCTTAGCCCCGCCCCCAGGGCCACCCAGTCTCACCCCATTACGCCCAAGTCACATCTCGTTCCGCCCCAGCCCTGCCCCCCCTCAACCTGTTCTCATCCTCTGGAGCGCATGGGAAGGGCATCTGCGGATGCAATGCGATGATGTCACATGCATGCACATGACATCACCCTATTGCATCCATGCATGCACAGATGCCCTCCCGACACGATCCCGAGGTGGAAGCTTTTCAAAACCCAGGCAAAGTGCCAGGTTTTGAAAAGCTGTCCGGTTAAATACAGACATCTGGAAACCCTCAAAGGTCTGATGCCATCCCAGTTTTGCCCCATTGCTTGTGGGGAGTTGTAGTTCTTAGGGCAAGGTTCTCTGCAGATTTTAGCAGTTCTGGGTTTGCATGCCAAGGATACCGAGCACTTGAGCAGGATCTAATCCAGGGGGACAAGGTTTAGCCCCAGTAGCCTGCTGTTAGGACAATCAGTACTGCTCTACATTACCCCAGAAATTTCCATGTGCTAATTGCAATTACAAACAGGGATTGGGACTTCTATACTACCTTTATGTAGTTTTACAACCACACTCAAAGCAGGGCAGTGGGGGATTAAGTGACTTCCCAGGGTCACAAGGAGTAGAGTAGGGTTTGAACCTACAATTTTAGGGTGCTGAGGCTGTAGCTCTAACCACTGCACCACACTCTCCTCCAATACAGTATCAGAAGTGAGCCAAGTATAGAACAATGAAGCCATTGTGACATCACTGATGAGGTTGGCTCTTATTGGTGGAATGAGGCATTATGACATCAGGGAAAGGGGTTGGGACTTGGATACCACATTTTTGTAGTTTTCCATACAGGTACTTCAAGCATTTTCCCTGTCTGTCCCAGTAAGCTCACAGTCTATCTAATGTATCTGGGACAATGGAGGATTAAGTGACTTGCCAGGGTCACAGGGTGCAGCACAGGGTTTGAAACCACAAACTCAGGGTGCTGAGGCTGTAGTTCTAACCACTAATCCACATTCCTCCTCCAAACAGCTTGTAGTATTAAGGTTGGAGCTGGTATTGGTTCCCCTAAGTCAGATGTTCTCAACACGCGGTAAGCTTACCCCTAGAGGTACGTGAACCACTGGTAGGGGGTACATGGCACTGTGCGAGTCTCCCACTCCCCTTCCTCCTCAAGATGGAGCCACTATGGTCAGTTGTCACTGCCGCTGCCAGGGATCCCATGTGTTTACCTCTGCAGGCCTCCTGCCTGCCATCCAGCCACATGCCCTCCTCCACAAAGCCATGTGCACACTCCCAGTACACCACCAAAGCTGACCCAGAAACCTTCCCTTCAACGTCAGAGCTGACATTAGAGGGAAGGCTTCCGGATCAGCCATGTGCAGCATGCAAGAGCCGTGGCCCTGAAAAGAAGCAAGAGCAGCTGAAGGAAGGAAGGAGCAGCCCACCTGGACAGTCCTGAAGGGCACGAGAGATTATGTTGGGACAAGTAAGGGAGAGAGGGGACATGAACGTGGTACAAAGGAAGAAAAGATGGGGTGGATTGAAGGAGCGCATTGGGACTTGAGAGGGGCACAAATCTGGGACAAAGACTGGCAGGAAGGAGGGAGGGGGACATGAACTTGGGACACAGAAAGGAGGGAGGAAGAGGGCATGAACTTGGGACATAGGAGAGAGAGAGGGAGTAGAAAGGGAGAATTGTTGGGCACGAGTGTGAGTGAGATGGAAAGAGATGGTACACATGGGGAAAGGAAAAAAGGAAAATTGTTGGGCATAGAGAGAGAGGAGTGAGGTAGAGATGCATGGGGAAGAGAAGAATGAGAGGGAGAAATGTTGGATATGGTGGTGGAGAGGGAACAGAGGGACAGATTGAAGGTGATGCAAGGGGAAGGAATGTTGGACATGGTTATGGAGAGAGAGATATGTGGCATGGTGCTGGAGAGAGGTGATAGAAGGAGAAATATTGGGCATGGGGCTGGTGGGCAGAGCAAAAGATGCTGCACATGGCCCAGTGGATGAGAGAGGGAGAAATGTTGGATGTGGCAGTAGAGGGGGTGGGAGAGATACACCCTGGATCCTTTCTCTCTCTTTACCCTCTCCCTTTGCAACAAGGGATGGAATGAGAAAAAGAGAGATGGTGAACAGTGAGAGAGAGAGTGACATGTTGCACACAGGGGTGGAGGAGAGAGGAAGAAATGCTGTGCAGGAGTGAGGAGAAGAAAAAGGTAAAATGTCCAGGATAGAAGGGAGTGAGGATGCTATATATTGGGAGGGAGGGAAGAGAAAAATGCTGGTCCATGGTAGGAGGAACCAATGGACAGCAAGTGTTTGAAGAAGAATTTGAGGAGGGTGGGAAGGAGGGATGTCACACTCGAGGGAAGGGGCGAGGAGAGAGAGAAAGCATGCAGGAGGCAGAAAGTATTGGACTCATGGAGAGAGAGAGGAAGAGATGTTGGATGGGGAGGGCAGGAAGGAGAAATGTCACAGGAGAAGGGGGAGAGGGCAAAGTGAAAACTTGGACTCACGGAGTGCCAGATAGATTTTGATTGGGGAAGGGAATGAGGTCTGGAGAGGAAGTGTGCAGGAGGCAGAGAGAAAGAAATATTGAACTGGTGGAGGGAAAGGAGGGAGAAATGGTGGCCTGGAAGGGAGGCAGAAAGGAGGGGAGATATTGGACTTCAGAAGGCAGAAGGAAGGAATATTACACTGGGGAGGAGAGATGACTCAAGCAAGGGAGAGATGGCAGATCTGGAGAAGGGTGATGGAAAGAGGGAAAGAGATGTAAGACCACTGGAAGGGAAAGGGAAGGAGAGAGAAATGCTAGACCAGAGAATGGAAGGGAAGGAGGGGAGAGAGGGAGATGCCAGACTGTGGGAAGGAGAGAAGAGAAATGCCAGACTGAGGGAAGGGAGGAAAGGAAGGAGAGAGATGTAGGACCACAGAAAGGGGGAGGGAAGGAGAGAGAGATGCCAGAGCATGGGAGAGGAGAGAGATAGGAAGGGAAGACATGGAAAATTAGAATTTGAGAAGAAAGCAGAAAAACTGAAAAAGTTAAATGTTAAAAGTTAAAATGCCAAATATGGATGTAGGGCAGAAAGTGAAGAAGGAAAAAAATATCCAAATGAATAAGAAGGCCCTGGAAACACAGTTAAGAGCAGAGACAGAAGGAAATGCAACCAGAGACTGGGAAAGGATGATTAGGGAAAAAAAGTCACCAGACAACAAAGGCAGGGAAAATGATTTTAGTTTCAATTTAGTGATCAAAATGTATCAGTTTTGAGAATTTATATCCCCTGTCTATATATCCCAGTATATTTGTCTATTTTTCTGTAGCAGTTTCTGAGGTGACATTGCATATATTTAAAGTCATCTGGTTTTTTTGAAAGAGGTCGAGACAGAATATAAATGATAATTAAAATTTTCTCTCCATACAGTGAGCTTTGTGTAGTTTAATTCTGTGGTTACCATTATATATTGTTAATAAAACTAAATTGTGTGTATGTGAAAAATGAATGGAAGAAATTGCATTACAATTAGTACCATTATTAAGGAGGTGGGGTTTTGGGGCAGAGCTTGGGTGGAGGTACTCAGTTGATGTTTAATAGACTTAGGGGTACTTGGCTTGAAGAAATTGGCTTTAAACCCGCGGGTTAAAACTATGGGCTTGCACTGCGGGGAAGGGCAAGAGAATCGGGGCAGGAGAATCGAGCAGGAGAATTGGGGCAGAGCATGGCGGCAAGAGAGCAGCAGAATTGCGGCAGAAAGTCGAGGCAAAGAGCAGAGAAGAAGGGCAGAGAGCAGGGCGGCAGAAGGCAGGGCAGTTGGAAAGGACCTGAGCGACTGGTCCTCAGTAGTCACTTATTTTTGGATCGGTCAGCCCAGTTGGTGTCCCTCATTTTTTTATTTTTTTTTTTTGTGAATCGCTGCTTGCCTACATTTGAATGCCATTCCTCCTCATTTGCATGTGCGGATCGGAGGATGATCAAGAAAGAGGTTAGTGAATCTGGTCGGAGGAAAATCAGGTTGCAAATTAATTGGTACTCAATCAGTTTGCTTAGTGAATCCAGCCCTTTGTGCTTGTCCAGCTGTTGGGATCTATTGCTTTGTTTTGCTTCTGGCTCCATGTCTCCTACCCCCCACCCCCATCCCTGAAATGCCACCTTAAGCAATCTCATAGCCCTAATGGTTAAAACCAGGTATGCACAATCATTTACTCAATAACAGAAAATTTTTTTATATAATGCATCTTTTTTTTTTTTAAATTATTGTTGTAAATCACACATCACAAGTGTAAACACTTGTTCAAGAAAAACAGAGAAGGTTTCCACCAGGAAAACAGAATAATAAAGAATCTGCTCTTATTCACCAAATAATAATAATAATTTATTTTTATATACCGCCAAAGCCATAAAAGTTTGAAGAGGTTTACAACAAGAAGTGCTGGACAATCAGGGAATAAAACACAATATAAAATCATCAGTACATACATACACTGAAAGTAAGAAAAACAGTAAAACTTTAACTTAAAAATTGATTAAATCATTTTGCCATACAGTGAAAGATTAGAGAAACTGGCCTTTTCTCCCTCGAACAGAGGAGATTGAGAGGGGACATGATCGAAACATTCAAGGTACTGAAGGAAATCGACTTAGTAGATAAGGACAGGTTGTTCACCCTCTCCAAGGTAGGAGAACGAGAGGGCAGTCTCTGAAGTTGAAAGGGGATAGATTCTGTACAAACATAAGGAAGTTCTTCTTCACCCTGAGAGTGGTAGAAAACTGGAACGCTCTTCCAGAGGCTGTTATAGGGGAAAACACCCTCCAATGATTCAAATAGGGGAAAACACCCTCCAGGGATTCAAGACAAAGTTAGACAAGTTCCTGCTGAACTGAAACGTACGCAGGTAAGGCTAGACTCAGTTAGGGCTCAGGTCCTTGACCTAGGGGCCGCCACGTGAGTGTTCTGCTGGGCACAATGGACCACTGGTTTGACCCAGCAGCGCCAATTCTTATGTTTTTACTAATTTTCTAAAGCTGAAGTAGGATGAGGAATGCGTAATGATATTACCCAACCATTCATTCAATTTACCTGCCTGGAAAGCAAGAGTCTTTTATATCGACAGGCCTTTATTGTAGGCGAAGTGAACATGTGAATTCCACGAGTATGCCTGTTAGAACAGTTCAGTTTAAAATGAGAGACCAGATACGTAGGGGCCAACCCAAATATTGATTTAAATCAAAGACGAGAATTTGAACAGAACTCTTGCTTCCAGGGGCAACCAGTGCAATTTTTGATAATAGGGATTTTATATGTTCCAATTTTTTCAAACCAAAAATCAATCTAACAGCCGAGTTTTGAATAACTCAAAGTCGTTGAAGCAAAATAGACTAAGGAAACCCAATATCTTCCTTAGACCACCAAGAGGGAAGGTGAAATAGAAAGAAAGATAGATAAGATAAAGGAAAACCAGACATTTCCCAGCTATCTAATTATCCATTCGCTAACCCATGGTCAACTTCTTTAGGTCCAAAAAAGATCTAAGTTGTTTGGTTTGAAATTAAAAAAGGCATTTCAAGCCAAGATAGGTATCACACGGGGCAAGGATCTGCCAACCGAAAAATGGCTCCCAATCTCTTTGTCTCATCTCAAAACTTCTGTCCTGCGTAGATTTCGTTACATTTGGATATATCCAAATTTGTTGACCACCAAATTGAGTGGCAGAATTCCTAAAATAAAATCTCATTTTGGGGTTCAAATCTTGATCAAAGACGTTATTCACAATCAAAGTAACTTGGTCATTTACTTCTTAAAAGTAACTATCCAATATTGCCAAGATATTATTCAAATTATTCCCTTCTGATTGAGGTTGAACTTGGCCCCAGGAATTTACTTGACCCTAGGACTAGAGCACTATAGTATTCTTTGTAAACCTTATTCAAAGGGGGGAATGGCCTCCGTAAGAATTTTTCAAATGTCCAGAAGAAACTTTTTAAACATGTCTACAGGAGAAATTTAATACCCTGAAGTTCAGTCTTCTATTAAAGATTTCCATTTCTTCAATCTCTATGGATAACCTTTTGACCTTTCATTGACAAGTTCCTTCTCCAGAGATTGAAACAGCAGCTCAGTTTTACTCACAAGCATGGCTATACCTTGAGTACATTTCCGACCTTTACATCTGACCTCCTTATGGCCATTCAGAGAGTTTTGAATGTCACCACCATAGGGGCTGCTAGTTCTTTACAAGCTGTCCCACTGCTTTCCTGCTCAGCTTCCAAATCCAAGGGCGGGGTTTCAGCGCTTCTGGGTCGTAATCCAGCATCTCCCACTGAGGGCCAGATTCTCAAAACTCACCGTGCATTTAACGATGGATGCTAGACCACTCCTAGCCAGTTCAGTGTCCCAAGTATTTTACCGGCCAATTCTCAAATGGCTCACCGTGCTCTTTTCTGTGCTTCATAGCAGCCTCCGACTGTACTATGCAAATGTAGAGCAACGAGGTCATTAATATTAAAACAAGCAGTCCGGGTGATTCTCTATCCTTGTTGCACTACATTTGCATGTAAAAATTTCCAGCAGGGTCTAAGCTTTCAAAGCCTTACTTATAAGGCTCCTCCTAATGCATCTTAGGATGCACCAGGGGAAGGCCCACCATTTTGAAGAGGCAGGCCTACTGGCTGGAAGAAGTGGGCATCCCTCTGGCCTTTCCTCAATGTTAAGGTACAGGGGAGCAGAGTATTGTTGGGGGACCCCGGCAGCCAGCCGGCAGGAGGGAGTGGTCATCCTTCCTGCCGTTCTTCAATGTTAAGGTATGGAGGTAGGTGGGTCCAGGCAGTGGCAACCGAGGTAGAAGGGAGTGGGCATCCCTCCTGCTGATCATGTACAGGTGGGGGGGGGGGGGAACAGTGGCAGGCGAGGGGGAGAGGTTCTTTCCCTCCCGCTGCTCTCCCTGCCAGTCAATCAGCTGAGCCAACAGGACTCGGGGAGACCTGCAGCTCAGTTGATCAGGCCAGAGAGAGCAAGTACCAGGCACAGTTCTTCCTCCCCCCCCCTTTACCTGCAATTCTTTGCACAAATGACATGCATATAATTGGCATGCTGTTATACTGAGAATCGCACGTAAAAGTCAAATCGCTCCCACTATGACCAGTAAATTGATTTGCTGGATTATACTGGTGGATTTTGAGAATGCAGCCCTGAAATAGTATCCCAAGCCTCAACCCTGAATGCTGCTGGACAAGGTGGCATGCTAGTTGCGGGGGGGGGGGGGGCACAGGAGGCAATAGGTCATAAGCTCCTTCATGCAGCCTCTTCACAGGGTATGCTCCATGGCTTGTCAGCTGGAACCCGACAGTGTGACAGTCCAGTGATTGTTGGAGTGTTTGCTGGATCTGGGGCAATGCTATAGCCGGTGGTAACACTTTTCAGCACTTTTTTTCCTTTTAGTATGCGCTTTAGCTAGGGTTACCATATTTTGGGCTGCAAAACCATGGACACATTGCTCCGCCCTATTCTGCCTCTGGCCACGCCCCATTCCATCCCAGCCCTGCCCCATCCCACCTCCAGCCCCAGCCTGTTCTGCCCCCAGAGCCTCCTCTCTTCTTCACCGATGAGCTCCAGCCTGGAGGGCATGGAGCGTGCGCGGATGTGTGTGACGTCATCTGCGCATGCTCAGAGGCCCTCCAGATGCAGTTGGAGCTCGTCAGGGCTTTCCAAAACCCAGACAAACTGCCAGGTTTTGGAAAGTTTGTCCGGGCACCTCTAAAAAGAGGACATGTCTGGGTTTCCCCAGATGTCTGGTAACCCTAGCTATAGCGGTAAGAGAAACATAGTAGATGACGGCAGATAAAGACTCGAATGGTCCATGCAGTCTGCCCAACCTGATTCAATTTAAATTGTTTACATTTTTTCTTCTTAGCTATTTCTGGGCAAGAATCCAAAGCTCTACCCGGTAATGTGCTTGGGTTCCTACGAACGAAAAACGCAATAAGGGAAAAAGAATGCATTTAAAACCTGTTTATTCAGTTGGTTCCTAGTGAATTCCAAAAATCATTTGCCATAGAAAAATATTACTGCAAGAGAAGTTGCGTAAGCCAATTAGTTCAATAAAGATAACCATTTTTAAAAATAACATCAAATAGCCCTATTTACTAAGCAGTTTTCCCATAGACTCAAAATGCAACAGAACTTAGGTTCCTTTTACAAAGCTATGCTGGGGATTCCACACAGCAAAGTCCTTCAGCTCTTATGCTCTTTATCACATTTGTCATGTGGGAATTGCTAGCAGTTGGTAAATAGATCCTAGTAGGTTTAAAATAGCTAATTGCCACATTACCCTGAGAAAATTACCACCACCAACAAAATAAAAAGTAAACTTTTTCCCCAATTAAAAAAGAAATTTATTCCACCCCATCACCGTCTCTGGCTAGGCAAATAAACCATTCAGAATGCCACGCCTGTAATTGCAATACAGCAAATGCAACGAAGCCCATTCAGTTCCTCGAGGCTTTGTACCATTTGCCACATGGGAATTGCCAGCATGATTACTTTAATTTAGTCTATGTTGGGCTACCACAGGCTACCCTAGGGAACATGTTACACCAGGGGTTAAAGCATGAGGAAATAAGCTGCATTAGAGCGAAAGTATTTGGTCAATAGGCTATTAAACAGAGAAAATTTTAGGGGTGATTTTTGATAAGAAATTGAATTTTCATGATTACATCAGTAACATCATTAAAACTACCTTTTATAGATTACGTAAAATTTGATCTATTTCTAAATTTCTATGTTCTAAATCACTCAATATTCTTATTCACTCTTTGGTGATTTCTAAGATCGATTATTGTAATTCTCTCTTCAAGGGAATTGCTTTGAACGAAATAAAGCGTCTTCAAATCATTCAAAATGCTTCCATTAAGCTTATAACCAAATCCCAAAAGTTTGACCACGTAACACCGCTTCTTAAAAAGGCACACTGGCTTCCAGTTATCCATCAAATTACATATAAGCTTTGTTTACTGACTTTCAAATCTCTTTGTAATAAAACCCCAGCATTTATATACAAATTATTAATTCCATACTCTCCAAATAGAGTTTTGAGATCTAATGAACAGAATTTATTGACTATTCCTTCGCTGAAGGTTATTAATACAAGACGGCAATTTATTTTTTTCGGTTATCGCACCACAGACTTGGAATGCCCTCCCAATGTTTTTAAGGGAAGAACAGGAACTTGGAAAATTTAAAAGTAATTTAAAAACATTTCTCTTCAAAGATGCCTTTGAAAATTAATTTTAATACTCCATAGCCCTAACTAATTTTATCTTATAAAATTTTAATTGTTATTTTGTTTACCTTCTGTATCTTTCCCTTTATTGTTTCTACTTTACTATGTTGAATTGTATTTCACTTCCCTATTTACCCAATGTTATGAGTATGTTAAGTTAAATTTCTATCCCTTGTCAGTATATACATTTTGTTTTGTATTGTATTGTTTCCCATCAATATGTAATTTTAAACTGTTCATCGCTTAGAAGTATGATTAAGCGATTAATCAAAAAAACCATTAAACTTGAAACTTGAACTTGAAACTTGAAACAGATATTTCTTAATGGATCTTAAAATCATCAAAGGTTAGTTTCTTGACTGAGGGTCCAACAATGACACTGGCGAGATAGGTCTGGATGGGTTGGCGTAAGCTTTGATGGCAACTCCAGCAGTGGAGAAGTGAAGGCAATGCCAGACAGACTTTAATGGTCTATGTCCCGTACATGGTGAGAGAGATTAGGGTGGGCCGAAGTTAGATTTGAGGCAATTCCAACTGTGGGGCAGTGTTGCCCATGCCAGATGGATCTCATCTTACAATCAAAGCGGTTACTAAACAAGTCCCTGTATATTGAATAATTTGGATCCTTCAGATCTTTTTGCGTTATTCCTTTGTAAAGTGAATTGTAGTAATCGATATTGGAGATTACCAGTGAATGAATAAGAATATTAAGTGAATTGGAGTCCAAGAGGGAGGATAGTGACCTAATCATTTTGAGCTTAAAGAAGCAATTACGACCGACCGAGCCGATTTGTTTGCTGAAGGAAAGCTGGTCATCAATGATTATGCCTTGAAGTTTCAGGGATGAGTCAAATTTTATCGGAATCAATTTAATACAGACAGGGTCTATCAAGAATTTGTTGTTACTAGTTGGAAATAAGAGAGCTTTGGTTTTCTCGATGTGTAGGGAAAGCATGTTCTCTATAAGCCAGTTTCAAAGATAACTGAGAACATAAGAACAGCCTTACTGGGTCAGACCAATGGTCCATCAAGCCCAGTAGCCCATTCTCACAGTGGCCAATCCAGGTCACTAGTACCTGGCCAAAACCCAAGAAATAGCAATATTCCATGCTACTGATCCAGGGCAAGCAGTGGCTTCCCCCATGTCTTTCTCAATAACAAACTATGGACTTTTCCTCCAGGAACCTGTCCAAAACTTTCTTAAAACCAGCTATGCTATCCGCTGTTGCCACATCCTCTGGCAACGCGTTCCAGAGTTTAACTATTCTCTGATTGAATAAAATATTTCCTCCTATTGGTTTTAAAAGTATTTCCCTGTAACTTCATCGAGTGTCCCCTAGTCTTTGTAATTTTTGACAGAGTGAAAAAATTGATCCACTTGTACTCGTTCCACTCCACTCAGGATTTTGTAGACTTCAATCCTATCTCCCCTCAGCCGTCTCTTTTCCAAGCTGAAGAGCCCTAACCGTTTTAGTCTTTCCTCATACAAGAGGAGTTCCATCCCCTTTACCATGTTGGTCGCTCTTCTTTGAACCTTTTCTAGCGCCACTATATCTTTCTTGAGATAAGGAGACCAGAATTCAATGCAATACTCCAGATGAGGTCGCACTATGGAGTGATACAGGGGCATTATAACATTCTTAGTCTTGTTAACCATCCCTTTTTTTTTAAATAATTCCCAGCATCTTGTTTGCTTTCTTGGCCACCACCACATATTGGGCAGAAGGTTTCATCATATTGTCTATGATGACACCCAGATCCTTTTCTTGGGTGCTAACCCCCAAGGTGGACCCAGTAATTATGATTCGGGTTATTCTTCCCAATGTGCATCATTTGCATTTGTCCACATTCAATTTCATCTGCCACTTGGATGCCCAGTCTTCCAATTTCCTGCGTGCTATGTTTCACAATCTGCATGCGTTTTAACAACTTTGAACAGTTTAGTGTCATCTGCAAAATTTAATCACCTCACTCGTCGTTCCAATTTCTAGATCATTTATAAATAAGTTAAATAGCACCGGTCCCAGTACAGACTCCTGTGGCACTCCACTGTTTACTCTCCTCCATTGAGAAAAATGACCATTTAACCCTACCCTCTGTTTTTTATCTAATAACCAATTCCTAATCCACAACTGAACTTTGACCCCTATCCCATGACTCTTTAATTTTCTCAGGAGTCTCTCATGAGGAACTTTGTCAAAAGCTTTCTGGAAATCTAGATACATTACATCAACTGGCTCACCTTTATCCACATGTTTATTCACACCTTTAAAGAAGTCAAGCAAATTGGTGAGGCAGGATCTCCCACGGCGGAACCCATGCTGACTCAGTCTCTGACCCAGTTATGGAAAGATGGGTTTTTGGAAGGACTGGAGTGAGCTCTGACAGCAACTCCAGTACCGGGCAGACCTCTACTGTCCCAAGAATAGCGGGAACAGATCACGAACAAGAGTTTTGGTTTTTGTGTCCCCTTCGTATCACATGCTATGAGTGTATTTCACAGGGGGAGGGGCAACACCTCAAGGTTGATGGAAAGTAAAATGTGATCAGTTTGCAACGTGGTTAGATTGATGGTTTCATGTCTTGACTATAGTGCAACCAAAATGGTAAAACCACAGCGCCGTGATTGTGTGGCTGCTCTATTCATGATGGAGTCTAACCAGCATAGAGTGGCTGATGTGGCTCTGGCCACCTTACTAGATGGAGAGAAACCAAAATGGAATTGTCCAAATCAGAATGATGTGCACTAAAAAAGTGTCCTCCAATTCATCTGATAATGTGAAGATCTTTATTCCTCTATGACTCAATGACTCGACATGTACATATACAGTTAACCTGAGGGGCTGAGGACCCGCCCCTCGGTGGTATGTTCAGTCACCTCTGCTCAGTTTCCCGCTTCAGGCTCAGTGTCTTCAAGATTCATAAAGTGGTGTCATTGAGTTGTCTTTCTTTCCTTCTCTGATGAAATCACAGCCTTGTCTTCTATGCCGTCAGCTGCAGGGATTCAATGCAAGCCTTTCAGCTTGAATTGTCACCTCCCCTTACAAACTCCTGAGGCA
The DNA here is from genome assembly GCF_902459505.1 of Geotrypetes seraphini. Lineage (NCBI taxonomy): Eukaryota > Metazoa > Chordata > Amphibia > Gymnophiona > Dermophiidae > Geotrypetes > Geotrypetes seraphini. The sequence goes on from NC_047093.1 coordinate 8,333,952, forward strand.
GGCCTGTTGGCCGAAACATGTACATGTCGAGTCATTGAGTCATAGAGGAATAATGATCTTCACATTATCAGATGAGTTGGAGGACACTTTTTTAGTGCACATCATTCTGATTTGGACAATTCCATTTTGGTTTCTCTTCATTTGTGTTTGTGGTTTGTTTTCCCCTGTTTTGTTCTTACCTTACTAGATGGCCATGAAGGTTTTTTTATCTGCCATCATTTACTATGTTACTCTGATTTCCAGAGTATAGTGATAAATTTGTAAGCACTCGTATTATTATACAGATCTTTCTATGTCACCTTCAGGTATCAATGTATCTGCCAATCAGGATGAAGAGACAGATTATGAGACTTTCCAGATGCAAATTGACAAAGATACTAAGAAGTGCATTTTCCACACACATGCTGGCAACTACTGGACCTTGGTGAGCCATGGAGGCATTCAGTCTACAGCCACCGAAATGTGAGTGTCACCCTCGGGTCTGGGCCAAGCCAATGTGCAAATACGTTCCAGCCACTTTTGGGAACCACCATTGAGGTCTGCATATTTCCCAGACACACAAAGTGGGAAAGACCCTTCTGTACCTCTGGCCCTGCAGGCAGATTTACAAACCTTATTTGGGGAGAAATCTTCACTCCAGCATTGCGTTTACATAAATGCTTCATTATCTTGGGGCTCCTTTTACTAATGTGCGATAGGACTTTAACGCACGGAATAGCGCACGCGCTAGACCTCAGCGCCAGCAATGAGCTGGCGTTAGTTCTAGAAGCGTAGCGCGCAGTAATTTCCTTGGTAAAAGGAGCCAATAATGGCAGGAAAGCTCTGAAGTAAATGGACAGTTCAAAGAAATACTTTGAAATGAAAACAGCGATTCATCTAAATTTCATTTTCCAATTCTGATGCAAAATGTCCTGCTAGCTGAATTCAAGCTGCACCCAGTGTTATTTATTGATTTTATTAAAAACATTTCTAATCCACCTTTATCCAAGGTAGCTCACAGGATCACATACACAATTCAAATTTATGCATCTTAAAAAATCATAAAGTTATACCATCTTAACATATAGATTCCATCTCAGCCATTCAACTACTAACATTACTCTGCAATAGAGCAAAACAAGATCGGATATTAGTTTAGGAAAGCCTGAGCAACCAAATGGCAGATATCAGATGGAACACCTTTCACTGTCCCCTGACTGAAGACTGTCATTCCTCTGGGAAGGGATATAAAACAGGGGGAAATTTCCAGACCCAGAGACCTGCCCCCAGGCCCACTCGGTTCTACCCATCTCCACCCCATTTCTGCCATGCCCCAGCCCTGTCCTCCCTCAGCCTGCTCGTCTTTGTCAGGAGGGCATCCATGCATGCCCGTCCCAACGCAATCCGCTTTTCAAAACTCGGACAAAGTGCCGGATTTTGAAAAGCCGTCTGGACGTCCGGACATGCCCTCTAAAAAGAGGACATGTCCAGGTAAATCCGGACAGCTGATAACCCTAGCCAGGGGTTGTTATTGAAACTTAGATCCTAGTTCTGACTGAGGTTCCCATGCTCAAAGCCGTGTTGGGAGTGATTTTATTTTTACTGGTGATGCTCAGCACAATAGCCTGCAAATTATATTATGCAAGCTCTATCTGATCCCATCTGCACAAGCCTCAAATAGTTATGATTTTATATTGAAATCATTTTATTAAAGTATAAAAAGAAATAATATTCTGTACAACGGTCCTACTCCAGGGTGCCTCCAACAGAAATCTTTTCTAATTAAAATTTCCCACCATGTAACGATATAAATTCTACCAGGCAAATAACCTTCTCCATCCAATATTAATTCCACTACGATCTTTTGACCACTAGCCACTAACACAGATTTAGAAAATTTTAAAAGCATTTCTGTACCAAGACAAGGAGCCAACCCTGAAGTAACTGAAGCAGTAATTGCAAAGGTCCATTCCTAAACCGTCTAATGCAACTCCCGGGACAAAACAAAGAACAACGATGACCTACTTGTAACTATGTAGTTGAAACTATGACCTAACTGTATTACTAGTTGGACTGATCTTCCTGTTCTAGCAACTCTACTGAATGTCTGTGTCCAACTGTCCATTGTAACTTCCTGGGTAGCTGACCCAACTTCTTGTAATACAATCCGCCCTTGAACTGAATAAGTAAAGGCGGAATAGAAAACCTAATAGACATAGCATAACAACTGTCCTTGTATAAATCACAAATACAGAACAAGGTTATGTCTCTTGGCAGACTTCTTCCCTCCACACGACTAAAATTGGGTTAGGAGGGAGGGGGCTGGGGTGGGATGGGGGCTTCGATTGGGGGGTAGTTAGGGTGCTGAATAGAAAATTGCACGGGGACAGAAATCCCGCCCATCCCCGCCAGGATCCTCTCTGTCCCCACCCGTCCCCATTAGGATCCTCTGCGTCCCCACCCATCCCTGCCAGGATCCTCTCCGTCCCCACCCGTCCCCGTCAGGATCCTCTCCGTCCCCACCCATCCCCATCAGGATCCTCTCCGTCCCCACCCATCCCCGCAAGGAATTACCTCCATCCCCGCCCGTCCTCATAAAAAGCAGCAATTACTTCTGACAGGATCATCAATTCCACAGTTACTTTTGCTGTTTTCCTTGTGGAATCTCTTTGGTGGAACCCTTTTTTTTGTTTTCTGTTCAGGTAATTAACTTATAAACCCCCTCTTTTACTAAGGCTGACGTGTCCATTATATTATATGGACGAACCCTGCTTCCAAAGCCTTCCATCCCCGTGGGAGTCCCGTGGGCCAGAGGGGGGTCTCCGTGGGAGTCCCGTGGGTTAGGGGGGATTCCTGCAGGATTCCCGCGATCCCTGTTCCCGTGCAGACCTCTAGTGCTGAGGGGAGTTCCTTATTTTGCGGGATGATTTTTGTTCATAGCTGGATTGTACGTGTCTATGAGAAGTGTCATGACTTATGGTTGAATTTGACTTTTGCATTTTCCATTGTGTTCTCGGTTGTCTCTTTGCTTAAAAATTTAATAAACAATTATGGCCAAAAAACCAAATACAGAACAAAGATCAACAAAACCCCTGTCTCCCCTTCCTACTCACAAATATCCCCCCCCCCACTATCGAGACAACTAAATAAGCCCAATTACTACAAAGGGCTCCTTTTACAAAGGTGCACTAGGGCCTTAAAGCGTGGAATAGCGCACGCTAAATTGCCGCTACCACCTCCTTTTGAGCAAGCGGTAGATTTTCAGCTAGCGCACCTTCGTAAAAGGAGCTCAAAATGTTGCATTGAGAAATCATGCCAACCTCGGCCACACACAGAACACAAATGCCAAATGCATAAAAGCTGAAAACCATAAATGAAAGAAAATCCCAAGAAGCCACGCCTCCTATATAGGCATATAAATTATGGAGTTGGAGTCGCAGGTTTTAGGTACCGACTCCACAGCCCTCAATCGATAGCCAGTGCAATTTAATTTCAAAAGGTGATATCTAGAATGCATTTACAATTTCTGCATGGTTGAACCTGTGATATCCCTTTCGCATCCACACGGCACTCTGAATCTCAGGAAACGGAGTGCTTTTTAAAATCAAATAACTAAGAGCCGTGTAAGAAGGAATCTGATTTCCTTCGCTCTCTTTCCAGAGATGCCAACACGTCGTTTGAAATGGAGTGGCGTGGCAGGAAAGTAGCCCTCAAAGCTAACAATGGCAAGTACATATGCACCAAGAAGAACGGCCAGCTGGCAGCCGTCTGTGATTCTGTTGGTAAGTCTCGTTCAGATCCATGCAAGAGTGGAAGGGAAGGCCCAGGTTCTCAGGGGTGGAACTAGCGATATTAGCCTGACTTCTAGAGTCTGGGTCTGCTTTGGACGAGGGGGAAGGGTAGACAGGTGGACAAGTGAATAAGCTGTTAAACCTACTGGTTCTCTCTGTTTGCAGGAGAAGATGAGGAGTTCACACTGAAGCTCCTTAACAGGCCCATCTTGGTGCTGCGTGGAGATCTTGGCTTTGTATGTTATCACAGGAGCTCCAGTCTGTTGGACGCCAACAGGTCTATTTATGACGTTTTCCAGACTACCTTCAGTGATGGTGCCTACCAGATTAAAGGTAAGAAGAGGACAGCATATGTTGGGGTAGGAGCCTGCTTTTTTTAAACACATTTTTGCTGTGTTTTGGGCCTTCTTTGTTTCTTTAAAGTGCACTTTATATAGATGACTGAGAAACACAACAGCAAACCATCACGTCATGAGTTTGTATAGGGGACTCCTTTACCCTTTTATATGCTTTAAAATGGGCGTCATAGATTGATTGTATGCATGTACAAGCGAATTGCCCACACTTTGGGGCAAATTCTATAAATGGCATCCCAATTGTAGGCAGCGGTAGATGTCCTCCCACTGTCTAACCAGCCAATCGGGATGCATATTTTCTATTAGAAAAAAACCCCAAACCTGAGGCAAGCCGCCTACACTATAGGTATCTGTCATGGGGGAAGGGAGGCGCTTAGGAACGCTTAAGCTCGCCCAAGGCTGGGTGTGGGTGTGGTGTCGTCCAGAAGTGGCCTTGGGCGAATTTAAGTGGCCCTAGGCGTCTGATATGTAAGCCAACAAAAAGCTCGTCTACCTTTCAAATAGACGCAGCCGCTATGCTGATCGCAGGAAAGAAATCTCAGTGCCGCGATCATCTGAGCGGCCACAGCAGGAAACTCGCCCCCCCGCAAAGTTGGCTGGCAGGAAGGATGCACACTACCTCTTGCCTCCACCCCCAAACACCCCGACACTGTCTGCAGCAAGAAGGAGGCCCACTCCCTCCTGCCGCTGACCCCATTGATTCCCCAAAACCCTGACACTCATGACTCCCCCACCACATCCAATTTGCAGGAGGGATGCCCTCTTCCTCCTGCCACTGGCCCTGTCGATCTCCCTGACACTCCCCAACATTCACTTGTCACTCCCCAACACCCACCTGACACTCACCCAACATTCCCCAATACATCCTGACAGTTCCCAACATCTTTCCGACATTTCCCAACACACCCTGACACTCCCTCACACCCCAACATCCTCCTGACACTTCCCAAACACCCCACCCCGTACCTTTAGGAGATGGCCAGCAATAGGAATCTACATTCACCCTTGCTGGCAGGCCCACTTCTTCCAAAATGGCAGGCCTTAGGCACCTGGGCCAATCAGAACCTTAGGCCCCACCCCGGTGCATCCCAGAATGCTCCGGGAAAGTCCACCATTTTGGAAGAGGCAGGCCTGCCAGCCAGAGAGAGTGGACATCCCTCTTGCCGGCCATCTCTTAAAGGTATGGGAGAGGGTTCAGGAGGTGTAAGGGGGGATGTTGGGGTGTGTTGGAGTGTTGGGGAATGTCAGATGGGTGTTGGGGAGTGTCGGATGGGTGTTGGAGGAATATTAGATGAGTGTCGGGTGGGGGTTCGTGGGTGATGGCGGAAGGAATTGGGCTTCCTTCCTGCTGGCCAAGTTTGTGGAGGGGGGAGGGGTTCAGGGGTTCCCTGCTGGCACTACTCAGCTGATCATGGCAGGGGGATTCCCTTGCCACAATCAGCTGATGGCAAGGAATCGGGCGTGATTCTCTAACCGGCACCTGTGACATTGTGCCGGTTAGAGAATCCGGTTAGGTTGGGTGTCTGTCTGTATAGGACGCCGGTGTGCGATCTCAGCCGCTTCTTAAGTGGCTGCAGAAACAGGCGTCCTATACAGAACTTCCCCCTTTATATTTTTTAGGCACCCAAATGCACTAATGCATGTTGGGGGAAGCCATTGCTAGGCTCAGTTGAACTTGACCTCGGTGGCATGGAGTCGTCTAATATCCCTCCCTGCTGATTTTATTTCCCTTTATTTTGCTTTGCCTTTGGCCGTTTGTGTTCAAACACCAGCCTCATTAAGTCCCTATTAAGCAATTGTAATGTAAGACTCGGAACAGTATCGTGGTCACGTTATGCAGTTATTAAATACTACCACCAGCTTTAATAGCAAGTGTTAACTGTCCTGCCACCGTTTTTACTCCTGGACTCCAGGCTTAGATGGGAAATTCTGGTACATTGCCAGCAATGGCAGCATCTATAGCGATGGAGAGATGTCAGAAGACTTCTTCTTTGAGTTCCGAGAGCACGGCCGCATTGCCATCCAAGGGAAAAACGGCAAATACTTGCGAGGAGACCAAGCAGGCACCCTGAAGGCTGATGCAGACACGGTGAATTATGCCACACTCTGGGAATATTGAAAGACCGTGGACTCTCGTAGCAATCTCGAAGGAGAGTGTGGCGTAGCAGTTCGAGCTACAGCCTCAGCTCCCTGAGGTTGTGGGTTCAAAGCCCACACTGCTTGTTGTGACCCTGGGCAAGTCACCTAGTCCTCCACCACCCCTGGTACATTAGATAGATTGTGAGCCCACTTGAAGTACCTGAAAGTAAACTGCTTTGAGTGTGGTTGTGAAAGTGCAAACAGGCGGTATACAAGTCCCAATCCCGTTCCCTGATGTCATAGTGACACCCTACTACTGGCAGCTGCATTGGCTGCCAATGGAGGCACGCGTAAAGTTTAAATTTGCCTGCTTCTGCTTCAAAGCACTACATGGACTTGCCCCTAAATATATAACTGACCTTTTCGTCTTCTCAGCCAACAGACACAAGAGAAGCTCATATTCCAATTTCTTTTCCCCCCTAGTTCGAGGTTGTAAACTGAAAAAATACCATGAACATCTTCTCTCGCACCAAGCAGCATCATGGGGTAAAGACCTAGAACAATTGCTTTTGCCCACTACTTATGAGGAATTTAGGAAACGTCTAAAAACACACTTGTTCCTAAAGCATCTAGACAACTGATCCTCTCTTCTCTCTCCCCTCTATAGCGATTAACTTGTCCTTTTGATCTCTCTCTCCTCAACAATGGATTTCCTGTCCTATTAATTCTCTTCCTTCCTCCCCTCTTAAAGTCAATCAATTTGTTACCTTTGCTTAATCTTCTGTAAACCGCATAGAACTTCACGGTATTGCGGTATATAAGCTGTTATTATTATTATTATTATAATGCCTCATTCCACCAATAAGAACCAACCTCATCAGTGATGTCACAATGGCTTCATTGTTCTATAGTTGGCTCACTTCTGCTATTGTATCAGAGGAGAGTGTGGTGCAGTGGTTAGAGGTTGTGGGTTCAAACCCTACTCTGCTCCTTGTGACCCTGGCCAAGTCACTTAATCCCCCCATTGCCCAGGTACGTTAGATAGATTGTGAGCCCAAAGGGACAGAGAGGGAAAATGCTTGAAGTACCTGTTTGTAAACCACTTTGAGTGAAAAAGGTGGTATACAAGTCCCAATCCCTTCTCTTTCCTTTATCCCTGGGGTGACAAAGAGAAAACGAGATGTGAGGAGATGCAGGATGGAAGAGCATCAAACTTTGGTGTGATTCTATCTAAGAGAAGGTTTGAAATGTAGAATGTGGAGTAGCACCTATGGAAGGTTGAAAGAACTAAAGCCCGTCGGGGTGTTTGCTTTGCAAGAGATTCCATGTACCGGGGAAATTGCTTCCATCCAGTATATTGATGTATAATGTCCTGTACATTTAGTCAGGTCTGTGATAGTGCGTTTGTGATTTTTACTGTGCAATGTGAAAGAGCCTCTTGATCTTGGAGGTGGAAGCTATAAGCTGTCTGCTTCCTAGCAACCGGCTTTAAAGCTAATGGAACAGCACGGGAGGCAATAGATAGCTGAAAAGATGCATTATCCCTTACAGGAAATAAAGGAGACTTTGTCAATGTGCACATTGAATTGGGATGTTCATTAATCTCATACGCAGACAAATTCAAAGTGACTCTGAATGTGATTCAGGGCCTAACACTAGAGCCAGTTGCATCCAATGAATTCTCAGCTCAGATCAGGGGTTTTCAACTGGGATGTGAGGGAAAACTCCCTCCTTGTCTTCTATGCATGTCACCCATGCGATAATTGACTTCTCACACAGTGGTCTGCCACTTCCACTCACTCTCAGGGAACCAAAATGCAAAACATTGGGTCAGCCATAGGTGTCGCAACAGGGGAGCCCACAGGGGCCATGGCCTCCCATAAATTGCCGGTCAGTTATGGCTCTACTCCCTCACCCACCTCCTCCCGGCCGCTGTAATTTTAAATCTTCGGGCAGCCACCATGCAACGTCACTGCAGAACGAAGACTTCCAGCCTGCTCAGTGACTTTATGTGGCAGCTTCTGGAAGATTTAAAATTACAGCAACCAGGGGAGTCAGGAGATGGATCCTGCTGGAGCCCCCCAAATGAAAAAGCAATACGCTACCTATGGGGTCAGCTCTAGCCATGGACTTAAGTGGGGACCACAAGAACAGAAGGACATGGAATCTGCTTGAAGAGCAGCAGGGGATGGGGGTTGTATAGGAAGCCAAAATCCGCTAATGTATGCGGAGGAAGTGGTTGCGGATGGAAGGAAGGGCAGAAAAATGAATTATGGATGTTTAGAATGCTAGGAGGGAAGTGGCTAAAAATTAATAGGGTGGTACGGAAGGGACAAGATCTATAGACGGATATATAGGTGCATATAGATAAATGATTTGTAGATGGATGGTGGCTGGTAGGTTTTAGATGGCGTACCATGGCTGGTAGGTTTTAGTGGCGTACCAAGTCTACCCTGGGTTCAGATCATAAGGGGGTGCTCCCGGGGTCGGTGTCATGGTCCGTGAACTTCACTGCTCTGCCGGCATCAGGCCTTCCTCTCTGCCGAGTCCTGCCTATGTGGAAGAAGGAGAAAGGCCCGACGCCAGCAGAGCAGCGAGTTAAGGCTGCAGACAATGAGAGAGCGCTCTGAACAGGCTTCTTACAGCCCGCTGGGGCTTTCCCTCTGCCACATCACTGATGATGTGGCAGAGAGAAGCCCTGGTGGAGCAGGCCACAAGAAATCTCACGGTTGGTGGGGTGGGAGGGGTTGGTCTGGTCCGGAGGTGCTGCACAAGGGAATGGAAGGGAGGGATGAAAAGCTGCTGTACAAGAGGAGGGAGATATAGAAAGTTGCTGCAGGTCGTGAACCTGGGGGGGGGGGGGGCCGCCGCGGGAGCGGACTGCTGGGCATGATGGACCATGGTTTGACTTGGCAGAGGCCATGCTTATGTTCTTATGGGGGGAGAGAGGAAGAATTGTTGGACATGGGATGGAGGAGAGAAGGAAGAGATGCAACAAAGAGGTAGAAAGGGGTGATAGGGATAAGTCCTGCATATGGTGGAGGGGAGAGAAATATGCATGGAGAAGAGAGATGGAGAAATGTTGGACATAGGGTGGAGGGCAGGGAGTGATGGTGCATGGAGGGGAAAAGAGAGGTTTGGACCAGGGCACAAAGCAAGAATAGAGAGAAATGGTAGACAGTGGGAACGAAGCAGAAATGTTGGATATGGCAGTGGAAGAAAAGATACCGAGATGAAAGATGGATGGTGAGCCCGGAGAAAGAAGAAAACCTCAAATGGGCAGGAGACCCTGGTGAGCGAATTAACAGAAGACAAACAGAAACCAGAGCCTGGGACCAACATGATTTGAATAATAAAATGATCAGACAACAAAAGGTATAAAAATATAATTTTATTTTCTGTTTTGTGATTACAATATGTCAGATTTGAAATGTGTATCTTGCGTGGGGTTGGAGATGTTGAAACCCTATGTAATGCTATATTGTAACACTGTGAATGTTGAACTGTAACCCATTTTGAGCTCTCTGGGAAGGATGGGATATAAAACTAAATAAATAATTACAATTACTAAAAATATTTTTTTATATGGGGGTGGTGTTGATCGGCCCCCGGGTGTCACATACCCTAGGTACGGCACTGGGTGGAGAGGGTGATTGCAGGAGGCGGGATGAATAGTGAGAAGTACCTTAACAAGCAACATAACCTTGCTCTTCGCTTCCAGTCCTCAGGGCTGCCCAAGTCTGGTCCTCGAGATCTACTGGCAGGCTAGGTTTTCTGGATTATCCACAATGAATATGCAGGAGAGAGATTTCCATGCCTAAATATTCATTAGGTGTATCCTGAAAACCTGACCCATGGCAGCCTTCAAGGACTGCACCTGAAGACCAGTGAAGCAGAGGACCATAAAAAAAGGCCCATGCAGTCCGCCTGGTTCTTCTCTAGACCACATTGCCAGCTGGAGAGGCTTAACCTCTTGAAGGATCTCCTTCCAAATCCAGGTCAGCTTTTGTTCTTCCTCTGATTCTCCAACATTCCACACGGTTGAGTGCATAGGATTCCACACCCAAACCAACATCATCAACCTGTAATCATCACAGATGCCAAGGGAGAACATTTTTTCGGCAGGAGATTTTCACACCACCTGTCAAACCAGCTCCTGCTCTGCCCTCACTCCGTTCCCTCCATGACACTTCTTTCTGCCAGCCCTGAGGCCTTGAGCAGCTTTAAATCTCCACTGACACATCCTGTCTGTTAATCTCACTGCAGCAAGTGTCAGCTGAGAGATTTGTGGTCAAGTGCAAGCAGAGAAAAAGTTTCCCGATTGTGGGCAGGAGTTTTCTGTTCAGTGCAGGCCTGAATAATCCAAGCAGCCAGCAGGAGTGTAGCAAGGCCAAATGCTGGCACTTTAGTAAAGGGGCTTCACAGGATAAATTATCATTACAGGCTGCTCTTCTACCAAATAACAACCTTTATTACTTCCTGACAAATGAAACATAGGATTCAGTCTTTCTCCCTACCTAGAACAGCTTCCCCAAATGTGGGCGGAGAATATTTAGAGAGAATTGGGCAGAATATTAAAAGCCCTACTACTTCTCTCCCCAGGAGTAAGTCTTCTCCTAGCTAGGCAGCGGATCACGGTCAGTGAAACATTTTATCACTGTGAAGCAGGGATGTCAAAGTCCCTCCTCAAGGGCTGCGGAATTTCAGAATTTCCTCAATGAATATGCATGAGATCTATTAGCATACAATAAAAGCAGTGCATACAAATAGATCTCATGCATATTCATTGGGGAAATCTGAAACCCCGACTGGATTGCGGCCCTCGAGGAGGGACTTTGACATCCCTGCTGTGAAGGCTTCAGTTTAGCAAGGTGTGAATTTGGGCAAAAATGGTACCAGGTTATCCAGTTCCAGGCTGGAGCTCATGGGACAGTCCTGGATTTCTGTCCACCCCCATCCTGGTGCAGTATGGGACTTGTGGTCCTGATTTTAATGGGAGACTCAGACACTACAACTCCCACACTGTTTGGGGATGTCAGTTCAAAACCAGGACTGGCTGCAATGTTTCCAGCCTGGAACTGGGTAATTTGGTATGTCTGTGTGGTTATCCTGGATATTTGGATGTGAGTGGGACTCTGTATTAGGGTTACCATATGGCTCTAGAAAAAGGAAAATGGATTGAGACATCCGGGTTTTACTTCCATTGATTTCACTAGAAGTAAAACCCGGATGTCTCAATCTGTCCTCCTTTTTCTGGAGCCATACGGTAACCCTAGTTGTACTATGCCAGGGGTCTCAAAGTCCCTCCTTGAGGGCCGCAATCCAGTCCGGTTTTCATGATTTCCCCAATGAATATGCATGAGATCTATGTGCATGCACTGCTTTCAATGCATATTCATTGGGGAAATCCTGAAAACCAGACTGGATTGCGGCCCTCAAGGAGGGACTTTGAGATCCCTGTACTATGCACAGTGATACTACCACCAGCCCCCTAAGTTGAATTTGCCATTTGCTATCGATGGGATGGCCTCGAAGTCCAGGGCTGCCATATCTGTGCTGTTGCTGTCAGCCTCCCACCTTCTCCTGCTTTCATTCCTAAAATGGAAATCACTCTGCTCCAGTGCTCTTGGCAGGAGGTGGGTTACATTTTGTTGTTATTTCTTGAATGCCGAATTAGAAATCTCCATGATTCATCCTATTCTTAGACTGGAGAAAGATGCACTGTATCCCTCCCTTTGCTCTGTCATCAATCCTCTCTTTTGGCTATCTAAGGGGAAAAAATGGCATTGTTTAAGAAAACTGCATGCTGAGAAACTGGTAACTCTTCACTCTCTCAGACAAAGGTCAGAGGCAGGGAGACTTTCCCATTAGTGTCTGAAATGAGAGGTCACTTCCTGGGAGTATCTCTGATCTGCGGCCAAGTATTCCTGCACACCTCTCAGAGCAGAAAGCCACCCTAAATAATAAAATCTATGCAATAGCACAACACACGCTCTTCACAAGGGACTCAAATCAATAATCGTTCTTCCAAAGATAGCATAAAGTCTACTACCTTGGTATACCCTCATGCATGTTCTTAAGGATCCTCAGCGGCACCACTTAGGGCTCAATTCAATCTCATTGCCCCAAGCTTTACGTGTCAAATCTTCATCGGGTCCTATCTTAACTTAATTCAATCATTTTTATATCATTTTTTACTTTTGTTAAAGTTTTTTATATATTAATATAGTTTTAAAAAAGCTATACTTAGCTCTTTATCATGTGGTCTCTGGCCCAGGGATTGTCATACCTCAGTTGCACAGAAAATCGGTTGCACGCAATACCCTCCTACATTTTAATAGCTACCACCCTTACCATCTCAAATTTAATTTGCCTACCAGCCAATTTCTAAGAGCCCGTAGGATCTCTTCGGAAGATCAGGATTTTAGAACTGCAGCAGGAGAGTTGGAAGAACGCTTTAGAGAGAGAGGTTATCCCGCTAGGGCTATTAAGCAGGCTTATACCAGGGCAAAATATGCGAATAGGGACCTTCTCCTCCTTGAAAAACATCATGAGGAGGAACTAAATAAATTAATTTGTGTCCTCCCATTTTCTATGGCGGCCAAAGAATTGATATTCCAAATAAAAAAATTTTGGCACATTCTTCAAATACATCACATTTTTAGTGTTTGCCTTTAAAAGAAGTAAAACTATAGGACAAATATTAATCCAACAAAAACTGGGTAATTTTAAAGAACATACTGTGGGAAGCCACAAGGAATGTGGCCATTGCCAATAGTGTACCACTACCATTACGGGTACATCTTGGACAGATCCCCAAACTGGAAAAATGGTTAAATCTTTTTTGGACACTAATTGCCAGTCTACTGGGGTGGTATATATAATTATGTGCCCTTGCAATCTTGTGTATGTGGGCCGGACTTCATGGCCCATATGCATAAGATTGAATGAGCACAAATCACGGCTTAAAAATAAAATCATGCAGGCCCCTTTGGTGGAACACTTTGTAAATAGTCAGCATTCTATTGATCAGGTCCGCTGGCGAGTTATTGATAAGGTGGAGGTGGGGAGGGAGGTGGGTAATTATGATAAACTGTTAAATTACAAAGAACAGAGATGGATATATTCCTTAAACACGGTGACTCCTTTTGGTCTGAATGCTGAATTGGAGTGGGGTTCCTTGATCTAACTTACTGGGTGGCAGGCTCCTCTTTCAATATACAATGTAGAATATACAATTCCAGTAAAAAGTGCTACTATCTCTTTAAAACCGGCAGGCCGGTCCGTGACGCTGTTGCCACGTAATCACGGGTGTACAGTGTACTCGGGCTCGGCATTATTTAACTGCTGTCAAGAACGCCGCCGCCATCTCTATAGGTAGAGTGGTCGGGTTGCTGGCGATTGAATACACGGTAAAAAATGGAATGCTGTTTTTGTGTCTCATTTATATGAACTTGGGGCACTTAGAGGGCTATAATAATGTATACTATTTAATATGTACTTTTGTTGTTCTCTAGGGGATTATCCTTGATAAAGCTAATTTATAGCGAAACATGTCAAGGGTATGACAATCCCTGGGCCAGAGACCACATGATAAAGAGCTAAGTATAGCTTTTTTAAAACTATATTAATATATAAAAAACTTTAACAAAAGTAAAAAATGATATAAAAATGATTGAATTAAGTTAAGATAGGACCCGATGAAGATTTGACACGTAAAGCTTGGGGCAATGAGATTGAATTGAGCCCTAAGTGGTGCCGCTGAGGATCCTTAAGAACATAACATGAATATGTATGCATGAGGGTATACCAAGGTAGTAGACTTTATGCTATCTTTGGAAGAACGACCCTAAATAATAAGGCACATCCTAAGCTCTTGCAATGAAGCTAGTTGTCTCTCAGCACTGCTGTTTGTCATTTTTTAGCAGCTTGGAATGAAATCAGTTCTTACACTCCACATGTGATGTGTCTCTTCAAGTAGGGTTACCATATGGCTCCAGAAAAAGGAGGACGGATTGAGACGTCCGGGTTTTACTTCCATTGCTTTCAATGGACGTAAAATCTGGACGTCTCAATCCATCCTCCTTTTTCTGGAGCCATATGGTAACCCTACCTTTTAACTTTCCCCTAGCTCAGGGGTAGGCAATTCTGGTCCTCGAGAGCCGGAGCCAGGTCAAGTTTTCAGAATATCCACAATAAATATGCATGAGATAGATTTGCATCTCAAGGAGGCAGTGCATGCAAATCCATCTCATACATATTCACAGTGGATATCCTGAAAACCTGACCTGGCTCCGGCTCTCGAGGATCGGAATTGCCGACCCCTGCCCTAGCTTTTTCAAAGCTTGTGTGTATTTAAGCTGAAGGGGTGGGCAGCCTGAAGCTGAGAAAGTTTCCTTCTGCCCATTAATGGCCATCTGCACAGCTGGATAGACAGGTGTTTGTCATTGCAGCTGGATCTACTGCAGAAATCTTTGGAATTATAATTTGGGACGTCACAGTTCAGATTTCGACATAGTGTACCAAGCTGCATAGCCATTTTGCTTCCTGCATATTTGTTCTGTAAAAAAATGTGACAAGGAACAAGAAGTCAGAAAAATCTAGGCAATGTGAACCCAACAGTGAATAAATATTCTGCATTGCGATCTTGGTCAGTGATTCAGCAGCAGCTTCACCTGTGGAATGCCAGCTATGTGCTGGAGGTAGGATGTGCAAGGTACGAGCCTTCCCTCGCTGCACATGCCGGGAGTTTGGCTCCCAGGCCCTGGACTCTGCCCCAGAGCTTTCACAGGCTGCATGGAAGGTGCTCGGAGGTAGCAAAAGCTGCTGTCTCCAGTTATTCAGAACCTCCATCCCCGACACCACAATTTTATGCATTCTAAAGATCAAAAGTTATTCTGAGTGACAACATTAAGAAGAGAAGCTTGTATGGAAATTTAAATTGTTTATTTGCTTAATACCTTCAATAAAATTGTTATAAATTAAAAGATTATAAATACGCTAAAATAAATAAATAAAAAGAATGAGGGGGGAAGGGGAAGGGATCAAGGGGGTTTAGAAAGGAATGGATTAGGTCATATGGAAATATATTTTGGAGGAATGATAGAAATAGATATGGAAATATTAGTATTGTGAATCTAATTGTATCTCTTTGTATTATATTATTGTATATTTATTTGATTCCTTCAATAAAATGTTATAAGTTAAGAAGAGAAGCCACATTAGCGTGTAGTATGTGCGGAAGCCCTCACTGCCTACAAAATAGATGGCAGGAAGAGCTCACGCAATATGGAATGATAGCAGGAAGTGATGCGTTTGCCCAACGAGAGAGACTCAGCTCATTCCAGCACAGGTGCTTTCAGAACTTCCTCAGATATATAGAATAAGAAATAATGGGTCAGACCAAAGGTCGATCAAAAGTACCCAGCAGGATCTCCAAAACTAGCCAGGTTCCATGCTACCGACCCCAGGTGGTTTATGGACTTTTCCTCCAAACAGGTTTGCACAAATTCCTGAAGGAAAAAAAATCCATAAATGTAATTATGGTAGACCTGGGGAAATCCTAATAGGTTTGGGGATTCTGCAAGGTGCTTGTGACCTGCAATAACTACTGCTGTAAACAGGATGGTGGACCTTTGGTCTGATACAGTTGAGCAGTTCTTATGTTGGAAGACATGTACCTATGAAACATATTTGGAAGGTCTGCTTGAGAGAAAAAGCTCATGATGACAAAGTCCATTACAAAACCACATATCCGGTGGGTGTCCAGTGGAGACTGAAATCAGCTGTCACCAACCTAGAGGGACTCAGAGGAGCATGGGGTATAATGAAACAGCACTGGGACAGTTTGCTAATAGGTTGCATGCTTTCCTGGAGATATCAACGGGGAATGTATGTGAGGGAGAGGAAAGGAAGCAGTGCCCGTGAGCAAACCTTTCTTCATACCAAAGAAGATGGCATGGGTTTGATAAAATCTAAGCAGGAAAGGGAGGGTCTGTTCTAGGAGGGAGCAAACATGGCAAAGCTAAGCAATGTCATTGACACAGAGCTTCAGGCTCTTGCTACTGGTTGGGCTCACTCCTTAGGGGTGGGGGGGGGGGGGTTCCCTGGGCCCTAGTGTTTCTAACTGTGGCCCTGAGTGCCAGCTTCAAGGTAGTGGGGATAGGGCGGTCATCCGGATGCCAAGTGATAAGGAGTGCCACCTCCCTGACTGATGCCAAATGCTTTGGGAGGGGGGAGAGAGATTGGGGTTGTGTGTGAGCCAGGAGAGGATGTCTGCATGTGCCACCCCAATCTAGGAGGGGCGGGAAGGCAGATGTAAACTACCCCAAATACCAAGGTCCAGGGGTGCGAATTAGCCAGGGAGGATGAGGAAGATGCATCACTTCTATCTAGAGTCAGCCCTGCGCTTACTGATTTGATTTTGAAGTAAAATAAGAACATCATTTCTCTTGCATGCTTTATGCAAGTAAATTCCTGTGTTTTTATGTTTCTTATTTTCTCGATACATCAGGCTCCGTCTCTGGCATTATTCAAATCCAGACTCAAAACCCATTTCTTTGAAGCTGCTTCAGTTCCAAACTCCAACCCACCTGCTAAGCCCCAATACCTTCTTGTCCATTTTCTCTGTCCTGACTAGATTGTAAGCTCTTCTGAGCAGGGATCGTCTCTTCTATAGGAATGATTCGGAGGAGTAGCATGGAATGTTGCTACTCTTTGAGATTCTAGAATCTTGCTACTCTTTGGGGATTCCAAATAATAGCAACATTCCAGAATCTCAAAGAACAATGACATTCTGGAATCTTGATTCGATACCTCAAGCTCCATCTCTAGCATTATTCAAAACCCACTTCTTTGAAGCTGCTTCAGTTCCAAACTCCAACCCACTTGCTAAGCACCAATAGCTGTCTTATCTTTCCCTCTGTAATATATTGATGCACCTTCTTGACTAGATTGTAAGCTCTTGTGAGCAGGGACTGTCTCTTCTGTGTTTTGATGTACAGCGCTACGTATGTTTAATAGTGCTATAGAAATGATTAGCACTAGTAGTAGGATATGAGCACTGGATACCACCATGGGAGCTACGGGGATTCTAAGAGGAAACCAACCGTGCCGCTCATAACGACAGCAGTCGGCTCCAGTGGCTGAGGAACTCTTCTGAGATTTCTTACTCAGCACTTAGGCCAAGAAGTTGCTTGACTCTGCCCTTTGCCACTGATGGAAGCTCATTGAGAGCTGAAACAATGGCAGAGGAATTAGAACTCGGATCCAGGGTTCCCTGCTCATGGTGTTGGGTTTGCCGATGTCCTCTAGGACCCAGGACTCCTGTTTGCTTTACTGAACATCTTTAGAGGATCGTCTAGTGCAGGGGTGTCAAAGTCCCTCCTCGAGGGCCACAATCCATTCGGGTTTTCAGGATTTCCACAATGAATATGCAAGAGATCTATTTGCATGCACTGCTTTCATTGTATGCTAATAGATCTCATGCATATTCATTGGGGAAATCCTGAAAACCCGACTGGATTGCGGCCCTCAAGGAGGGACTTTGACACCCCTGCTCTACATGAACCAAAGCCTTCTTTAGAGTGTTTCATTGTAGCAAGTGGTGCCCAGATTTAATGAACGATACTCATCCGAAAGAACTCTTCTGATATCCTTGCTGTGACACTCCTGGTGATACTGGCAGGACTAACTGATATGCCACCTTCACTGGGGAGCAGTGGTTTGCCCCAAGTGGGCACAATGGCAAGAGAGGATAGGTCCAGCTTCAACACAGAGTGGCAGAATAGCTCTTCGAGTATAGACCTATAGACTAATACAATTATTATATGAGGAGAACATCTTCTTGCTATGTTTCCTTTGCTTTTTGGTTGTAGAGCAGGGGTGTCAAAGTCCCTCCTCGAGGGCCGCAATCCAGTCGGGTTTTCAGGATTTCCCCAATGAATATGCATGAGATGTATTAGCATACAATGAAAGCAGTGCATGCAAATAGATCTCTTGCATATTCATTGGGAAAATCCTGAAAACCCGACTGGATTGCGGCCCTCGAGGAGGGACTTTGACACCCCTGCTCTAGTACATGATTTTCCCTTTACTTTATTATAGGGAATTTTTTCTGATCTCTCTTATGTTCCAAACACCATCAATATGCCAGTTTTCTGTTCCTATTAAATTACAAAGGGGCTTTTGCCAAGCTGCGCTAAAAAGTGGCCTGGGCTATTATTAGCCCGGGGTTTTCCACACACTGAGGCTAATTTTAGCCCAGCTGTAAAATGGCCGCATTTTCTATTTTTTCATATTAATGGCCAGGCGCTAGTATACCAATTGGCATGTGGCCAATATTGTGTGAGCTCTTCCTGCCATCTATTTTGTAGGCAGTGAGGGCTCCTGCACATACTACACGCTAATCCGCACATGGCAATGTAGCTTTACTAACTAATTAGCGCAAGGCACACCTACTCTCTGCCGCCAAATATTTATTTAATTATTTTGATTTCTATCTTGTCCTCCCGGAAGCTCAGTACGGGCTTCAGCAAAAACTGGCTCCCCCTGCCCAAAAAAATGAAATCTAGTTTTTAGCGCATGGGAAGCAAGCATTGATTCCAAAACTAACGTGGGAAGCCTGAGCGTGTAGTACCTATTTTAACCTGCGATTCCACCAATGCCTAAGCTCCGCCCTCATCTGCACAAGCCTCAAACGCTTTCAAATCATAAGTAGCAAAATTCTAGAGCTCAGATTGTGATGTCATAATGCCTCATTCCACCAATGCCTAAGCTCCGTCCTCATCTGCAATAGCCTCAAACCCTTTCAAATCCTAAGTAGCAACATTCTAGAGCTCAGATTGTGATGTCATAAGGCCTCATTCCACCAATGCCTAAGCTCCGCCCTCATCTGCACAAGCCTCAAACGCTTTCAAACCCTAAGTAGCAACATTCTAGAGCTCAGATTGTGATGTCATAATGCCTCATTCTACCAATACCTAAGCTCCGTCTTCATCTGCACAAGCCTCAGACACTTTAAAATCCTAAGCGTTTGAGGCTTGTGCGGTCAAGGCAGAGCTTATAGGAATGGGGCAGAGACAGGGAGAGGGACAGGGACAAAACTTGCTGGGATGGGAAAATTGTGTTCCTATGGGGACAAATTTTCTGAAACTCGTCACACTATTTATTCAATTTTCGATGCTGTTGTCCCAGGGAAGCTCAGAACAGGTTACATGAATTTATTCAGGTACTCAAGCATTTAACATAAAACTGATAACTCACTTCTATACTACAAATCCTCTAAGTTCTATACGGTTCACAAAAGATAAGAAGAAAGGCAAGGTAGGCCTAATTTCCAAAGGATTCAGTGAAAAGATATGTTCTTAAGATAAGAATCAGTCGACATAATGCCGCTTGAAGGGGATCACGAACAGATCGGAGAAGGTTATCATGCCGCTGTACCGGGCCATGGTGCGCCCTCACCTGGAGTTCTGCGTACAGCACTGGTCGCCGTACATGAAGAAGGGCACGGTACTACTCGAAAGAGTCCAGAGAAGAGCGACTAAGATGGTTAAGGGGCTGGAGGAGCTGCCGTACAGCGAAAGATTAGAAAAACTGGGCCTTTTCTCCCTCGAACAGAGGAGACTGAGGGGGGACATGATCGAAACAGTGTAGTTACTTACCTGTAACGTAGGTTCTCTGTGGACAGCAGGATAGTCAGCCACACAAACTGAAGGGAATAGACTTAGTAGATAAAGACAGATTGTTCACCCTCTCCAAGGTAGAGAGAACGAGAGGGCACTCTCTAAAGTTGAAGGGGATAGATTCCGTACAAACGTAAGGAAGTTCTTCTTCACCCAGAGAGTGGTGGAAAACTGGAATGTTCTTCCGGAGGCTGTTATAGGGGAAAACACCCTCCAGGGATTCAAGACAAAGTTAGACAAGTTCCTACTGAACAAGGACGGATGCTGGCAGGGTTAGTCTCAGTTAGGGCACTGGTCTTTGACCTGGGGGCCGCCGCGTGAGCGGACTGCTGGGCATGATGGACCACTGGTCTGGCCCAGCAGCGGCATTTCTTATGTTGAAAGGACAGCAGACGTTTTTTTCCTCTCTGTCCTGGTGGGCTCACAATCTATCTAATGTACCTGGGGCAATGGGGGGGAGGGGGGGTTAAGTGTCTTGCCCAGGGTCACAAGGAGCAGTGGATTTGAACCCACAACCTCAGGGTGCTGAGGCTGTAGCGTTAACCATTGTGCCACACTCTTCCCCAGTGTGCTATTGGGAGCATAGGGGGTGCAAAATGTGGACACAAGGGTCTCCCCAGCCTCTTCTTCCTCACTCGCTGTCTTATACAGATGCCATGAAATGGACAGGTCCAGAAGTCACTGCGAACTTCACAACTCCTCCTCCTCCAAATGTCCCCTTGCTGCCTTCTCCTTAAGCTGTAACTTTCCAGAGGTCAGCCTACATCAGACCAGATATGGATCCATGCAGCAAGTCTGGGATGGAGAAGGGCAAGACAAGTCCGAGGAACGCCTCTGCCGCCACTTCTCTGCTGTTCTAATTCTGTATTTAGCCACAGAGGGAGAGGGAGGGAAGCAGAAAATGAGGGGCAGAGGGCAGAAAGAGGAAGATCTGCTATTTTGGAGGCCTGTCAGGCTGGATCTCTGCTCAATGTGTGTAGTAATAGAGGAGGAATGTCAGGCAGGCACTGTCCCTCCTGGGTACTGCTGGAGGAAAAGAGGGAGTCCACACCAAAGCGGCAATTTCACCTTATAAGGCAAAGCTGATGAGGAGGGAGTCACTGGGACGTGTTGGAAAGCAACAATTTTCACATGGTGCTCACAGCTACCGGTGCCAGCAGCCCTTGTAAAAGAAGCAACATGTCTGTGGTGTGCTTAGGGCAGTACCTGCCATGTGCAAATGGAAAGAAATGTAAAAGATCCTATCTGTTTAAAGGCACCAGAAAATATCAGCTCCATCAGATCACAGCTTTGGCAACTGCCTTGCAGCACTCCCTGTGAATGCACCTCACTCCTGCCCTGAAGCACACCCTGCTGTTCCAGTACTCAGACCCCAAATACAGCCTTGTGAATGCACCTCACTGCTGCCCTGAAGCACACCCTGCTGTTCCAGTACTCAGACCCCAAATACAGCCTTGTGAATGCACCTCACTCCTGCCCTGAAGCACACCCTGCTGTTCCAGTACTGAGACCCCCCCATGCAGCCCTGTGAGTGCACCTCATTCCTGCCCTGAAGCACACTCTGTTGTTCCAGTACTCAGACCCCAAATACAGCTTTGTGAATGTAGCAATCCACTCCTATTCTCAATTTAGTGTATAACTTTCAAGTCTCCTTTTATAAATGTGAAACTATTGGGCAAATGTTTTTCCTTCCTCTTCCGACAGAAGCATGAGCCAACTCCCTGATTTCGGTACATAGGGTGCTGTCCACCCGAATATGGACAGAGATCCATCAAAGTCACTCCATTTGTCACAAAACTCTGAAGTAAATGATTGAAAGAGTCACCATGTACAGAAATAACATCCTGAAAATTACCAGGCGTGTCCTGAGCTCAAATTGCACCCTGTGTGACAAGGTGTGGGGACAAATATTCTGGGGGCAAAACTTCCGGATGCTGTGTGACACGTCCCTAGTGCTCCCATCCTGCCCACTGCACCACAGGAGAGACAATGGGGGGGGGAGCACTTTTTTAGTGCCCCTCTCTCCCTTGCACCTCCCCTTGACCGTTTCAAACTTTGCACATTTGACTTAAGAACTGTTACTACTTTTTAGGACAGAGAACAGACAGGGCTCTTATCACGACTGACTGTGTCCACTCCAGAATCAGGCACTAAGGGAATCATTTAATCAACCATTTGTGTGTGTAAAATACTGATTTATATGCATAAAAGGTTAGGTCATGCTTAAGAGCGTACTTGCTCATGGGGCCAAGTAGGGGCATACTTGTAAGTGGACATTCTCAGGGGAGGAGTCTGGGTAGAGAGTGGGCGGAGTCACAGTTAATACATGTCTTATTATTTATTTGTTTTAAAAATGTGTAGCCCGCCTACACCTAAGCGGATTCCAAGTGCACATTCACAAAATGTCATAAATACATAAGACAAAACAGAATGAATAATAATCCATTTTACATCTGTTTGCTTCTTATCCACCCACGCTAAAAGCTTCCATAATAGGGTTGGTTTTAAAAGCTACCTAAAACTCTTTATCTCCTTTGTTAATTTCAATTGACCAATCGGATTATTCCATAAATTCATTCCAGCCACTGAAATGGCCATTGTCCCAGTACAAGCTTATCTCACCAGTTGAATCTCATCTACAGATCTCAAAGATCATCATGGTTGATACTGAGTAAACACATTTGACAAATACCGTGGCACATTACACTCGTATTGCTTGAAAAATCAGAACCAACACTTTATATATGAAATTTATGGGTAACCAATGCAGCCGTTGCACTAAAGGAGTGATATGCTGATATCTACCACAAACCAAACATGGTACAGCATTTTGTACAACCTGCAGTGCCCTACTTCTAGACCAGTGGTCTCAAACTTGCGGCTCGGAGGTCACATGCAGCCCGCCAAGTCCTATTTTGAGGCCCTCAGTATGTTTATCATGGTCACAAAAGTAAAATAAAACAGTTTCTTGATCATATGTCTCTTTAGCTATAAATTGCAATATTATTATTAAGACTTAAAGGAAAGATTTATAAACTATAAAGAGTTTTACCTCATGCAAAGTTGTCGTTTCTTTAATAAGACATTAACTATTTTTTCTGAGGCCCTCCAAGTACCTACAAATCCCAAATGTGGCCCTGCAAAGGGTTGGAGTTCTCGACGAAATCAATATGGCATTGCAGTAATCCAGTCTTTAAATCACCATACTTTGAACCAGAGGCATTATCCAGGAGGCTGGATACAGGTTCAGGAGAAATTCCACAGGATGAAAATTCCTCTCTTATGCAGAAGAAAAGACTTTCCATCCTAGTGGTTGTTAAAATAAATTGGACACAAAACGCAGTGAGCTTTAATGAGCAGAATAGCGTTGGAATGTGTGTGTGTGGGGAGCACAGGGTCCATTGTAGGCCCTCTTATGCAGCTCCCAGCTCCCAAGGTCTCCCCTCCCACACCTCAAAAACTGTAAGGAGGGCGCTGGAGTGGCACTGATTCTCCTGCGCTGCCAGGGTTCTTCTCTGCACTGTTTTTCTGCCGGGGTCCACCCCACAGTGAAGCAACTTCCTGTTTCCATTTGGGCGGACCGCGGCAAAGGAACTATGCAGAGGAGGCTGGACTCAGCGATCTCATTGTAGTTTTTGAGATAAGGGGGGACTTAGGAAGCAGGTGGGAAGGTTATTTGGTGGAACAGGTGGGGGGAAGAGAGGGAGGAAGAAGGTTGAGATGCTGAATTTGGAAGGGCAGAAAGGAAAGGAATGGATGGAGGGGAGGGGATGGAGATGGTAGCACATGGATGGAGGGAAGTGGAAGAAGAGGGAACAGATGGTGCGAGATGGTGCACATGGATGGGGGGATGGGAAAGAGAAGAGGGGGAAAGGATGGTGCACATGGATGGAGGATGGGGAAGAGATAGAAAGTTAGATTTGAGATGGAGGCAGAAAAATGGAAGAAAACTGAATATGAAAATCAGTGCCAAAGATGGATGTAGTGCAAAAGGTGAAGAAGGAGAGGAAAGAAGCAGCAAAAGTATAAGGAGACCCTGGAAACAAAATTAAGAGCACAAAGGGAACAAAATTATCAGAATAAAAAGTGCCAATAACAAAGGTAGGGAAAATGTTGTTATTTTCAATTTAGTCATTGAAATATGTCAATTTTTTATATTTTGGACTGTTCAGGAACAAAACCATTTCTTTTGATTTCTCTTGTGGTGTACTGTGTGCAGAGTCTGACATATTAGGGTTTTGTTTGTGTCCAATAGTACTTTCATGTTCGAAAAGGGTGTGACTGAGGCCAGGTGTTCTGGTGGGGATGGAAGTCCAGAACCTTTGGTTGGTATCATGGCCCCAAGTAGGAAGATATTTGTCGGCTCCCCTTCAGCCCCAACTTAAAAATGAGTGAAGACCACTGACCTACCGCCTACTGTATTTTGGCAGTGATTTGTGTTGCGAGTGGGCATTGAAGAACTCACAATGCTTCGCAGTTTGTGCAATGTATGTTTATTAAAATTAAATAGTTACAAAAGAAAACAGCGATCTCAGTGGTCTCCAACTCCAACCCTTTGCAGGGCCACATTTTGGATTTGTAGGTACTTGGAGGGCCTCAGAAAAAATAGTTAATGTCTTATTAAAGAAATGACAATTTTGCATGAGGTAAAACTCTTTATGGTTTATAAATCTATCCTTTTGGCTAAGTCTTAATAATAATAATATTGTCATGTATAGCTAAAGAGACAGATGATCAAGAAACTGTTTCATTTTACTTTTGTGATTATAACAAACATACCGAGGGCCTCAAAATAGGACCTGGCATGCCGCATGTGGCCCCTGGGCCGCGAGTTTCAGACCACTGTGCTAGCTGAACCATTGGTCTGACCCAGTATTGCTGTTCTTTGCAGGGGTTTCTAGTACTTCTTTGGCATCGAAGGGGAGTTTCCTATAGCAGTTACTGAGGTGACTTTGCATCTGCCTTGACTTCTCTGAAAAAAGCAGAATAAAAATGGTTTCATATTTTATTAAAATTTGATAAAACGGGGGTCATATCTAATATAATAAAGCCCTAAGCGCGCATGCACACTCCCACCTGCGTGCTCCCGTTTTCTGTGAGCTGTAGGGACCCGCAGGTAGGAGTGCGCATGTGCGCGGCGGCACAGAGCCTGTCGGATGCAGAGGCTCTTGCCGTCTGAAGGATGTGAACTGGTCAGGGCGACGTCAGCGGGGGCTGGAATGGACTTTAATTGCTGCCTCCCAGGCTTCTCCTCCTGCTCCAGCTGGGCCCGCGTAAAAAATACCCCAAAAACCCCAGAGCTCGCTTCGGGTCTGGCAAGGGCTGCGGGTCCTGAAACCTTCCGATTCCAGCAGCGTCTGCAGCACTCTACTGAAGGCCCCGAAGCAGCAGTGTGTAGAGTGCTGCAGACGCTGCTGGAATTGGAAGGTCAGTCGGGACCGCGGGAAGGAAAGGGGGGGCGGTAAGGGACTAAGGGAGCTGGCCAGACTGCAGGAAGGGAAAGGGGGGTAGGGGAAACGCTGCTGCTGCTGCACAGGGAAGTGGTGTGGGGGGAGGGAAATGGAGGGGGAGGGAATCCTGCTGTGGCTGCTGCACAGGGAAGTGGTGGGAGAGAAATGCTGCTGCATAGGAGGCAGGGAGAGAGACAGATAGAAAGAAAAGAAGAAAGACAAAGGGGCAGGGAGAGACACAGAAAGACAGACAAATGGGGCCAGGGAGAGAGACAGACAGCGGGAGGGAGAGAGAGACAGAAATAAAGACACACAGACATATATTCTAGCACCCGTTAATGTAACGGGCTAAAATACTAGTATTAAAATATTTTTTAAAAAGGGGGGAGACTGATGACAATGAAATGAATAAGATGTAATATAGACTTACGGCCTCTTTTACAAAGCCGCACTAGCGGCAACAGCCCCGAAGGCCATAGAGATTTAGTTTAAAACATTTTATTGAAGGAATCAAATAAATATACAATAATACAATATAATAAAATATTCATTGCAATTACATTCAAAATTCTAATATTCCATACATATTTCTATCATTCCTCCAAAATATATTTCCATATTACCTATTCATAACTCTATACACTCCCCCTGTACCCTTCACCCCCCCCCCCCCCCACTTCCTCCCATAGTTTTTATTTCCAATTATAACCTAGAGATTTAAAGGGTTTCGAGGCTGTTGCCTCTAGTGCGGCTTTGCAAAAGAGGCCTTGAAAGACAAACAGATATAAAGAAGACTTTCAAAACAATAGGCATGAAAGGATTTGAAGGAAAAGATGTCATGGAGGGGCAAACCAAGGAGGTTGGGGAAAGATCTGTGGTGAGGAGAAATCAGATTACTCGTAGGCATCTTTAAAAAGGAAGCATTTTAATCCTCCCTTGAATGTGTCTGTGTTTTGTTCTGTCCTGATGTGAGTTGGAAGAGAGATCCAGGTCGTAGGTGCTGTTACAGAGAAGGGTACCGATGATTTTTAGTGAGGGGACATAACGTAGATGTTGAGAAGCAGATCTTAAAGTTCTGGGAGGATCATGTGGAATCAAAAGTCTGTCTATGAAGGCGGGTTCGTTGGTCTTTTGGGCTTTGAATGTTAAAAGAGTAATTTTATATGTTATCCAATGAGGAATAGGCAACCAGTGTGCTTTCTTTAAGAGGGGGGTGACGGGATCATATTTTTTTTTGAATTTGTAATGATTTTAATGGAAGTATTTTGGATTAACTGAAGACGTCTGATATCTTTTTGGCACAAACCTTTATATAGTGAATTTTTGAGATGACAAGAGAGTGAATCAGTTTATTGAGAGAGTGAGAATCTGAAAGGCAGGCTAAGGACCGTATCTTTCGAAGTTTGTAGAAGCAGTTTTTAACAACTGAGGGCAATGGGTTAGTTTGTTGTCGATGATAAAACCTAAGATCTTGATTGATTCGATCGAAATATTCTTGATGGATAAAGGGGCTACGAGTTGAAGGTTGTCTTTCCAAGAGAAAAGAACACAGTTTGTTTTTGAGATTTAGCCAATCTCTAATTCTTTCTAATTTTGAGTTGATTGAATTAATGTTGTTAACGTTGGAAGGATCAATAGTGTGAATAAGTTGTATGTCATCGGCGTAAGCGAAAGCAGAAAAGCCAATTGACTGACAAAGAGTCAGTTAATTAAATGTTTCTCTGCATACCATGTGCTTTGTGTAGTTTAATTATGTGGCTACCATTATGTATTGTTAATAAGATTATATTGTGAAAAATGAATGGAATAAATGGCATTATAATTAGTAACACAGTAGACTCTGTTTCAGCTCCAGTGGCAAAATAACGCTCAGAGTTTAGGAAGTTGGCTGGTTGAGCTGAGAACTTTTCACCACCCCCTCGTATGTCATAAAAACGAGCCAAGGTTGGCTCTTATTGGTGGAATGAGGCATTATGACATCACAATCTCTCCTCTGGTTACCAGAGACTGAAATTACCAAAACGAGGATGACGTGGATGTGGTTCAATCAATGATCTGAAACAATGTCAAAAAACCTAGAATTTTCTTTCTTAATAAAATAAGAATACCATGTCCTGAACGAAATCCATATTGATCACAGTCCAATAACTTTCCCTGTTCCATATGGCCTATCATTTCCTAGAACAGGCACTACTGTTGCTACTTTTAATAGCTCCCAATCAACAGAAAAGCCCAAACGGAGACATGTCGAACTCAATAAAAATATATATTCCCCTATGTGTATAGGATTGGTATACTGGCCAACACAACTTAGATAAGGCTCAATAAACCCAAATGTAATTATTATAGTGAATATGTTAACGAAAGCTAGGAGAACAACGGAAAACTCCAAGTTCAAAGGCTTATGCGTCAAGCATCTCCCAAGGCTTTATCCCAGGCTTCAGTTACACACCATCATGGGCGTACACAGTGTGTGTTTAGTTTTTAACAGGAAGTGCCACAAAATCAATTGTAGTGAATCAGTGAATACACTTCTCCCTCCGTATTCGCGGTTTCAGCATTCGCGGTTTCAGTTATTCATGGTTTTTAGCTTGTTGGCTTCTCCCCCCCTCAATTGCATCAGCTTGCATAGAGAAATTGCCGATTCCAAGCGTTGACAGAGAAAATCGCTGATTCCCAGCACTTTCTTCACCGTGTTTTGCCTCTCCTTCAGGAACAGGCCAGGTTTCCCACCATGTTATTCGCAGTTTCACCATATTCACGATGGTTTTTAATAGAAAACAGCAAATAACATCTGAAAAATTTTTTTGCAGTTTTTCTGTATTTGCGGTTCTGTTAATCCCCTATAACAGAGAATATGGAGGGAGAAGTGTATATACTTTTTATATATGTTCCCAAACTACCAATGCTAAGACGATTTGCACAGAGTATGTACTTATCTCCAACGCCTCCAATTAGTCCTCCGTGGACAGCACATCAGAACTCCAAACCGGTACTTGAGTTTACCACTATCGATATTTGTCCATTGGTATTTGTGAGGTTCAACCAAGCTCAGTTTTGGGATTTGCTCCCTTCTTCAGGAACTCTTGTTGCACTTGACCGGTGCCAAACACTTGCTCAATGTTAAGTCTACCACGAGGGCGTAGTACTGAAGGGGTTAGTGAGGCTGTGCAGCCTGAAACGAGAGGATGCCATGAACCGCTTCAACTACGTTGTAATGATGTCACTTTCAACAAACTTTCTTGTTCAAACAAAAAACGTTTGCCAATCGCAATTCAATTAATTCAGTCATGAGGATTCAAGTGAAAAGAACAAACCCTTAATCTCATGACCATCCACTGGAGCACCCAGGGACCCTGATAATCACATTATGTAGCATAAAATAAAAATGGCCAGATCAAGCTCACAGCACATATAAATCCATTGCCTAAATTATAGTATTCCACTCAATGTTTTCATTTAGGCCATTAGGGGTGACAATATTCAGCTCAAATATCCAATACTGTTCCCTCAGTTGGATTCGAGCCTTCCTATCTCCTAGGAATGTGTCTGGAATTTGTTCAATGACAATCCACCTGAGGTCGTCAAATGGATGAGCCCTGTCTATGCAATGTGGTACCATTGGAGCTGTAATGACGACTGTGTGTATTATGTTCCAACAATCTTGTTTCCACTTGTCTTGTAGATCAAATTACACGGGCAAAGTATGACACACACTATCCACAAGGATTTACACGTAGTTCGATGATATAACCTATATACTCTACCGTTTCTGGGATGAGCAAAACTATCACAGCTCAAAGGTGTAGCACAGGCCGTGCATTGTTTGTATGGTTGATGACAATTCCCAGGGGGTTCAAGCGTCTCATACACTCATACAAACGTTAGATGAATGGCTAAATTTTTTGGTCTAGAGAAGGCCATACAAGGGCCTTCTCTAAACACCTTACGCATGGCCAATATGTGCCAATGCTTACGTATGATCTTGGCTACCTGGGGTGCTTTGTCTGAATACGTCAATACACAGATTTGTTTTGGTTGTGGTTGGAGAATAACTTTTAATAACGCCGGCGTCACACTTGTTTCGAAAGATTTATTAACCATCTTTGTCAACCCCCTTCCCTACTTGTTTCACTATAGACAAAGAACAAAGGTCTATCATTCAGCAGATGTAAATGTTGATGCCCTCAGTCTAAGGGCTCCTTTATCACGTGCTAACTCCCGCGGCCGGCTAAAAAACGAATGCCTGCTCAATGCGTGTTAAACCCCCTACTGCAGCTTGATAAAAGGACCCCTAAGTGTTATCTCTGAACAATTTGTGCTAATATTCTATAAAGACATGTAACCAGTGGCTTAGTAAGGGGGAGGGGCAGACCGTCCCCAGGCACCATCAGTGGGGGCGTTGGCACCTCTCTGCCCCCCATGCCACACTTATGCCCTCCCTCCCCCCTGTATCTCTTTAAATCTTTACCAACGCAAGAAACTTCTCTGACATGCTGCTTGCACCGGCCTAGCTCCCAAGTGAAATCACTTCTTAGTCATGAAACCAGGAAGTGACATCGGAGGGAAAGCCAACGCTGGCACGAGTAGCAGGCTGGAGAAGTTTCTTATGCTGGTGAAGATTTAAAGAGGTCCTGGGGGGAGAGAGAGGGCGTGAGTGTGGTGTGGGGGGGGGGGTGAGGAAAGGGCGGGAGAGAGTGGGAAGGAGTGGGGGGGAGCACCACCACCTGGGTGCCTCCTACCCTTGCTACACCTCTTCAGGAGCCTAAATTAATAACTGTTTCAGATAAAAGACCATTTAATCTTGAGTTGTTATATTTGAATTACGATTATGCCGTCTTTTATTGCTACTATTATTAATTAATTTGATCTGAAACAGTTCTTGTTTTAGACTCCTGAAGAAGGTGCCTTTTTGGGCACCGAAACACTGGCCTTGTTAAGTCAGTTCTATTGTTTAAACGCATGACTAAAGATCCCAGAAGGAAGCATCTCGGTCATCCCTACTTTCTTGGACTGGATCTTCTTGTACCTCAACACATATCAGTTATTGCAAAATATCAACAGCCTAGATGTATTGTAAATTAAACTATATTAAAGTTTTGCTATTATCTCAATAAGGCCAATATACAATCCCTCCACTGCAAAACAAACTTGTGCCAAAAAAAAAAAAGAGTCGGATCCTTCCCATACCATAACAGTGCTAACTCCCAGGACTCAAAGAGCAACAACCTTATGGGTGATAAAACAGCATTGTAAATATTACACCAGGTCCTATAACATTAATACACCACCTAATGAGGAAACAGAACAAATGGGACTGCTACAAGATCTCAACAAAGAAACTACAGGCTAGCAGAAGACCCTTGACAAACATGAAATAGGACCATAGATAAGTAATAGAGATATGAAGGCAGGAAACTGAACTAGTAACCTCAAGAGGTCAGGCTCTGCATAACCAGCTAAACTAGAGAAACAGATATGCAAATGCAAGATATCAGGGATGAATATTGCCTAACGCTAGCAGTACGACTGATACATTCAAAATAAAATATTTTTTTCTATCTTGATAGTCTGAGCATTTTTTTCCATTCAATGTGGTCCATGTCTCTTCTTCTTTTCCCTGTTTTCCTCCTTTTCCAGGGTCTCCAATCCAAGTCACATATTTTCTCTCTCCATGCCCACCATCCATTTTCCCTCTGCGTCCCTATCTGTCTTGTCCAGCATATTCAGCATCTACTCTCTGGGTCCCTATACCCCCCTGTAATCCAGAATTGCCTCTCGGTGTTCCCATCCCCTCTCTGTCCAGCATCTTCCCTCTGTGTCTCTGTTCTTATGCTCCCTCCATGCCCAGCATCTCATCTCTGTGCATCTTTCCTTCACCTCTCTTTTTCAAACCACACCCCCCCACTCTGTGGCTAGTAGTTATCCCTTTATCTTCCTCATCTCTCCCTCCATGAGTCCAGTGAATCTTCTCCCCAATTCCGTCTCCCTCTCCACTACCTCCACCACAGTCCAGCGGCACCTCTGCCTCTTATTCAGCCCCCCCAGGAGCAGTAGTTGCTCATCTCTTTTTGCATCCTCCCAGTCCAGCAGCAACTCTCTCTCCCTTCCCCCTTCCCTTGGTCCAGCAACATCCCTCTCCCTCTTACCCTCCAGGTCCAGCAGCACCTCTGCTTCTCCCCTTCCCCCCTCCCCCCCTCCGTCCAACAGCACTTCTCTCCATCTCACTCAGGCCTCCCAGAAACCAGTAACAGTTCATCTCCCTTTTTGCACACACACCCAACCAGCAGCAGCTCATCTTTTCTGCCCTTCCCTTGACAAGCAGCAATGCCTCTCCCTTTCTTGGTCTGTCTTCACGTGCCTGAATGCTGCCGGTATAGCAGTGCTGCAATTCATACAGCCAACCAGCCTGCCTCCGGGCCTTCCCTAGGCTGCAGCCTGCCTCTGAGGAAAGAGGAAGTTGCATCATTGGAGTCTAGTGAAGGCCCAGAGGCAGGCAGGCTTTCTGTATGAACTGCAGTACTGCTATATCGGCAGCTTTCCGAACAAGCTCAAAACAGACCAGGGGACCTAACAGCTGTGGAGCATCCACAGGGAGAAGGAAGGAGGGCGGGACCACACATACCATGTGTTGGAAACCTCTGCCCTGAGCTACAAGTAAGAACGTTTGGTCCTTCACATAGAGACACTTTTAATATAATTACCTCTAAGTGCATCTGGTCATTGATGTTTACAATAATTCCTGATTGCGGTCAAGGGTTCATGAGTAGAAGTTCAAATTAAAGGAGAAGGCAATTGCATTTAACATACTTGGTTGTATTGCTGCTCAGTGGAGGTTCAGGGCCTCCGATTTATTCCTGAAAAAGAAGCCATTGTACTCCGTGGTGGTCTTACACTTATTCAGAGCCTGAAAGTAGACATCTTCAGACTTATTTCTACCTAAGGGAGAGCTCTCTGAGGATACAAATCCTTTTGAGACCCATATGGATGATCAGGCCCATGACCTCAGATTTACAGCCAGAGGAAGAGGAGCTTTCATGGCTGGGTCTGGGATGAGGTTCTCTTATCTCAGAGCTGAGAGGATGCAGATGCTGAGGAAACCATGAAAAGCGGGAAAAGGAAGTAGCAGATGGGGTTTCGAGTGGGTCCCGACATCCTCTTCATCCCAGGCACATCAACTTTTCCTGCCCTGGAAGGAGTGAGATGTGCTTGGATGGAGAATATGTATGAAGGGACAAAGGGCAGTGAACCCGGACTGCTTTAGTGGCTCTTGGAATATCCGCTGGAAGTATTTTGGCATTTGGAATGTGACAAGACAGCTCAGAGCTCGAGTCTGATTTCGTGAAAACAAACTTGCAGACAAGATTCACCCCAGACACAATCAGCTTGATGCAGATAATGTTCCAAGTCTGGACAGCGAGCCAGAAGGAGGGTTCAATCTTTTCTCCATTTTTAATTGACAAGAGCAAAGCATCGTTTCCACTCTTAACTTTTCACAGTAAATCATCTCATACTCTGGCTTTCATCAGTTTCAGCTCCTGAATTCTGCTTCATGCTGTATCTTTGGCATTTTCTAGCCCCAATAGTCCATCTGGTGCTTCAGTCTCTGCTGAGATTAGCTGCTAAGCTCCTGGAAACCTCCAGCAGAGTTTGGAAAATATTTTGCATGTGTATGTTCGAAAACCATGTCTCTCCCAAAATACCACTAAGCTTAGCTCTCCAACGGTGGCAGCTAGGGACCCATCTGTGGCTCCCTGTTTACCCTGCGCCCTTCTCGCTCTTTCATGGCACCCAAGCTTTGCCCTTCCCCTGAGGAGGGGGGGAGGCAGGCTCCCTTACAATGCTGCAGCAGCTGGCTCTTCAATAATAGATGGCAACATGTGGAAAAAGCAACAGGAAGGGCCAGGGGAGCCCTTTGTAATCCTGGAGCCTGTTTCCTTGTCCTTTGCTCCAAGGAGGCAAGAGCAGGAAGAGGGGGGTTGCTGCCTGTGCTGGGGTGTCCCTTCCACCGCAGCTGGTGCTCAGCACTTTTCGGCTTCAGGGTAGATTTGTGTTGTGTTCCAAGCAATATATCATCTGGCCATTTCCAGGCTTGGGATAAGCAGCAATCAGGCATCATTCTCCTCCCTCCCCCCAATCCCATCATTACATTCAGAGCTGTGGAGTCGGTAGATAAATGTTCCGACTCCGACTCCTCCGTTTTTTGTACTTCTGACTCTGACTCCGCGTGAAACAAGATCTTCATCCGCGTAAAAAGATGTTGTGCCTATGGTGGGAGAGCTTGGTTGGATGAATTTTTCGAGTCTACACCAGGTGATTTCTACCAACGAGGTATTGAAAACCTTGTTGAACGTTGGAAATAAGTTGTAAACAACAACAAGGGAGAATACATTTATAAGTATTGGTGCTCCGAATTGTGCGTTGCGTGCCATATAGTGAAGCACGTGTTCGTTTTGTGGTTACGTGAGGCACTGCATGCATTGGTCTTTATTCTTACAGTAGAGAAGTCATTAATTATAACTTTTTGTGAATTGGGACATTTAAACTTGCTTTTTTTTAATTCCAATCTAAATTTAGGTGGAGTCGGAGTCGGTGCATTGTTTGGCAACTCCGACTCCAGGTACCCGAAATTTCCTCCGACTCCTCGACTCCGACTCCACAGCTCTGATTACGTTGGTTACCGATCGAAAACCAAACTCTTTCCAAGTTCAAGGGTAAGCCTAAACATAAAAGGCAAAGAGACTGGGAAACAATGAGACAAGAAAAAATACAAGAGAATGAAATATTTCACAACAATTATGGGAAGAGAGGAGGGATGGAAAACAAAAGATGCAAGTCATAGTTGTGGAGATGGCTGGATGAAAACATGGGACTTACGACAATCTCTAAATTTCCGAAATGACGGCTCAGTTCTAAGGGAAAGGGGAAGGTTGTTCTCGAGTTCTGGGGCAACAACACTGAAACAGGACATCAAGCCAATATGAGATCATAAGGAGACATTGAGAGGAACGAAGGGTGTGATGGGATCGAAAGATCAGACAAGAATACCGGAAAACTGGTTGGCAATATTTGATGAACCATAGTCAGATATTTAAATGAAATGTGATATGCTACTGGAAGCCAATGTTCAGAGATGAGTACATAAGAACATAAGAATAGCCTTACTGGGTCAGACCAATGGCCCATCAAGCCAGTAGCCCGTCCCTAGTACCTGGCCAAAATCCAAGGAGTAGCAACATTCCATACAGAATCTCAAAGAATAGCAAGATTCTGGAATCCCAGCAAGTAACAAGATTCTAGAATCCCAAAGAGTAGCAACATTCCATACAGAACCTCAAGGAATAGCAAGATTCCGGAATCCCGGAGAGTAACAAGATTCTAGAATCCCAAAGAGTAGCAACATTCCATACAGAACCTCAAGGAATAGCAAGATTCCGGAATCTCAGAGACTAACAAGATTCTAGAACCCCAAAGAGTAGCAACATTCCATACAGAATCTCAAAGTATATGAAGATTCCGGAATCCCAGAGAGTAACAAGATTCTAGAACCCCAAAGAGTAGCAACATTCCATACAGAATCTCAAAGTATATGAAGATTCCGGAATCCCAGAGAGTAACAAGATTCTAGAACCCCAAAGAGTAGCAACATTCCATGCTACTGAGCCAGGGCAAGCAGAGGCTTCCCCCATGTCTTTTGATGGAGCGAAAAATCGATCTCAGGATTTTGTAGACTTCAATCCTATCTCCCCTCAGCCGTCTCTTTCCGGATGATAATGATCATATTTCCTTTTCCCAAACAGTAGTGGTATTTTGAATAAGTTGAAGGCTTTAGATCTGAGTAAGGGGCAGATTGTGGTAAAGAGAATTACTATAATCTATTTTTGAAATGACAAGTTCAACATTTCTAGGCGGTTGTCTAGTTTTCCAGGCATTACACACTAACAAGCCACACTGTGGAAAACTTGTATGTATTTTGGGGATTTGGGGAAACAACATTTAGTTTATTAACTTATATCCTGCCTACAGCTAAGGGGATCACATACAAATATGCTGAGTCAACAAAATAACAATACAAATCAAACATTATGAGACAACATTTACACATTTGGGGTGGAGGGTCCAGGGGTGTGGGTTTAGAGCTGAGAAGGGATTATACGAGGGGGCACTGTAAAGTTCTCAGCCCAACCACCCAACTTCCTAAATTCTGAGCCTTATTTTACCACTGGAGCTGAAAAGAGGGTGATCTGATTTCGTTAAGTGCCAATTTGGAGAAACAAAAGTCTATGTTTTGACCTTGTTTCAGATCATTGACTGAATCATATCCACATCATTCTATTCTGGGTTGGGCTGAGAACTTTTCAGCAGCCCCTTGCACCTTGTTATATTATATTATATTAGTGACTTCTATTCCGCCTTTATCTTGCAGTTCAAGGCAGATTACATAAGAATTGTTATGATCTTAATGCATAAGATTATCCTATATAATAAAACGCTAGCCGCGCATGCGCACTCAACTGCGTGCTTCTGTTTTCCCTGATCTGTGAGATGTAGGTCCGTGGCCTTGCAGTGAAAGGTCACTTGGACACACAAAGTCAGAGGCATGAAGAAAGTACAAGAAATTTATTACGGTATACCGGACTCTAGTGCAGTTAATAACCTGCCTACTAGAGTGTCAGAAACAGGAAATACACGGACTTTTATGCCCTTTTTGCAAACTAATATATGCAAAAACTACAATTTTCATTTGTTACTTCTATAACTTTTCTACAATTATTATTGGTCCTAGGCTCACACTAGCAGGTCACTTATCTAACTCTTACAGTTCTAAATGTTAAATGTACAGAAGGGCAGGGTACATCATGGCTCAGACTCTTATCTATTTAGCTTACAATGTGGTAAGGTAGGGACATACATTTTAGGCAGATGAAGTCAATAGATTGTACACTTTCTTCAGCTATGTAGACCAGAGCAATATTTTAAACAACAGTTAACCATTTCATGACCCTAAAGCAGGAGTGCGCATGCGCGAGTCCCCAGCCTTACTTTCCAGCACCTACCACTCGCCGCCAGTGCTGGACTTCCTGCTCTCCGTGTCGGCTCCTCTCACCAGCCGCACCAGCGTCTGAGAAGGCTTCCGACGCTGGCGGGATCGAGAGGAGCCGTAGTGACACCTCGCGGGGCGGGAAGGGAAGCCCAAAACACTCCAGCCGCGAAGGGATGCCGCGGTCCCGACTCAAAACCAGCTGATTCCAGCAGTGTGTGCAGCACTCTACACACGCTGCTTCAGGGCCTTTTACTGCCCTGATTTGCTCTGCCATGTCTCTGATGATGTCATCAGGGACATGCCAGAGTAAATCAAGGCAGTAAAAGGCCCCGAAGCAGCGTATGTAGAGTGCTGTACACGCTGCTGGAATCGGCAGATGGTAGGACTGCGGGAAGGGAAGGGTGGGGGCGGCAAGGGACTAAGGGAGCAGTCAAGACCAAGGGATGGGAAAGGGGGGTAAGGGAAACGCTGCTGCTGTACAGGGAAGTGGGGTGGGGTGGGAGGGAATGCTGGTGCTGCTGTGGCTGCTGCAAAGGGAACTGTGGGGGGGGAGAGAGACAGATGGATAGAAAGAAAGCCAGACAGCGAGAGGAAGGCAGACAAAAAGAAAAGAAGAAAGGCACAGGGGCAGAGAAAGACACAAAAAGACAGACAGACAAAGGGGGCCAGGGAGAGAGACAGACAAAAAGAAAAACAGCGGGAGGGAGAGAGACACAGAAAGAAAGAAAGACATATATTCTAGCACCCGTTAATGTAACAGGCTAAAATACTAGTATAGGAATATTTTTCTAATTTGCTAAGGAGTAGATTGGTAAAGCCGGTGGAGTTTGGAACTTTGTTGGTAAAGTTTTATGTTGGTTTTATGTGTTTTTTGAAGAGTAAGGTTTTTGTTTCTTTTTTGAAAGTTTTGTAGTCTGTGGTTGAAATCAACAGATTGGTGAGTTGTCGATCCAGTTTCGCTGCTCTGGTGGCCAGAAGGTTCTCATTTTTCTTCGTTTGACATTTTTGGTTGGCGGGTGTGTGAATAGCGTGTGGGTTCTCCTGTGTCTGATTGAGGTGGAATGAGCTAGTCGATTGTTCCAGTAGGAAGGGCTGTTTCCGTTTATAGCTTTGAATAGTAGGCAAGGGCTTGTATTGGGAGCCAGTGTGAGTTGTGGTAGGCCTCCGTGATGTGGTCGTATTTTTGCAAAGAGTAGATAAGTCTAAGGGCTGTTTTTTTGTACTGTTTGGAGCTGTTTCATCTTTGTTGTTGGGCAGGGGAGATATAGTATATTGCAGTAGTCTATTTGGCCTAGTATTAGAGATTGAACCACAAGTTGGAATTGTTTTCTGTCGAAGAATTTTCTGACTTTTCTAACGTTTCTCATAGTGGCGAATGATGTTTTTATAATTTTGTTGATTTGTGGTTATATAATTGACTAATGACTTGTAACACATTGTCACGATGCTTGTTTGCTCTTTTGAACCATTATGTGGTCAGTTGTATTTGTTCAATAAAAAAGATTTTTCACTAAGATACATTTACAAAAAATATCATCCACAACTACCAAAAACAAAACAAACCTGACAACCAGCACCTAAACGTGTAAAACATTTGCCCATCCAATAGTTTACCCTACAAACAAATGGTGTTTCAGCAATTTTTAAAAACACACTGTGGGTCTGATTCTGTAAGTGGTGCCTACCCGATTTCCGCATGGAACCCCCCCCCCCCCTTTTAAAAACTGTAACATGGTTTTTGGCGCCAGCCATAGCAATAACAGCTCCGACACCCATAGAATTCCTATAAGCGTCAGAGCAGTTACCTCTGCTGCCAGCGTTAAAACCCGCACTCTGCGTTCGTAAAAGAGGAGGTTTGTGAATTGTTCCTGCTTATTACATTTTGGGGTTATACTAAATGTCCTGCTTCTTTCTTCTTGTCCGCTTAATATTAAAGGCAGTGGGGCTTCATGAAGCTTCATACTGATTTTCTTTTTTTTTTTTTTTTTAATAAAGTGTCTTTAAACAAATCACCAGAAGACAGTGACACAAGAACCAGATCTGACCCATAAGAACATAAGAAGTTGCCTCCGCTGGGGCAGACCAGAGGTCCATCCTGCCCAGCGGTCCGCTCCCGGAGTAATTATAATGGTCCGGCCGAGTAAATCATCGATTTCGGTCCCCGCTCACGTCAGCATTATGTTGGGAAACAGGAAATAACAGATAGAATTCAACGTATTCATAAATAAATCCTGTACAAATCACCCCAGGGTTTGGCTCTTGCATCAGGCTTCTATGAGACAGTCCTTACTGGAGAAGCTGTAGTGACAGTTTTCATCATGGGGTGGGGGGGGGGGGCAGGTCTCAGGCATTGCTCAACAGTGCTCTCTACTAAGAACATAAGAATTGCTGCTGCTGGGTCAGACCAGTGGTCCATCGTGCCCAGCAGTCCGCTCATGCAGCGGCCCTTAGGTCAAAGGAACTTGTCTAACTTTGTCTTGAATCCCTGGAGGGTGTTTTCCCCTATTTGAATCCCTGGAGGGTGTTTCCCCTATTTGAATCCCTGGAGGGTGTTTTCCCCTATTTGAATCCCTGGAGGGTGTTTCCCCTATTTGAATCCCTGGAGGGTGTTTTCCCCTATTTGAATCCCTGGAGGGTGTTTCCCCTATTTGAATCCCTGGAGGGTGTTTCCCCCTATTTGAAT
This sequence comes from Geotrypetes seraphini, assembly GCF_902459505.1. Classification (NCBI taxonomy): domain Eukaryota; kingdom Metazoa; phylum Chordata; class Amphibia; order Gymnophiona; family Dermophiidae; genus Geotrypetes; species Geotrypetes seraphini. The sequence goes on from NC_047093.1 coordinate 8,373,019, forward strand.
CCCTGGAGGGTGTTTTCCCCTATTTGAATCCCTGGAGGGTGTTTTCCCCTATTTGAATCCCTGGAGGGTGTTTCCCCTATTTGAATCCCTGGAGGGTGTTTTCCCCTATTTGAATCCCTGGAGGGTGTTTCCCCTATTTGAATCCCTGGAGGGTGTTTCCCCCTATTTGAATCCCTGGAGGGTGTTTCCCCCTATTTGAATCCCTGGAGGGTGTTTTCCCCTATAACAGACTCTGGAAGAGCATTCCAGCTTTCTACCACTCTCTGGGTGAAGAAAAACTTCCTTACATTTGTATGAAATCGACCCCCTTTTAACTTTAGTGTCCTCTCGTTCTCCCTACCTTGAGAGTGAACTAAACTAAACCTTAAGTTTATATACCGCATCCTCTCCATAATTATAGAGCTCGGCACAGTTTACAAGATCTTAATGTAAGGAAGGAACAGCATAATGGGGTTGGAGGTTGAGTATAGGAGGGAAGAGAGCATTACATTTTTGTGAATAGCCTAGTTTTCAGATGCTTTCGGAATAGTTGGAAGGAGCCCAGATTCCATAGTGGGGCAGTGATTCTGAAGAAGACAGATTTCCCTAATTTTCTCGCAAAGAGGATACCTTTTAGCAAGGGGAAGGATAGTTCAAGTTTTTGGGTGGATCTGGTAGAATCAGGACTCAAGGAGTTCCAAGATAGTGTCTTTATCTACTGAGTCTATTCCCTTCATTATCTTGAATGTTTCGATCATGTCCCCTCTCAGTCTCCTCTTTTTAAGGGAGAAGAGGCCCAGTTTCTCTAATTTCTCACTGTACGGCAACTCCTCCAAGCCCCTTAACCATTTTAGTCGCTCTTCTCTGGACCCTTTTGAGTAGTACTATATCCTTTTTCATGTATGGTGACCAGTGTTGGACACAGTATTCCAGGTGGGGGCGCACCTTACAGCGGCATGATAACCTTCTCCAATCTGTTTGCGATCCCCTTCTTAATCATTCCTAGCATTCTGTTCACCGCCACTGCCACGCATTGCGCGGATGGCTTCATTGACTTGTCTACAAGTACTCCAAGTCTCTTTCCTGGGGGGTCTCTCCGAGTACCGTACCAGACATCCTGTATTTGTGTATAAGATTTTAGTTACCGACATGCATCACCTTGCAATAATCCACGTTGAACCTCATTTGCCATGTTGCGGCCCATTCCTCGAGTGCATTTATATCTCGTTGTAGGTCTTTGCAATCCTTCTGTGTCCTCACTACTCTGAATTCCAGCATCTGCCAAGGACTCTGGCTCTTATCTGAAGGCTGTCAGTGTGGTGACTGGGCAGTGCTGGAAGGACAGAAAACCCTAGGCACTTGTGAATAAAGACTCAGGGTGGTGGAGCTTAGTAGAGGCTTGTTTCAAGAGTAGAAGGAAACGGCTGGGCTGAACCAAAATCCCATTTAAAAGATAGACCGTGCTTTAGGGGTCCAGTTTTGCCTTTTTTTAAGTATAAGGAAGATGTATGGAAAGAACTAGGGTATTTTAAAACTCAGTATCATTCATTGTATTAGGAAATTAATTTTAACAGTAAATGTCAACTTAATCCAGAAGGTCTGATTTACATTCAAAAGTTGTCCCTCTGTTCTGTTGCAGATTTCATACAATCGTTAGGACCTGTCCCTATGGCATTGCATTGTTAGAGCTGCTCAGCTGCTATTGGCTAGTTCACAGCCATTCATACAAATTACTTCTTTGTTGCCCTCTGCTGGTGATGTTAGACACTGACTTGTGATGCAGACCAGCAGCAATTTATTCCCCAGGGCCTTTCTACACAGGAGGTCACATTCCTTTCTTTATACCTGGTAAAAGAAAACCAGCAGGATCAATATAATGCCTGTGTAATGTTCAGAATATCTGAGATACTTTCGGCAATATCCGAGATGGGAGTTGCTTAAATAAACAGGGTTCATACGTCATTTTAATTATGACCCAGTTATGACCAGTGTACTAGGTACTATCCAGCTTTAGTTACAACTAGGTCAGCAGACACTCTGTGAGACTGCCAGAATCCCTGTGTCTGACCAGACTGTCTACACCCTTCATCTGGTGTTGGCACTATGAAAAGCCTTGGGACCCGCTTCAGTTCTGCTTTTCAGCAACCAGCTCTTGCTATCTGAGAGTATCAGAATTCCTGGAAGAATCAGCCTGAGCTTTGCATTCCGTTGCTGTGACTTTTATCCCTGCAGCAATCACTTCATTTAAGCAATAACGAGGATTATGATAACAGCCACAAAGAAACAGTTGCGTAAAATGATTTCGAGTTACAAACAGCATTATGAGATCATACTTCCTTTCACGCCCTGACCAATGCAGAAGCAGCTTTTAATAAAGCCTGGTGACATCACAACCTGCTCTGGAGTTTTCTGCCCATTTTTGGTCTCAGGACATTTGGTCACTGCAAATGACACGTTCCAAGGTATGGTATGGAAGGATTTTGACACACTTCCTGAGGGTGGCCAACCTTGAATCTCACAACTCGCTCCAAGGCCTGTGTTGAGTGCAGCATTATTTATTACTGTTCCAGTAGCCATATTGATCTTGGGAAAACCTGAATTCTTGGTAGCTTGTGACTGGGAAAACAGCTGGTAGCTGAGCCTTGAAAACCACATGGGTTGGTCTCTGGAGAGAGAAATGAGACTGGCACCAGAATGTGAGCTAATCATTACTTCCTCTTTGTGTTCTGATTTATTTTTAACTTGAGGGGGTACTAATCCTAAATATTTGAAGTATCCCCCCCCAAACTTAAACACTCCCACCTTTGTAAACAATATAAGGTGCTGCTGAAAAGTTCTCAGCCCAACCAAGAAGAGAATGATATTGGATCATGAAACTTGCAAGTTATTCCACACTTTTCTTGACACTTTTCCTTACAATTATATGAAATGAAACGAAAAGTGTCATGAAAAGTGTGGAACAACTTGTAAGTTTCCTGGCTCCACATCATTCTCTTCTTGGTTGGTCTGAGAATTTTTCAGCAGCCCCTTGTAGTGTGATGTCATAATGCCTCATTCCACCAATGCCTAAGAGCCAACCTCATTGGTGATGTCACAATGGCTTGGTTTCCCTCTACTTGGGCCCTTTATTAGATGCATTTGCCTCATAGAAGCGAAAAGTGTCAAGACAAGTGTGGAATAACTTGCAAGTTTCCTGGCTCCACATCATCCTCTTCTTGGTTGGGCTGAGAACTTTTCGTATTGTGATGTCATAATGCCTCATTCCACCAATGCCTAAGAGACAACCTCATCGGTGATGTCACAATGGCTTGGATTCCCTCTACTTGGGCCCATTTACTCGATGCATTTGCCTCATAGAAGCAAAAAGTGTCAAGACAAGTGTGGTATAACTTGCAAGTTTCCTGGCTCCACATCATTCTCTTCTTGGTTGGGCTGAGAACTTTTCAGTGGCTCCTCGTAAGTGAAAAAAGGTGCAGTTGTACTGATTGTCATTGGAAGTCCTTTGCAGGTATCACTATCATATGTGTAAGAAAACTAAAAGCAGACTGAAATAGAAAACACTTTTAATTTCAAAAACAAGAAATGAAAAGCATTATGATAGAAAAGAAAGGGGAAGTAGGAATTAAACCAAGAGAGGAAACAGAAGAGCTCAGAACGAAGGAAGTTGATATTTTGAGAAAGGTAGGTGGAACCACAACTTTACATTCTCTGAAACAGATCTTCTCCCGCTGAAATACATGAAACGTTTTCTTTCAAACCCTTATCACAGCTGGATTTAAGATTTTGACAAGACCTGACAGCAGATTCCAGAGATTGAAAAGTCAAAAAGGGACAGAAGGAGACCAGGAGCTACAGTGGTGCCCCTTTGGAATGGCAAATACAGATTAGTTCTTTATTCTTCACATAAGCTACCTGGTAATACTGTCAAAAACAGGAGAAGAGACTTTTTCACTCCGCATAGAGTTGGACAAATGGGCTACCCCATTTTCACATAGGAGGTGGTTGGCCAATGGGGATAGCCCTGTCAATCACATGCACAAATCTATGCACTTGATTGGTTTAAGCTTAGTCCACTTGTTCTCAGGTATTATTGATATCTTGACACACCAGATCTAAAAAGCAGCAAATCGGCAAAATTTAATGTTAGCCAACTTGTCCATAAGTCCATCCATAGAAACATAATGGTGGATATGTTTATTTATTTTATTTGTATTTATATACCGCTCTTTGATACAACATCATTTAAAAAGGAAAAGAGTGTCAAATATTCATATGAGAAAGATAAAAGAAAAAATAAATAGATAAAAAAAAATTATTTAGTTGCAGTAATCCAAGAAGCCTAATTGAATATTAAAATCAAATCATAATGAAATAAAGAAACTAAACAGGAAATGCCAATCTAAATAAATGAGTTTTTAACTTGGCTCTAAATGTAATATAAGTTCTTTAGGAAGCGAGTTCCACAACATCCACCCCAGGCAGTCACCTTGGTGTAAACTAAGGCCTGGCTCCCAATTTCATTTTTACCCTTACCCCGTTTCTCAATTCCTCTTCTAAGTTTCATTTGTGTATGACGCAGAATATGACCAGAGGCTATTTTTCCCAGGTTTGGACAAGTTCCTGGAGGAAAAGTCCATAGTCTGTTATTGAGACAGACATGGGGGAAGCCACTGTTTGCCCTGGATCAGTAGCTTGGAATATTGCTACTATTGGGAGTTTTTGCCAAGTACTTGTGACCTGGATTGGCCACTGTGAAGACTGGATACCAGATTGAATGGACCATTAGTCTGACCCAGTAAGGCTCTTCTTTTGTCTCTCCTGCCTCCTTCTCAAGCCGAGGCAAGGAAAGGAGTGATCAGGACTAAATTAAGAATAAACGCAGGAGTTATGAGCTAGCATTGGGATGGCCAGGTTAGCACCTGCAGTCTACAAGTCCCCAGAAGCAACGGACCTCACCATTGGTTGTTGGCTGGATGGTATTCAGCAACGTCATTCTGATGACACTCTCATTGGTCCTGAGAGATGATTAGACTACTGAAACGTTCAGTGATAAGACATGGGGTGGGGAGGAGTTGATCAGTGGTGGATTAATTATTCACATTTAACCAGGATAATAAACAACCAATTAAAAACAAGAAAACCTGGTAGGAATAAGGGGTAGGTGTTTAGGGCTGGCAGCTGGGATATATCTTTGCAGGATGAACTGGGCAGACTGAGAGGGTTAATTGGCCCTTTTTTCTGCCCTTATCCAGGGCCACTATTACTAATGGGCAAAGGGAGCAGCCGCCCTGGGTCTAGCTTAACAAGGGGCTCAGATGTAAAAGTAGCCCTGGACACAGGGACCGACCTTGGTCCAGCATCTTCCTTCCCCTCTCCCACTGCAGCTGCTTCCCAGGGACAACAAGTGGCATAAGGACACAGAGTTGCTGCCATTCTTGCCCCTTCTCATGGCTTATGGGTTATTACACGTATTCACCTGCTATACCACTTTCCACAGATTGCATCAAAATAATTTACAAATTCAAGTAAAAATGACAATGCATGTGAAAAGAAACCGAAGACAGGAGAGCAGACAGAGAAGCCCTGGACATATTAGTAAAATCAACAGTTGGATTCCTGTAATGCCCTTTACGCAGGGAAGACATGGGGGAAGCCACTGCTTGCCCTGGATCGGTAGCATGGAATGTTGCTATTCTTCGGGATTCTAGAATCTTGTTACTCTCCGGGATTCTGGAATGTTGCTACTCTTTGGGATTCTAGAATCTTGTTACTCTCTGAGATTCTGGAATCTTGTTATTCTCTGGGATTCTGGAATCTTGCTATTCTTTGAGATTCTCTGTGGAATGCTGCTACTCCTTGGGATTCTAGAATCTTGTTACTCTCTGGGATTCCGGAATCTTGCTATTCCTTGAAATTCTGTATGGAATGTTGCTACTCTTTGGGATTCTAGAATCTTGTTACTCTCTGGGATTCCGGAATCTTGCTATTCCTTGAAATTCTGTATGGAATGTTGCTACTCCTTGGGATTCTAGAATCTTGTTACTCTCTGGGATTCCAGAATCTGGCTATTCTTTGAGATTCTGTATGGAATGTTGCTACTCTTTGGGATTCTAGAATCTTGCTACTCTCTGGGATTCCGGAATCTAGCTATTCTTTGAAATTCTGTATGGAATGTTGCTACTCTTTGGGATTCTAGAATCCTGTTACTCTCTGGGATTCCAGAATCTTGCTATTCTTTGAGATTCTCTATGGAATGCTGCTACTCCTTGGGATTCTAGAATCTTGTGACTCTCTGGGATTCCGGAATCTTGCCATTTCTTGAGATTCTGTATAGAATGTTGCTACTCCTTGGGATTCTAGAATCTTGTTACTCTCTGGGATTCCGGAATCTTGCTATTCCTTGAAATTCTGTATGGAATGTTGCTACTCCTTGGGATTCTAGAATCTTGTTACTCTCTGGGATTCCAGAATCTGGCTATTCTTTGAGATTCTGTATGGAATGTTGCTACTCTTTGGGATTCTAGAATCTTGCTACTCTCTGGGATTCCGGAATCTAGCTATTCTTTGAAATTCTGTATGGAATGTTGCTACTCTTTGGGATTCTAGAATCCTGTTACTCTCTGGGATTCCAGAATCTTGCTATTCTTTGAGATTCTCTATGGAATGCTGCTACTCCTTGGGATTCTAGAATCTTGTGACTCTCTGGGATTCCGGAATCTTGCCATTTCTTGAGATTCTGTATAGAATGTTGCTACTCCTTGGGATTCTAGAATCTTGTTACTCTCTGGGATTCCGGAATCTTGCCATTCCTTGAGATTCTGTATAGAATGTTGCTACTCCTTGGGATTCTAGAATCTTGTTACTCTCTGGGATTCCGGAATCTTGCTATTCCTTGAAATTCTGTATGGAATGTTGCTACTCTTTGGGATTCTAGAATCTTGTTACTCTCTGGGATTCCGGAATCTTGCCATTCCTTGAGATTCTGTATAGAATGTTGCTACTCCTTGGGTCTTGGTCAGGTGCTAGTGACTTGGATTGGCCACCATGAGAACGGGCTAGTGGGCTTGATGGACCATTGGTCCGACCCAGTAAGGCTATTCTTACGTTCTACGCCAGAAAGAAATCCAAAGACTTCAAAATATCCAAAACACAGCTACAAGATTCACTTTTAACATCCGTAAGTTTGATCACCTCGTGCACTGGCTTCCCATCTCTCACCATATTACGTATAAAATATCACTGCTAACTTTTAAAAGTATTAATAACGGGTGAACCTCCTTATTCGCATTTCTTGACCTCATATACTCCATCTGAAAAATCAAAAACGGCTTCTTGTTCCAACACACCGAGAAATAGTTCACGAACATATTAGAACTTCTCCTTGGGAATCTCTTGCCAATAAACCCCGATGATTAAACACAACTGATAAGTTTAAAATGGATTTAAAAACAGTTCTTTTTTACAGATGCGTATCAGAATAGATAACTAGTTCCAAGGTCCTCCAGAGAGGGTTTTTTATCTGTAATTCCCCCCTCCCCCCTTTCTAGAAAACATTTTGCATGATGCAATGCATGAATGTTATCGCGGTTAAAGATTTTAGATTGCAAACTGCCCAGATTAAGGTGGGCAGATTTTACATTCGTAAAATCCGGAACCCCCGAGACCTGCCCATCCCCACCCTGTTATGCCCTAGCCCCGCCCCCGCTGCTTGGTCTGGTCGAGCAGAGGGCATCCACACAAGTGATGCAATGACGTCACAGATGCCACAATTTCAGGGGAAGCTTTTCAAAACCTGGACAAAGTGCCGGGTTATGAAAAGCCGTCCGCCCCCCCCCCCCCCCACAGATGTCTGGTAACCCTAGCCAGATGGTTTTTGCCTTTAGAGCGGGATAGAACGATTTTAATAAACTTGGAAATTTGGCAATTCAAACCTCACAAGCAGATAGAGATCCCTGCACCTCGGTACTATCCCACTGGGTCCATCGCTTACCCAGGGATCTCAAAGTCCCTCCTTGAGGGCCGCAATCCAGTCGGGTTTTCAGGATTTCCCCAATGAATATGCATTGAAAGCAGTGCATGCACTTAGATCTCATGCATATTCATTGGGGAAATCCTGAAAAAACCGACTGGATTGCGGCTCTCAAGGAGGGACTTCGAAACCCCTGGCTTACACTGAAAAGCCGAGACCAAACACATGTGTCTTTAAAGCCCGTTCTCTTTCTGAGGGATCAGACCAGAAGAGCAAATAATGGCTTCACGCCCTTAAGCCAGTGATTCCCAACCCTGTCCTGGAGGAACACCAGGCCAATCGGGTTTTCAGGCTAGCCCTAATGAATATGCATGAGAGAGATTTGCATATGATGGAAGTGATAGGCATGCAAATTTGCTTCATGCATATTCATTAGGGCTAGCCTGAAAACCCAATTGGCCTGGTGTTCCTCCAGGACAGGGTTGGGAACCACTGCCTTAAGCAGCATTTCTGCACTGGGGGTAAAGAACGCTACTGCACTAGGGCAGGGGTAAGCAATTCCAGTCCTCAAGAGCCAGGTCAGGTTTTCAGGATCTCCACAATCAATGTGCACAAGATAGATTTGCATCTCAAGGAGGCGGTGCATGCAAATCCATCTCATACATATTCATGGTGGAGATCCTGAAAACCTGACCTGGCTTCGGCTCTCGAGGACCGGAATTGCCTACCCCTGGACTAGGGGGAGGAAAGGGTATTTTGGACCAGGGAGTGGGGGGAGGAGGGTGCAGCTGCACTGGAGGATGGGGGTGTGTGGGGGGGGAACTCTCCACAAATGTTAATATGGCCCTGCCCTTATTCACAGTACCATGATTTTACTGTCTATCGCTGCTCAGCTCTGCTCCCTTATATGTACTAGGTTACAGCAGGAGCATGGAGCAAACGAGAAAAGGATTAATAATCGCTAGCCGCGGGACTGGAGAGAGGTGTGAGCTTGCAAGAATGAGGCTGAATGAAGTCAGGAGTATGTCCTTATATAGTAACCCACTGAGTGCTATAGCATTCAGCCTTATAAGGAGGGTAGGCTGTATTGAGAGAGTTCTCACAGCCTCAGAGTTCAGAAGTTGGGGAATATTTCTGGTTCTTCATTTGCAGTTTCTGGCAATCTCTAAGTCAGAGGCGGCCAGAGAGGCAGGGCGCAGACAGCTGGAAGAAAAGATCCTGCACGGTGTCCATTCAGCCCCTAATGGGTTAAAAGGAATTGGAGAAGCCAAGCTGAGCCACAAAAGCCCTTATATTTCTATCCTTCTGCGACAAAAATAAAATTAAACTGAGAAAAATGGACTCCTTCAGGGCTTGACCCACTGAAACCCACATGGAAAAGATGAGCCGGAACCATCCTCACACCAGTGAATCTGGCCCACGGGTCTCTGTCCTCTTACTCTACTTTGGTCCTCCCCCCCCCCCCCCCCCCCCCCCCAGTTTTTCCTCACATTTTAAAATTCTAGCTTTGTAGCTTTCATCCTATCTCACATAGAAGCAGATAATAAAGTTTCATAAGAATAACCTTACTGGGTCAGACCAATGGTCCATATTCACAGTGGCCAATCAATCCAGGTCCCTAGTACCTGGCCAAAACCCAAGGAGTAGCAATATTCCATGCTACTGATCCAGGGCAAGCAGTGGCTTCCCCTGTGTCTTTCTCAATAACAGACTTTGGACTTTTCCTCCAAGAACTTGTCCAAACCTTTCTTAAAACCAGCTACGCTATCCACTTTTACCACAACCTCTGGCAACGTGTTCCTCCTATTGGTTTTAAAAGTATTTCCCTGCGGTTTCATTGAGTGTCCCCTAGTCGTCGTAATTTTGGACGGAGTTAGAAGACAACTGATCATGTCATCTTCACGTCTTTAATGACATGGATTAATGCTGGAACACATTTACCTGCAGTTCATTAATGAGGATTTAGGCAAGTCTAGCCAAGCATCACATAAGCTTCCCCATCTGAGATATGACCCTGCATGTTTCTGGGCCACATCACACATGGCTGAGCATTTTCACATCCATGTTCTCTACATGTGTGTGCACAGACCGAATATCTTTGCTTTCACACATTTCCAAACTTTATCATGTCTATGCATTGGTACCATGGATTTAGGCTGTCTTAAGTCTAGGATCACACCTGGGCAGTAATATTACTCATCCTGGCACATACCTGCTGTTCCGTATTTGAAAGGTGGAAGAGAAAAGTGAAAATCATCCTGAGCCATCCCTAATTTGCACGTTCATGCTTCTGCCATTGGGATTCTTACAAATTCTTATTCTACCTTTTGAAAGCAGCTACACCCTTTGCATACTTGCAGGCAGGCTAGGACAGGCCGGAAGAGAGAAACATAGAAGCATTATGGCAGATAAAGGCCAAAAGGCCCATCCAGTCTGCCCATCTGCAGCATCCACTATCTCCTCCTCTCCCTATTGGCTAAGGCTATGGTACACCCCCACCTGGAATACTGCATCCAGCACTGGTCGCCATACATGAAGGAGGACACAGTACTACTCGAAAGGGTCCAGAGAAGAGCGACTAAAATGGTTAAGGGACTGGAGGAGTTGTCGTACAGTGAGAGATTAGAGAAACTGGGCCTCTTCTCCCTTGAAAAGCGGAGACTGAGAAGGGACATAGACTTAGCAGATAAAGACAGATTGTTCACCCTCTCCAAGGTAGAGAGAATGAGAGGGCATTCTCTAAAGTTGAAAGGGGATAGATTCCGTACAAACGTAAGGAAGTTCTTCTTCACCCAGAGAGTGGTGGAAAACTGGAACGCTCTTCCGGAGACTGTTATAGGGGGAAACACCCTCCAGGGATTCAAGACGAAGTTAGACAAGTTCCTGCTAGACCAGAACGTATGCAGGTAAGGCTAGACTCAGTTAGGGCTCAGGTCCTTGACCTAGGGGCTGCCGTGGGAGTGGACTGCTGGGCACGATGGACCACTGATCTGACCCAGCAGCGGTAATTCTTATGTTCTTATCTCCTCTTCCTATTGGCTAAGGCTCTTTCCACCTGCATTGTGAGGTCATAGAGCTTTATGGTTATAGAAACATGATGGCAGATAAAGGCCAAATGGCCCGTCCGCAGCATCCACTATCTCCTCCTCTTCCTATTGGCTAAGGCTCTTAACATTTGCATCTCCTCTCCCTATTGGCTAAGGCTCTTAACATTTGCATCTCCTCTTCCTATAGGCTAAGGCTCTTTACACCTGCATTGTGAGGTCATAGAGCTTTAGGGTTATAGAAACATGATGGCAGCTAAAGGCCAAATGGCCCATCCACAGCATCCACTCTCTCTTCCTCTCCCTAAGAGATTCCATGTGTCTGTCCCACGCTTTCTTGAATTCAGGCAGTCTTTGTCTCCACTGCCAGGACACAAGTCTAGCACAAGAACATAAGAATTGCCGCTGCGGGGTCTGACCAGCGGTCCATCGTGCCCAGCAGTCTGCTCCCGTGGCGGCCCTCTGGTCAAAGACCAGCGCCCTGAGACTAGCCCTACCTTCGTACATTCTGGTTTAGCAGGAACTCGTCCAACCTTGTCTTGAATCCCTGGAGGGTGTTTTCCCCTATTTGAATCTCTCGAGGGTGTTTTCCCCTATTTGAATGTCTCGAGGGTGTTTTCCCCTATTTGAATCCCTGGAGGGTGTTTTCCCCTATAACAGCCTCCGGAAGAGCGTTCCAGTTTTCCACCACTCTCTGGGTGAAGAAGAACTTCCTTACGTTTGTACGGAATCTGTCCCCTTTTAACTTTAGAGAGTGCCCTCTCGTTCTCGCTACCTTGGAAAGGGTGAACAACCTGTCTTTATCATTTGCCATGTTGTGGCCCATTTCTCGAGTGTGTTTATGTCATGTTGCAGATGTTCGCAATCCTCCTGCGTCTTCACTACTCTGAATAACTTCGTATCGTCTGCAAATTTAATCACCTCACTCATCGTACCAATTTCCAGGTCATTTATAAATATGTTGAAGAGCACGGGTCCAAGCACCGAACCCTGCGGCAATCCAGTGGTGATGTTTTTCCAGTCTGAGTATTGTCCATTTACCCCCACTCTCTGTTTCCTATCTGCCAGCCCTGTCCCTGGCAATATTGAAATCCAGGCTGAAAGCCCACTTTTTTGAGGTTGCTTTTAACTCCTAACCCCCCCCCCACACACACACACACACACTCACTTGTAAAGCACCCAGGCCTGAGAAACTCTCTAACCCCGTTTGCCTGTTTGATTAGATTGTAAGCTCTACTGAGCAGGGACTGTCTCTTGTATGTTTCAATGTACAGCGCTGCGTATGTCTAGCAGCAGTATAGAAATGTTGAGTAGTGATAGTACACAATGAGATTGTGAGATTGTCTGGCAGGTGTGTGTGTGTGCGATACACCAAGAGACTGTGTCCGAATGAAAGGCTTGTATGAACGTGTATGACACCGAAAGATTTTGTGTGAGAGAAAGAGGTGTGTGTCTGACAGAGAAAGGTGTGTACATGAGAAATGCAAAGACGTGTGTTTATGAGACAGAGAAAGGTGTGTATGTGAGACGTGCAAAGACATGTTTGTGAGACACGCACATACCTGTGTGCATGTCTCTCACATCTCTTTTTGTCTCACAAACATGTCTTTGCACGTCTCACATACACACCTTTCTCTGTCTCATAAACACACGTCTTTGCATTTCTCATGTACACACCTTCCTGTCAGACACACACCTCTTTGTGTATATATATATACACACACACACAAAGAGATATGTGTATGAAAGAGAGAGAGTGTCAGGGAGAAAAGCAGAATGGAGAAGTGAGAAAGGGAAATAAGTAAAAGGCAAAAGAACAGAAGAGGCATTTGTATTGAGAGTTAAGGGCTTTGGCACTTCCAAGTGACTCCAGTTACAGCTTGGCTTGTGCACTTTTTGAAGAAATTCATCACAGCAATGCACAGTAGTAGCTGGACATAGGCCATGGACAATTTCTGCAGTAAAAATAGTCAAAACAGAGCATATTCACTGCAAACGTAATTCTGCCTACCTTTAACAGCCCTGGAGTCTAAGAAGAGTGTTAAGAGGCAGAAAAGATCAACCGATGAAGGTCACTGAAGGGACTTGCCCTCTGCCTGAGCGATGTGCCCCTGAAGACTGGTCTACATTAATACATTTGTGACTAGCTTTGGAGTAGGGTTACCAGATGGCTGGGAAAACCCGGACATGTCCTCTTTTGAGAGGTACCCAGACAGACTTTCCAAAACCTGGCAGTTTGTCCAGGTTTTGGAAGGCCCCGACGAGCTTCGGCCATTTTTGGAGGGCTTCTGAGCATGTACGAATGACATCACACACATCCGCGCATGATCCAGGCCCTCCGGATGCGGCCGGAGTTTGTCAAGGAAGAAGAGAGGAGATTTGGGGGGGGGCGGGGCTGGAGGCTGAACTGGGAGGAGCTGGGTGGAATGAGGCGGAGCCAGAGGCAAAACAGAGTGTCCGGGGTTTTGCAGCCTCAAATATGGTAACCCTACGCTGGAGAGTCGCCTCCTTCATTGGATTTGTTCAGGTTGCTCAACTCCACTTTCTCTTAACTCTGAGCCTCTGCTGTGAAAGACAGGACAATTCAGCCTGGCAGACACACTCCAACCCTCAGACCTCTCTTATAGTAACCCCCCCCCCCCCGAAGGAAAATTCAGACCCATGGCCAAGCCCCCAGGCCCACCCAGTTCCGCCCCCCAGACGACATCCATGCATGCACGGACATGACATCACCGCATTGCATCCACCCATGCGCAGATGTCCCTTCCCGACGCGATTTTGACGGGAAGCTTTTGAAAACCCAAAATGCCAGATTTTGAAAAGCTGTCTGGACCCCCAGACATGGCCTCAAAAAGGAGGACGTGTCTGAGGAAATCTGGATATCTGGTAACCCTAACCAAGATGTCACCACATGTTTGTGGCAGCGAGTAGGGCTGGCCTATGGAAGTCATTCATACATGCTGTGCCAGAAAGTCTGCACTGCCCTCTAGAGTCAGGTCTAGGGCACTACATCTAAACCATCCCAAGATGACTGATTCTGCTCCCTGCCCATTAATAATAAGTTTATATACCGCAGTACCGTGAAGTTCTATGCGGTTTACAAAAGATTAAAAGACGTTACAATTTGATTGAGCTTAAAGAGGTGAGGGAAAGTGGATAGTAGGTCATCAGAATCTTATTGAGGAAACAGAGGGTACGGGTCAGCTGTCTAGATATTTCAGGAACAGATATGTTTTTAGACGCTTCCTGATCCCTTATAAGTAGTGAACGAAAGCAATTGTTCTAGGTCTTTACCCCATAGTGATGCCTGGTGTGAGAGAAGGTGTTCATGGTGTTTTTTTCAGTTTACATCCTCTAACTGGAGGGGAAACGAAGTTCGAGTGTGAGCTTCTCTTGTGTTTGTTGGCTGAGAATGTGAAGAGTTTGGCTCAGTACGATTACCAAGAAAGTCTCAGATTGCCTATTTCAAACTCTCGGAGGAAGAAAATGAACGTAGTCTGCCATCCCTTGCCACTTCATCAACACATGAAACAGCTGGTATGTGCTAGAGACACGATTATGTCAGAAGCAGAAGTTTCATCAGCAGGTTTCATTCTCCAGCAATTAAGAATGGATTTAAAATATAATTTGTACCAGCAAGTCTGACGTAAGGGTCAGAGCGGCTGTCATTTCGGCTTTGATTCCTGGCACCGAGGCGCCATTTCAGCTGACAAAAGAAATTCCTTAACATAGGTAGCCACAATCCCACCCCCTTAATGAATGAACTAGCTGCTGGCGACAGATGTAATATTAGTGGTATAACTCTGGTCACAGCTTTACATTGGCAAAAACAGAGGAAAAAAACAAAACCACAAACTGAGTGGAATTGTCCAGATCAGAATGATGTGCACTAATGAAAGTGTCCTCCAATGCATCTGATAATATAGGAATCTTTATTCATCCAATGACATAAAAATACATCCAACGACTCAATGACTTGACATGCACATGTTTCGACCAACAGGCCTTCCTCAGGAGTCTTGAGCGCCACCAATGTGAATATCTAGAATATATTCCCACTCAGGTCTTACCAGACTTCGAACGAAAAAGAAAGTCAACTAAAACTTCTCAAAAAACGAATATAACATCAGGTAACAAGCTCAGGCAGGTCAGGTTTTCAGGATAAATATGCATGAGATAGATTTCCATCTTAAGGAGGCTGCAAATCCATCTTTTATATATTCATGGAGGTACCCTTTTTCCCTCAAAAAGGAAGAAAAAAGGTTGACTTGAATATAAGACGGGGGGGAGGGGGGGAATATTCATGTGCCCTGCCAGAATCAGTGCCCTGTACCCCCTCCCTCACCTGCCAGGCTCTGCACTCAGCTCCCCTCCCTTCCTGGCTCTGCACACAGTCCTCCTCCATGCCCTGTACCCTGACCCCCCTCTCTCCCAATGTCCTGCAGGCCTCCACCAGGCCTGCCTACGACCTGGTGGGCTGGAACAGGAGGGATCGCTCCTGTCTCCTGTGTACCAGCCAATTCTTGTCAATTTTTTTTTACCTCCCTTCCGCCTTCCCCCGCGTATCTTTTTGAATCCATGGTGGTCCAGCAGTGTACCGAGCAGAAGCGAGCTTTCTGCGCTCCTGCCCCATACTGAGCCCATCCCAGAATGGCTGCCTTGTGTTCTCGCAGCCCAGTGTACCGGGCATGAGCGAGCTTTCACGCTCCTGCCTGGCACTAAGCCGCTCGCTGAATGGCTGCCCCGAGTTCACTGCATTCAGCGAATGGTTCCATGCTGGCCACATTAAGAACAGTGTGTGGTTGTCCCTTAGAAGGAACCATCACATCCCACGCTGTACAATCTGATCAAATTGTCCAGGCAGCGCTAGCGTCAAGAGTGGCGTCTCGGTAACAGCACACAGAAACTTATCCAGGACACACATTCGTCACCTTTCTCTCCGTCTTGAAACTACACGTGCTCAAGACACGTAACTGTAACCATGTATGAACAGAATGTTCTGGGGGGGGAGGTGTTTAAACACAACCGATAGATACTCACACAAATGGCATGTTCGCATTTCCAGCCTGATTTATTAACAATGTTTGTAACTAGAAAGATACTGGTTGTAAAAGAAAGAAGTGGAAAAATAAGAAATGTACAGAAAGGAACCCAGGAAAGAGGCAGAACACAGTAGCAACGTTCACGGCCTCAATTTCTCAGATCTCAGGAATGGCAGGTTTGACCAAGGCCCCTAAGGCTGTCTCTACAGCAACCGATACAAATCTGTGACCTTCTGGGAGGTGATCAGCATGTCCTCAAGGGGTGACGTATTTAAAGAGCTTCATTCCACACCCACACCCCTTCCTCGTAAGCAAAGGATAGTTTCAAGGTCTCCAATTTACTGTTCACGCTTCTCTTAATATCAGAGAGATCATGTAGAATTCATACGTTCACTTACCCAACAATAAAGGAGATTCCTCTTGCTTCCCAGACAGGTAAATTAAACGAGTGGCTGGGTAATATTATGATGTATTCCTCATCCTACTTTAGATTTAGAAAATCAGTAAAATCGAAATTGTTTAATCGATTTGTAGCCTAAGGATTCGTTGTTTTACTTCTTTTTATCCTGTATGTACGTATTTCTGATGATTTTATATTGTGCTTTTTCTCTTTTTATTGTAAACCGCCTCGAACTATTATGGCTTTGGCGGTATATAAGAATAAAATTATTATTATTCCATGTAATACGCAGATTCCCAGGGACCAAACCAAGATGTTAGAGCCTGTGACACTTATTGCTATTGAAATTCATCTGATATCTTTCTGCCAAATCTTCTTAGGCTCGGACTGAATCTCTTGTGATCCGACCAGACACGTGGCGCACGCCTCTTCCCCGTACCTTTTTAATTTTGGAGTGAGCAGCCACCAACTTACTGCCCACGTCGACTTCAGCGCTCTCTCCGACGTCAGTTCCTAGGCGCTGGACTCGGAAGCGATTTCGGAGAGTGCGCCGAAGCCGATGTGGGCAGCAAGCTGGTGGCTGCTCGCACCGAAAAAGGTACGGGGGAAGGGGCACGCATGCGACAGGGGGGGCGGAGTGGGACACGCAGGGTGTCATGAGGGGGTCGTTCGGAGGGGGGGGCGGGTGCCTTGTCAGTTTCTTATCGGGGAGGGTTGTAGATTGATGGGGTCATGGGTTTGGGTGGTGGAGGGGCCTGCTGGCAAGCAGCGGTAGTGTTTTACTGTGAGCCAGCCAGGGTGAGGAGTGGGAAGGGGGCAGAGAGATGGAGGGGTGCCAGCACCCCCCCCCCCTTACGATGCCACTAGGAATGCTGGTCTTCTATGTTTCTTCTCTATGATACTACACTCCTCCCTCAATTTTCGCAGGGGTTAGGGGGAGAGCCAGCCTGCGAATATTGAAAATTTGCGAATAACTTTTGGGCCAATTCCGACCCACCCCGCCTCCCTCCCAGCATCCCGGACCTTACCTGGTGGTCTAGCGGTCTTTCGGGGCAGGAGCAATCTTCCTATGCTCCTGCCCCGTGCAGATCACTCATCCAAAATGGCTGCCATGAGTTCCCGTACTCTCAAGACTACGACGGGAACTCACGGCAGCCATTTTGGATGAGTGATCTGCATGGGGCAGGAGCGTAGGAAGATCGCTCCTGCCCCGAAAGACCGCTAGAACAACAGGTAAGGTCCGGGGAGGCAGGAGGGAGGTGGGAGTGATTCTGGTTTTAGGAAATCGCAGGAGGGAGGTGGGAGTGATTCTGGTTTTAGGAAATCGCAAATAATCGAAATCGGGAGGGGGAAGTGTAATTGATTTTCTCATACTGAGCTTTTTTATCAATTGGAATGAGAAGGTCCCAGAAGGTCCTAATTTCTTCATTCTCTGTATTTCTGTCAGAGTCGCAAGCCCAATGGTTTCCAGTACAGCAAAGTATGTAAATATCAGTTGTCTGTCACAGAGGACTTAATATGAAGCCTGGCAGTCTCTTTGGAGGCCCAATGTTGGACTTAGAGCCAACCCCCCCCTTCTCACTCTAGTCAAGAGCCCTGATTCAGGGGATGTCTAAAGAGGTGCATGTCCTCTACATCGAGAGGAGGATTTCTGGCCCCGCCTGATGAGCAAGAATTCAAACTAAATCAAAAAAGTGCTGTCTATCTGAAATGGAAGAGTTCCTTTACCACTCGTTAGTGACTTCCTCTGGAAAATACAGCCTTACTGTCATCCCACCCATCCATCACTGCACCAGTCCTGCTGCTTTGAGACGTCCACTCAGGGCCACCAAACATTGCTACAAGTGCTGTGTGTCACAGATAAAACACTACCTATAAATATAAGTGCCAGAGACCTCCCAAATGACCAGATACTATCAGAAGAGCCTCTGGCATGTAACCTGGCCATTATTTCAGAAGCACGGCTCAGCAGGATAGCGAGACAACAATTTTGGCAGGGCAAAACTGTCACAGCCAGTCGCTGCCTGACTACTCGGTGACACGTGTGGTGCAGTGGCTAGAATCACACACTGGTGAAGTGAACTTAGTGGGGTGGGCTGGACTTTTGGAAGCTTTCAAATGCTCAGGCGAAACTAATGGCCATGGCTTGGCTTGGGCTAACTTTAAGACAAGCGGGCCCACGTGGATTCGGCATATTCTTGGGAGGACGTGCGCTCTGTCTGGGTTCGCCTGCCCCCAGATCCCTGCAATGGTTACATTCAAAGGATGAGGAGACCAGGGTTCCGCAGCCGTTCATACAGATCCAGGAGTTTCGCTGCTGCAGCGCCCGAGCCCAGTTCTTTCCGCAGACACACGTTATCACGCAGCGACTGGACCTCCTTCAGCAACATCTGAATAGGAAAGCCAGAGAGAAGAGGAGACAAAATAGCAAGAAAAGAGTAAACCATAAATAAAAAATTTCAATTAGGAAACGTCTTTCTGCTTCAAGTTTCAAGTTTCAAGTTTATTAAATTTTTGATTGATCGCTTTGTCATATTTTCAAAGCGATGAACATTAATACAAAGTAATAAGAGTGGATACAAAATTACCTTATTAAAACAAAATAAAATAAAATTAAAATTACATATAATCTAAAACATTAATTATCGATAATCAATAAATTTATACTATATACATACTTGACATGACATGAATAAAAGGGAAAAAGGATAAGAAATACAAAATTCAATAAAAGGAGGGGTAGGGTCAAAACATGAGGTTGGGAATTAAGATTGATGCATCATTGTGTTCTTATTTATAAGTACTTAATCGAAAGCGTCTTTATAAAGGAACGTTTTTAGGTTGATCTTAAATTTATCAATATCTTGTTCATTTCTTAAATAGATTGGCAAGGAATTCCATATTTGTGGCGCTGTAACTGAAAAAATGAATTGTCTTCTTGTATTTATAATTTTAAGAGAAGGAACTGTAAGTAAATGTTGTTCGTTGGATCTTAATGATCTATTAGTGGAGTAGGGAATTAGAGTTCTATAGATAAAGGCCGGAGTTTTATAAAGCATTGCTTTAAAAGTGAGCAGACATATTTTATAAGTTATTCTGTGCGATACTGGAAGCCAGTGGGCATTTTTGAGAAGTGGCGTTACATGATCAAATTTTTTCTTTTTTGTTATTAGTTTGATGGCGGTGTTTTGAATTATTTGTAATCTTCTTATTTCTTTTTGTGTAATCCCTTGAAAGAGGGCATTGCAATAATCAATTTTGGAAATTATTAAAGAGTGCACCAAGATATTTAATGATTTAGAAGAAAGATATTGCGAGAGAGAACGTATTTGACGAAGTCTATAAAATGAAGATTTAATGATATTGCTTATATGTTCATGGAAGGTTAATTTACTATCAAATGTCACTCCTAGAATTTTAATACTGTCAACTATTTGAAGAGGAATGTTTTTTATAATAATAGGAGTAATAATTTTAGAAGTTTCTTTCCAAGGAAAAAGTAATGTTTTTGTTTTTTCAATATTGAGGGCCAACCTATTTCTATCTAACCATTGATGAATTTGTTCAAGTTTATTATTTATTGATGTAATGTCTGAAGTACTGTTGGGATCTAATGGATGCAGAAGTTGAATATCATCCGCATATGCGTAAACATGAAATCCTATTGATTGACAAACTGTCATCAATGGTGCCAAAAAAATATTGAAAAGTAAAGGGGATAAGATAGATCCTTGAGGAATACCATGAGAAGATTGTGAGGTTTTAGAATTTGTATTATTAAATGTAACTGTGGATGTGCGATCTGTGAAATAAGATATGAACCATGATAATACTTGATCAGTAATACCAATTGTTTGAAGTCTGTCTAATAGAATATGATGGTCAATGGTGTCGAAAGCAGCAGAAAGATCAATAGATATTAATAAAACTGATTGATGATGATCCAAGAAGTAGTGAATCGACGAAGTCATTCCTATTAACGAATATTCTGTATTGTGGTATTGTCGGAATCCTGTCTGGTTTGGATGAAGGACGTTAGTTTTCTCAATAAATTCTGCAACCTGATTAAACACAATTTTTTCCGTCAATTTTGCCAAAAAAGGAAGATTAGCTATTGGCCTATAATTTGAAACATTTTCTGAACTCATCTTATGATCTTTAATGATTGGGCGAATAATGGAAGATTTCCAAGATTTAGGAATAATGCTTTGTGTAAGACTTTCGTTTATTAATTGTAGAACAAAAGGACCAAAAAAGTCAAAGAATTTTTTTAGAATAAATGGAGGATATGAATCTAAAGATCTTAGAATACTGTGATTTATCTGGCTGGGTAAAACAGCTCAAATAGCTTTAGTATCTTTACAAAAACCAATTGCGACAGGTGGGGTAAATTTCCCAAATTTTTATAGGTATCATCAGGCCTATATACTGCGTCAGGGTATGTATTGGATCCTTCCTGAGCTCATGGAACACCTTCCGGATTGGTTGCACTTAAGAGTGGCAAATTATGTCCCCAATGTTTTGGACATTAAGTTACCTGGTTACACTAAAGACAATAGTATTTTATTTTACACCTGGAAAACTTTGAAATTTGTTAACAAATTAACAGATATTACAATAGAAAAATCCACTTATCAATCCTTAAGTCTAAACTCCAAGATTCAAATTGGTGGGTCTGGAATCTTCTGGAAGCATTAGATGCAAGCAGGTATACGTACATTGGAAAATGTTTCATCAAATGGTAAAATGCTTGATTTTTCACAACTGCAACAGTTATTCGGTATTTCAAAGTCTCAAAATTATAGGTGTTTGCAGTTGAAGTAGGCCATTCATTATAGATTGCAGGTCCTATGCTTCCAGACAGATTTTTTAGGACATCAGGCTGCCAGGTGGTCTAAATTGTTATCTGAATTCTTGAATAAAAAACCAAAATCTAGTCTTAGAGATATTTGGAGCATCGAGATAAAGCAATATATTTCTGTGTCTCAATGGCCACATATTTGGACTTGGAGGATGAGATGTACAGCGTAAGCATATATGAGACAAACCTGGTTTTTCTTGTTGCATAGATCTTTTTCGACCCCTGTTAGGTTACAAAAGTTGGACAGTTCTAAATCTAATAGATGCTGGCACTGTCATCTAGACAGTGGGACATTGGATCATCTGTTGTTCTATTGTCCGCCGATACTCAACTTTTGGAAGTCAATATGGGGACAGATTAATATTATACTGGAATCAACAATTCCATTGACATATGAGGTAGTCATATGTGGACAATTACTGCATATTAAGTCCCCCATGGACTGCTATAAATGCCGGATTTTCCTAATTATGACAGGAATAGCCATGCAAATTGGAAAAATTACGATCGCCTTAATTTTCCTTTTTGGTGGGTGAGTTTATGCTCAAACTATAGGTATGAGAAAATGAATGCTGATAAGTTGGGGCATAGCAATTTATTTAAACTGGTTTGGGGCCCGTTGACATCTTTTATTACTTCATTATAGTTGTCTTTTGTCTTTAATTTTTGTTTATTTCCATGCATGTCCAGGACAGGGTGGGAGGGTGGGGAATATCTCTTTTGTTTATTTCTTGATTGAATGTATTGGAGGGGGGGAGTATTTTTTCTTCATTGTTATTGATTGAATATAAGTGCTTATTTTGATTATTAATGTTTGTATAATTTCCTGCTCTTTTTATTAGTCTTGAAAACTTAATAAAGATTAAAAAAAAAAGAATACTGTGATTAGCTAAAAGGCAGATAAATCATACATTTATATAGCAGTAATGCATAAATGGTGATTTTAGCTATTATCCAAGATGCATCTACATAAAAACCTTAGTGTAAAAACAGTTAACTTAGCAGGGTTTAAAAGAGGTTTGGATAATTTCCTAAAAGTCCGCAAGCCATTATTAAGATGGTCTTGGAAAAATGCACTATTTATTTCTAGGATAAGAAGCAGTAAATCTCTTTTATTCCTTGCAATCTTATTGGGTACCTGTAGCCTGGGTTGGCCACTGCTGGAACCAGGATACTGGGCTTGAAGGCCTTTTGGTCTGTCCCAGTATGGCCATGCTTCATGACCTGGGGATTAGGAAGGACAACTTGTCCCTATGAAAAAATTCTAACAACCGCAGCATCCTCCACTGGAGGAATCTCCTCCTCCTCTTCCTGAAACCAGTCCTCTAGATCCACAACGTGGGCACTAGACCCGTCTCGGCTCCGGCAGAGGGAATCATACAAAACTCTTCTTCCTCCAGGGCCAGACAAGGCTTCTTGGTACCTCCTCTCCTTGGGGGATATGGGCCCTTTACTGAATCTGATGGAACCTCCACCAGTAACCTTGCCACATACAAACAGCCCTGGGCTTAAGTACAAATTCAGGAGATAACCCCCGTCTCAAGAGGACCTGTGCTGCACCTGGACTCCCCGAGACCTTTTTTTGTACCTTCTGCTGCTTCCAGCTCCACAGCCAGTCCAGCACAGAAGGGCCTTCCTCCTTCACCACAAGCTCAGAAATAGTGGGAGGGGGGGAAGGGATTCGACTCCCTTCAAGTGTGGCACCCCCGAGGTCAGTAAAACCCCCAGAGGGTCCTCCAAGCTCAGTCCGGACCGACTAAGGGACAAGAAAGATTCACTAACCAGATCCAACAGGCCTTAAACAAACCTCAGCACAGACTGCAGAAAACAGACCCCTCCACCTGCTGGAGACTGAGAAAAGTCTGATTGTAAGAGGGACCACACAGCCCACTTGTAATGATGCCAAAAGTCAGCAGCTCAGTCTTCACCTCCTGGCAGAGGAGCGTATACTCATCCATTTCGGAGGCATTTCCCACCAAAAGCAGGTTATCCGTCCTTGCAGTGAACTCTCAACTGCAGATCAGTATTCAGTCTCCAGAGACCGTGTTGCTCGTAACAGCTGCACCAGAGTGCTGCTGGGCACAGCCCTGGCAACAGCCACTCAAAGATCCTGAATGGCAGTGGGCAGAAACAGCACGAGTCTGCCTGTGCTCAGATTGTATGGCCACGTGCAAGCAACTGAATTATCCGCTAAGGGCTGCTCACTCCCAAGATAAAGAGAGATCAGGACTGCACGTGCCCTTCTCTGCCACTGCTTCCAAAATGCTCCAGGCAGGCTCATGTGTCCTCATATTCTGCAACTCTTCACTGATTGAAGATGGAATATAGAGTGCAATATTAATTAGTATTGTTAGTGCAACCGAATATGCACCAACAGGCTCCAATGGTATTTCTCCTTATGTACCATCTTAGATGTTATGCTCCAATGGTCCTTGCGATTTAACAGCGCCAACGCGAAAGCAGCTGCGTTTGGAGACAATAAGAACCAGGGTGTTTTCATGTGCGGGTCCTACTGAATGGAATAAGGGGACCTGCGTATTTTTAAAAAGCTGTTAAAGCGCCATATGTTCTGTAAAATGAAATACCAACACTGAAAACCAGGTACATTAGATAAAGTGGGAACCCACCGAGACAGATAGGGAAAATGCTTGAGTACCTGAATAATTTGTAGAATTGTAGGATATGCGGAAAAAGCCTTGGGACAAGACTAGTATTTTGCCTCAATGGTACACCGAGAAGTGCGCGCATGAAGGAAGCGAGATTTTCGGGGCGCAATTGTAAGTATAGTGTGGGGGGGGGGTGATTGTGGCAATCTTAAAATTTAGACCGCGTCGGCATCCCCCAAACGAGAGCGCGATTGTAGTGGGAGGGGGGTTCCCTTCCTCAGAGCGAAACAGCCGGGCTTAGGGAGGAGAGCGCAAGTTTAAGTGTACTGTTAAAGGAAAATCTTTGCTGAAAGCTTAATTTCTATTATTAATAACTTTATATATATTGGCGGAGGGTGTATGATTTATATAGATTGGCCAATTACTGCCTGCGATGTTGATGGATTTAAGTTTCTAATTGATACTGGTGACCATTATAATGTGGACTATATCATTGTTGATTCATTTCCTTTATATGTTAAGTTGTATTTTATATACAGAATTTAGTGGATATTTGTGAATATTTGTTATTGTAATGAATAATCAAATAAAGAACTAAAGAATTAAAAAAGAAAAGTTTTAAGTGTACTGGGGGGGTCCTCCCAAGATCCCCTCTCAACAGGAGCGCAAACGGGGCATACATATGTCCTGTATGCAAATGTCGGGGCACCAATGTCCAGTGTGCTTTTGACGGGTCACCTGCCTCAACAACCCCCCTCCCTTTTTTTTTTTTTAGCTTCTGGTAGAGGGAAGTCAGAACAGAATTCACTTACACTGTCTCTCCAATAGGCCTATCAGTCACCAACTACCATTTGGTGGAGATATCTGAAATGACGACTAGCGAGGGACTGCACTGGAGACGAACAATGATGTCACTAGTTCATGGTTTTGTCTCCATCTGCTGGTAGGTGGTGGTAAATCCAGGACCTGGACTGGTCTACAGGGACACTAAGGGGCAGAATGTTTCTCTTAGATTCTTTTATTTTGAAGGAAAATATTATGAGCTGGGGAACAGAATAAGAAATGCCAAGCTCTCATTTATAATCACTTGCAGTTTCCAGCGTACCTCGCGGTCTGTGATCAACTGTTGAAGATGCTTCAGTCGCACATCAGGAGGACAGGAGATGGGCGACACTAACCTCTGTGGATACAAAGGAAACTAATGTAAAGAAAGCTAATTAATTGAAGCAGAAAACTGCAAAATTATGTAGTGATAGGCAAGAAAACAAGGTAAGGTCTATGGCCGAGAAGGATTGATCATTTGTAACCAGAGTCTGCAAAAGTTAATGCTGGTGCCAAATGCACAGAGGTTTTCTGTGTGGGCAAGAGCGGTGCTGCTAAAGCTCAGTGACTTATAAAGAAACTGCTGAGGTTCCCCTTATTTGGATATCTGATTAAGCACAACGGTAATATAAAGTTCTGTAAGTTAAGAACTTCATATACCTTAAATATTCAAATATAAACCGAGATTTCTGGGCCCAAACATGGGGGTCTCGGTTTATATTCAGGTCAGCCCCCCCTCCTGAACCTGCTTGCAGAGCCGCTAATTGGCTGCCATGAGAACTTGCAGCAGCCAATTAGCTAGCGGCTCTGCAAGGGCAGGAGCAAAGGAAGGTCACTCCTGCCGTGATTCACCCCCGGTCCACCAGGGATACTTAAGGTACACGGGGGAGGCGGGAGGGAGATAAAAAATAATTTGAATTGGCTGGGACAGGAGGAGGGAGGGATCCCTCCTGTCCTGGCCACCGCTAGACCATCAGGTCTGAAAGCAGGCCCGGTGGAGGCCTGCAAGGCATCAGGAGGGGGTACAGGATACAGAACCTGGCAGAGCAGCAAGGGAGGAGGAACAAGGTGCAGAGCCTGACAGGGCAGGGCAAGGCACTGCACTTGAATATTACCCCCTCCCCCGAGGTTTATATTCGAATCAACCTTTTTTCCTCCTTTTCTAAGGGGGGGAAAAAGTTACCTCGGTTTATATTCAAGTATATACGGTACCAGATCTAGTCTTGATCATTTAATGCAGACTCTGGGCTTTGCTTTTTGATGCATTTTTAGGTACATCTCAGACTGAAGGACGTAGGGCTTCTGTGGTATGCACGTTGTTAGTATACTACTACCAATTTTCCAGTTGTTCTTTCAGGCTTCCACGGCTGGGGTTATGATTTTTGCAGGTGTCTGGGTCTTGCCCTGTCCGAGTGAGTGGAACTATTTCAGCCATCGTGAAGCCACTTGGTCACAAATTTGAATTTTGGAGGGAAGGTTCAATGGTCACAATTTTAAACACTGGCAGGAAATGAGGCTGGAAATTCACTGAAGAGTTCCAACTCTGGAAAGGAGAGGAATTAATGTAGGTCAGAGTCAGCCTTCGGGAGGAGGAAGATTATGTTCGCCCTTGGCAGTAGTCCTTTTTGCGACGGCTCCTTCAAAAGGAATTTAGTGCAAGAAAAAGCCACAGCGGGATGGATGAAAGGTCAGTTCCACTCACTCAGACCCTGTGCGTCAAGGAGCGCTATGTGGTATCGGCGACAGCTGAGGCTTGGGAAAGGAGAGAAAGAACCAGATTTGGTCTTATTTGCATTTGCCAGTGTACGAGAGGGGGAGACGAGGAAGTGAAACGCACCTAATTGCATTTTCTAGGCAATTCAGCATGTATTATTATTGCAAAGCATCCAAAATATTCTACCCAGGTAACTAAGAGGCCAGCCGCGTAAAGTGAGGGGCTAGAATTCTCTTTCCTGCTCTTTGCCCTGTAGATGACGACTCCTTTCTTTGAACCCTCTAGCTCTCTTGTTGTAAATATTCTCCCCTTAATGTTCTCTCAATGTACCTTCAGCAGCTCCGCTGTACCAAACTAGCTCTTCAATTGTGTAATATGACAATCTCTATCTCAAAGATTCCAGAAGGTATTAATGTATCTCTAATCCATCCTTGAACTGTAATTCCTATCCATACCTGTATTGTAATGGCCAGTACTGGGCAGACTTGCACAGTCTGTGTCTGTATATGGCCGTTTGGGGGGAGGATGGGCTGGAGTGAGTTTTGACAGAGATTTCGGCAGTTGGAATCCAAGCATAGTAACATAGTAGATGACGGCAGATAAAGACCCGAATGGTCCATCCAGTCTGCCCAACCTGATTCAATTTAAAATTTTTTTTTTTTTTTTTTTCTTAGCTATTTCTGGGCGAGAATCCAAAGCTTTACCCGGTACTGTGCTTGGGTTCCAACTGCCGAAATCTCTGTTAAGACTTACTCCAGCCCATCTACACCCTCCCAGCCATTGAAGTCCTCCCCTGCCCATCCTCCTCCAAACGGCCATACATAGACGCAGACCGTACAAGTCTGCCCAGTAACTGGCCTAGTTCAATCTTTAATATTATTTTCTGATTCTAAATCTTCTGTGTTCATCCCACGCTTCTTTGAACTCAGTCACAGTTTTACTCTCTACCACCTCTCTCGGGAGCACATTCCAGGCATCCACCACCCTCTCCGTAAAGTAGAATTTCTTAACATTGCCCCTGAATCTACCACCCCTCAACCTCAAATTATGTCCTCTGGTTTTACCATTTTCCTTTCTCTGGAAAAGATTTTGTTCTACGTTAATACCCTTTAAGTATTTGAACGTCTCAATCATATCTCCCCTGTCTCTCCTTTCCTCTAAGGTATACATATTCAGGGCTTCCAGGTACCGGGTAGAGGTTTGGATTCTTGCCCAGAAATAGCTAAGAATAAGGGCAGACTGGATGGACCATTCGGGTCTTTATCTAATTCTCCAGCTGTACCTTAAGTTGCCTTGAATTAGAGAATGACACGGGGACAAATTTGTCCCCATCCCTGCAGGAACGCAATTTTCCCATCCCGTCCCCATGAGTTTTTTTGCGGTTCCTGCCCCATTCCTGTAAGCTCTGCCTTAACTGCACATGCCTTGAACACTTAGGATTTTAAAGTGTTTGAGGCTTGTGCAGATGAGGACGGAGCTTGCAGGGATGGAGCAGGGACAGGAAAAGAACTCTCGGGGAAGGGAAAATGAGTTATTGTGGGGACAGGGAAAAATCTATCCCCGAGTCATTCTCTACCATGAACCTCTGTAGGCGTAGCGCAACTCCTAAAGCCAAGATTAGATTAGGGTACTGAAGTACCGTATTTTCACGCATATAACGCGCGCGTTATACACGATTTTACAAACCGTGCGCGTTATACATGTCAGCGTGTTTTACAACTTTTTTTTTTCATTCCGATCCGGCATCCCCCCTGCGAACCGACATCCTCCCCCCCGTTTGCGTCCCCCCCCCCCCGCAATCCTACATCCCCTCCAGCACTGCAAAACATCTCTTACCTGATTGGGCACCGGCACCAGCACCAATGCACAGGACGTGCCCGTGCCAGTGCCCAAAGATCCTCCCTCGTTGGGCTGGGCTGGGCTGTGCGGTGCGAGGGAGATCCTCCTTCTTCCCTGTGCATTGGTGCTGGTGCTGGTGCCCAATCGGGTAAGAGATGTTTTGCGGTGCTGGGGGGGGTTGTAGGATCGTGGGGGAGGGGGAGTGACGCGAGCGGGGGGGATGATGCCGGTTCGCAGGCCAGAAGAGTAAGCGGGAGTGGGAGGAGGTTATAGCAGCATGCGCGGTATACGCGTGTGCGTGATATATAAAAAAATTTTTTACAGACATGCTTTGGACCCGCGCGCTATACGCGTATGCGTGTTATACATGTATGCGCGTTATATGCGTGAAAATACAGTACTCATAGAGCCGGATGGCCTCACATTTCGTTGAGGAATTTTCCGTGGAAAATGTGTTCACAGGCTCCCTCCCCTGGCAGGTTTAAAAATCGCAGCTAGTGCTCGACTATAATCAGATGTATTTATTTTTGCCATCGATTTCAAAACAGCACCAGAACACTATGAACACCTTAAGCTGCAGAACTGGCAGCTCTTCCAAGGAATAATGTTGGGGGGGGGGTGTTATTTAGATTATTGAAATAACATCACAGTGGGTCACTTGGAGCTCTGTCTATAATACCTGGAGTCGTCGGATTACTGCCTGATGAGCACTGGATATGCCAGCCAGGGAGGAGCTCCTGATCTGAATCTCCACAGCTTGGACAGGCCCTGAAGGGCACACCTCATCTATGGACACCTGAGTACAAAAGCAAATATTGAGTGCAGGGCCCTTCTGCTGCCCCTCAATCCCTCTCCTCATACCCCTCCCAGAGAACTCCGTTACTCTTCTCCTCCACTGCCAATTCCAGACTTTGTTCCTTTCATCTGGCTGCCCCCTAGACCCAAGTTTGCCTGCCAAGCCCCTTCCCTTGTTTAAAACCCACCTTTTTTATATACTCCTCGGCCCTCCAACCCAGCCCACTGATTAACCCCTTAACTGTATCCATGACATCCTGCTTGTCTGTCTTGCCTGTTTAAATTGTAAGCTCTTTGGAGCAGGGACTGTCTTCTTTGTGACTCTGTACAGCGCTGCGTGCGGCTGGTAGCCCTATAGAAATAATTAGTAGTAGTGGGGGCCCCCCCCACACACACACCACCTCCTACAGCTAGATTTTGAATGATCTCGTAGTAACCAATCTGCTTGCTTAAATACATGGCTCAGTCTTAAGCTGTCAAGAGTTGCTGGTTGTTCTATTTCCAAGCAAAAAAGAAACCTGGGGTAGCAAACCAGCATAGAAGTGAGAACTAGAAGCTGGAATAAGGCAAAAGACGAGGCGGGAACCGGGAGCGGAATAATGACCCTGCACTGAGCCAGCCCAGAGGCAGCGAAGACCTCCCTTCCCCCCCCCCCTAGTTCTCTGGGCGAGATCCAGCAAGACCAAGCCATGGAAATGCCCAAATAGAACAAGGACAGACTAAGACAGATGACAACAGGAAACAGTGTATCACAAACTGCCTGCCATGGCACACTCGATTTCAGGTGTGCTGAGAGACGCCGAGGAGGAGGAGAGGTGCTGGCACTGGCTGACTACTTGCAGGACGTGTCTCTCGCGGCGAGAGGCACATCCCGTAGGCAATGAGTCGTCGACAGCGCCTCTCCCCTCTGCGCTTCTTCCCTTCCAGCACCCCCCACTGGCGGCTCAGGGCCCTGTCTGGAGGGTCTTTGTACATGGACGGACGTCAACGTGATGATGTCACACCTGCACATGACATCATCATGTTGACATCCACACGCTTCCGGATGCCCCTGAACCGCGGCCGCCACGTTTAGTGTGCCACGGCGAGGCAACATTCGGGAGACACTTCCTTATACCATTTGCTTTTCCTGGGAAATTTGATTTTAAAAACTCTGATTCTGCCTCGAGTGTTTTGGTTTCTCTTGCAAGTGTCCTAATGATCCCTCTGGTGCTTGCCTCTGTAACACGCAGATGGACGTCCTTGCCATCTGGGTCTGTGCCGAGCACCTCGCAGAGACTCTGTGCCTTTACTGTATCCACTTCGGTGTTGTTGGCCAGCAACCACTGAAGAACGGCACACGGCAAACTGCTTCCTGCGAGTCAGAACAAGAACAAAACAGCCGTCACCTTGCAAGGCTCCGGAACACTCCTTGAACTCAACAGTCCACGTCACTCGTTCATTCGGCTTCAGCGCCGGCATCCACTTTGAGGACACCAACCCCGGAAAGTCAAGTTCTTGGGAGAGGACTGGAAGCAATTCCAACATGGAGATGCAATTAGAAAGAGGACATTTCAAAGCCATTGCCAGGATAAAACAGTGTTTAACTGGCAAAAACGGCCTTTCCCAAAATCAGCTGCAGGGAAAACCAGGACCGTGGAGTTGGGAGTCGGAACAGTTTTTGGGCTGTGGAGTCGGTGAAAACACGCCGACTCCAACTCCAGCTCCTAATAGATAAGTCATACAAATATTATAATGCTTATTTCATAGATAATAATTTAATTAACCCATTTGTTTCAGGGTATGTTTTACATTTAGAATATATTTTGATGTCAACTTTTTTGATGATTACAAAATGTAATATATTTTATGATATTTCTATTAATGAACATGGTACCTAGTGAATGACAGAGGGACAAAGTCAGTGAACTATAAACAAAGGAGTTGGCGTAGAAGTTGGAAGGTTTTGTGTCCTGACCCCACAGCCCTGGGTAAAACTATTTGCATAAAGCTTACTTAAGGGCACTTTTGTTTGCAGCGAGGAGGGTTTTCACTCGGTGGTTAGCGTATACATTTGAAAATTCAAGCATTTGTACATAATTTATCTTAACAGAAAATTGTGAATGCCAAGGCGCAGGTGTAAATGTAAGCACGGTACCTGCCAGTACCGAGGGCAGATGCGAGGAGGCAGACCGAGCTGCAAGCAACAAACAGATGGCTGAGGCGATGGTGTGATGAGGAGGGCTTCCTCTTTGTACGGAACTGGTCAACCTTCCTGGGGAAAAACAAGCTCTACAGGAGAGACGGACTGCATTTGAGCACGGCTGGGACAAGGATGCTAGCACGTAACATCCAAACCTGCATAGACATGACTTTAAACCGATAACAAGGGGAAAGCCGATAGTCGATCTGACCTCGACACATCGGACCACAGTATCGAGCAAGGATACTGAAACAGGAAATGGGGACAGTGAACTAGAGACAAAATGGACACTTTTTAGACATAAACCCAAGGATGCAGATGCAGTACAGGGACCCGAGAGGCAAATAGAGCTAAAGAGCAAGACACGGAGGAAACAGTCGGAACCAGAGGGCTATCAAAAAACAAAGAAGCGGGCGGAGGACGGGATAGACACACCGCAGGAGGCAGCCCGTGGGGAGACCAGCAAGAGCATCAAATCAAGACTTGATCCAAAAGGAAAGGTAACAAACCGGGACTTAAATTGCCTATATACAAATGCTAGGAGCCTAAGGACCAAAATGGGGGAGCTAGAAGTTATAGCCAGAAATAAGGACCTAGACATAATAGGAATCACAGAGACATGGTGGTCAGAGGACAACAAATGGGATGTGGCCCTACAGGGGTACAAACTCTACAGGAGAGACAGGGCACACAAGAAGGGAGGAGGAATAGCACTGTACATAAAGGACTCCATTCCTTCATCCAGGAC
The DNA here is from genome assembly GCF_902459505.1 of Geotrypetes seraphini. NCBI lineage: Eukaryota > Metazoa > Chordata > Amphibia > Gymnophiona > Dermophiidae > Geotrypetes > Geotrypetes seraphini. The sequence continues at coordinate 8,405,020 of NC_047093.1, forward strand.
AGAAACACCAATAAGGGCAGACAGTCTGGAGTCACTATGGGTTAAGCTGACAGGAGGGGAAGGAGCTGACATCAAATTGGGACTGTACTGTCGCCCACCAGGACAGCCAGAAGCAAACGACCTGGACCTGGAGGCCGAACTGAGGCAGGTGTGCAAAAGTGGAAAGGTAGTGGTTATGGGGGATTTCAACTATCCGGGAATAGACTGGGACATTGAGCACTCAAATTGCACGAGAGAAACTAAATTCCTAGAGGCAATAAGGGACTGTTTCATGGAGCAGCTGGTCACGGAACCAACGCGAGGGGATGCCACTCTGGACCTAATCCTCAACGGGATAGAGGGGCCTGCAAAGGAAGTGGTGGCACTAGCACCATTAGGGAACAGCGATCACAACATGATCCAGTACAAATTAAACATGGGAACAGCAAAAGTGAAAAGAACCACAACGACAGAACTCAACTTCAGAAAAGGAAACTACAAGGACATGAGGAAAATGGTAGGAAAAAAGCTCAGCAACAGCTCGGGGAAGGTGAAGACCGTAAAGGAAGCTTGGACACTGCTTAAAGGCACAGTGCTCGAGGCACAAGACCTGTGCGTCCCAAGGTTTAGGAAAGGGTGCAAAAAAAATCGAACTAGAAACCCAGCATGGATAACATCTGCAGTTAAAAAGGCGATAAGCGACAAGAAATCATCCTTCAAGAAATGGAAAAAGGATCCAACAAAGGAAAACCAGGAAGAGCACAAAAGACACCAGAAAGAATGCCATCGAGAGGTCAGGAAAGCAAAGAGTGAATATGAGGAAAGACTGGCAGGAGAAGCAAGAAACTTCAAACCCTTCTTCAGGTATGTGAAAGGGAAACAACCAGCCAGAGAGGAAGTAGGACCACTGGACGACAGAGACAGGAAAGGAGCGATAAAGGAGGAAAAAGAGATAGCTGACAGGTTAAACAAATTCTTCTCGTCAGTCTTTCACCAGAGAGGACACATCCAATATCCCAGAACCCGAGGTGATTATAAACGGAGAACACAACGAAAGGCTGGTACAACTAGAGGTAAGCAAAGAGGATGTCCTCAGACAGATAGACAGACTGAAGAGCGACAAATCACCGGGCCCGGACGGCATCCACCCAAGAGTGCTAAAAGAACTGAGAAACGAAATAGCAGAGACACTTCGCCAAATATGTAACCTCTCCTTAAAAACTGGGGAGATCCCAGAGGACTGGAAAATAGCAAATGTCACGCCCATCTTTAAGAAGGGATCAAGGGGTGACCCGGGAAACTACAGGCCTGTGAGCTTGACCTCGGTTCCTGGAAAGATGATGGAAGCAATGGTAAAGGACACAATCTGCGAACACATAGAAAACAATGGACAACTGAAGGCTTCTGCAAGGGAAGGTCGTGCCTCACGAACTTGCTGTACTTGTTTGAGGGAATAAACAGCCAGATGGATAAGGGGGAATCCATAGACATCATTTACCTTGACTTCCAAAAAGCCTCTGGGCAAAAAAGTCGCAAATGAATTTTAATGTAGAGAAATGCAAGGTCATGCATGTAGGGAAAAAGAACCCGATGTTCAGCTACAAAATGGGGGGAACGCTGCTAGGGGTAAGTAACCTTGAAAGGGACCTGGGGGTGATGGTCGACACATCACTGAAACCATCGGCGCAGTGTGCGACAGCCTCAAAGAAAGCAAACAGAATGCTGGGCATCATCAAAAAGGGTATCACAACCAGGACGAAGGAAGTCATCATGCCGCTGTATCGTGCAATGGTGCGCCCGCACCTGGAGTACTGTGTTCAATACTGGTCGCCGTACCTCAAGAAGGACATGGCGGTACTCGAGGGAGTGCAGAGGAGGGCGACTAAACTGATAAAAGGTATGGAAAATTTCTCATACGCTGACAGGTTAAAAACGCTGGGGCTGTTCTCTCTGGAGAAGAGGAGACTTAGAGGGGATATGATAGAAACCTTCTAAATCCTAAAGGGCATAGAGAAAGTGAATAAGAACAGATTCTTCAAACTGTGGGGAGCCACAAGCACTAGGGGTCACTCGGAGAAATTGAAGGGGGACAGGTTTAGAACAAATGCAAGGAAGTTCTTTTTTACCTAGAGGGTGGTGGACACATGGAACGCGCTTCCGGAGGATGTGATAGGCCAGAACTCGGTACAGGGGTTCAAGGAAGGTTTGGATAGGTTCCTGGAGGATAAGGGGATAGAGGGGTACAGATAGAACTTGAGGTAGGTTATAGAAGTGGCCAGAAACCACTTCACAGGTCGTGGACCTGATGGGCCACCACGGGAGCGGACCGCTGGGCGAGATGGACCTCTGGTCTGACCCAGTGGAGGCAACTTCTTATGTTCTTATGTTCACAGTTTCTGCAGGGCCATTTTCAAAGTGGAAGCACAGGTATATTCTCGATTTGAAAAGTCAGCAAAGTCCACCAAACTGCAGCCTTATAAATATCCACTGGGGGCACTAGAAAACTCTCTGCCCAGGAGGCCACCTGACCACAAGTGGAACGAGTTTGGAAAAAATCAGGAATCGACTTCTTCTGAAGAAGATACGCCACAGCAATAGCTTCCTTAATCCAGCGCAATAGAAACCTTAAAAGCACCTTCCCCCTTACGCCTGCGCACTAGCAAAGCAAAAAGGCGGAACTCTTGAGTCCTCTGCGAGTGCAAAATACAGTGTTATACAGCCACTCATCGACTCTAACTTTTATTGAATTATTTCTCCTAACTTAGCTCCTTTTACTAAAGTGCGCTAGCGTTTTTACCGCACGCTGATGATCAGCCTGCGCTACAAAAAAAAATACTAACGCCAGCTTTATGGAGGCATTAGCGTTAGCTAAAACCACTAGTGCACCTTAGTACAAGGAGCCCTTAGGCTTCGTATAAAGCAGAAGGACATCTTGTCCCCTATGCTATATGTCCCAGCACCCCAATGAACTTATCAAAGAGCTAGAGCAAGATAGTAGATGGACTCAACAACCTTCCAATTGCCATGGTGGTGGCAGAAAGACTATGGTTATCCTAAGTAGCAACATTCTAGAGCTCAGATTGTGATGTCATAATGCCTCATTCCACCAATGCCTAAGCTCCGTCCTCATCTGCACAAACCTCAAACACTTTAAAATCCTAAGTAGCAACATTCTAGAGCTCGGATTGTGATGTCATAATGCCTCAATCCACCAATGCCTAAGCTCCGTCCTCATCTGCACAAGCCTCAAATCCTTTAAAATCCTAAGTAGCAGCATTCTAGAGCTCGGATTGTGATGTCATAATGCCTCATTCTACCAATGCCTAAGCTCTGTCCTCATCTGCGCAAGCCTCAAACACTTTAATATCCTATGTAGCAACATTCTAGAGCTCAGATTGTGATGTCATAATGCCTCATTCCACCAATGCCTAAGCTCCGTCCTCATCTGCACAAACCTCAAACACTTTAAAATCCTAAGTAGCAACATTCTAGAGCTCAGATTGTGATGTCATAATGCCTCATTCCACCAATGCCTAAGCTCCGTCCTCATCTGCACAAGCCTCAAATCCTTTAAAATCATAAGTGTCTGAGGCTTGTGTGGTTATGGAAGAGCTTACAGGAATGGGACAGGGACAGCAACAAATCTCATGGGGACGGGATAGGGAAATTAGGGTCCTGCAGGGATGTGTACGAATTTGTCCCCGTATCATTCTCTAGTTCAGTGGTTCCCAACCCTGTCCTGGAGGAACACCAGGCCAATCGGGTTTTCAGGCTAGCCCTAATGAATATGCATGAAGCAAATTTGCATGCCTATCACTTCCATCATATGCAAATCTCTCTCATGCATATTCATTAGGGCTAGCCTGAAAACCCGATTGGCCTGGTGTTCCTCCAGGACAGGGTTGGGAATCACTGATCTAGTTTACATCCAAAAGAAGACCCCAAAACCACAGAAGAAATCAACTTTTCTTAAAAAGTTATTCTCCCTTTCTGTATCTGTGTACTGTTATATTTCACTAGTAGAGATCCAAGGAGCTGGTGGGGCCTTGGCCGCCATCTGAGTGACTGCAATTAAAATACTGCCACTAAAACAATCCAGAAGAAAAGCAAAGCCCTGTTTAGACTGAAACGAAGAGAAGAGCGAGCAACCTGCATCCAGCTCTTGTAAGGCCTTTTCCAGCAGCTCTGTGGACACTCTGACAGATGCTATGAGGGACTGCATGTACACGGTGCCCGGCCCTTGAAAATCCTTCTCATTGCTCACTCCAGCTCGCTCAGGTTGAGTCAGTAGTGACTGTAAAAATATCTCAACTGGATCCAGTGGTAAGAGGCTGCTGGGGGCTGTAGGCAATGGGACCCTGGGATCCTGATCTCTGTGCAGGCGGAGGCAGTGCAGTGCGTCTATATCACATTCATTCAGGGGTAAACAGATGCCCCCCTTCTCCAGCAAAGCCACAGATAAGCTGTGAGGAGTCTGAGAATCTGCAGAGCAGAGACAAGCAACGTCCTTTTGCAAGATTTTCTTCAAGCTATAAAACAGTGAACACGAGACCGTCACTGGCAGTACCAGTCTAGCACTCCTCTCGTGAGTCAGTGGAAGAGACACTTCCATTGTATCCTTTGGTAGAAAGTTCATGATTGGAAAGGAGTGTGTGACAGCTGAAGCCACAGAGTCTGCAATATAGGCACACGAAGAGCTAGACACATGAACACAAAGGGTCCACCCTTGCTGCAGGCTGTACTCGGTCCCATTCTCCAGAGCACAGGAAATGAGCAGAGAGTCTTGCAGGAGAAGGCGATTCCATCGGGCTGTAATTACACAGGGGATCGGCCGTCTGAGATCTTGGCGGGACAGAAGGGCGCAACTCACGTTGATGACCTGGTTGAGGTGTGATAGCGATCTGTTCTTTTGCAAGATAGTATTCTTCAGCAAAGAAACCCTAACAGGGAAAAAAAAAAAGGTTTTATGAAATAAGAACCTGTCCTGGAAAGTTACACAAACCTGGTGATTAGCACAGAGCTACACAACTATCCTAGCTCGTCTCTCCCTCTCCACACTGTCCCTTTATGCCAGATCAAGCAGCATTTGGTAAGGCAGACCAATACAGCAGCGCTCCTCTGCAGCTACATAAGAACTGCCATACTGGGACAGTCCGAAGGTCCATCAAGCCTAGTACCCTGTTTCCAACAGTAGCTAACCCAGGTCCCAAGTACCTGGCAGAAACCCTAAGAGTAGCAACATTCCAAAGCTGAGATTGTGATGTCATAATGCCTCATTCCACCAATGTCTAAGAGCCAACCTCAGCAGTGATGTCACAATGCCTCATTCCACCAATGCCTAAGAGCCAACCTCAGCAGTGATGTCACAATAGCTTGATTGGCCTCCACCTGTTTCCCATAAGAACATAAGAGCTGCCATATTGGAACAGACCGAAGGTCCATCAATCCCAGTATCTCGTTTCCAACAGTGGCCAACCCAGGTCCCAAGTACATTACATTACATTAGTGACTTTTATTCCGCCATTACCTTGCGGTTCAAGGTGGATTACATAAGAGGTTATCTGGACAATTCCAAAAGAGTTACATAGTTGAGCGGGTTACTTTGGGGAACGGGTTACAGAGTTAACCTACACATGACTATGGCTAGCCTATGAGCTCATTATATCTTGCTGGTTATCCTGCATCACCTTTCAGAAACGCTGCCAATCCCAGCCAGAAGGTCTTTAATCTTCTGCCCTGCTTGGACTGATGTCATTCTAGAGTGCTGAGGTTTACTATCATCTCTGCTTAAATTGCAAACCATTAATCTGCCTTTGAAAGACAGCGCCGAGAGCTCAGTTGCCCCTAAAATGCAGATGAGAGAAGAAGCATTATTTAAAAAACTAAAAAGCATGCAAGTAAATAAAATCCAACCGTTTCCACCTTTACTTAATACCACCACAGATCTAAGAAAATCAGGTCGCTGCTGTTCATCCGTACCAGAAGACTTCTGCTAGCTCCATTTTGACAGAGACGTACCCGGTACAAAATGCAGCACAAACATGAACAGCAGGTCATCCGAGAAAATATTTAAACATGTGGGTTGGGTTTTTTGAGGTTTTTTTAAAACTCTGGGTCTCCTCCAAACAGCATTTCCTTTGAGATAACAAGTCGGTGCAACACTGCAAGTTTCAGTACAAGGTGCAATACATCCTTCTTGCCCCTAGGTGGCGGCAAAATCCTAATAACCTAGACATGCTCACGCCAAACCCAACCCTTTCCTTCTAAAATGTTCTGCAGCACACAGTACCTTCTGATGTCTCGGTGGGCATGGAGAGTGCCACAACGCCGCATATATTTAAGCTGACAGGAGAAAGCACAAAGGGAAGAACACCGGGTGAGTTGTCCGACGTTCGCTGCTTGATGGCTGTGCTGAAGGTGAAGAGGTCGGAGGGGGTGCTGTAGTATATGCTTCTGGCGGTACACAGACCACAAGTTATGGGTCCAGGTAGATGGTGTTCTTTAAATGCAGGACCTTGGGCCTCTTTGTTTGCATCCAACTGGACGGTCAACATTTTACCTTGATGCCCTACAACCACAATAGAGTCACAGACTGCATCTTCAGCCATCCTATGGTGCCCCCCAGTCTCACTAGCTCCTTGAGGGGCCCCCAGGGCTCCTATGAAAACCACAGGTTGCTCCAAGTGATACAAAATCATCCCAAGTGGTGCCTGGTCTTTCACATCAGAGCAGCTGTAACGCACTGTGGGAAAACTCAGGGCCTTCAGGGGCACAAAGCACACTTGTCCATCTGGGAAGCCACAAAGAACAACAGGAGAGTCGAGCATTACAGCATCCAAGCCAAAGAGGGGACTGAAGAGGGCGGCTTTAACAGTGAATGTCCTATGGCTGCCCGCACCACGTTCACTGGCTACGTCTGCCCCCTGAGGGAAAATACAACACAAAGTGGGAAGGAAAGACATGTTTTCGGTTGTTCCAACGATAAACTCCAGCTGTTTGATTTGGCTATATTTGGGGTTCTCCTGGCTTGAATTAACATTCTGAAGGACCTTGATTCTCCATCTGCTTTGGCCCTTGGACACAGTAACAAGGAATCCACCGACAACCATAAAAGTGGAAATGGTGCTATCCTGAAGGATCAAGGAGTCAGAATCAACGGTGACCACTGTGGGAGAGAAACCATCTCCCTCTGCTACAGGATCTGTCTCCTTCATCGACCTGTGAGGAAAACAACAGAAATCCTCAATGAAAGTTTGGGATCAATAATGAACAAGAAATGTCAGGAGCGGGTGAAATGGTGACATGGCTCCTAATCTATCTTAGTGGTTAAAAAGACTTCCCTTCACCTCAAGCCCCCAACCAATCGGTTTTGAGGACCTACTATATAAAGAAACTGCAGACGTCACAGCATTCGCTGAAGAAAGCCGCAGCATAATGGCTGAAACGTCGGTTCTACCTGACAAGACGCAGCAAGACCCGGATGCCAGCTGCAGAACCCCTGAGAGAACATCTCTTCAGCATGTTTGTGCTACTGGACAGTCTGCCTTTCTAGGTAGACAAAACAAGGGGATTTGCAATTCAAAAAATGAAAGTGAGAAAAGGAAAGCCTAAGAAAACCAGAAGTCATGCAGTCAGAGAAGAAGATTTGCATGTGCTAAAAAGTTCCTAAGACAACCCCAGCCTGACTGCTCCTACAGGAATTGTGTCAACAACCAAACAAGGAAAGAGAGAGAACGGGACTTGTATACGGCTTCTTTGTGGTGACACATTCAAAGCGGTTTACATATGGACCCAGGGCAATTGAGAAACATTGTAATATATGATAAATTTAACCTTTTCTACTTATCTACATATATCTTTGTCCTGGATCTAACAGTATATTGGCCAATACTTTAGAGCAGTGTTCTTCAACCTTTTGACACCTATGGACCGGCGGAAATAAAATAATTACTTTGTGGACCAGCACCGGTCCGCAGACTGGCAGTTGAAGAACACTGGGCTAAGTCGTACCCATCTCCACCCCAGACCCCACCCCCATAATAGTCCTAATTGTAATGCCATTTTTTCCATCCATTTTTCATATACACACATACAATATAATCGTATTAACAACACATAATGGTTAACCACAAAATTAAAATACACAAATCACACTGTTTGCTTTTCAACATTCATTCCTACCAGAAAACAGATAACCCCATGCAAATACAGGATCAAAAACTAAAAGTACTAATATATACAAACAAAACCTAAGATTCAAGACTCTGCATGCAGTACAACCCCAGAGGAAAAGAAACAAATGCATTTCATCCTGAACAGACAAATCAATCACTAAATAAAAAGTAAAAGCATTCCTCTTACCGTTGTTGTCTCTCTCCCTCCATGCTGTGCCTTGCCTTCTGGCCGCCCCCCCACCCCACCCCGGTGTTATCTTTGGGCCGGTCCATGGTGTGATCAACGTGGCGTCTTCGGGCAGACTCCCTGAGTGCTGCTTTGCACAAAGCTGTGGGCAGTAGCTCTTCACGTGCATCCCACAGATTATCTCATCTGGAAGCCTTCCCTCTGACGTTGTGATGTCAAAGAGAAGGCTTCTGGTTCAGGTGCAGGATGCACATAGGAGCCTTTTCCCATGGCTTTGTGCACTGCAGCACTCAGGGAGCCAGCCCAAAGACACCGCATTGATCGCACTGTGGACCGGCGGCTGAAGAACAGTGTCTTGGGCCCGATGGACATGCCGGCCCTGTGGACCGAAAGAAAATTTCTGTGGACCGGCGCTAAGAACACTGCTTTAGATACAGAATAAAATACAGTATTTAAAGTCTAATATCAGTAGGCTGGAGGTTTGGTTTACTGATTCCACAGCTCCGGTTTATAACTAAGAATTAGTTCTGATTTAGAAATCCCATTTAAGAAGAGAAACAGACACTAAGGACTAGATTCACTAACCTGCCCGATCGTGAACGATCCGTGTCCAATCCGGGCAGGTCCGATGGATTCAGAAACCAGCAATGTTCTAATTGGGGGTGATTGTAGGAACGTCCCCATCCGCCGACACGGATCGCTAGTGTGCGATCCTGACGCATGTGTAGACCATCTGTAGATGGACTGCGCAAGCGTCTAAGACCTGTCTCAGCCGCAACTTTTTTTTTTTTACTTTACTTTTTAGTAGCCCAGCGAGCCCGTGGTTTTAACCCGCTTTAAAACCGCGAGTTAAAACCACGTGCTCACAGTGCGGGGAAGGGTAGGAGAGATTCGGGGCGGCAGGCAGGAGAGATTCGGGGCAGAGAGATGATTTCTATCATGGGGAAGTAAACATGCTTTGCCCTGAGTGCTCCTAAATATTGTCAGCGCAGCAGAGAGCGGGGCAGAAATGGAGCTGGAGAGTGGGAAAAGACGTTTGCTTCTTGGGTTGATCGGCCAGCCCAGTCGGTTTGCAAAATATGTTTTGTGAATTGGGTCTCTGCCTACTCTGCATGCCGTTCCCCTCATTTGCATGCGCAGATCGGAATCGGATCAGCAGAGAGGTAAGTGAATTGGGCCGGAGTAAAATTGGGTGGCAAACCGATCGGTACACGATCGGTTTGTTTAGTGAATCTAGCCCTTGCATCACAGATAATGAATAATCGGCATCAAAAGGTGTGACTAGCAATGGAACATGTTTATCTAAAAACCACAGGTAACCTCTGGCCTTAGCTTCGGCTTGATGAGCCCCAATACAATCAAGGAACGGGAAGCCTGTTTGCAGGTAGCAAAAGTCTGTTCTCAAATTTAAATTGTGAGCTTTGTGGCAGAAATATCCAGACAGGAGGCCAAGAGTAGAAGTGAACCCCAGGGGATCATCCTTAAGAAACAAATCCGTCAGCAACATAAAACTGGTATGATCAGTCAACAAGGACGTGTAATAAATGCCCTCCCGAATCAAGAATGTTCTGCATTACCTGCCCGGCTGCTTCATCGATACACAGTAGATCCCGTTGTGAGAACACAGAGCGTACAGCTGTTGAGGCGTGACAAGCTGCACATGCCAGACTCTATCAGGGAATTCATAAACAGCCTAAGAGCGAGAAAGGGAGCCTATGTTATTAGCATTGCACTGCTGAGTAATGTCAGTCTCTCTGTAATACAGGCTGACATTATCTAGTTTTGGAAGCTGGGTTTGCCCTTGTATTCACATCTCCCCCCCCCCCCCCCATAGGTCTATGAAAGGGTTGCTCCAAGCAGAATCCTAAAGCGGTTTCAAGATGCAGCCGTTGGGTCTCTCACCCAGATCCCACACCCTAGTACAGCCCCCTCCAAACTTTGTCCTGCTCAAAAGCAGACAGTATGATTCCCTTATTATAAAACTGGCACCTCAGACTAATCAACCCAATGCCGAGCGCTTGGTGCCAAGATTCTATTATAAATTCTAGCATAAAGTCGGCGTTGGTGCATCCGCTTACACCATGTCAATGGTAGGTGTCGCCTGACGCACCAAGCGATCCAGGTGCTGCACGCTCACAGCCCGTCCATGCCCAGCTCATGCAGTTAGGAGCTATAGCAGGGCCCGAGGCATCTAATTTCCTCTTTAATTAAAATGGGCTTTGCAACATTGAGACAAATCCATTCCATAAAACACCTATTAAAAGAAAAGGTTTTACCTACACATACTTACTTATATCTGTTTGATTATGGAAGTGCTTTAACCCTTTCAGGACCATAAGGATCGTAGGCCAATTTTTGTGGTTTTGACGACATTTTTATGGTAAAAAGGGCTTGCAGATGCCAAAAAATTGATTTTTTTTTTGTGAAATATCATTTTTTTTTTTTTTTTTTTAAATCACACTTCTGGCTTATGGACAGTGTGGCAAGTGAATCTTCTCGTCAATCTGGCAACGACGCTAATGAATGAATGTCGGAACCAGTTTGTTTACATAAAGGCAGTATCATATGGAATCCGTACATATCAAATTTAGAACTGTAGACTATCCCAATCAAAATTTATAGGATTTTAAAGTTATGGGACAAATATGTCCCTTGGTCCTGAAAGGGTTAACCCCCCTCTTTACTAAACCGCAATCGCGGTTTTTAGCGCAGGGAGCCACGCTGAATGCTCCGCGCTGCTCCCAATGCTCATAGAGTTCCTATGAGCGTCGGGAGCCGCCTGCAACATCCGTGATTGCGGTTTAGTAAATGCAACTAGTAACACCCCCTACGAACATTACAAAATACAGCCGTTAGATTATTGAGAAATGAACGTAAATCTGATACAGTTTCACTGGCTCCCAGTTAAGTATAGAATTAAGATTTTAAGTATGGTCCATAAGGCCTTTTACCTATATCAGGGGTCAGCAACCTTTTTAAAGCAAAGAGCCATTTTATCCTAAATGTTTGACCCAAGATTTACAAAGAGCCGCAATGGGTAGACAAGGGGGTTTGAGATATGATGATGTCAGAGCATGCGCGGATGTTGCCCAATCCGGACACAAGCTCAGGCAGAGCTGGGGCCTTTCTTATCTGCTCTTCCCAACCCAGAACAAGCCTCCAATGGCTCAGGAAACCTCTGTTTTGCTCTTCCAAGCCCTTCTTTCTCCTCAAGCGGCCTGGAATGGCCACGAAATCCACAGATCTGGCATAAACGTCAGATCCATTGCCACGAATGGGTCCAGAGATGCTCCCGGAGTTTTACAGAACCTCCCCTCAGGTAAAAATTGTCTATTTTTAACCACAGGTCACATTAGGAGAGGGGATATTATGAATAGAGAGGGGGGGAACATTCCAGACAGGTCTGTAAAGTAAAATGCTTGATTAAACCAACCTACAGCCTGGCACAGGATATCACTAAGGGTGAAGTAAAAGCTTTAGGAAGGGGAGATGAAATGAAGAATGATTTAAGTCCTCAGTACTTCCTGAGGTGCTCCTCTTCAGGTCTCCATCAGGATTTTGCAACCCAAAACTTCTTTTGTTACAATGGCATCTTGATATTGTCTTAAAACTCTGCATGTTTTGACCACAGCACGCTCCAAGCAAGTTAAACAATCACTGAACATCACATTAAAAAAACAATTATTTAAAAGCCCCAAAAAAAAAAGTTTTAGCTTCCGATGCACAAAACTATCACTGGTTTCTTAGTTGCAATACTCTGAACCATATCTCCCACTGTTCAAGATCCCTCTTATTTTTCACATCTTCCAGTAAGACGCTGCTGCTTTCAACGCGATACCGCGCTGCTGAGACGTGCGCTGTTGGCTGTGCTGGTCCTCTGCCCCAGAACAGGAATTGACTTAAGAGGGGGGGCAGAGGATCGGCACAGCCAACAGATCGCGCCTCAGCCGAGCGTACCACGTCGGAAGCAGCAGCGTCATTCTGGAAGATGTGAAAAAATAAGAGGAATCTTGAACAGTGCGAGGTCGTCAGAAGCACTGTTCTGAGCCGCATCCACGTGGCGAAAGAGCCGCATGTGGCTCGCGAGCCGCAGGTTGCCGATCCCTGACCTATATCAACCGCCTTATGAGAGTTCTCGGGCAGTCCCTTATACCCCGAGAAGAATTCTGAGATCATTGCAGAATTTTAGGATAGTAGATCTTCCCCTAGCAAAAGCACATTGGGGAGTAACACGTGAAAAAGCCATTTTGGGGAGGTTAGTCCCTTCCTCATGGAACGGGCAATCAGGATACATTAAAGCTGAAGAAAATTTCAGAAAGTTTAAAGTGTTCTTAAAAGCTTTCTTCCAATTAGCATCTCATAGAGAGCTGGATAATGAAGGAACAATATATTCGGACCCCTAGTAATAGTGATGCAGCATATGTGTGTGGCTTACTGATTTGGTTTCTATGGTCCTGATTCTTTTACAATAGGTCTTTCCCATTATTTATGGAATTCCTTTCAATGCTGCTTTTATAATTTTTAGACTATTGTGAACCACTTAAAGTAGATCAAGGGTGTCAAAGTTCCTCCTCAAGGGCCGCAATCCAGTCGGGTTTTCAGGATTTCCCCAATGAATATGCATGAGATCTATTAGCATACAATGAAACTGGTGCATGCAAATAGATCTCATGCATATTCATTGGGGGAAATCCTGAAAACCCGACTGGATTGCGGCCCTCGAGGAGGGACTTTGACACCCCTGCCATAGATCCTATTGCTGGCTTGGCAGTACGAGGGTCAACTGAAACATTTCTTGCCTAGCCAAGAAAACATTTTTATTTTTTATAGCATCTATGACTGCAGAATTCAAAGAAAAATTCTTCCCAGACAGCCATTTCTTCAGTTTCCAAAACAGAAGTCGCATGGGGCCAAATTCAGGAGTACAGCGGATGGGGAATTAATTTGAATCCTAATTCCTGCAATTTTGCCATCACAATTGTTGATGTGTGAGCCGGTGCATTGTCCTGGTGGAAGAGAACTCTTTTCTTGGCCAAATGAGGACGTTTTGCCTTGATTTCATCACTTAGACGTTGTAATGAGCCAGCATAGTATTCGCCAGTAATGCTTTCCCCTTTTCCAGATGGTCATTAAAAATGATGTTTCTTACTTAATAGGGAGATAAATCTTAATCTTCTGTGACAGAAGGGTTTAAATTTAGACATAGATTGGCTAGCCGTTTAAAAGTATTACCTTTCGTTTAGTGAATTCAATTGAATTCAGTGTTTATTTCCGGTTGTTGGTTGGGCTGGATCTTCCGGTCACTCCCCCTTATAAAATTCACAAGCTGAGCAGATAGATTCAGTTGGCCCGTTTGCTTTGAGTGAGCCTGATCTCAGTGAGCCTTCACCAGGTAATATAGGAATTTTAAGAGCTTTAAAATCAAGATTAAGTTAATACACTGGGATTTCCCAGATAGTACTCAGCACTTATAAGTATAATCTAATTTAATTTTTTCACATTATGTTTTAAAAGGTTTGAGTTGTGATTTTTGATCGTGGTTTGATTTTTCCGCAGTGTCCCTCCCTGATGAAGAGGTGAAACTCGAGTCGGGGGGACGGGATTGGAAGAATGAACGAACAGTTCTAGGATTTTAACGGAGCACATAGATTTTATTGGGATACAGTCACCAATGAGAATTAACTAAACCAACTACCCCCCTATTCAGATAAGTACATCTAGCTGATCTGTATTAGTTCGTGGTCACGTAGGGAGGGCAGGGGACAGGTGAAGGCGATGATGGTCCCCTTGTTAACCTCATTGTAGTGACTTCACTATATTTTGGGTTACTTGGTCTGAGCACTTCACAATAATATTTAAAATAAATTAAAGAAAGCAATATTATTAACAAGAGACTATAGCTGTGATAATAATATTATACATTAAAAATGATGGACATCCCAGCCAAAGGAACCTTTTTTCGCTTTCTTCGGAATTAGTTGTCCACTGTTTGGATTGTTGTTTTGTCTCAGGAGTACGAGATGAAGCCAAATCTCATCCACAGTCACAAAACACCGCAAAACGTCATTCTTATTGTGCTTGAAATGCTCAAGACACATTTTCAAAATGTCCAATCAAACGTGTTTTTTGGCTGTTAGCAAACATGGCACCCATCGTGTACTCAACTTCCTCATGCCTAAGTATTCACGTAGGACGGTGTGTAGATGTTCTCATGAAATGCCAGGAGCCTGTGCTATCTCATTTAGGGTCAATTGGCGATCTCCCATCACGATTCAGTGCATTTCATCAACCATTCCATTGGTTGTTGCTGTTTTGGGATGTCTGGAGCATTCGTCAACAATGCTTGTCTGGCCACGTTTAAACACAGCAGCTCACGCTTTCTCACCATTAGATATGAAGGAGATGCATCATCAAACACTGCGTCTCGGATTTAATTTCGGTAGGTGATTTTCCCTTCAAACGAAGGAATGTTATCATGGCACAATACTCAGCTTTGTCTATATTTTTTATAAAGTGGAGCAGTTGTTCACTTTAAAAGGCTATGACATGACAAAACTAGACATCAGACTTGGACTTAAAAATCTAGCAGTACACTTCTCCCTCGTTATTCGCAGGGGTTACGGGCAGAGCTGGACCGCGAATGGCGAAAAACTGCGATTATCCGGCTCTGACCCACCCCCACCTCCCTGCCGCCTTCCCGGCCTTACCTGGTGGTCTAGAGGGCTTTCGGGGCAGGAGCGATCTTCCTATGCTCCTGCCCCATGCAGATCGCCATGAGGAAATGGCTGCTGTGAGCTCCCGTAGTCTCTCAAGTCTACAACGGGAACTCCCTACAGACATTTCCTCATGGCGATCTGCACGGGGCAGGAGCGTAGGAAGATCGCTCCTGCCCCGAAAGCCCACTAGACCACCAGGTAAGGCCGGGAAGGCGTCAGGGAGGTAAAAAAATCGCGATTATGTGAAATTGTGAGTGCGGAAACCGCGAATGGGGAGGGGGAAGTGTAAACATTTGTCAGCGCCATCTGTTGGACAGCTATGGAATTGTGATGCTAATCTTAGAATCTTTTCAGTTAATTCTTGTTTAGAAAATTTTAATAAAGATAAACATAACTCAATTTAATGGTACTCTGATGTATGGGGGTGCTGTCTACCTCCCTCCCTCTCTTCCTTACCTGAAGCGCAGCAATCAGCCGGAAGCACAGGCTGCTGGCGGCCAGCCCCAGCAGGGCTTTTCTTCTGATGTGTCACTTCTGACTGTTTTGAGGCTGCCTCCTGCTGACCTCTGCACTTTGGGTAAGGAGAGAACAAGGGAATTTGAGGCTCAGGACCACTGCCACGTTCGTGCTTTGGGGCAGGAGGGAGAGGCATTCATAGCTGCTTAGGAGCTTGGGGAGGGAGGGAAGATTTGTGGCTCAAGATGATGCCACACTGGTGCTTCAGGTCGGGAGGGAGGTGGGATTCACGGCTCAGGACTGCCGACACTTGTAGTTTTTCAGGGCTTTGGGGGGGGGGGGGTTGAGACTCAGAACCACAGCTGCTAGTGCTTTAGGAGACATTTTTATTTTTTCCTACCAGCAATTTTTTTTTCCGGTTGTGTGAGCGTCCTGGATAACTGCAACTCTACTGTATTTGTGTTCTAATAATCCACAGACTATAAGAAACTTTGATAACAAGTGTAACATCAATATCATATGGATCTTTACCTTTCCTTGTTTTTCCTCCTTGTTGTACACATATAAAAACTTGCTGCAATTAGAGAGGTAGATTTCCGACCCATGGCAAAGCACATGATGTTTACCAGCTGACAAACCACTCACTGGACACTGAAATCCAGCTAAATACCTCACTTTTTGCAGACAGCTTGCCATTTCTAAGAGGAGCAATGTGTTAATGACCTGCATGACAGGAAAAAAATAATTAAAAAAAAAACAGATTTCCAAGTCAGCCTTAAGACAAGGACAAAGAATCCCACAAGACAGATCATTGCGCTGGGTCAGTACTTCTAGGGAGTTATCAAACACACACTGTCTCTTGCTGTTACATCCTTCAAATACTTCATTTTTTAAAGTCAGAACCTAAGAAAAGTTGTACCGAATCACAAAAAGGTATATCGAGCCAACAGCCCATCTAAGTTACTCGGTATTTCAAGAATAAGCAACGTCTTTCCCAAGTATTTCTGAGTTCTGTGCATGAACAAAGAGCGGGATCTGGGGATGATCATATCTGTATATCTTAAGGTGGCCAAACGGGTAAAAAAAGGTGACATGAAAAGCCAAAAGGATGCTTGGGTGCACAGGAAAAAATGGTCTGTAGGTCAAAGGACTCCACATTTGGAGACCACACCTTAGAACATAAGCACTACCATACTTGGACAGACCAAAGGTCCACCAAAAAGTAGCAACATTCCAGAGCTGAGATTGTGATGTCATAATGCCTCATTCCACCAATGCTAAAAGCCAACCTCAGCAGTGATGTCACAATAGCTTGACTGTCCTATACTTGGCTCTCATAAAAATTACCATACTGGGACAGACTGAAGGTCCATCAAGCCCAGTATCCTGTTTCTCCAACAGTGGCCAACCCAGGTCCCAAGTACCAGGCAGAACCCCAAAGAGAAGCAACATTTCAGAGCTGAGATTGTGACGTCATAATACCTCATTCCACCAATGCCTAAGAGCCAACCTCATCAGTGATGTCACAATGGCTTGATTGTCCTACACTTGGCTCCCATAAGAACATAAGAGCTGCCATACTGGAACAGACCTAAGGTCCATCAATCCCAGTATCCTGTTTCCAACAGTGGTCAACCCAAGTCCCAATACCTGCCAGAACCCCAAAGAGAAGCAACATTCCAGAGCTGAAATTATGACGTCATAAGAGCCAATCTCACCAGTGATGTCACAATGGCTCCACTGTCCTATACCCGGCTCACATAAGAACTGGGACAGACTGAAGGTGCATCAAACCCAATATCCTGTTCCCAACAGTAGCCAAGTACCGAGCTAGATCCCAAAAGAGTAAAACAGATTTTATGTTGTTCCTCTCTAGAACCCCTCAGGGCACTGATTCTCCCCTCCCCCCGGCCTCTACCGCACTCACCACTCCAGGGCCGCTGCTGTAAAGCGAGAATCAGGCTGAGCGACTCTGCCTTTGGAGGGGGGGAGGACGGATCTGGGGACTCGTTTCTGGCAGCATTCATTATTCAGCCGCTGAGCATTCCAAGCCTCATTCTGAGGTTCCGGCCGTTGCCTACAGTAGCTGATTCCAAGCCTCATTCTGGTGCTCCAATAGCCCCCCCCCCCCTCCTCTCTCTCTCTTCCTCACGCACATAGAGCGTTCCAAGCCTCAGTCTGAGGTTCCGGCCGCCTGCCTTTTAACTTATTCCAAGCCTCATTTTGGTGCTCCAATAGCCCCCTTCTCCCCTCTCTCTCCCTCACGCACACAGAGCGTTCCAAGCCTCAGTCTGATATTCCAAGCTGTCTGGCTGTGATTCTAGGCCTCATTCTGATGGTGGTCCAATGGCCTCTCTCTCAAGGCACCCAGTCTTCTTTCTGCACTTTTCAGAGAGCAAAAAATACAAAGTTACTCATTCCTAGGCTGGAGATTTGGAGCCAGTCAATCCTGGTGTTGAACTTACTTTGGTCTCTTGCCAAGTACTTGTAACCTGGGTTGGCCCACTGCAATTAGTACTGCTAGAGTAGACCCATCTCCAGCCTGGAATAGGATAATTTAGCATCTCTGGTGTACTTTGCAGTGATTACTGTCCCTGCACAACACCATGAGTTCAGCCACCTACCTCACAGGTGAATAAAGTTAGGGTTACCAGACACGGATTTACCTGGCCATGACCTCTTTTTAGAGGGCATGTCCGGCCATCTGGCCGGGTTTTGAAAAGCTTCTTCTTTGGACCGCGTTGGGAGGGCATCCATGCATGCACAGATGCAACGCAGTGATGTCACACATGCATGACGCCATGGCGTAGATGCCCTCCCGATGAGAACAGGTTGAGGGGGCGGGGCTGGGTGTGTGATGTGGGTGTGGAAGGGTAGGCAGAACTAGGGGTGGGGCTGTGGATCTGGATTCTAGCCAATTTAAAATCTGGTAACCCTAATAAAGTCAATTCTGTTCCTGGTATTTATTGGCTTCAGGAAATAAGAATTAAAATTTTTTTTTTTTTTTTTTAAATCATCTGTTTAGATATCCAACTTTGTTCGCCATTTACGACTACAAAAACATTCTAGTTTTAAACGTCCAAATCCAGACAATTTGGACTTGGGAGGGGTCAGCATTGTAATGGACTGGCCACACAGACATGCCAACAGAGCAGTGGGGCACCTGCTGTGAACTTCACATGAAGGGTGCCAGGTATACATCTCACCATAACCCCCTTATAATGTATGGTGAGCCCTCCAAAACTCCTCCAAAACCTAATATACCCACCTGTCTACCACCCTAATAGCTCTTATGTTGCAGGTGTCACCTATATGGCTGTACAGTGGGGTTTTGTTGGGCTCACACTTTCCATCACAAGTATACTAGTTAGGATAGCATATGGGCCTGGGCCCCCTTCTCTGCAGTCCACTGCACTGACCACCAGGCTACTCCAGAGACCTACCTGCAGATCTACTAAGACTGGCCATAGAATCTACAGCTGTCAAAGACAGAGGTGGGAGGGGGCTAGTGACCACTGGGGGAATGTGGAGTGGCATATTTTCATCCCTCCAGTGGTTATCTGGCGGGGCTGAGATGGAGCCATATCCTCTTTTGTACTTATACAAATATGGTAGCCCTAAAAATATATTTTTTGGAAAAAATATATTTTGGGATTAGCCAAAAGCCTATGATTGATGATTTCCCCTGCCATGTTGAAGTTGTGGCATCAAAAAAGTTTGGGATTCTAAGGATTTTGGGCTATGTCCTTTCTCTTGGTTGGTTCACTGTGTTGGCTTAATTTGTTTAACAGCAGAATTATTTGGCTTGTATTAGTGTCTGTTGTTTCCAATTGTTGATCTGATCTGCAACTTTCAAAAAGCCCTTTACTTGGATACGTGGAGGGGCATAATCGAAAGGAACATCTAAGTCCATTTTCGTCTAAGTTGCAAGTCGTCCAAAGTAAAAAAAACAGCTTAGGACACATTTTCGAAAAATACATCTACATTTTTTTTTTTTTGTTTCAAAAAATCGTCTAAGTATAGGTCCTGTCGATCTGATCGTCCAAGTCGCTAAATTGTCCATCTTTATACCACATTTTCGTCCAACTTTTTGTCCAAGTCAAAAACACCTAGAACAAGCCCTGTTGGACATGGGAGGGGTCTGCAAAGTGATGGACTGAACACCCAGACATGGCACCTAAATAGTGGGGTACCTTACAGGGCACTGCTGTGAACTTCACAAAAAGGGTGCCATCTCATCATTTCATTACAGCTCCCTTATAGGTCAGGGTGAGCCCCCCAAACCACCTCCAGAATCCCCTAGACTCACTTATCTACCACCCTAATAGCCCTTATGGCTGCAGAAGCCACTTATATGTCAGTGCAAAAGGGTTTTGGAGGTGTATAGGGAAGTGCACATGTTTCAATATCAATGCAGTGACTACAGGGGCTTATGGGCATGGGTCCTCCTCTCTATGGGTCCCTAACCCACCCCCAAGATGACTTAAGCCGCCTCTGTGCAGGACGAATAGGCTTTCCTATACCAGGCTGCCAGGTGATGATGGTCTGGAGGCTGAATTTTAAAGGTGTGATTATGATTTTTATGGGGTGGGGGGGGGGGGTCGGTGATCACTGGGGTAGTGTGTGGGAGTCTGTATTATGTGTTTGCAGTGCTTATCTGGTGACTTTAGGTGGGTTTTTGTGACTTAGACCATCTTTTACATGGTCTAAGTCACAACGTCCAAGTTCTGTCGATCCTGTGATGTATAACTTTCAGCTATACATGCAGTACGACTAATTCTAAGCCAGCTCATGTCCCGCCCCACTCCCGCCCTCGACACTCCTCCTGAAACGCCCCGTTTAGCTATGGTCGTTCGGTGGCACTATGAAGGCCTAAGCGTTTGTAAACATGTCCAAAACCCGTTTAGATTATCGGCACTTGGACGTCTTTTGTTTATGATTGGCCAAGTGCCGACTTAGGCTGGTTTTTGGACGTTTTTCTCTTTCGATTATGAGCCCCATACCGTGTAAGGTCCGAGTCTCACTTTTGTGAGCATGTATCATCAGTGACACATTTTGTATCTAAATAAACCCTGAGGTTGTTTTATCTGGTTTTTAATCTGACAATTTAAAGAAACAATATTTCCTGGACAGCCAGAGACTTTTGTTCCACTTTGTGCTTTCGTATTTCCTCATTACTTCTCATTTTTAAAATATATAAGGAGATTATTCGTACTCTTTATTGTTTTCATCCTGGCAATACTCATTAAACAGGGACAACAATGGGCTGATTCTCAATTCCTTTTTTTAATATACTGCCTTTCCTCACAAAATAAAAACAGAAAAATAGAAAGGAACTCCAATCAATTGATAGGACAAAGATCAGTAAAGAGAGGTAGGTATAGTTGCAACAGAGAAGGGAAGAAGTGACTAGATGAGCCTTCAAGGCAACCTTAAATTTCTTTAATGATGCCTCATGTCAATGTTGCTGAGACCCAAACAGCATGAACTGAGCCTAATACATGTTCCCAAAATTCCGACGAGAAAAGGTTTCTTTAAAACAGTATATTGAAAATAGTATATTAAAGTGATGAAGGGGTGGGGGGAGGGTGAAGGGGAAAATCAAATTCAGACATACATTGTGTTAGATATAAAAGTGATACTATACATATATCAAATTTTATTATTCTGTACACTTTTTATGAAATTTGAAAATAAAAATATAATGGAAAAAAAAAAAAAAACAGTTTCCCCAAGCTCAGACCTCAGAGGCTAGGTTTGTTTCTCTGGCTAACGGCAATATATATGCTAACCTGGGGTTGAGAGAAGCAGGAAAATGAAGGTTCAAATCCCACTGCTGACACTCCTTTCAATCACTTTGGGGTGCACAATGGTGTAGCAAGGGTGAGAGGTGCCCTTCCCCGCCCATCTGCTCCTTCCCAACATGTGTGCCTCTTCTCCCTTGAAAAGAAGAGACTGAGAGGGGACATGATTGAAACATTCAAGCTAATGAAGGGAATAGACTTAGTAGATAAAGACAGATTGTTCACCCTCTCCAAGGTAGAAAGAACGAGAGGGCACTCTCTAAAATTGAAAGGGGATAGATTTTGTATGAATGTAAGGAAGTTCTTCACCCAGAGAGTGGTTGAAAACTGGAACGCTCTTCTGGAGTCTGTTATAGGAGAAAACACCCTCCAGGGATTCAAATAGGGGAAAACACCCTCCAGGGATTCAAGACAAAGTTGGACAAGTTCCTACTGAACCAGAACATACGCAGGTAAGGCTAGTCTCAGTTAGGGCGCTGGTCTTTGACCTAAGGGCTGCCGTGTGAGCGGACTGCTGGGCACGATGGACCACTGGTCTGACCCAGCAGCGGCAATTCCTATGTTCCTATGCCCCTTCCCTCGTACCTCTAACATTCCCGGCGTGAGCAACAACCCGAAGCTGCTATTCACTCCAGCGTCGGCATCGTCCTCCGAAGTCACTTCCTAGGCGTGGGTCCAGGAAGTGACATCAGAGAAAGAGCAGGCGCTGGCATGAGCAGCAGCTTGAGATTGCTGCTCACGTGGTGAATGATATCGAAGTACGATGGAAGGGGCACATTTGGTACTGGGGGGGCGGCGGCGAGGAGAACGGGTGCCAGCGCCCACCCCCCTTGCTACACCACTGCATTCTGTAATTTTGGCACTGGTTCATGCGACCCATGCGCTAAAACAAAAAAAGTATTTTATTTTTTAGCTCTGTGTTCTGCAGTAATCGGTTAGCACACCTACACTGCCATGCGCTAATTGATTTAGCACATGGTTAGTGCATGAGCCCTGTCTATGAAATAGGTGCTAACAGGAAAACGGAATAAGGAAACCCTTCTCCAATGAAAATGACCCTGATTTATACAAAATCAAATGCTATTCAAGCACCAGATAACCAGTATCTTGGTAAATGCTCGGAGACCTGGAGTCGGTGCAGATTGAGTTTTCCAGTTATATATGCCATTCATACCTCCTCCGATAAAAGAAGTAAAATGATAAAAACTACACGACGGCCTTCTAGCCACTCAGCCGCAAGACTGGACAACCAGATCTCCAACCTTCTGACGACCACCCCAGACTACAAGACATTCAGAAAAGAAATAAAAACTATACTTTTCAAGAAATTCCTGAAGCAGCCCTAACTTCACGTACTCTTAATAACTCTAAAATTGACAAATGATCTACTTTTTACTTCACTAGTAATGACAATTGTGCTTCCATTGTTACCCCCTTTTAAATCTTTTGTAAGCCGCCTTATTCTTAACAACCCGAGAAATGTCAAAAGATCTACTATTTACCTCTCTAGTAAATCAATCGTTCTCCCATTGTAACCCGCCTTGAACTGCAAGGTAATGGCAGAACAGAAATCCCTAATGTAATGTAATGTCAGGGGTGTCCAACCTTTTGGTTTCCCTGGGCCGCATTGGCCGAAAAAAATGTTTCTGGGGGCCGCGCAAATGCTGCAGCAAGACAGAGGGAGCCGGCAAGATGATAAACACCCGGGGGCAACAGAGGAAAACACTACATCACCCTTGGCCGGAGCCGCACAAAATACTTCACAGGGTAGATGAGACTCATTTTGGGTCTCCGAGCATATACCAAGTTACTAGTTATCAGGCGCTTGATTAGCATTTGATTTAGTATTCATATAAGTCAGGGTCATTTTCACTGGAGAAGGGTTTTCTGATTACATTGTGTGTTAGATAGTCTTCCCTTTTGTGTTTTTGACCTAATGGGGAAATTGGCACATGGCCATTTACACAAAAACTCAAAACTTTGGCAGAAAAATTGGCCTTAGCACATAGGAATGATCCATGTAAGCACCCACTAAGGGGGTAATTTGTCAAGAGGTGCTAACTCAATTACCACACGCTAATGGGTCATGCACTAAGTACAAAACTGTAGCGTGGTTTGTAGCACCGGCTCTGACGCTCATAAAATTCCCGTGAGCGTTGGACCTCATACCGCCACGGTCCAGCGCTAAAAAACGCACTTCAGTTTTGTAAAATGGGGGGGGGGGGGGGTAAGAGGTCCATAGGAATATAATGGATGACTTAGCGTTTAGCGCACCCTAAGGGCTGGGTTCTGCAAACGGCGCTTACAATGGTGTCCACTTTAAAAAATGCCGCCAATCGTGTGTCAGTCACGCTACTGTGCCGTTTGCAGAATTGCGGCTACCGTTAACCCTAGATGCCGACAATGTAGGCCAGGGTTTCGAAGACCTACATTTCCGGCGCCTATGTATGTCGTGAATTGCGTCTACAGAGGCACCTAGCAGCGCCTATGGTCATTTCTGGCAGCAACTGCGCAAGTAGGCTCCTCTGTAGATGCGACTGTGGCACCCTTTTTGGACGCGCCTGGAGACGCCTACTTTTTTTTAACAACATGTTAATTAGTTTTAAGCAATGCGTCCAATCGCCACACCGATTAAAGACAACTAGACCAAATTAACTTAGACGGCGGCAGGATGCCTACCGCTACCTAATTTACGTTGCTGTTTTTAAAATACTAGCTGATCACCCGGCGTTGCCTGGATATTTATTTACCCCAATCTTCCGGTATCGATAGGCTTGTTTCAGTGATTACGCCTGGAACGTGGACTTAAACGGCATTGGGAGTGTCAGTATTCATCTCAGCGAGCCCGAAAAGTACAGGGTAGACACTAAAATCTGTGGTTGTCGATCATTTTTACGTCACCCTCTTCCCAGCCCCACAGTATTTTTCCCCAGATAGTAAGTCATAAGTTGGGTTGAAATCTCTCCTTGCGTTTCAGAGTTATGCTGGAACATCCATCCATCCAATTTTATATATATAGCTAGATGGCTCTAAATCTGTTATCATGTGCTAACAGAGTTATCACCCCTTGAAGAATCCCTACCCCCATCCCCCTTACAATGCTACTGCCTTTTACCAAACTAGTAAAAAGAGACCTAGGTGGAGGGGGGGGGGGTCCGCCCCGGTCACAGTGTTCCTAAGGACGCAGTTCTTTTCCTTGCTACGCACACATGACCCTTGCCTTCCCCTTTCCTTTTTCACTTCCCCGGCGCGAGGTTGCTGCCCGCGTTGGCATCGGCGCTCTCTCTGATGTTACTTCTGGGACCCGCACCTAAGAAGTGACATCAAAAGGCAAGCCGACACTGACATAGGCATGCCGCTCACGCCAGAGAAGTTAAAAAGATACGGGGAGAGGGAAGGTGGTGCATGTGTGGCCCGGGGGGGGGGGGCACTACTTCCCCACGCGCCACTCACCAGTACTACATCACTGGTAAAAGGGACCCTCTATCTCTCATGGCCCCAGAAACCCGCTTTGAAAGGGAATAACTTAGCCTGCATTATTTCTGTGTTTGGCACGGTAAAATTCTAAGGATGAAAGATTATCCTAAAGAGGCAAGTGAGGTTCCCCACTCTGTTACTCCTTTATCATTTTCGATTTACTTTTCTGGTTTCAGCAACTAATAGATAACAGTATTTTTGGAAACAAAATTGTAGACACATTTGGCTTATCAATGCAGAAAATTGTCCTTATGGCTCGAGGGTTTTCTTTCCTGGAGACTGCACTTTCCTTTGAGAGTAGAGGTGACGTCTCTCAGGGGAGAGAGGTGGGGAAAGCGCTCGCTTTGTCCCCAAATGGAGGGATCTGGCAGAGGGCTGATACCTGCCCGCTCTCATCTCATCCACAAAGGATTCAATCCCATCAAATTTAGTCGTCAGATCGCCCAGCTTCTCTTTCAGACTGTTGAATTCTTTGTACAGGTCATCCAAGGCATCAGACAGAGACTTAATCCTAGAAGGCCGTGACAGAAAAATATTATTTCTACAGCAAACATGTCTATAAAGATGCATGAGTAATGCCGGGCCACTGAACCAGCTTTGCGGGGCTCAGGAATTCTGCCTCACTGTGTCTGCTCTTCAGTTGACATGCACGCACCCGATTCCAGACTACACAGGATCCTCTCTTCACCAAGAGTGCCTTCAAATTGTCCTTTGCATTGCATCTCTAGCTGCTCTACTCATATGGCCTTGTCGTTCGCCTTGCTACTGTGCTCATCCCCCTAAACAAGGATTCAGTCCCACTGATGTAATGTAATGTAATGTAATTTATTTCTTATATACCGCTATATCCTTTAGGTTCTAAGCGGTTTGAAGAAAATATACATTAAGATTATAAATGAGAAGTAAGAAGGTACTTAAAAAATTCCCTTACTGTCCCGAAGGCTCACAATCTAACTAAAGTACCTGGAAATTAATAAAGAAGAGAAAATAAAGATGGTTGAAAAAAGAAAAATTCTATGTGAATTTATAGGATGGAAATTAAACTGACAGTGAAGAACTGTATGAAAAATACATATGGAATGCAGTTAGAGAGGGTAGGTTACAATCTATTTATGGTATTTGTTTAATATTAATTTATTTAATGCCGTTCATCCTTTCAATCGGTCGTTCTGTATATCTGCTATGTGTGAATTTGTAACTGTGTTGCTATCCTTCCACTATGTATGTAAAATCGTAACCCGTTCTGGGCTCTTCTGGCAGGACGGGCTAGAAAATCGACTAAATAAATAAATAAATGCTGCTCCTTGTTTCTTCCAGGGGGAGATCCTGCCAGAAACCCCAGAACACTGCCTGAGATACAATGGAGAACAAACGATACACCCTTCCCCCTCCCCCCACACACACTTTTACGAAGCCGCAACAGGATTTTTTATCACAAGCCACGGCAGTATTAGCTCCGACGCTCAAAGAATTGCTATGAGCATCAGCGCTACTCCTGCCGCGGCTGGCGATTAAAAAAGCCTAACGCGGCTTCGAAGAAGGTGGGGCATGTAATGAAAGCGGTAATCTGGATATTCTTTATTTTAGCTCCGATTTCACTTCTATGGTCTATACATTCAGATTCTGAAGTGACTGTCTCTGTCCGTACCTTCCATAGTCCGGCAGCACTGTGTGATGGTCGTATAAGAGGAGGTTCTTAAACTGGGTCATGATAGCAAACTTCCAGTTATCTAGGACTGTGGTCAAGTTGGTGCATCCCTTCACATTCACTGCATCAGCTAAAAATAAAACCAGACACACACAAGAGGTTTTATAAAACCCCGAACAGAGAAAGCTTTCGTACAGGCAGTCTCCGACTTACATACGCCCGACTTAAGAGCGACTCATACTTAAGAAATGCGGTCGCGGCTTCATTTGATTTCACTGAGCAGTATTTCCAATGGCCTAGACTCCTCCACTTCTCCAGCACAGATTCAGGACTGATGCAGGGCCACATTAAGAATAGTGTGTGGTAGGGACAGTTGGCCCTTTTGTCAGTTGGGAACAGAGGGAAGTAGCAAGAATCTACAAATCCAACTTAAGAACAGCTTTAAAAACATAATTCGTTCTTAACCCGGGGACTGCCTATATAGGAATAATCAAGCCATTATGACATCACTGATGAAGTTGGCTCTTAGGTATTGGTGGAATGAGGCATTATGACATCACAATATGAGTTCTGGAATGTTCCTACTCTTTGGGATCTTGCCAGGCACTTGTGACCTGGGTTGGCCACTGTTGGAAGCAGGATATAGAGAGTTGCGCGGGGACAGAAATCCCACCCGTCCCCGCCAAAGTCCCACCCGTCCCCATCCGTCCCCGTGAGGAATCCCACCCGCCCCACCCATCCCCGCGAGGAATCCCCTCCGTCCCTATAAACTACAGAAATAGTTATTTCATTTAATTATGCTACTGAATTAAAGGCTCTGGTAGAAACCCATTTACAAATAAGCAAAAAGACTTTATTAATTTGGAAATATTAATTGGGAAGAATACATACTTTGTAAACAGGTTTCTACCATAACCAGAGCCTCTAATGTTTATAAATTTTTATCAACACAACTAATATACTACTTTATCCTAAAGCAAAAAAAAAAAAAAAAAGAAATAGAATTTTTTTCCTACCTTTGTTGCCTGTTTTCTGCTTTCCTCATGTTCTCATTCAATTCCTTCCATCCACTGTCTCTCTTCTCTCTGCGTCTTCCATTTGCTCTGTTACTGTGCCTCCCTTTCTCCCCCCTTCCAAATTGGTCTGGCACCCATCTTCTTCCCTCCGCTCCCCCCATAGTCTGGCATCTCTGTCTTCTTCCCTACCAGCGTCTTCTCCCCACTCTCTCTTCCCCATTTCCTTTCAGCGTCCTTCTCCCCCCATCTTCCCCATGTCCTGTCAGCGTCCTTCTCCCCCCTCTGTCTTCCCCATGTGCTTTCAGTGTCCTTCTCCCCTCTCTGTCTTCCCCAAGTCCTTTCAGCGTCCTTCTCCCCCCCGTCTTTCCCATGTCCTTTCAGCGTCCTTCTCCCCCCCATCTTCCCCATGTCCTTTCAGTGTTCTTCTCCACCCCTTTGTCTCCCACAGTGCTTTCAGCGTCCTTCTCCCCCCTGTTTTACCTTAAGCGCCTTTTCCTCTCCACTCCACCTTTCCTCCCTTTCTCCCTCCCTGCCCCTTACCTTTGTGGCGTTTACCCGCCCAACTGACAACAGAACAGGCCCGGTCCAACAAACCTCCCTGCCCTGTAGCCGCAAATTAAATTACCTTCTTACAGTAGCTGGAGTATTGAAGCTGCTGTAATAAAGTAATTTAGATTCGCGGCTACAGGGCAGGGAGGTTTGACGGACCGGGCCTGTTGTCGGTCGGTCGGGGGACCTGGCTGGATGTGCTGCACCCGGGGCGGACTGCCCCCCGCCTTGTACCACTGCCTTTTCCCTGCCTGCCCTACCGGAGCACACAGCCAAACGGAAGTCTTCACGATGTCAGCGCTGACGTCAGAGGGAGGGAGGGCTTTGCTTAAGCCCTCCCTCCAACGTCAGTGCTGACATCAGGAAGACTTCCATTCGGCTGTGTGCGGCAGGGCAGGTAGGGAGACGAGCCTCGCGGCTGAATACATCCAGCCCCGCAGGAACCCCGCGACCCTCGGAGGCGTCCCCACGGGATCCCCGTGACCCTAGGGGGCGTCCCCACGGGATCCCTATGACCCTGGGGGGGTCCCCACGGGATCCCCGTGACCCAAAGGGGGAACCCACGGGATCCCGCGGGTCCCGCGGGATTCCCGTCATCCCCGTTCCTGTGCAGCTCTCTAACAGGATACTGGGCTTGAGGGACCTTTGGTCTGTCCCAGTATGGCAACTCTTATGTTCTAATGTGAGTCAAGTACAGGCAGTCCCCGAGTTACCGACACCTGACTTAAGTACGACTCGTACTTAAGAAATGCGGTCGCGGCTTTATTTGATTTCACTGAGCAGTATTTCCAATGGCCTAGACTCCTCTACTTCTCCTGCACAGATTCAGGACTGATGCAGGGCCACATTAAGAACAATGTGTGGTTGTGCGTGCTGTACCTTAGAGGGAGCACTGGTAGGGAAAGTCGGCCTTTTTGTCAGCTGGGAGCAGAGGGAAGCATGAAACATAAAATCTCACCCTCTTTTTCCTGAAGGTCATTCTCCCTATGCACTCAAACATCCTTCTGGCTAGCTTTTCATGTCACCTTATACACCTAGTTGATCAACGTAAGATGATCAGACACAGTCACTCCCAGATCCTGTCTGGGTACATTCCACTCCTGCTCTCATGTGCTTTTTTTGCAGCCTAAAAGCATCCAGACTTGGTGTAAAGGCTGAGAAAAAGATCTATTTATTGATGGTATGTGTTTAGATTATTATCGCCAGTTTAGATATTAAAAAATGTGTTAATCTCTCTGGGGTATCACTCTTTCC
The DNA here is from genome assembly GCF_902459505.1 of Geotrypetes seraphini. Classification (NCBI taxonomy): domain Eukaryota; kingdom Metazoa; phylum Chordata; class Amphibia; order Gymnophiona; family Dermophiidae; genus Geotrypetes; species Geotrypetes seraphini. Next base: position 8,434,280 of record NC_047093.1, read on the forward strand.
CACTAAACAAGCTCTTTTTTATGCGAAGGTTGGTGGGGAGCCTGGGCTTTGCATTCAGCTGCCTTGGATTGGTACAGGGGACCATACTGTGCAAAGTATCTCTTACTGACAGTCTGGAAGCAGGGCAGGGATGATAATTTCAGCCTGGGGAAAAGGGCATTTCATGGAACCACACTTGAAAACTGCTAGTGGTCAGTTGAAACCAATGTCACAGCCCTAGGTAAGGTTAAGGGCAGGGGTTTCAAACTCCCTCCTCAAGGGCCGCAATCCAGTTGGGTTTTCAGGATTTCCCCAATGAATATGCATGAGATCTATTAGCATACAATGAAAGCAGTGCATGCAAATAGCTCTCATGCATATTCATTGGGGAAATCCTGAAAATCCGACTGGATTGCAGCCCTTGAGGAGGGACTTTGACACCCCTGGTATAGGGGGCACAATATCTTAAAATCTTTAATTAAATTCCATTAATGTAAACTGCATCTGCATTCAGTATAGCAAAGGGCAAGTCCATTGTAATGCGTACTGTGGAATAATGACAACTCATCTCCATGTGTGAGATTTTTTTCACAACCCCCCTAGTAGGAGTCGCTCACCTTCAGCCTCGTGATCCCACTCTCCGTGCTGTCGTCTTCGTTTTACAGCACAAGAAAAAGTTGCAGTGATCACCAGCAAGAAGAGAATCTTTGCCATCGTCAACCTGCAATTACAACCTTATAATTAATAGCAAGATCCTGAGCATTTTCCACAGCGTTCTTTGCTTTTGGGTCCCCCTAGAAATCATCTTAAGGGGCCACATCGCACGGGCACTGAAATGAACGGTTCCCTTCTCCTAATCCTACTTTGGAATTATGCTTTTCTGAGGCCCCCAATAGGACCCCTGTACCACCTCTCCCCACCCCTCAGAGAAGCTACTGGAAGTTACTTCAGTCTGGCATGGGATTAAGAACTGGTTATCGGACAGAAAACAAAGGGTAGGGTTAAATGGACATTTTCTCAATGGAGAAGGGTAAACGATGGTGTGCCACAGGGATCTGTACTGGGACTGGTACCATTTAACTTATTTATAAATGATCTGGAAATTGCGAAATCGGCTGGCAGGAGGGATGCCCAGTCCCTCCTGCCAGCACCTCCCTCCCCCCCGAATGTCCCCAGCAGGAGGGATTCCCACTCTTGCCCTCTACCTCACCTGGCAGGAAGGATGCCCACTCCCTCCTGCCAGAACACCCCCTGAAGATATACCCCCCACCTGGATCTCCCCTGTACCTATTTCTCACAGACCAGTTGGAGGGATGCTTTTTCCCTCTGGCAAGTCCGCCTCCACAGAATGACGGGGCTTCCCCTTGCCGGTGCATCCTGGAATGCACTGGGAATGGCCGATTGATCTCTTAGGCCATCCTCCATGAAGTGGAGCCTTTACTCACAAGCTGCTTGTGCGTGCACAGCCACACAGCTCCACGAGCGAGACGGTATTTTTTAGCTAAGTTTCAATGAGTGTTTTAATTTGGCGTGTTATAGCACTTTTTCTTTTGGATGTTAAATGCTCAAGCGTCACCTACTGGATTATCATCTATACCCCTGAAGCAGGCTTTCACTTTGAAGCCGAAACACAGACCGTGTTGGGTCTGGAAGAATTTGAAAGACAAACGGATTGTCTCATATATTTTGTAGTCCAATAGATTATTGTACTTAAAATTCAGCAGTGCAACTGATCTTCGGTATAAAAAAATGGGACCACATAACCCCCTACTATCAGAAACTCTATTGGCTGCCCCTAGAAGCAAGAGTACTGTTCAAATTTGCCTGCCTCTATTTCAAATCCATTCTTGGTGCTGTGGAAAAGCAGGTATCTGAAGTGCAGTGAACAGCTCTTTAGGCTGAGGAGTTTCAGACCCCCGGGGAGGAAGGAAAAGCCTGTGCTGCAATTGGTTGCCAGCGGTTTCCATCATGGCTGGTTGCTGAGACAGGGAGGAGGGACACTTCTGGGATTGCTTTCCAAGTGCCCTGCCCAGAAAGGCAGACTCCTCTGCTGCAAAGGTTCTTCCCAATATGAGGGGGGGGGGGGGGGAAAGGTCTGCACTGCAGACTCTGCAGGACCCCAAGAGGGAAAGAAACATCGAGTTTCTTTTTCTTTTTCAGAATGGGAGGAGGGAGGGAGATTATCAGAAGTTTCCCAGGACAGGCAGATAAGGCACTTACCTTGATGGCTGATGCAGGGAGTCAGGGCAGAGCCAGGGCATCCTGAAGGCTCCTTACCCCTGCCAATTTTACATACCCATTGCTGCCTTACGATCAGGCTGTGCAGGCTGAATCTAAGGCTTCACCCCTTTCCATGGAGTTTCTCAGCGCCCTCTTCCTCAACTGGAGTGCTCATGAACACAGATGGGCACAGTTCCAGGAGGGCTGGCTTACTTGCGTGCGGGTACAAGCAGGCACAAGGTAAGCAGGGGTCAGCTTGTGTGTTTCTCAGCGCCTCTTCCTCAACTGGAGTGCTCATGAACACAGATAGGCACAGTTCCAGGAGGGCTGGCTTACTTGCGTGCGGGTACAAGCAGGCACAAGGTAAGCAGGGGTCAGCTTGTGTGTTTCTCAGCGCCTCTTCCTCAACTGGAGAGCTCATGAACACAGGTGGGCACAGTTCCAAGAGGGCTAGCTTACGTACGTGCGGATACAAGCAGGCACAAGGTAAATCCTCAATTGGAGTGCTCATGAGAATAGGTGGACACAGTTCCAGGAGGGCTGGCTTACGTGCGTGCGGATACAAGCAGGCACATGATAAGCATTCCGATGAGGATGGCTGCTGGAAGAAGATTCTCGGGCCTCACTTCGCTTCAAGAAGTCTCTTAGTTGCCTCTTCCTTAGCTTGCGTGCCCGTGGAGACAGGCGAGCACAGTGCAAGCAACACTGTTCCTCGTGCGCTTGGCCCAAGCAGCGAACGCACAGATCGTGAGGATTCAGTGTACTCATCCTTTTCCTGCAGCCCGGACATTTCTTAGATTTTTCTGGCATTCAAGATGGTAAGTAGAAAAAGTCTTGATTGTAGACAAAATAGTGATGGAGAGCTGTGGAAAAATCCGACCGATGGGAACTGGCGGAAACTAAAGACTGGGGATTAGGGGGAAATGGGTAGGGCTCGGGCATGCCCAGTGGGGCCCGGGCACTGCACGTGCTCAGAGAGAGAGAAAAAAAATATCTCTCTGAGCTATTGGAGAACTTATCTGCAAATTGGGAACTGTTGGGACAACACCCATATGTGGCTGACTCATCCTGCTTGTCCTAGGAGAACTCTTGCTTTCCAAGCAAGTCAACAGAACGGCTGGCCAGGCAATCTCATCAAGCACTCCTCATCCTACCTTAACTTCAGAAAATGAGTTAAAACCAACCTGTTGAACCGATTTGTAACCAAGAACTCTTAAAAAGCCTCACCCCTGTGCTCTACTTACTTGCACTTGACGTCCCTACAATGGGACTCTCGCTCTCTCTCTTCCTCCCTACAAATATTCATGTATTCAAAGACATCATTGTCATTCAAGGACTTCATTGTTATTTCTTCGCTGACTGTCCAGCTCTTCTTGTTGTAAACCGCCTCGAACTACTTTGGCTTTGGCGGTACATAAAAAATAAAATTATTATTATTAACTAGTGTTTTAGCCCGTTACATTAACGGGTGCTAGTAAAGCCTCCTTCCCTCACATGTCCCCTATTTTCAGCCCCAGTTCCAAACCCATTTTTACCCCCCAGCCCCCTTCTCCCATCTGTTCCTTTTCAGCCCGAGCCCCCTTTTCTCACCAGCAGCATTTCCCTCCCCACTCCACTTTCCTGTCCAGCAGCACCTCTTCCCGGCTCCCCCTGTCCCTCTTCCCTACTCTGCCAAAAACACCTCAACACCAGAGCCTGCATCAATTCAAACCCAACCCCCTCCCTGGCCACTGCACTGAATCTTTGGGCAGGCTGCCCGTCCCCAGCCTTTTACCCTGATTGACCCTCCACACACTCACACCTGGTCCACCATTCTCACAGGTCTATTCTCCCTCCGCATGGGTCTGTTTGCTTGTTCATTATTTTGTCGCGTTTCGTTGAACAGCCAAGGAGGAAGCGTTGAAGTGGCCAGTGTGCAGCTGCCTATTTCGGGAGTCGGTCATCCTGCCCTGCTCACACAATGTCTGCCTTCCGTGCGCCCGCACCATCGCATTGCAGACCCCAGATGCCCGGCCAGACAAAGTTCATTTTTTTTTAGTTCAAAGCCGACGCTGCGTCTCCTCTCTCGATCCCCGCCAGAGTCGGAAGTCTTCTCCGACTCTGGTGAGGTTCAATAGAGGAGCCGCGGCGACGGCTTTGAACTAAAAAATGAACTTTGTCTGGCCGGAGCCGGCAAGCCCGCATGCGCACTCTGCTGGCCACGGAACTACAGATCAGGCAACTTGGCGGTGAGAGTGCGCATGCGCGCTTAGCGTTTTATTATAAGAGATAAACTCAATTTTATCTCTGGTTGACGTGAACAGTGCCTGCCCCACTTTCTCTTTGCTGTACACTTGTCCTGGGGTTGTTTGCCTTGTTCTTTTGGCCTTGAATGGAAAACATCGTGTGACTGTCGCAAAGCATCTCCCTCTGCTAACTGAACGAACCTCCTTCTTAAAGGTCCACTGAACCTGCGAGTGAAGAGAAACTTCCCAACACGTGTTTGTTCCCTGCTGCCTGCAGAAAGTTCACGTCGCCAGTCTCAGGCAGTTTAGAAGTGAAAACAACCAGGGAAAAACAGATTTTCAGAAAAGCTGTGTAGGAAGTGATTGTGAAATTGGACTTCTGTCCTCCAAGAATATGACTAATGCAGATAAGGAGGGAATGGAAGGGAAATTGCTTTTACTGACGGAGCAGCAGGAACAGAAAGCATTGGATCTGGCTTGAAAACGGCACCAATAGGGAAGCAATTACAGTAAAACCATGGTTTGCGAGCATAATTTGTTCCAGAAGCATGCTTGTAATCCAAAGCACTTGTATATCAAAACAAATTTCCCCATTGGAAATAATGGAAACTAAGACGATTCGTTCCACAACCCCAAAACTTTAATACAAAATACTATAAGTACTTGTATTGCAAGACCTCGCTCATTTAGAAAAGTCACTACATTCCCACAGCGCCAGAGAGAGAAGACCCATTGGCTCAGTCGTGATGATGTGACGCGTGTATACCGTATTTATGCGTATTGCAAGACCTCGCTCATTTAGAAAAGTCACTACACTCCCGCAGCGTCAGAGAGAGACCCATTGGCTCAGTCGTGATGATGTGACGCGTGTATACCGTATTTATGCGTATTGCAAGACCTCGCGTGTTTAGAAAAGTCACTACATTCCCGCAGCGCCAGAGAGAGAAGACCCATTGGCTCAGTCGTGATGATGTGACGCGTGTATACCGTATTTATGCGTATTGCAAGACCTCGCGTGTTTAGAACAGTCACTCCACTCCCGCAGCGCCAGAGAGAGAAGACCCATTGGCTCAGTCGTGATGATGTGACGCGTGTATACCGTATTTATGCGTATTGCAAGACCTCGCGTGTTTAGAACAGTCACTCCACTCCCGCAGCGCCAGAGAGAGAAGACCCATTGGCTCAGTCGTGATGATGTGACGCGTGTATACCGTATTTATGCGTATTGCAAGACCTCGCATGTTTAGAACAGTCACTCCACTCCCGCAGCGCCAGAGAGAGAAGACCCATTGGCTCAGTCGTGATGATGTGACGCGTGTATACCGTATTTATGCGTATTGCAAGACCTCGCGTGTTTAGAACAGTCACTCCACTCCCGCAGCATCAGAGAGAGAAGACCCATTGGCTCAGTCGTGATGATGTGACGCGTGTATACCGTATTTATGCGTATTGCAAGACCTCGCGTGTTTAGAACAGTCACTCCACTCCCGCAGCGCCAGAGAGAGAAGACCCATTGGCTCAGTCGTGATGATGTGACGCGTGTATACCGTATTTATGCGTATTGCAAGACCTCGCGTGTTTAGAACAGTCACTCCACTCCCGCAGCGCCAGAGAGAGAAGACCCATTGGCTCAGTCGTGATGATGTGACGCGTGTATACCGTATTTATGCGTATTGCAAGACCTCGCGTGTTTAGAACAGTCACTACACTCCCGCAGCGCCAGAGAGAGAAGACCCATTGGCTCAGTCGTGATGATGTGACGCGTGTATACCGTATTTATGCGTATTGCAAGACCTCGCGTGTTTAGAACAGTCACTCCACTCCCGCAGCATCAGAGAGAGAAGACCCATTGGCTCAGTCGTGATGATGTGACACGTGTATACCGTATTTATGCGTATTGCAAGACCTCGCGTGTTTAGAACAGTCACTACACTCCCGCAGCGTCAGAGAGAGAACCATCGGCTCAGTTGATGATGTGACGCGTGTATACTGTATGTACTCGTATCGCAAGATGTCGCGTGTTTAGAACAGTCACTACACTCCCGCAGCGTCAGAGAGAGACCCATTGGCTCAGTCGTGATGATGTGACGCGTGTATACCGTATTTATGCGTATTGCAAGACCTCGCGTGTTTAGAACAGTCACTACACTCCCGCAGCGTCAGAGAGAGAAAACCCATTGGCTCAGTCGTGATGATGTGACACGTGTATACCGTATTTATGCGTATTGCAAGACCTCGCGTGTTTAGAACAGTCACTACACTCCCGCAGCGTCAGAGAGAGAACCATCGGCTCAGTTGATGATGTGACGCGTGTATACTGTATGTACTCGTATCGCAAGATGTCGCGTGTATTTCAAGTTAAAATTGAATCAAATGTTTTGCTTGTTTTGCAATCCAAGGTTTTACCGTATGTTGTCCCGTCAACGGCTTCAATTATGACTTTTCTTTCCTAGATTTTTTTTAATCCTGTATTTCGCATCTTGTTTTTTTATCTTATCCAAGATGCAAATTGTTCTTTAAAATCATTAAAAGGTACATTTTAGGGCACTGTTAGAACATAAGACCAGTGGTCCATCGTGCCCAGCGTACGCGGCGGCCCTTAGGTCAAAGACCAGTGCCCTAACTGAGTCTGGCCTTATCTGAGTACGTTCTGTTCCAGCTCACTCTACTTACAGTTTAATAGCTCGGAAACACTCAGGCCACCAGTCCTGGAGTGGAAAAGTCATACTTAATCTACCATAACTTAAAACAAAAACTGTTGAAGACAAGAGCAGCATTATTATGGTGGCACTACTTTGATAACTGCGGATGGGACAAATAGAGATTTTGGATTTTCAGGACGTGAGAAAGCAGGGATTTGAATTCCAGGCTTTCAGTGTTTTAACTCTCGCAGTCCCCTTCACAGTTCTTGCCATAAAGCTCCTTGCAGTAATATACATTAAAGAATGAAGCTACCATATATACACAACGATGTAAAAATACAGGTCCCTTCCTCCTAGAGCTTACAATATGATCCTTGCCCTTTTTTTCCAGGCAAAAGCTTTAGGAAACGTCTGACAGAAAAGTTTCACAATCCTCTTCCATCCCAGTTCAAGAAGGTAAACTGCTGGGAACTGTGGTTTGTTTTTTATAGTATGTCTTGCGGTTGGAGAAACACGTTCTGAAAGTATCAGACATCCAGGATTGACTTTTACACGTCTATATGGTTCAAAACGGTGCCACGATAAATTGTAAGAGAAATGAGCGTCCTTAAGGGGTGCCGAAAAGTTCTCAGCCCCGCCAAGAAGAGAATGACAAGGATCTGAAACGTCCAAAAACATAGAATTTCGTTTCACGAAATCAGACGACACTCCGGCTCAGAATTTAGGAAGTTGGTTGGTTGAGCTGAGAAATTTTCTTCGCAATTGCCAAAGTGGAGGTGGCTTTGGTTGTTGTTCCCCCCCCCCCCCCACTCCACCTCCCAAACAGAATAAGTTATAAGCCCAGCTTCCTGCTGAGAAGTCCGGGGATCACCTTCCTACCTGCTGATCCGGAGTCGCTAGCCAGGCGTGGAAAGTGCATTTACTCTTTGGGTTTTCTGCTGTGGTTTGATTTCAGTCTTTCTCCCTTCGTCCCTTTTCCTCCTTCTCCTCCACCCCTTCTTTCAAACACTGCTCTGGAAAGCAGCCAGGGGTCACAGCTTTACTCAAAATGTGCTGATTGCAACCAGACATAGTCAAGTGCAGGAGAGTGTGGGTAGAATCAAAACCCACTTCTTTGAAGCTGCAAACCCACCACTTATCATTCTTATCATTCCCTCTGTAATTCCCCCCTTGAGCAGTGTATTGATGCACCTTCTTGACTAGATTGTAAGCTCTTCTGAGCAGGGATCGTCTCTTCTATAGGAATGATTCGGAGGAGTAGCATGGAATCTTGCTACTCTTTGAGATTCTAGAATCTTGCTACTCTTTGGGGATTCCAAATAATAGCAACATTCCAGAATCTCAAAGAACAATGACATTCTGGAATCTTGATTCGATACCTCAAGCTCCATCTCTAGCATTATTCAAAACCCACTTCTTTGAAGCTGCTTCAGTTCCAAACTCCAACCCACCTGCTAAGCACCAATAGCTGTCTTATCATTCCATCTATGTATTGATGCACCTTCTTGTCCATTTTCTGTCCTGACTAGATTGTAAGCTCTTCTGAGCAGGGACGTCTCTTCTATAGGAATGATTCATAGGAGTAGCATGGAATGTTGCTACTCTTTGAGATTCTAGAATCTTGCTACTCTTTGGGGATTCCAAATAACAACAACATTCCAAATCTCAAAGAACAATAACATTCTGGAATCCTGACTCCATACGTCAGGCTCTGTCTCTGGCAGTCTTCAAATCCAGACTCAAAGCCCACTTCCTTGAAGATGTTTCAATTCCAAACTCCACCTTCTAAGCCCCAATATCTGTCTTATCTTTCCCTCTGTAATTCCCCTGCTTGAGCAGTGTATTGATGCACCTTCTTGATTAGATTGTAAGCTCTTATGAGCAGGGACTGTCTCTTCTGTGTTTTGACGTACAGCGCTGCATAAGTCTAGTAGCCCTATGGAGGCTACTGGGGGACTCTAATCCTCCATTTTTGTTTTCCAAGTCTTTCTTGTATTTCAGGGGTAGGGAACTCCGGTCCTCGAGAGCCATATTCCAGTTGGATTTTCAGGATTTCCCCAATGAATATGCATTGAAAGCAGTGCATGCAAATAGAGCTCATGCATATTCATTGGGGAAATCCTGAAAACCTGACTGGAATATGGCTCTCGAGGACCGGAGTTCCCTACCCCTACTGTATATGGTTGTATTTTTTTAATAGAATAAAGCTCTTTTAGAGGAGGCCTGATTGAATTTTGAGAAGTTAGCCTGCAATGCAAGGTGGCTACTCCTCCATGCCAGCCATGCTGATTCCAATCTCAAAATGGCTGCTGAGACTACCAGAAGCCATTTTGACCTGGAGCTGACCATTCACAGGCACTTCCTACACCAAGGATAAGGTAGACCCAGGAGGGGGGTAGTTTGGGAAGGGGGAGGGAGAGAGTAGGGGCTATGCAAATAGTTGCAGCCAAAAATGCATATTTTGGGCTGAAAATGAAAGGAGGCCAAACACAAATCAAAACCTCTATCCATGACAGTTACCCCATGCATTTTGGAAGCAAAGTGTAATCATTGTACTGCTGGTGCCCCATTGGAGACTCAGAACAAGGGGAAGATGCTCCAAAGTCCCTGTGTTTGTGGCTGAACTGACTGATCTTGAAGCAAAGAAATTGCTTCATGCGTGCACAGAACAGTCTCACAGGAAAACATCAATGTCTGTGCATATCCAGCATCCTCAAATGCATCCCCTGATGTCAGTCCTTTTTTTTTTTGGAGGGGGAGGGGGAGCAGGACAACTTTTTCACACTACTGTAATATGCAGGACACACACATGTGCAGGTACTATTAAGAAATGCAGACTGCTCCAAGGATGGATCCAGTTAACAGTTGGTTTTTTTTATTTTTTGTTCTGCTTCTACTATTACGAGAAGGACACAAATACACCCACTTTTAACACACACACAGGATGGGTGGGAACGTATTATTTCTTGCTATACTTAATTATCTATATTATTGAAATTAAATATGTACTTTTTCTTCTATTAATTATGGGGAGGAGGGGGGAGAAAATGATGCCGGAGGGGCTCGGAAGCGAAAGATGATGTTCTTGAACATTTGGGAGTCATATCTGGGGACTTTGCATCCAAAGGGACGCTGTGAGGTTTTAAGACGGGTGTCCTAATCTGGGCGCTCAGTTTGTAGGGCTGAGAGAGCAATGGAGAGTTATGATGGGACGGGGTGGGGGGATTGAAAGGTTCTGACACTTAGTTGTGGGTATGTTCTGTAGGGTTGGGTGGGGGGGGGGGGTGGAGTGGTATCTTTGGGGCTCATCAGAGTCCAGGGCCTCAGGGTGCCTTTCCGCCCCCTCTGGCCTCGCTCACCCAGCATAGATTAGAAGGGGGGGGGGGAGTTTTGTCGATGTTACTCTTCTTCTGTACATGCTTCTTATATTATAGTATATGATGCATCTTTGAATGTACTATGCACCATTTATCTGCACTTGTATTGTTTTTGCTGTTGTTTCCATCAATAAAAATTGTTTGAACCTAAATTCATTGTATGGCACTATTAACATTCGAAAATTATTAAAGATTTATATAAAGAAAAAACCAAAACCACCCACACATGGTGCATTTCCTACACACATCAAACAATGCAAGCAAACTGAGACCCAGAAAAGTCGCCCTCACGCAACGGCAGCTCCAGACCTACCAGGAAAGTTTCATCGTTGAAGGTAAGGCACTCCTTTTTGTACATCACCCAGAATGCTTATTTTTTTAATACTAATGAGCTCATTGTGATGCATTTGGAATCAGATCAGTGATAGCCGCCACTGTCATGAACCGTAGAAACCACGCAAAACCCCTTTGTACATTAGACGCTGAATAATGTTCACGCTAGATGTTACTAGCATGGTAAGCTTTGTACAGTGCCACCTGACTCAGCCACACGAAAACAGGTGGTTGACTCATTCTGCTGTTACAGGTAAGTAACCTTACTTTACCCCATGCATGTGTAACCACAATATAATCCATTTTACTGCTATTTTGAGATGGGGTAAGGGGGATGAATTTGCAAGATGCTTACTAGAAATTTCTGGAAAGGTGCTACACCACACTCTCAGGATCTTTGAACCACAAACTTCAAAGCACAAGGCTCTCAGCTTCAAATTTTCAAAGGTTGCTTAGGGCCCGATTCACTAACCTGCCTGATCGTGACCGATCCGTGTTCAATCCGGGTGGGGCTGATCGCTTCTGGAAGCCAGAATATTCTAATGGGGGCAATCCGAGGCACGCCCCCATCCGCCGACACAGATTGCTAGGTAGCGATCTCAACGCACGCGCAGACCATCTACTATGCCTGTAGATGGTCTGCACATGTGTTTGCTTAAAAAAAAAAAAAATCACCTTTGTTTTACTGGCCCCGACTCACCTGCTCTCTGCTGCCCTTCCCTGCAGTGTGAGCCATAGAAATATAGAAAATGACGGCAGAAAAGGGCCATCAAGTCTGCCCATACTAATGACCCACCCCCCTATCTTTACCCTCTTAGATATCCCATAGCCCATCAAGTCTGCCCGCTCTGATTGCCCTCCCCAATTTATCCTCTTAGAGAACCCACATGTGCATCCCATTTTTTCTTAAAATCTGCGGGTTAAAACCACGAGCTCGCACTATATGAAAGGGTGGCAGAGAGCAGGAGAGCCATTTGTGTACTTTATTCTATGACCATAAACTGAATATTCCCAAACCTTGGATTTGGACCTGAAGCAAGAAGAGGGAAAAAAATTTCTTATACATTCTTTGGAATATTTTTCACAATAAGCTTCTGGTTTATTTTATGTTTAAATATGTTTATTGATTTTGCAAGAAAATAGCATCACACAAGTCAAACCATTATCCTCCCCCCACCCTCCCCCTCCCTATCCCCAACACCCACCCCCCCAACATCCCACAGTAACAATGATCATCCTCCATCTATTGAAGTATTACAGGTTCAATAAGTGACTTCGTGCTTTATGAGTCAACGTTAACCAAAATGGTTCCCAAACAGAACTAAATAACCGGCCTCTAGGTGAGTCCAATGAAGTTAAGGACATACGCTCCATCGAGGCTTGACGAAGCATCAGAATTCTCCAGAATGACAAAGTTGGTGGGTCTTCTGGTTTATTTTAGCTCTTGTCGGGGCTGGACAGAGCAGGCGAGTCGGGGTGGCCAGAGCAGGAGAATCAGGGCAGAGAGCAGGGTTTTAGCACAAGCGACTGGTCCTCACCACTCGCTAGTTTTTTGATCGGCCAGCCAGTCGGTGTGCCAGAAGAAACTTTTGCGAATCGTGTCCTTCCTGCTTTGCATGTTGATTCCCCTCATTTGCATGCACGGATCGGTACACAGGTTAGTGAATCGAGTCAGAGGGAAATCGAGTCGCAAAGAGATCGCAAACCGATCAGTACACAATTGGTTTGCTTAGTAAGTCTAGCCCTTAGGCATTTATCTCTCAAAGATACACCTCAAGGGACTGTGACTTTCCCTTACCCCCAGTCTACCTTCACCTTAGGGGCACTGGCTGCCCTCTACTGTATCCCACGCACTGGAAACAGGAGTTGTGTCAGAAGGGATGGGAAGACTTTGGGCTGGGTGCCGGCAGCATGTGTGGATCAGATGCTAGACAGGGGTGTCAAAGTCCCTCCTCGAGGGCCACAATCCAATCGAGTTTTCAGGATTTCACCAATAAATATGCATGAAATCCATTTGCATGCACTGCTTTCATTGTATGCTAATAGATCTCATGCATATTCACTGGGGAAATCCTGAAAACCAGACTGGATTGCAGCCCTCGAGGAGAGACTTTGACACCCCTGCTCTAGACCTTGTAGAAGTCAGTCTAGCACAGGGGTCTCAAAGTCCCTCCTCAAGGGCCACAATCCAGTCGGGTTTTCAGGATTCCCCCAATGACTATGCATGAGATCTATTTGCATGCACTGCTTTCATTGTATGCTAATAGATCTCATGCATATTCATTGGGGAAATTCTGACCCTCAAGGAGGGACTTTGACGCCCCTGTGCTAGAGGCACTGGCAGTAGAGACTGGGAGGAGGAGGTGGTGAGGGTTAATGGATCACAGGTAGGGAGGGAATGGAGGGAGAAATGCTGAACTGCAATTAGGTAACCCTTTATTAGCCAATGCCCTGAGCCAGTTTGCACCCGCTCCACAGCTTGAGCTGGCCTTGTGGCTGCCTCTTTAATACTTGCCCATCTTCAAAAAGATAAGTCTAAAAGCCAATTAGAAACACAGCATCACCATGATTCATGATGTAACAGTGGATGCAGAGTTGACAGTGCTATTACTGCAATACTATTTATTATTTCTATAGCGTTACGAGATGGACACAGTGCTGTACATTAAATACGCAAGAGACAGCCCCTACTCAAAAAATGATTATCATCTAATTATGACAAACACACAGGGTGGATCAATATATACTGGTCATGAAGGGAAAGGGGTAAAGAGGGTAGGGGGCTGCAGAGGGAATGAGGAGTGAATTACACATTGGAAGGGTTAGGACCTAAACACAGCTTCAAATGAGCCTGGATTTCAATACCACCAGGCAGGTTGTTCCAAGCACATGGCACAGCCATTCAGAAGGGGCGGAGTCAGGAGTTGGCTGTAGAGACATGAAAGACTTAGCCAAAGAACGAAGTGTTCCAGGGTGGGGTGTAGGGAGAGATATTGAGGAGCTGCAAAGCGGGTACACGTGTAGGTCAGTAAGAGGAGTTTGAACTATAGGCGGAAGCGGACAGTGAGCCAATGAGAGAGGTAACATGAGCATAACAACCCTAGCAGAATACAAGGCGTGCAGCAGAATTCTGAACAGCTTGAAGGGGGGAGAGATGGGTTAGACTAGAGGGAAACCTGTGAGATGCAAGAGGTGAGGAGGGCGTGGATAGGTTGTATAGAAAGAAGTGACGAGTTTTGGCAGTTTGTTGGATAAGCAAAAAGGACAGAGACGAGTCAAAGATGACCCCGAGGTTGCGAGCCAACAAGGTAAGGAGGATGAGAGCATTAGCTACCGAAATAGAAAACATAGGGAGAGGAGAGGAAGGTTGAGTTCCAACTTGGCCACATTTAACTTTAGATGGCAGCGAGACATTACTACTCCTATTTATTATTTCTATAGCACTAGAAACATAGAAAAATGACGGCAGAAAAGGGCCAAAGCCCATCAAATCTGCCCACTCTAGTGACCCTTCGCCTTGAATTTGTTCACCACCCCCTGCCTTTACATCATTAGAGATCCCACGTGAATATCCCATTTATTTTTAAAATCTGCCACGCTGTTGGCCTCATTCACTTGCAGTGGGAGTTCGTTCCAATGATCGACCACCCTCTCGGTGAAGAAATACTTTCTGAAGTCACCATGAAATTTCCCTCCCCTAATTTTCAGCGGATGCCCTCTGGTGGACAAAGGTCCTACAAGACGGAAGATATCCTCTTCCACCTCGATACGGCCCGTTATATATTTAAATGTCTCAATCATGTCCCCTCTCTCTCTTTGTTTCTCAAGTGAGTACAGCTTCAATTTATTCAGCCTTACTTCATATGGGAGATCCTTGAGCCCCGAGACCATCCTGGTGGCCATCCGCTGAACTGACTCTATTCTCAGCTCATCTTTCCGGTAATGTGGTCTCCAGAATTGAACACAATATTCAATTCTGGAGACCACATTACCAGAAAGATGTGCTGAGAATCAACTGTACATCAAACACCGAAGAGATGGTCCCTGTTCAAAAGGGCTTACAATCTAATTATGAAAGACACATTGGACAAAAACAGCTTATATAGGGAAATATAAAAGGGGAAGAGGTCGAGAGGGTAGGGGCTACAGCGGGAATGACAAACAGATGTGGTGCTTTGCAAATTGGTAGGGTTAAGACCTAAATGCGGTTTTGAAAAGTGGGTCTTCAGCCTGGATTTAAATACCGCCAGAGACGGAGTCTCGCAGGTTGCCCCAGGCATTGCAGAAGGGACGGAGTCAGAAGTTGGCCATAGAGGAGGAGAGTACAGACAAGAGACGTACCTGATGAATGGAGTTCCCGGGGCAGAGTATAGG
This sequence comes from Geotrypetes seraphini, assembly GCF_902459505.1. Taxonomy (NCBI): domain Eukaryota; kingdom Metazoa; phylum Chordata; class Amphibia; order Gymnophiona; family Dermophiidae; genus Geotrypetes; species Geotrypetes seraphini. Next base: position 8,449,430 of record NC_047093.1, read on the forward strand.
AAGCGATCAGAGGAGATATTGAGGAGGCTGCAGAGTGAATACATTGATGTAGTAATGGCAGACAGGCTGGCTGAGACTTGGGCCTGGATTGCCATGGCAATTTTGGGTGGAGAGGTAATTTGCAAATCATCAGTATAGAGACGATACCAGAGGCTGTGGGAGAAGATCCGAGCTCCAAGGGAGAAGGGGTCCTAGGTCAGAGCCCCGAGGTATGCCGACCAATAGCAGAATGACAGCAGAGGAGGTTCCTCCAGAGCATATGCTAAAAGTGCGATGGGAAAGGTAGGAAGAGCCCTGAAATCCAAATGAGGTCAGCGTGTCAATGAGTAGGCAGTTATCTACCGGCCTTTGGATTTGACCAGGAGCAGGTCATTGGAGACTCTAGCAAGGACAGTTTCCAAAGAATGGAGAGGGCGAAAGCCCAATTGAAGGGGGATCAAGAATAGCCTGAGATGAAAAAAGTCAAGACAATGGTAGTGAACAGCATATTCATGTAGCTTGGTTAAGAAGAGAAGGAGGGAGACTTGGCAATAATTGGAGGGGCAGGGAAGGTCCTGCAAGGGTTTTTTTGAGGAGTGGTGTAACTATGGCATGTTTGAAGGCATCAGGTACAGTCACAGTAGAGGGATAGGTTGAGGATACAGCAGATAGCAGGGATGATAGTAGGAGAGATGGTGGTCAGTGGATGGTGAGTTTGGAGAGAAAATGTACAGTGTCAAGTTTGTGTCAGATAAAGTTACTGGATACAGCATTCACTCAGCCAATTTTGCTGCTTGTTCTCAGAAAATAGGCTGATGATTTCCATTCATTTCAGGATCCATGAAACAAAGCAGCACACACGAAGCAGGATGGCAAAGTGATTTCTAAAGTGAAAACCATATGATACTGGTCTTCCCATCTTTTAAGAGAATTACATTTATTGGAACCTACATTCTTGTATAAGACTGTAGAGGCTTGACTTCCTAGGAGAAATTTCATAACCTCCTTAAGACATACTGTAATTATTCCAGAAATTTCTGGGTTGATTTTTTTTTTTTAAATAAAATTTGGTTTTCAGGTTTGAATTCTTTTCTCTCTTTGGTTTGTAATGTACATGTTTTTGATTTTTATTGTTACCCATCCTGGACCCTAATATGAGGATAATAGAGTGTACAAAAATGAGATGTTTTCATGACATCCAAAGCCAGGGGTGTCCAATGTCGGTCCTCGAGGGCCGCAGTCCAGTCGGATTTTCAGGATTTCCCCAATGAATATACATGAGGTCTATTTGCATGCACTGCTTTCATTGTATGCTAATAGATCTCATGCATATTCATTGGGGAAATCCTGAAAACCCGACTGGATTGCGGCCCTCGAGGACTGACATTGGACACCCCTGCACTAGTTCAATGATGACTGCAAATGTAGAGATAACAAATGTGAGTTGTTTAGCTGGATTAGAAAAAAAAAAAAAGCTACTTAAGAAGAACTTTTTAGCATCTGCAAGTTCTTAGCAACCAACTCATTCAAGATGTACTGTGGACTCAATGCAGATTGCCAACAGATCAGTCTTTGATCTTCCATCCCTGACATGCATTCCATTCCCAGGTTTTAACGTCTTGCTCACACACCGATAGCATCATTCTTCTTGCCATAGATGTGGCCTTTGGCTCTCCAAGCACCAAAAGCCGTCAAAAATGTGCAAAAAGAACAGAAAAAAGCTGAGAAAATAAAGAAATAAACAGAAATCAGAAAGACTCCTTTTGACTCATGTGCAGCAGAGCCCTCTAGTGAAAGAGGGATTCAAAAGCTGGAGTGGATTCCTTCTGCATAGCTCACAAGCATGGAGATATTACTCATCCATCCAGTTTGGACAATTTCCAGAAGGAAAAATCCATAATTTATTATTGAAGACATGGAGGAAGCCACTGCTTGCCCTGGATTGGTAGCATGGAATGTTGCTACTCTTTGGGATTCTAGAATCTTGTTACTCTCTGGGATTCTGTATGGAATGTTGCTATTCTTTGAGATTCCAGAATCTTGCTATTCTTTGAGATTCTGTATGGAATGTTGCTACTCTTTGGGATTCTAGAATCTTGTTACGCTCTGGGATTCTGGAATCTTGCTATTCTTTGAGATTCTGTATGGACTGTTGCTACTCCTTGGGTTTTGGCCAGGTACTAGGGACCTGGATTGGCCACCGTGAGAATGGGCTACTGGGCTTGATGGACCATTGGTTTGACCCAGTAAAGCTATTCTTATGTTCTTATGATAACCTATTGCACTAGAAATATTAAATATAAATTTGCTATCTCCAAGTTTCCTCGTTAACTGAATTTATGCATAAATTAGGTCATTTTACTATCACTGCATTGTTAACAACATTGTAAGTTATTGACCAAGACGACCAACTACAAAACATTCAGGAAAGAACTGAAAACTATGCTTTTCAAAAAAATTTGTCAAATGATCTAACTAAACCTTATAAATCCACCCCCAGATCCCATCGATCACGCTATCCATAAATTCTTGCTCTGTGGGAATGCACAGACCAATTCTTTTTGTAAACCACCTAGAACTGAAAGATATTGGCGGGATAGAAAACAGTGATGTAATGTAAGATGCCTTAGATCACAGGTGTCGAAGTCGGTCCTCGAGGGCCGCAATCCAGTTGGGTTTTCAGAATTTCCCCAATGAATATGCATTGAAAGCAGTGCATGCACATAGATCTCATGCATATTCATTGGGGAAATCTTGAAAACCCGACTGGATTGCGGCCCTCGAGGATCAACTTTGACACCCCTGCAAAGATGAACCTCTTCATAAAAGTGGTTAATAAATCTCAATGAATAAATGAAAATACTTACATCTACACACACACACAATTGTAGTAAGTTTAACATGGTACATAATTAAAATATAAGATCTGTTGCCAGAAGGTGTGGCCAAGACAACCAATGTCCTGGGATTCAAAAGGACTGGATAAGGCCCAGGAGAAAACAGCTGTAAAGTAAGAGATCCATGACTCATCCCTAGAAATGAATTCTGAGAAACAAATTTGATGGGGGGGAGGGGAGGGGAAAGGGCACTCACCAGGTACTTGCAAGCTGAACTGACCACTGTCAAACACAGACTGGACCTTGGTTTACATTTTCTTATCTGAGCACCTTGAAATTGCTGGCCCCTCTCGTACTCAAAATACTTACCTGTTTTCCTTTCCCTCCCTGAAGGGCTGCCTCTACAAAAAATTCCTCTACCGATCCCTAGCATTCCAAGCAGGCAAATGGAACAAATGCCTCTCTACTCTCATCTCCAATTCCCCCCCTATCAAACCTTCAGGAAGTTAATTAAAACCTACCTTTTTGACAAATTCCTTTGATTTATCCTCCCTCCTCCTCTGGCCTCGACTCACCCCAACTCTTTACCGCCATATGTAACACTGCCATTTGTAACACCGCTGTATGTAACTTATAGCAAATGTAACTACTCCGAATATATAACCTAGCTGCAAATAAATAACTTCACCGTAAATTTATCGTCTAAAATGTAAATGTAACATTAACGACATTGTAGCTTCGCTGTAAATGTACAGTCTCTTCATCTGTTAACCGCATAGAACTTCCATGGTAATGCGGTATACAAGAATAGTTTTTATTATTATTATGTACTTGAGTTTAACATTTGAAAGTATGATAACCAAATATGAAGTTTTATAAGATTATTCTGGGAGGATTGATATTGGAGTAGTGAGTTTATTGAGCAAAATTACCTGGGGGGTGGGGGAAAGTAGAGGGCTCAAAAGATAATTTAATTCAAGAAATCCTTGAAGACAAACTTAACACCGCAAGACTCATCCCAATTCTCTGAAGCAACCTGCTCTTCTCTTCAATTCCTCTGGAAATGGCCAGATAACTTCTTTTGTAATCCGCCTTGAACCGCAAGGTAATGGCGGAATAGAAATCAGTAATGTAATGTAATGTAATAAGATGAGAATAGCATGCTACACTGAAGATTTACCTAAGGCATGTAACACATATCAAATCCTGGATAAGTTGGCAGAGTTAGCCTTTGCGGACAGTGACCCAGCCATATGACATGCTATGCACACAAGACAAGCACCGACTCTGATCAGAGAAAAGGGCTGTACAGTTTTCAAATCCACCTTGCAGTGCTCTACATTTTACCCACTGTAGATTGGAATGGTTTCTCTCGCCAAAATAACTGCTTCCAAGGTTCCACAACCGCATTAATTTTTTTGTCTGGCATTGTAGTTCAAGCTAGAGAGTTGCACGGGGACAAAAATCCCACCCATCCCCACCAGGATCCTCTCCGTCCCCACCCATCTCCGCAAGGAATTATCTCCATCCCCACCCATCCCCATAAAAAGCAGCAATTACTTCTGACAGGATCATCAATTCCACAGTTTCTTTTGCTGTTTTCCTTGTGGAATCTCTTTGGTGGAACCCTTTTTTTGTTTTCTGTTCAGATAATTAACTTATAAACCCCCTCTTTTACTAAGGCTGACGTGTCCATTATGTTATATGGACGAACCCTGCTTCCAAAGCCTTTCATCCCCGTGGGCCAGAGAGGTGTCTCCGTGGGTTAGGGGGGATTCCCACGGGACCCGCAGGATTCCCGCGATCCCCGTGCAGACCTCTAGTTCTAGGCCCAACTATATGCCCTAAGCATGGAGACACTAACATATTTCAGCTGCTTTTATTGGATTTTTCTTACACAATTGGCGTTAGGAAGCCTTCAAAAACAATGCAAAAGATCTTCAAGTTAAAAAAACAAAAAGGAGAAAAAAAATGCAAGAGTGCCAGCGTGATAAATTCAGATCTGCACACCAAATAAAACACACGAGAACCACCACAATCCCATAGCTTCTGTATGGGTCCGGAATGAAATGTCAAAGGAAATCAGCAGAATTCCTGAAAACTGACCTCAGAACCAAGGAGCGATGATGTCACATCATAAATCACAAATAGGGTCAGGGCTGAACAAACAGCTTTTGGGGGACTGTAGATACGGTCTTCTCTTGTAGGGCCCTCTTTTCAAGGTGGCCAGTCAGATGCACGCAGGTCAATTGCACCCTGACAATTAATGGGAGGTGACCCGACAATTGCGCTCCATACTGCCCCGATCACAATCCATAGCGGATACTATTTTGTCTTTTTGAGGGTTACAAAGTAGCCCTCTTTATTGAAAGGGGGGACCCCCCCCCACTACACGTAAACATTCACTTGCTATCTAATATTAGGGTAAGGTTTCCATGATGATTATGGGAACCCTTTACATACGTGGATATGTGGAAGGCCCTGATTTGCTTAGACTCCTCAGGCCCCGTCCCTTGGGAGGGGCTTGGGCGCCTCAAGCCCCTCCCAAGGGACAGGGCCTGAGGAGTCTGGGCAAATCAGGGCCTTTCACATATCCACGAATGACAGATTCAGATTGGTGTTCGTATTTCATGGGGTGCTACTGATGGGGCGTAATTGTCATGCGCGCAATTGTCAGGGCACAATTGTCTTGCGCAAATTTGTCCTTTTCAAATACAGGAAGGGCAGACCAGCCAATGAATGGAATGATGCTTTTGCTCCTTGTCTTTAAAACAGATGTTTGTCTGTTTTACTTGAATCCAAGTTGGAAAGAGGAGTACAGAAACCGCAGGAAAACTGCCCCATGACCTGCGCAGGACCCTGCATTCCACATAATCACTTAGCACCAGCCCTATTTGGAAAGAGCAGCTTCTGATGTGAGGGAAAAGTGTTGTACAGAAGAAAATAAATTTTAACATTAAAACGTGTATACTAGAGAATGACACAGGGACAAATTTTTCCCCATCCCTGTGGGAACTCATTTCCCGATCCCTGCAAGCTCCGTCCTCATCTGCACAAGCCTCAAACACTTCAAAATCCTAAGTGGCAACATTCTAGAGCTCAGATTGTGATGTCATAATGCCTCATTCCACCAATGCCTAAGCTCCGTCCTCATCTGCACAAGCCTCAAACACTTCAAAATCCTAAGTGGCAACATTCTAGAGCTCAGATTGTGATGTCATAATGCCTCATTCCACCAATGCCTAAGCTCCGTCCTCATCTGCACAAGCCTCAAACACTTGAAAATCTTAAGTGTTTGAAGCTTCTGCGGTTAAGGCAGAGCTTACAGGATTGGAGCAGGGACAAAACTCACGTAGATGGGACAGGGAAATTGAGTTCCCGAAGAGACAGGGGAAAATTTGTGCCTGTGTCATCAGCAAACACCTACTGGTTCCCCTCTCAGTTATTGAACTTTTCCTCCAGTTTGCTTTACCTTTGGGTGCTTAAGTTTTTATTACAATACAGACAGGATTTTTTTTCAATCAATGCTACATAAATATTTTGAAGTAACAATTCCAGAGAAGCTGCTGGGGAGAGAGAATGTCAGTTTCCCCCCACCCCACCCCACCCCTTTCAATTGCACCTCTGTGACACTCACTGACTTGAGGGCCGAAGGGCTGCAACCTCCAGGGACCACTTTTCTAACCTCCCTGTTGCAAGTGTGGTCTGAACCAGTGACCCAGAATAGCTCTAAAGCAAGCATGAGATCTATTAGCATACAAATAGATTTCATGCATATTCATTGGGGAAATTCTGAAATCCGAATGGATTGCGGCCCTCGAGGAGGGACTTTGACACCCCTGCTCTAAAGGGAAAAGCTGCTATTTTAAGGGAGGACTTCTTACACATACAAACATTCCTTTTTGGTTTTAAATAATATCTAATTGAAGAAAACTAAAGGTTACAAAGTACATAGAACGGAGCCATTACTTTGACATTTTACTATTCTTACTGCAACAGACATTTGCATATTATTAGATTACTATAGTGCACTTCAGATAGGCAGTAGAGAGGCAAAAAAAACATTAGCCAGGCTGGGCAACTCATCTCGTCCAGTCCTTTCATGACAATAGGTTATTGCAAAGAACCAACACAAGCAGTAAGAGAGGTTTTCTTTCAGCAAACCTTATTGTTCCTGACGTAGGACATTCTAAGAACTGAGATGCCCTTGAAATGATCTTGCCTATAACTGGAGCTGGTCCAAAGGCTCAGAGGTAGTGGTGGGGCCTGCCATGCCGGAGATCCAGATTCTGCTTGCGGGGACCGGCCCAAGCAGGGGTTAATGCAGAAGCTCATGCTAGAGCGGCGTTTCCTGACTGCTTAAAGATGCACTTGTGGCTCGCTTCCAAATAATGACCCAAGCCAGTTCTACATGCAAAAACATTCAGCCCACACTTCAAACATGGCCTGTCGTTAAAACAAAGCAAATCTGGAAGTCATATGGAAACAAATATGAAACCAGCAGAGCCATCCCCATGACTGGGGGTAGTCTTAACCAATGCAACAACCCCCTACCCCCACCACAATGAATGCATTCAAAACACCACTACTGGGTAGGTGATAGAAACAAGGCAACTAAAATCGGCTACGCGGTTATCGAGCATTCCTTCAATCTTACATCCCCAGCCAAAATTCAAAGCTGCAGAGAACACAACATGAAGCAGGTAATAAAAGCAGCTGCTCTCAGCTGGGGAAGGCAGCCACCACATCACCCGTCTCATTCAAGCACATTGCAGGGCAGACATAACCATGTCGTTCGAACCTGCAGAGCTCACCCTTTCTCCCCCTTCCCTTAACTCCCACATTTTGTACAAGAGTGACCATTTTGACAGTCCTCAAGCGATGTGGCAAAAAGCCTCAGCTATCACTCACTGAAGAACTGAAGGCTTTAAGCAACGCCTCACACAACAGTCATCACATGCCAGGCATGAGAGGTGCAAAAGAAAAATCATAAGGAGCAAAATGTCATCACACAATGAAGAGAGCTCGTCAAAAATAGTGAAGCAATAAAATATCCTAGAACAGATTTATTAAAAAAAAAAAAAAAAAAAAAAGCAAGGGAGAAAAAATAGATGTTTTTCATATTAAATGAATTTTCTGGGAACAGCTAAGTAAAAATAGGTAAATTTTTCAGCTCTTTAAGGGAGGGTGAAACGCAATGAATTCTCTTTATTTTAAATAATTCTAGTCACTTGAGCCACAGCTTGCCCCTCTGCTGCTGGACCTAAGGGAAGGGCTACAAGAGAGCTGGTTGATCATACTGCAGAGCGCTGAAGGTCCCAGTTAAGGCTCTTTAACCGATGTCAGGGAAAGGCAGAGGGCACAGGAGGTGATAAAGAATGGAGGGACGGCAGCCTGAAGAACTACAGACGATACCCAAATGTCCAAGTCGGATCGGACAAAACCAACGAGGCTTTTAGGAAGGTCCCAGTCTCATCCTTTCTGAGCTACAGCATGGGGGGGCTTCTGCTTTTGAGGCCACATGCAGAAGGGAAATTGTTATCGTCTCCTGAGCCAGTACCCCACAGGTGTCTATGGCAGACAGACACACACAGTCACCATTTGTTCTCCCTTTCTGATCTCTCACTCTAAAACAACCGGCTACAAAAGCTGGAGAACTGAACTTGGTTTGAGATGTTTTATGTCAGCATTGCCCTGGCCCTGAAACCAGCTCGCTGGAGGGACCGCAGAATTTAGGTCCTGGGGAGTCTGCACATCTCACACTGGTCTGTGCCCGCCTGGTTCATGAAGGTGCAGTGCTGGCATGACCACAGGGCTGAGGATGGAGCATGCGTGGAACTGCCAACGGTGCTGTAGTCTGGAAGTTCTGACGGCTGAACTCCAACCGTACCTGTGGAGGGGAGAGAAAAGAAAGAAGATCGGACCGCAAGAAAGCAACTGAATGGAGGCAGTCCCACACTAGAAACACTACCTGCTGCTTTGGGTCAACCTGCATCAGCCAGGTCTCATTAACAACTCATACTGCTTGGGCAGATCAGAGCTAAGTGAATGGAAATCTGAGGACAGGGGTCCTTCTGTAATAAGCCCCTCCCATACAGGCTATATGTTTAGTGTACAAATAATAAAAGGAGTGCTGCAGGAGTGATGGAATTATGCAAGTGACTTGCATTAAACTAGCATGCCATTCAGAAAATCTGCAATACGAAACCAAACACAATTTACACGTACAGCTTTCATGCTGTGTATCATACAAGCACAAACAACATCAAGGCACGTGCCACAAGGTGGTAAAAGGGGCCACAAGAGACTACGAGGAAAAAATAGCCAAGGAGGTGAAGAACTTCAAGCCGTTCTTTCGATATATTAAGGGGAAACGACCCGCGAAGGAAGCAGTGGGACCATTGGATGACCATGGAATAAAGGGAGCACTAAAGGAGGACAAAGCAATCGCAGACAAACTGAACACATTTTTTGCGTCTGTATTTACCAAACAGAATATACACAGCATACCAGAACCATCAGGCTATATGCTGGAAATGAAGACGGGAAACTGACAGGGTTGATGGTCAGTCTAGAAGAGGTATGCAGGCAGATCGATAGACTTAAGAGTGATAAATCCCTGGGACCGGGTGGCATCCATCCGACAGTCATCAAGGAACTGAAAGGGACTATAGCTGAACTGCTTCAACTAATAGCCAATCTGTCGATCAAATGGGGAAAGATTCCGGAAGACTGGAAGGTGGCGAATGTTACGCTGATCTTCAAGAAAGGTTTGAGGGGAGATCCGGGAAACTACAGACCGGTGAGTCTGACCTCGGTACCGGGAAAGATGGTGGAGTCGCTGATAAAGGACTGCATCATTGATCATCTTGACGGACACGGGCTGATGGGGACCAGTCAGCACGGTTTTAGCAAAGGCAGATCTTGTTTGACGAACTTGCTGCACTTCTTTGAGGAAGTAAACAGACAGATAGACAAGGGCTACCTGGTCGACATTGTATATCTGGATTTTCAGAAGGCGTTTGACAAGGTTCCACATGAAAACTACTTCGGAACATTGCGAGCCATGGAATCGAGGGTGAAATACTCACGTGGATTAGAAATTGGCTAGAGCATAGGAAACAGAGAGTGGGGGGGGGGGGTGAATGGACAATACTCGTACTGGAAGAGCGTCACCAGTGGGGTGCCGCAGGACTCGGTGCTTGGACTGTGCTCTTCAACATCTTTATAAACGATCTGGACATTGGTACGACGAGTGAGGCGATTAAATTTGCAGATGATACGAAGTTATTCAGAGTAGTGAAGACACAGGGGGATTGCGAAGATCTGCAACGTGACATAATCAAGCTCGAGAAATGGGCATCGACATGGCAGATGAGGTTCAACGTGGATAAGTGTAAAGTGATGCATATCGGTAACAAAAATCTCATGCACAAATACAGGATGTCCTGGACAATACTTGGAGAGACCTCCCAGGAAAGAGACTTGGGAGTTCTGATTGACAAGTCGATGAAGCTGTCCGTGCAATGTGCGGCGGCAGCAAAAAGGGCGAACAGAATGCTAGGAATGATAAAGAAGGGGATCACTAACAGATCGGAGAAGGTTATCATGCCGCTGTACTGGGCCATGGTGCGCCCTCACCTGGAGTACTGCGTCCAGCACTGGTCGCCGTACATGAAGAAGGACACAGTACTATTTGAAAGGGTCCAGAGAGCGACTACGATGGTTAAGGGGCTGGAGGAGTTGCCGTACAGTGAAAGATTAGAGAAACTGGGCCTCTTCTTCCTTGAAAAGAGGAGACATGATAGAAACATTCAAGATAATGAAGGGAATAGACTTAGTAGATAAGGACAGGTTGTTCACCCTCTCCAAGGTAGGGAGAACGAGAGTGCATTCTCTAAAATTGAAAGGGGATAGATTCCGTACAAACGTAAGGAAGTTCTTCTTCACCCAGAGTGGTAGAAAACTGGAACGCTCTTCCAGAGGCTGTTATAGGGGAAAACACCCTCCAGGGATTCAAGACAAAGTTAGACAAGTTCATAATGAACAAGGATGTACGCTGGTAGGACTAGTCTCAGTTAAGGTGCTGGTCTTTGACCAGAGGGCCGCCGCGTGAGTGGACTGCTGGACCACTGGTCTGACCCAGCAATGGCAATTCTTATGTTCTTAAGAAGCCTGCGAGACCTGTTCCTGCCTCACCAATCTAGGTGGGAGCTCCTGAGAAGCCTCAGCCAAAGATGAAAATCCTGCCGAAAAAGACATCCCCAAGGCCGAGGGCACTGAAGAGGCCTGAAAAATCAAAGCTGTGGTAAGGAAATCCCCAGTAAGGCCCAACACACCAGTAAGGGAATCCTCAGCACCTTTGGTGGTAAGGTAAGCCCAGACTTGCCACCGCTGGCAGCTGCAACAGCTGGGGAGTCCCCAGCACTGTTGGTGGTTAGGCAACCTCGGGCCTCTGCACCACCCACAGCCAATGCACCTTCACGACTGCTGGGGAAACCCTTGAGCCAGCCGGCTCTGAAGCTAGTGAAAGTTCCCCTTCCGGCCGCATTAAGCCCTCGGTGGAAACACACTGAGCACTTTTTTGGCTTGCGAGAAGTGCTTGTACTGAACCGTGAGGCAGACTGAATGGGAGAAAAACTATGAATGACACAGTCCCTGCAAACTGGCACAGAAAAAAAAAGCACTGCTTTGGATCTGGGTTTTTTTTTTTTAAATGGAAAGGAGCAGACCCCACAGGCACTCAAAACTGTAGTCTTTGCCCCTTGGAAAGGTGTACACTAGAGAAAAAAAGTCAGGAGGTGGGGGAAATGGGGGGACCCCAGCTCAGGCCCTCAAGGAAAAGGGGCAGATAAAATGCCCACTGCCAAGGCCTAAAAGAAGACTGCACAGGCTTACCACCTCCACCTGCTGGAGACTAAGAACAAACTGATTCTATGAGCCCACTTGTCCACCTGCTGGCAGAGGAGCATAAACCCATCTGTCTGCCTGTCTGGACGGACGATAATGGAAAACACAATTTCCACACACAGCTTTCATGCTGTGTGTCATACAGGAATGCCTAAAAATCTACAATGGAGCCAGTGAACCCAGGAAAATGGTAGAATTGTGAGCAGTGCATAGAAAGATAATATTGGAGACCACAAAGTGTATTACAGGGTGCAAGATTTGAATATCATTAATTGACAGCGGGTGCGGAAAAGAAGTCGTACAGTTTACAAGCAGCAGATCTGCTCAGGCTATAACTACCTTTTGCCCTTGATCTGAGGTTGCATAACCTGAAAAGCTTCAGCTGCTACGTGTGCAATGTGATTCCCAGCATGAGAGTTCAAGAGGGCTGCAACACCCACACCGCCCTTCTTTTGACAAGCTAGATGGCTGTCTGTCCAGTTTATTAACAAGCATTAGTCTATAATGCAATGAGAGAGAGAATGTATACAAGGCTCACGTTTGAATGTTTGCCATTAAGTGTGAGCAATGGAAAAAGAACTGAACAAGTCATTCATGGCATCTCCAAAGGAAGATATTTTTAGAAGCTTTTTAAAGCTTTTCCCCCCTACTTTCAGTTGGCTGCCCTTCTCTTCATGGCTTTATATCATGTGCATGTCATTAACTGCTCAATTTGTTTTGCATTTGGAGCTAATTTCAGTTTGATTTTCTAGCTTAGAGAGACAGCTGGCTAGGGTGGAATTTGCCCTACAAGGCGTGCCTTAACAAGGGGGGTGTGTGTAGCCACGGATGGAGGAGGGGGGAGAAGCACTTACTGCAGAGCTGCTCGATAGTGGCCCACTGTTCCGATTTCTTCCAGGTCTGGGCAAGGTCCTCATTCCTGGTGCGCACAGCATCTAACAACAAACTGATGCTATCCTGCAGAGAGAGAAGAGAGTAGTATAAGCGGCGTTCCAGTCTGTGAAAAACTCATACCCAGGAAGATTCTGAGTCTGCCAGTGGGCATACCTGATTTGGCAAGACAGCCATGGCAGAGCATTCCCCTCCTCCAGGCAGTGGGAAGTACGTGGTCACAGGGCCACAGTCTGCATGCGTGTGCCATCAGCTCCACTTGTCTCCTGCCTCAGCACAGGAATTTGATGTCAGAAGGGGTGGGGTTGGTGGAGCTGACTGCCACACGCATACAGACCTTGGCCTTATGACTGCTCCCACCCTTGGTATGCTAGAGGAGTCTGGTGTAAGTCAATGTGCTCCAGAGCATTTTGTACAAGACCTACTGTGGGCCCTTTTCTGCAGCCCTCTAGAACAGTGGTCTTCAACTGCCGGTCTGCGGACCGGTGCTGCTCCGCAAAAAAATCTTGCCGGTCCGTGAAGGATTCGGGTCCCCACAGCAACAAAAGGTGCCAGCGTCAGCTGACATGCAACTGCCTGTTGCCATTCCTATGCCGGGACTCCTGCCTTCGCCGTGACTACTGCCTTCCACCGACTCCTGCCGCGTATGCCTCCTGCCTTTGTCTCCGCACCCCCAGACCAGCAGCGGCAGTTTTGTGTGCTTTTAACTTCGGCACATAGCTGCCCCTAAGCAATAGTTTAGCTGCGGTTTCATGAGACAGCCTCGGGGTCTTTGCTAGGTCGGCCCGCTTTGATGATGCGACGTGGGCCGGCCTACCAAAGGCCCCGAGGCTGCCTCATGAAACCACTGCTAAAGTACTGCTTACGGGCAGCTGTGTGCCGAAGTTAAAAGCACACAGAGCTGTCGCTAGCCTAAAGAGAGGAAACATTTTCTGGAGAGGGAAGGGAGAAGGGGTACTCCTGGACAAGGGAGGGGAAGGGGGTACTGTTGGACAGGGGAGAAGAGAAAGGGAAGGGAAGAGAGTTACTTTTGGATAAGGGGAGGGGGAAAGGGAGAAGGGGTACTGCTGGACAGGGAAGGAGAAAAATAGGAAGGAAACAGCTGGCAGGGAGATTAGAGGAGGGGAAGGAGTCAGGATGGAATGGAGAGATCATATGAGGGAAAGAGGAGAGACAGAGGAATGAGAAAGTAGAGAGATATTGATGCTGGGAAGGGGGTCAGATGAGAAATAAGAAGAGAGGGACAAAGATGCTAGATCTGGTGTAGGAGAGAGAAAAATTATGAGCAGTGAAGCTGGAATAAATCATGTAAAATGGAAAGAGGCGGCGCAGGCTGGATGGAAAGGGGAGAGGGGCATAGAAAGAAGGCAGATACCATATGGAAGGGGGAGAGGGCAGACAGTGGATGGAAGGGGGAGAGGGCAGACAGTGGATGGAAGGGGCAGATGCTGGATTGAAGAGACAGAGGGCAGACGCTGGATGGAAGAGAGTGAAAAGACGATGAAAGCAGAAACCAGAGACGACAAAAGGTAGAAAAAAATAATTTTATTTCTATCTTGTGATTAGAATATATCAGATTGAAATATGTATCCTGCTAGAGTTGATGTTAGACATAACTGGGGAGTGCAAAGCCCAGGCATAGAAACATAGAAAAAAGCAGCAGAAAAGGGCTATAGCCCACCAAGTCTGCCCATTCCAAGTATCCCCTCCCCTGAATTTACTCCCTTAAAGATCCCACGTGAGTATCCCATTTTCTCTTAAAATCCGTCACGCTGCTGGCCTTTATCACCTGGAGTGGGAGTCTGTTCCAATGATCCACTACTCTTTCGGTGAAGAAGTACTTCCTGGAGTCGCCATGAAACTTCCCTCACCTGATTTTCAGCGGATGCCCTCTGGTGGTCGAGGGTCCCATGAGCCAGAAGATATTATCTTCTGACTCGATGTGTCCCGTGATGTACTTATATGTTTCAATCATATCTCCCCGTTCTCTTCTTTCCTCAAGTGAGGCAGTGCTTCTTTAGCTTCCAGCTGGCTTAGGGCTCTCTCTGACCAGGGGGCAGTTGCCCTAGTTGCACTCCCCCTAACACCATTCCTGCCATTTGTGACTGCGGTATTTTGTTAGCATAATATTTGTGTAATAATTTGGCTTATTCAGTTTTCTTGATAGTAGAGGGGATATATGTGAAGGGGAGGGAAGATGGGGGTTTTGTTGATCCTTGCCCTGTATGATTTGTATTTATAAAATGACAATTGTACAGAATATTGTTTCTTTTTATACTTTAATAAAATATGTTCAATATAAAATCATAACTATTTGAGGCTTGTGCGGATAGGATCAGATGGTTTGCGGGACCGAGCTCGTGGGGATGGGGCAGCGATGGGGTTTTTAAAATTTCAGTCTTAGTAGTTTGCCGGTCCACGAAATAATTATTTTCTTTCCGCCGGTCCATAGGTGTAAAAAGGTTGAAGAACACTGCTCTAGAACACATGTGGTACTTTTGAAAACAGAAGGTTTATGAAAAGTTTTACAGATTTGGTTTAGTGAGCTTCCTAGACAGGTTGCCTTTGCTCTTCATGCTTACTTCAGTGCTTTCTTCCTTCCCCAAATCAACGTGTGTTTTATCTTGTATCCATTCATGCTTCTCCCTCCCCGAGGGCTCAAGTCCTCAACATAAAAAGTACCGTATAAACTTGAATATAAACCAAAATTTTGGGGCCCAAAAATGGGAGTCTTGGTTTATATTTGAGCTAACCCCACCCTGCACCCACTGTGGGCCTCCGGTACCTGGTGGTCCATTGGTGTGGCGAGCTGGAGCGGCAGTCTATCCCTCCCTCCAGGTCACTTTGTGCGGGATCTCATGGCAGCCATTTTTTCAATATGGAGACTGCCAGGCAGAAGCGTAAAGGAATTGCTCCTGCCCCGCCTCACCACTGGACCACCAGGAACCTAAAGTAGACCTGTAGGGGGACTGGGAGTTGAGGGGAGGGACTGAAGGCAGCTCTGGCTCCCTGCTCCACTGGACCACCAGGGCGGTACTGCAGATCCACGGTGGGTCTGGGAAGGGGGGGGGGCATTCCGGGAAGGGGGACAGATTGGCTGCAGAGCCAGAAGACAGGACACCAGGGAAGGGGGGGGGGGGTCGCTTCTGCCCTGTACCAGTACTTGAATATAAACCATTGGTTTATATTCGAGTCAACCTTTTTTTCCTTCTGTTTTGGGGGAGAAAAATTGCCTCGGTTTATATTCAAGTATATACAGTAAAAGACCAGGAAAGAAAAGGTACAGCCCAATTTAAAAAAGCAGCAAAATCTTCTGATTGGTCCTGATCTCCAGCTGGCCACTGGCAGCCGAGCTGAGCCGATAACAGCTTCTTAGAATGTCTGAAAAACATGTGTCTAGGGTTCTTTTCTCCAATGTTTTCTTTGATGCCAATTGTGCAGCTGTTACACCAGAACCTGGCACCGTGCCAATGAAATGCCTTGCCAAGTCCAGGCAGAAAACTGTTCTCAGCCCAGAGACGTTCTACGTTTCTGACCTCGTTACTGTTACATGAAAAATTTCTGATCTCGACAGCTCTCTTAACTGCAGAGTAACGCTAAAAACAGGCTGCACCATCTACTGCCCCCATCTGGGCTTCCAAAATTAATTAAGCAGACACTAGTGCCATCTCAACATGAAAACATTAGCAGACTCTCATGAGATAGCATTAGACAGTAATTCATTAAATCAGCTTGCTTCTACTGGTGGATTCAGAAGAACCTTTCTGGGCGAGGTCAAGGGTAGAGAATGACACAGTGGCTGTTATTCGCGGCTAGCCGCAGGTAACCCACCAAAACTGCAAAGTGGTCGCTGCAGGTACAAGGCCATTCACCGCCCTGTGGAGCGATGAATAGCCTGATCTCCGCAGTTAAGGGAGGGAATGCGCACGGTCACCGATTGTGCGCAGCCCCCTCCCTCCTTCCTAATGATTGCCACCGTTCGTCCAGGCATCTCCCTCCCTCCCTTCCCCTTACCTTCATGCCAATTTTTAATTTTCTTTCAACAAGCAGCCGGAGCCCTGAAGTCGCGTGTGGCTGCCGGAAAATTCTCGTCTAACGCAACTTCCTGTTTCCGGTTGCATCAGAGGCGAACTTTCCGGCAGCCGAACACGACTTCAAGGCTTTGGCTGCTTGTTGAAAGAAGTAAGTAATTAGCTTAAGTGGAATTTATTACATTCTTTTCACCAAATCAGCATGTAATTAATCCAAATTTCCAGAGTTAACTCATGTAGAAAAGCTGCTTGTGTTGTGATCTTTACAGAAAAAAAAAAATTGGTCTGTTAAAAGTTAATAATCATTAAAAAAAAAAAAAAATCCCTGATTTTTTGGTGAAAGTTTGAACATCACTGTCTCATATTTACACCCCAGAGAAGCATCCAAGATTGGAGAATGATCACCAGGGATAAACTCATCAGTGCCATCAGATGGTCTTGATGAGGTGCACATTGGTGGTTATTCTATTAAATGGGCACTCTCTTATTCTGGAGGGAATTCTGGTGCCAAAATTAGCTGCCAAATGTTTAGGCTTGTGTGGATGGGATCAGATGGTTTGCGGGGACGGGATGGGGACCGAGCTCGCGGGCATAGGACGGGGACAAATTTTTTCCCCATGTCATTCTCTAGTCAAGGGTTCATATCACTAACATACCTGGAGAGGCATCACTTCGTTGGTGACCAGAAAGAGAAGCAGATGAAAGTCAGAGATGAGGTGAAGAAAAACAGCGGATGCGTTCTGAGACAGGTATGTGGCCAAACTGTGAAAGTCCTGCAGAGGGAAAAGGAAGACCAAAACAAAGCAAAAACCCTGAGCTTTGCCTCTGTTGAAACACTGCTTTTTTTTCCATTCCAGAATTACCAGTCAGAAGCCAAACTCACTTTTCCCACTACACCAAAACAGATGCTGAGCTCACTAGAGGCGGATGACTTGGCTACATGGCCCACTAGATTCTGGGGTTTTTTGTTTTTTTTTTACTCTTCCCAGTGTAGAATATGGAAAAAGGCAGAACACTTGCAGGAACCCTTTTTGGGGCCTTCTATGTTTCATTCCTGAGCAATGGTTAAGCAAGATGATCTGGGTACAAGTCTCATCGCTTCTCCCGATCTTTCAGGTTCTAGCAGGCACAGCTAAGGAACTGCAGCTGTCTGGTCAGCCGAGGCCTTGCCTCTGTCCCTTCCGTACACTCTGCACAATTAAACTAGCAGGCGACAAGGGCTTTTGAAGCTGCCAGAATACAATTTACAGCACAAGGTTTTCTCTGCAGTCACAGGACAGCTCATCAGACTGAAAAATGCACAGAAAGCCCTCGCACTGTGCTTTATGTCTAATCCTCGTCCGAAACCCACAATTGGCTTTACAAGTTTTGCCAGCTAGACCTACAGGGTGCTTTATTTTCTAGGACAAGTTTAGGAAACACTGAGCTTTAGAAGCTTGTGCTTGGCAAAGAAATGCAATGCTTTTACCGCAGCACTTGCCCAGCCTCTGTCCCAGACTGGCCCCACCATTGAATGGAATTTTACACATGCTCTGCTTTTCAGCCCCTACCCTCTAATATCAGTGGGTTTCTGTACATGGCTCCGCATCAACTCTCTTATTCTGCCCCTCACAAATGCACACAATCTTGGTCACACGCATGCTTCCTTAATTATGCAAATGAAATCAAGTCACATGTATGCACACCCAGTCACCCTTCTGATACCATATGGTTTTGCATTCTATGCATGTATTTTTGTAACCTGCTTAGGTTTTAGGCAGGATATAAGTCTGTTACATACATACATACAGTGACAACCGAATCAGAAGTCAAAATTTGCTGTTTAGTTTTGGCTGAAAACAAAACCAAAAATGGCACCTCCTTCCTCCATCCTGGCAGAGTGTGGGCCTCCTAGGCCAGCCAGCCACAAACCTTCTGCCCTCCCACCAATTTCAGTGCCTAAACCAAAATTCAGTTGGCCTCTATTAGACAATCGGAGGGTAGATGGCAATCTTTTTCTTTCCTCATTTGCTTCCTTCAGGGAAATCCAATGTGTACTGCTTATATATATCGGTGCTAGAATGACCAGGGAAGCCAGACTTAAGCTGAAGCTTCTGGATCCCACGGCCCTCCTTGTATAGAGAGGTATCAGCTCCATCAGAGCAAGCACTCAGGACTGCGACAAAATGGAAGGCAGGACTCGGTGCTCCAGTGTGAGCACAAGCATCCCGCTTTACCTGAGTCTCTCCCAGGACGTCATGATTCTCAATGGGGAATGGATTTGCAGAAATGGAAAATGTGTAAACTGGATCCTTAGGGAAAGTTGTGGTAATCTAAAATTCAAACAAAATTCACATGGTTACTAACAGAGGTTAGCCCAGACCCTTTTGTCAGCTAAGGCTAATAGACTCAGGAAGGATTCTATTTGTGCTTGATCAATACTATCCCGTTTCCCTCAAAATAAGCCCTACTCCCAAAATAAGCCCTAGTTATGATCAACCACAACCCCCCCCCCCCCAACGAATACACCCAACACTCCCTGACTCCATCCCTGACAATAGTGCTGCCTGATTTGCTGAAAAAATTGGACTCGATTCAGCAACCCCCACCCCTGCTGTTTTAGGAGGCCTCAGAACGGAGGTATGTCAGTCTCACAGTGGCAGGGTCAGTGGGGTTCTGCTGCACAGGGGGATGGGAGGGAGGGACAGACAGAAAGATGCTGCACAAGGGGATGGGTGAGAGGGGAGGAAAGATGCTGCACGGGGGAGGGGGGAGAAAGGAAAGAGGAAGAATTGGGGTGGAGGAGAGGAAAGGAGAGATGATTGTTGTACATGAAAAAAATAAGATATCCCTGAAAATAAGCCCTTGTGCGTTTTTTGGGCCCAAAATTAATATAAGACACTGTCTTATTTTCAGGGAAACACGGTAAATTCTTCAGAGAAAACAAGCCAGTAATCTAAATAATTCTCTCAGCAATGACTGCAGCTCTCTTTTCCCTGAGGTTCCTGGCCAACTCTTTCCTCTGCATTCACCTCACTAAAGCTTCCACGCACAGCCTCTGTAGATTAGTGGAAAGGCAAATCCACTTCCCACTTCCTAGCAGCGCACTCCTTTCTTCACAGATTTCTAATACATATATATCAAATGAAATAAAATGTCATATGCTTGCCTAGTTGGTCGCCTTAGGCAGGAAGAGGTGATCCAGTGGCACAGTAAAGGGGAGGGGGTCCTCCTCTCCACCCCTGTGCTCCTTCCAAACTCCCCCTTGCCCCGTGCATGCACCCCCTTCCCTTGTGCCTCTTTAACTTTCCCAGCACAAATACTATCATGAACTTGTTGCCCGCACCAGTGCTGGTTCTCTCGGACGTCACTTTCGAGTCCCACACCTAGGAAATGATGTCAGAGGGAGAGCCAACACAACATGGGCAGCAAGTCTGTAATGTTGCTCGTGCTGGGAAAATGAAAGCGGTACGGGGGGAGAACGCGCGGTGTCACTCGCCCTTGCCAAGCCACTGAGGTAATCAGCCTCCCAAGCCTCTTAACTCCAAAGATCTGAACTAGATAGGACTCCTGGCCCCTGGCTCCGAATCTTCCATCCTTCCACAGCGCTAAAAGTGATTTGCGTACTTACATCTATGATGAGATATTCCACAGGTAGTGGGCGAGCTAGCTGTGTGATCTCATTGCCAAACTTGTCTAGGTCCTGAAATGAGAAGAACTGATGATCAGCATGGAGAACGTGAAAAAGCATAATACAGGTAAGAAGGGACTGAAAAAAGGGACAGGGCTCAATTCTTTGGACTCTGATACCAGAGTTGAAATATTGCAAAAAAAATAATGAAAGCTCAGACAATGCCAATATCACCCCCAATCCTTCCCTCAACCCTCCCACCCTAGAGTTGAAAGGTTTTTGTGTTCTACTGGTTATGATTAGGCTATATTCTGGTTTGGGGTGGGGGGAGGCAGGGGCATTATAAGCAGTCCTGCGGCCCTTTCATATCAGGCCGGGGAGCATTGGGTAGTGACTTCATAGAAGCATGACCAAAACAAACTTAGCAAATGATAGAGCCTTAAATCGCTCCCCCTTTCCTTTCTCTGATGGAATTTAAACATATTGTTTGGAAGTACTCAGCCAATTCGAAAATTACAGAGAGTTGAGCAAAAAGGGAAATGTTTTAAGTCTAAACTTTCTCCAGAGACTGACCATAAAATTTAATGAGAAAACGTTCAGCTTCTGTTCATCCATCACAAAGACAATTAAATCTGATTTACATCTAGAGCAAAGTTCCACAAATCATCCAAGCCATGTGTTGCTTTCCAGTAATTGGCTGCAGAAATCTCTCACATTCTCACCCTAAATCCTAACCAGTCACACTCCAGTCTGCTCATCAGTTACTGATACTTTGCCCCCAGCCTTCTTTTTTGGTCACTCATCCTTTAACTCGCCCTCTCACCTCTGCTGAATTTCAAAGATTTGACCTGTCACATAACGCTGGTGTCTGCTCCCCATAGGCCTCCAGAACAGATTTTGCTACCACACATTTTCTCGCCCAAGGATCTACCATGATTCCACTTGCAGGGCCTGTCCAGCTATGGTGTCTCTCTTGAAGCCTGATACTACATAAATGTAGGCAGATAAAATCAGCTTGGGCCATCCAGTCTGCCCAACAAGGTGGCCAGAGCTACTCATCCCGCTCTGTGCAAGTTAAGAGTCGTTCATGCTTAAACACTGGTTGGCAACTTGCCATCATGCCAATATAGGAAGTTCAATATAATGCAGTCGGGGAAATAATAGGTTAGCAATACTTTGGGTTAACCTGCTAAATTTCAACATGTTATGTTATTTGAGGGCTTAAATCCCGCCAAATCCTCCCAAGCGGTGTTTGAGGGAAGTGGGGGGAGAGGAAAACGGTGATGGAATTCAAAAAATTGTGGGATAAACAGAGGATCTCCAATTAGAAAACAAAGGATATAAATTAAAGAACTAAGGCCAGTACTGGAAAGACTTGCATGGTCTGTGTCCCATATGTGCTGATTTAGTGTAGGATGGGCTGGGGAGGGCATCCAGTAACTTGGAACATGAGGACGTTACTGGCCAGACTTAATGGGAGATATCCTGCAAACAGGATGGTTGGTTAGGCCAGAACCTAGGACAAGACCAGGTGGACCCAGAAATATCAAAGAAGAGACAAGTTAATTTAATCATGTATTTTTAATGGGTATTACTAACGGACCGTTCAGGTCCATTTACTATGTTAGTCAAAGCAACATGATCATTGATATAACAGCAATGTGATGTCTTTCGCTCTCGCTTGAGATGTGCAGTAGAGAATGACATGGGGAAAATAAAAACTGTCCCCCCCAGACCACCGTCCCCTTCACCGCTCCATTGTCCCCGCAGCATCCACCCTTCCCTCTCGTGGTGGCCCTTCAGCGGCCCGAGAATCTCCCTCCCTCCCCCTTACCTTCGCGGTGCTTTAGTAAAGAAACTTACTGAAGTCAACGAAGCCTGCCTGCAGTCATGTGTGTGTGGTCGGAAGCTTCTCCTCTGACGCAACAGGAAGTTGCATCAGAGGAGAAGCTTCCGCCCACACACACACGCGACTGCAGACAGGCAGGCTTCGCCAACTTCAATAAGTTTCTTTACTAAAGCGCCGTGAAGGTAAGAGGGAGGGAGGGAGATTCTCGGGCCGCTGAAGGGCCACCGCGAGAGGGAAGGGTGGATGCTGCAGGGACGACGGGGCGGTGAAGGGGACAGTGGTCTGGGGACAGATTTTTTTCTTCCCTTGTGTCATTCTCTACTGCACATCTCAAGCGAGAGCGAAAGACTTCACATTGACTGCTGTTATATCAATGATCATTTTCAAACCTTATTTTGACATCATGAGATTTCGTTTCCACATCGGGCTGTAATTTGGCATCTTGTTATATGTAGGATGCTGCTAGACCTTTTGTACATCCATTTAGAAAAAAGGAAACTTATTTTTCAGACTGGTGAGGCCCTTGCTCTGTTAAAAGCAGGAAGAGTGCTTACAACTGCAGACTTGCATAAAATATTTATCAAATATTTTTTTTGCAAATATCAAAAGCTAAATAATTTAGAAGGGCAGATCACAGCAGCCAAAGCAAGTCCTCTAATGCTAAATCTCCATTTCTTCATGCCACAAAAAAACAGGAAATTAGGCTAGGCGGACCACTGTGATCCAGTATGGCTGTTTTTATAACACACATAACACTAAAGCAAGAAATCAGAAAAACCTGTGGAAGAACTGAGTGATGCAATCCTTACAGACCAGAGCTGCAATGCTTTTGCTGTCCAACATGCTGCTTCCATTAGCCCTTGGAGTTCACAGGCTGAACCTCTGTCTCTAATAAGCCTAGTGGTCATCTTTCCAGAGACAACAGATGTATTCCCAGCGAGGCTATGGGAGCCACAGTGAGTTTGCAATGCCAGAACGATTCCAGTGACTTCATGCTCCTCACTTGATGGGCTTGCAGGGTCCAGGCTCAAAATAGAAGGAACATTTCTGAAGGCTATCACAGTTATGCCTTACCCAAATCGCTCTGCAGGTGTCCTCATAGCACAGGAATCCTCAGAATCCAATCAGATGCAGTCTATTCTGTTCTGGCTTTTCCTTACCCACAGATAAGCTACAGTGCAGGGGGGATGGGGGACAGCCCCCCCCTCAATCCATCTACCACATAGGGCAGTCAGATTTTCAGGATATCCACAATGAATGTTGATGATGGAGTATTTATACCTGCTGAATCCCTAAACAAAAGCTCAGGGCAGGTTACTATATAAAGAAGACAGATTCATTGATCAGAAAGTAAATAAAAATTCAGAGACTCATATACTTCCAACTCATAAAATGGATTTGCTGGTTTGTAAAATCTCTCTCATGCTAAAGGACCAGGTCTGCAGCGGTCAAAACGGCAGTTAGGGAGGCCAAACTTCGAGTGGAAGAAACTCTGGCAAAAACATTAAGAAAGCGGACAAATCCTTCTTCAGGTATATTAGTGATAGGAAAAGGAACACGGACGGGATAGTATGCCTTAGACGACCGGACGGAAACTACGTGGTAGCAGATTCCGAAAAAGCCGAACTACTAAATGAATACTTCTGCTCAGTCTTCACCTGCGAGGCACGGGGACACGGACCACAGTTAAAGGCAAAACAAAACGCGGAAGACCCGTTTCAGAATTTTGAGTTCACACCAGGAGACGTCCACAGCGAACTGACAAGGCTCAAGATGAACAAGGCCATGGGACCGGACAATTTACACCCAAGAGTGCTCAGAGAATTGAGAGATGTTCTGGCGGAACCGTTGGCCGTGCTCTTCAATCTCTCACTAAGTACAGGGAAAGTTCCTTTGGACTGGAAAACAGCTAGCGTCATTCCTCTGCATAAAAAGGGTTGCAAGGCAGAGGCTGCGAACTATAGACCGGTGAGTCTCACTTCAATAGTGTGTAAACTCATGGAAACACTAATTAAGCATAAATTAGATACGATCTTGAATGAGGGGAGTCTCCGGGATCCCATTCAACATGGATTCACCAAGGGTAGGTCCTGCCAATCCAATCTCATTAGCTTCTTTGACTGGGTAACAAGAAGGCTGGACTTGGGAGAGTCCTTGGACGTCGTATACCTGGACTTCAGCAAGGCTTTTGACAGAGTCCCACACCGCAGGCTGCTGAACAAGATGGAATCGATGGGGTTAGGAGAGACACTAACTGCATGGGTTAATGATTGGCTAAGTGGCAGACTTCAGAGGGTGGTGGTTAACGGTACCCTCTCTAAAACATCGGAGGTGACCAGCAGAGTGCCGCAGGGCTCAGTCCTGGGCCCACTCCTCTTCAACATATTCATTGGGGATCTGACTCAAGGGCTTCAAGGTAAGACAACCTTATTCGCTGATGACGCCAAACTATGCAATATAGTAAGCGACTGCAATCTACAGGATACTATGGCGCATGACCTGCGTACATTAGAAAGTTGGTCCTCGACCTGGAAACTGGGCTTCAACGCCAAGAAATGTAAGGTCATGCATCTCGGAAGCGGAAATCCATGTAAAGCTTACACCTTGAATGGAGAAACTTTAACCAGGACTACAGCAGAACGAGATTTAGGAGTAATCATCAGTGCAGACATGAAAACTGCCACTCAAGTGGAGAAGGCTTCATCTAAGGCATGGCAGATGATAGGTTTTATCAAGAGAAGCTTCGTCAGCAGGAAGCCTGAAGTCGTAATGCCATTGTACAGAGCCATGGTGAGACCTCATCTGGAATACTGTGTGCAATTCTGGAAGCCACATTACCGTAAAGATCTGCTCAGAATTGAATCAGTCAGCGGATGGCCACCAGGATGGTCTCGGGGCTCAAGTCTTGTATGAAGAAAGACTGAACAAATTGCGGCTCTACATTCTCGAGGAACGTAGGGAGAGGGGAGTCATGATTGAGACAGTACATCACGGGACGCGTCGAGGTGGAAGATGATATCTTTCTTCTCAAAGGACCCTCGACCACAAGAGGGCATTCGCTCAAACTCAGGGGAGGGAAGTTTCGTGGGGACGCCAGGAAGTACTTCTTCACGGAAAGAGTGATTGAACATTGGAACAAGCTTCCAATGCAGGTGATCGAGGCCAGCAGCATCCCAGACTTTAAGAATAAATGGGATACCTGTGTGGGATCCCTACGAGGGTCAAGTCAAGGAATAGGGTCACTAGGGTATAGACTTGAAGGAGCGGGTCAGTAGAGTGGCAGTATAATTAAGGGGGTCAGTAGACTTAAAGGGGTGGGTCAATAGAGTGGGCAGGCTTGATGGGCTATAGCCCTTATCTGCCGTCATCTTTCTATGTTTCTATTCATTGTGGATATCCTGAAAGCCTGTCTGGTGTTCACCTAGGACAGGTTGGAAACCCCTGACGTAGGCAGTTAATAATACTGTGACCCCTGGTGGCTAACATGAAGTGACAGCTCCAGAAAGAGAACGTTCAGGAATCCCAATCCTGCAAAAGTCCGAGTGAGTATTTCCTTGGCTTTCTAAGGACCAGGAAACAAACCTCTGTACTGGCTCCACAGAGAATGTAGGAAACCTGTGGGCATAGGTGTGTAAGCTTACACATGACCTAATACGTCTCCTTTCTCACCTGGTACAGTATGAGATGGAGTCTCTTGAATACCAGAAGGTATACTAGTGGATTTTGGGAAAGCAGGATGTGCTGGCACATATAATGATCACCTCTTTTAACGTCAAAACGTAACAAAGCCAGGATACTGCAACACGAGGTACAATGACCTTGAATAAATTCAGTATTACTGTGAGGAAGGGGAGAGCATCCTTGATCCAGAAGAGTGGTCCAATAGTGTTACACCTTGGAAATCCAAGTGGGGAGCTCCGATTTGACACAGGTTGCTAAGCCTTTTATAGTGACCTCTGCCCATCATCAATACCATTTCTTCAAGCCTTCCCATGGTGCACAAAGGTGCAGAGTGGCTGTCTCTAAATCTAAAACACTTTATTATTGAAAGAAAGAAAAATCCTTTTGCATCCTCTCTATCAACCATTCTACCATGACCCAGAAATCTCCAGTCTTACCTTATAGAAGACATCGGGCACATATTGCTCACTGCTGGACTCCTTAGCATATCCCAGCTCTGGTGCATCGCGACAAGGCAGTAAACATTCGTCTCGCACCAATGCCATACACTGATTTGAGACCTGATAGCCCTCAAAGTGAACCTGGTTGTCTGGACCCCCTAGAAGAGAGACACATTGTAAGTGGAAGGACAGAGACCTTAGGAATCATCTCTTCTTTCAACCACATGCGCTCATATCCACAATTACCGGCTTCTTGCTCTTCTAGGGCTGTGTTATCTGTGCGAGTATTATGTTTTAAGGCACAAATTCCCACACCGACAACTTAACTCTTCTCCTTTCCATAGTCTCTAGTGTAACTGGCAAATGCAACATATTAGACTACTGTAATTCCCTCTATTTGGGCATGACAAACTCAAAGATTAAATCATTACAACTGCTGATGAATTCAGCGGCTAGATTGATCAGTGGCACCCCAAGAACGGCTCACATTACTCCAATTTTTAAAAAACTACATTGGCTGCCCAAAAAAAGCAAGTGTAATACAAGGTGTTTCAAGTTTATTAGGATTTTATATACCGCCTATCAAGGTTATCTAAGCGGTTTTTACAATCAGGTACTCAAGCATTTTCCCTATCTGTCCTGGTGGGCTCACAATCTATCTAATGTACCTGGGGCTATGGAGGATTGAGTGACTTGCCCAGGGTCACAAGGAGCAGCGTGGGATTTGAACCCACAACCCCAGGGTGCTGAGGCTGTAGATCCAACCATTGCGCCACACCATTAGTGCACCAGATATTATATGGGATAGCCCCTGTCTGGTTTCTATCACTAAGGGAGGTTTATGAGCCTGGAAGAGCTTTGAGATCAGTGGGAGCCATGAAATTAATAGCTACCATGTGGCCACAAAATCTAAAATGTTTTCGGTTGCTGGAGTGAATTTATGGAACGCTCTGGTTGGACAATTAAGGCTATGCACAGACTATTCTAAGTTTCAGAAATGATTAAAAACTCAGTTGTTCGTTGATGCCTATATGTAGAGGCTCCATTCAGTTTCATAGGTTTCAGTTCCTGGAAACTCTACTGCACAAGATGTTTGTTATTGCTTGTCTATAGGTTGTAGAAAATCCTGGATGATGTATGTAGATAAGATGTTTATGTGTATTTATAGACCGCTCTTCCATTATAACATCAGTGCGGTGAACATCAATTAAAAAAGGCAAGGAATGCCAAATCATGATACAAAGATAAAAAGAAAAACAAATTAAATTAAATAAATACATAAATAATTTAGCTGCTGTATTAAGAGATACCTAATTGAAAATTAAAACCAAATCGTAAAAAAAAAATTAAAACCTACTTACCTTCTCTTTTCTAAGGTGCGCTAACCGCTAACATGCATGCGTTAGCTTTAAGTGCACGCTAATCGGTTAGCGCACCTTAGTAAAAGAGGGCCTTAAACTAAACTAAAAATAAAATAAGATGGTTGAAAGTTATTTTCATGAATGTTTACTGCTTGGAAACCGCTTAGAAATTAAACAGTATACAAATTTTTTAATATCCAATATCAGCAAACAATAACAAATTGCTTTTAATATTGACAGGAGTTGCCATGCAGCAAATCACACAAAATTGGAAGGATTATACCAAGCTAAATGATACATTCTGGTGGAACTCGGTGTGTCACATTTACAAAATGGAGAAAATATTGGTATTACAACAAGGAAATATAAAAAATTTTAAGAAAATATGGGATCCATTGACAAAATATTCTAAAGATCAGATATCTTAACACATTGATAATAATAATATAGGGTTAGGGAGGGAAATATAGAAATTAATATGAGAAAAAATGAAAAAACAAATAACAGGGGAAAGGGATTCAATATATATGATATGATATTGTACATACAACTATAATTATTATAAATTAAATATTATGCTATTCATTTATTGTAAGAATGAAAATTTTATAAATAAAAATTTTAAAAATAAATAAATAAATAAATTAAAAAATCCAATCTGTCTAGAAGACTCGAGAGATGGTACATAGGTCAAACAAAACTTAAAATAAAACAAGGTATTGCTCAACATTTGAGCAATCTGCGTTTGAAAATACTGGACACCCCATTGGTTAGTTATTGGGAGGAGGAGGGTCCCAAGTAGATGAAGTAAGATTTGTAGTACGATCCAACAGAGGGGGAGATGTTTCTCTAAAATGCTGTTATGCAAATAGCAAAGGCTCATTTTCCAGTAGGAACCATAGAACCTGTTGGCCTTAACAAAGAAGTAGAGTGGAACGTTCTGTGATGTCATACTCTCTGTGCTTCAATGATAGGCTCTGGGGTCTATGCAGGGTAGTTTAAATGAGGTATGTGTGTCACCTGGTATTCAACCGTTTGTATCCTGTCAGAGGGGAGAGTGGGCTTGTGAACCCATGCAGTTGCTAATCTATAATGAAATAAGAACATAAGAATAGCCGCTGCTGGGTCAGACCAGTGGTCCATCATGCCCAGCAGTCCTCTCACGCGGCGGCCCTCTGGTCAAAGACCAGTGCCCTAACTGAGACTAGCCGTAAAGGCATGTTATGGTATTGCTTTTGCTAGATTAATGATGTTCGGAGAGGGAATGGATCCTGTAATGATTTAAGTAATTATGTTGTTCAAGTTGAAAACCTGCCACAGTTTCAGCTCCTGAAGACGCTGCAATGGCGAAACGTGATGCTACGTCGGTCTGGCTGGACACAGTCTGAAGTGGAGTGAGAAGGCATTAGAACAGCTTTGTCTAAGAATCAATAGATGGGGGTTATGGGGAGGGGGGGTTCATATGGTTCTAGCACTTAGTCACAGGTCTATGTACTGGGGATGAGTTGGGGGAAGGAGGTGGAGTGGCTTCCTCGGGGCTCATCAGCGTCCAGGGCCTCGGAGGGCCATTCTGCCGACTCTGGCCTCGCTTGCCATGAGTCGATTTGAGGGGGGGGGTGTTGTTGCTGTTACTATCTCCAGTACATACTTGATATTGTGTTGAATATGATGCATCAATGTTTGTACTATGAACCTTTTGGGTTCAATTGTTTTGCTTGCACTATTGTTTGCACCCGAGAATCAATAGATGCTGGTTGGAACATTGGAGAAATGAAATAATACACACAGACTATGGTGTGGAACGGCTTCATTTTCATCAGAAAAGGCTTGGCAATGGACCGAGTACAAGCTGTATTGTGGGATAACACAGATTTTAGTAACTGGAAGTACAATATGGATTCATTTATGTTTAATGCACTGTAACATATAGTGTTAAGATTTGTGTTATTTAATAAAAATATAGTATATTTAAATAAAAAGAACCTGTCTAGTTATATGTATTAAATATTATAATAATGCGAGAGCTTCTTCACAGTGATCGCACAAAGGGTAGCAAGAGGAGACGGGGTCTCTAAGTCCTGGAGGTCAAAGAGGAATGGTAGGATTTACTTATCAGTGCCAGCCTAAATTTATTTGTTTTAAAAACGTACATACCGCCTGTTACCAAGCAGTTTCCAATTAAACATACATATCACTAAGACAAATATCCTTACGATGACAAGAACATCTTGCTTTACATCGTCATTACATAAATGCATTAACAAATAACTGTGAAATTTACACGATCAGCACATTCCACATTTTCACTCCAGCTATTGAGAACATTGTAGCTCCCTAGTCACTGTCAAATCTCATCTCACCCTCGGACCTCAACATTCTTCCTGGTCGATATATTTCCAGAAACGTTCGAACACACACTAGGGCCATCTGATATAAAACTTGATGTACTATGGATAACACCTTATATATTGCACTCTCTGCTGTACCGGAAGCCAGTGTAACTGTTTCAAAACAGGTGTAATATGGGTTATTCTAGAGGCCGCATTAATCAGCCTTGCGGCTGAATTCAACAGCAATTGTAACGCCTTACATTTTGTCTTGGCTATTCCGAGATAAAGCGAGTTGCAATAGTCTAATGTTGGCAATATTAACCCTTGCACTACTGATCTGAATCATAGGGTGTCAACATAGATTTCAGCCTGTACAAAATATGTAGCTGAACATATCCTCCTTGAATGGTCTTCACGTTTAGTTGGACACCCATCACATTCAAAGACTCAGGAACTATTCCATCCCTGTCCTGACTCACAATCATCACTTAAGAACATAAGAATTGCCGCTGCTAGGTCAGACCAGTGGTCCATCGTGCCCAGCAGTCAAAGACCAGTGCCCTAACTGAGACCAGCCCTACCTGCGTACGTTCCGGTTCAGCAGAAACTTCTCTAACTTTGACTTGAATCCCTGGAGGGTGTTTTCCCCTACGACAGACTCCGGAAGAGCGTTCCAGTTTTCTACCATTCTCTGGGTGAAGAAGAACTTCCTTATGTTCGTACAGAATCTATCCCCTTTTAACTTTAGAGTGCCCTCTCGTTCTCCTTACCTTGGTGAGGGTGAACAACCTGTCCTTATCCATTAAGGGCTATATTCACTAAGCAAACCGATCGTGTAGCGATCGGTTTGCGACCACTTAACTATCAAATTTCTATCTGGCCTGATTCACTCACCTCCCCTGCGATCCGCTTCGAAACCGTGGATGCAAATGAGGTGAAATGCATGCAAATTGGACAGCAACCCAATTCACTACCCTAAATTTCAGATCCGACTGGGCTGGCCGCTCAACCCAAGAGCAACTGCTAGAGACCAGTCGAAAACGTCTTTTTGACTCTCCAGCTCCATATAAGCCCTGCTCTGCCCTGTGTCTCCTGCCTGCTCACCCCGATCATCCAGCCCTGCTTTCTGCCTTGAGCTCCTACTCTCTGCCGCCTTCCCTGCAGTGCGAGCCCCCGGGTTTAAAGCAGTGCTGCACGCCACAGTGCAGCCCCCATTTTAAACCCGCGGGCTCGCACTGCACAGAAGGTGGCAGAAAGCAGGAGAGTCTGGGCGGCAAGATTGCCTGGAAGGGGGGAGCAGGAGAGCCAGTCCACGCGAAGGAAAAGGTTTTTTTTTTGTTTGTTTTTTTTAAAGTCGCGGCTGGCTGCTCACCCCCCCCTCCGGTACTAAAAGTTGGGAGCAGGAGGGGTGCTCAATCCCTCATGCTCCTTAGGCCTCCCTCCTGCCGGCATGGCCCACCCCAGACTGGGCCACCGCACCCAACTGGTCCACCCATGGTCGGGCCTGGCCTGGCCAGGCAGGGCTGGCCAGAGCCACCCTCTCCCTCCCCATACCTTTAAAAATGTTGGGAGTAGGAGGGGTGCTCGGTCCCTCCTGCTCCTAGGCCTCCCAACCAGGCCGGCCCACCCCAGGTCGGGCCAGGCTGTCTGGCCCAGCCCACCCCGGTACCTGTTAAATTGTTGGGAGCAGGAGGGGTGTCCGGTGCCCCCTAAACTAAACTAAACTAAGCCTTAGGTTTATATACCGCATCTTCTCCACTGAAGTGGAGCTCGACACGGTTTACAGAGTTTAAAAAATATGGGAAGAGAGAAGAGAAAGAGTTTACAAAGCATAAAAAGAGGGGATGTAATCAGGAGAAGAGATTATTATATGCTAGAGAAAAGCCAGGTTTTCAGTTGTTTTCGGAATAGTTGGAGGGAGGCCCAGACCCTCCTCCTGCTCCTACGCACAGGCAAAATCTTCAGGAGGAGGAAAGTCCTCCTCCTCCTGTTCTCTGGCCAGCCTCCGCCCCAATAGGGCCTTAGGCCCCGCCCCGGCACATCATCTGATGCATGGGGAGAGGCCTAAGGCACTGATTGGCTGAGGCGCCTCAGGCTCTTCCCTTTGGAGGGGCTGGGGCACCTCAGCCAATCAGGGACTTCCTTAGGACACTAAGGGCTTGTTTTACAAAGCCACGCTAGCGGCTGCAGCGTGGTAACGGTCCTGAAGCCCATAGATATTTAACGGGTTCGGGGCTGTTGCTGTGCGGCTTTGTAAAACAGGCCCTAAGATCACCACTGACTGCTTCTAGAATATTAATCATATCCAAAGAATCTCTGACATACGAGTCAATCTATGGCACAAATGGTCTCAAGGAAAAAAAATTTTTTTGATAAGGGCTCTAAAATTGAATTATTTCCTGAAATGATGGGTCGTCCTGGAGGGTTTATTAAAGATTTGTGTATTTTAGGTAATGTGTATATTGTGGGTATAACTGGATTTTTCTCTAAAAGAAAATCTTTTTCTTTGTTTCTTATGTACCCAGCATCTAATGCCGTTTGGATAAGATCTTCTATTTCAGTTTTTACATCAGCAGTAGGATCTTTCTCCAAAACACAGTAGTACGGATTGTCATAAATCTGTCTTTCTATTTCTTATATATACTGATGTCTATCTTGAATAACTTTATCCACTGGTTTAATGACAATATCAGTGTTTTTAGAGAGATGGAGCACAGCATCTGATTCTTCTTTAGTTAAATTAAGATTTTTTTCCAGATACTTAATGTCTCTTAAAACGCACTGTTGAAACATGTCAATAGCTGGATCGTTTGGTCCTAGACATCCACATTCCCACCTCATTCATGCACAGATTTAATTTTGCCTCAACCCCAAATGGCACCGTGTCAGTGTCCCACACCCAAATGTAGAGTCCAATGTGCTCCTTCTAGTATGCGAGTGAAAAAGGTCCTAGTTGGTACAATCTCATTTGAGTTACTATTGCTGTGGCAACCAGTCCATATATTCCATGTCAAATTACACGTCTGGTCTGATAACGTGCAAGGAAATGGACCAATTGGTAACACAGAGCCAAGCTTTTCTTTTTCATGCTACATAAGTTGGTTTCATTGTGAAACCAGCACAGGGACACGACCAAAGAGAGATTTCTAACTCAAAACATTCACCAGTCAAAGCAGCCACACACTTGGCTGCAAAATAGCAACTCACTGACAGGGAAAATATATTTCTCAGTCCAGAGCCCAGAGTCTGTCCTGTGAAATTAAGACATTGATTGAAGGCAAACAATCCTTAGGACAAAACGATAGCCACACATGGAAAAGAGAAAAAGCAACACCATCAAAACATAAAATAACACTTCCTCAATTCTGTAAAAATAACTTGTAAGAGAGGATGAATGGATTTGGCAAATGCTGCTTTGCTTCGGTCAGTCCCTTTGACAGAGTTATTACTATTCCAAGGGTTGAATTTCTAAAAGAGAGCAGGAAACTCAATTTCACTCAGGGTCTGAGATGATCCTACTGAAGCCAGGAAGAGAGATTTAGCCTTTAAACTTCAGAATTGCCAGAACTTGTTTTCAATATTTCCATATTCCCTTTGGGTTAAATTGTATGGGCTTCATGGATTTAAATCTAGGGAGACTGTGATTGGTGGGGGTTAGTAATGCCAGTAAAGTTATGTCACAAAAGTGCGTCAGTGTAGCCAAGGACAATTGGATCCATAAACAGCTGGTTTTCAGCAGGTATAAGGTAAGCTAAAGTTAATGAAATTGAATCAAGAATATGTTTATTTTCACAGCGAGGAATTAACTATTCCGGTTGGGTTTTTAGGGGAGATCCTTGACAAAGCCATGTATTAATGAAACATGTTGGTGTTGATGGCTCTGTATAAGACTCTGATGAGACCTCATTTAGAATATAGAGTACAATTCTGGAGAACCTTCAAAAAGATATAAAAAGGCTGGAGTCGGTCCAGAGGAAGGCTACTAAAATGGTGTGTGGTCTTTGTCATAAGGCATATGGGGTCAGACTTAAAGATCTCAATCTGTATACTTTGGAGAAAAGGCAGGAGAGGGGAGATAGGATAGAGACGTTTAAATACCTACATAATGTAAATGTGCGTGAGTCGAGAGTCTCTTTCATTTGAAAGGATGCTCTGGAATGAGAGGGCATAGGAGTAATCTAAGGAAATACTTTTTTACAGAAAGGGTGGTAGATGCGTGGAACAGTCTCCCAAAAGAGGTGGTAGAGACAGAGACTGTGTCTGATTTCAAGAAACCCTGGATAGGCATGTGGGATCTCTTACAGAGAGAAAGAGATAATGGTTACTGCGGACGGGCCATTTGGCCTTTATCTGCCATCATGTTTCTATGTTTCTATAACCATAAAGCTCTATGACCTCACAATGCAGGTGTAAAGAGCCTTAGCCTATAGGAAGAGGAGATGCAAATGTTAAGAGCCTTAGCCAATAGGGAGAGGAGGAGATAGTGGATGCTGCGGATGGGCCATTTGGCCTTTATCTACCATCATGCTTCTATAATCAGAAAGTTCTAGGACATCACAATGCAGGTGAAAAGAGCCTTAGACAATAGGAAGAGGAGATACAATTGTTAAGAGCCTTAGCCAATAGGGAGAGGAAGAGATAGTGGATGGTGCAGATGGGCAGATTGGATGGGCCATTTGGCCTTTATCTGCCGTCATGTTTATATGTTCTCCCTGGCCAATGGACTAGAACAGTTGTAAGATAAGTAAAATATTTAAGTAAAAACCAACTATTTAAAGTTGAAAATTCAAGTGAAAGAATTTATGAGCAGTGTGATGAATCTAAGACTAAAAGGGCTAATGACGAAGTGGGTGCATAAATCTTAGAGCAATGAGAGATACTGAGCTCTTAGTGGTACCGCTAAAGCCCGTATAAATTTAAAGGCATTAAAGAGTAATGTGATATCCTGAGAGTTTTTTGAGTACGGTGAAGAGAATCTTGAGATAAACGTTTGATGTGCATGCGATGTTTTGATTCAATAGAACTGTGGCAGAATCTGAAAAATGCTTTCTCCAATCAATGCAAACTGTATTTGGACAGACTGGCATTTCTGTATCTTGGAAGAACCATGGGCTTAACAGAACTGAGACATCCATTTAAAAGAGCCACAGAGTGACACAATCTAGCACAACATATGGGTTTCTCGTACACATTCACAGCGCACCTTCTACCACACAGACTGTCAGCACGTCATGCAACCCAAGCTGGCATTTATTGTCTACCTGTGGCCACAACAGAAACAAACTTGGATCCAAAGTGGCCATCTGGAGATAGGCGGCACATGTTTGGATGCTGGTTCTGAAAATAGCCAGCAGTGATGCATTCCTCTGAGCTGAGAAAATAGGAGTCCTGTGGAAAGGGTAAAGAAAGGAGAAATTAGGTTCTTACCTGCTAATTTTCTTTCTTTTAGTCTCTCCAGACCAGCACAGCTCACTGATGGGTAATAGCTCACCATGACCAGCAGGTGGAGACTGAGACATAAACTTTTGGCCGTAGAACAAGTGGGCAGTCCCAAGTACACCCAGTCTGCTCTCAGTCTCCAGCAGGTGCAGGTGGTAAGCCTATGCAGTCTTCCCTGGTTTAGTGTAGGGCTGTTGGAATTTGTCAGCCGGCACACCATGAACACAGGATGGCCGCGTCGACCTTGCGTCTGGAGCACAATGAGCACTTTTTCCCTTTAAAAGTGCTCATTGCACAATATGCGACTAGCTGAAAGAAAAAGTGCAGGTTAACAATTAAATTAAATTTAATCTAATCTAATCCTTAGGTTTGTATACCGCATCATCTCCACGTTCGTAGAGCTCAGCGCGGTTTACATTAGAAGAAATAGGAAGGAACTACAACAGAGGGTTAAAGGTAGAAGTGTGAAGAAAATTTAGAGGACTTGGGATGCCAAGATATAAGAGTTTCCTAAGTTGGAGGAAGACTTACATTTTTTGAGAAAAGCCAGGTTTTCAGATGTTTGTGGAAAACTTGGAGAGAGCTCAAGTTCCGAAGAGGGGAGGTAAGGTTGTTCCAGAGCTCAGTGATTTTGAAGTGGAGGGAAGTCCCTAGCTTTCCTGTGTGGGAAATGCCTTTTAGCGAGGGGAAGGATAGTTTTAATTTGTGGGAGGATCTGGTGGTATTAGGGTTTGAGGAATTCCAAGAAAGAGGGATAAAGGGAGGGAGGATACCGTGTAGGATTTTGAAAGCTAAACAGGTGCATTTATAGTGGACCCTGGTGATTATTGGAAGCCAGTGGAGCTTGGCCAGAAGCGGGGAGACATGGTCAAATTTACTTTTAGCGAAGATGAGCTTGGCCGCAGCATTCTGAATCTGTTGGAGTCAGTGGAGGTTTTTCTTAGTTAGGCTTAAGTAGATAGAGTTGCAATAGTCCAATCTGGAGAGGATGATGGATTGGACAAGGAGGGTAAAATGTTTTTGATGGAAGCAGGATCTAACTTTCCTCAGCATGTGAAGGCTGAAAAAGCATTTTTTTACCAAGGATTGGAGATGGTCATTGAAGGACAATGTGGAATCGATGATGACGCCCAAGACCTTGCTCGAGAACTCAAGCTGCAGAGAGGAGCCAGAGGGTAGTGGGATGGAGGTGGGTAGGTGGTCTAGTTTTGGGCCGAGCCAGAGAAGTCTTCCCTTCAGATCCCTCAGGATTTTTTTTTGTTAATAATTTTACTGGAACAGACCCCACTGGCTCTCTAAGCCATATGCCTTGCCGGTATCGGTGGCAAGGCTTACAGATGAGGCACCTCTACAGAAAAAAATTTCAGGGAGGTGGGGGAAATGGGGGAAGGGATTCGACCTGTCGAGCGTGACAGCCCCGAGGTTGGATGGACCCCCAAAAGGGTTCTCCCCCAAGCTCAATCCTGCACCACAGACAGGGACCAGGCCACTAAACAAATTCCAACAACCTTACATTAAACCAGGGAAGACTGCACAGGCTTACCACCTCCACCTGCTGGAGACTGAGAGGAGACAGACTGAGTGTACTTGGGGACTGCACAGCCCACTTGTACTACAGCCAAAAGTTTATGTCTCAGTCTCTACCTGCTGGTCACAGTGAGCTATTACCCATCAGTAAGCTGTGCAGGCTTGGAGAGAAGCTTAAGAAGAATGAGATAAAGTGCTTGACACACCTGTCCCATATCCAGTCCTCAAAGTCAAGATGTCAGTCAAAGGGATAGGGCTGGATTAACCATCAGACAAACTATAGCAGAAGCTTCTAGAAGGGTTGAGTTGCCAAAAGGCACCCACAATCAAAGTAAAACAATAGGTCCAGTTTCTTAACTGAACAATCAACAGGGCCTTGGTCTTCACTCCTAGTTCTCGTGGACTGCCAACAGGTTAGGTATTCAGGATATCCCTCGTGACTATGAATGAGACATTTGCATGCCTACTTGTCCCAGTGTTTGTAAATCTCTCTCATGTGTATTCAAGAAGGATATCCTGATAAACTGAACTGTTGGAAGCCCTTAATGACTGGAAGTGACAACCACTGCAACAGGGGGTACTTTTGCCAGCTAAGAGAGTAGGCAGTTGTCTAATAACCCAATTTACTCAGATAAAACTTATCCAGCAACCACCTCTTCCAGAAGTCATAATCTTAAGGACTAGAGCCCTGAAAGATATTGGGGAGGAAGCGGGGGTGAGTGGGTGGAATCGGAACACAAAAGGCTGATAATATGCCTAGAACACCTAAGATCCTTGTGTCAGTTTAGTATTTAAGCTAACCCAAGAATAATTCACACCACATTCACCAAACTCCTTACTAACTTACCTTATTTCTGCTGTACTTCACAGTGCCTCTTCTGGTGTCTTCTGAGATGAGATCAGTAAATATCCAGCCAACCTTCACAAACAAAAAAACCAACCCAGAACAAAATGTTCCACTTTAGTCTTGCCCGAAACCATCAGCACAACAAATCCCTAATCTACACAAGGGCTTGTTCCATAGCTTGTCTAGTACACACTCCCAGCTTCAGAAACAGCACAGCTGAGGCCCGTAAGGATCAAGCCGAGGTTACTGTTACTGCTGGTACTTGGATTTCTTATATAGCAACATAGTAAACAATGAAAGAAAAGGCCAGCATTGCCCATCCAGTCTGCCTAGAAAGATAGCCAGGCTCATACCTGATAGTCTTTAGGATGGGAACTGACACCCAGTGGAGTCTAACAACTAGAGAATGACATGGGGACAAATTTGTCCCTGTCGGAACTCAAGTTCCCCGTCCCCGCAAGTTTTGGCGCTATACCTGTTTCATTCTTGTAAGCTCTGCCTTAACCGCACAAGCCTCGAACGCTTATGATTTAAAAGTGTCTGAGGCTTGTGCGGATGAGGACAGAGCTTAGGCATTGGTGGAATGAGGCATTATGACATCACAATCTGAGCTCTAGAATGTTGCCACTTAGGATTTTAAAGGGTTTGAGGTTTGTGCAGATGAGGACGGAGCTTAGGCATTGGTGGAATGAGGCATTATGACATCACAATTTGAGCTCTAGAATGTTGCTACTTAGGATTTGAAAGTGTTTGAGGCTTGTGCAGATGAGGACAGAGCTTAGGCATTGGTGGAATAAGGCATTATGACATCACAATTTGAGCTCTAGAATGTTGCTACTTAGGATTTTAAAGTGTTTGAGGCTTGTGCAGATGAGGACGGAGCTTAGGCATTGGTGAAATGAGGCATTATGACATCACAATCTGAGCTCTAGAATGTTGCTACTTAGGATTTTAAAGGGTTTGAGGTTTGTGCAGATGAGGACGAAGCTTAGGCATTGGTGGAATGAGGCATTATGACATCACAATTTGAGCTCTAGAATGTTGCTACTTAGGATTTTAAAGTGTTTGAGGCTTGTGCAGATGAGGACAGAGCTTAAGCATTGGTGGCATGAGGCATTATGATATCACAATTTGAGCTCTAGAATGTTGCCATTTAGGATTTTCAAGGGTTTGAGCTTAGGCATTGGTGGAATGAGGTATTATGACATCATAATCCAAGCTCTAGAAAGTTGCTACTGATGATTTTAAAGCGTTTAAGGATTGTGCAGATGAGGACAGAGCTTGCAGGAATAGGGCAGGGACAGAAAAATGAGTTCCCGTGGGGACGGGGAAATATTTGTCCCTGTGTCATTCTCTACTAACAAGCTCTTTTTAAAAAAAAATTATTCAAAACATGAAAAGTTGTTTACGTTTTACAGTCAGTGGACATTCGCTGTACTTTCCTTCCATCTTCATTAATTATAGGGAGCCTCCGTGTTTATCCTACACCTTTTTGAATTCAGTCACTGTTTTTCAACCTTACATTAGGAATTTTCTTCCCACAGGAATCTCTAAATTATTTGAGTCAAAAACCCCAGAATAGGCCTGGGATGATAAACCCCAGAGAATGGTCAAACCAATCCTGTGCATTATTTAGGGGGGTAATTTATTAAGTAATTTTTGCATGTATAACACCGAAAGTTTCACATGTTCCTGTAGGAGTTTGGGCACAGCTGCAGTTTACGTTCTTGATACGAGTGTATGTTCACACCTTCTCTTACGCAGGTTCGTTTTACCTGTCATTTTTATTAAGACACACAGGCACCTTTGTGTCTTTATAAAACAGGCAGCAAATAGGCACCTCTGTCCTCTTAATCCAAGAAGCCCAATAGAAAATAACCCAGCACAGACCACAAATCACCAGAACATATCTTCTACCTTCCTCAGCCCAAGTTTTCCAGCAACTTCATCCACAATTTCTGCTTTTGGATCATCCAGGAGCTCCAGGCTGTTCTGTGTGCCAATCTGGCAGAGAAAGATAAAAAGTAAAGAACTGTATACAAGATCAGGAAAATGTCAGCCTCTGGAACCATTATAAATTCAGAGGTGTGTTTACTCATAGTAACATAGTAGATGACAGCAGATAAAGACCCGAATGGTCCATCCAGTCTGCCCAACCTGATTCAATTTAAATTTTTACTTTTTTTTTCTTAGCTATTTCTGGACAAGAATCCAAAGCTTTACCGGGTACTGTGCTTGGGTTCCAACTGCCGAAATCTCTGTTAAGACTTACTCCAGCCCATCTACACCCTCCCAGCCACTGAAGCCCTCCCCAGCCCATCCCCCACCAAATGGCCATACACAGACACAGACCGTGCAAGTCTGCCCAGTAACTGGCCTTAGTTCAATTTTTAATATTATTTTCTGATTCTAAATCTTCTGTGTTCATCCCACGCTTCTTTGAACTCAGTCACAGTTTTACTCTCCACCACCTCTCTCGGGAGCGCATTCCAGGCATCCACCACCCTCTCCGTAAAGTAGAATTTCCTAACATTGCCCCTGAATCTACCACCCCTCAACCTCAAATTATGTCCTCTGGTTTTACCATTTTCCTTTCTCTGGAAAAGATTTTGTTCTACGTTAATACCCTTTAAGTATTTGAACGTCTGAATCATATCTCCCCTGTCTCTCCTTTCCTCTAGTGTATACATATTCAGGGCTTCCAGTCTCTCCTCATACGTCTTCTGGCGCAAGCCTCCTATCATTTTCGTCGCCCTCCTCTGGACCGCCTCAAGTCTTCTTACGTCTTTCGTCAGATACGGTCTCCAAAACTGAACACAATACTCCAAGTGGGGCCTCACCAATGACCTGTACAGGGGCATCAACACCTTCTTCCTTCTACTGACTACGCCTCTCTTTATACAGCCCAGAATCCTTCTGGCAGCAGCCACTGCCTTGTCACACTGTTTTTTCGCCTTTAGATCTTCGGACACTATCACCCCAAGGTCCCTCTCCCCGTCCGTGCATATCAGCTTCTCTCCTCCCAGCATATACGGTTCCTTCCTATTATTAATCCCCAAATGCATTACTCTGCATTTCTTTGCATTGAATTTTAGTTGCCAGGCATTAGACCATTCCTCTAACTTTTGCAAATCCTTTTTCATCTTTTTTACTCCCTCTTCGGTGTCTCCTCTGTTACAAATCTTGGTATCATCTGCAAAAAGGCACACTTTTCCTTCTAACCCTTCAGCAATGTCACTCACAAACATATTGAACAGGATCGGTCCCAGCACCGAACCCTGAAGGACTCCACTACTCACCATTACTCAGATTCAAACAATTACAACAATGCCTCTAGAACAGTGGTCTCAAACTTGCAGCCCGTTGGTACTATTTTGAGGCCCTCGGTATGTATATCATAATCACAAAAGTAAAATAAAACAGTTTCTTGATCATATGTTTCTTTAGCTATAAATTACAATATTATTAAGACTAGGCCAAAAGGAAAGATTTATAAACTATAAAGAGTTTTACCTCATTTCTTTAATAAGACATTAACTATTTTTTCTGAGGCCAAATCCAAACCCTGCAAAGGTGTTTGAGTTTGAGACCACTGCTCTAGAAGGATGAGATCCATAAAATGAAGCTAGATGACATTACATTAGGGATTTCTATTCCGCCATTACCTTGTGGTTCAAGGCGGATTACAAATGGATTGTCAGGACATTAGAAGTATGTAGGGAGTAGTTTGTACATTTCTTTGAGTTGCTAAGGATTACATTTGAATTGTCATGGTATTAGAAGTAAAAAATGGAGTAGTTGCATGGCTGAAGATATGAATCAACTGAAGCCTTCTGATATGGGAAAAGTTTAAACCCTGAAAACAGTGAGTTACAGTGGTTCAGACACAGCAGCACCAAATAGTGAAGGAGAAGTTGCAAGAGTGAGTGGATTGTAAGACAGATTTATTCACAAGATTTTTTATTTACATGGGGCTCATTTTCGAAGCCCTTAGACACAGAAAGTACCGTAGGTTTGTATGGTACTTTGTGTGTCTAAATGCTTTGAAAATGAGCCTCCATATGGCTAACAGTGGGTAATTGACAGAGAGGGATTCACATTAGGAAATTATAATTGCAACAAATTTAGAAGGATTCAATCTAAGACCATTATTCATAAGCTAGTTTGCAATGTTTTTCCCAGCTTGAGGGTCAGACTGGAGAAAAGGCAGGGCTGGCTTAACGGTCAAGACTTTGAGGCAGCGGCTCTAAGTTTAGGGGTGTTTAAAGCCTGCCTTTCTGGATTTCCCCTTTATAATTGGTTACACGATAACAAACTAGTTCTTAATACACCTAAAACAGAGGTCATGCTATTTCCATGTAGGGAGGGACGTAAACTAGGATCCTGCATAAACATAAACAAACAATAATAAAGGAAGTCGTAAAGGTTAAGATACTAGGGGTCATTTTGGGCCAGAAATTGAATTATCATGAGCAAATAAGTTCACTGATTGGAAGCTGTTTTTATAGGCTACAAATGATTAGATCATTATCTTCATTCCTTGACAAATCATCATTGAATATCTTAATACACTCGTTAGTCATTTCAAAAATAGACTACTGTAACGCCTTGTACAAGGGAATAACCTTAAAAGAAATACGTAGATTACAAATCCTACAAAATACTGCAATAAAAATAATTACCAAAAGGAAAAAATTTGATCATGTGACTCCCCTATTAAAGGAAAAACATTGGTTACCTGTAAATTATAGAATTACATTCAAAATAGCATTACTCACACACAAAACGTTAATGAATAAAGTTCCTGCATTCTTAGAAAGGCTTCTAATCCCTTACGTTCCAACAAGATCTTTAAAATTTGAGGATAAATCTCTCCTCTTAGTCCCCTCACTAAGATTCATTTACTCAAGAAGAGATACGATTTTCTCTGTTATGGTACCTTAAACCTGGAACCTGCTTCCAATTTCTATAAGGGAAGAAAAATCACTTAGTAAGTTCAAAGGTCTCCTGAAAAGCTGGCTTTTTAAGGTCGCTTTCAACTGAGATGCTTGAATTCTATATAACTCAAATATCCTATAGCATACTCTTGTCTTAATACCTATGTTCATTTTATTTGTTTATGAATTGTATTTAAACCTATCCTCCCTCTTGTGTCCTGTAGTGTGTTGTGTGGTTTTTATTCTTAGTTGTTTTTTCACTTTTACCCTGATTTTATTTGTAAATCGCATTGGATTGTGATATTGTGATCAAATCAAACTTTTAAATAAACTTGAAACTTGCCAGACTGTGCTCTTCCTTCCCATTACTCTTCCTCAGCTGCCCTACAAACCTGAAACTGGGACAAATATCTCACAAGAAACATGGTTCTTTCAT
Source organism: Geotrypetes seraphini (assembly GCF_902459505.1). Taxonomy (NCBI): domain Eukaryota; kingdom Metazoa; phylum Chordata; class Amphibia; order Gymnophiona; family Dermophiidae; genus Geotrypetes; species Geotrypetes seraphini. The sequence continues at coordinate 8,492,535 of NC_047093.1, forward strand.
GTTTCAAACCTACCAAAGAGGAGAAGGAACTGCGCAGTTGTGGGAAGAAAGAAAATGAACCCACTGCTGCTGGGGCAGTTAGGAGGAATAGAGGCTGGGGGTAGAGGAGATTCTATAAGGGGAGAGAAGCAAGGACATATGCAGGGAGAGGATGCTAAGGAAGAAAAAGGCAGGGGAAATGAATACCTAGGAAAAGGGGGAAAGAGGATTGGGTGGGAGACAAAGGAAAACAGATTCTAAAATTGGCTGAATATTGGGGGTGTAAATGAGACTCAGGACTTGGGTGGGATTATGAGTGAGGACACAAACAGAGTGATTGGGTGAGGGAAGGGAGACTTTTTAAAGGATCTGGAGGAGTTGAGAGACAGTTGAAAAAGGGACAATGGGCTACAGAAAGGGTGAGAGATTAAGGAAGGGGACTGATTTGTAAAGGAAGTGAAAAAGAGGGTAGAAACCAGTTGGGGGGTACGACATAGAAAGGAACTGGAGGTGGAAAATGGTTGCGTGTCAGGGCAGAAGCTGGGGATGGTACCTAGAAAGGAGGATGAAAGATGAAGGGAGATAGGAGGCTGGGAATGGTGAAAGGTGTGAAGAGAAAAACTGCAAACTATAGGGAGGACAAGAAGGAATGAAATGTAGTTATAGGAAGAACAAGAAAAAACAAGTGTCTTAGGAACAGGGCCACATTCTCTTCATACTTAAGTAGAACAGGTTAGGTAAAAGGGAGAGAGCCAGCTTAATAATGCAATTCATTCATTTTTACCCCAAAGGAGCCCAAAATGTGAATACTGTACTGAACAAGTTCTGCATGAGAGGGATCCTGGACTATGAACTATGGCACCACCTAGTGGTCTATTTCCTAACAATATGTTTTAACGTGGGTTCTAAATGCTTTGGGGGCAATTCTATAACTTGGCGGCTCAAGTTAGGCACCTTGATGCCATACGCTGAGCACAATTTCTATGACGCCATCTTGATACTGAGATTCTGTTATAGAACACTATTATAAGTTGGCATCACTTAACACCCGCACACTTGTGCCAGGTCCATGGCCATCATAAGTTGAAAATTTGCATGTGTAAGTAGGAGACATGCACATGTTCCATCCATGTGTATGCCCCCCCCCCCCCACCTTTGTAGTCACATGCTAGGGCACTTACCCATTCCCTTAAAGAATGGTGTCAATCAAGGGGCCCCTTACTTGTTGAGCAAGGCTCATATGTGCCCAGTTACAGAGTTGCCCTTTTAGTAAATACTGTTATCAGGATTTAAATTCTGCCTTAATCAATTGCTAACCCAGGATCTTATGTGAATGGCAGGATGGAAAGGAGAAAGGGACAGGAAGGGTGGCACAGAAGTGAATGCATAGTGCCAGGTCTGACCAGCAAGCTATGCAGGGAACCTAGAAAAATGGACGTTTGGGCAGCAGCCATGCAAGGACTTTTGGCTGCAATTCAATTTATTAGAATCTTAAGTTGTGTGGTTGTTGGAGAATGCAAGCGTGTGTGCATTTGTATGTAAGTAAAAGGAAACAACCCCCCCCCCCCCAAAAAAAAAAAAACCACCCCAAAACCCAAAGTGTCCTACATAAGAAGAAATCTTGAGGCAGATACACTCTAGCAATGTGGACAGATTGCATTGGCTGGATGTGTTAACTGCTGACATTTCACAATGTCACGTATCATCAGATTAAATAATGTAGGGTAGGAAACGATGCCCTAGCTTTTGATCATGGCATCTAATCAAGCAGCAACTCGGGCAGCCCTGCAGTACCTGTGGTGGTTCATAGATAGCAGCCACTTCTGCTCGGATACCCAGGGGGATGTCCTTGTGCTCTGTATACCGGCCGTACAAATAGCCCATGCGCTGGCTTCCCGTCTTCCGCCAGAAATCCAGGAAGCGATCTGCAATGGTGTGATTCTCAAACATGATGTTGTCCACATGCCTGTATTTCTGCAGGATGGGAGGACATGATCAGTTTCACCTGCCCTGGTGTCTACCTCTATAACCTGCAGAGTCACAAAAACTTCAAAGCAGAGCACAGAAAAAATAAAATAGATTATAAATACAAAATGAATCCTCATAAAATCAAACAAAACATACTGATGTCTCTTGTTGCCAAACTAAGCCCTGAGTTCATGAGCGGCCTGTTCATTCTGGTCTGGATTCATTCACCTGCCACACTAAGGATCAGATAAGTGAAAGGGGATTAAAAACGATGAATGCACCCTAACATGGGAAGGCTGAATGAGAACTGGTCATCTATCATCTAATACCTACATGGCGTAAATGCACATGAGTCAGTCTCTTTCATTTGAAAGGAAACTCTGCAATGAGAGGGCATAGGATGAAGTTAAGAAATGATAGGCTCAGGAATAATCTAAGGAAATACTTTTTTACAGAAAGGTTTGTAAATGCATGGAACAGAGGTGGTGGAGACAGACTGTGTCTGAATTAAAGAAAACGTGGGATCTCTTAGAGCAGAAGTGTCCAAAGCATGCGGCCCAGTGAAGTATTTTGTGCGGCCCTGATCGAGGGCGATGCAGTGTTTTACTCTGCTGCCCCTGGGTGTTTACCGTCTTGCTGGCTTCCTCCTCTGTCTTGCTGCAGCGTTTGTGCAGCCCCAGAAACATTTTTTTCGGCCAATGCGGCCCAGAGAAGCCAAAAGGTTGGACACCCCTGGCTTAGAGAGAGGAAAAGATAATGGTTGCTACAGATGGGCAGACTGGATGGGCCATTTGGCCTTTATCTGCCATCAGGTTTCTATGTCTGCAACACTACAGATCATTAGTACTCACAATGAACAACAAAATTGGAAACACACAGCAAATACAAAACATTTTATACTTTATTTGCTATAGCTGCCTGATTTTATACCTTATCATGGCAGAATAATAGAAAAATAAAGAACAAATGAACAACAATAAAACAGAGACACATACAAGACCACCCATACTGAAGCATGTATTTCTCTCTTTTTTTTTTTTTTGGGGGGGGAGGTATTTGATATACAGGGAGTCCCCGGGTTAAGAACGAGCTCTGTTTTTTAAACCATTCTTAAGTTGAATTTGTATGTAACTTGGATCCTGTACAGGATAAAGTCTATAAAAAACATTAAAGAAACAGTCCTCAAAACAAAGTACTGTAGTTTAAATAGAAAGAAAAGATAGGAGGTTTACATTTGCTTTTACATAAGATAGTAACATAGTAGATGACAGCAAATAAAGACCCGAATGGTCCATCCAGTCTGCCCAACCTGATTCAATTTACATTTTTTCTTCTTAGCTATTTCAGAGCAAGAATCCAAAGCTCTGCCCGGTGCTGTTCTTAGATTCCAACTACTGAGGTCTCCATCAAGGTTCACTCCATCTACACCAGGGGTCTCAAAGTCCCTCCTTGAGGGCCGCAATCCAGTCGGGTTTTCAGGATTTCCCCAATGAATATGCATGAGATCTATGTGCATGCACTGCTTTCAATGCATATTCATTGGGGAAATCCTGAAAACCCGACTGGATTGCGGCCCTCAAAGAGGGACTTTGAGATCCCTGATCTACACCCTCCCAGCCATTGAAGCTCTCCCCAGCCTATCTTCCACCAAACAGACATATACAGACACAGATCATGCAAGTCTGCCTTAGTTCTTAACTATTTACTATTATTTTCTGATTCGAGATCCTCTGTGTCCATCCCATGCATTTTTGAACTCCATCACTGTTTTCCTCTCCACCACCTCTCCCGGGAGCACATTCCAGGCATCCATCACCCTCTCCATAAAGAAGAATTTCCTTACATTGCCCTTGAGCCTACCACCCCTCAACCTCAAATTATGTCCTCTGGTTTTACCATTTTCCTTTCTCTGGAAAATATTTTGTTCTATGTTAATACCTTTCAAGTACAGTGGAACCTCGGTTTGAGAGCATAATTCGTTCCAGAAGCATGCTCGTAAATCAAAGTGCTCGTATATCAAAGCGAGTTTCCCCATAGAAAGGGAAACTTGCTTGATTCGTTCCATATCCCCAAAAGACCCCCCACCAGGCCACTTTCTCGCTTCTACCCCATCCCTGTGAACTGGCATCACTCCCCTGCCCAAACCCTTACTGCGATGGGGCACCGGCACGCAGCACCAACCCACAGGATGTGCTGGTACCCAAAGAGCCTGCCATCTGCCGCTTGCTACTGCTTCCGGAGAGAGCGGGAGCCAGAAGGCTTTGAGCACGCTCAGATGCTCACGGGAAGGCCCAGCAGAAGCAGCGGCAAGCGGCAGATGGCAGGCTCTTTGGGCACCGGCACCCATTGTAATAAAGCCATATCATAAAAAATCCAAGTCAAACTAAGAAAGAGAACCGTCCTCATTAAGAACATTGAAATCACCCCAAAAAAACCATATAGGGGAAAGAAACTGCTAATTCAATTATAGTCTGTAAAACCGTATCCCTTACCGAACCCCCTGCTCTTTCTTAATGTCCAGTCCCTAAATCTTGTTGCAACCCTTTGATTCCTCCAATTCTACATCCAATGTACATGTCCTGATCTTAAATCTGTTGTAAACCGCAGTGAAGCCTAGCGGAAAATTGCAGTATAGAAGAAAATGTATGGTATGGTATAAAACATTGGGGAGATAATAAATTATGCAACGTATAAATCATGAGGACAGAAAAACTTAAGTAGCAACTTTTTAGTCTTGATGTGTTTTTAAGTTTATGGATATTTTGACTGTAACCCACTTAGATTTTATGGATAATGCAAGATAGAAATGCCTTAAATGTGATCTCTCTCTAAATACAAGCCTCCTCCTGTCCCTGTGCTTCTAGGGTACACATTCAACAGAGTTTTAGTACAGACTCTCTCCCCTTGTAAAGCCCCCCCCCCCCCCGACTCAAGCTCAGATAGTACATGTCTGACGCTACTGCTCACCTGTCTATTCAGGGTGATCGCGCTTGGCTGGCATTTGGTGCAAATACCCTCTGGCCACGGAGGATGCCCCTCACACCCAGATTTGATCTTGCAGCTGATATTCTCCAGAGCTACGAACTTTCCCCTAAGTGAACGCAAGGACAGATACAAGATTCGGTCAGCAGAGGAAACTGTGAGCACAGAGAACACAAAGGCTTACTCAGGATTACAGGGAGCACACGTAGGAATTACAAGGGTAAAAGGTGAGGAACCCCCAAAGCTGATGTCGACGGAGAGGCACAGGACTGTTGACATTTACCCTCAAGCAAAATCTCTCTCTTTCGATGCTCATGAATTGATAACATTGCTTTGTGTTTTACAGAAAGGGGAATTTATTCTTTCAAAGCAGTTTTGTTTTAAAATCAGCACTTGTCTGCAGAAACACGCATTTTGGGTCTGAGAGAAAGGACATATGCATGATCTGTTTTGCAAAAATCTGAACACATGGTTTTTCTAGAAATCTTGGTTAGGGTTTAGCTTGAACCTGATTTTGCATTGATGTCTACTTTTGTGAAGTGAAAAAGCACAGTTACTTACCGTAACAGGTGTTATCCAGGGACAGCAGGCAGATATTCTTGACTGATGGGTGACGGCACCGACGGAGCCCCGGTACGGACAAATTTAGAGTGATTGCACTCTAAGAACTTTAGAAAGTTCTAGTTAGGCCGCACCGCGCGTGCGCGAGTGCCTTCCCGCCCGACGAAGGCGCGCGGTCCCCAGTTAGGATAAGCCAGCTAAGAAGCCAACCCGGGGAGGTGGGAGGGACGCAAGAATATCTGCCTGCTGTCCCTGGATAACACCTGTTACGGTAAGTAACTGTGCTTTATCCCAGGACAAGCAGGCAGCATATTCTTGACTGATGGGTGACCTCCAAGCTAACAAAAAGAGGGATGGAGGGAAGGTTGGCCATTAGGAAAACAAATTTTGTAAAACAGATTGGCCAAAGTGTCCATCCCGTCTGGAGAATGCATCCAGACAATAGTGAGATGTAAAAGTATGAACTGAGGACCAAGTAGCAGCCTTGCAGATTTCCTCAATGGGTGTGGAACGGAGGAAAGCTACAGACGCTGCCATAGCTCTAACTTTGTGGCCCGTGACAGAACCTTCCAGTGTCAGACCCGACAGAGCATAACAGAAAGAAACGCAAGCAGCAAGCCAATTGGACAGGGTGCGTTTAGATACCGGATGACCCAACTTGTTAGGATCAAAGGACAAAAACAGTTGAGAAGATGATCTGTGAGGCTTGGTGCGGTCAAGATAGTAAGCCAGAGCACGTTTACAATCCAAGGTATGCAAAGCCTGTTCACCTGGATTAGAATGAGGCTTTGGGAAAAAAACAGGTAGGACGATGGATTGGTTAAGATGAAACTCGGACACAACCTTAGGAAGGAATTTTGGATGTGTACGGAGGACGACCTTATCATGGTGAAAAACAGTGAAAGGTGGATCAGCCACCAGTGCATGGAGCTCACTGACCCTCCTAGCAGAAGTGAGAGCTATAAGAAAGACCACCTTCCAAGTTAGAAATTTAAAATGCGCTGTGGCCAAAGGTTCGAAAGGAGGTTTCATTAACGCAGAAAGAACCACATTAAGATCCCATACAACAGGAGGAGCCCTAAGAGGTGGCTTCACATTGAAAAGGCCCTTCATGAACCTAGAAACCAAGGGATGAGCTGAGAGGGGTTTTCCATGAATCGGCTCATGAAAAGCTGCAATAGCACTGAGGTGAACTCTTATCGAAGAGGATTTAAGACCAGAGTCAGATAAGGATAAAAGATAGTCCAACACCAGTCCCACTGCTGTAGACATGGGGTTATGGTGATGCAAAAGGCACCAGGAAGAAAACCGAGACCACTTTTGTTGGTAACATTGAAGAGTAGACGGTTTTCTGGAGGCATCAATAATAGAACGGACAGGCTGAGAAAGGAGAGAGTGAGCCGAAGTCAGCCCAAGAGATACCAAGCTGTCAGGTGCAGAGACTGTAAGCTGGGATGAAGTAGAGTTCGCTGATGCTGTGTAAGCAGTGAAGGAAACAGAGGAAGAGGTATGGGTTCCCTGGAACTGAGTTGAAGCAGGAGGGAGAACCAATGCTGTCTGGGCCACCATGGAGCGATGAGAATCATGGTGGCTTGTTCCCTCTTGAGCTTGAATAATGTGCGCAGCATGAGCGGAAGGGGAGGAAATGCATAAAGGAAGAGATTGGTCCAATCCAGAAGAAATGCATCGGGTTCCAGACGGTGTGGAGAGTAGAGTCTGGAGCAAAACAGGGGCAGTTGATGGTTGTGAGGAGCTGCAAAAAGATCCACTTGAGGTGTGCCCCATTGAGAGAAAATGGACTGGAGAGTCGAGGAGTCGAGAGTCCATTCGTGAGGTTGAAGAATTCTGCTGAGATTGTCTGCTAAGCAATTCTGTTCCCCTTGTATGTAGACTGCCTTCAGGAACAGTTGGCGAGCAGTCGCCCATGCCCAAATCCTTTGAGCTTCCTGACACAAGAGACGGGATCCCGTCCCTCCCTGTTTGTAGATGTAGTACATTGCAACTTGGTTGTCTGTGCAAATGAGTAGAACCTGAGGGTAAAGAAGATGTTGAAAAGCTTTGAGGGCGTAAAACATCACTCTGAGTTCCAGGAAATTGATGTGGTGTTTCTTTTCCTGAGCAGACCAAAACCCCTGCGTTTGGAACTCGTTCAAGTGAGCTCCCCATGCATAGGGGGAGGAATCCGTGGTGATGACCAGTTGATGAGGAGGTAGATGGAATAGTAGACCTCTGGAAAGATTTGAGGATGTCAACCACCAAAGAAGCGACTGCCGAAGAGACGAGGTCACAGATATGAGTTGTGAACACGGATCCGTCGCTTGAGACCATTGAGTCGCTAGGGTCCATTGAAGAGTACGCAGGTGGAGACGTGCGAAGGGAGTGACATGCACCGTGGAGGCCATGTGTCCCAGAAGTACCATCATGTGATTTGCAGAGATGGAAGTTAGCGGCCATATCTGTTGACAGAGATGAAGGATGGTGTGAAGGCGAGTTTCTGGAAGAAACGCCCTCATCCGAACAGTATCCAGAATGGCTCCGATGAATTGAAGTCGCTGAGTTGGAACAAGGTGCGACTTGGATAGATTGATTTCGAATCCCAATAGTCGAAGAAAGAAAATGGTCTGATTGGTGGCAATCTGAACGGCCAGAGGTGAATGAGCCTTGATGAGCCAGTCGTCCAGATAAGGGAAGACTTGAAAGTTGTGGGAGCGGAGATAAGCTGCGACCACAATCAGACATTTGGTGAATACCCTGGGAGAGGAAGCTAGGCCAAAGGGTAACACCTTGTATTGGTAATGATGTTGGTTGACAAGGAAGCGAAGATACTGTCTGGACGTCAGGTGAATTGGGATGTGAGTGTACGCTTCCTTGAGATCGAGGGAACATAGCCAGTCTTCCTGAGAGAGAAGAGGGTATAGGGTGGCAAGAGATAACATTTTGAACTTCTCCTTGACCAGACACTTGTTGAGATCCCTGAGATCTAATATTGGTCTGAGATCTCCGGTCTTTTTGGGTACGAGAAAGTACCGGGAATAAAATCCCAGTCCTTGCTGGTCTTGAGGAACTGGCTCGATGGCATTGAGAAGAAGGAGGGATTGAACCTCCTGAGCGAGGAGGAGGGACTGAGCCTTGTTGGAAGCAGACTCTTTTGACATACTTAATGGTGGAGGAGTCTGAAAGTTTAGGGAGTAGCCGTGGGCGATGATAGCAAGAACCCACTGGTCGGAGGTGATTGCTTCCCAGCGAGAAAGAAAAACCTGAAGTCGACCTCCTATGGGCTGAGGGAGAGGACAGGAGGGAGGAAGACTGGCAATGCCCTGGAGAAGAGAGTCAAAAGGGCTGTGTCGGCTTAGGTTGAGGAGCAGGCTTTACGGTAGGCTGTTGTTGTTGACGGCCCTGTTGCTGTTGTGGACGCTGTCTGCGAGGTTGAGGAGGATGAGGCTGAGCTGGTCGAGCAGAAAACCTCCTTTGATATGAAGATTGCTGCCTGAATGGTCGAGGAGGAGGAGGCTTCTTCTTGTTTTTCAACAAGGTGTCCCACCTAGTTTCATGGGCGGAGAGCTTTTGTGTGGTGGTATCCATGGACTCCCCAAACAGCTCATCCCCTAGGCAAGGTGCATTGGCAAGCCGGTCCTGGTGGTTTACATCCAGGTCTGAGACACGTAGCCATGCCAACCTTCTCATCGCCACAGACATAGCAGTAGCCCGTGATGTCAGTTCAAAAGTATCATAAATTGAACGGACCATAAACTTTCTGAGTTGCAAAAGACTAGAGGTACATTGCTGAAAAGCAGAAAGTTTACGGTCCGGAATATACTTTTGAAAAGAGGTCACCTGTTGAATGAGATGCTTCAGGTAAAAAGAGAAGTGGAATGCGTAATTACCTGAACGGTTGGCCAACATCGCATTTTGGTAAAGGCGTTTCCCAAATTTATCCATAGCCTTTCCTTCTCTGCCAGGAGGGACAGAGGCGTAAACACTGGCACCTGCAGATTTTTTCAGGGTTGACTCCACCAACAAAGATTCATGGGGAAGTTGGTGTTTGTCAAATCCTGGAATTGGAATCACTTTATAAAGAGATTCCAGTTTTCTTGGGGCTCCCGGGTTGGTTAAAGGAGTTTCCAAATTCTTATAAAAAGTTTCCCTCAAGATATCATGGAGGGGCAACTTCAAAAACTCTTTAGGAGGCTGGTCAAAATCCAAGGCATCTAGAAATGCCTTGGATTTTTTAGAGTCAGACTCTAAAGGAATAGAAAGGGTGTCTGACATTTCCTTTAAAAATTTGGTGAAGGAGGAGTGCTCTGACTTAGCAGCAGGATCCTGCACCGATGGATCATCCTCATCAGATGAATAATCTTCCTCGGTACCGAGGGGATCATCCGAGTCGTCCCACAAGTCAGGGTCCTGTACTGATTGGAGACGGCCCTGAGAAAGTGGAGTAGATGTTTCAGTATGCTTAGTCTTGCGTACCGATTTCCCTGAACGGGTGGAGACGGTACCTGGGGAGTGTAGTACGGTACGGGGTTCAGAGAACGGTACCGGGTCAGAAATGGTAGGAGTAGTACGCCGCTTCGGTTCCGCTGACAGAACAGGCATGGACAGAGATTTGTGCGGTGCCGACAAAGTCGATGTCAATAAAAGAGGCTGATCGACAGTCGGCACCGAAGGCTCACTGGGTACCGACACTGGAAGATTCGGAGTCAACAGAGCCGGGAGCAAGTGTTGGAGTTGCTCTTTAAGTTGGACCTGGAGGATAGAGGCAATGCGCTCATCCAACATTGGTCCCGATGGCACCGGTACCGGTTTTTTCTTGCTCGGTACCTTCGGTGCCGCTCGACGCTCGGGTGAAGTCGATGGCGATGATGAGGCAGTGACTTCAATGGGAGCGGAGCGTTTACGGGGCCGGCGCTCAGTCTGCAGGACTTGGCTCACTGCATGCTCGACTGGTGGCCCTAGGACAGTAGGGGAAGGCTTCTTAGCCGGCTTACCTACAGGAGTCGACACCGGCGATGTATCTTGCGGTGCCGAGACAGTCGGTGTCGATTTGGAGGAAGTCGCCGACGTCGATACCGGTGCAACTTCCATGGCGGTACCAAAAAGGATCCGCTGTTGAATCTGTCGATTTTTTAACGTTCTTTTTTGTAAAGAACTACAGCGGGTGCAGGTTTCAGCCCTATGGTCCGGACCCAGACACTGGAGGCACCACTTGTGCGGGTCGGAGAGGGATATAGGGCGCACACACCGCTGACACTTTTTGAAACCCGGAGACGGGGGCATGAATGGAAAGACTGCTGTAGCAAAATCGAAGCCCGAGGCTTCGATGGTGCCAACAGGCCCCGCCGGGGCAGATCGAAAAAATGAAAATAAAACGATCTTTTTTTTTTTTTTTTTTACCGAAACAAAAGGAAAAAATAAGAAAAGAAAATATAAAGAGAAAAATACGCGCGAGCGGGAAGGCAAGTGAGAAAGAAAAATCTTCCAACAGCCGTTGGAAACACGCGTCTTCTTAGCTCCGCGGAATTAAGAAAACTGGGGACCGCGCGCCTTCGTCGGGCGGGAAGACACTCGCGCACGCGCGGTGCGGCCTAACTAGAACTTTCTAAAGTTCTTAGAGTGCAATCACTCTAAATTTGTCCGTACCGGGGCTCCGTCGGTGCCGTCACCCATCAGTCAAGAATATGCTGCCTGCTTGTCCTGGGATAATGCTGCTATCTGGAACCCACTGGATCAGATGTTTAACCTGATTCTAACTTCCATTGTATGTTTATTGTTGTGTACAGATAATGTTGTTGTAATCCACCACAAATTGCGCTTCAAAGGATTTGGCAGGGGAAAAGATGGTATATAACATAGCACTGAATTGGCAAGGGGTTGTGTCGAGTATATAAAGTCTCTGTTAAAGAGCTGGCCGCTGTAATGGATGGAGTAGGTTAGTATAGCAGAGCATCCAATTCTTATGAATGATTCATAGTGCTGGAGACTTAATGACCCATCTTATGAGAGAGACAGACAGACAGACAGACAGAGAGAGAGAGAGAGAGACACATACACACAGAGACAGACAGATACATACACAGAGAGACAGACAGAGACAAACAGAAAGAGAGACAGAGAGAGAGACACAGAGAGAGAGAGAGAGAGACAGAGAGTGTGTGTGTGGGGGCGAGTCCCTCCTATCTGTGCCCTTCTCTTCAACTGCCATCCCTTCTGCTTTGCTGCACCATATGCTTGGAACAAGCTACCTAAATCCTTACGGTGGGCTCTGTCTCTTTGAGAGTGCTTTTGACTCCTCTCACCTTGGGTTCTGCATTCCCAACCCTATATATCACCCTATATGTCGTAAGCTCTTCTGAGCAGGGACAATCTACAAATGTTAAAATGTATAGTGCTGCATAAGCCTTTCAGTGCTATGTAAGTGAGTAGTAGTAGTAGTAGTGTGTGTGTGGAGATGCAGGCCTTGATTACAAATAGAAGACAATGTCAAGAGAACAACAGTAATACTGAAAGTCTTGGAAGGAAAAAGTCTTCTCTTCCTGACTCCAAGAGTTCAACAGAGTATGCATAGAAACTGGTAAACTGGCAAAATTTGATCTTTGAAGTGCTTGTTTTCTCTTTACTTCTTGTACACAATACCTGAGCTCTGACGTGGGATAGTTATTCAGTCTTGCCGCAGACCTTCACCTGTTACACAACTGAGGCCTCAGGCAAGTGGAGGAAGATCCCTGACTCACACTAAAGAACAACTGAGGCGTCGGGAATATCATCTAATTTAAAACCGTTTTGTAAGCTGCCTTTTCTGGCCTTTACCAAGACAAGCAGATTCACAATAAAATTCATATCCACCCATCCTTCAGTTTCTAATACAGTACGCATCAAAATCCATTCAGATCCTTCAACTTTAACCAAGGCTACTAAAATTTATGCCCAACCTCCCGTCAGAAAGCAGAAATCCCACAGCTTTCCTCCCCAATCAGAGGCTACAATGTATTGACCCTGCCACATATTCAAGATTTACGAGCTGAAAAAGAAATTGTCTTGTGATAGGGATTCTCAAATCCTTGACGTCTACAGAAGTGCTGCTTTCTTTGCAGAGCCAACCCTGGAAATACAAGTGTGTGGGAAAGCCAACCCTGGGAAAACTGCTGTCTTACTTGTCTGCTCCACCAGTCAGCTTTCTGATATAGGCGTGGAAAGACATGTGCTTCACAGGTGGCTCCAGGTGATTCAGGTAATCCTCATCGAAAGGCTGTCACATCATGCAAGAGAGAAGAGTGAGAATATTGTTAAGATTCCAGCTGCTCTCAAGTATTCATACTACTTCCTTTTCCGTGCACATAGCTGCCACATCTTGCTCGCAAAGTCTGCTCTGGCGCCTAGGTTTGATTTCTGCCCTTTGTCTAAAAGCCTCCACTTCTCCTGCTCTTCCTCTTTCCTGGTTATTTTCCAGCACTATTTCCATACCATTCACTGTTAGCCAGTAGATGGAGGTAATTATACTAATGGAAAATGGGACAAGGTTTATGGGGGGTGGGGGCGGGGTTGTGGATGTGAAACAGAAAAAAACATTTGCTCTGTTAAAGTGTGCTGGAGCAAAAAAAAAAAAAAAGGTTTACAGGACACTAGTCCAGAGGAACGCTACTAAAATGGTGCATGGTCTTTATCATAAGGTGTATGGGGACAGACTTAAATATCTCAAATTTGTATAGTTCGTAGGAAAGGCAGGAGAGGGGAAGATATGATAGCGACATTTAAATAACTATGTGGTGTAAATGCGCATGAGTCGAGTCTCTTTCATTTGAAAGGAAGCTCTGCAATCAGAGGGCATAGGATGAAGTTAAGAGGTGATAGGCTCCGGAGTTATCTAAAGAAATACTTCTTTACAGAAGGGGTGGTAGATACGGGAAACAGTCTCCCAGTAGAGATGGTGGAGACAGAGACTGTGTCTGATTTCAAGAAAGCCTGGGATAGGCAGGTGGGATCTCTTAGAGAAAGAAAGAGATAATGATTACTGTGGATGGGCAGACTGGATGGGCCATTTGGCCTTTATCTGTCATCATGTTTCTATGTTAAATCATGTTAGCACCAAGAATGGGTTCGTAAAGAATTAGGGTCACACATACAAGTACAAGCAATGCGAGTCAATACGTACTTTTACAGGTATGGTGGTCAGGGAAGCCGTTTGGGAGAGGGTCACAGTTTACATGTACTAACGTAGGTGTAATGTCAGAACCCACAACCTATGCGCCATTTTTATAGGATGTGTACGAGCATTTAATAATAAAGACAAGCTGTCCATACCTTTGATAAATAGCCTTAAACAAGGCACATTCCCATAAAAGGAGCGTTGTGACAGGTTTACATACAGAAAACTTACACTTACTTAATTTTGTACAGATACCGCCTTGAGGGGTTATGAGTGTCGATGCTGTTCTATGTCTCTTGATGAATAAATAGGCACATTTCTGGCCTACTAACCGAGCTGCCCTGTCATAAGATTACCCTCTATGTGATTATATTAATATCTTTTGGTTGGTTTGTGCTGTTTTGCTGGTGACAGTGTGTCAAGGTCTGTGGAAATCACTTATATACTTGCCTTGTCTTAAATGTACTCTTGAAAAAACAATTAGACAGAAAGAAACCCAACTCTAGCTAAGAGCTCGAATGTAAATGGTTTCAACTTTGATAAATAATGTGTTTGAGCTCATTAACTATAAGAGAGGAAAAAGAATCTCAGAAACCTGCTCGGAGCTGCTTTGAACAAGGAATAAATCAGAGTCTGACTAGTTCCAGATTTCAGTCACAGATGCTTCAAAAACCTCTCGTGTGTGGATGAAAGTGCACTGAAAAACTAAATAAATATCAAACTCAAATTTAAATGCGACAGTGCCTCCCCACTTGTGTAACCAAGCCTTATTAATTCAAATACTATTTTTTTATCAACTCACAAATATTGATTCATATTGGAATAGCATGAGAATATCATTTAAATTTCAAAATATGAATGCATATTGCAAAAAGACTCTAAAAAATAGAGACTTAAGAGATATTGAAATAGGAAAACTTATCTCAATCCTGCCACATCCCTACAGAACCCGTTTCGCCAACTGGCTTCTTCTGGGGTCTGAAAATTGGCTGCTGTTATTCAATACCATAAAGTCCTGTTGATAAATTTCTTTTTCTCAATACCATAAAGAAAAAGAGTTGTTGAATCTCTCTCTGCCTTCCACCCGAGTGGGAACTTTAAACTGAAAGGCTTTAAACTGAAAGATAGGGGAAAGCCGACAGTCGACCACCGGTCGATGGCACGGATAGCAGGATGCCCCGACGAAGAAGCCAAGGACTACTACTCCTACACAAGAGAAGACGACCTCACAGCCAATAAGGGAGAAAAAGCAGGAAGGGACAACTCAGACACAGGAGGGGACGACCACACAGCAAACAAGGGTGATAACACAGGAGAAGTAAAGGATACCGTAATTGAAACTATAGGGACGGCCAAGAGTAGAAGGTCCAAAAAGGTAACACGAAGGGAACTTAGATGTATGTATACGAATGCTAGAAGTCTAGGTAACAAAATGGGGGAACTAGAGACAATAGCAAGACATGACATATTGGATATCATTGGCATAACAGAAACATGGTGGAATGAAGAAAACAAATGGGACACAGTACTACAGGGATACAAACTGTATAGAAGAGATCGAGTAGGGCAGAAAGGTGGAGGTATTGCTCTATATGTTAAGGAGGGAATAGATTCTGTTGAAATGGTTACAACAGAAATGAAAGAGAAGCTTGAGTCACTCTGGATCAAAATTCCTGGTCAATATGGCGCAGATACGAAAATTGGCCTTTACTATCGTCCCCCAGGACAGGCGGAGGAAACTGACTCAGAAATGATGGAGGAAATCAAACAAGAATGCAAGACAGGCAATGTAATTATATTGGGAGACTTCAATTTCCCAGGGATAGACTGGAAACTAGCAACCTCCAACTGCGGCAAGGAGGCCAAGTTCCTGGAGGTGCTAGGGGATTGCTTCCTGGAACAAATGGTAAAAGAGCCAACAAGAGGCAACGCCACCTTGGACTTGGTCCTAAATGGCCTCACGGGACCGATAACAGAAGTGGAAGTCATGGTTCCACTGGGAACGAGTGATCACAATGTAATCAACTTTAAACTTGACATCGGGAAAGGGAAACATGCCAAAACCTTAACCACCACCTTAAACTTTAAAAAGGGTAAATACAATCGCATGAGAGCCATGGTAGAAAAACGACTCGAGAAGATGGTGGACAAACTTGAAACGGTAGATCAGGCATGGTCCCTACTGAAAAATACTATCACAGAAGCACAAGATCTCTACATTCCGAGGATTTCCAAAGATCAGAGAACAAAGAGCAAAAGAGGACCGGCATGGCTTACCATACAGGTGAAGGAAGCCATAAAAGAAAAGAAGGACTCTTTCAAAAAATGGAAATGCATAAAGACAACCGAAGCTTGGAACAAACATAAAGATGATCAGAAGAAATGTCACAAGGCAGTGAGGGATGCCAAACAGGAATATGAGGAAAAAATAGCCCAGGAGGCCAAAAACTTCAAGCCCTTCTTTAGATACGTGAAAGGGAAAAAACCTGCAAAAGAGGCAGTGGGACCCCTGGACGACCAGGGAAGAAAAGGGTACATCAAGGAAGATAAACAAATCGCAGACAAACTAAATTCCTTCTTTGCGTCCGTCTTTACGAAGGAGGACACCTCAACAATACCTGAAGCGGAGAAAGTGTTTGCAGGAGAAATAGAAGACAGCCTCACCACAGTTGAAGTGGACTTAGACCAGATATACTATCAGATCGACAAACTTAAAAGTGACAAATCCCCTGGACCAGATGGAATTCACCCGAGAGTCTTAAAGGAATTGAAGGTTGAAATCGGAGAGTTATTGCAAAAACTTGCAAACCTGACAATCAGAACTGGACAGATACCGGATGACTGGAGGATAGCGAACGTCACGCCAATTTTCAAAAAAGGATCGAGAGGGGAACCGGGCAACTATAGACCTGTGAGTCTTACGTCGGTCCCCAGCAAGATGGTTGAAGCACTGATCAAGGATAGCATAGTCCGGCACTTGGACGCACACGACTTGATGAAACCCAGTCAACATGGATTCAGGAAAGGGAAATCGTGTTTGACGAATTTACTCCAATTTTTTGAGACCGTGAACGAGCAAATTGATAGTGGGAAGCCGGTGGACATAATATACTTGGACTTCCAGAAAGCGTTCGACAAAGTTCCACACGAAAGACTTCTCAGGAAACTACAAAGCCATGGCATAGAGGGAGATATACAAAGATGGATAGGCAAATGGCTGGAAAACCGAAAGCAGAGAGTGGGCATAAATGGGAAGTTCTCCGACTGGGAGAAAGTGACTAGTGGTGTACCCCAGGGCTCGGTACTTGGGCCGATCCTTTTTAATATTTATATCAATGACCTGGAGGAAGGAACATCCAGTGAGATCATCAAGTTTGCAGACGATACAAAACTATACCGGGCAATCAGATCGCAGGAGGATAGAGAGGAACTCCAGAGCGACTTGTGTCGGTTAGAAACATGGGCGGAGAAATGGCAGATGAAGTTCAATGTGGAGAAATGCAAGGTAATGCATTTAGGCAATAAGAATAAGGAATACGAGTATACAATGTCAGGTGCAACTCTGGGGAAGAGTGAACAAGAAAAGGACCTGGGTGTACTGATAGATTGGACCCTGAAGCCGTCAGCACAATGCGCGGCAGCGGCAAAGAAGGCAAATAGAATGTTGGGCATGATAAAGAAAGGAATCTCGAGTAGATCGGAGAAAGTTATAATGCCGCTTTATAGGGCAATGGTCAGACCACACTTGGAATACTGCGTCCAACATTGGTCTCCCTACCTAAAGAAGGATATAAAACTGCTGGAGAGGGTGCAGAGACGAGCAACAAAACTGGTGAAGGGTATGGAGAAACTGGAATACGAGGACAGACTTATAACACTAGGATTGTTCTCCCTTGAGAAAAGGAGACTGCGTGGGGATATGATCGAGACCTTCAAAATACTGAAAGGAATCGACAAAATAGAGCAGAGAAGATTATTTACATTGTCCAATTTGACACGGACTAGAGGACATGTAATGAAGCTAAGGGGGGACAGGTTCAGGACTAATGTCAGGAAGTTCTGCTTCACTCAGAGAGTGGTTGACACCTGGAATGCCCTCCCAGAGGAGATTATTGCTGAATCGACCGTTTTACAATCTATCTATCCACTGTTTTACAATCTATCAACTTACCTAACAACATTACGGAAAGTTTTCCTCCTCATCTTATCAAAAAATTTTTTTCTTTTTTTGGACCCTATATTAGGGAAATGATTTCCAAATCCTTTTCTGACTGTTGCGTTCCTACAGTTTGGAAATCAGCTTTAGTCTTTCCAAAATTGAAACAATACAATACTGATCCTTCTTTACCTAACAATTATCGTCCTATCGCTAATTTGCCTTTCATTTCCAAACTTACTGAAAAAGTGATTCATTCTCAATTATCAGACTTCTTAGATCAAACACACGCGCTACATCCTTATCAGACTGGCTTTCGAACTTCTCATTCTACAGAATTATCATTATTAGGTCTCATATCCACTATACCAGTGTTTTTCAACCTTTTTTGGGCAAAGGCACACTTGTTTCATGAAAAAAATCACGAGGCACACCACCATTAGAAAATGTTAAAAAATTTAACTCTCTGCTTATATTGACTATATATAAAGTAATTCTCTTGAATAGGAATCAAATAAACACAAAGAAAGTATTTTATAATTACTTTATTACGAAATAAAAATTATAAAAATTATAAAATACTTTATTCAGTGCGAAACCTGGGCCTGTTTGGCTGAACACAAAGCTGATATTCTGGCTGGAATCGAAGAAAGACACACACGTAGCTCTTCGTCAACAGCTCTCAGTCTCTCTCTGTATTTGGTTTTTATAGCATACAAAAATAGACAAATATACCCTCCATCCTTTTTATTAAACCACAATAGCAGTTTTTAGCGCAGGGAGCTGCGCTGAATGTCCAGCGCTGCTCTTGACGCTCATAGGCTCCCTGCGCTAAAAACCACTATTGCGGTTTAGTAAAAGGTGACCATATTGTAAAATATAGACAGCAGATATAAATTCAGAACTGTGCATAGTAAGTGAAGGGAAGTTTTCATCTCTGGGAATTTACCCAGTTAACTATTAAGTTATTTGGGCAAATTCCTTTGAAAACTGTGGTAATACTGCCTCCACTTTGCTAAATTTAAAATCAAATCATTTTTCCTACCTTGTCTGGTGATTTCTGGTTGCACTTTCTTCTTCTGACTGTGCATCCAATCTTTCTTCCCTTCTATCAGCCTGTATGCTTTCTCTCCTCCACACCTCATTCCCTCCCCCAACTTTTTCTTCCTCTCTCCCTGACCTTTCTTTCTTTTTTTCTGTTTCTCTTCTTTCCTTCCGTTTCCCTGCCTGCCCCCTTTCTTTCTTTCTCCCTGCCGTTCCCCAAGCCACTGCCACTGCCGCTGCCATCGGGGAACAGGACCCACCAATGGATAACAGGCCCCAAAGCCGACGCGGACGCATGCTCTCCCTGACGTCAATTGTGCAATCGGAGAGGAAGTTCCGCCCAGCCAGGCAGCGATTGGCTGGCCCGAACTTCCTCTCCAACTACAGAATTGACGTCGGGGAGAAGAAGACTTATCGGCTCGATAGATTAGATCGCCAAGACAAAGTGAGTCCTGGGTGATCGACTCACTTTGCCTTGGCGAGCTACTGGCGCCCCTGCCTTGGGCCCCCTGTCAGCTCCGGGCCCGGCGGCCCTGCGGCACACCAGGCAACATCTCGCGGCACACTAGTGTGCCGCGGAACACCGGTTGAAAAACACTGCACTATACAATATTCTCATGATCACCTAAAATCGGTTATATTAATTTCACTTGACTTAACTGCAGCTTTTGATACCATTGACCATTCTTTACTCCTATCTAGACTAGCAGACTGTAACATCACAGGTCCTGCTCTCAATTGGTTTATTTCTTACTTTCATCAACGCAACTTTAAAGTTCATGTAAAAAACCAAACTTCTCCTTCAGTAACACAAACTTTTGGAGTTCCTCAGGGTTCTATTTTATCCCCACTTCTATTCAACATTTTTCTATCCCCTCTTCTTTCCTTGGCACAATCACTAGGATTCTCAATTTTCGCTTATGCTGACGATATCCAGCTACTCTACCCCATTAATACTTCCAATTCATCGGATATTAATGATCTTAACTCTAAATTAGACATCTTAAGTGATTGGCTGTTTGCCAATAAACTTTCACTTAATGTTACTAAATCTTGTGGCTTACTCCTTCCTATTAAAAAATCCGAAACATTACCTGGAACTATCTACATTAAATCCATACCCTTACATATAGATACTAAAATAAAATTACTGGGCGTCACTCTAGACAGAGATCTCACCTTCCATGATCACATAAGTACAGTAGTAAGAACTTGTTTCTTTAAACTTCGTATCATTCGTTCACTCATCTCCATCCTAAATACCGATTCGATCAAGACCCTTATTCACTCTTTAGTAATCTCCCATTTAGATTACTGCAATTCATTACTAAATGGACTACCCCAAAAAGAACTACGCCGTTTGCAGATTATACAAAACACCGCTATCAAACTCATTTACAAAACAGGTAAATTCGAGCACGTTACTCCGCTTCTTAAGGAGGCTCATTGGCTCCCAGTCACACACCGTATAATTTATAAAATCTTACTACTCTCTTTCAAAATCAAACTTTCTCATCTGCCCCTATTTTTAGACAAATTGCTAATTCCTCAAAGTTCTCCCCGTATCTTACGATCTACGGATCAAAAACTCCTTTTCATCCCCTCCCTAAAAGAATCCTACTATACAAGAAAGACTAATTTTGCCATAACAGCACCTACGCTATGGAACTCTCTCCCTCAATTTCTTCGGGATGAAATCAATTTAACTAAATTCAAAACTAATCTTAAAACTTTCCTATTCCAAGATGCCTTTAATAAATCTTAATCTTTTCTAATCACTTATATACTCACTCTAGTACTAAATTTCTCTTGTTTTCCTGCGCATAACTCTTATACCAAGCACCCCTCTCCTTTATGTCCTATCCCCTCCCTCTATCTCATTTCCTCTTATATTATGTAACTTTTCCCTTCCTTCCCTTTTTTTTCCCTCACAGTCATGTTTGTCTGTATATGTCTAATATGTTTTCACTAATTTCTCCAACACACCAATAACTAATTCTTACTCTTATTTTTAAAAAAAAAAAATTTTTTTTTTTTTAATTGTTAACCGGTCAGATATTTGTTTTATGATCGGTATATCAAAAACCAATAAACTTGAAACTTGACCGTCCTAGGCTTCAAGAGCAAACTAGATGCATATCTCCTTAAGAGAGGCATATAAAGATATGGTGGACTATAAATTACACCAGGTGTACACCTGGCAGGGCCTCTGCGTGTGCGGATAGCCGGACTTGATGGACCGAAGGTCTGATCCGGAGATGGCAGTTCTTATGTTCTAACTTGTTCAGCCATGCTACTAATGCAACTTTTTTCTACAGTCCAGCAGGTACAAGTTCAGCCAATAAACAGCAGATTCAGTGGACAGGTAGCAAATGAAAAACCAAGCTTTCTATAACCACAGACTGGGATCATATGTTGAGACAAATCAGGCAAGGATATCCTCTTCCAGAGAGAGAGAGAGAGAGAGAGAGAGACAGAGACAGAGAGAAAAAGAGAGACAGAGACAGAGAGAGAAAAAGAGACAGAGACAAAGAGAGAGAAAGAGAGAGAGACAAAGAGAGAGACAGAGGGAGAAATAGACAAAGAGAGAGAGAGACACACACAGAGAGAGAAAGAGAGAGAGACACACACACAGAGAGAGAAAGAGAGAGAGACACACACAGAGAGAGAAAGACAGAGAGAGAGACAGACAGACAGAGAGAGACAGACAGAGAGACACACACAGAGAGAGAAAGACAGAGAGAGAGACAGACAGAGAGAGAGACAGACAGACAGAGAGAGAGAGACAGACAGAGAGAGAGACAGAGAGAGAGAGAGACACAGAGAGAGAGAGAGACAGACAGAGAGAGAGACACAGAGAGAGAGAGAGACAGACAGAGAGAGAGACACACAGAGAGAGAGACACACAGAGAGAGAGACAGACAGAGAGAGAGACAGACAGAGAGAGAGACAGACAGAGAGAGAGACACACACACAGAGAGACAGAGAGAGAGACAGAGAGAGAGAGAGAGAGAGAAACACAGAGACAGACTCAGAGACAGAGACCGACTTGCTAACAACCGTCTTCTTTCTGCTGTAAATCTTACCTCCAGTGGCACACAATGCACACATTTCCCCAGCGGGCCATGGCGGCACCTGTGGAAAGTGCAGGAAAAGAGATGAAGCATAAGTGCTGCAGTAACAGTCAGAAGCTTGGACAGGTCAACACAGAATTTGGACATATGACCAGAGCTCTGGGTGAGCCAACCAAGCTTGCCACTAAATGCCACTTATGGGAAGGGTCATTTCATTTTCCTTCAAATGGCAAGACAGGTGAAGTTTCAACATCTCCAGTGCGTTAGATCATTTTATTGTCACATACTGCGAGGGGGGAGCATTGTGCAACTTAGGGGGAAGGGGAAGGGGAAGGCATCTCGACTGAAAGCCGTACACTGTCAGCAATGCGTGGTTATAACCAAGACTCCAAGTATTATCCCCATCGTTTGGCTGCCTATATGGCTGGCATGGTGGTGCTAGAGAATGACACGGGGACACATTTTTCCCAGTCCCCACAGGAGCTCAAATTCCCCGTCCCCGCCCCATTCCTGTAAGCTCTGCCTTAACCGCACAAGCCTTGAACACTTAGGATTTTAAAGTGTTTGAGGCTTGTGCAGATGAGGATGGAGCTTGCAGGGATGGGGAAGGGACAGGAAAAGAACTCACGGGGACGGGATGGGAAAATGAGTTCCTATGGGGACAGGGAAAAATTTGTCCCCATGTCATTCTCTACTTGGGAGAAGAGTCTAGAAAATTGAATAAATAAAAAGTGTGAAGAAGTTCAGTCTCTGATCACCAGAGCTGGTATTGTGATGTCATAATGCTTCATTCCACCAATAAGAACCAACCTCATCAATGATGTCACAATGGCTTGACTGTCCTTTACTTGGCTCACTTTAACTACATCTTGATTTCTAGAGTAGAGAATGACACAGGGATGTCCCCGCAGGTTTTGACACTATCCTCACTCGAGGAACGCAGAGAGAGGGGGGACATGATCGAGACGTTTAAATATCTCACGGGCCATATAGAGGTGGAGGAGGATATCTTCTTTTTCAAAGGCCCCACGGCAACAAGAGGGCATCCGTGGAAAATCAGGGGCGGAAAACTACACGGTGACACCAGGAAATACTTCTTCACCGAGAGGGTGGTTGATCACTGGAATAATCTTCCACTGCAGGTGGTCGAGGCCAGGAGCGTGCCTGATTTTAAGTCAAAATGGGATCGCCACGTGGGATCTCTTCACAGAGAAAGGTAGGGGAGGGTTATTGGGGTGGGCAGACTTGGTGGGCCGTGGCCCTTATCTGCCGTCTATTTCTATGTTTATCCCTGTCCCATTCTTGTAAGCTCTGCCTTATCCGCACAAGCCTCGAACACTTATGATTTTAAAGTGTTTGAGGCTTGTGCCGATGAGGATGGAGCTTGTAGAAATGGGGAAGGGACATAAAAAGAACTTGCTGGGACGGGAAAATGAGTTCCCATGGGGACGGGGAAATGTTTGTCCCTGTGTCATTCTCAAGTGGCGACTTCGCAACCAGCATTTAAACATGGGTGACAGGGGCCTGCACAGAGCAGTGGGCAGACTAGACGGACTGCGAGGATCTTTATTTGTCATCATTTTCTGTATCACTGTGACAAGATGTACAATGAAAGCAGATATGAGGAAAGGCTGTGCAGATTTCTCAGGTTGGCATCTTCATGTTCAGCCGATTCCATTTAAAGAGAGTTTTAATATTTTTTTGTGTAACTTTATGACCTTTGCTACACTGGTTAAGGCATGTGAAGGGTAATTTTATAAATCATTTCTGTGCCTAAGATCCTATTTTGCACATGTAAATGGGCTCCTATAACATCAGGTCATGTCTGCAAGCACACCAAGCAGGAGCCTGCAAATACTTTTGCAGTAGGTGCCTCAAGGGGACGTAGGATGCAGCGGGAACAGAGTCACAATTTACAAGTGCATTTTATAAATAACATGCACATTTATAGCCACTCTTGAACAAGTGTAATGTCTGCACTACTATTTTATAAGGTCATAGAGGCACCTAACAGTCTATAAAATAGTCACCCTGTTATAAACGTAATCTCTTAGTGCTGATATGTTTAACACTATATCTATGTATTGTATGCCCCTGTAGGTCTCTACAAATAAAATGGCACTTTAAAAATAAAAGATGAAGAAATGGGACATCAGCACCTGCTTTGCTCTCACAACTAAATCTGGGAATCTGATCTCACTTGGATGTCTGGATAGATTTAACATTTTCAAAGTGAGCACACAATAGGATAATCAAATGATGTATAATCCAGACAGACCCCACCAGGATCTTAAGATCTGTTCTCCAAAGACAAACAGCATTAATCAGCCACATATGGGTGATGGACACCTTCTCTCATAGCTCCTACAGTGGGAGTGTGTGGCACAGTGGTTAGAGCTATAGCCTCAGCACCCTGAGGTTGTGGGTTCAAATCCCATGCTGCTCCTTGTGACCCTGGGCAAGTCACTTAATCCCCCCCCCACTGCCCTAAGTACATTAGACAGAGTGTGAGCCCACCGGGACAGACAGGGAAAAATGCTTAAGTACCTGAAAGTAAACCACTTAGGCTATATAAATACAAAAAAAAAAATATATATATATATATATATATATATATAAACCCTTGGAGCACGATCCTCCAGTCTCCAGCAAGAACCAGCCCACTTACTCCTTCAGTCTCTGTCCTATCTGCCCATCCAATTCTTTATTTTTTATTTCGTAGAACAGCATTACTGTATTGGTCACCATCTGGCTTAATCTTTTCTCCCCACCTAAACCAACCTGCTAAAGTGCTCAGCAACTCATTTCTGTATCTCTGAAAAACAAATTAGTCAACTCACAGCTGCGCATCACGACTGCGGTAAATCTTCCCATCCTGTTTGATCAAGTATTGATCAATATCATCTTCCACCACTTGGGGGGCACTTGAAGGTCGTGACCCCTGGGTCGCTGATGAAGTGTCCATGATCTCAGACGATGACCCAGCAGGACTGGAGGGGAACAAGAATAACATGTCGCCATGTCTATAGGGGGGAAAGAAAATACATTCAAATTATTACTAGGAGCTAGAAACAGACCATCAGTGATGCCAGTAAGAAGCCCACTCACTTTCAACTCAATTCCTGACACTACAGATGACAAAGAGGAGGAATGTTACCTTGGTGACTTGGAGGTGGCAGTCACAAAAGGACACCAGAAAATACCCCACCCCGCACCTTTCTTTAATCGCTGGCAGTCCAGCGCTCCTTATGGAGCGAATACCCCACCGCACCTTTTTTTTACCCCCCCCACACCTTTTTTAATCGCTGGAAGTCTAGCGCCCGTCTCCACCCCTTTCTTCTCAGTGGTGGGGCCGTGATGGTGTCCTGCCTTCCGATTGGTGGAGGGCAGAAGGAGGGGTCATGTTCGTAGGCATGCAGGCGCTACGGAGATGAAGTGACACAACACGCGTTTTCCGCGGCGCTTTGTTTTCTTTGCAGGCTCCGCTCCAGACTTCCTGACTTGCTGCCTGTTTGCACTGGGGAAGCGGCGGAGCTCTGAGCAGCACAATCGGTCCTGGTCGAGGTTGAGAAGACTCGGTGGCCATGGCTCCTTCCAGGCTGACTTCATCTCTCAACTGCTGCTACTATGTGTGCATAACATTGCACATGAACCGGCAGGAGACAGAGCCCACAACAGACATGCAGGACGGGAGATTGCAGAGGCCCGCAAAAGAATAGAACTCGGAGGCAATTAAAAAACCACTGGCAATTAAAAAAAGGTACCGGGGGGGGGGGGGGGGGGTAGGCTGTAGGCTGCCTAACACTAGACGTACCTATGTGTAGAGGAGGAAAAACCAAGAAAAATACACATAGGTGCGTCTTATGGTCAGGTGAGTCTTATAGAGCGAAAAATACGGTAGTTATAAATAAAATGAACTATTTAACACAGCTATTTCCCCCGTCCATCATTTGCTTTCTAAAGATTTAGGGTCCCACTGAATGAGCTTTGTTGCATTTGCCACACTGGAACTCGCTACCACAGCTTTGTAAAAAGGGCCGTTATTTCGTAATCTGCTCAGAAGACTAATCGGAAGCTTTGTCTGGTGTTGGGTCCAGAAACTGTGCTGTAGCAGATGTTTTGTGTGATTTCAGCTCTTTTATAAACTGGGGGTGGTGGAGGAAGGGTTGCATTCTCGCCAAGCTTGTGTCTACAGAACTTGGGAGCCATGTTTTTTGGGGGGTTTTCTGCATTTTTCAACCTTCATTCCATTTTCCTGGTTACGTTTAAGTTGTGTTACTATTGGATTTTGCTCCCAGCTTTTCAATAGTAACTCAAGGTGACTTAATGCCTAAATGTAACTGTGAAAACTGAACTAATTTCAAAGCAAAGAGTGGAAAAATGGAAAGAAAACCATGGCTCCAAGTTCTGCAGAGATAAGTTTAATGAGAACGCAACCCTTCCTGCACCCCACCCCCGCCCCCATTTTATAAAAGAGATATCACACAAAGCATCTGCTATGGCACAGTTTCAGGACCAATACCAGGTAAATTCAAAGAGGAAACCTCAGAGTGGTGTTCTAAAGATTAATTTGTATTTTGCTCAGATGGGGAAAATAAGCTGCATTAAATAATTCACTTTATTTATAACCCACTAATCTTTATAGAGCTAGATGGAGTGCAATATGCTTGAATCTGAGAAATGTCATAAAACACTTTGAGTTAAAATTAGAAACATGGCATAGAAGTGCAAATACATTACTGCACATCTAACAGAAGACTTGAAAACGATGTCAAATTGTCACTGCTGAATATTTCTCCCTCTGAAATCTGTATCATTAATACCCTCAGTGTCAGAAGTAAAATGCTTATGTGGTAGAAACTGTGAATATTTGTGTTAGTAAACAATTAACTCTACATGTCACAGGAGAAGAACAGCAGCACCTGATCCAAAATAAAAGGAATTTCCCCAAGCACCATTCACTGGCACGCACCTCTTCAGAGACATCAAATACAAAAGCGTTAGGACAAGAAAGTTCTCTGTGATTGACTCCAAGGTAGTGGCACTCCCTTCTGAAGGAATTAAAACTAAACAAGGACACTGGAAAGTTCAAGAAAGGGATAAAGATCATCCTCTTCATAGACTTTCTAGTACATGATACAGGTATTGTGTGCATATAAGTAGGATTTATTATAAACATAGTACACAATACTAGTATTATATACGTAGGATGATTGACTATGGTGTAAATGTGTCTGTATTGAAAACCATCTCAGAAAGCACTAACTCTGTATTGTAACACCATTACAGAAGCTCATGTAAACCACTCTGAATTGATTCCCCAATCATTAGTAGCAGTATAGAAGCTTCCAAACAAAACACCCCCCCCACCAAACCCCACCCTTTTTTTCTGCTCCATTAACTACTTACTTGATTTTCAGCAGATTGAGTGACTTGTTTTGTGCGGCTGTAATCTCTCCTGTTTTGTTTCTATTTATATATATAGAAAACCCATTATTGCGGAAGCCAAACTCCTTCGCAACCTAGGACAAATTTGAATGTACAGATGTAAGAAAATGATGCAGAACAGACAACAGCAGCACTGACAGTGGTGCTGGTAACAGGGAGGCTACTGGCTACAAAAGCTCCCAGCTCAACAGCACCACCACAGTCTGAAGGATTAAATCAGGTGATACTGAAGACTGAAAGCTCTGAAGACTGAAATACTGCATAAAGAAATAAGGTCCCATTTTGTTATGGGCAATATGGAAACCAGGTGGTGGATTTACCTTGAGACAGTGCAGATGGTACTAGATGGGATGATTAGGTTCTTACCTCAATAATCTTCTTTCTAGAGGAAAGGCATATGAGTCTTCAATCAATGGGTTATTCACCTCTACTCACAAGTTTGTGTAGAAGGCATCATCTACATTTTTCAGTTCCACCTCCTGCATCTCTGGTCTGTACTGTAACTCCTCAGTTTGTACCAAAGCAGTTGATAACTTCTAAAAGAGGAGAAATAAAGAGGAGGGGTATCGGGAACTCCCTGACAAAATCAATTCAGCTCTGTTCTGAAACAATTACAATTAAGTAAATCAATGCCAACAGGAATGTAACATTATCAAGGTGGAGATGAACAAGTCATCTACCCGAGTGCAACCAGCACTAACACCTATAAAGTTCCCATAGTCTCTCATGTGCCTCTTTGCAATAGAGTTATCTCATCCCTCTTCAGACCTGTTTGATAGTAGAAGAACCAAGCATCTCGAAATACATTTACGACTTGTATAGTAAGCAGGCTAAACTGAAACATGACAGGGCGGACCTTCAAGACTCGTATGCCTTTCTATTAGAAAGATCATCATCGAGGTATTGCTTCCATCTATATGACTGACAGATTCCTTATAGCATCCCATAAATATAGGAGAGAATCACATTTGTTTAATTTTCCATCTGCTCAAGGATGTAAGAGCAAGAAATCTCTGGAATATACACTAGCATTTCAGGCTGCTCTTTATGACAGGGAATTTAGACCATTGCTGTGTAGTGTTTGTTCTTATAAACACTTTAGAAATCAATTGAAAACCTATCTTTTTTTCAAAATACTTGGTGAATTAAGTTAAACAATCCCTAGGTTATGCTATTTTTAATCTTTTGTTAACCGCGTTGAACTTACGGTTATGCGATTTATAAGTACGATGTTATGTTATGTGAACCTAATCTTCCCTTCTAGTGCAAAAGGCATACGATTCTTGAACCAGTGGGATGTACCAAAGCAGTCCCCTGCCACTGCTTTCTTGCTGTTGGTCTTGGATAAAGACCTGATCAGCCAAACATCCAAGTATGGATGCACCTGAATCTCTGCCTTGAGCAAGTGTGCTACTGCAACTATCATCACTTTGGTAAAGGTGCAAGGGCCATTGCCCAACTGAATGGGAGTGCTGAAACATAGAAACATGATGGCAGATAAAACACTAAATGGCCCATCCACAGCATCCAATATCTCCTCTTCTTCCTAAGAGATCCTACGTGCCTGTCTCCCATTATCTTGAATTCAAACTCAGACTTTATCTCCACCACCTCTACTGGGAGACTATGCTACGCATCTACCACCCTTTCTGTAAAAAAGTATTTCTTTAGATAAATCCTGAGCCTATCATCTCTTAACCTCATTCTATGCTACCCACTCTGGAGTTTCCTTTCAACTGAAAGAGGCTTACCTCATGTGCATTTATGAAACATAGGTATTTAAGTGTCTCATATCTACCATCTCCTACCTTTCCTCAAAGTATACATATTGAGATCTTTAAGTCTGTCCCCGTATGCCTTATGATGTAGACCAGGGGTGTCCAACCTTTTGGCTTCCCTGGGCCGCATTGGACAAAAAAAATGTTTCTGGGGCCACACAAACGTGCAAACGCTGCAGCAAGACAGAGGAGGGAGCCAGCAAGACAGTAAACACCCAGGGGCAGCAGAGGAAAACACTGCATCGCCCTCGACCAGAGCCGCACAAAATACTTCACTAGGCTGCATGCGGCCCTCGGGCTGCAGGTTGGAGACCCCTGATGTAGACCATCAATCATTTTATTTGCCTTCGTCTGGACCAACTCAATCCTGTTTATACCTTTTTGAAAGTGTGGTCTCCAGAACTGTACACAATATTTTAAATGAGGTCTCACCAGATTTTTATACAGGGGCATCAATATCTCCTTTTCCTACTGGCCATTTCTTTCCCTATGGACACAAGCATCCTTTTAGCTTTCGCCGTCATCTTTTCAACCTGTTTGATCACCTTAAGTTTGTCACATACTATCACACCCAAATCCCACTCCTTTTTTGTGCACAAAAGTTCTTTAACCCCTAAACTGTACTGTTCCCTCAGGTTTCTGCAGCTCAAATGCCCTACCAGGGCATTTGAAGACTTCAGGAGTGAGAAACACATCGAGAAGGAAGTCAGGGAACTCGAGGAATTCATTGAGGAAGCATACAGGAGGAGGGTGGAAGAGAACGAACTCCAGATGAGAGATGATGCAACACCAACTTGGAAGGGGGAGCAAGAAGCAGATGACCTCAAAGAAGACACCCACAGAAGAATACCACACGAGGGGGAAAAATTGGCTAGTCGATGCCCAGAAGAAGAGAGAGCTAAGCACACCGAGGACATTGACCTGAGACCGATAAGAAAATTGAAGAAGGGAAAGTCAGCGATCCTGGTGGGAGACTCGATATTGAGGCATGTGGACAGCCACATAGCAGGAGGAAGAGAGGATCGACTGGTGACCTGCCTCCCAGGAGCGAGAACCAAGGACATCGTGGACAAAATTGGGAAGGTCCTGGAAGGAGCGGAGACGGAAGAGACCGCAGTAATGATCCACATCGGGACGAATGATGTCAGCAGGAGAGACTACAGAAGAGGCACGCTGATAGAACAGTTCAAGATTCTAGGAAGGAAACTGAAGATGAGGACCCAGAAGATAGCATTCTCAGAGATCCTACCGGTACCAAGGGCAGATGTGAAAAGGCAGGAAGAACTACAATCAATAAATGCATGGATGAGGAGATGGTGTGAGGAAGAAGGGTTCCACTTCGTGAGGAACTGGACAACGTTCTGGGGCAAGAGCAAGCTCTACAGGAGAGATGGACTGCACCTGAGCGTGGCGGGAACAAGACTTCTAGCAAACAACGTCAAGAGAGGAATAGAACAGGCTTTAAACTAAGAGAAAGGGGAAAGCCGACAGTCGACCTAGCGTCGATGATTCGGAAGAAGGTATCCCGTGAAGATACTGAGGGGAAAAAAGGCAGGGAAGAAACAAGAGACAAATTACAGGAGTCAACTAACCCAGAAGAGGAGGTTAGAAAGATTGTAGCAAAAGAGAAGACACCAAAGACTGAAGCACAGGGAAAAGAAATGAAGACGACAAAATGCCAGGATCTAAACTGCATATATACTAATGCAAGGAGTTTAAGAAACAAAATGGGGGAGCTAGAAGCCATGGCTAATGCAGAGGACATAGACATCATTGGAATCTCTGAAACGTGGTGGAATGAGGAAAACAAATGGGATACAGCACTGCCGGGGTACAAGCTCTATCGCCGGGATAGGTCAGGTCAGAAAGGAGGAGGAATAGCCCTATACATAAAAGAAAGCATACAATCGACAAGAATGGACACAGCAGAGATGATCAACAAACTGGAATCGCTATGGGTTAAAATACCGGGTAGGAAAGGGCATGAAATAAAGATGGGCCTATACTATCGTCCACCCGGGCAAACCGGAGATAGCGATAAAGAAATGGATGCCGAGATGAAGCGAGAATGCAAAAGTGGTTACACAGTTGTTATGGGAGACTTCAACTATCCTGGGATAGACTGGAGTCTTGGAAGCTCAAGATGCGCTAGGGAGACAGAATTCCTGGAGGCTATACAAGATTGCTTCATGGAACAGCTTGTTAGAGAACCGACGAGAGGAAATGCCACTCTGGATTTAATCCTAAATGGACTAAGGGGACCTGCAAAGGAAGTGGAAGTAGTGGGACCGTTGGGAAACAGTGATCATAATATGATCAAGTTCAAGGTTGAAGTAGGCATACCGAACAGAAAGAGAACCATAGCGACATCTTTCAACTTCAGGAAAGGAAACTATGAAGCAATGAGGGAAATGGTAAGGAAGAAACTTAGGAACACTTCCAAAAAATGGCAAACAGTAGAACATGCCTGGTCTTTTTTCAAAGACACAGTGAGCGAGGCACAAAATCTGCACATCCCCAGATTCAGAAAGGGGTGCAAAAAGGGTCGAACAAAAGACCCAGTATGGATGACTAAAATAGTGAAGGAAGCGATAGGCAATAAGAAAAATTCATTCAGGGAATGGAAAAAGGACAAAACTGAAGGGAACCAGAAGGAGCACAGGAAGTATCAAAAAGAATGTCACCGTGTGGTTCGAAAAGCCAAAAGAGAGTATGAAGAGAGGCTAGCCAGGGAGGCACGAAATTTCAAACCGTTCTTCAGATATGTTAAAGGGAAACAGCCAGCTAGGGAGGAGGTAGGACCGCTGGACGAAGGAGACAGGAAGGGAGCGGTGAAGGAGGAGAAAGAAGTCGCAGAAAGACTCAACATGTTCTTCTCGTCTGTATTTACAAACGAAGACACAACCAACATACCGGAACCTGAACAAATCTTCAATGGAAATCAAGCAGAAAAATTAACATCCATGGAAGTGAGCCTTGATGATGTACACAGGCAGATAGAAAAACTTAAAACTGACAAATCCCCGGGTCCGGACGGAATCCATCCCAGGGTTCTGAAGGAATTAAAGGAGGAGATAGCGGAACTACTGCAGCAAATTTGCAACCTATCCTTGAAAACGGGCATGATCCCGGAGGATTGGAAGATAGCCAATGTCACGCCCATCTTTAAAAAGGGATCAAGAGGTGACCCGGGAAACTACAGACCAGTGAGTTTGACCTCGGTTCCGGAAAGAAACGAACTTTTGAAAACAACCCAACATGGTTTCTGCAGGGGGAGATCGTGCCTAACGAACTTATTGCACTTCTTCGAAGGAATTAACAAACGGATGGACAGAGGAGACCCCATAGACATCATATACCTTGATTTCCAAAAAGCCTTTGACAAGGTGCCTCACGAACGTCTACTCCGGAAACTGAAGAACCATGGAGTGGATGGAGACGTACATAGATGGATCAGAAACTGGTTGGCGGGTAGGAAACAGAGGGTAGGGGTGAAGGGCCACTACTCGGACTGGATGGGGGTCACGAGTGGTGTTCCGCAGGGCTCAGTGCTCGGGCCGCTGCTATTTAATATATTCATAAATGATCTAGAAACAGGCACGAAGTGTGAGATAATAAAATTTGCGGACGATACAAAACTATTTAGTGGAGCTGGGACTAAAGAGGAATGCGAAGAATTGCAAAGGGACTTGAACAAATTGGGGGAATGGGCGGCGAGATGGCAGATGAAGTTCAACGTTGAGAAATGAAAAGTATTGCATGTTGGAAACAGAAACCCGAGGTACAACTATACGATGGGAGGGATATTATTGAATGAGAGCAACCAAGAAAGGGACTTGGGGGTAATGGTGGACATGACAATGAAGCCGACGGCACAGTGCGCAACAGCCGCTAAGAAAGCAAATAGAATGCTAGGCATAATCAAGAAGGGTATTACAACAAGGACAAAAGAAGTTATCCTGCCATTGTATCGGGCGATGGTGCGCCCGCATCTGGAATACTGCGTCCAATATTGGTCTCCGTACCTTAGGAAGGATATGGCGTTACTCGAGAGGGTTCAGAGGAGAGCGACACGCTTGATAAAAGGGATGGAAAACCTCTCATACGCTGAGAGATTGGAGAAACTGGGTCTCTTTTCCCTGGAGAAGAGGAGACTTAGAGGGGATATGATAGAGACTTATAAGATCATGAAGGGCATAGAGAGAGTAGAGAAGGACAGATTCTTCAAACTTTCGAAAAATAAAAGAACAAGAGGACACTTGGAAAAGTTGAAAGGGGACAGATTTAAAACGAATGCTAGGAAGTTCTTCTTTACCCAACGAGTGGTGGACACCTGGAATGCGCTTCCAGAGGGAGTAATAGGGCAGAGTACAGTACAGGGGTTTAAGAAAGGATTGGACAATTTCCTGCTGGAAAAGGGGATAGAGGGGTATAAATAGAGGATTACTGCACAGGTCCTGGACCTGTTGGGCCGCCGCGTGAGCGGACTGCTGGGCATGATGGACCTCAGGTCTGACCCAGCAGAGGCATTGCTTATGTTCTTATGTTCTTAGCATTAAATCTTAGCTGACAAATTTCAGACCATTCCTCAAGTTTCACTAAGTCCTTCAGCAATATCATTTACAAAAATGTTAAAAAGCACAGGCCCAAGAACTGAACCTTGAAGAACACCACTGGTAACATCTCTTTCCTCAGAGCAATCTCCATTGACCGCTATCCTTTGTCGCCTTCCACTCAACCAGTTCCTGACCCAGTCTATCACTTTGGGGCCCATACCAAGGGCACTCAGTTTATATATTAGAGGCCTGTGTGGAACACTGTTAAAGGCTTTGCTAAAATCTACATATACCACATCTAGCACTCTCCCTCTAGTCAATTCTCTGGTCATCCAGTCAAAGAAATTGATCAGATTTGTCTGACAGGACCTGCCTATAGTGAATCCATTGTTGCCTTGGGTTCTGTAATCCACTGGATTCCAGAAGTTGCACTATTCTCTGTTTTAAAAGTGTTTCCAATAATTTACTTACCACAGAAGTCAGACTTACCGGCCTGTAGTTCCCTACAGCATGTGGAATCTCAGGAGCTTCCTGTGATCCGGAAATATGGAAATATACAAGTAAGCCTCTATCAGATCCAGCAAGGCTAGAAATTCCCCCGGTGCCAATGAAGCTATGACCAAACGCACATTCTCCATCCAGAATTGGGGTGCTTTTAGAGCAACTGACTTCAGATCCAGGACTGGCTTCCATTTGTCTGAGTCTTTCTTGGGCATAATAAAGTATATAGAGCTTCTGCCCAAGCCTGATCCCTCTAACAGTACGGGCTCTACAGCTTGGATAGCCATGAGCTGCTTCATCATTGTTTGAACTTTGGTTGCTTTCTCTGGTCATCCGACCGGACAGTCCACAAATAAGTTCAGTAGAAGACAAAATAATTTGAGCTTGTAGCCTTCTGAAATGATGTCCAGGACCCAGTATTCAGAGCAAATCCTCCCTTAGTAGACCAACAACCTCCCTCCTATCTGCAGGAGTTCAGTAACTGACCTGGTGTCATTGGGAATTCTTGGAAGCTGCTTCTGGGCGGGAGCCTGAAAGTTGAGCACACCAGGAGCCTCCAAAATATCTCTTAACTGGACTGACAAAACCATGAAAAGTATCACAACCTGTCCCTCCAGAGGCACGTGTGGTCTACTGTCTGGAAAAGACTTAGGGCAATGATCTGCCTTGCTCATGATCCTGAACACATCATAACAAGCATCTGCTACATAATCCTCCCCCAAAGTTAGCAACTGGGGTTAAGCATCCTCCTCTTCTGATGGAGCCTGATGCAATATAGTATGGTAGGGACATGCCGCTGCCTTCAGCCCCAAAGCCAAGACCTCAAAATATCTTTTGAGGCTTTAATTCACCCTGTGGACTTGCACATCTTTCAAAATCACCCCATCTTCACTAGGCAGAGAAGTTCATTTTGTAGCCTGTTACCAGCGAATCCACTTTAGGCAGGAGAAACAGCTGTTGGAATCAGGAGCTAACAGGTACAAGCTTGTCATCATCCTGGCAACCCACAAGGGACTCTTCGGAGCCTCCCCATGCTCCGTTAGCATCAAGGTTTGAGGCTTAGAGCTGCTCATGACAGGACCCTGAGCAACGGAGGTCTTCGGGAGTTCAAACTTAAATTCCCACAAGGATTCTATGATCTCCAGAAAAGCCACTGACTGAAAAAGGCAGGACACCATCAGGTCCTTTCTTTTGGTCCAGGGCTGCCATAGCCTCCAGACTGTTAGCCCCCTCTTGAGACTCTAAATGCTCCAAAACTGAAGATTCATTTTGAGGGAGAAAAGGTATAGGTTCTGATCCTGCGTCATCCCAGTCTTTCTGCGAATGAACATCTGGTTCCTGCAGTGAACCTTCAGAGGTAGAACAACGCTCTGCGAAAGCAAACCTCCATGCACAACAGCTAGCATGGCCCGCGACAGTGCAGCTACACCCCTATAGTGTATATAAGTCTGGAACATAAAAACCAGAAAAATCAGCAGTAAAGCCCTGAACAGGATGCCACAAGAACATCTACAAGGACTTTCTTCCTTCATCTAAAACACTACGTCGCTATCCAAGGGCTCTAAGGGATTTTTGACCGAAAAAATGAGCCTCTGCAACTGCATCACCCTAGAGAGACCAGAGGAGGTTAAGTCCAGCGCTCCCACCCCCTCACATGCCTCACGGCATGTGGAATATGGACGCTTCTCAGTCAGCCAGCCAGCGCAAATCTGGCATGAATCAGGGAGTAAAACAGCCTGAGAAGCCTATCTGTAATGATTTTAATCAAAATCCAGGTCTTTTGAGGCAGACGGAGGTTTTTAAATTCAAATCAGGAAATCCAAAATGACCGCTTTAGCAGCATTTTGGCACACACACACAAAATGACCAGGCAGGAGAGGGCAGCCGGAGTGCCAGCGAGTGAAGGAAATCACTCGTGGTATGCTCCGACCGCCTCTTCCAGTATTAAAGCCGGGCCTCACCAATCAGGAGCTGCCCTCTCCTGTCTCCCCTGCTAAAAACCTTATTCGCAGTTTTTCAACATTTGCAGGGGTTCCTGGAATGGAACCCCTGCGAATATCGGGGGAGTATTGTATACAGTTTACACGTTAAATTTGTCACAGTTATACTACTGGCGTACTTCTAGATCGTACCCTTACAATGAAAAATCAGGTCGATTCATTGGTTCGAAAGGGTTTTTATACGCTATGGAAATTAATAATAAATAATAATAACTATTATTTATCTTGTAGGTACTCAGAAAAACCTTCATAGACTACGCATGATTCAGATCGCAGCAGTTAGATTGATTTTCAATTTATAGAAGTATGGCCATGTTAGTGATTTTTATTGTCGACAGCATTGGCTTCCAGTTGAGGCACGGGTTAAATTTAAGTTGGGCTGAACTTGTTTTAAGGCACTAACAGGCTGAATTCCTGAGTATCTTATGGAATCTTTTATTAGCACAAATTCTAAACATCCTAGGAAAACTCACTCATTGTTTTTTTCCCCTTCTGTGAAAGGATGTAAATACAAAAAATTTCAGGAACCACTATTATCCCAACTTCATATCAACAATTTCAACGCGCCTTAAAATCGTTATCTTTTTAGGGAACACTTCGGAAGTTAGAAATCGGATGTCTATCCATTTGTATTACTAGTCTTTGTGAACCGCATAGAACTTAATGGTATTTGCGGTATACAAGTGAGTTTTATGTTATGTTATGTATGTTACAGTACAATTTTTTTTATTTTAATGACACTTACCGAGGATCTTGTATCAATATACATTTCTTTGTAATCTATCGGTCGTGGGAATTAGGTGAACAGGAATGTTTTTATTGCTTGCCTAAAGTTGGAGTCCTTCAAAGGATCTTATTTTTGTAATAAATAAATGATTAAGAGTCATTTTCATATCTACTCCTATGCCCCCCAAAATTGCTCAGCAAGCTAGGAGAAAATAAAATAGCAGAATTGTATTACCTAATGGCCACCAGAGCAGCAAAACTAGACAAACTCACCAATCTGCTGTCTTCGACCACAGACTACAAAACCTTCAAAAAAGAAACAAAAACCTTACTCTTCAAAAAATACATAAAACCTATTTAACACGACCAGATCCCAAACTTCACCTAACTATACTATCTACTCCTTATGCTAAAAAGTGTAAGGTTATGCACCTTGGCAGCGGAAACCCATGCAGAACTTACACCCTGAATGGTGAGACCTTAACAAGAACTGTTGCAGAACGGGACCTATGAGCAATCATTAGTGAAAATATGAAGACTGACAATCAAGTGGAGAAATCATCATCCAAGGCTAGACAAATGCTGTGTTCCATCTATAGAAGTTTTGTCAGCCAAAAGCCCAAAGTTGTAATGCCGTTGTACAGGTCCATGGCGAGACCTCATCTGGAATATTGTGTTCAATTTTGGAGGCCAAATTATCAAAAGGATGTGCTGAGAATAGAGTCGGTTCAGCGAATGGCCACTATGATGGTCTCAGGACTCAAGGATCTCCCATATGAAGAACATCTAGGTAAGTTGCAGCTATACTCTCTCGAGGAATGCAGAGAGAGGGGAGACATGATAGAGACGTTCAAATATGTTACTGGCCATATTGAGGTAGAAGAAGACATCTTTTTTCTTACAGGACCTACGGCAACAAGAGGGCATCCGATTTGGGTGGAAGATTTCATGGTGACACTAGGAAGTATTTCTTCACCGAAAGGGTGGTTGATCGTTGGAATGATCTTCCACTTCAGGTAATTGAGGCCAGCAATGTGCTCGATTTTAAGAAAAAATGGGATAAGTATGTGGGTTCACTTCGAGGAAGTGCTTAGGGGGGAGGGCTCTTAGAGTGGGCAGACTTGTTGGGCTGATGGCCCTTTTCTGCCGTCATATTCTATGCTTCTATGAAATCTAAAATGTTCAAATAACTCATTATGTATTACCTAATTTCATGACAATTCTTATGTAATCCGCCTATATGTCATAACATCATGATAATTCTTATGTAATCCACCTTGAATCGCAAGGTAATGGTGGAATAGAAATCACTAATATAATGTATTATGTGTGTCTCCGATGAGGAAAAAGCAGAGGTGCTTAATAAATACTTCTTTCTTCACCAAGAAAAATTTGGGAGTAGGACTTCTGTCTGCTGTTAAAAGGTACATATGAAATTGAAGCCGATATTACACCATTTACAGAAGAAAGTATTTATGAACAAAATCATGGGACCAGATGGGATCCATCCCAGAACCTTGCGAGAACTCAGAGGGGTTCCAGCAGGTCCTCTTAAAGATTTGTATAATAAATCCTTTGAGACAGGGGAGGTTCCACAGGATTGGAGAAGAGCGGATGTGGTCCCTCTTCACAAAAGTAAAGTCAGAGAAGAGGCGGGAAACTCTAGGTCGGTAGGCCTTACTTCGGTGGCTGGAAAAGTAATGGAGGCACTGCTCAATGAAATGACAGTTAAGTTTCCTGGAATCCAATGGATTACAAGATCCGAGGCAACATGGCTTCACCAAAGAAAAATCATACCAAACGAATCTGATTGATTTTTGGACACAGATGTAGACTACTTGGATTTCAAAGGCTTTTGGCACAGGCCCTCAAAGGCAGCTCATAAATAAACTCAGTGGGTTAAAGTTAGAACATAGAGTGGATTGAGAACTGGTTGACTGACAGAAGGCAGAGGGTGACAGAGTTTTCTCAGAAGATAGAAATATAAGTAGAAGAGTGCCTCAAGGATCTGTACTGGGGCTGATCCTATTCAACATATTTGTGAGAGACATTGCTGAAGGGTTGGAAGAAAAAATAATGTTTGTCTTTTTGAAGACGACATCAAGATTTGCAACACAGTAGACTCCCCAGCGGGTGTGTGGACAACAGGAGAAGGGATCTACAAAAATTAGAAGAATGGTCTAATGTTTGGCAGTTAAGATTTAATGTGCAGAAGTGCAAAGTGAATCACTTGGGATGCAGAAATCCAAGAGAGAAGTGTATGCTAGGGGATCAAGAGAGAGACCTTGTGGTGATGGTGTCCGAAGATATCAAGGCAGAAAGAAAGCGTGACAAGGCGATGGCGAGCATTCTTGCCTGAAGAATGCTCGACTCCATAGAGAGGCATAACCAGAGAGTGAGGTACAAAGAAAGGTGGCCAAATCCAGCATGGGGAACGGAAGCTGATGCCAGACAGACTTGTATGGTCTGTGTCCCTCACGTGGTGAGAGACAGGTGAAGGTTCAACAGCTCCATGTGTTGATTATCTCATTGTCACATGCTGCGAGTGGGGAAACTGTGTAGCTTAGGAGGGAAGGGAAGGCATCTTGACTATATCATCTCCATCATTTTTGGCTGCTTATATGGTTGGAATGGTGGTGATTTCACAACCAGCATTTAAACATAGGTAACCTGGGCCTAATATGGAGTGGTGGGCGAGGCTCTAGCCACATTGTTGGGCAGACTGGATGGACCATGAGGATCTTTTTCTGCTGTTAGTTACTATGTTACTGTATAAAGCATTATGTGCATCTAGTCCAGTGGTCTCAAACTCGTGGCCCACATGCAGCCCGCCAGGTACTATTTTGAGGCCCTCGGTATGTTTATCATAATCACAAAAGTAAAATAAAACAGTTTCTTGGGGAGCAGTTACCGGACTGGAGGACAGTTGTGGTGAGACTCGTTGCTGGTCTCGGATTCCAGCAGCAGCGGCTTCCTTTCCTGTTGGCAGCGTTGACAGGCATCCACAGAGACGGACCCCTGACGTCACTGGGTCCGTCTCCAACATCGTAAAAGCAGCCGCTGCTGCGGTTGCGGCCGCAGCCGCGCGGCCCCCTTAGGGCACGCCCCTTAGGAGCCACAAGGAGTCCGGGAGTCAATTGTGGGTAACTTTTATTTGGGGTATATAGACCTGAGTCGGACTCTGCTCTCCATAATTGGATCTAAGATGGTCGTTACACGTCTGCTGCAGTGAGGACGTCGTCGAAATTTTCCTTAACAATGCCGAAAAGACGGGGAAGGAATGCCGGAGGAGCCTCCCGGCGACCCTTAACCCCAGTGGTTACTATTGATAATTTTCTCCGACGCCTACAACGGGAGCAAGAAGAGTCGGGTGCTAGCTCGTTGGGGACACCGCCGGAGAGTAGTGCGGTGGGGAGATCCCCTGAGCTCGATGTCACTCTTAGCCCCGACATTAGGATGCCATCCCTTCAACCGACGCCGCAAGCAGCTAGCTCTCCACGGAACCAGAATGCACCCGAGGAGGTGGTTTCTTCTTTGTTCCCAGAGGCTAGCATGGAGGGCTCGCCGAATATGACAACGCAGAGTGACATGTTCTCTCTGCAAGGACTTGCGACCGGGACAACAGAGGTTGGGGGAATACAAGACGCCACTGAGGTAAAGCTAATTTCAGAACATTTAGACACTACATCATTACAACTTTTTTCACCCACAAAACCCCCTAAAGTCACACTCGATGCATTATGGGACTTGGTAGTGAATTTGGGGAATTCTCTAAATCCTCAAATAAAAAGTTTGGATAAGGAATTAAAAGAACAAAAAGAAGAAATAAATGTCTTAAAGCAGGATATGTCACAATTTAAAACAGAGTCACAAAATACAAATAAGGAGCTAATGCTTTTGAAACAAAATCAAGATCTGTTGGTTAAAGATAATATAATACTCAGGAAGAAGTTGGAAATGCAGGAGAATAATGGTCGAATTAATAATTTGAGATTTATAAATTTTCCAAAGATCTTGTCAACTTCTCCTAGAGAAATGGTGAAAAGATATTTTATGGAAATATTGGAAATTCCTGAAAGCTCCTTACCTCCTCTTACAAGAGTGTATTACCTTCCTGCCAAGCCCCAATCCAAAGAAGAAGAAAAAATTGAGGAACCCCAGGAGAGGTCATTGGACATTTCCGCAATACTGGAACAATCTGATAGAGAATTGGCTGTACCAGACACTCTCTTGTTGTCTGTCGCTTTGGCTCCAGACAAGGATTGGATATTAAAACTTTTCTTTAAAAATAGGTCCAAAGACTTCCTGGGACAACATATTCAGATTTTTCCTGATGTCTCCAGAGAGACTCAAAAAAGAAGGAAAGAATTTCTACTCCTAAAACCTGGAGTGACTCAAATAGGGGGTATTTTCTTCTTGAGATATCCATGTAAATGTGTGGTTAGATATTTATCATTGAAGTATATTTTTACAGAGCCATCTCAATTGATTAGTTTTCTCTCAGTGAAACGTCTTGAAAAAGGAATAACAGCATCCATGGAAAGTTAGCTCCCTGCACTTTAGTAAGACATGGATTTTCTTTTAATTAATTTGAATTATACCTATTCTACTCTTTAATCTTGGATCCAATAAACATTGAGGACTAGTGTGAGATTAGCTAGATTATTATTATTTTATTTATCTATTTTTATTTTTTAATTAAATGGAATTATGATCGTGGTATATCTTAACTTTTGAATCTTAGTTTAGTATATTGTTTGATCTCACTTTACTGTACAAGATGTATATGCTTGGTAATATTGTAAAATTCTATAAATAAATTAAATAAATAAATAAATAAATAAAACAGTTTCTTGATCATATGTCTCTTTCGCTATAAATTACAATATTATTAAGACTAAGCCAAAAGGAAAGATTTATAAACTATAGAGTTTACTTCATGCAAAATTGTCATTTCTTTAATAAGACATTAACTATTTTTTTCTGAGGCCCTCCAAGAACCTACAAATCCAAAATGTGGCCCTGCAAAGGGTTTGAGTTCGAGATCACTGATCTAGTCCATGTGATAGGTATAACAATAAGAATACTGAAAAGATTTGTCTAGGTCAGGGCAATTCTGGTCCTCGAGAGCCGGAGCCAGGTCAGGTTTTCAGGATCTCCACCATGAATATGTACAAGATGGATTTGCATGCACTGCCTCCTTGAGATGCAAATCTATCTCATGCATATTTATTGTGGATATCCCTGAAAACCTGACCTGAGGACCGGAATTGTCTACTCCCGGTATAGGTAATTTCGGGAGTTACCCAAACAAATCTAAAACTCTCCTCTCACCTTCTGATCAATTATTTTCTAGTTATCAACTGTCAAACTGATCTGGCTTATTAGACATGCTGAACTGCCAGATAATCTACTCAGCTACTGGCCTACCGAATATCAACCCCAATTGAAATAACCACCCAGAAGAGGATCCAAAGGTTTCAGCATGAGTTCATATCAATGTTCTAAACGGGATACTGGGATGCAATGGTAAATCTAGCAAGGCTGACATTGAGAGGACTGGCCTCTGCACAAAGATAAGTGCAATTACAGCTCGGCTCCCTGTTTAAGTAGGTCTGCTGAAAATACTGAATACGTTATTCTTTTAGCTTATGACACCTATTTCCAAAGAAAATCTTAAACCACACAGCTGTTAAACATGGCTACTATCAGGTTAAATTTAAGCCACACCCTCAAAAAATATATACAGTGGTGCCTCACACAACGAACTTAATTGGTTCCAGGAGCAAGTTTGTTATGCGAAACGTTCGTTATGTGAAACGCGTTTTCCCATAAGAATACATGTAAAAAAAAATAATTCGTTCTGCAGCATAAAATATGCTAAGATGACATAAAAAAAGATAAATTTTTGGTTATTATTTTTATTTAGATACATCTAAAAACATAATTGTTTTTTAAACAACACACATTTTTTAAATTTAAAGACAGACTAAGTAGAGTCTAATTTTACAGTGAGAGAGGGCAGAGTCTCAGCGGCAAAAACTGGGACTTAACTGTTCATTTTTTTTTTTTTTTCTACCGTGTTTCCCCGATGATAAGGCAGGGCCATCAAATAAGACAGCCCCCCCTTTTTAGAAAAAAATGTAAAATAAGGCACCCCCCCGCAAATAAGCCACCCACCGATACCTGCGCTTACCCGAATCGGGTGGTACGGTGGGTGACTCCGTGTGGTCCCTGGCACCCCCGACACGATCGGGGCAAGAGGGAGCTCAAGCCCTCTTGCCCCCCCGACTCCCCGACACGATCGGGGCAAGAGGGAGCCCAAGCCCTCTTGCCCCCCGACTCCCCGACACGATCGGGGCAAGAGGGAGCCCAAGCCCTCTTGCCCCCCCGACTCCCCGACACGATCGGGGCAAGAGGGAGCCCAAGCCCTCTTGCCCCCCCGACTCCCCGACACGATCGGGGCAAGAGGGAGCCCAAGCCCTCTTGCCCCGCCGATTCCCCAACTCCCCGACAATATCGGGCCAGGAGGGAGCCCAAGTCCTCCTGGCCACGGCGACCCCCTAACCCCACCCTGCACTACATTACGGGCAGGAGGGATCCCAGGCCCTCCTGCCCTCGACGCAAACCCCCCTCCCCCCAACGACCGCCCCCCCCCAAGAACCTC
Source organism: Geotrypetes seraphini (assembly GCF_902459505.1). Classification (NCBI taxonomy): domain Eukaryota; kingdom Metazoa; phylum Chordata; class Amphibia; order Gymnophiona; family Dermophiidae; genus Geotrypetes; species Geotrypetes seraphini. Next base: position 8,536,118 of record NC_047093.1, read on the forward strand.
CGACCGCCCCCCCAGCCGACCCGCGACCCCCCTGGCCGACCCCCACGACACCCCCAACCCCCTTCCCCGTACCTTTCTGTAGTTGGCCGGACAGACGGGAGCCAAACCCGCCTGTCCGGCAGGCAGCCAACGACGGAATGAGGCCGGATTGGCCCATCCGTCCCAAAGCTCCGCCTACTGGTGGGGCCTAAGGCGCCTGGGCCAATCAGAATAGGCCCGGGAGCCTTAGGTCCCTCCTGGGGGCAGGGCCTGAGGCACATGGTCGGGTTGGGCCCATGTGCCTCAGGCCCCGCCCCCAGGAGGGACCTAAGGCTCCCGGGCCTATTCTGATTGGCCCAGGCGCCTTAGGCCCCACCAGTAGGCGGAGCTTTGGGACGGATGGGCCAATCCGGCCTCATTCCGTCGTTGGCTGCCTGCCGGACAGGCGGGTTTGGCTCCCGTCTGTCCGGCCAACTACAGAAAGGTACGGGGAAGGGGGTTGGGGGTGTCGTGGGGGTCGGCCAGGGGGGTCGCGGGTCGGCTGGGGGGCGGTCGGAGGTTCTTGGGGGGGGCGGTCGTTGGGGGGAGGGGGGGTTTGCGTCGAGGGCAGGAGGGCCTGGGATCCCTCCTGCCCGTAATGTAGTGCAGGGTGGGGTTAGGGGGTCGCCGTGGCCAGGAGGACTTGGGCTCCCTCCTGGCCCGATATTGTCGGGGAGTTGGGGAATCGGCGGGGCAAGAGGGCTTGGGCTCCCTCTTGCCCCGATCGTGTCGGGGAGTCGGGGGGCAAGAGGGCTTGGGCTCCCTCTTGCCCCGATCGTGGCGGGGAGTCGGGGGGGCAAGAGGGCTTGAGCTCCCTCTTGCCCCGATCGTGTCGGGGAGTCGGGGGGGCAAGAGGGCTTGAGCTCCCTCTTGCCCCGATCGTGTCGGGGAGTCGGGGGGGCAAGAGGGCTTGGGCTCCCTCTTGCCCCGATCGTGTCGGGGAGTCGGGGGGGGCAAGAGGGAGCCAGGCGGAGAGAGGGCAGTTAAGCGCAGTGCCTGCGCGGAAGGATGCAGCTCGGGCGACTTCGTTGTGTGAAACGAAGTTCGTTGTACGAATCAAGACATAAAGTTCGTTGTGCGCAGCGTTCGCTGTGCGAGGCGTCCGTTATGCGAGGCACCACTGTATATATATATATATATATATATATATAAAATTGGAGGTATGTATGTGTGTGTGTGTATGTGCCGCGATCATGCAAAAACGGCTTGACCGATTTGAACAAAACTTGGTATGCAGATCCCTCACTACCTGGGGTGATATGTTCTGGGGGTCTCGCGGCCCACCTGCACACGTGGGCGGAGCTACAAACAGAACATCAGATTTCACCCATGCATGTCAATGGAAAAAATGTACAAAGCTGCCATTCTCACAGTAATTCAAAAACGGCTTGACCGATTTGAACGAAACTTGGGATGCAGATCCCTCACTACCTGGGGTGATATGTTCTGGGGGTCTCTTTGTTTATAATCAAGTTTTGTGTTAGTTGTATTGTTTTCATTTTGTCAAATATTTCACATTATAATTTGAATATTGTACTTTTTATTAAGCTGTAAAAAAATAATTTCATTCACCACTATAAAGTATCTTTATTTGAATCCATTTACAGTGTTATTGCTATAATTAAATACCCGTGCAACGCCGGGGCATCAGCTAGTGTTCAATAAAAGGTTATGCAGTCGCCAAAAATAAAGAACTCACGTAAATAATGAGTAAAAGTAAATGGACATACAAATTCAAAGTAATCTGGCCACGCAACTTCCTTCAAAGCCAAGCTACAACACTGGAGATACGAGGCCCACACCCTTGCTCGCCTGTCACAGCAGAATTTGTCACTAGGATACACCTCTGCAGTACAAGCAGAGCCATTGTATTTGAAAGGACAATACAGCTCATATAATGTCCTCTTCTTTTCCTGGTGTAAGAGGAATGCTCTGTACACTCACTGGACTTGGGGGTGATCGTAAGAGAATCTTAAGACAGCTAGAAAAGGTGACAGCAAAAGCGAAAAGGATGCTTGGGTGCATAGGGAGAGGAATGGAAGGAGGCCATAGTGCCTCTTCATAAGTCTCTGGTGAGACTTCATTTACAGTACTGTTTATAATTCTGGAGACTACGCATTACAGGATAGAGTCAGTCCAGAGGAAGGCTACTAAAATGGTCAGTGGCCTTTGTCATAAAGTGTATGGGGACAGACTTCAAGATGTCAATACGTACACTTTCAGTTGAAAGAAAGCTGTGGAATGAGGGGCATAGGATGAAGGTAAAATGGGACAGAGAGAGGTGTAACCCGAGGAAATACTTCTTCAGGGAAAGAGCGGTGAATTTGTGGGACAGCGACCCTGTGGAGATGAAAACTATCTGAATTCAAGAAAGTTTGGGACAAGCACATAAGATTCCAAAGGGACAGGAAGAGATATTAGATCAGGGGTGTCAAAGTCCCTCCTGGAGGGCCGCAATCCAGTCGGGTTTTCAGGATTTCCCCAATGAATATGCATGAGATCTATTAGCATACAATGAAAGCAGTGCATGCAAATAGATCTCATGCATATTCATTGGGGGAAATCCTTAAAACCCGACTGGATTGCGGCCCTCCAGGAGGGACTTTGACACCCCTGTATAAGATGGTATGACTGGGCAGCTTGGATAGGCCATAGGGTCTTTATCTTTCTATATTTCTACAAACCCTCTCTCCAAAGCTACTAAAGGAAATATAGGCAGACTCCGGGTTAAGAACGAGTTACATTTTTAAAGCTGTTCTTAAGTCGGATTTGTAGATTTTCAGATTCTTGCTGCTTACCTCTGCTTCCAGCTAACAAAAGGGCCAACTGTTCCCTAAGGTACAGCAGGCACAACCACACACTGTTCTTAATGTGGTCATGCATCATTCCTGAATCTGCTACAGGAGAAGTGTTGGAGTCTAGGCCACGGGAAATACTGCTCAGTGAAATCAAATGAAGCTGTGACCACGTTCTCAAGTACAAGTCATACTTAAATCAGGCATCTGAAACTCGGGGACTGCCTGTATATCCTGTGATGTTTTGATATGAGTATTCTTAAGCTGTGCTGCAGTCTTGGTTGGTATAATCATTTCCTCTGGACTACTGTAATGGTCCAAATGCTAAGAAGTTCCATAAGAGCTCTTTTAGAAACCCAATGTGAGCATGAGGTGCCACTGCCCATTACAGCTCTCAAACTACTGCCTCATGCCACTAATTTACTTTCTTATTACCAGGTGTCCTTTTCAGCAACTCTGGGTCTGTTCTGTTTGTGTCCGAGCGCTTACTAGACAAGCAGGAGCAAATAAACCCTTTGATTTAAGCAAAGAGAAGCTGAAACTTACACCCCCCCCCCATCATGTTTCCAACCCATCTAACACAAGTTACGTGGCAGACCAATTAATATGGATGTCCATTTAGCTACTCTCTGAAACATGTCACAGCTTTATTATGTTTAAAAAGTCAATATCAAAAGCAATTCTGAGATCTATCACAACAACTAACAGAATTGCTATCCTTAACTAGATGTGCATGAGGAGGGACAAAGCTCCTTTCCGTCAAGAATTTGGAGGAAAGCAGAGATTTACCTTTTTAAGAAATGTTGCAGCTGTTTCCCGTTTACTAGCTGTAATGCGCTTCACCCCCTCTGGTGACTGGATGCGAATTATCTATCATGAGACAAAGCAAGCAGTGTTCTTAAAATGGATACACACAGCACAAGAAGTTGGTCTAAAATTCAAACTATTACAGCATGTCCAAAAGAAAATACTGAAGATTTCATTTTTTCACTCCTGAATATTCTTGTTTCCCCTTTACCTTCACGTTGCCCCTTCTAATACAGGCGTCCTCAACCTAGTCATCAGGGCACACCCAGCCAGACAGGTTTTCCACAATGAATATGCATGGGAAATCTACGTACATATAATGAAGGCAGCCCATGCCAATCTCTTTCATGCATATCCACTGTGGAAATCCTGAGTAGCTGGGTGTGCCCTGCGGACTTGGTTGAAAAGCACTGCTCTAATATGCTTCATAATATACCTTCAAGACAAGACAGGTTATTACTTCCATTATGATCTGGAGTTGTTTTTGGTCACGCATTACATGGGACAGTGTCTCAAACTTTTTAAGGTCTGGCACACTGAAATGAGCAAATATTTTTCACAGCTTTAGCGACAATCGTTTTTACCAAACCGATGTACAAAACAGCCCACCAAGTGTTTTTTCCTTCGATCACCCATGGAAATTAGCTAAAACCCCATGCAAAGTAGCCAAGCAATTGATGCACTAACATCGCTTGGCTATTAAAAAAAAAAAAAGGGGTTTTAGTGATCAGAAAAACCGACTGGTCTAGACTGTGTCAGTGACAGATCTGCCTGTTTTGGGGTTTTTTTCTTTTCAAAGGCACAGATATTTTCTGTGTTACACATGCAAAATATCTGTCCCATGAAAAAAAGTTCCCTACCACCAATGGCGGCCCTCCCCCATGACCCCCGATAAATGTAGGATGAGAGAAAATTGGCATCGCTTGGCTGCTTCCCCCATCACTGCTTTTAGGATTCTGCGCATGTGTCAATCTGTCATGTTTGCTTGCAAATGATTTGCACCTCTGTGCAAATCATTTGCATACAAACTTGATAGTGCATCAATCGCTCCTAGAGAGAATCTTTACTGCATATAGCCCTATCTTCAGAACAGATAATCTTCTTCGTGATCAGAAAAAAAACCTGTAGGACTACTTGGACTCCACAGGCACTCAAATGTCTACAGTTTAAGGGATTCAGAAGCCTTTTACTTATAATAACAACAATTTCTATACCGCAGGACTGTGAAGTTCTATGCGGTTTACAATGATTAAAAGATGCTACAAATTGAGTAGAATATACAAAGTTAGAAGCTAGTGATTAACATCTCTAGGGATCAGTTATTGTGGGTTAAGATTGTACAGGTCAATTGCCTAAATACTTCAGGAACAGATATGTTTTTAAGCGTTTCCTAAATGTCTTTTTTATACACGTCTATTAAATTTTAAATAACAGCAACAGAAATACAACATCAGTGCATAGAAATAGCTATACAGAAGTAAATTAGCAATCAGAAATATAAGACTGTAATTTGGAAGTCCATGGGATTACAAAACCCTATCTCTTGAGATAACCCAAGATTGACTGATTTTTTTGTCATCTGTTGTGGTGAAGTTAATCTTTGTTCCCCGGAAGGACACCCGAACTTCCTGGAGGATGACATGGGGTAACCACTGTTTGCCCTGGGATCAGGTTTCCACTAGGTACTTGTGATGTGGAATGGCCACTGTGGAAATACGATCCTCAGCTAGATGGACCACTGGTCTGACCCAGTAGGGTTATTCTTATACCCCATGTCAGAATTTGAGGTCAAACTGGATACTTATATTTCTGATTGCTAATTTACTTCTGTATAGCTATTTCTATGCACTGCTGTTTGTTGTATTTCTGTTGCTGTTATTTAAAATTCAATCGACGTGTATGTACTTTAAAAAAGACATGTAGAAATAAAACAAAAAGAATCCAAGGGCCTGTTTTACAAAGCTGCGCGGTAACGGCCCCGAAACCCATACAGATCTAAAGGCTTTGGGGCTGTTGCAGCATGGCTTTGTAAAACAGGCTGTAAGTGATACCTTTTTTATTGGACTAACTGGAGCATGGTTAGATTAGCTTTCAAAGGTAATCCTTCTTCAGATCAGAGCTATCTGACCACACACATGAATAATTCAGCATTTCATCTCTGGAACTTGGAATACCTTCCCTTTGCCACAAAGCTTCAGTTCTTCAAATCTTCATCTCCAGCTGCAATACCCCAAAATCTACCAACTGTACTTCTACTATATTTGTTCAATACAGTCAATAAAGTATATTTTAGAAAATTATAAGGACTTCCTGCGTGTGCATTGATGTGCTAAAATTTAGCTTTCTGTAGAACATAGCACATGTCTGCTATATTCGAGAGAAAGCTAAACCTTAGAACACCAATGCACATGCAGGAAATTCTTATAATTTTCTGAAATTATACTTTATTGAATAAATTATACTTTATTGAATAAATATAGTAAATGTACTCAGTTTTCTGCAGCTGGGGCTGAAAGTGAAGATTTGAAAAACAGAAGCTTTGTGGCAGAAATGAAGAATAATTAAAGAATAGCTAAGAAAGAAAGAAAAAGTGTATAGTACTTGTCATATTTGGAAAGCATTTTCATGAGTCATGATCCAACAACAAATAACCTTTACAATCTGCATTAACACTTGTTTCCTTTTCATTTCATTTATTTCTGTGCCACCCACTGCCATACAGCTAATATTCTTATAGTTAAAAACAGAACACACAAAATAGAAAAACAAATAATAAAGCTTTTCTAAAAGCTTTACAAATAGAGATGCTTGTAATCCCTCATAACATAAAGCTATAAACCGGGAATTCCACAGTTGTAAAATTTTCTTCTGTTATGGTTTGTACACCATGTGGACCTTCCAACACACTAAGGCTTTTGTAGGTTTAGACAAAAAAAAAACCCCACAACGAATAACTTTTTTCTCAAATGCATCTTGGGCAGAATATCTTTAGCTATGTCCTGGATTGTAATTATGCAAAACCAGAAATGATTCCTGAGCATCAGTGAAGAGGTGGCTGGCATTATGCGAACCTGTTGGCAGGCCTCAGGTAATCAGAAACATAGCATGCTATCATTCAAATTCAACATGAACAATTGGCATTTATCCATTAAAAAAGAAAGACAAAAACGTGTGTGCATTTAAAAGCAAATCTTTTGTGCTGGCCTAGGAATCCTGTCCAATATCTACTGTAGTGGATATACGGTATGCACATATATATGTAGCTATAGGCATACACACACACAGGGTGCAGTGTCTCACAGCACTCAGCATGAGAAAAACTGGGAAACATGCCCATGGATAAGGCTCCAGCATGCCAGGAAACAACTAGAAATGGTAAAATCATTCACAGAACACAAGACATCCAGCATGGAACAGCAATGAAATCCCTCGTGAGACTGGGGCATTAATAAGCAGCTGGCAGCTGCCACTGCAGGACTCAAGAAAATGCTAAAAACAAGACTGGATTTGGTAATAGACCAGAAATCTTTCATCCACATCCAAACCAGCATTCTGATTTCAGAAAGGGACCAAACTCATACGGAGGTACATGGTGGCCCTGCAGAGCAAGGCTTAATTTCTGTTTGCCCCTTTCACTCTTAACTAGATGCAAGAAAAAATAACCAGACTAAGGAACTAGCTTTTTAAATTCCTCTCACAAGCTCAGACAGGTATGCAGGAAAATTACATATAGTAACTACCAGAGTTGTTCCACAGCTACAAGGAACTATAATAATGCAGATGCATCAGCCTGCCCCACTGTGCCTACGAGCACTGCCTAGGTACTGAGCATTAGCTTTTCCCTCTGTCTTAACCACTATTACCACTTAGAGGCTACTATGCTATTCTACACAGCTGCTCAGGGATTTTCCGCTCCCCGGCCACGCAAGTCTGGATAAGATGTAAGGACTGTAGTTCCTTCCACAGCTTGGTACAAAAATGCATCTAGAAACATAGAACATAGAAACATAGAAAGATGACGGCAGAAAAGGGCCATAGCCCATCAAGTCTGCCCACTCTATTGACCCACCCCATTAAGTCTGAATGCTAATGACCTGTTCCTTAACTCAACCCTCGTAGGGATCCCACGTGGATGTCCCATTTATTCTTAAAGTCGAGCACGCTGGTGGCCTTGATCACCTGCTCCGGAAGTCTGTTCCAGTGATCTACCACCCTTTCTGTGAAGAAATACTTCCTGGTGTCACCACTAAATTTCCCTCCTCTGAGTTTGAGCGGGTGCCCCCTTGTGACCGAGGGTCCTTTGGGAAAGAATATATCGTTTTCCACCTCGACACGACCCGTGACGTACTTAAATGTCTCAATCATGTCACCCCTTTCCCTGCGCTCCTCTAGGGTATAGAGCTGCAGTTTGCCCAGTCTTTCTTCGTATGAGAGACCCTTGAGTCCGGAGACCATCCTAGTGGCCATCCTCTGGACCGACTCAGCTCGAAGCACATCTTTCCGGTAATGTGGCCTCCAGAATTGCACACAGTATTCCAGATGGGGTCTCACCATGGTTCTATAGAGTGGCATTATGACTTCAGGTTTACGGCTGACGAAGCTTCTATTGATACATCCCATCATTTGCCTTGCCTTTGACGAGGCCTTCTCTACTTGTTTGGCAGCCTTCATGTCTGCACTGATGATTACCCCCAAGTCCCGTTCCTCTGAGGTCCTAGCTAGCGTTTCTCCATTCAAGGAGTATGTTCTGCATGGATTTCCTCTGCCGAGATGCATGACCTTACATTTTTTAGCGTTGAAGCCTAGCTGCCATGTCGAGGACCAGTTTTCTAACGTGATCAGATCTTGTGTCATACTATCCTGTAGGTTGCTTTCACTTACTATGTTACACAGTTTGGCATCATCGGCGAACAGTGCTACTTTACCCTGAAGCCCCCGGGTCAAGTCCCCTATGAATATGTTGAAAAGGGATGGTCCCAGGACTGAGCCCTGCGGCACTCCACTAGTTACCTCCGATGTCTCAGAGAGGGTGCCGTTGACCACCACCCTCTGAAGTCTTCCACTCAGCCAATCACTGACCCATGCAGTTAGTTTCTCACCCAAACCCATTGATTTCATCTTGTTTAGTAGTCTACGGTGTGGGACACTGTCGAAAGCTTTACTGAAATCCAAGTACACTATGTCCAGAGACTCTCCCAAGTCCAGCTTTCCTGTCACCCAATCGAAGAAGCTTATAAGATTGGATTGGCATGACCTGCCTCTGGTGAATCCATGTTGACAGGGATCCCTTAGATTCCCTTCATCCATTATCGTGTCTAATTTACCTTTAAGTAGAGTTTCCATAAGTTTGCACACTATTGATGTGAGACTCACCGGTCTGTAATTCGCAGCCTCTGCTCTGCAACCCTTTTTGTGCAGAGGAACGACGTTAGCTGTTTTCCAGTCCAGGGGGACTCTCCCCGTACTTAGGGAGAGATTGAAGAGCATGGCTAACGGTTCCGCCAGAACATCGCACAGCTCTCTGAGCACTCTTGGGTGTAAATTGTCTGGTCCCATGGCTTTGTTCACCTTGAGTCTTGAAAGTTCTCTGTAAACATCAGCTGGTGTGAACTCAAAATTCAGAAATGGGTCTTCCTTGTTTTCCTTTGCTTCCAGCCGTGGCCCGTACCCTGGCGCCTCGCAGGTAAAGACTGAACAGAAGTAATTGTTCAGTAGTTTGGCTTTTTCAGAATCTGTTTCCACATAATTCCCGTCTGGCGTTCTAAGGCGTACTATCCCGTCTGCATTCTTTTTCCTGTCGCTAATGTACCTGAAGAAGGATTTGTCCCCTTTTTTAATGTTCTTCGCTAGAGTTTCTTCCATTCGAAGTTTGGCCTCCCTGACTGCTGTTTTGACCGCTGCAGACTTTGTCCTGTATTCAATGTTTGCTTCTTTTTCCCCCGTGCGTTTGTACAAGAGAAACGCTCTTTTCTTATCCTTGACGAGGTACGAGACCTCATCAGTGAACCATTGGGGTTTCTTTTTTCTTTGTTGTTTAGTTACTGATTTTATGTAGCGGATAGTTGCCTCATGAAGGGTCGATTTCAAGGTTGACCACATAACCTCTACATTCTCCGTTACTTCTTGAACCTGAAGCGTCTGATGGACGAAGTCTCCCATGCGTGTGAAGTCAGTGCCCCGGAAATTGAGTACCCTTGTTTTTGTTTGTGATCTAGGGAAGCCTTTCCTAAGGTTGAACCATACCATGTTATGGTCACTGGTGGCTAGCGGTTCTCCCACCGAGATCTCTGAGAGAGCAGTGTTCTTCAACCACCGGTCCATGGACCAGTGCCGGTCCACAGAAATTTCCTGCCGGTCCACAGGGCCAGCACGTGCATCAGGCCCAAAACAGTGTTCTTCAACCGCCGGTTCACAGTGCGATCGATGCGGCGTTATCTTCGAGCCAACTCCCTCTTCCTAACTGATTCAGTGCACAAAGCCACAGGCAGTGGCTCCTACGAGCATCCTGTGCCTGAACCAAAAGTCTTCTCTCTGACGTTGCAACGTCAAAGGGAAGGCTTCCAGATGAGGCACGGGACATGCAAGGTGCAATTAGTACTATTATGGGGGCGGGGTCTGGGGTGGAGATTGGATAGAGATGGACGGGTCTGGCCCACAACTTAGCCCAGTGTTCTTCAACCGCCTGTCCATGGACCGATGCCGGTCCACAGAATAATTATTTTATTTCTGCCGGTCCATAGGTGTAAAAAGGTTGAAAAACACTGATCTAGAGTGCTTTTGCACAATGGAGTGTGACGTGGTGGTTACAGCTAGTCTCAGCACCCTGAGGTTGTGGGTTCAAATCCCATGCTGCTGCTCCCTGTGACCCAGGCAAGTCATTTAATCCTCCACTGCTCCAGGTACTTTAGATAGATCGTGAGCCCACCAGGACAGATAGGGAAAATGCTTGAAGAACCTGTATGTAAACTGCTTTGAGTGTGGCTGTAAACTACAAAAAGGCAGGCCCAAATCTTTTCCCTTTCCCTTAATGCTTCCATAAAATCCTGAGTGTAGGTCTTCCTAAGTAAAGGTAAACATGCACTGCTACCTGCAACAGCCCCTCAGATTAGATTGTGAGCCCTCCAGTATACCTGACTAGCTCACCTTGAGCTACTACTGCAAAGGAACAGGTAGTAACATTCATAAAGCAAGAGACATTTGGGTGACTGTGTTCGATAATCTCAAAAAGATAAATACCAAAGCACTTTGGCCTAGATTCTCTAACCTTCCCATCCGTGTCCGATCCATGAGCGACTGGAGGCAGGCCGACCGATTCACCAACCATCTTCATGCAAATGGGGGTGATCGAAGGCACGCCCTCAATAATAATAATAAACTTTATTTTTGTATACCGCCATACCAATGAATTCTAGGCGGTTTACATCAAGAAAAGCGAATCTTATAAATGCACCACATGACAAATCATAAATACAATACTAAAACAATTAAGGTATGAATTTATCAAACAAGTAGGTTTTCAGTGTTTTTCTAAAAGCATGGTAAGATTGAGCTTGAGGAATTAAGATACTCCGCCAGGTGTTCATTTTACTAGCTTGGAATGCTAATGTTTGATCAAAAAATCTTGTATAATGACAAGCTTTAGGTGATGGAAATGCAAACCAGTAAGATTTGCATGTATTCACATTTCTTCTATGAAATTCAAAAATGAGAGACAAGATAAGCTGGAGCTAAACCGAATAAAACTTTAAAGCAGATGCAACCAAATTTGAATAAAATTCTTGCATCAAACGGTAACCAATTAAGCTGTCTATAATAAGAGCTAACATGATCATGTTTTTTCAGACTGAAGATCAAACGAACCGCTGAGTTTTGTATTATTCTTAATCTGTTAAGAATTTTTTTATGAGATCCCAAATAAATTATGTTACAATAGTCCAAGACAGACAGGACTGAAGACTGAATCAATAACCTAAATGACTAACAACTGCATGGATCGGACTGAGTCGGGGAGAGCCCTGATGAAGAAGCATCCTCCTATCACTGCTGTTAGGACTTCTGCTGGCTTTTTTTTTTCATTTTTTTAATGGGCCAAAAAATATCAGGCCTACAAAGAAAAAATTTTTTTAAAAAGCCTCCCCCTACCTGACAAAGTGCCCCCACCGCTCCACCCAATGCTGCCCTCCCCACCCGCGCAAATATGGTAGGAGGGATGCCAACTCCTTCCTGCCACCAAATGACTGCAACTGGCAGGCCCTGCCCACCCCGTACCTAAAAGTTGGAGCAGGAGGGGTGCTCAGTCCCTCCTGCTCCTTAGGCCTCCAGTGCTGTCTTCGGGAGTAGGAGGAACTGCAAAGTTCTCCTGTTCCTGCTCCTCCTCCATGATGCAACCCGAATGTGGGCCTTAGGCCCAGCCCCGGTGCATCATGTGATACACAGGGAAGAGCCTAAGACCCTGATTGGCTAAGGGGCCTGAGGCAATCAGGGATTTCCTTAAGGCTGAGCAAAGCAATAGCCAATCAGGGACTTCCTTAGGTTCAACCCTAAGAAAGTCCCTGATTAGCTCAGGCGCCTCAGGCTCAGGGGCCTGAGCCAATCAGGGCCTTAGGCTCCTCTCCTTGCAACACATGATACACCCGAGTGGGGCCTAAGGCCCACATTCGCGTTGCGTCATGGAGGAGCAAGAGGACTTTGCGATTCCTCCTGCTTCCGAAGACAGCGCTGGAGGCCTAAGGAGGGACTGATCACCCCTCCTGCTCCCAACTTTTAGGTACAGGGAGGGTGTCTGGTCGGGGGGGCCAAGCCGGCCGGTTGTAGTTGTTTGGTGGCAGGAGGGCGGCCCGGCCATTTTTTGACAGGTCTGCCTGTCTTTTTTTTTTTTTATGGAGCAGATATTTTGTGTGTGTAACATATGCAAAATATCTGTGCCATGGGGAAAAAAATGAAAAGACAGGCAGACCTATCAAAAAATGCCCCCTCCCCCAAACGTGGGAGATTTCTGGAGCAGGAGAGTCAGCAGGGACATGTGCGACTGGTCCCCAGAAGTTGCTTCTTCTGTTGATCGGCCAGCCTAGTGGGTGTCCCAGATTTGTTTAGTGAACCGTGTCCCTGCCTACTTCGCATGCACGGATCGGGATCGAAGGCGATGTTAGTGAATCAGGTTGCAAAGGGGTCGTACACAATCGGTTTGCTTAGTGGATCTAGCCCTTTGTCCAAGTAATTTTAGAAGTCACCTGGACAAAATGTTTATAGTTTAATAAAACTTGATAGATCACCCTTTCTAAAAAGTTCTAAGTTATAGGACAGGAAAACAGAGTCACATAAACAGCCCAAATTACTTCTAGGAGGCTTCCGCCATCACACGCACTCCCAGCTGAGAAAAGTCTACTGGTATGGTGTAGACTAGTTTATTTTGAACCAGGGGCCCTAACCATTAGTCTACTCAAGGATCTAAATTTGTATGACCTCGATGACAGGAAAGTGTGACAGAGAAAATAAGATGAGCGAAATATCATGGGACTAACAATGGAATAAACCCCCCCCTCCCGAAATCCTAGGAAAGCAATGACACCGCTGGGGATCCCCGGCCCGAACTACAACTCCCGGCATGCACCGGGTCCGGAGCCGCCTGGCTGGCTGAGGTGGGGCGAGCCGGAGGCCCCTAGCCCGGCCCGTCCCCTTCCCGGCCGGAGGCGGAGGCTGCGCGGCCGTAGCAAGGCCCGAGCTGTCAGCGGGCAAAAGTGCTGCCTCATCCCCGGCGCCGCCGGCCTCACCATGCTCTCGGCCATGCCGCCGCCGCTCCGTCTCCCGGTCTCCCGCCCGGCCGCTCCGAGCCCCGTCTCCGGCCGAGTGGCTCAGGCGTGCGCGAGTCCTCCCGTCTATGCGCTCCGGCCAAGCACGCAGCCGCCAGTGCCGCCGCGCACAAGGTTCCGCCCCCGCCGCCGCCGCGCCTGCGCCCTGCTGCGATCTGACGTCACAACAGCGCTGGCCTGCCGCCGTGTGGCGTCACAGGCTTTGGCCGCCGCTGAAATTCGGACGCCGTCGGCGCTGCGTTCGGCTGCGCGCTGACGTCACAAGCAGGAAGCCGTACGCAGCGCCCTACAGCTTAACATACAATAGGCGGTCCCTGCTCGGAAGAGCTTACAATCTAATTTAGACAGGGCGTTTCAGGGTTGGGTCTAGGTATCTGACAGCAGTTTCAAAAAAGTGGGCTTAATCGAATGGATGATTTTCTTTTTCCCCCCCTCAATCGATCCTGCTGCGTCTTTGTATTTAAAGCTTTAGAACCGAGGTCAAAAGATTTAAAAGCTTCTGACGATTTTTCTTGTCCTCTATTATAATCCCATACCCCAATATACCCACTTTGGTCACTGCAGTGGCGTCCTGAACTGGGGGGGGGGGATCATATACGGGGGGGTTTCAGAGTCCCAAAGTAGAGCATTTAGGTTTTATCCCCTAACTAAAGGCCATAATTCCTATGAATGCTACCTTTGCAGCATTCCCATCTCCAGCCAAGCCAGTGATCAGAAAAACTGACTTGGGAACTAAATTAGGGACCTTTGCATGGCAATCTGTCAAAACCCTCCAGCCAACCAAGGTTTTATGTCTATATAGCATACTACACCGTATAATTTCTTATATCCTGCAAATTTTCAGCATGGATTCATTGTGACTTATGCTTATAAGAACAAAAAAGTTATAACGTTATAATCAGTTTCTGGAGTTATAAAGTGAAGAGGTTTGTCTTTAAGATTTTCCTAACCTTATAATAAGAAGGGAGCTAATGTAAATTTGAAGGTATGCTATTCCAGACCTAAATGCTTAATAAGTACCTGAATAAACTCATGTAAATTGTTCTGAGTTCTCCTGGGGGAACGGTATAGAAAATTGAATAAATAAATATTCCCCACAGCCTGAGCCCCAGCTAGGTAGTGTTGGAAGTGGTAAAGGGAAAGGGTGATGGGGAGAAATCTTGGACGGAGGTGGAGGGAAAGAGAAAAATGAGATGTTGGAGGAAAGAGGGTAGAGTATATGCTGGATAGAGGGGGCAAGACAGAAGATATTGTTTAAAAGAAGGGGGGAGAGTTAAGAGTTAGCGAAAAAATTGGAGAATAATAGGATGAGGGAAATGGAAAGCTGTGGATCTAGAATCAGAAAATAATATTAAATATTGAACTAAGGCCAGTACTGGGCATACTTGCACGGTCTGTGTCTGTATATGACCATTTGGGGGAGGATGGGCTGGGGAGGGCTTAAATGGCTGGGAGGGTGTAGATGGGCTGGAGTAGGTTTTGACGGAGATTTTGGCAGTTGGAACCCAAGCACAGTACTGGGTAGATCTTTGGATTCTTGCCCAGAAATAGCTAAGAAGAAAAAATGTAAAAAATTTAAATTGAATCAGGTTGGGCAGACTGGATGGACCATTTGGGTTATCTGCCGTCATCTATTATGTTACTATGTAAATAGAAGAAGATAGAGGATGCAGAAAAATAAATGGAGGGAAACTGAAAGGAAAAGGTTAAAGTCAGAGATGGATGTAAAAGAGGAAGTATAGGAAAGAAAAGGCAGAGACCCTGAAAGAAAATTAAGAAAAGACAGAAGAAAGCAGAAACTGGAAACTGGGATAAACATGAATAAAATAGCCATACAACAAAGGTAGAAAAAATTATTTTTAATTTCATGAACAGAATTTCATGAAATTTACTTTTACTGTAAATTTACACAGTTCTCTTTTTATTTTCCAAAGTGTAGAGTGCTGTTTCTCTTTCTCTGATGTTGAACTACATATGGCTTCTTGAGGTTTAAGTTTGATTTTGGTCTACATTTATTTAAGTTTGTGTTTGCTTGTAGTTGCGTTTTCCTATGTAGGGGCCTTGTTGTGAATATCCGATCAAGCAGCTCATCGTCTCAGTTGGGAACTACTCCCCATTATAGGGTCTTCTTCATCATATATGCATTTCAGCCAAGGATTGAAAACGTACTTGTTCCACAAATTTGGTGAAGGATGGGCAGGGGAGGGCTTCAGTGGCTGGGAGGGTGTAGATGGACTGGAGTAAGTCTTAACAGAGATTTTGGCAGTTGGAACCCAAGCACAGTACCGGGTAAAGCTTTGGATTCTTGCCCATAATAGCTAAGAAGAAAAATTAAAAAAAATAAAATAAAATAAAATTTTTTTTAAATTGAATCAGGTTGGGCAGACTGGATGGACCATTCGGGTCTTTATCTGCCGTCATCTACTATGTTACTAAATTCCTATTTGAGCATTAAACCCTGTGCCCTTTTTGTGTGTCTCATACATTCAAGACGATGAAAAAAACTTTATGCACAGACTCATTCAACTCTAACTACCTGCCCCTCCCTCACCTCTCTTGCCACCTTCTTTTGGGTCTCCATATCTATCTGCACCGGTGTTTGAAAGCTGTTTGCCTACTTGAGTTCTTCTCATATTACCATACCATAATTGCATTTGACTCTGACCTTGTCATTATCCTATGTTATTTGTACTTGTATCCTGACCTCTCATGTATGGTCTTCTACTTAATTCCTGTTAACCGCATCAAACTTCATGGTGTATTGCAGTTATAGAGAATGACATGGAGACAAATTTGTCCATGTTCCCGCAGGAACTCAATTTCCCTGTCCTGTCCCCACGAATTTTGTCGCTACCTAGTTGCGATTTACGCCAAAATAAGTGGCTGAAATGTAGGCCCGGAAAACCCTGGCCTACATTTCAGCCACCTATCTATGCCACTGCAGGATCCTAAAGCCAGCCCGCAGCTGCCATAAGCTGATTGTGGAAGGGGAATTTATCCCTGATCAGCTGAGCTGGCAGGATTCCCCAAAGCTCCCCATGGCTCACTATACAATATAAGCAAGATATGGTGACATCTGTACTTGGAACTTTTAATGTGAAATTCACTACAGTAGCCTGTTCTCTGGGCTCAAATATCTGTATTAACATCTGAAGCTGCTTGGGCTGAGAACTTTTCAGCATCCCCTCATAATACAGGCTAGAATGTACTGTTTTTATAACATCTTTGGGTGATAGAAGGGGGTCAGTGACCATTTTTGGGGGGTCATGTTTTAATCCCTCCAATGGTCACCTTTTTAGCATTTAGATGCTTTTAAAACAGGTCTAGCTCCAAACATTTAAAAAAAAAAAAGCCCAGGACGTTTTATTAAAGGTTTGAATATGCCTGACAAGTGTCCATGTCCTAAACCCACTAAAAATACGCCTTTAACACACACCCTTAAGATTTGGTCACAATGGAGAAAAATCAGCCAGAAAGACATATAGAAGGTCTGTTTTGAGAATGCCCACTTGGACATTTTGACTAGCAAGATGTCCAAGATGTCTTGTCTGAAAATAAGCCCCATAGACATTACATTAGAGATTTCTATTCCGCCATTGCCTTGCGGTTCAAGGCGGATTACAAAATAATTACAAAAAACGTATTACAAAAAGAAGATATTGAATCTGGTAATTTCTAGAGGAGATAAAGAGTAGATAAGGTTGCCTTTATAAAATAAGTTCAAAAGAGCCACCTTTTGGGGATTCTCACACAGGCATCTTGTACTAAAATCAAGCACTTAGTTACTGAACTGTGCATTTTGCTTCTGGCTGCCAATGGTGGAAAAACATTGCAATACTTGGAACAATGGCACTGTGATGGCCAATTTTTACACAGCTGGTGGCATGCTGCCAATTTCTTATCAAGAGGGCTCCACTAGTTCTGTTCAACTTCTGAAACAGCCTTGATTCTACAAAATTATTTAACCATCTACCACCCCTCCAAAATAAAAGAATAATGTGTACATAAAATACAGTATAATACTAAAAATTACATTCCAGTTATAACATTTTATTTATTTCATTTTCTATATTGCTCTCCCAGGGGAATTCAGAACAGTTCACATGAATTTATTCAGGTATTGAAGCATTTTTCCCTATCTGTCCTGGCAGGCTCACAATCTATCTAATGTACCTGGGGCAATGGGGGGGGGGAAGGGGATTAAGACGTGCCCAGGGTGCTGAGGCTGTAGCTTTAACCACTGCGCCACATTCTCACCCGTTCTTGGTGAACTGACACATATTACTGAATCAGCATAAAAATCTAAAAATAATGTGAATGAGTTTTTGAAACCAAATCCGTCTTCAGATGTCACATCAGAGCCATAATTTCACAATGGAAGAAAATCTGAGTCATTGAGATAGAACATGTACAATGTTTTTTGCTGATGCTTATATTGCGCCAATAAAAGCTATAACTGATGAATGAAATTCAAAGCACTGGCCAATAAAGTCCCCCGTTTGAGTTGTAAGAAGAGCCTATCCTTGCGGTCCATAGTCAGGGGTGGCGCTTGGAAAGAATAGCTATGCTCTTGCATAAAAAGCAAAGAAAGCTACAAATATGTTCTTCAAAGGTGTTGATTCTTTAGCTCTATGAAAGACTCACAAACAGAGATGCCAAGGAGGCTGTGAGATGCATTCATGTTTCCAGTACACACTATTATAGACAAGCACTGGAGAATGACACGGGGACAAATTTTTCCCCATCCCTGTGAAACTCATTTCCCGTCCCTGCCCCATTCCTGCAAGCTCTGTCCTCATTTGCACAAGCCTCCAACACTTTCAAATCCTAAGTAGCAACATTCTAGAGCTCAGATTGTGATGTCATAATGCCTCATCCCACCAATGCCTAAGCTCCGTCCTCTTCTGCCCAAGCCTCAAACACTTTCAAATCCTAAGTAGCAACATTCTAGAGCTGAGATTGTGATGTCATAATGCCTCATTCCACCAATGCCTAAGCTCCGTCCTCATCTGCATAAGCCTCAAACATTTTCAAATCCTAAGTAGCAACATTCTAGAGTTCAGATTGTGATGTCATAATGCCTCATTCCACCAATGCCTAAGCTCTGTCCTCATCTGCACAAGCCTCAAACACTTTAAAATCCTAAGTAGCAACATTCTAGAGCTCAAATTGTGATGTCATAATGCCTCATCCCACCAATGCCTAAGCTCCATCCTCTTCTGCCCAAGCCTCAAACACTTTCAAATCCTAAGTAGCAACATTCTAGAGCTCAGATTGTGATGTCATAATGCCTCAATCCACCAATGCCTAAGCTCCGTCCTCATCTGCACAAACCTCAAACACTTTAAAATCATAAAGTGTGGTTAAGGCAGAGAATACAGGATTGGGAGAGGAAGAGCAACAAATCTGTCCCTGTGTCATTCTCTAACCAGCACACAGAGTGAAGACCTGGAAAGAAATTGTCTAAAAATGCCGACAGTCCAAATAAGGTAGGCCTGTTATTGCCAAACAGCCAAGTTGATTCATTTAATCTTAGGGCTCTGTGGTAGAATCTTTGGGTTACCAGATGATCTCTAAAACTTGCTAAATTCCCCTATCTAACCTGTTACAGAGACACAACAGTCTAACTGAAAGAGTTTAAAACGAATGTTTATAGTTATTTGAGTCTGTTAAGACCTTACCATAACATGGCTCTTTGACAAAAACTGTCATCACAACAGCAGTTTTATACAGTATATAAAAAATGTCAACATATTTGTCAGGATTTCCAGAATTTCAGAACAGCAAGAGTTTCTCTTCCTGCTTGTCTAGAGAGAGCCACCGTGCCCCCTAAACCACATTTCTTCATGGTTTCTAGAATTTGATCTATAAATAAAAAAGAATATTTAGCATAGATAATTTCAGTAAATTTCTGATAGTTTTATTTGAAAATAGAGATATAAACAGCAAAAAAACAATTAAAAAAAAAATGATCTTCAGACCTAAAATTTTCATTTAATTTACTCCCTCTTTTACAAAATTGTAATGCGTTTTTTAGCGCCGGCTGCGGCAGTAACAGCTCCGATGTTCATAGAATTCCTATGAGCATAGGAGCTTTTACCGCCATAGCTGGCAGTTTTGTAAAAAAAAAAAAAAGGGGGTTAGTTTCTTGACTACACAAGTTTTTATCTTGTTCTGTCTTTTTTTAATATTTTTTTTTGTTATGTTAAAACAAAAGCTGCTGCTAGAGGCCGTCGGCCATTTTGAAGAGGCAGCCATGTTGGGCAGGCGCAAGTGGGCTGGGCATCACTCTTGCCTGTTCCCTCCCCCAAGATAGGGCTCCAGAAAAAGGAGGATGGATTGAGCCATCCAGGTTTTACTTCTATTGCTTTCAACCTGGATGGCTCAATCTGTCCTCTTTTTCTGGAGCCACATGGCAACCCTACCCCAAGGCCTTGATTTTCCCACAGTCTGCTAGGTATGACTTAGCCCCAGATATTTTGCTGCCAGTGCTTAGACATGGCCTGGCACTGAACATCCAGGACTAATTTTGACCATGGCTGTCAGTGTTTACAAAGAAATGCTGACTATTGACCAATTTATGCGCTATATCAGGGGTAGGGAACTCCGGTCCTCGAGAGCCGCATTCCAGTCGGGTTTTCAGGATTTCCCCAATGACTAGGCATTGAAAGCAGTGCATGCAAATAGATCTCATGCATATTCATTGGGGAAATCCTGAAATCCCGACTGGAATACGGCTCTCGAGGACCGGAGTTCCCTACCCCTGCCATATAGTTTACGAAGAACGCCACTAACCATTTTAATATCCAGCCTCTAGGCCAGGGGTGGGCAACTCCAGTCCTCGAGAGCCGTATTCCAGTCAGGTTTTCAGGATTTCCCCAATGACTATGGATTGAAAGCAGTGCATGCAAATAGATCTCATGCATATTCATTGGGGAAATCCTGAAAACCCAACTGGAATACGGCTCTCAAGGACCGGAGTTCCCTACCCCTGCCATATAGTTTACGAAGAACGCCACTAACCATTTTAATATCCAGCCTCTAGTCCAGTGGTTCCCAACCCTGTCCTGGAGGAACACCAGGCCAATTGGGTTTTCAGGCTAGCCCTAATGAATATGCATGAAGCAAATTTGCATGCCTATCACTTCCATCATATGCAAATCTCTCTCATGCATATTCATTGGGCTAGCCTGAAAACCCGATTGGCCTGCTGTTCCTCCAGGACAGGGTTGGGAATCACTGCTCTAGGCCAGGGGTGGGCAACTCCAGTCCTCGAGGGCTGGAATCCAGTCAGGTTTTCAGGATTTCCCCAATGAATATGCATTGAAAGCAGTGCATGTCAATAGATCTCATGCATATTCATTGGGGAAATCCTGAAATCCCGACTGGAATACGGCTCTCGAGGACCGGAGTTCCCTACCCCTGCGCTATATGGATGTTTCATGAGCACAGTTTGGGCTGAGCCTACAGCTGATGTTTTCCTCCAGTTCAGGCTGTCCCTGTAGACCAGAGGCTTTGCCAGTCTGCCAGACTGTTGGCCCTCTCACTTAGGAGCATTATTTTAAGCAAAAACAGGAAGACAATTGTGCAGAATCCTGTCTCCAGCTGATGGTTTTGTTTAGCTCCAGGGTTGAAGGAGTAGGCTAGCAAACTTATAGAAGAAATGCTGTTGATTATGTTGATTTTTAGTTTTGATAGTATGCTCGCATTTACTTGTTGTTTATATTTCTTGCGGTTTTTAGTGCCGGCTATGGCGGTAAAAGCTCCTATGCTCAGGAATTCTATGAACATCGGAGCTGTTACTGCCACAGCCGGCGCTGAAAACCGCATTACAATTTTGTAAAAGAGGGAGTAAATTTATTTGCTGTTTATATTGGGTGATGCGCCCCAGTATGAGGAAGGGATGGGTAAGGCTACATTTGACAATACATTTACATCACTTAACAGACTAAACAAGATCTTTCTGTAACAAAGAAAAATACATTAACCTGCTTGGATATTCCCTCTTGTACAAAACCATTCTAAGAGGCAAAATGACAAGCATTTCACAATATGCATCAATGACACAGTGTACAGGTCTTTTCTCTACCTCTTCCAGCATTTCAGAGCAGCACTGTCTCTCTTCACCAGTGACCCCTTTCCATTCCCTTCCCCCCCTTATTCCTTTCCCAGTACCCGTTTTTTTGTTGTTGTTTTTTTACCTTAACTGCTTTATTACTTTGGCATCATGGGTAAAAAAAACCTGTATGTCAATAAAGTTATCTAAATCTGTCTGTTCCGTTTGTCTGTCTGCTGCACCTGCCTTTCTCATCGGCAAGTGCTAGATTACAGCAAACTCCCTTCTCCCTTGCAGTCTATCGGACGGGCTGCAGGGGGAGACAGAAGCACTAGCTAGGAGACAGAAGTACTTCTTTCCTTTGCTTGCTGCTCCCGATCTGCAGACTTACTGGGAAAATACTGAGGGCAGTGGCGTAGTAAGGGGTGGGGGTGACGGCACTTCTCCACCCTCCCATGCCATGCTTGCGCCCTCACATACTAATCTAATCTTCTATTTGTGCGTCGCTCATACCTATACAGGGGAGAGTGGGGGTGGGGGAAGGGGCAGAAAAGAGGAGAAGATGCAGGAGATTAAGTGTCGAACCTCTTTAAATTTTTGCCAGCGCAAGCAACTTCTCTGGCCTGTTGTTCACGCCAGCCTGGCTCACTCTGAAATCACTTGCAGGTCGTGGGGCCAGGAAATGACATCAGATGGAAAGCTTATGCCGACGCGAGCAGCAGGCCAGAGAAGCTTCTCGTGCTGGCGAAGGTTTAAAGAGTACGGGTGTGGGAAGTGAGGCTGCAAATGTGGCGTGGGAGACGCGGAAGGAGCGAGGAGCGGAGAGGAGGGTATGGGGGGGGGGGCATCTTGCTATTCTTTGAGATTCTGTATGGAATGTTGCTACTCTTTGGGATTGTAGAATCTTGTTACTCTCTGGGATTCCAGAATCCTGCTATTCTTTGAGATTCTGTATGAAATGTTGCTACTCTTTGGGATTCCAGAATTTAGAACAGGCGCTTCCTTACCTCACTACAACACTGACTGGGGTACTCAGGCATCTACAGAGTTGGTGCTTATGTCAGTCTCTTGTAAGTGAAAAATGTCAATCTGTACTAGGTAATTGAACATAAAGTATCAAGCCAGGGACTTAATTATGCCCCAAAATTAAACGTCAAACAATAGCATTTAGTTTCATCCAAAAAAGGCCAATATGCAGATTAAATTGGGAGAGAGGTCCGATGAGGCTCCTCATTTTGAGGTCTGCTTCAGGACCAGGGTAATGTTCACTCAAATGCGGCCAACCATTCAGGAAGTAACTATGCCAGAATCCAAATTATTGTACATTTTGTCTTTAGGTTCATTTTATTTCTATGGATATTGTATTAAGTAATGTGAATGATGTGGGACGAGTCATATTGATTTTTCTACCTGGATTGTTGTCTTTAAGTACAACTAAATAAAAGAGGCCTCCTTTGGAAAGAAGATCAGAGACATATGGAAAGAGTCTGTCCATGACTTCTCTCCCATTTTGGCCTCCAGCCCAGGCCGCCTCAATTCCACAGCTTCCCACCTGAGATGCAAAGGGGAAAATGGAAAGAAAATTAGGATTTCTAAACTCACTTCAGAAAAACTGACCAGCGGGCGCATTTGCACACGCAACTTACAGAATAAGATCAGTTCCAAGCGTAACTTAATAACTTAATTGGTAGCTAATTGGTGTTCACTGGCACAATATTCTAAACGTTGTGTACTAAAGAACAGCAATACTCTTTGTGATCCTCTCAACACTATTTTGTTACAACGCCCATCACTGAAATTAGCTAGACCAGGGATCTCAAAGTCCCTCCAAGTTGAGGGCCGCAATCCAGTTGGGTTTTCAGGATTTCCCCAATGAATATGCATTGAAAGCAGTGCATGCACATAGATCTCATGCATATTAATTGGGGAAATCCTGAAAACCCGACTGGATTGCAGCCCTCAAGGAGGGACTTTGAGACCCCTGAGCTAGACTGATTTCTACAAGGTCTAGAGCAGGGGTGTCAAAGTCCCTCCTCGAGGGCCACAATCCAGTTGGGTTTTCAGGATTTCCCCCAATGAATATGCATGAGATCTATTTGCATGCACTGCTTTCATTGTATGCTAATAGATCTCATGCATATTCATTGGGGAAATACTGAAAACCCGACTGGATTGTGGCCCTCGAGGAGGGACTTTGACACCCCTGCTCTAGAGCTTTTAGTTAGGTTGGACCATCTTTGTGGAACTCAATATCCTCCGCTGTTAATAATTTATTCCGTTTCGTATTCTGTACAATTTTGAAAATGCCTTTAACATCTTTGGGCTCCTTTCACAAAGCTGCACTAGTGATTCCGGTGTGGCAAATAGGAACTGAATGGGTTTCATCGTATTTGCCACGCTGGAATTGCCAGCACGCCTTTGTAAAAGGAGTCTCTTATATTCTATAATATTTTGATGATTTGAATCAGGATGTGTTTTATCATCTTTTAAAGTTGTATGTAGATATGCTTTTGATTGTTTTATTAGATCATAAGATGTATTGTATATCTAAACTGTTTCTTCATTCAGTTGTAAACCTCTTTAATGCTAATTATCAAACGTGATATATCAAATCTTCTTCTGAACTCTGTCTATCAAGGCAGCATTAACTGCTTTTGGTAAAGCCTGTTCTGGTCACTGCCAGCTTCTTCTCTTCAGCTGGATGAACCTGGTGACCCTCACAGACCCTGCTGTCTCCACCTCCAGCAGCAACCTGTTGCTTAGACTACTTTATTCGGATCCTATCTATTCCTTTCTTTTTATTTTTAAATCAAAACATTTTTAAATTTAAGAAATTAACATACTCCAAGACAACAGAAAAAGCACCCAATTACAAAGAAACCATTCTACAGCTTTGATAGTGAGTTACAAATGTATAACCCTTACCTATCAATGCCCCACTGACCTCTAAACAGCTACCCCAAGCCACGCATCCTATCCAACCTTTTAATTTAGAATTATGTCACCTTGACCTGTATGTTAGATAAGGCGGAATAACAAGAGCTTAATAAACATGAACTCATATTTTCTGTTTGTCTACCTGCCCTTTACTACGTCTTGTCTGTGAGGTTTGTGTTACAGATGGATAGACAAATGGACAAACATAAGAGAAGCACTTAATAAAGCAAATTAAGAACATGGAGGCACTTGAATAGGAAAAGACTGACATAAGAACATAACAATAGCCTTACTGGGTCAGACCAATGGTCCATCAAGCCCAGTAGCCCATTCTCATGGTGGCCAATCCAGGTTCCTAGTACCTGGCCAAAATCCAAGGAGTAGCAGAGGCTGCTATAGGGGAAAGCACCCTTCAGGGATTCAAGAAAAGGTTAGATAAGTTCCTGCTGGACCAGAACATACGTGGATAAGGCTAGACTCAAATAGGGCACTGGTCTTTGACCTAAGGGCCACCGCGTGAGCCGACTGCTGGGCACGATGGACCACTGGTCTGACCCAGCAGCGGCAAATCTTATGTTCTTAGAATCCCAAGGAATAGCAAGATTCTGGATTCCTAGAGAGTAACAAAATTCTAGAATCCCAATGAGTAGCAACATTTCATACAGAATCTCAAAGAATAGCAGGATTCCGGAATCCCAAAGAGTAGCAACATTCCATACAGAATCTCAAAGAATAGCAGGATTCCGGAATCCCAGAGAGTAACAAGATTCTAGAATCCGAAAGAATAGCAACATTCCATGCTACCGATCCAGGGCAAGTAGTGGCTTCACTCATGTCTTTCTCAATAACAGACTATGGACTGACAATGAGTGTAATGCTATTAAAACTTGGAATTTCATGTTTCACATTTGCTTACCTCTTCAGATGGAGTTACTACATAAGGAGGGTTGAACATCAGAATATCTACTATTCCACATAATCTTGGTAATAATCCTTGGACCTTGTTATAGAAGAGAAGGTATGAAAACAGTATTTAAATTCAAGTTTATGGTTGTTGCGTCAATAATTTATCCAAAGTGGAGTTTGAGGCAGGTTACAACAGCATTAACATTATACATAAATAAACATACAGTTCAAATTAGAATCAAATTAGAATTCTAATAAAGAATTCTGATTTCACATAGCGTTTTCACCGTCATGCTAAACCTTTAACCAGGATTTCTGGAAGTCATGTTTTTAGATTTTTGCGATCAAAGATATTAGGGAAAGAGGATGGGACTTGTATACGGCCTTTTTGTGATGACACATTCAAAGTGATTTATATATATACAGGGACTTATTTTATATCTGGGGCATGGAGGATTAAGGGCTAGATTATTAAAACTGCATTAAAATCTGATGGGCCGCTATTGCAGTCATTATTGTAGTAATTTCAAAAAGGCGAGTCATTCTTCAAAAACCTCGCATGCAAATAAGGTTGGCGGAGACCAACGAAGATTTTCTAAATTTGCACGTGCTTATCGCAGGTAATAGCAATGGGCACATGTGCAAAATATATGCAAAAATTAGACACCCCCCTCAAATTGATTGGCAGGAGGGATGCCCACTCCCTCCCACTGCTGAAGTCAAGCAATCCCCTCCTCACACACACACGGCAGCAGACCAAAACAATGGCCAATCAGGGACTTCCTTAGACTCCTCCTTATGGAAGTCCCTGATTGGCTCAGCTGCCTCAGGCCCCTCCTAAGGCCGTCATTGCCGCGCAGAAGTCCGGAGGAGCAGGAGGGACTGAGCACCCCTCCTACTTCCAACTTTTCAAGGTACCGTGAGTGGGAGGGGGCGTCCGCTGGCAGGAGGGAGTCGGCATCCCTCCTGCCATATTTTTAAGCGCGGGTCAGGTTTTCAGTGGGCCGGCGGGCTGTTCAGCAGGGGTGTTCGGCCGGCCACAGGTGTGCGGGTGAGGAGAGGAACGATGGTAGGAGGGACCGGGCATCCCTCCTGCCATTTGCGGGTCGTGGGGAGCGGTTTTTTGACAGGTCTCGGCCATTTTTTTTTTTTTTTTTTATGGGACAGATATTTTGCTTGTGTAACACACACAAAATATCTGTGCCTTGGAAAAAAATGAATAATAAAAGAAGGGCAGATCTCTCAAAAAACGGCAGAACTGTCGGCAACAGAGTTACTGACAGGTCTGCAGCAGTCGGGTTTGACAATAGTAAAATCCGATTCAAAATAGCAAGTAATTGTTAGTGAATCAATCGCTTGGCTATTTTGCATGGGGTTTTACTAATTTGCATGGGAGGATCGGATCGGGTAGGAGATTAATCGGACAGCAGTTTAGTGAATCGGGTCAGGGAACGAATGCAAAAGCAGTAAAACTGGTTTTGCAATCGTCGGTAAGTTTAGTGAATCTAGGCCTAAGTCTGTCCCCACACGCCTTATGATACCATTTTAGTAGCCTTCCTCTGGACCGACTCCATCCTTTTTATATTTTTTTGAAGATGCGGCCTTCAGAATTGTACATAATATTCTAAACGAGGTCTCACCAGAGTCTTATACAGAGGCATCAATACCTCCTTTTTCCTACTGGCCTTACCTCTCCCTATGCACCCTAGCATCCTAGCTTTTGCTATCACCTTTTCAACCTTTTTGGCCATCTTAAAATCATCAAGATAGTGATGGAAATTTGAGTGAGAGAAGCAGAAGTTGTGAAGGGGAAGGACAGGTAATAGACGATGTACCACCTTTCAAAGTAATGCCAGAGTGGTGTACAAAGTATTGTAAACTATTAAACCTAAAGGTGGTGATAGGGAGTAAGAGGCAACATTGCGATAGAGGTGAGAGTGTGCCAACGACAGTGATTCTGAGGAGGAAAATGTGAGAGAGACCCATACAGAGGTGTTGGGGTAAATGGGAGAGATGAAAGTGCCGTCAGGAGGAGAAGAGCTGCTGTGTGTCAGGCTGCGGCCTCCTCTCTTGGCCAAAACTTGACTGGTATGTTGAACCCCTTGAAGTTCGTACTTAGAACTCCTTTTACAAAGACCCAGTAGCGATTCCCCTACAGAAAACGCACCAAAAGCCCATTCAATTCCTATAGGCTTTGATGAGTTTGCCGCAAGAGAATCTCCACTACTACTTTGTAAAAGGGGCCCTTAATGACTTATCATTAAAAATGTTTAAGCACGTGTAATTAACCGCAAACTTTCAAGTTCTTTCATCCACTTGTAGCTTTATTATTTAATCTTTTCTTAACTGCATAGAACTTAATGGTTATGCGGTCTAGAAATTGCTTTTATGTTATGTGATGTATTTACTAGTTATATATGCTTTTTCAGAAACAGTTTTCTTTTAATAAAATGTCTTTTTTTCAAAAACTGTGACAAAATATAATATGAAAACAAAAATGTAGAGAAAAAAAACCTACTAATGAGATGCAAAAAGAAAACAGAATCAAGCCACAGAAAACTTGAGCAATCCTGAAAGAGGGGATGCTTTTGTAGGTGTGTGGGACATCTCACCAAGTCAGTAATTACTGGCTGAATATCTACTTTGTTCCGCAGTGCTGTCTGCTGTGTACAGAAAGCTGCTGAGGGGTTGATGTCTGTACATCTGTAACCAAACAAAAATACTTGATCAAACACATAAAACATACGATGAAATCTTCTGCCCAATGTGCGGCAGCGGCCAAAAAACAGGATGCTAGGAATTATTAAAAAAGGGATGGTTAACAAGACTAAGAATGTTATAATGCCCCTGTATCGCTCCATGGTGCGACCTCACCTGGAGTATTGCGTTCAATTCTGCTCTCCTTATCTCAAGAAAGATATAGTGGTGCTAGAAAAGGTTCAAAGAAGAGCGACCAAGATGGTAAAGGGGATGGAACTCCTCTCGTAAGAGGAAAGACTAAAAAGGTTAGGGCTCTTCAGCTTGGAAAACAGATAGGATAGGGGAGATAGGATTGAAGTCTACAAAATCCTGAGGAGTAGAATGGGTACAAGTGGATCGATTTTTCACTCCGTCAAAAATTACAAAGACTAGGGGACATAAGAACATAAGAAATGCCTGCACCGGATCAGACCTTGGGTCCATCTAGTCCGACGATCCGCACACACGGAGTCCCAGCCAGGCCTATCCTGGCGAATACCTTAGTTATTCGTATCCCTCAATGTGGTTTTCAAGAAGATGTGCATCCAACTTGCCCTTAAAACCTTGAATGGTGGTTTCCCCCACAACCTCTTCCGGGAGAGTTTTCCAGGTGTTCACCACTCGCTGTATGAAGCAGAACTTTCTGACATTCGTCCTGGCCCTGTCCCCCCTCAGCTTTGACACTTGACGAAGTTACATGGAAATACTTTTAAAACCAATAGGAGGAATTTTTTTTTCACTCAGAGAATAGTTAAGCTCTGGAACGTGTTGCCAGAGGATGTGGTAAGAGCTAATAGCGTAGCTGGTTTTAAGAAAGGTTTGGATAAGTTCCTGGAGGAAAAGTCCATAGTCTGTTATTGAGAAAGACATGGGGGAAGCCACTGCTTGCCTTGGATCGGTAGCATGGAATATTGCTACTCTTTGGAGTTCTAGAATCTTGTTACTCTCTGGGATTCCGGAATCTTGCTATTCTTTGAGATTCTGAATGGAATGTTGCTACTCTTTGGGATTCTAGAATCTTGTTACTCTCTGGGATTCCGGAATCTTGCTATTCTTTGAGATTCTGAATGGAATGTTGCTACTCTTTGGGATTCTAGAATCTTGTTACTCTCTGGGATTCTGGAATCTTGCTATTCTTTGAGATTCTGTATGGAATGTTGCTACTCTCTGCGATTCTAGAATTTGTTACTCTCTGGGATTCCGGAATCTTGCTATTCTTTGAGATTCTGAATGGAATGTTGCTACTCTTTGGGATTCTAGAATCTTGTTACTCTCTGGGATTCCGGAATCTTGCTATTCTTTGAGATTCTGAATGGAATGTTGCTACTCTTTGGGATTCTAGAATGTTGTTACTCTCTGGGATTCTGGAATCTTGCTATTCTTTGAGATTCTGTATGGAATGTTGCTACTCTTTGGGATTCTAGAATCTTGTTACTCTCTGGGATTCTGGAATCTTGCTATTCTTTGAGATTCTGTATGGAATGTTGCTCCTCCTTGGGTTTTGGCCAGATACTAGTGACCTAGATTGGCCACCATGAGAATGGACTACTGGGCTTGATGGACCATTGGTCTGACCCAGTAAGGCTATTCTTATGTTCTTAGAGTATTGGTATAAAAACATTAAGTAGAGGTGGGCATCGAATATAAATAAGGCAGTGGCATACGTTCAAATTAAAGTTCCTCAAATAACAATTTGGAAAAGGGAAGCCAGAGTGGAATTGTCCATCTCAGAAAGTGTAGGAGTAGCTTCTTCCTTGGGTCTCCCCCTGCACTTCAGGGACATATACCCAAAAGCTTGCCTACTGTGCCCATGTGAGCAGGGGATTTCTGTCAGGTCAGCCATCCATTCACTTTTGGTGGTAAATGGGTGGAGAAGCAATGACAAATCACATCACTAAGTTGTTTGTGACTTGGTACTTTCCTACAGAGGACTGGCTTTACCTCTAAACAAAATCAGCATTTTCCTGTTTAACAACTATCTATAAGAACTATCAGCCAGCATCGCAACTTTCACATTTTGTATGGTTCATTACAGAAAGTGTGTTTAAGTGTCCAGAGAATGCCTGATCCAGTGGCTTCCAAGTTTTAGATCAGGGGTCGGCAAACATTTTTTGTAAAGGGCCAAGTAGTAAATCTTTTAGTTTCTGCGGGCCAAGGGGCAAACTCAGGGATATTTTTGTAGATAGGACTACTTAAATAACAAGCAAAAAACTAGTTTTTACAAATTTATTGAACAAAATATACCATAAGAATCAAAATAATAATAAAAAATATAAATAATAGATTTAAATAAATCCATTTTCTCTGGACACATTTCTTCGGCTGCGACAATTAAACATGATTTAATTAACTCGACGCCAGCCCTTTCCTTCCTTGGCTAATAAATTAGATACTCGTAAACTTACTTTAGTTGCAGCCTCATTTTCATTTTCGTGAAGAACTTGCTTTGCGATGAAATATTGGACATGGATACGCACTGGTCATAAAACGAGAACGATAAACCATACACAGAACAATTACAGATTCACGATAGAATAGCGATACATGTAGTACTATAAATGCTGCCAAATCCATGAATCTTAAACTCGCAAATATGGAGGGGGAGTGTAGTTTGGGGCGATAGACAGTTTTAGGGTGGTGGGATAGTTTTATGGAATGGAGGCAGCTGCAGGTCATTAGTTTTGGGGAAAGGAGCAGTTGCAGGGGTGGTACTTCTGAGAAGATGGGGGTCTTTGGGGGTGATGAGACAGTTTGGGGCAGAGTTTTGTGGAGTCTGGGCAGATTGGGGATATTGGAAGAGTTGCCAGGGGACATCTTTGAGGTCAGAAAACAAGAAGGAACAGTTTCAAAGGAGCAATTTCATAATCACAATGCTTCACTATAACTTAGTTTCTATGCCAGGATTGGGCAACCGTGGTCCCTCGAAGGCCAAAACCCATCCAGGCTTTCAAGATTTCCACAATGAATATGCATAATATCTATTTGCATACAATGGAAGCAGTACAAGTAAATCAATCTCCCGCCCTTATCCAGGGCGAGTAACACTTTTACATACAAAATAATACATTACAAATCACATCAACACAGCCCTCACTTTAACCAAAATACATACATACAAAGTATAAAAATACAAGTAACATGCAAATTGCTTCAACAGCAAGCATCGGTATACATCAGAATATAAAAATGCCTGTGATATACAAGTCACTAGCATGCCGAGTATCATTAAAACAGTGAATCAAGTAAAAAAAGGCCTTAGGGTGTTTGTCTAAGTATTCAGACCCATAGACCTCAGAAGTACCGTGCTGTATGTCTAATCTCTTCAAAGAACATACAGACCAATTACGGCACCCATGGTCGTCATAGGTCTCTATAACATTTTTTTTAGTTTTAAATTTTTATCTTAGTTTATTAGCTTATCAAAAAGTACTTATCTTTCGTCTATGCGGGTGGGGGTACGCACTCCGACATAGGCTATGTTTCGCCCCGAATGGGCTGTATCAAGGAATCCCCCTTATATCAAGCGACTCATGCTTCCCGCTATAGATTTTAAATCAGGAAAAACATCTAAAATTTAAAATCTATAGCGGGAAGCATGAGTCGCTTGATATAAGGGGGATTCCTTGATACAGCCCATTCGGGGCGAAACATAGCCTATGTCGGAGTGCGTACCCCCACCCGCATAGACGAAAGATAAGTACTTTTTTGATAAACTAAGATAAAAATTTAAAACTAAAAAAAATGTTATAGAGACCTATGACGACCATGGGTGCCGTAATTGGTCTGTATGTTCTTTGAAGAGATTAGACATACAGCACGGTACTTCTGAGGTCTATGGGTCTGAATACTTAGACCACAGGTGTCAAAGTCGGTCCTCGAGGGCCGGAATCCAGTCGGGTTTTCAGGATTTCCCCAATGAATATGAATGAGATCTATGTGCATGCACTGCTTTCAA
Source organism: Geotrypetes seraphini (assembly GCF_902459505.1). NCBI lineage: Eukaryota > Metazoa > Chordata > Amphibia > Gymnophiona > Dermophiidae > Geotrypetes > Geotrypetes seraphini. The sequence continues at coordinate 8,568,140 of NC_047093.1, forward strand.
TGCATATTCATTGGGGAAATCCTGAAAACCCGACTGGATTACGGCCCTCGAGGAGGGACTTTGACACCCCTGACTTAGACAAACACCCTAAGGCCTTTTTTTACTTGATTCACTGTTTTGATTTTCAAAGAGGTCTTAAAACGTTTGAGCCTGATATAAATGAGTATCATTAAAACCAGTAAAACAAAACATCGGTGACCCACACTCTGCACTCAACAGTCACCACTATTCCTCTCTCGAGCACTCTCATACTCCATATTTCATCATACAGAACAAATGTCTTTTCAATGTTTTCTTAAAGTTATCTAAATTCTGCTGATGGAAGATATATTCTGGAAGGTTTTTGCATTCTCTAGGGCCAATGCAGTGAAAAACACTGCATTGGCCTAGGGATGTTGAAAGCTGCAAGTCCTGCACAGATGGGACAAACAAGTCAAAGTGCTCAGTAGACCGAAGCAAGCGAGCTGACTCATGTGGCATGATACTCTGGGCCAGTTGTTTGGGGGCCAACTTCTGAAGGCACATGAAGACGTTTACCAATGACTTGTGACGCATCCTGTCCTTTACCTTCAGCCAATATAACATGTTCACGTCTACTCAGTTTGAACAATGATCTTACCACAGAATTCTGAGCCACCTGTAACGCACACAAAACTGACTCAGGTACTCCCAAGAACACCATACTACAGTAGTCAAAACCAGATAATACCATCGACTGCAACACTATCCTAAACATTGGAGCCGCTAAGTAAGGCCTGAGTCCATTCACTAACCGAAGATGGAAATAAACCTTCCAAACTACTGCTAACAACTGCCCTCTCACGGTAAGACCAGAGTCCACAAGCACGCCGAGATACTTCACCTCCCATCTCACCAACACTCTCTCCCCCAGTATCTCAACTGCCTCTGGGACATTAACGCCCAGAGTCCTTGCAACACACAACACCTGCATCTTCTGAATGCTTAACTTCAACCTATTACGGTCCATCCAGTGTTTTATCGCTCCCACTATGACTGTAAGTGTGACGATGCCTCATCAAAATCCCCATCAAAGGGGAGAAAAATTGGATTTCATCTGCGTACAGTCGGAAGGATACACCAAGGTCTGAAAGCAGTTTACAAGATACAAATTACAAGATACAAGATTACAAGATACAAATTAAATAGAGCCGCAGAAACGGCTGATCCCCGGGGGACCCCTATCTTAACCTCCCTTCGACTCGACAATTGTCCTTCCATTAGAACTTCCTGCTGTCTCCCTTGCAGAAACGACTCAAACCAAGCTACAACTGACCCACGAATCCCACAACCCATCAGTATATTTAACAAAATCACACGGTCCACAGTATCGAACGCTGCTGAAATGTCTAGAAACACCACTAAGAATTGTTTTCCCATATTCATAGTGGAAATCTTGAAAATCCAACTGGGTTGTGGCCCTCAAGTACCACAGTTGCTCACCCCCCATTCTGGGACTTATTTCTCTGGAACCCCCAGCCTGATCTGACCTATTTTCTACTTCAGTGACTCTTTTCATCAGGTTTTTCTCCCAGCCTATTTCAGTTCACCAACACCTGTTTGACATTCCAGTTTGAGATTACTTAAACAACTGACGTGCATTTATTTTGACAGTAAAATAGAATTTATGTAATTTTTGGTACAATTATTATAAACATTCACAATGGTTACTTACACATATAAAGTCTGGGATCCAATAATTGAACCTAGAAATGCAGATATCACACCAGATCCAGATCCAACTTCAAGAGAGATCTCAATTCTACAACAGGATAAATCAGTTGACCATGATGACAAATTTCATAATGGAAATTCAATGCACATATTGAGACATGAAAGCTATGTCAATTGCAAATAAGAGGCAATTCTTACCTCACAACAATTTACAAAACAGACACAGAAGGGTCCTACAATTTAACCATCTCCTTTGCGGTCTGAATCTCGCAAAGGAAATGGTTAGGATAGGCTGGAGTGAGCTTCAACGGCAGCTCCAGATTGACTTTGTCATAACTTTTAGCCCTCGGGAACCAACATATTTCAGGTTCTAGGTATAGTGCATCTACCACCCTTTTTGTAAAAAAGTATTTCCTTAGATCAATGGTACCCAACCCTGTTTTGGAGGACCACCAGGCCAATTGGGTTTTCAGGCTAGCCATAATAAATATGCATGAGAGAGATTTGCATATAATGGAAGTGGCAGGTATGCAAATCTGCTCCATGCATATTCATTGTGAAACCAAGATGGAGCAATGGAAAGACATTTCAATATATAATACCTCCGTTTCTTTAATTCGTCTGCATCTTTTTCCAGAGCATCAATTAAAAGAAAAGTGTCTTCAGCTGGGTCATACACCTCACTAAAATCTCCACGTCCAACATGCGAGTAAAGAGGCGTAGGATACATTATACCTAAGGGAAGACACAGACATTATTTTCTGACTGTAGGAAGAATCAGAGCAGAACAAAACAGGATGAGAACCAGCTGAAGTAAGGGATCTGCTTCACAAAACAGAAGATAGTTTTGTTTTACTAATGGCGGAGTGGCCTAGTTGGTTAGAGCAGCAGGCCGAGAACCAGTTGCATGTCAATCACACTTAGGCGCCCATTACCGAATCGCGCTTAGCAGCGCCTAACTTAAAAATTAGGGGTTCATAATCAAAACACAAATACATCCAAAATCCTGTCCAAGTTTGCAGTCGTCCAAGTGCCGATAATCGAAATTGGCTTTTGGACGTATCTAGGGACTTTTTAGGCCTCTGAATTCCGCTGTGCGTCCAGAGCTGAAAGGGGCGTTTTTAGAGGAGTGGTTAGGGCAGGATGTGGGCCGACCTAGACCTAGTCATCCTGCAGTGATAATCGAAAGTTTGACGAGATTTCCTGGATGGAACTTATACGTTGTGACTTAGACAAAGTAAAATCAGGTATAAGTGCACAAAATGTATCCAAAGTGACCAGATAACCACTGCAGAGACCAGGTAAAGACCCCCCCTCCCCCCCGTATTCACTGATCCCATTGCATCCCCACAAAGATCAGAATAAAAATGTTCATACCTGCCTCCGGAACATCAGCAGCTGGCATAGGAAAGCCTAGCAGAGATGCACAGAGGTGGCTTAGGTAGTCTGGGGGGTGGGCTAGCGAAACATAGAGAGGAGGACCTAGGCCCATAAGCCACTCTAACCACAACATTCATAGTGGAAACTGTGAGCCCCCCCCCCCCAAACCCTACTGTGCTGCCATACAGGTTGCAACTAAAAACATAAGAATTGCTGGGTCAGACCAGTGGTCCATCCTGCCCGGCAGTCCGCTCACGCAGCAGCCCCCAGGTCAAAGACCAGTGCTCTAAATGAGTCCAGCCTCACCTGCGTACGTCCCAGATTAGCAGGAACTTGTCCAGCTTAGTCCTGAAACCCTGGATGGTGTTTTCCCCTATGACAGACCTGCATTGGGGTTGTAGCCAGGTGGGTATAGTGGGTTTTGGAGGTGTTTTGGGGGCTCACAATGACCCTCAAGGGAGTTGTACTGAGATGTTTATGTGGCACCCTTTTTGTGAAGTTCACAGCAGTGCCTTGTAAAGTGCCCCACTACTCTGTTGCCATGTCTGGGAGCCCAGTTCATCACAATGCTGGCCCCTCCCACCTCCAAAAGGTCTTGTTCTGGGCGTTTGGGACTTGGACGACTTTTTGGACAAGAATGCGGTATAAAGATAGACAACTTGGCGGTCTGGACGATCAAATGCCTGGATGTACAGACAGATGATTTTTTGGGGAAAAAATATTTTGGACGTATTTTTCGAGAACTGACATCCCTTTCGATTATGCCCCTCCATGTGCCTGTAATGAAGACCAGGGTTTTAAAGGCCTACATTATAGCCGCCTAAGTCCTTTAGAGAATTGCATCGAATGGCGCCTAAGTCCTTCTCAGTCCCTAAACACGCCAACTTAGGTGTTAGGCGCCACTAGGTATCATGCGACAGGCTGCTTTTTTGAGCCAATTTACTAATTAACCGTCTCCTTTACAATGCTGCGCTAACATTTTTAGCGCCAGCCGCCATAGCAATTCTATGAGTGTGGGAGCTGTTACTGAAAACGGGACATTTTTGGTGTCCCGAAGCGGTGGGTCGGGACAACGGGACGGTCGGCCCGAAAACGGGACTGTCCCGTTGAAAACAGGATGTATGGTCACCTTATGTATACCACCTTTTTTTTGTTATAGTTATACAACCACACTCAAAGCAGTTTACATACGGGTACTTGAAGCATATTTTCCTCTGTTCAGTGGGTTCACAATCTATCTAATGATGTACCTGAGGCAGTGGAGGATTAAGTGACTTGCTCAAGGTCAGAAGGAGCAGCACAGGATTTGAGCCCACAACCTCAGGGTGCTGAGCCGCCCCCCCCCTAAAAAAGTATGAGACGAACCCCTTACTTATGTCTGGGAACCCTAGAAATGTCTCTTTAAATCGCATACATCCTCAGCTCGGATTTAAAAGGTGGGGGAGGGGTCGCACTTACCACATAGTCCATTTAAGCTGTACATTCAAAGCCACGGCAAAGCCCCGCCTCCCGCCACTGACGGACAAACAAGGCAGCCAATGAGCTCCCCTCGTCCAACGGCGGGCTCCCGGAAGCTGTGCGCGTCAGCTTCCGGTGACGTCGCGAGCTCTTTCTTTCTTCGACGGCGGCGAGCGAGGCGCCATGAAGGCATCGGGGACCGTAAGGCCTTTTCCCGCCGCTCTTTGCCGTCCGGGGCCCGCGAGGCCGCTCGAAGCGCGACGGTTAGGGGGGGAACCGGGCGGCGGGCGGGAGCCGTGGCGGGGGCCGCCGAAGCGGGGCTTGGCTGCTTTTTTTGCGGTGGCGGCTTCTCGGGGACCAACATGGCGTCTTAGCATGTGGCGGTTGCGGGGTTGGAGGGCTCGAATTCCAGTGGGGCGGGGGCGACTAGAGCAGCTGCTGACTTTGAGCTCTGGAAGGGGGGAGAGGGGTTTCTCTTCAGCCATCCTTGGCTGAGCCCCTTTTCATTGTCTTTCTCTTTTTCCTATATAGAAGCATGACCCATCCCAAATGGCCCATCCGCAGGAACCATTATCTCTTCCTCGCAATCCAGTCGGGTTTTCAGGATTTCCTTGCACTGCTTTCATTGTATGCTAATGGATCTCATGCATACTCATTGGGGAAATCCTGAAAACCCGACTGCCATATTTTTACAAGTCCAAAATTCTTCAAGCAAAAACAGATGTCGAATGCAAAAAAACAGCTACGCTCTATGGGATCGTTCTCTAACTTCAAAAAATCATGAAAATCCTGACCCATTTGTCTTGCCTTGTTAGTCATATTTACATTGTCTGTTTCCCTTTGATTATTGTAATTCAATATTTTAATGTTTTTTACATCGCTTAGAATTCGGAATAAGCGATTAATCAAATACTTAATAAACTTGGAAACTTGGATTGCGGCCCTCGAGGAGGGACTTTGACACCCCTGGTCTAACTGCAGTGCCATTAGTTTATCACATCTGTCTCTTATCTACACTTCTCCCTCTGGATTCACGGGGGATAGGGACAGAGCCGGACCGTGAATGGTGAAATACTGCCAATATCTTCTGGTCCGGCTCTGACCCACCCCCACCTCCCTCCTGGCATCCCGGCCTTACCTGGTGGTCTAGCAGGCTTTCGGGCAGATCGCCAATAGGAAATAGCTGCCGTGAGTTCCCGTAGTCTCTCGAGACTACAAAGGGAACTCCCCACAGCCATTTCCTATTGGCGATCTACACGGGGCAGGAATGTAGGAAGATCGCTCCTGCCCCGAAAGCCCGCTAGACCACCAGGTAAGGCTGGGACGCCAGGGGGAAGGCTAAACTGTGGGGGGGGGGGTCTTTTTTCCCCCTCCCCAAAAAATCACGAATATGTGAAATTGCGATTGCTGAAACCGCGAATAGGGGGGAAGTGTATTAAGATGCTTTAATGCAGGGATCTCAAAGTCCCTCCTTGACGGCCGTAATCATGTCGGGTTTTCAGGATTTCCCCAATGAATATGCATGAGATCTATTCGCATATAATGAAAGCAGAGCTCATGCATACTCATTGGGGAAATCCTGAACACCCGACTGGATTGTGGCCCTCGAGGAGGGACTTTGACACCTCTGGTCTAACTGCAGTGCCATTAGTTTATCACATCTGTCTGCTATCTATTAAGATGCTTTAATGCAGGGATCTCAAAGTCCCTCCTTGAGGGCCGCAATCCAGTCGGGTTTTCAGGATTTCCCCCAATGAACATGCATGAGCTCTATTTGCATGTATTGCTTTCATTGTATGCTAATAGATCTCATGCCTATTCATTGGGGAAAACCTGAAAACCCGACTGGATTGCGGCCCTTGAGGAGGGACTTTGACACCCCTGCTCTAAGAGATCCTACGGGCCTATCCCAGGCTTTCTTGAAATCAGACACAGGCTCTGTCTCCACCACCTCTTCCACTGTTCCACGCTTCTACCACCTTTTCTGTAAAAAAAAGTATTTCCTATCAACTCTTAACTTCATCCTATGCCCTCTCATTGCAGAGTTTCCTTTCAAATGAAAGAGACTCAACTCATGCGCATTTATGCCATGTAGGTATTTAAACATCTCATGATATCTCCCCTCCAGCCTCCTCCAAAATATACAGATTGAGATCTTTAAGTCTGTTCCCATACGCCTTATGACAAAGACCACACACCATTTTAGTAGCCTTCCTCTGGACCGACTATCCTTTTTATATCTTTTTGAAGGTGTCGTCTCCAGAATTGTACTCAATATTCCAAATGAGGTCTCACCAGAGTCTTACACAGGGGCATCAATACCTCCTTTTTCCTATTGGCCATACCTCTCCCTATGTACCCTAGCATTTTTCTAGCTTTCGCCATCACCTTTTCAACCTGTTTGGCCATCGCATACAATCACACCCAAGTCCTGCTCTTCCGTCATGCACATAAGTTCTTCACCCCTAAACTGTACCGTGCCCTCTGGTTTTTGCAGCCCAAATGCACCACCTTGCATTTCTTAGCATTAAATTTTAGCTGCCAAATTTCACACCATTCTTCAACCTTCGCCAGGTCTTTCTTCATGTTATTCACAACATCCTGCGTGTCTACCCTATTGCAGATTTTGGTGTCACCAGCAAAGAGGCAAATCTTACCTGACAACAAACCCTTCAGCACTATCCTTTATAAAAATGTTGAAAAGAATAGGCCCAACAACAGAACCTTGAGGCACACCACTGGTAACATCCCTCTGTTGCCTTCCACTCAACCAGTTCCTGACCCATCCCGAGGGCTCTCAGTTTATTTATCAGACATCTCTGTGGAACACTGTCGAAGGCTTTGCTAAAATCTAAATACACCACATCTATCAAACATCCTCTATCCAATCTCTGGTCACCCACTCAAAGAAATTGTCCTCATCTCGAAAAAACAGAGAATATGACAATAGCTAAAGTTCCACTATGTACAGTCCCCAGCTAATCTCTTTTTCTCTATTACTTCACACCTCTGAGCTTATTCTTAGTTTTAGGGTGCTGCCGTTCCTGAAGAGAATGCGGCAGCGAAAATGTTAACTTAAAATGCTTAGAGCAATTTATGGTGCTTTAACTTACAGAATGGAAAAACAAAGGTTTGTGGTAAAGGACTAAATTTAGCTGCACTAACCACCTGGATAAGGATTAAATTTTGATTTCATTTAAAACAAAAATTAAGTATACCTATTCAAAAACCACAAAATATCTTGTGGGGCGAGTTTGTGTTTTTTCTCGTTTTCTTGTGCAGATAGATGGTAAGATACAGATGGAGATGCATTTTGAAAGTAAAATGATGACAGGTACAGCAATACTTGTACAATTAGTTTCATGGCAACATATTAAATGAATGCTTTGAAAAGTGGAACATAATTTTACAACTTTATATAGAGCTGCTTTTTTTGTATTGCTACAAATGGAATGCCTTTTGCAGTTCAGAAAGGGGGTGAAAACTGCTTTTTGGGTGCTAGTCATGTGGCAGTGTGAGTCAGAGCAGCTGTTTTATTCTACTTTGTATTTGTCTGTATTTTAATTATGACTTTGTATGTGATTTTGTTTCCCGCCTAGATTTTTGTAGATAGGTGGGCTAGAAATAATGTTAAAATAAATCTGAGTGGGTAAATTGATAATCTTTCTTTCAAATGAACATATTTAGTGAGTGAAGAAGGTTGGAGCCTTTTACATGAAGCAAATCAAGTGTTTAATTCAAATATGTTCTCTTTTTTTTTGTCCCCCCAGTTGAGGGAGTATAAGGTTGTTGGGCGCTCCCTGCCCACGCCTAAATGCCCAACGCCGCCTCTCTATCGTATGCGAATCTTTGCACCTAATCATGTGGTTGCCAAGTCCCGTTTCTGGTACTTTGTTTCTCAACTTAAGAAGATGAAGAAATCATCAGGAGAGATCATATACTGTGGACAGGTATTGATGTTTAACACATTTATGTGGCCCTTTAACATATGCTATGGGCTCCTTAGCATCTTTCAGGTGTGAATTCCATAACCATGAGGGTATATAGGAATATGTTGGATTTTCTAGTGTCCTGTAGGGGAACACAGTCATCTGGCTTCCATAGAGAATACAGGCTTAACGGGCATACATTTAAAAAATTATCTCAAACTGATTTGTAAAACTAATTGGTTACCTGTGTAGTGTATTAAGAGCAGGCGTAACATACATGCATTTTCAGGTAATCCAAATAAGTCAAATTGTATGTATATAACATGTCCATTAAAATCTATGTAATATGTTAATAATATTCATATGGGAATATGTTATAAATGGTACGTTATTAATATGTAACTTTATATTACATTACTGACTTCTATTCCGCCTGTACCTTGCAGTTCAAGGCGGATTACATCAAAAGATGACTGGACATTTCCAGGAAAAATTACAATTTAAAGAGCTGGTTACATAATAGAGTCGTGAGGGGGGATTAAAAGATAAGTCGAAGAATAAGGATTACGTTTCAGAGAGGTTACGTAGTGGATGCTGGAAGCTTTGATGAGTTATAGGGGAATAACTGCTTACATAAAACGCTGACCAGCACAATTCAGAGTAGGATTATACACTTATGTATACACACAAGTGGATGTGAAACTACAAACTTGTCTCACCTGTTTTTAGTGCTCAAAAAAACTGCATCATCTGGATCTAAAATCAAGTGTTTTACAACTGTTTAAATTATTTAAAGAGGCATTGAAAGAATTAATGAATCCCTCATTAAAAAAGGGGGAGGGGGCTCATAGCTCACATGTCCCTAAAACACTAAGGTAAGCATTGAACTGACGTTGTTTGAGAACATAAGAGCTGCCGTACTGGGATAGACCGAAGATCCATCAAACTCAGTAGCCTACCGATCCAGGGCAAGCAATGGCTTCACCCATGTCTTTCTCAATTTCCTCCAGGAAATTGTCCAAACCTTTCTTAAAACCAGCTACACTGTCCACTCTTACCACAACTTCTGGCAATGCATTGAACTTAACTATTCTTTGAGTGAAAAAATATTTCTTCCTATTGGTTTTAAAAGTATTTCCGTGTAACTTTGAGTGTCCCCTAGTCTGATATAGAGACTGTTTGTTTAATGGTAAATATGCATGTCTGTCAACTACCGCATTATCTCGCTGTAAGATATATAGCCTAAACTATTTTTTAACTAAAACATGAAATCCTTCCAATTACAGTGAAACCTCGGTTTGCAAGTGTTTTGTAAGACGAGTAAAACACTCGAGCAAACTGTAACTCGCAAACCGAGCATTGACTCGATTTGCGAGCCCCCACCCAACCCGACCACGGGAACCAACAGTATTGCTCCCCCCGAGGCCACCGGCGCTGCTCCCTCCCTTCACGATCGTCTCCTCCCCATCTACTGACCGGCCCTGTCCTTACCCGTGTGCCACCGGAGTTAGAAAGGGCCTGCTGCCAGTGTGCTGCTGAGCCTTGAGCATCTGCGCATGCTCAAGGCCTTCTGGATCTCATCCTCACCGAGATTTTCATGAGACTCAAGATCTCATGAGAATCTCAGAGAGGGTGAGATCCAGAAGGCCTGAGCATGCGCAGATGCTCAAGGCTCAGCAGCAGACTGGCGGCAGACACTTTCTATCACCGATGGTGCAGGGATAAGGACAGGGCCAGTCGGGGAGGGGGGGGGAAGAGGCGATAGCAGCACCGGTGGCCTCGGGTGGAGCATGGGAGTCGGGGTGCGTCCGGCAGGAGTGAGCTAGCACCTGAGAGTCCCAGCAAAGGGGGTAGTGGCATCCGGCGGGGGGGGGGAGGGGGCAGCATCCGGGAGCAGCAGAGCCAACAGTGTCCAGTCCAGGCTCTGTGGCGGAGGTGGCGGTTTGCTTACAGCCAGCACCATCCGCAGTGAGAGGCAGCGAACAGCAGCAGAGGAGGAGAATTGGAGGAGCCGCGTGGATAGGTCTGTGGCAGAGGTAGCGGTGGAGATGTCCCTAATAGTAATTAAGTTTATCCCAGGACAAGCAGGCATGATATTCTCACATGTGGGTGACGTCATCTACGGAGCCCCGATGCGGAAGCATTTTCAAGCAAACTTGATTGAAGATTTAAGTTTGCTCTGCTGCTCCACGCATGCGTGCCTTCCTGCTCCACTAGGGGGTGCATCCCCTCCTGGTCTCCAGTTCAAAATTTTCCGCTGAGCCAAGAAGTCGTGTTTTTTCAGGCTCTGCCCCAACTGCCTTCTAGCACCGCAATTTTTCTTGTTTTTTCTCGATTAAGTCGCTGTGCGCAAATTTTTCTTTCTCAACTTGATTCCTGCTTCGTTTTTGACGACCCGGAGGCTTCCGGGTCCCCGTGGCCGCGTGGCTACTCGAGCCGCGGACACTTTCGATTCTATGTCCTGGCCTTTGACCGGCTTTAAAAAGTGCACCCGGTGCGAGCGGCTTCTTTCCATCACAGACCCGCATCGCCGGTGCATCCTTTGCCTGGGGGCCGCTCATCCAACCGACTCCTGCCCCCAGTGCGCTACTTTCCAGAACCGGGCCCTCCGTCGAAGAAAAGCCCGCATGGCGGATCTTTTCGCCCCAGACCAACCCTCGGCCTCGAGGTCGGCCCCGGTCTTGACCTCGGCCCCGAATACCTTGGCATCGCCTCGAGACTCGACTCCGAAGTCCTCGGGACAACAGAAAACCTCGTCTCCGGGTAAGTCCCCTCTTCCCTCTTCAGGTTCTTTACCAGCAAAGAAACCAACCTCGGGGACACCGGCGACGCATAGCGGAAGCCCCATGCTTACAGCCCCGGCGAAGCCCTCCAAGCCTTCGGGCCGTGCCTCCACCACACGGGAATACTCTGATACGAGGTCGCCCCCGGTGTAGTGCACCGAGGCAGTGGACATGCCTTCGATGCTGTCCGTGCCTCTCTTCCAGGACCTACTCTGAGCAATGATCTCGTCGGAGCTGTCCGCTGCAATGGCCCATCTACAACCGGCCACGACCCCGCATGTGCCAGACCAGCCTGAGCCTCGCGTCGAGCCACCTCGGGGAAAAGTGCACAAGCTTCGCCGCATCTCATCCTCCTCTGACTCCTCGCCGAGGCGCTCTCCCGCCACAGGGCAAAACGTCGTGCTAAACCGACAGAAACCTCGAACCGCCGTACCTCCAAGAAGGCCCGGAGTTCCCCCACTCTACGAGGCCGTTCCCCTACACCTCATACGGGACCGCTCAGGGTGGCGGAGTTATCACTCTCCAACCTGCGCATCCTCCGAACTCCCCCTCGGACCGGGGCTCCGATCCGAGCTGTCAGACTTTCACCGAGGGAGTCCGGGTTGAGATCACCGATTTGACATCGATCGGTACCCCGAACCCCGGCATCGTCGGAGATCCACAACCCCGGAACACTTTCACAGTGCTTCCCCGGTCTCGGAACGTGGATCGGAGCGGGAACCTCGATACTCGAGGGAAGCCTCCCCGTCCTTCTCCACCCGACGGATGTCTCGTTCACCGACCCCACACGGGGCCTCAGGAACATCCCGCCCATCCTTCACTCGCTTTGTCCAGGACATGGGCCACGCTTTGGACTTAGACCTCCAGTCCGACTCCAGATACTCAAAGGAGTACCTAGCAGAGCTGGACATGCCATCACTGCCCAGAGAGTCCCTTCGCTTACCGCCTAATCCGGTACTCCAACAGGCTTTCTTCAGGAACCTGGAGACCCCTTATATGGTCACAGCCGTCCCCTCCAAAATGGAGGCCAAGTACCGTACGGTACCCTACCCGGGGTTTGAACAACTACAGCTCTCCCACCAGTCGCTGTTGGTAGAATCGTCCCTGAAAAAGGTGCACCCCTCCCGGGTCTCAGCCACGGTCCCCCCAGGTCGGGAAGGCCGAACCCTGGACAAGTTCGGCAGGAGACTTTATCAAAATGCGATGATGGCCTCTAGGGTGCAAAGCTACACTTTCACCTTCACATCCTACCTCAAACACCTCATCGGACTACTTTGAGCCTTTGAGACTGACCTACCAGCCTCTCGTCAAGGAGCGTTTAGCCTGCTTGTAGAGTCCCTCTCCAACCTACGCCTCCATCTATTCCATGCGGCCTACGATGGCTTCGAACTCTCCTCCAGAGAGGCAGCCTTTGCTATCGCCATGCGCCGACTAGCTTGGCTGCGCCTGGTCGACATGGACCCCAACTTACAGGATCGGTTGGCTAACCTCCCCTGCGTGGGAAAAGAGCTGTTTGACGACACTATCGAGGCGGCTACAAAACGCCTCTCTCAACATGAACGCTCATTTGCCTCCCTTGTCCGGCAAAAGCCAAAACCGCCCGCGTCCAGGCCATTCAGGGCCCCTCCGCGCCGCTACCAGCAAAAATCCACTCCTGCTTTCTCCCGGCCTCCGCCCAGGCGTCCGCAAACCCACCACCGGGCCCCACCCAAATCCCAACCGCCTGCAACTACCAAACCATCCCCGTCCTTTTGACAGGATACGCGGAAGGGGGCTGACCCCCTCCGCCAGAGTTCCGGGCTCCCTACCTATCGGGGGCCGCCTCGGAGCTTTTTACCCTCACTAGGAACAACTCACGTTGGACGCATGGGTCCTTGGCATGATCTCATCAGGATACTCTCTCAACTTTCGAGCCATTCCCCCAGACAGCCCCCCAGGGAAGTGCCATCCCAACCGAACGCTGCTACCGCTACTCCTCTCAGAAGCTCGAGATCTGCTTCGCCTGCGAGCAGTGGAGGAGGTTCCCCCCGACCAACGGGGGAAGGGCTTCTACTCCCGTTACTTCCTGGTACCGAAGAAGACGGGAGACCTACGCCCAATACTAGACTTGAGACGACTCAACAAATTTCTGGTACTTTCCCTACCGACTCTCTACCCCCTGATCGAAAAAGGCGATTGGCTCTGCTCCCTCGATCTGAAGGAGGCGTACACACATGTTCCAGTGCACCCCGCTCACCGCAAGTTCTTGCGTTTCCAAGTAGGGGACCTGCACCTACAATACCGAGTCCTCCCCTTCGGCCTAGCATCGTCACCCCGGGTCTTCACCAAGTGCCTCGTGGTGGTCGCAGCTGCCTTACGCTCCCAGGGCCTTCAGGTATTCCCCTACCTGGACGACTGACTGATCAAAGCCCCGTCCAGGGAAGGGGTTATCTCAGCGACCCAACAGACTATTATCTACCTACAGAGTCTGGGGTTCGAGGTAAGCTTCCCAAAATCCCAACTGAGCCCCTCACAGTCCCTGCAGTTCATCGTGGCCACGCTGGACACGGTTCGCCTCCGTTCCTTCTTCCCCCCTCCACGTCTAGAGGCGTTAGTAAATCTGAGTCGAAGGATCTCAATGCTACCCTCGGTATCAGCTCGACAGATGATGACTCTACTAGGCCACATGGCCTCCACCGTCCATGTCACACCATTCGCCCGTCTCCACCTGAGAATCCCTCAATGGAACCTAGCCTCTCAATGGCGTCAAGACCGGGACTCGATCGATCGCCCCGTGACAGTGACGCCTTCCTTGCAACGATCGCTCCGCTGGTGGGCCGACTCTTCAAATCTTTCCAAAGGTTTGCTCTTCCTCGCCCCCCACACAACAAGGTGCTCACCACGGACTCATCGCAGTATGCTTGGGGAGCCCATCTGGATGGCCTACGCACTCAAGGGATGTGGTCAGCAGAGGACCGTCGCTGCCACATCAACGTGCTAGAACTTCGGGCCATCTATCTCGCAGCTGTAGCTTTTCAACATCTGCTCCACGACCGGGTGGTTCTCATCCGAACCGACAACCAGGTAGCAATGTATTACGTAAACAAACAAGGGGGAACAGGGTCTTGGCCCCTCTGTCGGGAAGCTCTGCGCCTCTGGAAATGGGCAATCTCCAACAACACCTTCCTTTGAGTGGTGTACATACAAGGAGAACAAAACTGTCTGGCGGACAGACTCAGCCGCCTCCTCCAGCCACACGAGTGGTCACTGCACTCTCAAACCTTACGACAGATGTTCGAACAGTGGGGGACGCCTCAAATAGATCTGTTCGCATCCCCCCACAATCACAAACTGCCTCTCTTCTGCTCCCGGATGTACTCCCCGGACCGGCTCGAGGCCGACGCCTTCCTCCTCAACTGGGAGGGAAGGTTCCTGTACGCGTTCCCACCGTTTCCTCTGATCCTGCGGACGCTTGTCCACCTGAAAACAGTACAAGCCACCCTGATCCTGATTGCTCCTCGCTGGCCACGCCAGCCTTGGTTTTCCCTCCTACTTCAACTCAGTGTCAGAGATCCACTGCCTCTGCCTCGGTTTCCCTCTCTACTATAACAGGGTCAGGGTTCGCTGTTACATCCCAATCTTCAATCTCTTCATCTGAATGCTTGGTTTCTTTCCCCCTGACTTCTCTCCCCGTGTCTCAATCAGTCAAGGAGATATTGGAGGCCTCTAGAAAGACCTCGACGAGAACCTGCTACTCCCAAAAGTGGACCAGATTCTCAACCTGGTGCTCCTCCCACAGCCAGGACCCGGTGTCGGTCCCCGTCCCCCTGGTCCTTGACTATTTACTTCAATTATCTCACTCCGGCCTAAAGACCAACTCCATTCGAGTACACCTCAGTGCGATTGCGGCCTTTCACCAGCCCCTGGAAGGGAAAGCCCTCTCGCTCCATCCCTTAGTCTCTCGCTTCATGAAGGATCTCCTGAATGTCCACCCTCCTCTCAAACCTCCTCCGGTAGTTTGGGACCTCAACGTGGTTCTGGCTCAACTAATGAAACCTCCATTTGAGCCCCTAGACAAATGCCATCCAAAATTCCTCACTTGGAAGGTAATTTTCCTGCTTGCGCTCACTTCCGCTCTGCGGGTTAGTGAGTTACAGGCTCTGGTAGCGGACCCACCCTTCACGGTATTCCATTACGACAAGGTGGTACTCCGCACTCATCCAAAGTTCTTGCCTAAAGTAGTGTCTGATTTTCACCTCAATCAGTCCATTGTCTTGCCTGTGTTTTTTCCCAAGCCCCACTCTCATCCCGGAGAGGTGGCGCTCCACACTCTTGACTGTAAGAGAGCGTTGGCCTTCTACTCCAACGCACTCAACCACACCGGAAAGTCCCACAATTGTTTTTGTCCTTCGACCCAAACCAGTTAGGTCACCCAGACTCCAAGCGCACCTTGTCCAACTGGTTGGCCGATTGCATCTCCTTCTGCTACGCTCAGGCTGGTCTCGCACTGCATGGTCGAGTAAAGGGACACAAGGTCCGAGCGATGGTAGCCTCCGTAGCGTTCCTCAGGTCCACACCTATTGAGGAAATCTGCAAGGCTGCCACGTGGTCTTCGGTTCATACTTTCACCTCCCATTACTGTCTGGACTCTCTGTCCAGGAGCGATGGCCGGTTCGGCCAATCGGTTTTGCGAAATCTATTTGCCTAAATTGCCAACTTCCCTCCATCCCTTTTCAGTTAGCTTGGAGGTCACCCACATGTGAGAATATCATGCCTGCTTGTCCTGGGATAAAGCACAGTTACTTACCGTAACAGGTGTTATCCAGGGACAGCAGGCATATATTCTCACAACCCGCCCACCTCCCCGAGGTTGGCTTCTTTGCTAGTTAAATGAACTGGAGACCACGAGGGGATGCGCCCCCTAGTGGAGCAGGAAGGCACGCATGCGTGGAGCAGCAGAGCAAACTTAAATCTTCAATCAAGTTTGCTTGAAAATGCTTCCGCATCGGGGCTCCGTAGATGACGTCACCCACATGTGAGAATATATGCCTGCTGTCCCTGGATAACACCTGTTACGGTAAGTAACTGCTTTTTAGGGATGTGGAACAAGCTAACTCTTATGGGAAAAGTTGCTTTGATATACGAGTGTTTTGGTTTACGAGCATGATTCTGGAACAAATTATGCTTGTAAACCTAGGTACCACTGTATATTAATTTACTAGTAACGTTTGTGACTATGGAGAAGTAAAGGATCTGAACTCTAATGGTCAAGTTTCTGGAATCCTGTGGATTGCAGGACTGGAGGCAACATGGATTCACTAGAGGTAGGTCTTGTTAGACAAATCTGATCAATTTCTTTGACTGGGTGACCAGATAATTGGATAGAGGATGTGGTGTATTTAGATTTTAGCATAGCCTTTGACAGTGTTCCACAGAGACGTTTGATAAATAAACTGAATGTGCTAGGGATGGGTCCCAAAGTGGCAGGCTGGGTCAGGAACTGGTTGAGCGGAAGGCGACAGAGGGTAGTGACCAGTGGAGATCGCTCTGAGGAAAGGGAGTTACCAGTGGTTTGCTTTAAGGTTCTGTCCTTGGACCTGTTCTTTTTAACATTTTTGTAAATGATATTGCTGAAGGGTTTTCGGGTAAGATTTGCCTCTTTGCGGATGAAACCAAAATCTGCAATAGGGTAGACATGCTCGATGGTGTGAATAACATGAAGAAAGACCTGGCGAAGCTTGAAGAATGGTCTGAAATTTGGCAGCTATAATTTAATGCTAACAAATGCAAGGTTATGCATTTGGGCTGCAAAAACCAGAAGGAACAGTATAGTTTAGGGGGTGACGAACTTATGTTCACGACGGAAGAGCGGGACTTGGGTGTGATTGTATGTAATAATAATAACAACAGTTTATATACCGCAGGAACGTGAAATTCTATGCGGTTTACAATGATTAAAAGTTACAGATTGAGTAGTACTAACAGTTAAGATTTAGCGGTCAGTTATTGCGGGGAAAGATTGTTCAGTGTAGCTGCCTAAGTACTTTAGGAACAAATATGTTTTTAGGTGTCTCCTAAATTACCCATAAGTATTCGCAAGCATGAGTAATTGTTTCAGATCTTTACCCCATAATGCTGCCTGATAAGAGAAGAGATGTTGATGTTGTCTTTTAAATTTACATCCTTTAACTGGTGGAGAAACAAAATTCAAGTTTGTGCTTCTCTTAAATTGATTGGTTGAGAAAGAGAAAAGGTCAGTAAAATCTGGGGGCTAGGCCAAAAAGTACTTTCATGATCTTAAGGTGACCAAACAGGTTGAAAAGGTGACGGCGAAAGCTAGAAGGATACTAGGCTGCATAGGGAGAGGTATGGCCAGTAGGAAAAAGGAGGTATTGATGCTCTGTATAAGGCTGGTGAGACTTCATTTAGAATATTGTGTACAATTCTGGAGCACCTTCAAAAAGATATAAAAAGGATGGAGTCGGTCCAGAGGAAGGCTACTAAAATGGTAGGTGGTCTTTGTGATAAGGCATATGGGGTCAGACTCTCAATCTCTATACTTTGGAGGAAAGGCAAGATAGGGGAGATATGATAAGAGATGTTTAAATATCTATGTCATAAAATGTGCATGAGTTGAGTCTTTCATTTGAAAGGAAACTCTGCAATGAGAGGGCATAGGATAAAGTTAAGAGGTGATAGGCTCCGGAGTAATCTGAGGAAATACTTTTTTATGGAAGGGATGGTAAATGCGTGGAACAGTCTCCCGGAAAAGGTGATGGAAACAGAGACTGTGTCTGAATTCAAGATGGCCTGAGATAAGCCCGTGGGATCTCGGAGAGAGAAAGAGATAATGGTTACTGCGGATGGGCAGACTAGATGGGCCAGTGGGCCTTTATCTGCCGTCATCTTTCTATGTTTCTAAATCTGAGGGAATGATTCAGCAGAAGAGCAGGTTATAAAGCCTTTTTGAAAAAAATTTAAAATCTCACTTGAAACAATTTGAGAAACTAGCTTTAAACCATAAAGGTAATAGATGTTTCTGGGCACTCACAAAGCATACCAACGACAAGGGATTTAAGAAGTTGTGAAACTGCCTACCATTGTGATTCCTTTGCTATACACACAGATTTGTGTTTAATTTTCCAATCTATAATACAAGTGTAGATCTTTTAAAGGGATATTCCCACAAACAAGCCCACAGTAATGTTAATCCTACCTCTACAAAATTTTTTTTTAAAAAATGATAAGTTTATAAGATTTGGGGGCCATTGATTATTCTAATGATCAGACATCTTAAACACTTTAGTATTGGATAAGATATAGGGGGGTGGGATTATGAATGATAATAATTGTTAATTATTAATATATGGGTGGGTGGGGTGGGATTATTTTATATTTATAAATTTGGAGGAATATAAATAAGATTGTCAAGTGATTAGTTAAAAATCTTTCTGATTGATTATTATACACTTGTAATATTGAAAATGAATAAAGATTTATTAAAAAAAAAATATTTAAATAGCTTAACTGAATTATTATTCAGCCTTCACATACAAATGTTGCATGTCTACTGAAAACTAATAAGCTATATCTCAAAAACTAGTAACTAGACCAATAAATTATATGGTTCAAGTACTGAAGCTGCCAAGAAAATATAAAGATCCTTCCCAAAGTGCTGGGTTTGGTTTTGGAAATATGACTTTGGTTACAAGACAAATTCCTTACCACTTATATATTAAGTCTCTATATTTATAATTTCATTAAATGGGAAGTAATGAATATGCTTTAGAGAGATTTGCATACACTGCCTCTGTTGTATGCAGATAGATCTCTTGTATATTCATTGTGAAAATCTTGAAAATCCGACCTGTTAAAGGCCAAGGCTAGACATAGAGTAATGTTACCAGCTGTCATTTGGTATTTAAATGTCAAATTGCACACAAAACCCAAAGAACATTATTATTAAGTTGTAATGTTCTTGTCCTGTGTGCATATATTAACTGTACCTTGTCGCCTTTCATGAGCTGAAGTGCTCATAAAAGTGAAATAGTTGGTTCAACACTCCTGTAATAAATCCTAAAGGCTGACTACTCGGCAAAGTATTCGGGCTTCTTCAGCTGGATTTTCTTCTTGGGGAAGAAATATGTTGTAATTTTCAAAAACTGAATACTTTCCTTTTAAATACTATCCCTGTTGGCTTTTGGATTTCTATTAGACTTCACCTAGTTGTTTGGAGGAGGCTTTTTGCAGCTGCTTGTTCATTTTGGGCTTCCAGCTCAGGTAAAACTGACCTTTTTTGGGCTACATGCTGAGCCATCATGTTCAGCTATTAGGGAGTAGGGTTTTCATCCAAAGGAAGTTGGAAAGAGTTATCGTGGCCTTAGAATTACAGGGTTCTAAGTGACAATTTTCAGTATTTTAAACTCCGATGATTTCCGGATTCTATCTGACATGTAGATGTTACAACATTCATGAGGATTTATTGCAACTTAACCGTTCCTTCATTTCATAAGAAATTACATGATAAATCTGCACATGTCATTGAACACTAAATTGCCCCACAAACCTCCACTTCAAATTCCTGAGAATGACTTTCGGGACAGTTAGAACCATGTAATTCTAAGGTCGCGTTATGCAAAGGGGTCAAAATAGTTCTCCAACCTGAGTGCTGTGGAATGAGGCGGGGAGAGAGGGAAGAATGGTGAGAGACCCATTGACTTAAAAACAAAACCTAGATCAGACCTGGGGATCCAGAGAAATGGCCAATGCATTTCTGTTGAAGAAGCAGTACAGCATCATAGTTAGGGGGTATTATCTGAAAGGATACATGAAAAAATGCTGCTGTTCTCTTAAGTTAAATATAGCGCATATAGGGGTTGAAAAGAATGCCACGATTCGTACTCTGCATGCTTTCCCAACTTATTAGATCTCTTCTTTCCGATGTACAGAGCCCATTTGTAACTGTCTTTGGGAAAAGGTTACTAAAATAAACGGATCCAAAATGTTGAGTGGCTGATTTTTTGTTCCCCCCCTCCCCCATGTCATAGGCCTATAAGCAGCCTGCAAAAATTACATATTTGAACATTAACCTTTTTTCCACAAAAGGATAGGGATTGGACTGTTTTAATAATAATAATAATAACTTTATTTTTCTATACTGCCAAAGTCAAAGTGACTTCTAGGCGGTTCACATAGAAAGAAGGCTGGACAATCAGCGAATTACAGAATTCAAGAAGAAGGATGTTACATAATAAACTAGAGAAACATGGGGAAAGAATACATGAGAGAAGAAAGATGTTACATAATACATTGGGGTTATAAGGGGAAAGAATACCTGAGAGAGGTCATCTGATTAGGCAAGGAATTTGTCAAATAGAGCGGTATTAATTGATTTTCGGAATGTGTTGTAGCTTTATTTTACAGATAGTTTGCACCAACAAAATTCATTAAAAGCTAATTTTTTGTTGAATCTTTGCCCCCTTTTCTAGAGAGATTCACATTTATTCCAGTGGGAGTTATGGCTAGGTTTCATACTGTAGCTCCCTTTGAAACCTGCCATTATAATCTGGGAACCCAATAGTCATCCATGGCGATCTGTGTTTTGCTGACTGCAGCTGGTGTTCTTTTCAGAAGTTCAGTGCTGGACCATGTCTGGACTCTGACGGAGCAATATACAGCACTTAAACTGGTTATGGTGAACTGCATAAAGATAGGACTGACTTCTTATAGCATCCTATTGATGCAGTTACTTTGGCCAGTTAAGTACTGAATATTGACGGTTTACTGGCCAAGGTCTGATGCTGCTTCTGGAATGCCTCCAAAGTAGCTGGTTTTGTTTCCCTGAATATGCTTGGTTAGCCCTGGACAGAAAGAAAAATGAAGGCAGGTAAAGACCATATGGCCTATCCAATGTGCCCATCCATGCCGTCTGCTCTCCCTTAGAGATCTTATTTTTATCCCAGGACAAGCAAGCATAATATTCTCACATGTGGGTGACGTCATCTATGGAGCCCCGATGCGGAAGCATTTTCAAGCAAACTTGATTGAAGATTGAAGTTTGCTCTGCTGCTCCACGCATGCGTGCCTTCCTGCTCCACTAGGGGGTGCATCCCCTCGTGGTCTCCAGTTCAAAATTTTCCGCTGAGCCTAGAAGTTGTGTTTTTTCAGGCTCTGCCCCAACTTGATTCCTGCTTCGTTTTTCACCAACCTGGAGGCTTCCGGGTCCCCGTGGCCGCGTGGCTACTCGAGCCACGGCCACTTTCGATTCTATGTTCCGGCCTTTGACCGGCTTTAAAAAGTGCACCCGGTGCGAGCGGCTTCTTTCCATCACAGACCCACATCGCCGGTGCATCCTTTGCCTGGGGGCCGCTCATCCAACCGACTCCTGCCCCCAGTGCGCTACTTTCCAGAACCGGGCCCTCCGTCGAAGGAAAGCCCGCTTGGCGGATCTTTTCGCCCCAGACCAACCCTCTACCTCGGCCCCGAATACCTCGGCATCGCCTCGAGACTCGACCCCGAAGTCCTCGGGACAACAGAAAACCTCGGTTCCGGGTAAGTCCCCTCTACCCTCTTCAGGTTCTTTACCAGCAAAGAAACCAACCTCGGGGACACCGGCGACGCATGGCGGAAGCCCCATGTTTACAGCCCCGGCGAAGCCCTCCAAGCCTTCGGGCTGTGCCTCCACCACACGGGAATACTCTGATACGAGGTCGCCCCCGGTGGAGTGCACCGAGGCAATGGACATGCCTTCGATGCTGTCCGTGCCTGTCTTCCAGGACCTACCTACCTACCACAGGGCTCAGTCTTGGGCCCAATCCTATTCAACATCTTTATAAGAGACTTGGCAGAAGGGCTTCGAGGTAAAATAACATTATTCGCCGATGACGCCAAACTGAGTAATGTAGTGGGCAAATGCACAACAGATGAAGATTCAGTGCCCGACAACATGATGCACGACCTACTCCTACTGGAGCGATGGTCTAGGACATGGCAACTCAACTTCAATGCCAAAAAATGCAAAGTTATGCACCTGGGCAGCCAGAATCCATGCAAGTTTTATACCCTTAATGGCGAGATCCTAGCAAAAACGGTAGCAGAACGAGACTTGGGGGTAATCGTCAGTGAGGACATGAAGTCTGCCAACAAGTGGAGCAGGCTTCGTCCAAGGCAAGACAAATCATGGGCTGCATACGAAGGGGTTTCGTCAGTCGTAAGGCGGAAGTCATTATGCCATTGTATAGATCCATGGTGAGGCCCCACCTGGAATACTGTGTGCAATTCTGGAGGCCGCATTATCGCAAGGATGTGCTGAGACTGGAGTCGGTGCAAAGAATGGCCACCCGGATGGTCTCGGGACTCAAGGATCTACCATACGAAAAACGGCTTGACAAATTACAGCTATACTCGCTCGAGGAGCGCAGAGAGAGGGGGGACATGATCGAGACGTTCAAGTATCTTACGGGCCGCATCGAGGCGGAGGAAGATATCTTCTTTTTCAAGGGTCCCACGACAACAAGAGAGCATCCGTTGAAAATCAGTGGCGGGAAACTACGAGGTGACACCAGGAAATTCTTTTTCACTGAAAGAGTGGTTGATCGCTGGAATAGTCTTCCACTACAGGTGATTGAGGCCAGCAGCGTGCCTGATTTTAAGGCCAAATGGGATCGGCACATGGGATCTATTCACAGGGCAAAGGTAGGGGATCGGAGCAGGAACCTCGATACTCGAGGGAAGCCTCCCCGTCCTTCTCCACCCGACGGATGTCTCGTTCACCGACCCCACACGGGGCCTCGGGAACATCCCGCCCATCCTTCACTCGCTTTATCCAGGACATGGGCCACGCTTTGGACTTAGACCTCCAGTCCGACTCCAGATACTCAAAGGAGTACCTAGCGGAGCTGGACATGCCATCACTGCCCAGAGAGTCCCTTCGCTTACCGCCTAATCCGGTACTCCAACAGGCTTTCTTCAGGAACCTGGAGACCCCCTATATGGTCACAGCCGTCCCCTCCAAAATGGAGGCCAAGTACCGTACGGTACCCTACCCGGGGTTTGAACAACTACAGCTCTCCCACCAGTCGCTGTTGGTAGAATCGTCCCTGAAAAAGGTGCACCCCTCCCGGGTCTCAGCCACGGTCCCCCCAGGTCGGGAAGGCCGAACCCTGGACAAGTTCGGCAGGAGACTTTATCAAAATGCGATGATGGCCTCTAGGGTGCAAAGCTACACTTTCACCTTCACATCCTACCTCAAACACCTCATCGGACTACTTTGAGCCTTTGAGACTGACCTACCAGCCTCTCGTCAAGGAGCGTTTAGCCTGCTTGTAGAGTCCCTCTCCAACCTACGCCTCCATCTATTCCACGCGGCCTACGATGGCTTCGAACTCTCCTCCAGAGAGGCAGCCTTTGCTATCGCCATGCGCCGACTAGCTTGGCTGCGCCTGGTCGACATGGACCCCAACTTACAGGACCGGTTGGCTAACCTCCCCTGCGTGGGAAAAGAGCTGTTTGACGACACTATCGAGGCGGCTACAAAACGCCTCTCTCAACACGAACGCTCATTTGCCTCCCTTGTCCGGCAAAAGCCAAAACCGCCCGCGTCCAGGCCATTCAGGGCCCCTCCGCGCCGCTACCCGCAAAAATCCACTCCTGCCTTCTCGCGGCCTCCGCCCAGGCGTCCGCAAACCCACCACCGGGCCCCACCCAAATCCCAACCGCCTGCAACTACCAAACCATCCCCGTCCTTTTGACAGGATATGCGGAAGGGGACTGACCCCCTCCGCCAGAGTTCCAGGCTCCCTACCTATCGGGGGCCGCCTCGGAGCCTTTTACCCTCACTGGGAACAACTCACGTCGGACGCATGGGTCCTTGGCGTGATCTCATCAGGATACTCTCTCAACTTTCGAGCCATTCCCCCAGACAGCCCCCCAGGGAAGTGCCCTCCCAACCGAACGCTGCTACCACTACTCCTCTCAGAAGCTCGAGATCTGCTTCGCCTGCGAGCAGTGGAGGAGGTTCCCCCCGACCAACAGGGGAAGGGCTTCTTCTCCCGTTACTTCCTGGTACCGAAGAAAACGGGAGACCTACGCCCAATACTAGACTTGAGACGACTCAACAAATTTCTGGTACGGGGAAAAATTTCGGATGCTTTCCCTACCGACCCTCTACCCCCTGATCAAAAAAGGCGATTGGCTCTGCTCCCTCGATCTGAAGGAGGCGTACACACATGTTCCAGTGCATCCCGCTCACCGCAAGTTCTTGCGTTTCCAAGTAGGGGACCTGCACCTACAATACCGAGTCCTCCCCTTCGGCCTAGCATCGTCACCCCGGGTCTTCACCAAGTGCCTCGTGGTGGTCGCAGCTGCCTTACGCTCCCAGGGCCTTCAGGTATTCCCCTACCTGGACGACTGGCTGATCCAAGCCCCGTCCAGGGAAGGGGTTATCTCAGCGACCCAACAGACTATTATCTACCTACAGAGTCTGGGGTTCGAGGTAAATTTCCCAAAATCCCAACTGAGTCCCTCGCAATCCCTGCAGTTCATCAGGGCCACGCTGGACGCGGTTCGCCTCCGTTCCTTCCTCCCCCCTCCACGTCTAGAGGCGTTAGTAAATCTGAGTCGAAAGATCTCACTGCTACCCTCGGTATCAGCTCGACAGATGATGACTCTACTAGGCCACATGGCCTCCACCGTCCACGTCACACCATTCGCCCGTCTCCACCTGAGAATCCCTCAATGGAACCTAGCCTCTCAATGGCGTCAAGATCGGGACTCGATCGATCGCCCCGTGACAGTGACTCCTTCCTTGCAACGATCGCTCCGCTGGTGGGCCGACTCTTCAAATCTTTCCAAAGGTTTGCTCTTCCTCGCCCTCCCACACAACAAGGTCCTCACCATGGACTCATCGGAGTACGCTTGGGGAGCCCATCTGGATGGCCTATGCACTCAAGGGATGTGGTCAGCAGAGGACCGTCGCTGCCACATCAACGTGCTAGAGCTTCGGGCCATCTATCTCGCAGCTGTAGCTTTTCAACATCTGCTCCACGACCGGGTAGTTCTCATCCGAACCGACAACCAGGTAGCAATGTACTACGTAAACAAACAAGGGGGAACAGGGTCTTGGCCCCTCTGCCGGGAAGCTCTGCGCCTCTGGAAATGGGCAATCTCCAACAACATCTTCCTTCGAGCGGTGTACATACAAGGAGAACAAACTGTCTGGCGGACAGACTCAGCCGCCTCCTCCAGCCACACGAATGGTCACTGCACTCTCAGACCTTACGACAGGTGTTCGAACAGTGGGGGACACCTCAAATAGATCTGTTCGCATCCCCCCACAATCACAAACTGCCTCTCTTCTGCTCCCGGATGTACTCCCCGGACCGGCTCGAGGCCGACGCCTTCCTCCTCGACTGGGAGGGAAGGTTCCTGTACGCGTTTCCACCGTTTCCTCTGATCCTGCGGACGCTTTTCCACCTGAAAACAGTACAAGCCACCCTGATCCTGATCGCTCCTCGCTGGCCACACCAGCCTTGGTTTTCCCTCCTACTTCAACTCAGTGTCAGAGATCCACTGCCTCTGCCTCGGTTTCCCTTTCTACTATCACAGGGTCATGGTTCGCTGTTACATCCCAATCTTCAATCTCTTCATCTGAATGCTTGGTTTCTTTCCCCCTGACTTCTCTCCCCGTGTCTCAATCAGTCAAGGAGATACTGGAAGCCTCTAGAAAAACCTCGACGAGAACCTGCTACTCCCAAAAGTGGACCAGATTCTCAACTGGTGCTCCTCCCACAGCCAGGACCCGGTGTCGGTCCCCGTCCCTCTGGTCCTTGACTATTTACTTCAATTATCTCACTCCGGCCTAAAGACCAACTCCATTCGAGTACACCTCAGTGCGATTGCGGCCTTTCACCAGCCCCTGGAAGGGAAAGCCCTCTCGCTCCATCCCTTAGTCTCTCGCTTCATGAAGGGTCTCCTGAATGTCCACCCTCCTCTCAAAACTCCTCCGGTGGTTTGGGACCTCAACGTGGTTCTGGCTCAACTAATGAAACCTCCATTTGAGCCCCTAGACAAATGCCATCCAAAATTCCTCACTTGGAAGGTAATTTTCCTGCTTGCGCTCACTTCCGCTCTGCGGGTTAGTGAGTTACAGGCTCTGGTAGCGGACCCACCCTTCACGGTATTCCATCACGACAAGGTGGTACTCCGCACTCATCCAAAGTTCTTGCCTAAAGTAGTGTCTGATTTTCACCTCAATCAGTCCATTGTCTTGCCTGTGTTTTTTCCCAAGCCCCACTCTCATCCCGGAGAGGTGGCGCTCCACACTCTTGACTGTAAGAGAGCGTTGGCCTTCTACCTCCAACGCACTCAGCACACCGGAAAGTCCCACAATTGTTTTTGTCCTTCGACCCAAACCGGTTAGGTCACCAGTTTCCAAGCGCACCATGTCCAACTGGTTGGCCGATTGCATCTCCTTCTGCTGCTACGCTCAGGCTGGTCTCGCGCTGCATGGTCGAGTAACGAGACACAA
The DNA here is from genome assembly GCF_902459505.1 of Geotrypetes seraphini. Classification (NCBI taxonomy): domain Eukaryota; kingdom Metazoa; phylum Chordata; class Amphibia; order Gymnophiona; family Dermophiidae; genus Geotrypetes; species Geotrypetes seraphini. Next base: position 8,594,887 of record NC_047093.1, read on the forward strand.
GGTCCGAGCAATGGCAGCCTCCGTAGCGTTCCTCAGGTCCACACCTATCGAGGAAATCTGCAAGGCTGCCACGTGGTCTTCGGTTCATACTTTCACCTCCCACTACTGTCTGGACTCACTGTCCAGGAGCGATGGCCGGTTCGGCCAATCGGTTTTGCGAAATCTATTTGCTTAAATTGCCAACTTCCTTCCATCCCTTTTCAGTTAGCTTGGAGGTCACCCACATGTGAGAATATCATGCCTGCTTGTCCTGGGATAAAGCACAGTTACTTACCGTAACAGGTGTTATCCAGGGACAGCAGGCATATATTCTCACAACCCGCCCACCTCCCCGAGGTTGGCTTCTTTGCTAGTTAAGTGAACTGGAGACCACAAGGGGATGCGCCCCCTAGTGGAGCAGGAAGGCACGCATGCGTGGAGCAGCAGAGCAAACTTAAATCTTCAATCAAGTTTGCTTGAAAATGCTTCCGCATCGGGGCTCTGTAGATGACGTCACCCACATGTGAGAATATATGCCTGCTGTCCCTGGATAACACCTGTTACGGTAAGTAACTGTGCTATTCGTCCCAAGCTTGCTTGAATTTGAATACAATTTTTGTCTCCACTCTTTCCATGAAGGACTATTTTTCTCAGGTTACTTCTAAATCTGTCCTCTTACACCTTCATCTTGTGGGCTCCCCTAATTGAAAGAGACGGTGTGCGTTTATACTACATGGGTGTTTAAACATCTTTATCATATCTCCATTCTCCAGCCTTTCCTCCAAATTACACGTATTGAGACCTTTAAGTCTGTCCCATATACTTTTTATGACAGACCACTGACCATTTTAGTAACGGTCCTCTGGACCAACTCCATCTTGTTTATATCTTTTTAATGGTGTGGTCTCCCAATTTGTACACAGTATTCTAAATGAGATCACCCCAGAGTCATATACAGGGGCATACCATACAGTACGGTTTCTTTTATATCGCAAATTTCAACTGGGATTCAGTGCGGTTTACAATAAGAGTGAAGACATTTACAATAAGGTTGATACGGTTTACAATAAGATGGATAAGATTCACAATAGGATGTGGTGGATTCCTTGACGAGGGTCATACTGAGGGCGTGAACAACAGTCAAGGTAATATAGGCAGGTTAGACTGTATATGTTTGAGGAAGAGCGTTCCAGATTTTTACCACTCCCTTGGTGAAGAACAACTTCCTTACGTTTGTATGGAATCTATCCCCTTTTAACTTTAGAGAGTGTCCTCTTGTTCTCTCTACCTTGAAGAGGGTGAACATCCTGTCTTTATCTACGAAGTCTTGAATGTTTTGATCATGTCCCCTCTGTCTCCTCTTTTCAAGGAGAAGAGGCCCAGTTTCTCTAATCTCTCACTGTATGGCACTTTGACTGGGTGACCAGACAATTGGATAGAGGATGTGCGCTAGATGTGGTGTGTTTAGATTTTAGCAAACAATATTGCTGAAGGGCTATCTGGTAAGATTTGCCTCTTTGCAGATGATACCAAAATCTGCAGTAGAGTAGACACGGCGTATGGTGTGAATAACATGAAGAAAGACCTGGCGATGCTTGAAGAATGGTCTGAAATTTGGCAGCTAAAATTTAATGCTAATAAATGCAAGGTCATGCATTTGGGCTGCCTGAGGGAACGGTACATTTTAGGAGGTGAAGAACTTATGTGCATGACAGAAAAGCGGGACTTGGGTGTGATTGTATGTGATGATCTTAAGGTGGCCAAACAGGTTGAAAAGGTGTCGGTGAAGGATGCTAGGGGGCTTTCGGAGAGCTATGGCCAGTAGGAAAAAGGAGGTATTGATGCTCCTGTATAAGACTCTGGTGAGACCTCATGTACAATTCTGGAGGCCACTCCTTCAAAAAGATATAAAAAGGATGGAGTCTGTCCAGAGGAAGGTTACTGAAATGGTGTGTGGTCTTTGTCATAAGGCGTTTGGGGACAGACTTTAAAGATTTCAATCTGTATACTTTGGAGGAAAGGCGGGAGAGGGGAGATATGATAGAGATGTTTAAATACCTATGTGGCGTAAATGTGCACGAGTCTCTTTCATTTGAAAGGAAGCTCTGGAATGAGAGGGCATAGGATGAAGTTATGAGGTGATATTTTACTCCTGAGCCTGGCAGTGTTTTTCTCAATTCGGTCCTGGAGTCCCCCCTTGCCAGTCAGGTTTTCAAGATATCCACAATGAATATGCATGAAAGAAATTTGCATATAATGGAGGCAATGTATGCAAATTCAATGTGGATATCCTGAAAACCTTATTGGCAAGGGGGGACTCCAGGACCGAGTTGAGAAACACTGATCTGAGGAAATTCTTTTTTACAGAAAGGGTGATAGATGCATGGAACAGTCTCTGGGTAGAGGTGGTGGAGTCAGAGACTGGGATAGTCAGGTGGGATCTCGGAGAGAGGAAGAGATAATGGTTACTGCGGAGGGGCAGATTGGATGGGCTATTTATATTTTGCACAGTATAGGAGAAAATTAATCTTTTATTTCTTTGGTGTACTATATGGAAGATGTGGATTCTTATGATTTTGGTTTAATTTATTTTTTAATCATTTGTGGTCAGTCATGTATTTAGCATTTGTGTTCTCTGTGTGTGACTGAGGTGTTCCGTTAGGATGAATTGTCTATGTAGCATTCAGTTTTCCTGATAGTGGAGGGGAGATGGGGTTTTTTTGATCCTTTTTCTGTATTTATGATTTATAAAATGACAGTTGTACAGCATATTGTTCCTTTTATTACTTTAATAAAATGATTTCAATATAAAATAGCTATTCAAGACTTGTGTGGATGGGGATGTGGGGACTGGGACAGATTTTTTCCCCCGCATCATTCTCTAAACCATATTTCTGTGACCGCCACTAAATCTAAATGGGTCTCTCCCATACTTGACTGCTTTCTAGATAGTTATCCTTTTTGCCCATTTTGTTTCGAGCCATTTAATGCTTCAGTAACCTAAGGATTTATACTTGGGGACTTTAATCATCCAGCCCCAATGATTCTGGTTTAAAACCCTCTTTGCCTCTCCTGCAAGCTCTAACAGAAGTATGAACAGACACTGATTGTCAACAGAAGGTAAACACTTGCAATATCCATGCTTATGTCTGCTGCAGTCCATTTGCAGAGCTGCCAGACAGACATAGTACATGGCAGCAGCAGCCCTCTGGCATTCATTACCCCTGCCCCCTTCCCCCCCCCCAATAGACTTGTGATTGAGAGGACAACTTTAAAAGGTCACGTGCAGGATACAGAAATAAGCTGTGTTAGTGCACCTCAGTGTTTATATGGTTTAATTCTGATTTTTTTTTTCTTTTTAATTTCTTTATTCATTTTTACATATTACAACAAGTGTTTCAGAAAAATTCATATGATCTTATAAATACACACTTGATTTTCCTTCATGTAACACTTTAAGTACAACACATCATTCTTATATTCATATTATATTTATATTCTGATTTCTTAATTTAAATTGATAATGGCCAGTTTGTCAACTTGGGACTTGTACAGCTCACCAGTTATATTTACAACTGACCCCAAAATGTCTGACACGATGTGGAAGATCAATGTTTATAGCTGCTGGTTTAGAATCGGAGAAGCCAGAGTTAACAAATTGTTGCTGCTTTGTGACCTCGGACTAATTACTTCACGCTGGTGCCTCAGATATAAGCTTCGATTATAAGCTCCCTGGGGATGTGACCTACATTCATGTACAATAGTTAACTTGTGCTGTGCTACCAATGAAAAAAGAATGAGCTAAATATAAATACAGCTACAGATTTGATATAAGGAAACAGGCGGGCTACTATTCAAGATTTCTCCCGAAAACCACTTCAAGCTTGCATGGTCTGTTGTAACTTAGTGCAGCTCACCTTATCCCTTTCACAGTCCTGTGTTCCCCCCACCCACCCCTCCTCGCCCCAAAAAAGAAACTTAAGATTTAATTTTATTATGCAGGGAGACCTAGATAAAGGAATGATGGAAAACCTCTTACGTGTCTCCTTTTTGAAATGCTTGCAGGTTTTTGAGAAGTCTCCACTGAGGGTGAAGAACTTTGGGATCTGGTTGCGCTATGATTCTCGCAGTGGAACTCACAATATGTACAGGGAATACAGAGACCTGACTACTGCTGGTGCTGTGACACAGTGCTGTAAGGAAACTCAATAAGATGTTTTTTAAATGTTTGCTTAAACAGTTTTCTGGATGAGAGTAATGAAAGTTTCAGATTACTGATTGCTACTAGGATTGCATTTCAGTTAAAACTTAACAATATTGTATTTATTAGTAAATAACCATAACAAGGACTGCAAAAAACCCCCCACTCATTCAGCATTAGTAAACTATACATTATAGTATTACACTTCCCCCTCCCGCCTGCGAATATTAAAAAACTGTGAATAATATTAGGGCCGGTTCTGCCCCTAACCCCCACTTCCCACTGGCTATTTTAAGCCCTGTAAGCCTTACCTGGTGGTCTAGCGGGTTTTCGGGCAGGAGCAATCTTCCCACGCTTCTGCCCCATGCAGATCACTCACAGGAAATGGCTGCCTTGAGCTCCCGTCATCTCTCAAGCCATTTCCTGTGTGCGAGCTGCAAAGGGCAGGAGCGTGGGAAGATCGCTCCTGCCCAAAAACCTGCTAGACCACCAGGTAGGGCTTAAAAAGCCCAAAAACTGAAAATGATTTTTTTGACAGAAAATTGTGAATAATCAAAACCGTAGATAAAGAAACTGCGAATATGGAGGGGGAAGTGTAGTATACTTTAAGCACATATCAGATTTTACGCTTCAAATTGTAAATAAAAAGGGGAAGATGGCCAAGCCACAATGGTCAGCTGCATGTGACCTTTGTTTTACAGCAGTGATCTCAAGCCCACGGGCCACATGCGGCCCCACAGGGACTATTTTTCAGCCCGCAACTGTCCTCGACTAAAGCAGGGGTCTCCAATCTACTTCCCTTCCAACTGCCCTCCCCCAAGCCACCGCAATCGGGGAACAGGCCAGCGCCCGAGGTCTTACTTCTCCCTGCCCTCCCCCAAGCCACTACTATCGGGGAACAGGCCGCACCTAGGTCTTAACTCTCCCTGTTTATCTTCCCCAGCTTGGAGCCAACCAATTCTCGCCACTCGACGTCAATTCTAACGTCGGGGAGGACGTTCCGGGCCAGCCAATCGTTTAGCAATAGTTTAGCACGTTCCCACCTCTCTCCAGCCTTCCTCCCGGCATCCCGGCCTTACCTGGTGGTCTAGCGGGCTTTCGGGGCAGGAGCAATATTTCTATGCTCCTGCCCCGTGTAGATTGCCATAATGGCTGCCGTGAGCTCCCATCATAGTCTCGAGAGACTATGGGAACTCGTATTGGCGATCTGCACGGGGCAGGAGCGTAGGAAGATCGCTCCTGCCCCGAAAGCCCGCTAGACCACCAGGTAAGCCCAGGATGCCGGGAGGGAGAGGTGGTGGTGGGTTAGAGCTGGACGAGAAGCTATTTGCAGTTTTTCTCAATTCGGGATTCGGCTCTGCCCCTATCCCCCGCGAATACCGAGGGAGAAGTGTAATATCTGGACTCCTATTTTAAGAGTATGTTGTCCTAAGCACAGGTGGAGTTTTTCAGAATTGGAGCTTCATTTGGTGATTACTAGTTCTGATGTATACTAATGGCAGCGCCTCCTAACCAATTTTTGATGAGTTCCTATGCTAACATCCGTGGAATGCTAAATAACCATGATGACTTTCTTGCAGATCGTGATATGGGTGCTCGCCATCGTGCTCGGGCCCACTCCATTCAGATTATGAAAGTTGTGCAGATAGCAGCTAGCAAGTGTCGTAGACCTGCAGTCAAACAGTTTCATGTAAGAGAAATCTGTATATTAGCAATTTCTTTAGCACTCTCCAGACCAGTAGAGGTTAACTTTACGAATGGGTATATATCTAATCATGACCAGCAGGTGGAGACTGAAAACAAAACTTTGGGACAGTATATCCTAGCCCCTCCTCTCTATTTCCCTCAGTCTTCTTTCAGTCTCCAGCAGGTGTTGAGTGATCTGTACCCATCTCCCTTGGTAGGGCTGTTGGAATTTGTTTAGGGGGTTTATTGTCCCTGTTTTTAGCCGGACGGAGCTTGGGCGGACTCTGTTTGGGGGTTCGTCCGACCTCGGGGGTGTTAAACCCGGCGGGTCACGAGCGGGGTCCCTCCCACCACTTCCTCCACCTCCCCACATTTTTTTAGAGGAGCCTCAGCAGTAAGCCTTGCCCCCTAAGTCAAGCAAGGCATATTGCTTCGAGAGCCTGTGGAGTCTGTTCTGTAAAAAAAAAAAAAAAAATCCTGAGGTAGTGCTGGTCTGAAGGGTTGTTTCCCTTTAAGAAAACTGTATTTTACTGTATTTTTTCATGTAACCAGCACTTTTTTATAGCTAGGTCGCGTATGGAGCAATTGTGCCCTTCTCCGGGGGAGTAGGACACAATTTTAGTCCAGCCGCGAGGCACTCGCGGCCGGCCTGAACTCGGCGGTTTGGGTCGGTGAGGTGGTGGAGCTCCGTCGGCAGCGGCTGCAGGCGCCCAGAGCTCCCCGCCGATGGTGCCTCGCGAGTCGGCTTGGAGCAGTGGGGAAGCCCGGTCTTCCACAACCGCCCACGGAGGGATTCCCCGAAGGATTCCCTCTCAGCTGATTTTTTGACAGCTGATGCCGGCTTGCCTGCTTTAGCGGCTGAGACTATTCAGGTTTCTCAGCCGCTTCAGGCTATGGAGGGAGCTTTTTTGGCGGGAAAACCGCCATCTTCTCTGTCTGGCCCCTCCATTTTGTCTTCCACCTCAGGTGACCTTCCCCCTGTTTTGACTATGCAGGGGCAAGGTTCTGCTGGGTCCCCTGCTGTGGCAGGGAGTCCCTTGGGACCCTCGGGGGGTTTTTCTCCTGAATTTTTCTTTTCTTTATGCAGAGCCTATTTTCAGACGGCTGGGGGTCCCGGTTGCGCCCAGGGGGTTTCGGGGGGTGGGTTTTCCTCCGCGCTCCCTGCGGCTTTGCCTCTTTCGTCTGGCATGACGTCCCCTCCGCCGCCTCCCTTGTCCAAGCGTCCGCGGGTGTCGTGGGACGAGAATTTGTGGTCGGAGGAACGGGTCGGTCTGGAGGAGGACCTGGACCCTTCTGAGGAGTTCCAGGACTCTCTGGAGGGGACGGAAGCTGGCGGCGGGTTGTCGGATTTCCCGTTCTCCAGTGACGAGGCGTCCGTGGTGCGCCTTTTTCAGAAAGATGAGCTGCCTGACCTTATTCAGCAGGTTTCTTCGGTTTTGCGTTTTGAGGACGCGCCGCCGGAGACTCCGCGTGTGGGGGACCCCCTGTTACGGGGGATCCGTTCCGTTTCCCGCTCTTTTCCTATGCATCAGGATATTCGGGATATTATTCTGGAGCAGTGGAAAACGCCGGAGACGCCGTTTCGGCTGGCGCGCAGCATGGCTCGCCTGTATCCCATTCCGGAAGGGGATCGGGCTACGTTAGCTTCGCCAGTCGTGGATGCGGTGGTCTCGGCAATTTCCAAGCGGCATACCGTGCCTGTTGAGGGCGGTTCTGCCTTGCGGGACTCTGAGGAGCGCAAATTGGAGAGCATCCTTAAGCAAAATTTTCAGGTCTCTGCCTTTGGGGTCCAGGCGGCTATTTGTGGGGGACTGGTCGCTCGCGCCGTGTTTCGGTGGGCGGAGCGGGTCTTGGATCGAGAGTCTGACGACTGGTCTCTGGTGGATCAGGAGGTAGCGAAGATTGAGATGGCGGCCTCATTCCTCTCAGATGCTCTATATGACTTGGTGCGGATCTCGGCTAAGTCTATGGCTTTTGGCGTGGCCGCAAGGCGTGTGTTGTGGCTGCGCGCTTGGGCGGCGGATGCTGCGTCCAAAGCTAAGCTTACTAAATTTCCCTTTCGGGGGTCGTTTTTGTTTGGAGAGGACTTGGATAAGTTGATTCAGACTTTGTCGGACTCGAAAGTTCCCCGTCTGCCGGAGGACCGTGCCCGTCCGGCGTCTCGGGGGGGTGCGGCCCGGGGGCGTTTGCGGGATTTTCGCAAGTATCGCCCTGGGCGTGGGGCTGCTTCTTTCCAGTCTCCGGGATTTTCCCGGGGTCGGTTCTTCCAGCGCATGCAGCCCTTTCGGGGGGCCCGTCGGGGGGCAGGGAATCCCTCCGCCGGTTCCCCCGCTTCCCGTCCTGCACAATGACGCCTTGCCGGCGCCCCCTTTGGTTCCGGTGGGGGCCCGGCTGCGCGAATTTTTCTCCAAATGGGCCGAGATCACGTCCGATCAGTGGGTCCTGGAGGTGGTGCGGGACGGTTATGCCCTGGAGTTCGCCCGCTCTCTGCCGGATTTTTTCCTCGCTTCTCCATGTCAGACTCCGGGGAAGACGCAGGCTTTTCGCCAGACCCTTCAGCGCTTGCTAGATCTCAGGGCAGTTGTTCCGGTGCCCCCTCCGGAGTGGGGCACGGGCAGGTACTCCATTTACTTTGTGGTGCCCAAGAAGGAGGGGACCTTTCGGCCCATCCTCGATTTGAAAGGGGTCAACAGGGCTCTCAAGATTCCCTCTTTCCGTATGGAAACTGCGGTCGGTCATTCTGGCGGTTCAGCCGGGGGAGTTTCTCACTTCTCTCGATCTGACGGAGGCCTACTTGCATGTTCCCATTCGGGCCTCTCATCAGCGTTTCCTGCGCTTTGCGATCTTGGGTCGGCACTTTCAGTTCTGTGCGCTTCCCTTTGGGCTGGCCACGGCTCCTCGGACGTTCACCAAGGTGATGGTGGTCATCGCGGCAGCCTTGCTGTCGGAGGGCATCCTGGTACACCCCTACCTGGACGACTGGTTAATTCGGGCAAAGTCGTTGCAGGAAAGCTCCCGGTTTACTGCTCGGGTGGTGGAGTTTCTCCGGTCGCTGGGCTGGGTGGTGAACCTTTCCAAGAGTCGGTTGGTCCCGGCTCAGCGTCTGGAGTACCTAGGGGTGCTGTTCGACACCTCTTTTGGGAGGGTCTTCCTCCCAGAGGGCCGGGTGAGCAAATTGCAATCTCAGATTCGCCTGCTTTTGGCGTCCCGGTGTCCTCGGGCGCGAGATTTCCTCCAGGTCTTGGGGTCGATGGCGGCGTCCCTGGACGTGGTGAGGTGGGCGCGGGCCCACATGCGTCCTCTCCAGTATGCTCTGCTCCAGAGGTGGTCTCCCCAGAGGCACGGGATGGATGTTCCGGTCCCCCTGCGAGGCCTTGGCGCGCTGCAGTCTGCGTTGGTGGCTCCAGACCCCTCACCTAGTTCAGGGGGTGGGTCTGGATCTCCCGCAGTGGACGGTGCTCCTGACGGATGCGAGTCTCCTGGGTTGGGGGGCTCAGTGTTTGGGTCACTCAGCTCAGGGCACCTGGTCCGCGGAGGAGGCCGCCTGGTCGATCAACGTGTTGGAGACCAGAGCGGTCCGTCTGGCGCTTTTGGTTTTCCACTCCCTGTTGCTGGGCAAGTCGGTCAGAGTGCTGTCGGACAATGCCACGGCGGTGGCTTAGGTCAATCGTCAGGGGGGCACCAAGAGCACTCAGGTGGCGCAGGAGGCGGCTCTGCTCATGGTTTGGGCGGAATCCCATCTGCTGGACCTCTCGGCCTCTCATATAGCCGGAGTAGAAAATGTTCAGGCAGACTTCCTCAGTCGTCACTTTCTAGATCCAGGAGAGTGGTGTCTCGGCGCCGAGGCGTTTCAGTTGATAGTGCAGGCTTGGGGGCAGCCCCTGATGGACCTGATGGCCACGGGTGGCAACGCCAAAGTGCCCCGCTTCTTCAGTCGTCGCAGGGACGGTCTGGCCGAGGGTCTGGATGCTCTGGTCCAGCAGTGGCCAACGGAGGGGCTGTTGTATGTGTTCCCTCCTTGGCCGCTGGTGGGCAGAGTGCTTCTTTTGCATTGTTCACCATCCGGGTTTGGTGGTGCTGGTGGCGCCGGATTGGCCTCGCCGTCCGTGGTATGCGGATCTGGTGAGGCACCTGGTAGCGGATCCTCTTCCTCTGCCTCTCTCGGACGACCTTCTGATGCAGGGTCCCATTCCCATGTTCGACCCGTCTCCCTTCTGTCTTACGGCGTGGCTCTTGAAAGGGGTCGCCTTAGCAAGAAGGGATATTCAGACAAGGTGATCTCTACACTGTTGGGGTCCCGGAGGCTTTCTACCTCTCGGGCTTATGTGCGGGTTTGACGTCTCTTTGAGGAATGGTGTCGGGCGCGGGGAGTGACCTCTTTTCGCGCTTATCTGCCTAACATTCTGGAGTTCTTGCAGGATGGCCTGGATAGAGGCCTGGCTTGGTCTTCTCTCCGGGTTCATATTGCGGCCCTGTCGGCCTTTCGAGGGTTGGTGTCAGGTCAGCGTTTATCGGCTCTTCCTGATGTGATTCGGTTTTTGCGGGCGGCCAAGTTGCTTAGGCCTCCCCTACGGCCCTCGGTTCCCTCTTGGGATCTTAATCTGGTTCTCTCTGTTTTGGTGCGTCCGCCTTTCGAGCCCTTGGACGACTGTTCTTTGAAGGACCTTACTTTGAAGGCGGTCTTTTTGGTGGCCATTACTTCTGCTAGGCGTGTTTCTGAGCTGCAGGCTTTCTCTTGTAGGGCTCCCTTCTTGGAGTTTTCTAGGGAGCGGGTCGTCTTGCGGCCTGTTCCTTCCTTTCTGCCGAAGGTTGTTTCTCCTTTTCATGTCAATCAATCGGTGGTTCTCCCGGTCTTGGGTGGTCGGGAGGGCTCTTCTGAGCAACGGCAGCTGCGCAAGTTGGATGTCGGTCGGGTCCTTCGCTCTTATGTGCAGCGGACCCAGGAATTCCGGAAGTCCGATCATCTCTTTGTCCTCCTGGCGGGTCCTCGTCGGGGAGCGGGCGCTTCTAAGGCTACTATTGCGCGCTGGATCAAGGAGACGATTGCTTCCGCTTATCTTCTGAAACAGCAGCCTGTTCCGGAGTTTCTCAAGGCTCATTCCACTCGGGGTCAGGCGGCTTCTTGGGCTGAGTCGTCGCTCGTGCCTCCAGTGGATATTTGTAAGGCTGCGGTTTGGTCCTCCTTGCATTCCTTTGTTCGTCATTATCGGGTTGATGTGCAGGCGCGTCGGGACGCGGTGTTCGGTGAGCGTGTACTGGTATCGGCCCTTCGGGGGTCCCGCCCGTGAGAGGGACTGCTTTGGTACGTCCCATTCGTAAAGTTAACCTCTACTGGTCTGGAGAGTGCTAAAGAAGGAGAAATTAGGTTCTTACCTGCTAATTTACTTTCTTTTAGCTTCTCCAGACCAGTAGAGGTCCCCACCCTGTCTGTTGTTGTTGGGGCTGTTGCGCGGGCAGTTTTTGGTTTTTGCTGCGGGTTCTAGTATTTTTCTAGGGCCGGGGAGAATTGAAGAACAGCGGCTGTGGCTCGGCTGGCTTAGCTGGCGAGCTGTGGGGACATTCTTCCTTCGGGAATTTCTCCTCTGCATTTTCCAACAGCATTTTGGGTATGTTATTTGTTACTCCTTTTGGAGTATTGTTTTTTTCTCTCTGTTGTTTTCCAGTTCTTGGTTCTGCTTGGCTATTCGGCAGACTGAGGGAAATAGAGAGGAGGGGCTAGGATATACTGTCCCAAAGTTTTGTTTTCAGTCTCCACCTGCTGGTCATGATTAGATATATACCCATTCGTAAAGTTAACCTCTACTGGTCTGGAGAAGCTAAAAGAAAGTAAATTAGCAGGTAAGAACCTAATTTCTCCTTTTTTCCCTTGTTCCCCCATTTGGAGCCACAGATATGATTGTGAAATTATACAGTAGTACATATTTACTCATGTAAATTCTGATCTCAGATACAAAGCGTAAGCTGTTAGTTTCAGGGCCCCAAACCTAGCTAACCAGCTTTGTGGAAAAGCCATTTGTAAAGGGTCATGGATTTTTTATATACATTACTGCCTTTCTGTGGGTACAATCAAAGCTGTTTACATATACTAAATGCAGGTACTTTTTCTGTCCCTAGTGGGCTCACTCTGTTATGTACCTGGGCCAGTGGAGGGTTAGGTGACTTGCCCAATTGTCACGAGGAGCTACAGAGGGAATCAAACCCAGGTTCTCGGACCACTGTACTAACCATTAGGCTCCTCCTCCACTCCATTTGTGATTTATCTGTATTCAGTTGATAATCTAATTTTATTGCTGAAATTTCAGGTCAGATTAAGTAAATAAAAAGCTCTTATAATATCGAGATGCTACAATATAGTTGCTCCTGTTTCTTTATTGTTTTAATTATTATTCCACCTTTCAAGGCAATCGGAGAATATAACCCTGGTATTTTTGTTCAGTGTTGTATTTAGTGCAGTTTCTGTTTAGATCAGGGCTTTCCAAACCTGTCCTGGGAATATGCTCAAGATTAATTTGCAAGCATCTGTCTCTGCATATGCAAATTGCTGTCGCGTATAAATACATTTTGTATATTTTAAACTTTGCTATTACTACTAGACGTACACAGCACTGTACAGAGTCACGAAAGACAGTCCCTGCTCAGAAGAGCTTACAATCTAAACAGACAAACTTGGATGTCCCAGTGCCCACAGCCTTTTACATTGCTACTTTTCATTTTTTTTTTTTAAATGGAGAGCCATTCGGCATCTGGAATAACATTTTATGAGAAACATTGATTTCTTTTTGCAATGAAATTCAGATAATGAAAACAGTCTTCTCCATTTGCCAAAAGGATCAAAACATAAAGGATAGCGACTTTACTCTGATGCTGTAATTGCTTTGTCAGGACCGTGCAAGCTAGATTTTCTCATGAACTCTTTTTTTTTTTTTTTTTTTGTCTCTCTCCTTTCTTGTAGGACTCCAAAATCAAGTTCCCTCTGCCACACAGAGTTTTGCGCCGCCAGCATAAACCACGTTTCACCACCAAGAGACCAAATACATTCTTCTAAAAGGAAAGCTATAACCTTTTGGGCTAATAAAATTTCATATCTGAATTCCATTTGTCTTGGTTTACTAATTATGTTGGATCTAGAGCTAGTGTTGATGTATATCTTGATTTCTATGGTTAGTGAAGATATCTTTTACTGCTTTTCCAAGGTGGGGGAGGGTGTTTAATGTGCACAACCATAACCATCTACAGACTAGATGGCTCATTTTGATCTTTATCTGCTATCGTGCAGTATGTCACTCTGTCGGTGTATGTAGGGGAGGTTGAAACTATTAGGTGTTCACAAATTAGGTGGGATATCTGAAAGGAGTTGCCTAGTGTGAAGTCCTAGAAGACTCATGATACTCATAAACAAGAGATCGGATTGAAGGTGATGCCTTTTGTATAAGTCCTATCTTGCCCCCCCCCTATCAGTACCTTGAGATCCCTGAACAGAATTGGAAGCAAAAACTCAACCCTCCAATAAACCTACTTCTGATCTCTTTCCCCCACCCGCCAGGACTTAAGGCAGGAAAGCCCAGGTGGCAGTGACTCTTTTGCTTCCCCATGCTGCTGCCTGAGTTGACACCTGTATCCAAAATGGTGCCATTCACCCTTAAGGGTAGTATGGTACTGTTGCCGGGTGTAATCCTATTATTCCATCCCCCCCCAAAAAAAAAAAAAAATCAGAATTGTAGAGTGCAGACATCCAGATGAAATAAAAGACCCAGAGGGTGGGAGGTGACATTTACTTTCTGGCCACTGCAGGACTGTGGTATAGTATTTAAATGTTAATGAGCTTTTTTATGTGCATTTTGCATATTTTGTATCCTTTAGTAAGGTAGGGTAACAAATGATCACTAGAGCCCTTTAATACAGATTAAAGCACTAACCTGCATTATTTAGCCCTTAACATAGCTTGATAACTTACCCACTCAGACCTGCTATGGGCTTATTCTTTGAGGTGCCTCCCCCTCCTTTTTTTAACTTCAGTAATCTAATGATCCAATTGGTTTCCTTGGAGACATGTGGTGGATGAGGAGTGGAGACTTTAGCCCTTTGTCCAACTCGGGACACAGTACCAATTATCGGCTCAGGATCACTTTGCCTATCTTCAAATATATTACGTACTTTCCTTTCCCTTGCATATGTTATGTGAATGTGGGTTGGAGGAAACTTCTACTTAGTGACAGGAGAATTTGGACCTCCTTTCTGCATAAAGTTCTCTGTATAGATGGGCTCTTGTTATATTTTTCAGAAATGGGTTGATGGCTGGTCAAGACCTGGGAGCTGAAATTGCTGGGGAACTTTTACAGAAACTATCCAGTTTGTGAATTCAACCTTAAAAAGAGCAAAAGCTTATTTGCATATTTTTGATAGATGGTCATGCCCATTTCTAATTGCAACAGCCAATCAGAATTGAAGATCTGTCCAAGCCCTGCCTCTTTTGATGTTGCATCATAGCCCTGTCTCAAATACCTTTTTTTAAAAGATGTCACAGGAAGTGGCATTACTCTTCGGTGGTCTTTGCTAATTTTTAAGTAAGTGAGGGCTGTTTTGGGTCCAAAGGGACTGAAGGATAAATATTTTCCTACTTGGGGCATTCATTATCCCAGGACAAACAGGCAGCATATTCTTGACTGATGGGTGACGGAGCCCCGGTACGGACAATTTTAGAGTGATTGCACTCTAAGAACTTAGAAAGTTCTAGCTAGGCCACACCGCGCGTGCCTTCCCGCCCGACGAAGGCGCGCGGTCCCGTTTCTTAGTTTCCGCGGAGCTAAGAAGACGCGTGTTTTCCAACGGCTGTTGGATAATCCTTTTTTTTGCCTTTCCGCTCGCGTATTTTTCTTTGTGAACTTTTCACGTTCTCGTTTTTTATTTCTTTTCTTGATAAAATTTTTTTTTTTTAAAGTATTTTTTTTTTTACTTTTTTCGGTCGGCCCCGGCGGGGCCTGTTGATTTTGCTACTGCCGTTTTTCCCTTCATGCCCCCTTCACCGGGTTTTTAAAAGTGTCAGCGGTGTGCATGCCCTATTTCTTTATCCGACCCGCACAAGTGGTGCCTTCAGTGCTTGGGTCCGGACCATAGGGCTGCGACGTGCACCCGCTGTGGTTCTCTTCAAAAGAGAACTTTGAAGAATCGACAGATTCAGCAGCAGCTTCTTTTCGGTGCCGCTATGGAAGTTCCACCGGCATCGACTCCGGCATCGGCAACTTCTTCCAAGTCGGCACCGGCAATTTCGACACCGCAAGATACATCTTCGGTGTTGCACCCCACAGGTAAGCCGGCTAAGAAGCCATCCCCTACAGTTCCTCGGCCCGCCAGTCGAACATGCAGTGAGCCAAGTCCTGCAGACTACGCGCCGGCCCTGCAAACGCTCCGCTCCCATAGAAATGACTGCCTCTTCATCGGCATCGACTTCGCCTGAGCGTCGAGCTGCACCGCAGGTACCGAGCAAGAAAAAAGCGGTACCGGTGCCATCGGGGCCGTCTCTGGATGAGCGCATAGCATCCCTCCTCCAGGTCCAGCTTAAGGAGCAATTACAACACCTGCTCCCGGCTCTGCTAACTCCGAACCTTCCAGTGTTGGTACCTACTGAGCCTACGGTACCACTCGTCGACCAGCCTATTTTGTCGGCATCGACGTTATCGGCACCGCTTAAATCTGCCTCTTCGATGTCTATGCCTATTTTGTCAGCAGAGCCAAAGTCTCTTCGTCGAGCTGTTCACTCAGTCTCTTACCCGGTACCGCTCTCTGACACCTGTGTACCGCTTTACATTCACCAGGTACGGTGTTGATGTGTTTCCGGCAATTCAGTACGCAAAACCAGGCATACTGAATCCTCTACTCCTCTATCTCAGGGCCGTCTTCCATCGGTACGTGACCCTGATTTATGGAATGATTCCGAAGATCCCCTCGGTACCGAGGAGGAGTTTTCATCGGATGAGGCTGACCCATCGGTGCAGGATCCTGCTAGTAAGCCAGAGCACTCTTCCTTCACTAAATTTCTTAGGGAGATGTCAGACACCCTCTCTCTCTCCCATTAGAGTCTGATTCTAAAAAGTTACATGGCATTCCTAGATGCTTTGGACTTGACCAACCTCCCCAAATAATTTTTGAAATTACCTCTTCATGATATTCTAAGGGAAACCTTTTACAAAAATCTGGAGACTCCTCTTACCATCCCAGGAGCTCCAAGGAAATTGGAATCACTTTATAAGGTTATTCTATTTCCAGGGTTTTGACAAACCTCAGCTTCCACACAAATCTTTGCTGGTGGAGGTCAACCCTCAAAAAATCTGCAGGCTCAAGTGTGTAGTGCTTCTGTCCCTCCTGGCAGAGAGGCAAGGCTATGGACAAATTTGGTAAACGACTTTACCAGAATGCTATGTTGGCCAACCGTTCAGGTAATCTATGCTTTTCACTTCTCCTTTTACCTGAAACATCTTATACAGCAGATGGCCACTTTTCAGAAATATATTCCAGACCGCAAACTGTTCTGCTTTTCAGCAATGTACTGCCAGTCTCTTGCAGCTCAGGAAGTTCATGGTCCGTTCCATCTATGACACATTTGAACTGACCTCCTGAGCTACTGCTATGTCTGTAGCTATGAGACGATTAGCATGGCTTCAGAACTTGATGTTAACCACCAGGACCGCCTTGCCAATGCTCCCTGCCTGGGTGATGAGCTGTTTGGAGAATCCTGGATACCACCACTCAGAAGCTTTCGGCCCTTGAGATGAGGTGGGATACTTTATTGAAAAACAAAAAGAAACCCCTTCCTACTCGTCCTTTTAGGCAGCAGACGTCGTACCAGCGGCGTTTCTCTGCTCGGCCAATTCAGCCTCATCCTCCTCAGCCTAGGAGATAACGGCGCAACAACAACAGGCTCGCCAACAACAGCCGCCTGCCATAAAACCTGTTGCTCAGCCTAAACCAACTCAGCCCTTTTGACTCGCTTCTCCAGGGCATTGCCAGTCTTCCTCCCTCTGCCCTCTTCCACAGCCTATAGGAAGTCGACTAAACATTTTTCTGACTCGATGGAAGTAATCACCACCGACCAGTGAGTGCTCTCTATCATAGCCCACGGCTACTCCCTCAATTTTCAGACTCCTCCACCGTTAGGCCTGCCAAAAGAGTCTGCTTCCAACAAGTCTCAGTCCCTCCTTCTCGCTCAAGAGGTTCAATCCCTCCTTCTCATGCCATCGAAGAAGTTCCTCAAGATCAGCGAGGTCATGGATTTTACTCCAGGTACTTTCTAGTTCCCAAAAAGACCGGAGACCTCAGACCTATCTTAGATTTCAGAGATCTCAACAAATGTTTGGTCAAGGAGAAGTTCAAAATGCTCTCTCTTGCCACCTCTACCCTCTTCTCACTCAGGGCGACTGGCTATGCTCCCTCGATCTAAAAGAGGCTTACACACATATTTTCTATCCATCTGACGTCCAGACAATATCTATGCTTTCTCATCAATCAAAATCATCAGTACAAGGTGCTACCTTCGGTCTGGCCTCCTCTCCCAGGGTGTTCACCAAGTGTCTGATTGTGGTAGCAGCCTATCTCCGCTCTCACAATTTTCAAGTCTTCCCTTATTTGGACGACTGGCTGATCAAGGCTCACTCTCAGGCGGTTCTGCTTGCCACCAACCAGACCATTCACTTCCTTCAACACTTGGGTTTCGAAATCAATCTACCCAAACACACACCTTATTCCAACCCAGCGGCTTCAATTCATTGGAGCCATTCTGGACACTGTTCTGATGAGGGCGTTTCTTCCATCCAACCGCCTTCAGACCATCCTTCATCTCTGTCGGCAGGTGTTTCAACAGATTACCATCTCTGCGAATCACATGATGGTGCTCTTGGGGCAATAGCTTCGACAGTGCATGTCACCCCCTTTGCACGTCTCCACCTGCGTACTCCTCAATGGACCTAGCAACCCAATGGTCACAAGCGACGGATCCTTGCTCACAACACATATATGTGACCTCGTTCTTGACAGTTGCTTTTTGGTGGTTGACATCTTCAAATCTATCCAGAGGTCTACTGTTCCATTTACCTCCTCATCATCTCGTGATCACCACAGACGCATCCCCTTATGCCTGGGGAGCTCACTTGAACGAATTCCAAACTCAGGGGTTTTGGACTGCCCAGGAAAAGAAACACCACATCAATTTCCTGGAACTCCGAGAACTGTTTTATGCCCTCAAGGCATTTCAACATCTTCTCTTTCCTCAAGTACTACTCATTTGCACAGACATAGAAAATAGAAAGATGACGGCAGAAAAGGGCTACAGCCCATCAAGTCTGCCAATCTATTGACCCACCCCATTAAGTCTGAATGCTAATGACCTAGTTCCTTAACTCGACCCTCGTAGGGATCCCACGTGGATGTCCCATTATTCTTAAAGTCGAGCACGCTGGTGGCCTTGATCACCTGCACCGGAAGTCTGTTCCAGTTATCTACCACCCTTTCTGTGAAGAAATACTTCCTGGTGCACCACACTAAATTTCCCTCCTCTGAGTTTGAGCGGGTGCCCCCTTGTGACCGAGGGTCCCTTGGGAAAGAATATATCGTTTTCCACCTCGACACGACCCGTGACGTACTTATAATGTCTCAATCATGTCACCCCTTTTCCCTGCGCTCCTCTAGGGTATAGAGCTGCGTTTGCCCAGTCTTTCTTCGTATGAGAGACCCTTGAGCCCCGCGACCATCCTAGTGGCCATCCGTTGGACCGACCTCAGCTCGAAGCACATCTTTCCGGTAATGTGGCCTCCAGAATTGCACACAGTATTCCAGATGGGGTCTCACCCATGGTTCTGTAGAGTGGCAATATGACTTCAGTTTACGGCTGACGAAGCTTCTATTGATAATATCCCATCATTTGCCTTGCCTTTGATGAGGCCTTCTCTACTTGTTTTGCAGCCTTCATGTCTGCACTGATGATTACCCCCAAGTCCCGTTCCTCTGAAGTACCTAGCTAGGGATTTCAGAGGAACGGGACAATCAAGTTGCAATGTACTACATTCAACAAACAGGGAGGGACGGGCTCTCGCCTGTTGTGTCAGGAAGCCCAACGGATTTGGTCTTGGGGACAGCTCATCATTATCCTGAAAGCTGTCTACATTCAAGAGGAGCTAAATTCCTTAGCAGACAAATCTCAGCAGAATTCTCCAACCTCACGAATGGACTCTCGACTCCTTAACTCTCAGTCCATTTTCACCTCAATGGGGGCCATTCCTCAAGTGGACTTTTTTTGCAGCTCCTCACAATCATCAACTGCCCTGTTTTGCTCCAGACTCTCTATCCCCATCACCGTCTGGCAACCTGATGCTTTCTCCTGGATTGGACCAATCACTTCCTATATGCCATTCCTCCTCTACCGCTCATACTACAGACATTGTTCAAGCTCAGGAGGGAACAAGCCACCATGATTCTCATCGCTCCCACGGTGGCCCAGGCAACATTGGTTCTCCCTTCTACTTCAACTCAGTTCCAGGGGAACCATACTTCTTCCATGTTTCTTCTCTGCTTACTCAGCATCAACAGTCCCTACTGCATCCCAACTTACGTCCTCTGCACCTGACAGCTTGGTATCTCTCGGGCCTAACTTTCGGCTCTCTCAACTCCTTTCTCAGCCTGTCCGTTCTATCATTGATGCTTCCAGGAAACCAGCCACCCTTCAGTGTTATCAACAAATGGTCTCGATTTTCTTCCTGGTGATCTTACATCACCACAATCCATGTCTCTAGCAGTGGGACTGGTGGACTATCTTCTTTCCTTGTCCTGACTCTGGTTCTCAAATCTACTTCTATCAGAGCTTCATCTCAGTGCATTGCTGCCTTTCATGAGCCAATTCATGGAATAACCCTCTGTGCTCATCCTTTGGTTTCCAGGTTCATGAGGGCCTTTTTCAATGTGAAACCCACCTCAAGCCCCCTCCTGTGGTCTGGGATCTCAATGTGGTTCTTTCCGCTTATAATGAAGCCTCCTTTTGAACCTTATGGCCACAGCACATTTCAAATTTCTCATTTGGAAAGTGGTTCTTCCTTATAGCTCTCACTTCTGCAGGAGGGTCAGTGAGTTACATGCACTATTGGCCGATCCACCTTTCACTGTTTTTCACCCATGATAAGGTGGTTCTCCGTACACACCCAAAGTTTCTCCTAATGGTATGTGTCTGACTTTCACCTTAACCAGTCCATTGTCCTACTGATTTTTTCCCGAAGCCTCATTCCCATCCAGGAGAACAGGCTTTTATATACTTTGGATTGTAAACGTGCTTTGGCTTACTATCTCGAACGCACTAAACCTCACAGATCATCTCCTCAACTTTTTTTAGTCCTTCGCTCCTAACAAGTTGGGTCATCCTGTATCTAAACGCACTCTATCCAATTGGCTTGCTGCTTGCGTTTCATTCTGTTATGCTCAGTCGGTCCCTGGACACTGGAAGGTTCTGTCACGGGCCACAAAGTTAGAGCTATGGCAGCTTCTGTAGCTTTCCTCCGCTCCATCTTCCATTGAGGAAATCTGCAAGGCTGCTACTTGGTCCTCAGTTCATACTTTTACATCTCACTATTGTCTGGATGCATTCTCCAGAAGGGATTGGGACACTTCAGCCAATCTGATTTTACAAAATTTGTTTTCCTAATGGCCAACCTTCCCTCCATCCCTCTTTTTGTTAGCTTGGAGGTCACCCATCAGTCAAGAATATGCTGCCTGCTTGTCCTGGGATAATGCACAGTTACTTACAGTAACAGGTGTTATCCAGGGACAGCAGGCAGATATTCTTGCGTTCCCTCCCCACCTCCCCGGATTGGCTTCTTAGATGGCTTATACTTAACTGGGGACCCGCGCGCCTTCGTCGGGCGGGAAGGCACTCGCGCACGCGCGGTGTGGCCTGGCTAGAACTTTCTAAGTTCTTAGAGTGCAATCACTCTAAAAAATTGTCCGTACCGGGGCTCCGTCGGTTGCCGTCACCCATCAGTCAAGAATATCTGCCTGCTGTCCCTGGATAACACCTATTACGGTAAGTAACTGTGCTTTCCTACCTGAACACCTGGTCTTGGTCACAAAGTGAACCCTATGAAAATACAGGACTGCAACTAAAAGTCCTAAGATACACAACTGAAACCTGTGATTGCCAGACTCTGCATGCAGCTGCACCACCAAAGAAAGAGAGAAATGCATTTCTTCCTGAACAGTGCAAAATATAGACAGCAGAATGTAAATTCTCAAAACACATGTATTTCAGTACTGAATTGAAAATAAAATCATGTTTCCTATCTTTATCTGGTCAATTTATTTTTCTAATCATCTTTTTACCAGACTCTTGACTGCACTTCCTTCTGTCTGTGCTCTTACCTCTGTTTTAAAGGCCGCCTTATCCATTTGCTGTTTTTCTTTCCTTCAGTTTCTGCTCTACATCCATCTTTCAAAAGAAGAACAACTCACCTCACTTCTTTTGATATCAGCATTATCCCAGGACAAGCAGGCAGGTATTCTCACTAGTGGGTGATGTCATCCGACAGAAGGCCCGACACGGACATCTTGAAAGCATGTCTTGCTTGAAGAAACTTAGAAGTTTCGAGATGCCCGCACCGCACATGCGCCAGTGCCTTCCCGCCCGATGTACCGGGCGTGTCTCCTCAGTTCTTTTCTTTCCGCGGAGCTGAGAAGTTTGTACTTCATTCTGCGCTGACTGAAATTCAGTTTTTGCCTTCTTTAACCCGCGTTTCTGTTTATTTCTTTAACTTAAAATTATTTCTTCCGGCGGTTCGGCCGGGCCGGCCTCGTGGCTGCGGCACTAGCGGCTTCGACCTATGCAGCGTCGATTTTCCGGCCTATGTCCCGACCAATCACCGGTTTTAAAAAGTGCAGCAAGTGCCAGCGTGCGATTTCGCTGACGGACCCACACCGACGCTGCCTTCAGTGTCTTGGTCCGGAACACGTTCCGAAATCGTGCCGGCCTTGTTCCACACTCACTGCGCGCTCGTTTTAAGCGGCGCTGCTTGCTCTGGGAGTCGATGTTCAAGATGGAGACTGCCAAGGACCTCTCTGCTACTGCGGCTGTTGAGGTTTCGCCCGGTCAGTTCGAAAACCTGCATCGACGACTCCTGCATCGAGCATCGTGAAGCCCGCATCGTTCGCACCGGCTTCAGCATCGAGTTCAGCATCGGCGCCTGCCTCCGTCTCCTCGGTTCAGGTACCGCCTTCCACTGTCCCTCCTGTGGTCATCAAAGTGCCTAAAGCTAGCAAGCAGAATGCACTTGGCCACGAAGGAACGCGAAAGACCGTGCAGGAGGACCCCCTTTCGGTGCGGATCCCTCCATATCGGCTTCGCTTCGTTCCCTGCTCGAAGCTCAGTTTGTCGAGCTTATGCGCACTATGGGACCCCGGCTTATCGCCAACCATTCACGGTGAGCTTCCGACCCCGGTTTCAGAGGGCGGTCCGCCCCCTCCCCCCTCCTCCTCGTCGTTCGATCTCTCTGCTCGACGAGGGGATCGGCGGAGAGGCGGCGGAATCCTCCAGGAGGGCTTCCCTTCCTGAGATGCCACCTTTGGAGCCCATCTCACCTCCACGCCAACAGGGTGCTAGGGCAGCTCCTGATAATCGTAGTCCTGGGCATACTGCATCGCAGGAGGAGTTCTTCCGCACTCCATACCCAGACCTGGGTGGCGCTGCGTGAATCCGCATCTCTAGCCATCCTCTACGATCCACTGCATCGAGCACTATCATTCCTTTGAGGCTTTTCAAAGGACCAACCTAATCGATGCATAGAAGTATCTCGTTTCTCCGTTCCCCGTCATTCGGGAGGAGGCATCGATCTCGGCACTCTTCTCGGCACATCCTCACGTCATTCGGAGATGTCTCCGCAGAAGAAGATGACAGCGTTTGGGATACTCACTCGTCGGATTGTGTCCCAACCGGGAGGGGCCGGAAGTATGAGGAACCATCTACCTACCTATTCTCCCTGCCGATCTCAGCTCTCCCTGGACCCGGAGGCTTCCACGTCTTCTAGCCCGTCTCGTCGGCCGGCCTTGGCAGACCAACTGTCTTTCTCATCCTTTCTTCGACAGATGGCGGATGACTTGGATGTGACTTTGGACACTGGGTCCAAATATTCTAAAGAGTATTTGGACACCATGCATTTACCTCACCTCCGGCGGAGACACTTCGGCTTCCTCTACACAAGCTGCTGGACCAGACTTTCATGCGCTGTTTTGAGACACCGTATTCCTTACCTGCAGTTCCCAGTAAACTGGATGCTCGATACCGCATCGTTCACCACAAGGGGTTTGAGGGAGCTCAACTTTCTCATCAGTCCCTTCTAGTCAAGTCCTCTCTCAAACGTTCTCATCCCTCCCAAGTCTATGCTTCCGGGCAGAGAGGGAGAACGATGGATAAGTTTGGTAGACGTATCTATCAGAACTCGATGATGGCGACTCGAGTACTCAACTACAACTTTTTCTTTTCTTCCTACTTGGATTTTTTCTTGCCGGTGCTCCGCAAGTTCATTCCTTTCATCGATGCTCAGGCTCGTTTCCAGTTTGAAGAGGTGGTGGCGACCCTGTCCCAATTACGCCTTCAACTGATGCAATCCTCCTACGATGCCTTTGAGCTCTCAGCTCGAGCTGCGGCATGTTCGGTTGCCATGCGTCGCCTGGCATGGCTTCGAACCATCGATATGGATCCCGAACCTCCAAGGACAGACTTGCAAATGTACCTTGTGCAGGAGCGGATCTATTTGATGAGTCTATCGAAACTGTTACTAAAAAGCTGTCAGACCATGAAAAGTCTTTTCAGTCTATTCTACGTCCTAAACCGAAAGCCTCAGCAGTCTCCGTCCATCTAGACCGCCTCAAATTTACCAGCGGCGTTATCAACCGAGGCAGACTCCTCCTGCGAGGACAGCCTCCGCAAAAGACTCAGCAGAAGCCTCAGATGCCGGCTGCACCCAAGGCTACTCAGCCTTTTTGACTCTCTTCCAGGGAGCATAAACCGACGTTCTGTCTTCCTGTTTTTCCCATAGAGGGTCGTCTCCATCATTTTTTGTCATCGATGGGAGTCAATCACCACAGACCTTTGGGTCCTTACCATCGTAAGAGAGGGATACTCTCTTCATTTCCACCGGGTTCCTCCGGACCACCCTCCAAGAGAGTATCCTTCCAACTTAACGCAGACCGCCCTTCCTTCTCCAGGAGGCTCAGGCCTTGCTCTCGGCTTCGGGCTGTCGAGCCAGTCCCGTTAGATCAGCAGAACAAGGGTTTTACTCCCGATATTTCCTGGTTCCGAAGAAGACGGGCGATCTGCGGCTTATTTTTGGACCTTCGAGTCCTCAACAAGTTTTTGGTCAAGGAGCGGTTCCGTATGCTGACCCTGGCCTCTCTCTATCCCCTCCTCGAGCAGAACGATTGGTTATGCTCTCTGGACCTCAAGGAGGCCTACACTCACATCCGATTCATCCGGCCTCCCGCAAGTTCCTCAGATTTCGGGTGGGACATCTACATCTGCAGTATCGAGTGCTTCCATTTGGCCTTTCCTCTTCGCCCAGAGTCTTCACGAAGTGATCTGGTGGTCGGTGGCCGCTGCACTCCGGAACATGGGTCTCCAGGTGTTTCCATACCTCGACGACTGGCTCATCAAGGCCCCGTCGGGCCCAGAGGTCATTTCGGCGACCTTGCTACAATTTGTTTTCTGCAGAACTTGGGCTTCGAGATCCAACTTTCCCAAGTCACATCTTCAGCCCACCCAGACTCTCCCCTTCATCGGGGCGGTCCTGGATACCATCCAACTTCCGAGCGTTCCTTCCTCCTCAGCGCATGGATGCTCTTCTTCTACTCTGCCAGTCGGTGTCTTCTCGCCTGTCCATCTCAGCGAGACACATGATGGTCCTCTTGGGTCACATGGCATCCACAGTTCATGTGACGCCTTTTGCCAGACTACATCTCAGAATTCCTCAATGGACCTTGGCATCTCAGTGGACTCAGGTGTCCGACCCATTGTCCCGCCACATTGTAGTCCACTCCTGCTCTACGGCAATCTCTTCTCTGGTGGATGACCTCTTCGAATCTATCCAGAGGTTTGCTGTTTCACTCTCCTCCCCACCAGAAAGTTCTCACGACAGATTCATCGAACTATGCATGGGGAGCTCATCTGGATGGTCTTCGCATCAGAGGGTTCTGGACCAGTGCGGAACGAACTCCATCAAATCAATCTTCTGGAGCTCAGAGCCATCTTCAATGCTCTTCAGGCTTTTCAACATCTGCTTCACGACATGGTGGTCCTAATTCGCACCGACAATCAGGTCGCCATGTATTATGTAAACAAGCAAGGGGGCACGGGCTCGGCCTCCCTCTGCCAGGAGGCTCTTCGAGTCTGGGATTGGGCGGTCCGCCACAACACCTTCCTCAGGGCGGTCTACATTCAGGGGAAGGACAATGTCTTGGCAGACAAATTGAGTCGTCTTCTCCAACCTCACGAATGGACGCCTCAATTCCAAACCCCTTCATCAGATATTTGCACAGTGGGGAACACCTCAGATAGACCTCTTTGCAGCCCCCCACAACTTCAAGCTGCCTCAATTTTGCTCCAGGATCTACACTCCTCTCCGCCTCAAGGCAGACGCTTTTCTGCTGGGTTGGGGGAATCGCTTCCTATATGCGTTTCCTCCTTTTCCTCTCATTCAGAAGACTCTGGTCAAGTTGAGATCAGACCATGCCACCATGATTCTAATTGCTCCTCGGTGGCCCAGACAACCTTGGTTCTCCCTTCTCCTTCAACTCAGCAGCAGGGAGCCCATACTTCTTCCAGTGTTTCCTTCACTACTCACTCAACATCAAGGTTCACTACTTCATCCCAATCTGCAGTCCCTCCACCTGACAGCTTGGTTCCTTTCAACATAACTCCCTCACCAGTTTTCTCAAGCAGTGAGGGAGGTCTTGGAGGCTTCCAGGAAGCCTGCTACTCGACAATGCTACTCCCAAAAATGGACTAGATTCTCCTCCTGGTGTATTTCCAATGCCACGGAACCTCAGCGAGCTTCCCTTTCTTCTGTATTGGACTACCTTCTACACCTATTCTCAGTCTGGTCTCAAGTCTACCTCCATACGAGTCCACCTGAGTGCTATTGCGGCTTTCCATCAGCCTCTACAGGGGAACCTTTGTCTGCGCATCCTGTGGTTTCCAGATTTATGAAAGGTCTTTTTCATGTCAACCCTCCTGTCAAACCTCCTCCTGTGGTTTGGGATCTCAATGTTGTCCTGTCTCACCTCATGAAGCCTCCGTTTGAACCTCTCAACAAGGCTCCACTTAAGTATCTCACCTGGAAGGTGGTTTTTCTGGTGGCCCTCACGTCTGCTCGTCGCGTCAGTGAGCTTCAGGCCCTAGTGGCGGATCCACCATTCACTGTATTCCATCATGACAAGGTGGTTCTTCGTACTCATCCGAAATTCCTGCCTAAAGTGGTCTCTGAATTTCACATCAACCAATCCATCGTGCTTCCAGTGTTCTTTCCAAAGCCTCATTCTCATCCTGGGGAAGCTGCTTTGCACACTCTGGACTGTAAACGTGCTTTAGCTTTCTACTTGGATCGCACAAAGCCTCACAGAACTGCTCCTCAACTTTTCGTCTCCTTTGATCCAAACAAGTTGGGACGGACCTGTATCGAAGCGCACCATCTCTAACTGGATGGCGGCTTGTATCTCTTCCTGCTATGCCCAGGCTGGATTATCCCTTCCCTGTAAGGTCACAGCCCATAAGGTCAGAGAGCAATGGCGGCCTCTGTAGCCTTCCTCAGATCGACACCGATTTGAGGAGATTTGTAAGGCTGCCACTTGGTCCTCGGTTCATACATTTCACCTCTCATTATTGTCTGGACATTTTTTTCCAGACGGGCATGGACAGTTTGGCCAAACAGTGTTACAAATTTATTCTCTTGAAATTGCCAACTCTCCCACAATCCATTGGGGTTAGCTTGGAGGTCACCCACTAGTGAGAATACCTGCCTGCTTGTCCTGGGATAAAGCAATGTTACTTACCGTAACAGTTGTTATCCAGGGACAGTAGGCAGCTATTCTCACGTCCCACCCACCTCCCCTGGGTTGGCTTCTCAGGCTAGCTACCTGAACTGAGGAGACACGCCTGGTACATCGGGCGGGAAGGCACTGGCGCATGCGCGGTGCGGGCATCTCGAAACTTCTAAGTTTCTTCAAGCAAGACATGCTTTCAAGATGTCCGTGTCGGGGCTCTGTCGGATGACATCACCCACTAGTGAGAATAGCTGCCTGCTGTCCCTGGATAACAAACTGTTACGGTAAGTAACATTGCTTTTTTCTGACTTCCTTCGATTTCAATTTGCATTATCCCTGCAATTTCTTAAGGAAATTAATTTGTACTCTACATCCATCTTTGGCATTAACTTTAACATTCAACTTTCTTCCATTTTTCTTCCTTATCTGTCATCTTTTTCATGTCTTAACCTCCTCTCCAACCATGTGCACTATCCCTCCATCTCTCTCTGCTCTTCCCATCTTTCTTCCCATGGAGGTCAGGCATCTTCTTTCCCTCCCCTACTCATGCTGCAGTCTTGCACTCTGGGCCACTGGCAGCATGAATGAAGTAAACATGTGGCCTTGGAAGCTTTCCCTCTTCCACAGCTTCTTACCGCAGTGACAGGGAGCTCTTAGCAGAGGGAAAGCTTCCAGGGCTGCCAAAGACTGTGTGTTTACTTCATTTAGAGCCGTGGCCCAAAGAATGCAGCAGCCAGATGTTTTGCAAAATCTGCATTCTTAAGCAACTCTCCAGACTGGCACATCTTCACTGATGGGTAATAGCTCAGCATGACCAGTAGGTGGAGGACTGAGACAAACTTTTGGCTGTAGTATAAGTGGGCTGTGCATTTCCCATAAACATTCAGTCTTCTCTCATTCTCCAGCAGGTGGCGGTGTAAGCCTGTGCAGTCTTCCCTGGTTTAGTGTAGGCCTATTGGATATTGTTTAGGCCGCCTTGTCCTCATCTGTGGTGCTTGATTGAGCTTAGAGGACCCTTTCAGGGGTCTATCTGATCTCGGGGATGTCACACTTGACAGGTTGAGTCCCCCCCCCAT
Organism: Geotrypetes seraphini; assembly: GCF_902459505.1. Lineage (NCBI taxonomy): Eukaryota > Metazoa > Chordata > Amphibia > Gymnophiona > Dermophiidae > Geotrypetes > Geotrypetes seraphini. The sequence continues at coordinate 8,622,886 of NC_047093.1, forward strand.
TTCCTTGACTTTTTTTCACTAGAGGTGCCTCAACTGTAAGCCTTGCCACTGATATGGCAAGACATATGGGTTAGAGGTCCAATGGGGTCTGTTTCAATTGTCCCTTATATTGACTTTTTTAAAGGGTATTGTTAAACAACATGCTGAAACACTCCTGATGTGCAGTCTGCTTTTTGTTTTGTTTTAATATAAAATGCTGAAGACTGTGGGCAATAGATCCAGCCTGCCAAGGTCCTACCCTACCTTTCCTAGAGTACTGAAACCCTGCCCACCTCATGGCTCAAGCTCTAGAACTCTGTCATGCAAAACAGAGGTGAAACAGTGTTCATGCATATGGTCCCCCCCAATTCGCCCATCTTATTCAGCTCTCTGGTTTTACAACTTGTGTTAGCAGACTGATGTTTTGCGCGACTGTTTCAAAGGGTGCTGTTTTAACAACATACTGAAACACCCTTATGGGCAAAGACGGTAGTTTTGAACTCATGGCAGAATACCCTCACTTCAGTGTGTGCAGAGCCTGCTCTATATATAATGGTGAAGACCTTGTGGTCGATCCAGGCCCCTACCCCTCCACTCCTTTCCTTTTTTAGCAAAGAGTACTGAAACCCTGCCTCTCTCATATGGCACAAGTTCTAGAACTCCCTCATGCAAAACGCAGATAAACTTGTAAAAAAAAAAAATCTTTTTATGGAAAGCTTGAGAAATGGATATGCAGCCAAAGGTAATTCTATGTATAATCTCTGCCCACACAAACACAAAAAATGCATTTTTTACACTTCTTTTTTTAAAAATTTTTATTTATAAAATTTTCAATCTTACAATAAATAATAGCATAATATTTAGTTTATAATAATTATAGTTGTATGTACAATATCATATCATCTATATTGAATCCCTTTCCCCTGTTATTTGTTTTTTTCATTTTTTCCTCATATTAATTTCTATATTTCCCTCCCTAACCCTATATTATTATTATCAATGTGTTAAGATATCTGATCTTTAGAATATTTTGTCAATGGATCCCATATTTTCTTAAAATTTTTTATATTTCCTTGTTGTAATGCCAGATATTTTCTCCATTTTGTATATGTGACACACCGAGTTCCACCAGAATGTATAATTTAGCTTGGTATAATCCTTCCAATTTTTGTGTGATTTGCTGCATGGCTAACTCCTGTCAATATTAAAAGCAATTTGTTATTGTTTGCTGATATTGGACTTTGTGTTCTCATTGCAGTACCAAATAATATGGAATCATATGAGGACCAATATGAATTTCTAGTAATATGTTAATTTGGGGCCAAATAAATTCCAATAGGCTTTTATGCAAGGACAAAAAAAATTAAATTGATCTAATGTCCCTACTTCTATTTTACAATGCCAGCTATCTATTAGATCTAGTATTATCTATTTTTTTGCAAGCGCGTCGGGGTCCATAACACTCTATGTAATAAAAATATCCATGTTTGACTCATAGATGCTGACTTGTTAATCTTAATCTCCAGGACCAGAATCTTGGCCATTGAGATGCAGAAATTGTCTGTCCAATCTCAATGCTCCAAATATCCCTAAGTCCAGTTTTCTTTTTTTTATTTAGAAATCCATATATTAATATTATACCATTTTGCGGCTTGGTGTCCCAAGAAATCCGCTGGAAACATAAAACTTGCAAACTATTATTGGGTATTAAGATCTTTCCATTCAGGAACCCTACCTGAATGGCTTGCTTCAATTGCATCCATTTTAAAATATTGGTGTTTTATTTAGTCCAAATTTATTTTGCAATTGTGAAAAACTAAGCAAGGAACCTTCTGATATGACATCATTCAATGTTCTTATTCCTGCATTTATCCATTGTTTCCAGACGATTTTAAATCCGCCAATTCTGATCCTGAGTTTACCTATATTGATTGATTTAGAGATTTAGCTATTGGTTCTGGTGATAGGTTACTTATGTATCTCAATGTTTTCCAAGTATCTAAAAAGATTCTGTTATCTTTATATCTCCTAGGCATTGTTATGGTAATTAGATGTTCTGGATATAAAGGGAACAGGAGCTGCCATTCTAAATACAGCCAATCTGGTACATTTTCCATGAGATCTGGGAGGATCCAATACATACCCTGTCTTAAATATAGGCTTGATGATACCTATAAAAATTTGGAAAATTTACCCCCCCTTCCACAATTGGTCTTTGTAATGATACTAAAGCGATTCATTGGTCTTTTCCCAAACCAAACAAATTTTGTAAGAATATTGTTAAGTTTTTTTATAAAATGACCCCTGAAAAAATATTGGTATCATACTCATTTGATAACAAACCACAGGCAATACCATCATTTTAATTGTTTGAATTCTTCCCCACCAAGAAAGATGTAATGGATTCCATTGCTCACACATTTCTGTTATTTTTTTCAATAAAAGTTTTTCATTCTCTTTGACTGTCTTCTATTGTATTTTTGATCATAATTCCTAAGTATTTTATTCCATCTTCTTTCCAAATAAATGAATATGGGTCAAATAGTCCTTTCGTACAATGAACATTAATTGGGAGGACTTCAGATTTGCTCCAATTAATTTTATATCCAGAAAAAGTGCCGAATTTCTCTAATAAATTAAGTATACATGGAATAGTAGTATCCGGTTCTCTTAAATATAATAAAATATCATCTGCATATGCAGAAAGTTTAAATTCCCAGTTGGAAAACGTGATTCCCTTTATCTCCTTAGTCTTATTTATTGCAATTAATAAAGGTTCTAAGACAATATCAAAAAGTAATGGAGACAAAGGGCATCCTTGTCTAACTCCCCTATGCAAATTAAATCTAGTTGATAAATTATTATTAATATATAATCTTGCACCAGGAGTAGCTATACAATGTCTGGATCATTTTAATAAAACCGGAGCCTATACCAAACCATTGTAAAGCTTGATACATAAAATTCCATTCCACTCTATCAAAAGCTTTTTCTGCATCTAAAGATATTAGAAAAGCTGGATCATTTATATTTTTTGCTAAATTTAATGAGTGGAATGCTAGTCTAGTATTATTTGATGAATGTCTTTTAGCAATAAATCCTGTTTGATGTACATCTATAATGAAAGGAAGAGCTTTTGCAATCTAAGTGCTAATACTTTAGCCATTAATTTATTATCCACATTTAATAACGAAATAGGCCTGTAATTTGAAACCAGAGTAGGATCTTTGTTTGGTTTTGGTAAGGACTATAATTATCGATTCTGCCATAGTACCTGAAATATTTTCATTCTTTATTTGATATTGATATAAATTTAACAGATGTGGTAAAATGATATTTTGAAATGATTTATAAAATTCAACAGTATACCCATCTCCACCTGGAGCGGATCCAACTCTAAGAAACTTCAATGCTGTTTCTATTTCTTTTAAAGATATAGGATCTTCTAAACTTCCTTTTATATGATCCGGAATATTAGGTCCAAGAAAGGAATTTAAGAATGTTAATCCTTCTTGTTCTTTATTTTTATAAGAATTAGAAGTGTATAATTCTTTATAAAATCAAGATATTGTGTTATAATATCTTTTTGTGCTGGTATGTGTGTTACCTTGTATATCTTTTATTGCAATAATCTTAGATTTTCTTTTCTTTGCTTTAAGAAATTTGCTAATAATTTTCCCGCTTTATTTGAATTGCCATAATATTGTACTTGTTTATTGAAAATGTCTTTTCTCACATATTGAGAAGAAATCTCATTATATTTAACTTTTACTTTTAACAACTCTTGTAATGTATTGTTTTCCCATTTTTTTAATTAATTTATTTTCTAATAATTTAATTTGTTTTTCCATATCTTCATATTGTTTTTTAAGTTGTTTTTTAATAAAAGCTGAATAAGAAATAATATTTCCTCTCATTGTTGCTTTAAAAGCATCCCATAAAATTTCTATATTAATGTCATCTGAAGAATTAAGTTGAAAGAATTCTTGCATTTTTACTTTAAGATCTTCTAAGAATTTCGAATCTGCTAATAAATCATTATTAAATCTCCATATTGAATTAAATTGATCAATATTATAATTCTTAAGGTTAATCCACACACCAGCATGATCTGAAATTATAATGGGATCTATAACTGCTTTTGATACACGCTGCGCTATGTTATTAGTTACAAAAATATAATCAATTCTTGAGAAAGATTTATGGACCTGAGAACAAAAGAATATTCCCGATCATTAAAATGAAGGATACGCCATATATCTATTAAATTACAAGATTGTATTAAATTATCTAATCCTAAAGATTTTATGATTTTACCTTGGTTTCTTGTCCACAATTGGATCCATTACAGCATTGAAATCTCCAGCTACTACTAAGTTAGAAGTAGCCAGTGGTAGTAATATCTGTTGAATTTGATTAAAAAACTCCATTTGGTTCGAATTAGGAGCATAAAGATTAAATAAATACAGGGTTGTATTTCCCCAGATCCATTTTAATATGTATCCATCTTCCTGAAGAGTCAGAATTTATTAATTTAAAATCAGCTTTGCATTTCTATTTATTATTATCGCTACCCCTGCTTTCTTCCCTATTGCCGGTGAATAAAAACATTTTGATATCCATCCTTCTGTTAGCTTCCTAGATTCAGTGTCCGAAAGGTGTGTCTCTTGTAGGAAATAAATATCTGCGTTTTGCTTATGGAGAAAACCTAATAATTTTTTTCTTTTTATAGGATGATTTAAGCCATTGACATTAATTGAAAAAATTTTAATATCCATTTACTTTTGTAATTAAAATTTGACATGAAATCATATGATTATTATTTTCAGATATCCACACATTGTAATAATATATTTTCCCCATTCTCTTTCTTCCCCTCTTCCCTCCCTCCCCTCTCTTCCCCCCCAATATTATCTGTGTATGCTTGGCAACACGCATCTTAGGTCAGGTATCAAAACACTCCACAAAAGTCCATTTCCTGTTAAGATTCAGATATAAGTCACAAATATATCATATATTACTAAATAACATTAACAATCCATATAATATTTAAACATTTTGCCTTTTTTTTTTTTTTTTCCCCAATGTTAAATTTAATCTTTTCAAATATTATTTTCTGTATCATTTTCATATTTTATAACTATTAGTATATCTTATTAATTCAAATAATATGAAAAATATTGTAAATTTTTTTTTTAAAAAAAATTCATATATATCACCTTTATATTTTCTAATTCTATTTCTTTATAATATTTTTAAGTAATATATAAGTTTATGAATATATTCTAGATCCTTATAATTCTTTTAAACTTATATATTATATAATGAGATGTTTCATTTCTTTGGAAAATAAACAATGTTTCACATATGTGTGCTACTTGTACTATGTGATTTTTTTTTTTTTCCCGTTCCAGAGCTTCCTTCCTTCATTATACAGAGTCATACCTCATTCATATAACATACTTCCTAGTTTCATTTTTAAGATATATCAAAGTTAAAGATGTGTCATTCCATTATCTTATTCATCCAAGTAAATATTATTTTTTCTTCCTTTCTTCTTCTTCGTATTTTTTATATCCAGAGTATTATTCATTTCTTTTCAATAGTTTGTTAATTCCGAATAAGTTCCGGTTCCAGCGACGATCTAATTTTAGTTTATTTGTGATCTTTCATCCGATGTAATCCTTTATCTTTTATTGTCAAGTCTAGTAGTTTATTTATTCATATTTGTTCATAGTTCATCCGGTTTTAAGAGTTATTCTTTACATGTATTTCCTTTTGCAAGGACTTCTGGGATTTGTAGTTCCATTGAATCAGAGAGAGGATTTTTAATAGGTTTATTCTTCCTGTATTGTCTTCTGAGAAGTGGGTTATATATACATACATAGATCTTCATTCATTCTTACATACATTCCATAGGAAGAAAGCTCTGGACCATGATTCAATCACATAATAGTATTTAGGATCTGCTCATTACAGCATTTATTATTATTAATATCAATAGTTAATTTATTTATTAACTTTCTAAAACCAATTAAGGGCTTATATCTCGTTTTTATATTCAAGTTCTTATTTATTATCTAATAAATATTATATTCTTCCTTGTTTAAAAACTATATTACTTTTATCTAAGATCTTGTATACTTATATGTTAATTTATCATTTAAAGAATCATTCCATTCTAGAATGTAGGAATTTTTTGAACAGAGTCAAAAACATTCTATACCGTTTTTCATCTGCTAAATACTTATTATATTCAATCAATAATTTCAAAAATACAAGGTGATATTAGCTCTTCTTAATACATATCATTTCCCCTACCTGTTTATATTATAAGACATTCAAACTTGACATTCATTATAATAAAATAAAGAAAATTAAGATGACATTGGCATTTCCTGGTTTAGTATATATTTTTGTAGCTCTTCAGGATTATCAAAGGTTAAAGTTTTGTTTGCTATGGTTACTTTCATATTTGCTGGGTATACAAGACCAAATTTTGCTCCCAGTTCACGTAGTTGTGGTCTCAAATCCAGCAGTTTCTTTCTTTTAATTGCTGTGCTTTTTGCAAAATCCGGGACAAAGTGAATACGGGCATCTTGATATTGTAAACCTTTATTCTGTTTTGCAAGATGAAAAATTTCCATGACCTGTTGGTGGCGTAGTAGTTTAAATATCAGTGGCCTCGGTCCTTGATGCTTTTCTGATCTCTTTGTTGGCACTCTATGTGCTCTTTCAATCTCTATGGGATATTTAGTTTGTAGAGGAAGTAGTTTTGGTAATAAGTTTTCTATAAAGGTCACCGGATTCCCCTTTTCTGCTCCTTCCGGTAAACCTATCAGACGAACATTGCTTCTTCTCTCACGATTCGAGTAATCCTCAAGTTCTTTAGTAAGTGTTTCAATTTTCTTTTTTTCAGTTTTTGTGTTTAAAATTTCTTCTTCAACAGTTATCATTCTTTCTTCTAAATCGTTAGATTTTAATTCGATTAGATCCATCTTTTTATTTAATGTTGAAACATCATCTGTTAATTCTGTAACTTTTTTTGTGAGAATTGAAAGCATTTGTTTGATTTCTTTAAGTTCTTTCATTACTTCTGGATCTGCGGTTTTGGATCCTGTCTCTTGTTCGGGCTTTGCTCTCTTGCTGCTTCCAGAGACTGCGAAGTCGTTTTTATTTTGCTTTCCTGACGCCATCGAGTTTATTTTTATCATAAATTTAATCTTAATTCTTCAAATTTTTGCGACTTTTTTATTCTTTCAAGGACTTTTTATATGGAGCTCTTCTGCTAACCGACCTCCTTCATGCGTGTCCAAGCCACGCCCCCATTTTTACACTTCAACAAAGAATAACATAGGCTGTCGGATGCATAGTCTACAATTCCTACCGTCACAGTTTACTGAAGATGTGTCTGCTCTGTACAGATGTAGTGTTATCCCAGGACAAGCAGGCATGATATTCTCACATGTGGGTGACGTCATCTACGGAGCCCCGATAAGGAAGCATTTTCAAGCAAACTTGATTGAAGATTTAAGTTTGCTCTGCTGCTCCACGCATGCGTGCCTTCCTGCTCCACTAGGGGGCGCATCCCCTCATGGAGTTCAAAATTTTCCGCTGAGCCTAGAAGTCGTGTTTTTTTTCAGGCTCTGCCCCAACTGCCTTCTAGCACCGCAATTTTTTCTTGTTTTTCTCGATTTAGTCGCTGTGCGTGAGTTTTTTTTCTTGTTTCAACTGTTCCTGCTTCGTTTTTCACAGACCCGGAAGCTTCCGGGTCCCCGTGGCCGCGTGGCTATTCGAGCCGCGGCCAGTTTCGATTCTATGTCCTGGCCTTTGACCGGCTTTAAAAAGTGCTCCCGGTGCGAGCGGCTTTTTTCCATCACAGACCCGCATCGCTGGTGCATCCTCTGCCTGGGGGCCGCTCATCCAACCGACTCCTGCCCCCAGTGCACTACTTTCCAGAACCGGGCCCTCCGTCGAAGGAAAGCCCGCATGGCGGATCTTTTCGCCCCGGACCAACCCTCTACCTCGGCCTCGAGGTCAGCCTCGGCCCCGAATACCTCGGCATCGCCTCGAGACTCGAACCCGAAGTCCTTGGAACAACAGAAAACCTCGGCTCCGGGTAAGTCCCCTCTTCAGGTTCTGTACCAGCAAAGAAACCGGCCTCGGGGACACCTGCGACGCATGGCGGAAGTCCCATGCTTACAGCCCCGGCGAAGCCCTCCAAGCCTTCGGGCCGTGCCTCCACCACACGGGAATACTCTGATACGAGGTCGCCCCCGGTGAAGTGCACCGAGGCAGTGGACATGCCCTCGATGCTGTCCGTGACCGTTTTCCAGGACCTACTCCAAGCGATGATCTTGTCGGAGCTGTCTGCTGCAATGGCCCATTTGCAACCGGCCTCGACCTCGACCCCGCATGTGCCAGACCAGCCTGAGCCTCGCGTCGAGCCACCTCGAAGAAAAGCGCGCAAGCTTTGCCGCATTCCATCCTCCTCGGACTCCTCACCGAGGCACCCGAGGCGCTCTCCCTCCACAGACTGCCGCGGTGCAAAACGTCGTGCTAAAACGACAGAAACCTCGAACCGCCGTACCTCCAAGAAGGCCCGGGGTTCCCCCACTCTACGAGGCCGTTCACCTACACCTCGTACGGGACCGCTAAGGGTGGCTGAGTTATCACTCTCCAACCCGCGCATCCTCCGAACTCCCCCTCGGACCGGGACTCCGACCCGAGGTTGTAGGTCTTCACCGAGGGAGTCCGGGTCGAGGTCACCGAGTCGACACCAATCGGTACCTCGAACCCCGACATCGTCTCCGAGGGGCTCCTCGAGACGTCGGAGATCTACGACCCCGGAACACTTTCACAGTACTTCCCCGGTCTCGGAGCGTGGATCGGAGCAGGAACCTCGATACTCGAGGGAAGCCTCCCCATCCTTCTCCACCCGACGGAGGTCTCGTTCACCGACCCTGCACCAGGCCTCGGGAACATCTCGCCCATCCTTCACTCGCTTTGTCCAGGACATGGGCCACGCTTTGGACTTAGACCTCCAGTTCGACTCCAGATACTCTAAGGAATACCTAGCGGAGCTGGATATGCCATCACTGCCCAGGGAGTCCCTCCGCTTACCGCCTAACCCGGTACTCCAACAGGCCTTCTTCAGGAACCTGGAGACCCCCTACATAGTCACAGCCGTACCCTCCAAAATGGAGGCCAAGTACCGCACAGTACCCTACCCGGGATTCGAACAACCACAGCTCTCCCACCAGTCGCTGCTAGTAGAATCCTCCTTGAAAAAGGCCCACCCATCTCAGGTCTCAGCCGTGGTCCCCCCAGGCCGAGAAGGCCGAACCCTAGACAAGTTCGGCAGGAGACTATATCAAAATGCCATGATGGCCTCTAGGGTGCAAAGCTACACTTTCACCTTCACATCCTACCTCAAACACCTCATTGGACTATTGAGAGCCTTTGAGACTGACCTACCGGCCTCCCGCCAAGGAGCGTTTGGCCTGCTTTTAGAGTCCCTCTCCAACCTGCGCCTCCATCTATTCCACGCGGCCTACGATGGCTTCAAACTCTCCTCCAGAGAGGCAACCTTTGCTATCGCCAAGCGCCGACTAGCTTGGCTGCGCCTGGTCGACATGGACCCCAACTTACAGGACCTGTTGGCTAACCTACCCTGCGTGGGAAAAGAACTGTTCGACGACACGATCGAGGCGGCTACAAAACGCCTCTCCGAACGCTCGTTTGCCTCCCTCGTCCGGCAAAAACCTAAACCGCCCGCGCCCAAGCCGTTCAGGGCCCCTCCACGCCGCTACCCACAAAAATCCATTTCTCCCTTCTCGCGGCCTCCACCCAGGCGTCCGCAAGCCCACCACCGGGCCATGCCCAAGTCCCAACCGCCTGCGACTTCCAAACCATCCCCGTCCTTTTGACGGGATTCGCGGAAGGGGGCGGGCCCCCTCCGCCATAGTCCCAGGTCTCCTTCCCATCGGGGGCCGCCTCAAAGCCTTCTACCCTCGCTGGGAACAAGTCACGTCGGACGCATGGGTCCTTGGCGTGATCTCATCAGGATACTCTCAACTTTCGGGCCATTCCCCAGACAACCCCCCAAGGAATTGCCCTCCCAACCGGACGCAGCTACCCCTACTCCTCTCCGAGGCTCGAGACCTGCTTCGCCTCAGGGCAGTGGAGAAGGTTCCCCTCGACCAACGGGGGAAGGGCTTCTACTCCCTTTACTTCCTGGTACTGAAAAAAACGGGAAACCTACGCCCAATACTAGACTTGAGATGCCTCAACAAATATCTAGTACGGGAAAAATTTTGGATGCTTTCCCTACCGACCCTCTACCCCCTGATCGACGAGGGCGACTGGCTCTGCTCCCTCGATCTGAAGGAGGCGTACACACATGTCCCAGTACACCCCGCTCACCGCAAGTTCTTGCGTTTTCAGTTAGGGGACTGGCACCTACAATACCGAGTCCTCCCCTTCGGCCTAGCATCATCACCTCGGGTCTTCACCAAGTGCCTCGTGGTGGTCGCAGCAACCTTACGTTCCCAGGGCCTCCAGGTATTCCCCTACCTGGACGACTGGCTAATCAAAGCCCTGTCCAGGGAAGGGGTTATCTCAGCGACCCAACAGACTATTACCTACCTACAAAGTCTGGGGTTCGAAATAAACTTCCCAAAATCCCAACTACGCCCCTCGCAGTCCCTACAGTTCATCGGGGCCACGCTGGATACGGTTCGCCTCCGTTCCTTCTTCCCCCCTCCGCGTCTAGAGGCTTTAGTAAGTCTGAGCCGAAGGATCTCACTGATGACCTCGGTATCAGCTCGACAGATGATGAGTCTCCTGGGCCACATGGCCTCCACCGTTCATGTCACACCCTTCGCCCGTCTCCATCTGAGAATCCCTCAATGGACCCTGGCCTCTCAATGGCGTCAAGACCGGGACCCGATCGACCGTCCCGTGACAGTGACTCCTTCCTTGCAAAGATCGCCCCGCTGGTGGGCCGACTCGTCAAATCTTTCCAAAGGTTTACTCTTCCTCACCCCTCATCACAGCAAGGTTCTCACCACGGACTCATCAGAGTACGCTTGGGGAGCCCATCTGGACGGCCTACACACACAGGGGATGTGGTCAGCAGAAGACCGCCGCTGTCACATCAACGTGCTAGAGCTCCGGGCCATCTATCTCGCAGCTGTAGCCTTTCAACATCTGCTCCACAACCAGGTGGTCCTCATCCGAACCGACAACCAGGTAGCAATGTACTATGTAAACAAACAAGGAGGAACAGGGTCTTCATCCCTCTGTCGGGAAGCCCTGCGCCTCTGGAAATGGGCAATCTCCAACAACACCTTCCTTCGAGCGGTGTACATACAAGGAGAACAAAACTGTCTGGCGGACAGACTCAGCCGCCTCCTCCAGCCACACGAATGGTCAATGCACTCTCAAACCCTACGACAGGTGTTCAAACAGTGGGGGACACCTCAAATAGATCTGTTCGCATCCCCCCACAATCACAAACTGCCTCTCTTCTGCTCCCGGATGTACTCCCCGGACCGGCTCGACTGGGAGGGAAGGTTCCTGTACACGTTCCCACCGTTTCCTCTGATCCTGCGGACGCTTGTCCACCTGAAAACAGTACAAGCCACCCTGATCCTGATTGCTCCTCGCTGGCCACGCCAGCCTTGGTTTTCCCTTCTACTTCAACTCAGTGTCAGAGATCCACTTCCTCTACCTCGGTTTCCCTCTCTACTATCACAGGGTCAGGGTTCGCTGTTACATCCCAATCTTCAATCTATTCATCTGAATGCTTGGTTTCTTTCCCCCTGACTTTTCTCCCCGTGTCTCAATCAGTCAAGGAGATATTGGAGGCTTCTAGAAAGACCTCAACGAGAACCTGCTACTCCCAAAAGTGGACCAGATTCTCAGCCTGGTGCTCCTCTCACAGCCAGGACCCAGTGTCGGTCCCCATCCCCCTGGTCCTTGACTATTTACTTCATTTATCTCATTCCGGCCTAAAGACCAACTCCATTCGAGTACACCTCAGTGCAATTGCAGCCTTCCATCAGCCCCTGGAAGGGAAAGCCCTCTCGCACCACCCCCTAGTCTCTCGCTTCATGAAGGGTCTTCTGAATGTCCACCCTCCTCTCAAACCTCCTCCGGTGGTTTGGGACCTTAACGTGGTTCTGGCTCAACTAATGAAACCTCCATTTGAGCCCCTAGACAAATGCCATCCAAAATTCCTCACTTGGAAGGTGATTTTCCTGCTTGTGCTCACTTCTGCTTGGTGGGTTAGTGAGCTACAAGCTCTAGTGGCGGACCCACCCGTCACGGTATTCCATCACGACAAGGTGGTACTCCGCACTCATCCAAAGTTCTTACCTAAAGTAGTGTCTGATTTTCATCTAAATCAGTCCATTGTCTTACCTCTGTTTTTTCCCAAGCCCCACTCTCATCCCGGAGAGGTGGCGCTCCACATTCTTGACTGTAAGAGAGCGTTGGCCTTCTACCTCCAACGCACTCAACCACACCGGAAAGTCCCATAATTGTTTTTGTCCTTCGACCCAAACTGGTTAGGTCACCCAGTCTCCAAGCGCACCTTGTCCAACTGGTTGGCCGATTGCATCTCCTTCTGCTACGCTCAGGCTGGTCTCGCACTGCATGGTCGAGTAATGGGACACAAGGTCCGAGCGATGGCAGCCTCCGTAGCGTTCCTCAGGTCCACACCTATTGAGGAAATCTGCAAGGCTGCCACGTGGTCTTCGGTTCATACTTTCACCTCCCATTACTGTCTGGACTCTCTGTCCAGGAGCGATGGCCGGTTCGGCCAATCGGTTTTGCGAAATCTATTTGCCTAAATTGCCAACTTCCCTCCATCCCTTTTCAGTTAGCTTGGAGGTCACCCACATGTGAGAATATCATGCCTGCTTGTCCTGGGATAAAGCACAGTTACTTACCGTAACAGGTGTTATCCAGGGACAGCAGGCATATATTCTCACAACCCGCCCACCTCCCCGAGGTTGGCTTCTTTGCTAGTTAAATGAACTGGAGACCACGAGGGGATGCGCCCCCTAGTGGAGCAGGAAGGCACGCATGTGTGGAGCAGCAGAGCAAACTTAAATCTTCAATCAAGTTTGCTTGAAAATGCTTCCGCATCGGGGCTCCGTAGATGACGTCACCCACATGTGAGAATATATGCCTGCTGTCCCTGGATAACACCTGTTACGGTAAGTAACTGCTTTAATGCACAGTGGCACTAGAATTAAGCTCAGGATTTTTGATCCTGTGTATATACAGCTTTCATTTTTATGGAGAGAGGGATATTTTGTGTAATATGATTTTGTAGCTGGACACTATGGAAACAAGACAGAAAGAAGGTTGACTCATTTGAGCTTTGCTGCTGGAGAAAGATTTCATGCACACCGTGGACTGCCAGAAGAGCTAACAAATCATTCTGGAAGAGATCAAACCGGCTATGTCACTCAAAACCCAAATGATGAAGTTATGACTTTTATTTTGGTCACACCATTAGAAGAGAGAGATCACTGGAGAAGGACATCATGTTTGGGAAGATCGAAGGAACCAGGCGAAGAGGGTGACCTGCAATCAGATGGCTGGTCACTGAAAAGGACTATGGGGATGACGGTGGAGGACTTTTCTAGACTAGCTCAAAACCAATTTCTTTTTAGATCTGTAAGTCATCAAGTCCCTAGGACTCAAACATGGCACCTAACTATGATTTTGTAAATTGCTCTAATGGTGTATCAAAGTGCAGCTTTGGCGGAAAATGCACACTTTGCCCAGGCACTGATTGTGTGCGCAGGATTTCATTTTTTATTTTTCACAACCCTTAAACTTTTTTTTAAAAAAATAAATAAAATATTCACTTTTTAAGTCCACATGATAGTGTTAGAACATGTGGCTATAAAGTCATAGACAACAAAAAATACCTAAACCGAATTTATTGCGATCTGGAGGTCAGGAAGTTTTGGTGGCATCATGTCCTCTGTTCAATGCCTTTAGACATTGACAAGGATCTTGAAGTCACAGAGGAATAGCTCAGGAGACAAGATGCTTATACCTTCCACAATCACTGTGTTCATTTAAAAGAAACAAACCAAATCAGAGAGCCCAAAGAAAAGATGTAGAGGTAGGTCATAGGGATAGTCTGGGACCACTGCTCAGGCAATGGGCCTGATGGGCCGCCGCGGGAGCGGACCACTGGGCGAGATGGACCTCTGGTCTGCCTCAGCGGAGGCAACTTCTTATGTTCTTAATCAAGTATGGAATGATCCTCTCATAAACTACTGAGACGCAAACAGTGCTGCGAATCCTACGCTGTCTTCTCTTCCTCAGAAACGCTGCCCTTGCTTCTAGGCCGTGTGGTAACCTCGAGCTTGAAATGGAGTGAGCATAACTCTTGCTTACGTTTTAAAATGACTTTGCAAAGAACACAATCTCCTGAAGCGTAGTTTGTGTCTTAGTTTTTTTATGAGGACTATCAATCAGAGGATCATTCCATACCTGACTCTTCATAAAGGCAGTTTTGCTGAAACACTGTCGGTGTCTGGTCTACATAGTGCTACTGTCAAAGTGTATCCTGAACATTCCACGGCTGAATGATTGACATCTTTTCCTCGCAACTCTTTGATTTGGTTTGCTGCTCTCGTAGAGGCCTTTGGGGCTTTTTCTCCAGTGTCTTGGAACAAACCCATAGTCTTAGAGGTGGACTTGGGTTAATCTGTCAATATTGTCTTGTTTTAACACCGGCTATAAATATTCTTGTGCAATGTTTTTAAGGGCCAGATGCACTAAAAATGTTTGTTAAGTATGTATCGCTGTGGGCTGATTTTTTTTTGTCTGATTTCCAAACGGCGATTGATGCTCAAATGGCTTCCTATGCAAATGGGTTTCACACGGAGGTCTACTGTAATCCCACACCAGTCATTGGAAAACCGACTCTGACACTTGCACAGAGCCAGTAGGGAATCCAGAATAGCTGAGCTGCAGACACTCCTGCCACTCAGCTGTTTAGTGCAAGAAGGTTTTTTTTATTATTATTATTATTTAATGGGCACATATGGGCATGTGTTACATACACACACACACAATATCTCAACAACAAAAAATTGGAGGGAGATAGGAGAATAGGGTACTAGCTACAGGCAGTCCCTGGATTATAATTGAATTATGTTTTTAAGCTGTTCTTGTCAGATTTGTATGTCAGAACAGCTCTCAGAGGGGGGGGGGGGGGAGATGGGCAGTAGCAGCAACAGCAGCTATCCAAGGGTTGAGCAATGGCAGAGAGTGGCGAGAGGCAACTCAATATGGCTCTAAGTCAACATTCTTTTCAACATCATCTTTGGCCTGACTTAATTTCTGGTGGAGCACACTGGACACTAGTGAAACCAGTCAGGTGAAGCACGCTGCAACTGGGAAGGAAGGTAGGCCCGACTGCATTACCCATGGAACCCCAATTAGTATATAACTTTGCTATCTTGCTTCCTGTTATTCGCTGACTGCCAAGTCTTCTTTCAATGTGAACCGCCTAGAAGTCGGTATAGAAAAATAAAGTTATTAAGTTTTTTAAAATGGTGTTAAAACAACATGTTAATTGTTCAGCCCTACTTTATGGTAGTAGGTTCGTAAGTACGGTTTGTATGTGAGTCGGATGTAGAGAATGACATGGAGACAAATTTTTTTCTCCATCCCTGCAGAAACTCAATTTCCATAGCAAAGCAGCAGATGAATCCAGAGACTAGTGGGTATAGCTCACATCGACCAGCAGGTGGAGATAGAGAACTGATTACCAGTTGGCCTTAAAGCCTGGTGTTCCTCCTGTTGATTCAGTTTTGCTCTATCTCCCAGCAGGGATGGAGCTTACTCGTTAGCTCCTGGATTCTGGCTGGGGCCGGTTTATGTGGTGTTCCTGTGGCTTCCTCTGTTGAGACTAGTTCTCTTCAGTAGGACAGGGGTGCCTGGCTGAGCGGTGCCGGCTTTGGGAGCTACACCTGGGCCCTCCCAGGTCCCTTCTCCACCCTCCCCTCCGTTTGTTTGAGGAATTTCCTTGGCCACTGCAGGAGTTTGTTTCTTCATTCCAGTATAAAAAAAAAAAAAAGGACTTCCTGCTTGTGCTGAGCCGTGCCGTTTTCGAGTCGGCTTTCAGGGCAATTACCAGCTGTAACCTGGCTTCAGATTGAGCGGGGGAAAGGTTGGTGAGTAAGTTTTTGGCTTTCTGATTTATTGGGCTGTGTTCGGTTTCTCGTTCATGAAGACCGCGGTAGCTGGTGGGCGGAGTCGGCGGTCGGCGGCGAGTCGCCGCGTGTGTGCAAGAAAAAAAAAGTTTTTTGAGTCGCCGGTTTGTGAGATGGCAGCGGAAGCTAGCCAGCGGTGCTCGTGCTGTGGGAAGCGCAGAGCACTGTCCGGCTTCTGTTCTGCCGGTTGTTCGGATGCACCGGCAGAAGACGCTTTCCTGCAGGCTTGTGATATAGCCATCTCCCGTGTCAGAGAGGCACGGTCTAAGTCCCCGGTTCTCAAGAGCGACTCGGGGGTGCTGCAAGACTCTTCCACGGCGTTCGGGGAGCCGGGACCGCTTGGGGACGTCGCAGCTTCGCGCCCAGGCATGGATCTGAGCGGGTCAGCGTCACTTGGATTGAGTGCCTTCTCCCCTGAATTTATTATGTTGTTGCACCGAGCATTTCTGCTGCAGGGCTTGCAGCCTGCCCAGTCAGTGCCGGTGACCGGTCCGTCCCTCCCTGGGCCGTCCACCTCTACTGGTTTGATCTATGATAATACCGGACCGGCTACGGGTCCTATGTTGTCGCCTGGGCGGTCGCAGGGGGCGAAAAAACGCAGACTCGCGACCGCGGACGCAGAAGGTAATCTTCCATTATCCCCTTTCTCTCTTCCTGAATCGTTGGAGGAAGGTGAGGTCTTAGATTGGGAAGCATAGGATCCCCCGGGTAGGGAAGTTGATGATCTGTCAGCTCTCTGTCTGTTTCATAGAGAGGAACTGGCTTCCTTGATTTCTGAGGCTTTGCAGGGGTTGAATATTCTCAGGCAGATGCTAAGGTGTCGGGTAACCCCCTGATGGCAGGTACACGTAGGCCACCTATGTCCTTTCCGGTGCATGAAGCCATGCAGGAGCTGATCTCGGCGCAATGGGATACGCCGGAGGCCAGTTTAAGAGTGGCAAAAGCCATGCGGCTCTTGTATCCGGTTGACCCGACTGAACTGGATAAGTTTAGGTTACCCAGGGTGGACGCTTTGGTGGCAGCGGTAACCAAAAAGACTACCTTACCAGTGGAAGGGGGGGTTACATTGAAGGATGCGCAGGATAGGAAGATTGAATCTTCACTAAAGATGTCCTTTGAAGTAGCTGCGGTTACCTTACAGGCCGCAATCTGCAGCTCTTATGCGGCGCGAGCATGTCTGCAGTGGTCGCAAGGGATGACCGATAATTTAATGGAGTCTGGGGGTTCTGTCCCTTCGGAGCTGGCTGATTTGGAGTCAGGCTTGGCTTATTTGGCAGACTCCTTATATGATATTATTCGGGCGTCTGCGAAACAGATGTCTCTTTCGGTGGTATCACGCAGATCCTTATGGCTCCGTCATTGGGCGGCAGATGCAGCATCCAAGCTTCGGCTGGTGAGACTCCCTTTTAAAGGGGGTTTATTGTTTGGAGAAGATTTAGATAAACTGGTGAAAGATTTTGGAGATACCAAAACTCAGCGTTAACCGGAGGATAGGGCTAGGCCCCCGGTGAGGTCCTCATCGTCTAGACCGCGCTTCAGGGATGTTAGGCGATCCAGGTCTGGTAAACCTTTCTTCAGATCTGCATCTGGTTCGTTCTCTGCTTCGAGACCTAGGTTTCAGCAGAGGGGTTCCTTTCGTACGACGAAACCCTCTTCAGGGCAGCCAACACGTACCCCAGTCAATCGCACTCCACAATGACGGGGGCTTGGCTCCCTCCGCCTTTCCCTTAGGGGGCCGGCTTTCGGCGTTCCGGGCGGAGTGGGCCACAATCACGGCAGATCAGTGGGTGTTGGACATTGTTCAAGAAGGGTACAAGTTGGAGTTCGCCTCTCCCGTCGTAGATTCTTTCTTGGTGTCCCCGTGCAATGGGGCGGCCAAGGGAGACGCGGTCCGCATGACTCTTCAGGTGCTGCTCGATCTGGGGGCGGTGGTACCGGTGCCCCTGGAAGAGGTAGGCCGCGGTATATATTCCCTTTACTTCATTGTACCAAAGAAGGGGGGGTCATTCAGACCGGTGCTGGATCTCAAAGGGGTCAACAGATTTCTCAGTGTTCGCCATTTCCGGATGGAGACGGTACGCTCGGTTATTGCGGCTGTAAGACCGGGAGAGTTCCTCACGTCCCTCGATCTCAAGGAGGCGTACCTCCATATCCCGATCTGGCCTCCGCATCAGCGGTATCTGCGGTTTGCGATTCTTGGCCAGCATTATCAGTTTCGGGCAATGCCCTTTGGCCTGGCAACGGCTCCCCGCACCTTTTCCAAAGTCATGGTGGTGGTAGCCGCCTTTCTACGCAAGGAAGGGATTCGGGTACACCCTTACTTAGACGACTGGTTGATCCGCGCCTCGTCCAGACAGGAGAGTTTGTCGGTAACTCAGAGAGTAATCTCTCTCCTTCAGTCGTTGGGGTGGATTGTCAACTTTCCCAAGAGTTTTCTGTCCCCGTCGCAGTCGTTGGTGCATCTGGGGGTGCGGTTCGACACGGCTCTGGGGAAAGTGTTTCTACCCCGAGACCGGGGGGAGAAATTGCAGGCTCAGATTTGCCTACTTCTTGGGTCGGCCAGACCTCGAGTTTGGGATTATGTACAGGTTCTGGGCTCCATGGTGGCGACTCTGGAGGTGGTCCCCTGGGCTCGGTGCCACATGAGGCCCTTACAACAGTCTCTGCTCTCTCGCTGGTCCCCAGCTTCTCTGAACTACAATGTGCGTCTCCAATGGAGTCTTCGAGCAGCTCGCAGCATGCACTGGTGGCTCCACGAGTTGCATCTTTGGAGGGGCATGCCGTTGGCCATGCCGGACTGGGTGGTAGTTACAACGGATGCCAGTCTGCGGGGCTGGGGGGCCCAGTGCCTGCAAACTTCAGTGCAGGGGGTGTGGTCCTTCCAGGAGGCCCAGTGGCCCATCAATTTGCTGGAATTAAGAGCGATCAGGCTGGCGCTGCGGGCTTTTCAGTCACTGATTCAGGACAGGCCGACCAGGATCTTTTCGGACAGTGTCACGGCGGTCGCATATGTCAATCGTCAGGGGGGCACCCGGAGTCCGCAGTTGGCCGAAGAGGCAAGAAGATTGTTTCGGTGGGCAGAGGGGCATGTTCCGCTTCTGTCGGCGGCACACATTGCAGGTCACGAAAACATGCAAGCGGACTTCCTCAGCAGAAATCTTCTAGATCCGGGCGAGTGGGAGTTGTCTGCTCGAGCGTTCGGCCTGCTAGTCCGTCGTTGGGGGTTGCCAGAGATGGATCTCATGGCCTCGTCCCGCAATGCGAAGTTGCCTCGGTTCTTCAGCAGACGCAAGGAGAAGGGCTCGGAGGGGGTGGACGCGTTAGCTCTCCCATGGCCTCCAAATTCCCTTCTGTATGTGTTCCCGCCTTGGCCCATAATAGGTCGGGTGTTACAACGCATCTCTCGCTTTCACGGCAGAGTGATCCTGGTGGCTCCGGATTGGCCGCGTCGGCCGTGGTACGCAGATCTGATTCAGCTTTCTGTAGGCGATCGGGTAACGTTCCAGGTAACTCCGGACTTACTAACTCAGGGTCCAATCTTGATGGAAGATCCGGCCCGCTTTGGTCTTACGGCCTGGCTATTGAGCGGTCAAGGCTAAAAAAGAAGGGCTATTCAGAACAGGTGATTGCCACCCTGCTTAAAGCTAAGAAAATTTCGACTTCGGCCTCCTATGCGAGAGTCTGGAAGATTTTTGATGCATGGTGCGGACGACAGGGAATTGCGCCCTTCCATGCATCTCTGCCGGCTATTCTTGCTTTCCTGCAGGAGGGCGTAGAGAAAGGGTTAGCCTATAACTCTTTAAAGGTTCAGGTGGCGGCCATTGCCTGTTACAGGGGCCGGGTGGCTCGCTCGACGCTTGCTTCACAGCCGGACGTGGTCCGTTTCCTCAAGGGGGTTCACCATATCTGCCCGCCGGTAAAGCGAATTTGTCCAACATGGAACCTTAAACTCGTCCTTGGGAGGTTGCAGGGGGCACCTTTTGAGCCCCTGTCAGCGGCCACTTTGAAAGATGTCACGCTGAAAACAGTGTTTTTGGTGGCGATGGCTTCGGCAAGGCGAGTATCGGAACTACAGGCGCTTTCTTGCAGAGAACCCTTTTTACGTTTTTCGGAAACTGGGGTGTCGGTGCGTACGGTGCCGTCCTTCCTGCCTAAGGTTATTTCTTCCTTTCATGTGAACCAGAGTTTGTTCCTCCCATCCTTCCGGAAGGAGCATTGGGGAAAACGATTTTTGTCTTTGCGTCTACTGGATGTACGACGTATGCTTCTCCATTATTTGGGGGTGACGAATGATTTTCGTAGGTCGGACCATCTCTTCATGTTGTTCGCGGGTAAAAACAAGGGGATGGCGGCATCTAAAGCGTCCATTGCGCGTTGGGTCAAGGAAACTATTGCTTCGGCTTATGTGTTGACAGGGAAGAAAGTACCGGAGCACCTTCATGCTCATTCCACTCGGGCATTGGCTACGTCTTGGGCGGAGTCCGGGGGGATGTCTTTAGAGGAAATTTGCCGGGCGGCCACTTGGTCGTCGGGAAATACCTTTTCAAAGCATTACCGTTTAGACGTAGCGGCCCGTTCGGAGGCAAGTTTTGGCGCTGCAGTGCTGGCAGAGGCGGCATTGGCGTCCCACCCGGTTTGAGTTTGCTTTGCTACATCCCACTAGTCTCTGGATTCATCTGCTGCTTTGCTATGGAAGGTAAAATTATGGTCTTACCTGTTAATTTTCTTTCCTTTAGAAGCAGCAGATGAATCCAGAGCCCCTCCCCAAGTGCACTGTCTGTGTGTAGGGTGTTTGTTTATTTGTTTAGTTGGGATATGGTTGGTAATTGTATTATTTCATTGCTGAGGGGCACATTTTCTACTGGAATGAAGTTTTGTGGATGCTCATTCTCCTTTCGGGATGCTTGGGCAAAGTGCATAACTGAATCAACAGGAGGAACACCAGGCTTTAAGGCCAACTGGTAATCAGTTCTCTATCTCCACCTGCTGGTCGATGTGAGCTATACCCACTAGTCTCTGGATTCATCTGCTTCTAAAGGAAAGAAAATTAACAGGTAAGACCATAATTTTACCTTCCTCAGTCTGTGCCCACGAGTTTTGTCGCTGTCCCTATCTCTGCCCCATTCCTGTAAACTCTGCCTTAACTGTACAAGCCTCAAACACTTATGATTTTAAAGTGTTTGAGGCTTGTGCAGATGAGGATAGTGTAATATTGACATATGAATTGTGATTTAATAAACTGTGTATTTATGGAATATAGCTCTTTTTGTATGTATGCATATTCATTAGGGGATCCAGAAAACCCACTGGATTGCTGCCCTCAAGGACCGGAGATTGAGACTCCTGTTTTAGATCAAATGCTTTGAGCAGCCATGGCTTTATTCAGGTACAACCTACAAATTGCTCTTAGTCAGCAACTCATAGAAAAACAGGTACAGAAAGGCTGAACATCGTGTTGCTCCGAGACTCTTAGATGATGCCGTACTGTGCCAGTTCATGGAGCTCCAAGTGGCTGAAGGCTTCCCATGGGCAGATCACAGTGATATCTGAAACAAAAGGACAGAATATTATTCAAGACTAGTAAAGGTTGTACATGTACGCAAACAGCATTACCTAGCTGAATAGATGGTACCGTAACAATTGAACGCAGGACAAAAGTGCTCGGACAAAGATTTGCTGACAATTGCGCACCACCGGTCCCACCGCTTTAAAGCCTTACAGTTAGTGCTATGACGGGGGTTTGGGGGGAACCCCAAGTACATGTACAAGTCCTTGCACTCCCCAAGTACACCGAAAACTTTCCTTTTCCTTTCAATGTTCAGTGGTTGGCAATTTTTCAGTTTTGGGGGCACGAGGACTTGTACATGTAGTGGGGGGTTCCCCCCCACCTCTCACAACGCTAACAGTAAGGCTTTAAAGTGGCAGGACCGGCGGTATGCATACGTCTTGCATGCAATTGTCGGTGCGCCAAAGTCCGGTGCACTTTTGACGGGTCACTGAATAGATTTGGGTCTATAAATTCTCTGACTGATCAAGCTTAGGAAATCCATAGAGGAAATGGACTTAATCATCCAGGAAAGGATGGAAAACTAACACGTAAAGGGCTGTGAGGGATCCCACTTCTGTGTCCACCATGAGAAAATCAACCATGAACAGCTGATCGTCTTCAGCGAGAGAGGTTGGTCCTTTTTGATTAATAAGGGATTTATTTCCTTAAAGACTGAGCTAGCCACAAGAGTTTGTAACACAGTTTAATATGTTCACTCTCAACAGGAACAGTGAACGCTTAGGGTTGGAAAACAATAGACCAGGGCTCCCCAAATCTGTCCTGGATATTCCACAGCCGGTCTCATTTTCAGGATATCCACAATGAATATGCATGAGATACATTTGCATACAATGGATGCAGTGCAAGCAAATTTCTCTCATGTATTCATATACATAAATCCATAAAGGCCTTCCTGACCTGACTGGCTTGTGTGTCACGAGGACTGAGTTGAGAACTCCTGGTTCAGCCAGTAGGAAACCTGCTACTCATTGCAGCTGCAGATCTGATATCAGCTACTAGGACGGGGGTAGGCAGCCATGGTCCTTGAGGGCCACAACCCAGTCAGGTTTGCACAATTAATATGAAGGTGGTGCATGGAAATAGATCTCATGCAATCCTGAAAAACTCTGGATTGCAGCCCTGGACTAGAGGCTCTTAAAGCCTTCAGGATTGGAGGGAACAACTAACATTACAAGCAATTTTAAAGGTATATGGGTTTCTCTGTCTTTCTTCCTTTGAAGTTGTTCTCATTCTTTAAAAACTATGACACAATAAAAATTCTTATACCTGTCCCTAGGCCCTCCATTCCAGGAATGTCATCTCCAAACCTGCAGAAAGACAACCAGTGATTCATATAAGGCTCAGCTTTTCTCTGTAACATACACTTAATAAGTGTCATCTGTGCCCTTGTCCTGAAATGAGTATTTACTATGAAACCTGTCTTGTGCTAGTTGTTTTATGGGAATTCTGAAGCAGACCCTTCCTTTGAATGTTTATGGAAGGGTCTTATGTATGTTCTATTCCTCCAAACAAATAGTTTACCTTAAAGGACCATGGCGGACATTTGCCTCACATTTTGACTTGGCCAGTGCCGTTTAGCAAATGTTACAGGTTCTCAATTGATGGACAGAAAGACAGATGGCCTGACTCACTGCTGTATCACTTTTGTACCAGGAGTTAGAAAACACTAAATAATGTAATTCATTCTGCTTTTTATCCTTTAACTCTGCACATACTGAGAATCTCTTTGATGAAATTTTTCTCTTGTGGAGGATAGTTCGCTACGTATTGAATTCAAAGACAGAGGAGTTTGGTTGCCGAGGAGCCAGGATTTGTACTTCCTTGCTTGGCCCCCAAGAAGAGCCAGGCCATCAGGAATGTCAGCATGCTTGTTCCAGCCTTCCCTAAGAGGTCGCAAAGAATTTGCTTTTCCCTCATTAAAATTAGTCATTACAAAAGGTTCTTTAAAAGAATTGTGCTGGATGTCTCTTCTTATCTTGATTTTAGAAAGCAGATAACATTATTTAGCAGGCTGGATTCTTAACATATTTTATCATTATAACTTTTTAAATTCTTTTTTAAGATTGTTGTACCCTTTTTAAATGGCATGTATGTATTTTTCCTATATTGCATGCACATAACTTGTTGATTCTCAATGATTTGCATTGTTTGTATTACAATTAATTGTTGTGAACCGCCTAGAACTTTTTGGGTATGGCGGTATATAAAATAAAATTATTATTACTTCTTGTGTTTACTCTTACCCTTGTATCCCTTTCTTTGGTGGCTTGCTCTTAAACTGTCTGGTTTGCCTCTGTTTGAATTTGGGGGGCCCTTTCCTTGGGGTGGCAGGCCCGCCAGTGACCCTGGTGGCAGATTTAATTTCAGGCTTGACCGGCTCCAGATTCATAGCAACCTGCAGTCACTTCCCCCAGTGGCCTGATTCTCTTGAAAGGTGAGCACAGACTTGGACAATGCCTGGGTCTTTTAAATCTTCACAACCTTGAGGAAGGTGGACAAAAAGACAAAACTTAGAAATTGTACCAGAGAGAGAGAGAAAAAAAAAGAGTCAGACAAAAGATGAAAAGGAATATGTATACTTCTTAAAGATTGACGGTGCTCTATCTTCCTTCTTCAAACACACTCATGGCATCTTCCAACGCCCAAAATGTTTCATTAAAAAGTCTATGATATATTTGTTACTTATTAAAAAAATTTCTATACCGTCTAAAACCTAAACAGTTTACTTGATAATACATACATCTACTATAAGATAATCTCTGGCGCAAAGAAATTTGATCATGTCACCCCTTTGCTTCAAAAAGCCCACTGGTTGCCTGTTTCACACAGGGTAACTTATAAAATTGCCCTATTGACATTCAAAACTTTGCAGACCAATACACCAGTATTCATAGACAGACTTTTGATCCCATATGACCCGCCGAGAGCTTTAAGATCTATCTCTCAATACAATCTTAACATTCCATCTTTAAAAATAATTGGTACTCGTCGCACCTCCATTTTCTCTGTGACAGCCCCTATGATCTGGAATACTCTTCCTTTAGATTTAAAAATGGAAAAAAAATTAAAAAATTTTAAAAGTAATTTAAAGTGCTTTCTTTTTAAAGATGCTTTTAATTGATTAACTAAAACTTAGAGATTAATCTATTCTTGTTTTTTACATTCAATTTCCCAGTCCCTTTTGTGTTTACCATAAATGTTTCTCACATTTTCTATATCAATTGTATTTCTCCCCCCTTCCTATTTGTGTTTAGGGGCCTTCAGGTCCGTAATTACCCTGTATGTAATTGCCGTCAGTCTAGTAATTTTTTATATAAAGATATGTCTTAATTGTTAAATTTGTTTAAATATTATTTTAAACCTTGTTCAACGCTTTGTAGTATCGAAAAAGCGTTTAATCAAAAATTTGAATAAACAATAATAAAACGCTAAGTGCGTATGCGCACTCTTATCGCCGTGTTCCCTGATCTGTAGGTCTGTGGCAGGTAAGAGTACACATGTGCGTGTTGTTCTTCTATTCTAAGGACCAGCGGCAGGTAACACGCCTCGACTCCCCCCACCGGCACCGACCCTACCTGGCACACCCGAAACCCCCGTTGATCCTCCCAGCCAACCCTCCCACCGCGAGACGAACACAAACCTCCCAGCTCCAGCAGCGTCCGAGGCACAGTAAACACGCTGCTTCGCATCCTTCTACTGGCCTGATTTCCTCTGCCGCGTCACTGATGACATCATCAGAGACACGGCAGAGGAAATTAGGGCAGTAGAAGACTGCGAAGCAGCATGTGTACTGTGTCTCGGACGCTGCTGGAGCTGGGAGGTTTGTCGACCATCTAGCGGTGGGAGGGTCGGTTGGAAGGGTCAACGGGGGTTTCGGGTGTGCCGGGTTTAAATGGAAACATGCTGCTCAGGGGGATGGGAATTCAGGGGGTGGGGGTGGGACAAAGTCTGGAAGATAATGATGGGGACATAGGATGGAGGCATTGAGGGCACTAAGGACATAGGATGCACTGAGGGCACTAAGCAGGACAGAGGCACTGGAGGCACTAAGGACATGGGAAGGAGGCACTAAGGACATAGGAAGGAGGCATTGGGGGCATTATGAACACAGGAAGGAGGTACTGGGGCACTAAGGACGTAGGAAGGGGTACTAAGGATATGGGAAGGGGGCACTAAGGACATAGGGAGAGACACAGACAGAAAAAAATGACAGACAGACAGGCAGCGTGCAAGGAGAGAGAGACAAAGAAAAAAAAAAACCCAGACAGACAGACATCTACTCTAGCACCCATTAATGTAACGGGCTTAAACACTAGTAAATTTATAAACTAAAAAAACTCATGAATATAAATAGACAAATCCTTGGAGAGCCAACAACAGAGGGATCAATGTCAAAGGTGGCCTAGGGAGCTCAGAGATCAAGAGTCATAAAGAATCAATATCTAGAGAAAGGCATTTACAAACAATTCTGTTTTTAGTGATTTAATGTGCCTTTTTCACCACATTTCCGTATTTGACTCACAAGAGAATTCCACAATTTGACCCCTGTACAACAGAAGATCATTGAGCTGGTCTCAACGTACTTTGGAGTAACATTTGCCTTTAATAAGGCTGAATTTTCCGAGTGTGATGATCTGTTTGGTAGAGAGTTAGTCATACACTTCTCCCTCCATATTTGCTGTAATAGTGTATTAACAGAACCGCAAATACAGAAAAACCGCAAATAACTTTTTCATATGTTATTTGCTGTTTTCTATTAAAAACCATCGTGAATATGGTGAAACCGCGAATAATATGCCGGATGACCTGGCCTGTTCCTGAAGGAAAGGCAAAACACGGTGAAGAAAGTGCTGGGAATCAGCGATTTCTCTAGGCAAGCTGATGTCATTTGGGGGGAGGAGCCAGCAAGCTAAAAACCGTGAATAATTGAAACCGCGAATAGAGGGAGAAGTGTATTTGTCTTGAATAGTTCAGGTATAGTACCGTAAAGGAATTGGTGACAAATCATTGCTGCTTTGTACTGAATTCTGAAGGCAACTGGCAACCAATGTAATTGTTGGAGATAAGGTGTTATGTGGTCAAATCTCGACATTCCCATTATCAATCTAGAAAGATGTATATGGTTTTCCTTTAATGGCTTGTTTTATGATCTGTTACTTATGTCTTATGGAGGGTGGTTTTAAAAGCTTTTTCTGTATGCAGAAAAGAAGGCAAAGCATGAAAAAGGAGTTTGTGGGTAAAAGAATGTGCAGACAGCCTGCCAGGGCATATGTTTACCCAGACTGAAGCTGAAGCATTCCTGCTGTGACCCACACCGGTATTTTATATGCTGTACACATTCAATTATATCTGACCTGGGGATTTAAGTCACTTTTCCATGGGGTGGAAATAGTTTTATAAAAGTAGATGGCAGAGGCCAAGGTATCCAGTTCCAGGCTGGAGATTTTGATAGTCCTGGATTTCTGACCACCTCATTGTGGTCTTGCTGCACCAATTTCAATGGTCAGGATCAGACACTACAACTCCCACACTCTTTGGGATATAAGTTCAAACTCAGGATTGTCCCCAAATCTCCAGCCTGAAACTGGTCAGCCTGGCATTTCTGAGATAGTTGCCTAAGTTCCCTTTATAAAATTTCCTTTTTCATAAACAATTCTGCCTTTTTAAAAAAGCAGCATAGCTTGAGCACATTTCTGGCCCACATGCTGTTTACAAAATTACCCTCTGCTCAGGTAGACGTGATCATGAAGCATTTTGAATGTCTAAATTTTGTGAGTCTTACACGTACTTTTGAAGCTATCTGGAGGGATTTCCCTCTGCCTAATAATTAGGGTAACCAACAATAGTGCTGCCCGATTCAGAAAAAAAAATTTGATTAGATTCAGCCTATTGAATCGATTCAATTCGATTTTCCTGCCCAAGTGGATGTTATATTCAAATATCCTGGTGGATTTATTTTATAGCCTCTTCACCCACTTTGCCTTCTCCTACCTACACTGGCACTGTGGTCTAAACAAAATTAAAAATCAAAAAGGACTTTTCCTCTCTCTGTTCAATCCTAGCTCACGTTTACGGTCTAACACCAGCTCTGGCAGGATACATGTTTCAGATCTGACATATTGTAATCACAAAACAGAAAATAAAATTATTTTTTCTACCTTTTGTTGTCTGGTCAATATTCAAATCTTGTTAGTCTCAGGCTCTGGTTGTCTTCTGATAACTTGCTTGCCAGGGTCTCCTTCTTTCTTCTTTCTCTGTGCTAACCATCCATCTGCCATCTCTGTCCTCCCCTTCCATTTCCCTTCCCTCCCCCGGAGGTCTGGTATCTTTCCTTTTTTTCGTCTCCATCCACAGATCCACCTTTTCTGAATTACCCTTTCATCCTTTATCTCTCTCTCCTTCCCCACCACCCCAAGGTCCACCATGTCTCCCTTTCTTTTCCCAACTACCCTCCTATCCAGTATCTCTATCCCCCCCCCATCACACATCCCTTGTGTCCAACTTCTCTCCCTTTCTGTTCCTTCCCTCCCATTGTCCACCATCTCTCTCCCACTCCTGTTTTTAGATCCCTATTTCTTCTATCCTTCCCCCATCTCCCCTCTCCATGATCTCCCCCAAGTCCATCTCCCCCCTCCACAAAGTTCATTTCTCCCATCTATCTTCTCCCCATCTCTCCTCCAGTCCACCAACTTCCCATCTCCCCTCTCCCTCCATCTACCTTTTTTATTTTTTTTTATGGCACTCCTAAGCCCCCACCATCACCACACCCCTGCACCTTTCCCAAAGAGAGTCTGGTAGGAGGAATGCATCTGGGAAGAGGTCTGCCGGTGGCGGTAGTGATCCACTCCTGCCACTACTCCTTGCCTCTTCTCTCCACTGCGGACCGCCCTCAGTGAAAACTTCCTGTTTCTGCTTGGGCAGCCAAATGGAGAGAAGACGCCCAGAGTAGCGGCAGGGTAGTGAATTGCATTTGCTACCGCCGCTTTTGCCCGGCCAGGGAGGAGAAGAGAGCCTTGCTGCTGCCGATCTGCACCAGTGATCCGTTCAGGATTTCCCTCTGCCACCGGAGTCCTTTCTTCGATGTAACTTCCGTGTTTCCAGAACCGGAAGTTACATCAGAAGCAAGGACTCCGGTAACAGAGAGAAAGCCTGAATGGGTCTCTGGTGCAGATCGGGGCAGCAAGACTCTCTCCTCTCCTCCCTGGCCGGGCAAAAGCGGCGGTAGCAAGGGGACCAATGAATCGGTAAGTCCGATTTTCTTCAATAGCAAACCAATTCGAATCGATTCACCCAAAGTGAATCAGAGAATCAATTCAAATCGCGAATTTGGCAGCACTAACCAGCAGTTCCTCATAAAAGGTATCTCAGCTTCTGGTTTTAAATAATCATCCATTGATCTTTATTCGGTAAAGAGGAAATTGTTCTTTTTTTTTCAGCGATAAACTTGACAACATCCACTGAGCTCAGACTGAATTGGATCAAGAAATGCTGTAATCTTCTTACTGCAAGGACACACCAAAGGCAATCCGGCAGCTGTAGTGACTGGTGTGTTCAACAATAACCCCCCTTCCTCCCCCCCCCCCCCCCCCCCCGTTTACAAAATGGAGCAAGTATTTTATGGAGCTTGACAGCTTGCTGAATGCCCTGTGCTGCTCCGACAGTCATAGAGTTCCTATGAGCGTTGGAGCAGCGCAGAGCATGGCCAGCACTAAAAACCTCTTGCACGGCGTTATAAAAAAAAAAAAAAGAGGGGGGGTATATTTTTGTGGTTCACATAATCATTAAATTAACCAGTTTGTAACATAAAGCAATACAAAAATATTTCTTTAAAAACTGTAGCCTTTACTGCACAGGTTCTAAAAAGAGACAGACAAACAGCGGCCAACGAGAGAGAGAGAGAGACGGAGACAGAAAGACACACAGACAGCGGCCAAGGAGAGAAAGACAGAAAGCAGCCAACGACAGAGAGAGAAAGAGACAGAAAGACAGACAGCGGCCAAGGAGAGAGAGAGAGAAAGAGACAGACAGACAGTGGCCAACGAGAGAGAGAGAGAGACGGAGACAGAAAGACAGTGGCCATGGAGAGAAAGACAGAAAGCAGCCAACGAGAGAGAGAGAGAGAAAGAGACAGAAAGACAGACAGCGGCCAAGGAGAGAGAGAAAGAAACAGACAGACAGCGGCCAATGAGAGAGAGAGAGAGAGACGGAGACAGAAAGACACACAGACAGCGGCCAAGGAGAGAGAGAGAAAGAGACAGAAAGACAGACAGCGGTCAAGGAGAGAGAGAAAGAGACAGACAGACAGCGGCCAACGAGAGAGAGAGACGGAGACAGAAAGACACACAGACAGTGGCCAAGGAGAGAAAGACAGCAGCCAACGAGAGAGAGAGAAAGAGACAGAAAGACAAACAGCGGCCAATGAGAGAGAGAGAAAGACACACAGACAGCGGCCAAGGACAGAGAGAGACAGAAAGAAAGGCAGACAGACACATCTATTCTAGCACCCGTTAATGTAACAGGCTTAAAGACTATTAATCTTATATTATACATATATTTATGTCTGTTATTCACCAATTGTTGCACTATACTGTAGTGATTTTGTAAATATTCTGTTATGTTGCATTTAGTGTGACTATAGCAAATGCATTTCCTGAAGCCTGTTTTTCTTTTCACTATGCTTTGACTAGTCTGTAGTAAGCTCCATGGGGTAGGGTCTCTCTGTTCTATATATCTGAACAGTGCCACAAATGCATTACTGTGTCTGAATTCAAAAGAGCCTGGGATAGGTACGTGGGATCTCTTAGAAAGAGGAAGAGATAATGGTTACTGTGGATGGGCCATTTGGCCTTTATCTGCCATCAGGTTTCTCTGTTTCTATAACCATAAAGCTCTATGACCTCACAATGCAGGTGGAAAGAGCCTTAGCCAATAGGAAGAGGAGATGCAAATGTTAAGAGCCTTAGCCAATAGGGAGAGGAGGAGATAGTGGATGCTGCGGATGGGCCATTTGGCCTTTATCTGCCATCAGGTTTCTCTGTTTCTATAACCATAAAGCTCTATGACCTCACAATGCAGGTGGAAAGAGCCTTAGCCAATAGGAAGAGGAGATGCAAATGTTAAGAGCCTTAGCCAATAGGGAGAGGAGGAGATAGTGGATGCTGCGGATGGGCCATTTGGCCTTTATCTGCCATCAGGTTTCTCTGTTTCTATAACCATAAAGCTCTATGACCTCACAATGCAGGTGGAAAGAGCCTTAGCCAATAGGAAGAGGAGATGCAAATGTTAAGAGCCTTAGCCAATAGGGAGAGGAGGAGATAGTGGATGCTGCGGATGGGCCATTTGGCCTTTACGGTTTCTATGTAGTCCCTGCTGCAGATAAACACGTAGGAGCCCTTTTAATAAAGCTCAGGGTGTGCTTAATACTGAGAAGCCCATTTTATACCTTTGCTAATTCTGTTAGCATGCACTAAGCTTTAGTAAAAGGGACCCTTAGTCCCATACTTACTGCAAGAAATGAGCAACCACTTAACCAGCTAAGCCGCCAAGAAATCTAAACTAGATCAAATCAAGCCACTGTAAAGAATTCTCTCCCTAAAAACAGTAATCCCTTGTACTGTAACTATGGCAGGCTGTAACCTGTATATTGTGGGCTTTTGGGGGAGGATGGGATAGAAAAGAAATGAATAAATAAACCCAGGGAGTGAAAAGTCAAACTACATTATTGGTTACCCTTGTATAATATCTTAAATGTAAATCGCTTAAGTGACTCTGAGGCATCACTCCTTTCTACCACCAACTGCATTGGCTGCCTTTCGAATCCAGAGTCTTCTTCAAATTCGCCTGCTTCTGCTACAAAACAGCTTTTGGCCTTTTACCTAGTTACCTCAATCAACAGTTCACTCTGAATCTCACCAACAAGAACTCCCGCAGAATCCAGTTGTTTGTCTTCCCCTCCATAAAATTATGTCACCTCAAAAGATTCCTTGACAAAACCTTTGCTTACTAGGCGGCTAAGCTGAACCCTTGGCTAGCCCAATTGGTACTCGAGGCCCCTACCTACCTTAGCTTCAGAAAACTACTCAAAACGCACCTTTTCCGCGAACAGGTCCTTTAACCCCTTTCCACCTGCAACTACTCATTTCCCACTCTAACCCCGCTCCTATTGCTCTCCCTCTTCCTCCCCTCCCCCTACTTGGTCTCTTCTCTCGTTTTCTCTTACATTCCATCCCTACCTTCGATGCTGCTTGATTTAGGAGTAATCATCAGTGCAGACATGAAAACTGCCAATCAAGTGGAGAAGGCTTCATCTAAGGCAAGGCAGATATTGGGTTGTATCAACAGAAGTTTCGTCAGCCGAAAGCCTGAAGTCATAATGCCGTTGTACAGGGCCATGGTGAGACCTCATCTGGAGTACTGTGTGCAATTCTGGAGGCCACATTACAGTAAAGATGTGCGCAGAATTGAATCGGTTCAGCGGACGGCCACCAGGATGATCTCGGGGCTCAAGGGTCTCTCGTACGAAGAGAGACTGAACAAATTGCAGCTCTACACTCTCGAGGAACGTAGGGAGAGGGGAGACATGATCGAAACATTTAAGTACTTCACGGAACGTGTCGAAGTGGAATGATATTTTCTTTCTCAAGGGACCCTCGGCCACAAGAGGGCACCCGCTCAAACTCAGGGGTGGAAAATTTCATGGCGACACCAGAAAGTATTTCTTCACAGAGAGAGTGGTTGATCATTGGAACAAGCTTCCAGTGCAGGTGATCGAGGCAGACAGCGTGCCAGACTTTAAGAATAAATGGGATACCCATGTGGGATCCCTACGAGGGTCAAGATAAGGAAATTGGGTCATTAGGGCATAATGGGTAAGCAGAGTGGGCAGACTTGATGGGCTGTAGCCCTTTTCTGCCGTCATCTTCTATGTTTCTATGTTACTTTTGATAAAACTCTGTTCAAGCGTCCCCACGCTCCCTTCGTTGCTTGTAACTTTGTCAAAATTTTGTAAATCCTTGTGTCATCGCGGATCTTAATTAACGGATGTGAACCGCCTAGAACTTCTTGGGTATGGCGGTATACAAGAATAAATTATTATTATTATTATTATATAAATACCTAAAAGAAAAGAAATAAAAATTGAAGCCCATAGCAATTGAATGGGTAAAAGGGGTTCTTTAGTTTGTTTTGAGGTTTTTGGGACCTTCATAGTTTGACCTAATGAACTTGCGCACAATCCATTTATTTGCATTCACATATTCTGTGCTAACATTTTTTTTTAATTAAAATGAATGTAAAACTAAGCAAATCATTTAAAAAGAGGCAACATTCCCTCCCCTCCATCTGAAAATAAATCAAAATTATTGCCCTCATTAAAGAAGGCCAGCATGAGAAAGTCCTCAACATCTGCAGGACTGATGTGATAGAGCAAGAGAACTCTAATGCCGATGAGAAACCTGCGCACTTTCCACTCTTTATCTGCCAGTCTCAAGTCGAGGGGAGATGAGTTTGGAAACCGAGTTCTCTATAGAACTCACACTTTTCCTCCCCTACCTTATTTATTTAATCTATCCTATAGCTAGGCAAAGTACAGTAAAAGAATCATAAAATGAAGATAAAAATGCATACCACACAATTGTAGGCTCTGAATTCGTACCACTCAGTTTGCTTAATCAGGAGGAAAACCAAGAAATAAATGTATCTTCAAATACCTCTTAGAAACTGCTTCAAACATGATTTCCTACTGAACGTATTTGCTTCCACTGTTAGCGGAAATATTTAAAAATAAATGGGCAGCATTTTCTTACAAAAAAACAACCTGCTTCAAATACCCTTCATGGTGCATCCTTTGCTTTAATGTTTGATATTAGCCATGTCACAAACACTAATCTAATTTAATCTTTGGTTTATATACCGGATCATCTCCCAGTGGAACTCGACTCGGTTCACATAGAATTAAGACTAGAGTACATAGCAGAAAACATAAGAGAAGGAAGAACTAATTAAAAACTAAAGTACATAAGAAAAATAACTATATTACTAGCGCGCGCTAATCGAAAATCTACCACCTGCTGAAAAGGAGGTGGTAGCGGATAGCACGCGTTATTCCACGCATTGAGGCCCTAGTGCGGCTTTGTAAAAGGAGCCTTAAGACTTTGTTGGTACAGCTGACCATAGTGGGACAGATCGAACTGAGGTCCATCAAGCCCAGTATCCTCCTTCCAACAGTGGCCAACGCGGATCACAACTTCTTTATTTATTCATGAAGAGATTCTCCAAAAGCGGTTTACAGTACATTGAATAGTGCAAAATAGTGTTACTCTGTGTTGTATTCCTGCTATTCAGACATCATGAGATGAAGAAACAGTGATTTCTTATTACTAGTAAAGTTCATAGAAGGAGGGACTTCAACAAATTCACATTTCAGATTTGGGTGCTTAAAAATCGTGTCTTGAAATTCTTTCTGTGCTCCTTTTACTAAGCTGCGTTAGGGCTTTAACGCACGCTAGACACTAACGCCAGCATTGAGCAGGCGTCAGTTCTGGCCGCGTGGTGCGGGGTTAGCCCTATATCTGCGACACATACTTGGCTCCTGCCTGGAATGTCTTCAGTCTGGTTACTAGTCTCATGGCTTTAATAATTGGTTCCAGCATCTGTTTTATTTTAAAGCTGAGACCAAACTAGTAGCCTCTGCTTGGGTTCATCTCTCCACGTCTTTCTTACCTACCCACTGATGGAGTCTCTGGAAATCCATGCAGATGCTTCAGCCTCCAGCAAAATGATGGGAAACATTTCTGAAAGTGCTGATGTGGATACAATAGGACGGCAAAATGCAAGCGGAGCAAGAACTTACCTGGCCATCCACAGAAATAGAGTGAGACCCTCCGCCTGCTCCCAGCACCTACTGGTTCTCTGTTCTGGGAGAGCTTGAGATTTATCCACCTCCTGTGCAATAGGATTATAATTCCCCCCCCCCCTCCTCCCACCACTTAATCCTGGAGACTGAGATAAATCATTCTTGAGAATCTGTGTTGGGAGGTTTGAATAAAATCACTTTGAAGGTCAAAGGGTTAAAGTTCACCTGCTTTCTATTGCTCCTTGACCAATTGTCTACGACTCTGTTCCACCACTGAAACCGCGAAGAAGAATGTTTTTCTGAGAAAATTCCTCGCCGTATTATATTCAAAATTCTAGTTCCAATATTCAAAACAAAATCTAATCATTCTCCTGCCTTTAGTTTGATCCACCAATCAATGCCTCTTAACTGTATTTTACGATGCCACCCGTTGTTGCTCTGTCTATTCACCTCAGACAGCAAGATTATTTTCCAATTTGTAAAACGTTTACAGCTATTGGGACTCAGCAGAACCTTGATTTGCAGTATAGTTTTCTTTTCTTCATCCTCGTCCCTTCCCCCTCTTTTCTTTTCATGGATTGTATTCCTTCTCCTCCTCCCCATTTGTTTCTGTATAAAGTTTTAACATGTATATAATATGTTTATTTGTATTGTCAACTGCTTTTTAATCATTTCCTAGATTTCTTTTTAGATAAGCGGTTTATCAAAACCTAGTAAACTTGAAACTATAGCCATCGGCACTTGTTATCATTGGCAACTTTTCTTTATACAACACCTTTCATTAAAAGAAGACCCTCATTGGTTTAAGAGTTGTGAATACCTCTAGCAGAGAGACCACCCATGCAGTCTGGGCTGGCACCTTGAGGGGATAAGAGCCAGTCATTTTAGGTATTATCTTAGACTCAAGCTCAGGAAGACAAACTGACTGGTAGCAGCAATGTGAACAGTGGATCAATATCTAGAAAGGCAATCCAGAAAGAGCCAGCAGCAGTGCACTCACTGAATCAGAAACTAGAAAGGCAATCCAGACCGAGCCAGCGGCAGTGCACTCACTGGATTAGAATCTAGAAAGGCGATCCAGACCGAGCCAGCGGCAGTGCCCTCATTGGATCAGAATCTAGAAAGGCGATCTAGACCGAGCCAGTGGCAATGCCCTCACTGGATCAGAATCTAGAAAGGCGATCCAGACCGAGCCAGCGGCAGTGCACTCACTGGATCAGAATCTAGAAAGGCGATCCAGACCAAGCCAGCGGCAGTGCACTCACTGGATCAGAATCTAGAAAGGTGATCCAGACCGAGCCAGTGGCAATGCCCTCACTGGATCAGAATCTAGAAAGGCGATCCAGACCGAGCCAGCGGCAGTGCACTCACTGGATCAGAATCTAGAAAGGCGATCCAGACCAAGCCAGCGGCAGTGCACTCACTGGATCAGAATCTAGAAAGGCGATCCAGACCGAGCCAGCGGCAGTGCACTCACTGGATCAGAATCTAGAAAGGTGATTTTTTTTTTAGTTACATGATGGAGCTCATTTTCAAAACAGAAAAATGTCCAAAAAACGGCACAAAGCAGCAGATGGACACTTTTTGCAAAAATGTTCAAATCGCTATTTTCTAAACTCATTTTAAAAATGCTTTTCTATTCAGCTTGTCTAAACCTCAAAGGAGTGGGGTGGGACCAGGGTGGGCTTACGATTTGGACAATGGATCATTGTAAAAATGTCCAGGGCAAAAAATAGGATGGTTTTGGCTAGACCTGTTTTTATAACAAAGTGCTCAAACTGACCAATGACCATTGGAAGGAAAAAGGCATGACTTTCCCTTAATCTTTATCCCAGAGGTCACTGGCAACCTCCACCACCTAAGAAGTGTTAAGTGACAATTGCAGATAGTGAAGTGGTATAAACTGGGCACAGTACAGTTTTTGCTATTCCTGGAGGGCTCACCATGCAATAAAAGGAGGTTGTGATGTGAAGTTCACTGCAGTGCTTTCTAGGTCACCCCTTTGCTCCATTGGGATGTCTATGTGGTCATTCCAGTAGGATTGCTGGCTTCCAGTTACCCCAATAGCTTGTTCTGGTGCAATTTTAAAACAATAAAGCAGGTCTGATGATGACGTGAGCACTGGGCTTACCAGAGGCACTTCTGAAGACTGCAACAATTTCACTTTGAGAGATATATCTTGAAAATATGATATTGATACTGTCTTTACATGTGGGACATATTTTGAACTGACAGTATATCTGTTGAACTTGGCTATATTGAGAGTTATCTTTATAGAATAGTACATAGCAAGTTGCATATGCAAATCCTACTCGATGGTTTCTTATTCAATTAAATTGCATGTGCAGTTCTGGGTGCCATTGTAGAAAATGACAGAGTGACAGAATTTGTCCCCATCCTCGTGGATAACTGTGGGAAACCATCCCGTGTAATTTTTTAGTGCCTATCTCAACCTCAGTCCTTATTCTTCAATGCAAGGCTTGAGGGTCAGTGGCTGGGCCCCTTCATACTCTGATTCTTCCTTCTCTCCTTAAAGAATGACACGGGGATGTTTTCTCATGGTTATCTGTGCAGATGGGGACAAATTCTGTCACCATGTCATTCTCTAAGAATCTGAGGAAAAATGTTAAAGGATTCCTATAATGAACTTAGTATCAGCTCCTTGAAAACCCCACCATCAGAGGTTGCTCTTCCAACAACACTGTTATATAGATCCATGGCCACTGGTTGGCTTGTGTTGCTGCTTCCATGTTTGGACCTGTTACAAGGTAGACTAGATGCAAGACGTATTGTGGTCAGTGACACTACCGTATTTTCACGCAAATAACGCGCACCCGTATAAAACGCGCACACGGGTATAGCGCGCAGAAATCACGCTGATATGCACAAAAACTTTGGTATACCGCGCTCACGGGTATACCGCGCATGCTGCCCGACGCTCCTTTCGCCCGCCCTGACTTTCCGTGCGCTGTCCCGACTCTCCGTTCACCCCCCCTGACTTCCGTGCACTGTCCCCCCTTGAAGGTCTGTCCCCATCCTGAAAGCCTGATGCCCCCCCCCCCGACGTCCGATACATCCCTCCCCCCGAAGGACCGCCGATTCCCCAACAATATCGGGCCAGGAGGGAGCCCAAACCCTCCTGGCCACGGCGACCCCCTAACCCCACCCCGCACTACATTACGGGCAGGAGGGATCCCAGGCCCTCCTGCCCTCGACGCAAACCCCCCTCCCCCCAACGACCGCCCCCCCAGCCGACCCGCGACCACCCTGGCGACCCCCACGACCCCCCCACCCCCCTTCCCCGTACCTTTGGTAGTTGGGCCAGAAGGGAGCCCAAACCCTCCTGGCCACGGCGACCCCCTAACCCCACCCCGCACTACATTACGGGCAGGAGGGATCCCAGGCCCTCCTGCCCTCGACGCAAACCCCCCTCCCCCCCAACGACCGCCCCCCCCCAAGAACCTCCGACCGCCCCCCCAGCCGACCCGCGACCCCCCTGGCGACCCCCCCACCCCCCTTCCCCGTACCTTTGGTAGTTGGCCGGACAGACGGGAGCCAAACCCGCCTGTCCGGCAGGCAGCCAACGAAGGAATGAGGCCGGATTGGCCCATCCATCCTAAAGCTCCGCCTACTGGTGGGGCCTAAGGCGCGTGGGCCAATCAGAATAGGCCCTGGAGCCTTAGGTCCCACCTGGGGGCGCGGCCTGAGGCACATGGTCGGGTTGGGCCCATGTGCCTCAGGCCGCGCCCCCAGGTGGGACCTAAGGCTCCAGGGCCTATTCTGATTGGCCCACGCGCCTTAGGCCCCACCAGTAGGCGGAGCTTTAGGATGGATGGGCCAATCCGGCCTCATTCCTTCGTTGGCTGCCTGCCGGACAGGCGGGTTTGGCTCCCGTCTGTCCGGCCAACTACCAAAGGTACGGGGAAGGGGGGTGGGGGGGTCGTGGGGGTCGCCAGGGGGATCGCGGGTCGGCTGGGGGGCGGTCGGAGGTTCTTGGGGGGGGGACGGTCGTTGGGGGGGAGGGGGGTTTGCGTCGAGGGCAGGAGGGCCTGGGATCCCTCCTGCCCGTAATGTAGTGCGGGGTGGGGTTAGGGGGTCGCCGTGGCCAGGAGGGTTTGGGCTCCCTTCTGGCCCGATATTGTCGGGAAGTCGGCGGTCCTTCGGGGTGGGGGTGCGAGTGGTCCTGCCGGGGGGGGGGGATGTATCGGAGGTCGGGGAGTCGGCCGGGCAAGAGGGCTTGGGCTCCCTCTTGCTCCGATCGTGGATGCGGGTGCGGGTGGGAGCGCGTGCGAGCGGTCGTTCGGGGTGGGGGTGCGAGTGGTCCTGCCGGGGGGGGGGGATGTATCGGACGTCGGGGAGTCGGCCGGGCAAGAGGGCTTGGGCTCCCTCTTGCTCCGATCGTGGATGCGGGTGCGGGTGGGAGCGCGTGCGAGTGGTCGTTCGGGGTGGGGGTGCGAGTGGTCCTGCTGGGGGGGTGAATCGGGCGGGGTGGGAACTATGTTTTAAAACTTTTGTATACCGCGCTCACGCATATAACGCGCGAGGGGTATGCGCGGTAGGTAAAAACGCGTATAACGCGCGCGTTATATGCGTGAAAATACGGTAAATAATTTTTCCCTTTGTGC
The DNA here is from genome assembly GCF_902459505.1 of Geotrypetes seraphini. Lineage (NCBI taxonomy): Eukaryota > Metazoa > Chordata > Amphibia > Gymnophiona > Dermophiidae > Geotrypetes > Geotrypetes seraphini. Next base: position 8,662,165 of record NC_047093.1, read on the forward strand.
TGGATGGAGTTAGGGGTGGGGAAGCTTAGTCTGTTTGGCCCAAAGTCAGGTATCGTTGCTTAAGTCTGACAAACTGGATTACAAAATTGTGGCCATCTCTGGGAAAAGTTGATCAAAGTAGCAGACTGAATGGCCAGTTTTTCACGTCATGGGCCCATTAGCAGTCTGCAAAGGTTACATGTTTGAACATCTGTAACTTTTATTTATTTATTTTCTGCTTTATCAGGATTCTTTAAAACCTCATTTTTGGTTTCTGCTGATTTTAGTCACCTTTTCTCAAAGATGGTCACAAATGTTCAAAATACATTTTTATTGCATTGCTCCATTCATAAGACATCCTTTCAAACGCCTTTAATTCCAAAGCAATCACTGTAACTTCAATACTACAAAAGGCAGAGAGAATAAATAATTCAGCATATTCTCAAATAACCAGTGAAGATGAACCCTTCGCTGCGTGCCCATGGTTCTCCTGCCAGCGTTTGCTCTCAGAGGCTTCTGGGAAACTTCAACTGATAAACAAGAACTGGCTCACCTTTTGGTGCCCAGCAGCTGCCAACAGAACCTGAGCAAGATAAATGTGGAATTTCACTGTGACCATTAACAAGATCAAAGGCCTCAAGTAGTGAGAGAAAGCAGCTGGTCAGTACTTGGGAGCGGGAGACACTTTTTGAACTTTAACACGTTCCTTCATTGCTCCTTTTACACAATCGCTGTAGAATGATCATGTGTCGCCAGATTTCATTCGAAGCTTTATCTCCATCTTTATAAAGGTCTTAATGTTTTCATCATGTACGTGCTCTTCCAGAGCTTTCAGCGCTTTCTCGCCCCCGTCCTGGTAATATTTCAGCATATCTTCTGCATACTGGATCCAAACACAGTTCTGGCATGCACTCATACAGCAATGAGCTGGGGGAGTAAGAGATGGGGGCGGCAAAGAATCGGCTTCTGAATTTGAAGTTTTGGCTTCAAAGTCGGACTCTTGTTCCAGCCCTTCACTTTTTGGTTGTGTTTCTGAATCTTCTGTACAGTCTGTGGTATTTTTTGACTTTGTATAGAGTCTCTTACTTACACTGAAAACTTTACAATAGTGATAGTCTGACATGGGGCCAGAGCAAGGAACTGGCATTCTCCATGGTCGTCTTCTCCAGTGACATGGCAGACCCCGTGTTTCCTATCAATTGTATGAAAACAAATGAAAACACGTTCTTTAGTTTAGGAAGAGGTGATTTAAGATCTTCAAAGCGCATACAAGAAAAAGGGGTATGTTAGTTATAATAATAACAACTTAATTTTTCTTTACTGCAATACCATTATATATTACTGCCCATAAGAAGCAGAACAGGGGGAGGGGTCACAGAGGCTATGGCCTTACCAATTCTTTGTCCCACTCAACGTTAGCAACCAGGGAGATGGGGAGCAGAGACAGAGCTTGGTTTGTTGCCCCCTCCCAAACAAAAATATATTCCCTTATCCTGTTTTGCAACTCCAATTCAGCTCCTTGCCCACCCCATTCCCATCAAAGGAGATGCATAAGAATGAGCTTTCAGTGGTTTCCAAACCTGGACTAGGGGATCCTCAGCCAGTTTTGTTTTAAGGATATCTATAATGAATATTCATGAGAAATTTCCATAGGGTGGCTCAAATAAGCTGATTTATTGGGCCATGATCATTTTCGACATTGTTTAGAAGAGACTGGCGTTAAAGGCACTGCCCTCCTCTGGTTTAAGTCTTACCTCTGCGATAGAACATTGAAGGTGCTATGACAAGCGTCTCAAACATTTCTGAACATGTTGACATCACTTTTGTGTGAGTTTAGAGAGGCGTAAATATATGCAGTAACCTGCCTCCTTATTGTCTTTGTGTTTGTTTTCAGAGTAAACTCCTTAACACAACTTTGCCAATATCAGTAACGTGTATCTCAGAAACCTGACCTGCTAGCTGAATTTCAATCCCAGATCTGAAATCAGCGTCATTACAGTAACTAAGAACACTTCTTAAGTTCTCAGTAGCAAAGAAAAACTTTTTTTTTTTTTTTTTGGGGGGGGGGGGGTTGGGTTGGTTATGGGCACACAGGTCTTTATCTACCACACACTCTCTTACATGCTGACCCCATTCTTTTCAATGTCTTTCATCTCTTGCTGTTCCTCCAGATCTTGTATAAGACTTTCCTCATTTATGCAGATGATGTACAACTTCTGGTTCCATGCCAACCTACCAAGTCCTCTCATATTTCTGGTATTTCCCCCAAACTAATCGCCTTAAGTTGAAACCCTCTAAAACTGCTGCTAAAACTTTTCTTTGCCTTGCTTAAACAATCATGCCTTTCCGTTACCCCTTCCATCTCTGGTGCACCCATTCCACTCAAAGACGAGACTAAAATTCTTGGGGTCATCATTGATAACTGCCTAACTTTCAAGCATCATATGTCCTCTATTGTCAGTAAATACTTTTTTATCCTTTGACAAATTCCTCTTGCAAGGTCTTATTTTGACTAACCATCACTATGTCTTCTTATCACATTACACTGGAATATTTATATCCCATTGCTATCCCCAGGAGTTCAGCTTGGCTAACATAATAAGAAGCTGAGCATTCCCAGGAAATCACAATTATTGCTATAAGAGGCAAAGTTAATCGACCTCTTAAACAGATGAGTTTTCATTAATTTCCTGAATGTACTATACTCTATTTGATATCATATGTGGTAAAGCGCTCCAATTATTCGTTGCCTGAGAACTGAAACACTCTTTCATATCTCAAATTCTTGGGACTCGGGTAATGTAATATTAAGAATTCCCTTGCCATTGGTCTCAACTTTCTTTCAAGCAGCTCAACATGGGGCAACATATAACTGGGAGCACGGCTGTATAATATCAGGAAAACAAAAGAGCATTGTTTAAATACAACTCGCGTGAGTCATCAGGTAACCAATCAGGAGCAGAGGTGTGGGTGGCGCTCTCAAACTCTGATATGCCAAAAATCAACTGAGCAGCAGTACTTAGCAGTCTGGAGGTTTTTCATAACAATTTTTCCACATCCTATATACGGTAATCAGTGTGTGTCAACACCAGTGTTTTCAGATTGTTCAGGTTAGACCTAATGGGCCAGATCGGTGCTTGCATTGGGTTGTGGCAGCTCCAAAAAATGGTACTGTTGTTTGTCAGTCATGCGTAGGTGCTGTTAACAGAATTGCAGCTACAGAAAAGATTTAGGTGCCGGTATTGTAGGCCAGGGTTAACGGTGCCGGTCATCTCTGCCCCCAACCACATCTACTTTGACCTTATGTTTGGTTTGGTTTATTTATTTCTATCCCACCCTTACCCAGGGCGGGTTACAAACTTACATACAAAATTACGAGCAAAAATACATACAAGATCAACAAAGACACCCACAAAAGATACAAGCAATAAAATACACAGGCGACCAGTACCTTACTGTTATCATCTCCTCTTCATAAATGCTTAGGTGCCATGCTTAGACACGATTCCAGCACCTAGTTTTTATGAACAAGCTTTTAAGCACAATCAATTACCGCACCGATTAAAACCAATTAAAGAAATTGCTGGGTGGTGAAAGGTTGCCTACTGCCACCTAAATTAAGGAGCTGTTTTTAGAATCCGGACCAAACTGTCTTAGCTTCCAAAGAACTCTGAACACCTGAGCTTGAGGCCGAAATGTTAAAACATCTATCAAAGATGACTCCTAGAATTTTCAAAGAGGATTCCAAATACCATCAATGGACAGGCTGTCAATTCTGGGGATATTAAATCTGTTTATTTAGTTTCAATTTAAATGTTAAAAGCCTGAGACTGCGGAATATCCCAAATCATTTTGATATCTGGAATTATTTCTCACTGAGTGGAATATACATTGTAATGTCATCAGAATATATGAAAGGGCAATAACCACAATCTTCAAATTTCGGGCTCTTTTTGAGAGTAACGGTAGAAATTTCTGGTGTGGCACATGCAACGAAGCTCATAGGAAATGAATGGGCTTCATCACATGTGCTGCGTGGGAATCGCTCCTGCAGCTTTGTAAAAGGAGCCTTTCTTCCCCAGTATTGACATCATTATATTGAAAAGTGCTGTAATTTCCCAGCTCAATTATAGTAATTCTATACCTCATGGCTTGCTCCATTTCCAACTGTGACAATTACAACTCATTCAGAACAGCTCTGTTAAATTAATACATAGCGCAAAGAAATTTGATGTTATACCTCATTTCTTAACCTTTCATACTCTCTTCTTCTTCCTATATCTCTCACTCCCCAAATCCCATCAATGTTTCCTTGTTAACCCCTTTGCTCGCATTCCACAAAAACCTCTTTTTCAGCCCTGGCTCCAACTTTCTGGAATTCTATCCCCTTGCATCTGTGAAATGAGTTCTTCTCATCTGTTAGATTTAACGATCAACCTAAAGTCTGGTATTTTTTCTGCACATTTCCACTGGAACCTGACAATCAGCCCTTCACCGTCTTCTTCTTTTATTTATTTTCTATACTGTTCTTCCAAGAGAGCTCAGAACGGTTCTCAAGCATTTTTCCCTGTCTGTCCCGGTGAGCTCACAATATATCTATTGTACTTAGGGCAATGGGGGATTAAGTGACTTGAGCAGTGTGGGTTTGAGCTCACAACCTCAGGGAGCTGAGGCTGTAGTTTTAACCACTGCACCACACTCTTCCTCCTTTTCATTCCCCTTCTCCGCTTTCTGCATCCTACTCTGGAACTGACAATAGTCATTCACTTTTTAACATAGTAACATAGTAGATGACGGCAGATAAAGACCCGAATGGTCCATCCAGTCTGCCCAACCTGATTCAATTTAAATTTTTTTCTTCTTAGCTATTTCTGGGCAAGAATCCAAAGCTCTACCCGGTATAGCGCTTGGGTTGCAACTGCCCAAGTATTCTCCCGATCCTTTTTGTTTCTCTCCCCCTCAATTGATGAATACTTGTAAACCGCTTGGCTATTTCATTTGCAGTAGATTACATCAGTGTTCCCCAAGTCAGCCCTGGAGTAGCCCCTTGGCAGACAGGTTTTCAGGATGCCCCCATTATATGCAAATGTCTTTCATGCATATTCATTGTGGATATCCTGAAAACCTGCCTGCCAAGGGGTTACTCCAGGGCTGACTTGGGGAACAACAGTATTAAATAAAGGTGACCCCCTTGGCTGGTGGGGGTGTTTCTGGTAACCACTGGCAACCAGAGATCCAAGTTCAAATCCTCCCCTTCGCCCAACTCAAGAGATAAAGGAAAGGAACTTGCCAGGAGGCCGAGGGACACCGTCCCCGTTCCCAGAATCCCCCGCACGGCTCTCGCCAACCGCATCTGCGCCCTTAACCGCGCGAAGCCCTCCAGGACTTCCGGCGTCGTGACGTCATTGAAGGACGAGCCAATCGCTGAGCGCCGCTCCCGTTCTCCCTGCGTGGGAGGCAGGGCGAATCGGGGCTTCTCGGCCAATGGAGTGAAGGCAGGTGGGCGGTACGGCATAAGGTCAGAGGTCGCACCGCGCGCGCCTTACAATCGTGATGATGGCGGCGACGGCGGCGCAAGGACGGAGAGTCGGCGCGTCCCCAAGGCAGCCGCAGCCGCAGCCGCAGCCGCGCAGGTACGGGCTAGAGAAGGCGAGGCGAGGGTTGCGAACGGCCAGCCTCCACAGGCAACGCGGCGGAAGCCCAGGCCCAGTTTCGTCGCAGTGCATGCAGGGAGTTGTAGTTCGAGGAGGTTTTGAGGCCTAGACCGGAATACGCCTCCTTGTGCCAAGTTCCAGGCTTGCCAAATTATGGAATTTAATTTCAGACCCAGGACCAGCCTGAAACTGGGTAACTTGGCCCACCCAAGCTTCACCTCGGGCCCTGCTCCCAGAATAGTAATAGCACTAATTGTAAAGCCATTGCTTCCATTCAATATAACCTCATTAGCTTCACAAAACACACGGTTTGCAGAGAAAATTTTAATTAACGATCATCTATATTCAAATGGTTTTTTCAGAGAGTTCAAGGCAAATTAACAAATAGAAATAAAGTAAGAAGAAAGAGTAAATTTCGAATGACGAATGGACACACAAAGCTTAAGTCAATGAAATTCTTGAGCCTTGAGTGGTGTCACTGAGGTTCTGGAGTAAAAGGAAATATTTGGGGTGTTGGGGTGTGTCTATATAGATATATATAGATCTTTGGACTAAAGACATGTTGTCGGGATGCAGCGGTGCAAAATTAAAGGGGGGGACTCGTTTTTGAGAAACATGGACGAAACATGTCGAGCCAGTAAGTCCTACCCGATGTTTAAAGATGTAGCAGAAAAAAATTATGGTTTAAGCTAAGTACAAAGTTTTTAATTCATAAGTTTGGAAGTGATTTTCACATATGAATTGAGCACATGAATTGCACAGAGCACTTTATAAGAAAATATAATTTAAGTCTGATGATGAGACATAAGCCAATGAAAAAAATAAGCCTAAGAATAATTTAGCTGGTTGTTGGCATGATCTGAAGACTTTAAAATAACAAAAATGTATATATGACAATTTTTAAAAGAATATTTAATGCTGTTTTTTTGTTGTGGATTATATAGATATATATACATGTAAGGTGATGGATAAAAAAAAATATTAACATACCTGTACTTATATTGAAATACAGTGGTACCTCGGTTTACGAGTGCACCGGTTTGCGAGTATTTTGCAAGACGAGCAAAACATTCGCAAAATCGGTGCCTTGGAAACCGAGCGCGCCTCGATTTGCGAGTGCCCCCCCCCCACCCCCGCGAACCGGCACCCTGCCCCCCACGATCCGGCACCCCACCCCCCCGCCACAACCTGAAGTCCCCCAGAGCCCTCTTCTTACTTTAATGTAGCACCGGCATGTCGGCCTCCTCTTCTGTGCTGGCCTTGAGCATGTGCGCATGCTCAAGGCCAGCACAGAAGAGGAGGCCGACATGCTGGTGCTACATTAAAGTAAGAGGGCTCTGGGGGACTTCAGGTCGCGGCGGGGGGGGGGGGCCAGATCGCAGGGGGGGAGGGTGTCGGATTGCGGGGCCTTCGGCGGGGAGCAGCGCTGCTGGCCTCGGTGGGGGAGTGGGAACGTATCAAAGCAAGTTTCCATTATTTCCTATGGGGAAACTCGCTTTAATAAATGAGCATTTTGGATTACGAGCATGCTCCTGGAACGGATTATGCTCGTAATCCAAGGTACCACTGTACACGGAATGTGTACTCTAGAAATCACCATTGCAGAGTTTGGCCAGAAGACAAGCAGGTGACCTTGAATCTATTCTCAAATACCACTTTCACAGTTATAAAAATCACATTTGTAACAATTTTTTAAATCTGATTATTTATGCTGGCTTTTACCTCACCAGCCTGTGGTAGAAATTGCTACCACAGTTTTGTAAAAGGAGCCTTTATTTTTATACTGGCTGATTATTTTTAATTCTAGTGATTCTTGAATCATGTAAGATGTGTTTCACAGACACTGACTGACAACATTGCTTTTAAAATGAATTATCTAGCAAACAGAAAAAGAAGGTAAACGCTAAACCAAGAAACCTGGATGATCAGGAAATTCCTTTCAAACTGCGAGAAATCATGAAGAGCAGGAAAGAAATGAATGAACCAAAGAAAAAAAAGAAAAAAGCCGGTAGATTTTATTTTCTTGTTCTAGAAAAATGATGAGGTTCCATGTGGTACGGAATACCGAGTGTCTTTGAAGAGTATTTGCGGTTGCGTAAGTTCATTTGTGCTAATGCAGTATTGTCTTCTGGTAAATCTAGCTCTCTTGAGCTCTAAGCCTCTGGGGAAAGGAAAATGTAATTCATCTTAAACTTCCAATGAAAATGCACAAGATAAGTCAATGATAAATAGCTGCAGTGATTCTAAACTATTTGCAGGTAAAGTTGCCCCGATCTTTAAATCATTACAAATCTTTAGTAGTGACCTAATGGCTTCTTCAAGACAGATTCAGATCATTTTTCCCCTGTTATACCATCAATTTGTAAGTCTGATTTCTGTAGGAAAAGCAGGACAACAGCGGCAGGACTCAATTTAAGCTGAACCTAGTGACCTGGTGCAATTGAGTGTATCCTCCTGATTAGAAGCGGTTGAATGCCAAAGCAGACCCTAATTTAGCCCCCTATTCTATTAAACTGCGCTGAATGGCCTGCGCTGCTCCCGACACTCATAGGCAATTATAAGCACTTTATTAAAATATGGGAGCCATTGACATCCTTTTGTAATGATTAAACGCCATTTTTCTATTGAAATATACACCATATACTATAGGGAGGGGGAGTGGTTTATATTGTATTATTTATTTTGGTAATAATGGGGATGATGGGAGGAATGAGGGTCTATATATACATTTTATGATACTGTAGGAAGATTTTCAAGTGTTGTTTTTCAAAGTTATTTATTTTGTTATTTGTACACTTGATGAAAGTTTGAAAATGAATAAAGATTATTAAAAAAAAAAAAGAAAACTGCTAGTGCAGTTTAATAGAAGAGGCCCTAAATTTCTAATGTCATTTGTGGGTTTTTTTATAAAGTTTTATGTAAACCGTTCTGAGCTCCCCTGGGAGAATGGTATATATAATTGAATGACTAAATAAATAAATTAAGACGGCTAAATCATTAGTATGTTTGGGCAGGAGCCTTACCTAATCTGTGTGTCTCCAGTGCTGGATGCCTTATTTTGCCTTTGTTCATGGGAACTTAGTTTATCTGTTGGAGCAGTTTTCTGGGGAATGCAACCTAAAATCTGTACATGGAATTCTTTTGTTTTCTGAAGATATCGGGAGCAAGCATGGTCCAGGATTCCAAAGCAATATCCCAGTTCCTAAATTTAAGAGGCAAAAGAGGGAATCTGTGGATGCGTACCTCAGGCGAATGGACAGGGAGGTCCAGCATGTGATGTTCCTTACCAGAAATCAAGTAGAGCGGGAACCCGAAAAAGAGCAAACGATGGAACAGAATCTCCAGAAAACCAAATCCCAGAGAAAGAAAGAGTAAGTCAAAGGTGTTCTAGCTTCTTTTGTATATACGATAAGCGCTGGGGATTATTAACCACATTTATGGAAAGATTCACTTGACATAAACAGTTTTCATTGTGTCAACTATAGTAAAATCGCCAAATGTGGACATAAAATAATCTTTGGGGAAAGGTAAGCTAAATCCTAGGAATAGCAATGATCTGACCTAGTATTAAGATTAGGTAAAGCAAAACCAGAAGACTCAATATTCCACAGAGAAAGGAGCAAGGCAAGAAAAAACAAACTGTGGAAGACACAATGGGCTAGATTCACTAAAGCCCTCTTACCTGTCCGATCCTGTTCCGCTCCGTTTCTGAGTCTTGCTGGGCAACTCATTCGCTAAAGGCTCCTCATGCAAATCAACTAATCGTAAACATGCCCACAAGAAATCTCACGATCGTGACGCATGCGCAGACCATCATTGATGGCTGTACGTGGGATCCCGCTTGCGCTGCTCTCCTGCACCAGCGGAAGAAGGGGGAAGGGTTGGGGAAGTAATGGCAGGCAAGCAAGACAAGAGTGGATCGCTGCAGCCTCTAGAAGCAGAGGGCAAAACTGAACACGAAACCCACCCTGATTCTCCTGCTCTCTGCTGCCCTTCCTTGCAGTGTGAGCCCGTGGTTTTAAAGAGGGGCTGCATTGCGGGGAAGGGCAGCATTTTTCCCCCCAGACTCAGCAGGCTCATAAGTACGAGACAGAGCTTGTAACAACGGAAAGGCAGAGAGTACAGTTTTTTAAGTGCATCTTATGGCTCCTACATGTAGCACACATGGCTGCCCCACACTACACAAAAAAAGTGGAGTTTCTCATATCCTATGGTCAGCTGCAAGCAGGGAGTTTCAGGGCTGGTATTTCAGTGTGGGAGAGGCAAGGAAAGGAGTGAGCGACTGCTGGGCACGATGGACCACTGGTCTGACCCAGCAGCGGCAAGACTTTGAAATAAATAAAAATACAGTCAAGAACATTGTGTCTTCCACAGTTTGTTTTTTCTTTACAATATTAGATTATACAGATTAAAAACAGTGCAGTATATAACAGAAATGTGATCAATGATGGCAGAATACAGTCTAATCTAATCTTCTATTTGTGCGTTGCTCATACCTATACAGGCTCAAGGCGACTGTAAAGAGAGGCAAGAGGGGAGAGGATGGGGGAGGGAAGAGAGGAAGGAGAGAGGGGAGGTGGATAGGTGGAAGGGGGAGAGAAAAAAGGGGGAGTGGAGGTGGGAGGGGAAAGGGGAGGAAAAGAGGAGAGGGTTAAAGGAGATTAAGTGTCAAAAAGATGGGTATTCAGTGCTATGCCATAAGGTCTTTGTTTATATACATGAAGATAAGTGTTTTGCTCTTTGTACTCCTGGATAGATTATCGTTTCTGGCTAGCGCTCATATATATCGACGCAGTACTGAAGGGCTGTGAATCGCTGTGAGAGTGAATTTTCACTATTGTACAACTTGAACTTTTAATCCTTCATAACCACTTGATTTGTTCCGGCAGTTTGGCTGCACCAGCATTTTTAGTGAGAGGAGACTGATGATGGTTTATGGGAGCGAGGGAGTAAATAAAACATAACTCAGGCTCATATTTAGACAGCGGGAGATACTGGAAATTCAATGCTGGCACCGTGTCCGGCCACCCACATTGTATTTCCGGTCCAATTTTTGATTGCCGAGAGATATGCAGCTATGCCAGTATTCAGTGGCTAGTCGGCTAAGTCTAAATGGCCAAAGATTTAGGCAGTTATCTTTGGCTGCTAAATCGGATAGTCCCAGCTGCATATTGACAGATAGCTGGCTCTGTCCTCCCAGCCATCTAAATAGCATTGGGACATTGACCCCAGATTTAAGCTCTGGGAGTTCTGATGGCTTCATCAAGATTTTTTGACTGCTGGGAATATGCTCCCTTCAGAAATCCTGGGCTCTTACTCTGCCATCCCAGAGTGTCTTAAAAGGGAGGAAACCTGGTACAAGAGCTGTCTCCCACGTGTAGCCCCAGTGGAACATATACATTAGGGTCCAAATTCTCTAAAAGGCGCTGTAAGTTAGGTGGTGGTAAATGCTCTAACTCTGCCTAGCTTAATTGTTTTAATTGGTTCATTCGGCACAGTCATTAAAAACCCATTAAAAAAAAGCAGATGCCTGTAGGTGCTTACAAAAATGGCACCGATATCATGTCTACAGAGGTGCCTAGCAGTGCCCAGGGTTGAACTAGGCGTGGTTTGCACCGTAAATGACATTTGAACATAAGAATTGCTGTACTGGGACAGACCCGAAGGCCCATCAAGCCCAGTCTCCTGTTTCCAACAGTGGCCAAGCACCTAGCTAGATCCCAAATAGTATAACAGGCCATTAGAAGATCATTAAAACGTATTTGTTTAATAAATATGTATAATCTAGATAAGTTAATAATTTCTTAATCTTATATTTTATATATAATGTACTGTGTTTTGTGGTGTAAATTGCTGTGTTTTTACAGTTTTTACCTCTTATTGTAAACCGCACTGAACTGTGAGGTATTGCGGTATATAAATACATTTATTATTATTTATCCTAGGAATAAGCAGTGGATTTTCTCAAGCCATCTCAATAATGGCCTTTGGACTTCTCTTTTAGGAAGTTATCCAAGCCTTTTTAAAACCCCGCTAAGCTAAACTGATTTCACCACATTTTCCGGCAACGAATTCCACAGTTCAATTACACATTGTGTGACGAAATATTTTCTTTGGTTTGATTTAAATCTACTACTTAGTAGCTTCATCGCATGTCCCCTAGTATTTTTGGAAAGAGTGAGCAAATGATTCATCTACCCTTTCCATAGATCTTTCATATCACCCCTGAGCCGTCTCTTCTCCAAGCTGAAGAGCCCTAGCCGCTTTAGCCTTTCCTCATAGGGAAGTTGGCCCATCCATTTAATCATTTTCAGCGCCTCTGTAGACACGACTCGCGTCAAAGATAGGTGCCGATACTGTAGGCCTTCAATACCCTGGTCTACATTTATGGTGCCTTCCTTTGACGTTAGCCGTGATTCTGCAAACAGCGCCATAACACGATTGACATGCGACCGGCACTGTTTTTGCAGGTGTCTGCTGATTTCGGTGTCGTTTGCAGAGTCTGGCCCTGAGTATAGGCATGGTTTTATGTACACCTGTGGAAATTCCAGGATTGGGAGAAAGGAGCATCTAATTCATTGCGAGAAGGGAGCAAACAGTCATCAGCTCGTTTTCTTTCATTTCAGCTTTGACAGAAAAAAGTTAGAGAAATTCTTGAAGAAAAAGGAAGAGAAGAAGGAAATTCGACTGGAAAAGGAGCTATTTGAAGGTAAACTTTAGGTCTACTTCTACCTGGGAATTTTAATGGGTCTAGACTGGAGCAAGGGGCAGATAGCAGGATGTTCCTTTAAGTCAGTGGTCTCAAACTCGCAGCCTGGGGGGCCACATGTGGCCTGCCAGGTACTATTTTGCGGTCCACTGTCTGTACTAGAGAGCTGCACGGGAACGGGGATGACGGGAATCCCGCGGGACCCGCGGGGATCCCGCGGGTTCCCCCTTTGGGTCACGGGGATCCCGTGGGGACGCCCCCTAGGGTCGCGGGGATCCCATGGGGACGCCCCCTAGGGTCGCGGGGATCCCGTGGGGACGCCTCCGAGGGTCGCGGGGTTCCTGCGGGGTTGGATCGCAGTACACTGCATTTGAGCCGCGAGGGTAGTCTCCTCCTCCTTACCTGCATTGTCGTAGCACACAGCCGAACGGAAGTCTTCCCGATGTCAGCGCTGACGTCGGAGGGAGGGCTTAAGCAAAGCCCTCCCTTCCTCCGACGTCAGCGCTGACATCAGGAAGACTTCCGGTCGGCTGTGAGCGGCAGGGCAGGTAGGAAGAAGGCAATGGCGAACGAAAGAGGGGGGAGGGGGCGGTCCGCCCCGAATAATGTGCACAGCCGGTCAGGTCCCCCGATCGACCGACAACAGGCCCGGCCGACAAACCTCCCTGCCCTGTAGCCGCGAATCTAAATTACCTCTTACAGCAGCTTCAATACTCCAGCTGCTGTAAGAAGGTAATTTAGATTCGCGGCTACAAGACAGGGAGATTTGTCCGACCGGGCCTGTTCTGTTGTCGGTCGGGTGCGGAAACGCCACAAAGGTAAGGAGCAGGGAGGGAGGAAAGGTGGAGTGGAGAAGAAAAGACGCTTAAGGGGGGAGAAGGCCGCTGAAAGCTCTGGGGAAGACAAAGGAGTGGAGAAGGACGCTGAAAGGACATGGGGTAAACGGGAGGAGGGGGGGAAGGATGCTGAAAGCACATGTTGAAGACAGAGGGGGGTGAAGGACCCTGAAAGCACTGGGGAAGACAAAGGGGTGGAGAATGCCACTGAAAGGAAATGGGGAAAACAGGGGGGGAGAAGGCCGATGAAAGGATATGGGGAAGACAGAGGGGGGAGAAGGCCACTGAAAGGAAATGGGGGAAAACAGGGGGGGAGAAGGCCGATGAAAGGATATGGGGAAGACAGAGGGGGGAGAAGGCCGCTGAAAGGACATGGGGAAGACAGAGGGGGGGAGAAGGACGCTGAAAGGACATGGGGAAGGCAGAGGGGGGAGAAGGATGCTGCCTGACAGGACATGGGGAAGATGGTGGGGGAGAAGGACACTGGAAGGAAATGGGGAAGAGGGAATGGGGAGAAGACCCTGGCAGGGAAGAAGACAGAGGTGCCAGACTATGGGGGGAGTGGAAGGAAAAAGATGGGTGCCAGACCAATTTGGGAGGGGGGAGAAAGGGAGAGGCACAGTAACAGAGCAAATGGAAGACACAGAGAGAAGAGAGGCAGTGGATGGAAGGAATTGAATGAGAATATGAAGAAAGCAGAAACCAGGCAACAAAGGTAGGAAAAAAATTCTTTTTTTTTTTTTTTGCTTAAGGATAAAGTAGTATATTAGTTGTGTTGATAAAAATTTATAAACATTAGAGGCTCTGGTAGAAACCCGTTTACAAAGTATGTATTCTTCCCAATTAATATTTCCAAATTAATAAAGTCTTTTTGCTTATTTTTAAATGGGTTTCTACCAGAGCCTTTAATTCAGTAGCATAATTAAATGAAATAACTATTTCTGTAGTTTATAGGGACGGGCAGGGACGTAGGGGATTCCTCGCGGGGACGTAGGGGATTCCTCGCGGGGACGGGTGGGGACGGAGGGATTCCTCGCGGGGACGGGTGGGGACGGAGGGATTCCTCGCGGGGACGGGTGGGGATGGGTGGGAGTCCTCACGGGGACGGGTGGGGACGGGTGGGATTTCTGTCCCCGCGCAACTCTCTAGTCTGTACTAGTGCTGCCCGCTCTTTGTAGCATTCTCTGACTTCCCCCCTGGCCTCCCGCTTTTACCTTCAGATAATTACCGCAGCCTGCAGAGAGGATCGCCGGTGTTGTGATCCTTGCAGGCTGCTGATGTCCTCAGCAGCATGTTCCCTCTGCCGCAATCCTGCCCCTGATGTCAGGAGGGGCGGGACTGCGGCAGAAGGAATGTGCTGCGGAGGCCGATGGTAGCCTGCAAGGAACATTACAAACAGATGCTGCAAAGAAGGGGGGAACATGCAGCCCTTCACGGGGGGGGGGGGGGTAAGATTTATAAACTATAAAGAGTTTTACCTCATGCAAAATTGTCATTTCTTTAATAAGATATAAACTATTTTTTTTCTGCGGCCCTCCAAGTACCTACAAATCCAAAATGTGGCCCTGCAAAGGGTTTGAGTTTGAGGCCACTGCTTTAAGTCATTGTTGCTCCTGGGTGGAGGGTTTTCATATCCTAGGGGTCCTTAATAATAGAAAAAGGCTTAACATGGATGTTAGTGTTCTAGAAAACTTTTGCAAGGTGATAAGCATGATCAAATATCCTTTCCTTATTCTGTCTACTGTCATTCTATAATTAGTAAATATCACCCAAGACGGTAGAAATAAGATAAATATCTAAATACACTCTTCTACCCACTGTAGAGCATGCAATTAAATATATGTATGTTTTGTGCATAGAACTACAAACTATCAGCATTGAATCTGGCTTCAAGATGCTTAAGCTCAGAACCCCACCTATACCGAATAAAATATAAGTTATAGGTTACAACAGGGTATAGGAATCTCATCGGCATAAAAAACCTCCACACTAAAAAAAAAGCTGTCGAGACTTGTGCAATGCAAATAAATCCCAGTGTATCGATGTTCGTGAAATGACGACACGCTGAACGTGTTTCCCCGAAAATAAGCCCTAGCATGGTTTTTAAAGATGCTCATAATATAAGCTGTTCCCCAAAACTAAGACTTAGTTAAGATCAACCTTGCAGACCCCCTGAATATCCCTGACACTCTCCAACACCATCCCTTGTTTAAAATAAAATCCAGGCTTCCACTATTTCTGGGCTGCTGTCACCATCAGCAGTAGGAGGGGAAGATAAATACATACCGAAAAAAAATCAGTTGTCAATTCAGTGACCCTCCTCCCCACCCCGGTGAGACCTGACATGCCTCCCCTCCGAGGCCTCCTAAAGCAGCGGCAGCGCTCTGAACGGGCTGCTTCGCGGCCAGGGCTGGGCCTTCCCTCTGCAGCATCTTTCTATCCCTCCCTCCCTCCCCCTGTGCAGCAGAACCCCACCAACCCTTCCATCATGAGACTGACATACCTCTGAGGTATCTCAAAAGAACGGCAGCAGCGCTCTGAACGGGCCTTCCCTCAGTCGCTGTTTTTGGATGCCTCAGAGGTATGTCAGTCTCATGGTGGGAGGGTCGGTGGGGTTCTGCTACACAGGAAGATGAGAGGGAAGGATAGAAAGATGCTGCACAAGGGGATGGGTGAGAGGGGAGGAAAGATGCTGTTTGGGGGAGGGGAGAAAGGAAAGAAGAAGAATTGGGATGGAGGAGAGTAAGGGAAAGATGATGATGTATTTGAAAAAAAAAAAATGACATCACCTGAAAATAAGCCCTAATGCATTTTTTGGAGCTAAAATTAATATGACCCTGTCTTGTTTTCGGGGAAATATGGTAGCTCTGACCGAGAAACACTGGCCATAATTGGTGTTGTTGATCTCCTAATCAAAGATAAGCACTGTTTTTTTTAGAACCTAAGAAATATAAGAATAGCCTTACTAGGTCAGACCAAAGGTCCGTCAAGCCTGGTAGCCCATTCTCATGATGGCCAATCCAGGTCACTAGTACCTGGCCGAAACCCAAGGAGTATCAACGCTCCATACAGAATCTCAAAGAATGGCAAGATTCCGGAATCCCAGAGAGTAACAAAATTCTAAAACCCCAGAGTGGCAACATTCCATACAGAATCCCAAAGAATAGCAACATTCCATGCTACTGATCCAGGGCAAGCAGTGGCTTCCCCCATGTCTTTCTCAATAACAAAATATGGACTTTTTTCTTCCAGGAACTTATTCAAACCTTTCTTAAAACCAGCTACGCTATCCGCTCTTACCACATCCTCTGGCAACGTGTTCCAGAGCTTAACTATTCTCTGAGTGAAAAAAAAATTCCTCCTATTGGTTTTAAAAGTATTTCTATGTAACTTTGTCAAGTGTCCCCTAGTCTTTGTAATTTTTGACGGAGTGAAAAATCGATCCACTTGTACCCATTCTACTCCTCAGGATTTTGTAGACTTCAATCCTATCCTTAGCCGTCTGTTTTCCAAGCTGAAGCGCCCTAACCTTTTTAGTCTTTCCTCTTACGAGAGGAGTTCCATCCCCTTTACCATCTTGGTCGCTCTTCTTTTAACCTTTTCTAGCACCACTATATCTTTCTTGAGATAAGGAGAGCAGAATTGAA
This sequence comes from Geotrypetes seraphini, assembly GCF_902459505.1. Taxonomy (NCBI): domain Eukaryota; kingdom Metazoa; phylum Chordata; class Amphibia; order Gymnophiona; family Dermophiidae; genus Geotrypetes; species Geotrypetes seraphini. The sequence goes on from NC_047093.1 coordinate 8,678,990, forward strand.
CGCAATACTCCAGGTGAGGTCGCACCATGGAGCGATACAGGGGCATTATAACATTCTTAGTCTTATTAACCATCCCTTTTTTAATAATTCCTAGCTTTCTGTTTGCTTTTTTGGCCGCCGCCACACATTGGGCGGAAGATTTCATTGTATTAACAGGGATCTCAAAGTCCCTCCTTGAGGGCCGCAATCCAGTCGGGTTTTCAGGATTTCCCCATGCATTGAAAGCAGTGCATGCACATAGATCTCATGCATATTCATTGGGGAAATCCTGAAAACCCGACTGGATTGCGGCTCTCAAGGAGGGACTTTGAGATCCCTGGTTTACGATGATACCCAGATCCTTTTCTTGGGCGTTAATTGGGTTTTCACGAAGATTGATAAACTGGGATTAATTTGCATTGCACAAATCTTGACAGCTTTTTTTGAGTGTGGAGGTTTTTTGTGCCGATGAGACTCCTGTACCCTGTTGTAACCTATAACTTGTGTTTTATTCGATATAGGTGGGGTTCTGAGCCTTTTTCCTCCCACTTATTTTTTAAGTGTCTTGGAGCCAGATTCAATGCTGATAACTTGATTCTTATTAGTTTATAGTTCTATGCACAAACATACATATATTTAATTGCATGCTGTACAGTGGATAGAAGATTCTAATATAATCAATCAGAAAGCAGAACATTGATTGTAAGCAAACCCATCGCCTTTGTTTCTTTTTAGTCTGAAGTTTGCAAGTCCTAGAGCAGGTGAACAGGAGAGAGATTGGGAGGGATGTGAGCACACAGCAAGGGGGAGCAGGAACAGCTTCACATCATTTTATGCATGAAAAGTCATTCTTTTCAGTCAAGAATGAACTGTGTATACCGTCTTCGAATGATTAGATTTCTTGCCACCTTATTAGATCAATCTTCATTAAATATTCTTATTCATTCGCTCATTATTTAATGTTTAGATTACAGTAATGTACTATACAAAGGAATCACTAAGAAAGAAAGAAAATGTCTTCAAATTATTCAAAACACTGCCATTAAAATTATTTCAAAAGCACATAAATACGATCATGCTACACTTCTTTTGATCAATGCTCACTGGCTTCATCGAATTTCCTATAAAATAATGTTACTGACTTACAAGACCAAAACTTCCGGCCAACCTGATTTTATTATCAGGCTACTTATCCCCCATACCCCCCCTCGCATATTACGTTCATCTAATCAAAACTTGCTATCCATCCCTTCTTTAAGATACATTAACACTATGCGTACTAGCATCTTTTCTGTTACGGCCCCTACCATCTGGAATTATATAAGTTAAAAGTAACTTGAAAGCCTTTCTTTTTAAAGACGCATTCGGTGTATAATAGTCCTTCTAAGGACGGTAATGGAAATCTTTTCCTTGCCATATTTTAATCATTTTAGCTTATCTTACATTATTCTAGACTATTTATATTTTGTTCCCCTCTTTCTCTGTATACAAATTGTATTTCTACCCTTCTCCATCCTGTATCGGTAAGTTAAAGTTTGTCAGTGCGTTTGATTGTTTGTAGCATTATTTGTAATTTGTTTCTAATGTACATTCTTTTTATACTTTGTTTTTATTATTTTTTTTTTTTTAATAATTCTTTGTTCCTTTTTAATCATTCAACAAGTGTACAATAAAAAGTAATACATAGGCTCAAAAACAACACTTGATAAATCCATCAAGATAATAACAATTGTATATATATATAAACCCATCACCCACCCTCCCTTTCAACACTATTCTTCTTAATTCATTTTACCTTTTTCTTCAGTTGTACAATCCCCCCTCCCCTCCGTGAATAATTTATCTTCAAAAGAAAAAAAAAAATGGTGTTTATTCATTACAAAACAATGTTAATGGCTCATATTTTATTAAACCTTTTATAATTTCCATTTTGTATTGCTCTAGAACGTTCCATTTTATATAAGTGACATAGTGAATTCCACCAGAAATTAAAGTTAAGTCTGCTATGATCTTTCCAGTTGTTAGTAATATGTTGCATGGCAACTCCTGTCATAATCAGTAAAAGTTTGTTATTACTTGCCGATATCTGACTCTTTTTTTCTCATAGAAATGCCAAATATCACAGTATCATAAGTTAATGCTACAGGATTTTCTAATAAAGAATTTATTTGATCCCAAATCGAATTCCAAAAGGCTAATATATAGGGACAAAAAAATAAAAGATGATCCAAAGTCCCTATATCAAGCTTACAATGCCAGTATCTATTAGACCAGGGGTATCAAAGTCCCTCCTCGAGGGCCACAATCCAGTCGGGTTTTCAGGATTTCCCCAATGAATATGCATGAGATCTATTAGCATACAATGAAAGCAGTGCATGCAAATAGATCTCATGCATATTCATTGGGGAAATCCTGAAAACCCGACTGGATTGTGGCCCTTAAGGAGGGACTTTGACACCCCTGTATTAGACAATGAACTATTCAACTTTTGTAATCTAACTTTGTTTTTATATTATGTAAAACTGCTTTGAATTTTAATAAGGTGGTATATCAAATTTTTAAATAAACCTGAAACCTGATATATGCATCTCTTTCTAGCTAAAAACAAACCAAACCTTGTGATCTACTGCTTTTGTGACTCTGCAATGTATGTTGTCTTTCAGATCAGGTGAAATTTGGAGAGGTTGCAATGCAACCACCGTCTCTCACAGCCAAACCCAGAAAGAGCGCTGTGAAAGGAAAGGTAATACTCGGCTACCGTAAAGCAACCAAGCTCGCAGTCCAGTATCGGCTTTCTCACCGCTCTCCCCAGTACATTCCTTGCTAAACTGAGAGTTGGTGCTCCCGAGCCATTATCCTCCGGAATTCTAGAATCTTATGTGCACGTTTTCACATGCAGGTCATAGAATAATGGTAGTTACGCAATTAATGTAATTATCAAATCAGGTGCTAATTGGCATTAACCACCATCAAAGTTAATTGGTACCAATTGGCATTAACAGCTAATAATTGCAGGTGTTGGGTGTACATTGGGGACAACCGGCAATAATTGCAGTCAATGGGTGCCAATTAGGGACAACTGCCAATAATTGCAGTTAATGGGTACTAATTGGTGTTAACAGCCAATAATTGCAGTTAATGGATGCTAATTGATAGCCACTAATTACAGTTAATGGGTGCTAATTAGGAACAGCCAATAATTGCAGTTAATGGGCACTAATTGGCGTTAGCCACTAATTGCAGTTAATGGGCACTAATTAGAGACAACCGCCAATAATTGCAGTTAATGGGTGCTAATTGGCGTTAGCCACTAATAATTGCAGTTAATGGGCACTAATTAGGGACAGCCACCAATAATTGCAGTTAATGGGCGCTAATTAGGGACAGCCACCAATAATTGCAGTTAATGGGTGTTGGTGTTAGCAGGCAATAATTGAAGTTAATGGGTGCTAATTGGTGTTAACAGCCAATAATTGCAGTTAATGGGTGCTAATTGGCATTAGATGCCAATGATTGCAGGTAATGGGAGCTAATTGGCATTAGCCACCAATTAGTGCAGTTAAACTTGGCACTAATTTTCCATTGCACATAACTGCCCTCAATTGTAATTCTATAACCTGTAGCCTGCAGCGGCTAGGGAGGTGTGGATGAGAGAGGGGCATGTCCAGCTTGAGCACTTTGACCTGGCGGAATTGTTGACCACTGAATTTAGGTGCTATAATGAGGACTTAGCTGCTATCGCATATGTGCCAATATAGCATTTTATTAACTAATTTTAGGATAACTTTATAGAATTATTCCTTTACCCTCGGATTCCTTAGAGGGTACCCAAATTTGGATTCAGATCTTGCATTCGCACGTAAACTAAGTAGTCATTTCAGTGTTAACAATCAACTACTGGAGCTGATTTGCATTTAATTGGCAGTAATTAGGAGATAGAAACATAGAAATAGACGGCAGATAAGGGCCCACGGCCCATCTAGTCTGCCCACCTTAATGTCCCTCCCCTACCTTTGCCCTGTGAATAGATCCCATGTGCCGATCCCATTTGGCCTTAAAATCAGGCACGCTGCTGGCCTCAATCACCTGTAGTGGAAGACTATTCCAGCGATCAACCACTCTTTCAGTGAAAAAGAATTTCCTGGTGTCACCTCGTAGTTTCCCGCCCCTGATTTTCAACGGATGCCCTCTTGTTGTCGTGGAACCCTTGAAAAAGAAGATATCTTCCTCCGCCTCGATGCGGCCCGTAAGATACTTGAACGTCTCGATCATGTCCCCCCTCTCTCTGCGCTCCTCGAGCGAGTATAGCTGTAATTTGTCAAGCCGTTTTTCGTATGGTAGATCCTTGAGTCCCGAGACCATCCGGGTGGCCATTCTTTGCACCGACTCCAGTCTCAGCACATCCTTGCGATAATGCGGCCTCCAGAATTGCACACAGTATTCCAGGTGGGGCCTCACCATGGATCTATACAATGGCATAATGACTTCCGCCTTACGACTGACGAAACCCCTTCGTATGCAGCCCATGATTTATCTTGCCTTGGACGAAGCCTGCTCCACTTGATTGGCAGACTTCATGTCCTCACTGACGATTACCCCCAAGTCTCGTTCTGCTACCGTTTTTGCTAGGATCTCGCCATTAAGGGTATAAGACTTGCATGGATTCTGGCTGCCCAGGTGCATAACTTTGCATTTTTTGGCATTGAAGTTAAGTTGCCATGTCCTAGACCATCGCTCCAGTAGGAGTAGGTCGTGCATCATGTTGTCGGGCACTGAATCTTCGTCTGTTGTGCATTTGCCCACTACATTACTCAGTTTGGCGTCATCGGCGAATAATGTTATTTTACCTCGAAGCCCTTCTGCCAAGTCTCTTATAAAGATAAGCGCACATCTGCCCTATGTCCTATTCTATTAACTACATGCCTAAATTTCATAGTGCGTACCTGGACAACTGGAAAAGGGGTGTGGCATGGGCTGGGCATTCCCAGCAATTAGCTCGATTTGGCTGCAGCAGGAGGAGGCCAGTGGCAATGCTGCGATTCAGGCAGCATCGTCTGCTACTTTGGACTGGAGCCCTGTTTGCATCTTGATGCTCAGAGCATGACCCTGTGGGCATGGAGGTAGCGGGGGAGGGGGAGGACGCAACTTTGAAGCACAGTGCTCAGAGAAAGCCAGGGGTAGGGAATGAGTGAAGCAGAGCCCCTGCTACTGCCACCAGTGCTGACATGAGGAATGGGGAATTTCGAGGGGAGGGCTCGACTTTGAGTCCCTTTCTATGTTCATTGAATCATGATGGCACCCTTAAGGATGTAGTTTTTTGGAAAAGAAATATTGATTCTGCCCTATGGAAGATATATTTTTTCAGTAAGCTGTTGGGAGTTTGGGGAGGCTATGTTGACAAATGTTAGATTGGTGTGTTGGAAACATAGAAATATGACGGCAGATAAAGGCCAAATGGCCCATCCGCAGCATTCACTATCTCCTTCTTTCCCTATTGGCTAAGGCTCTTAACATTTGCATCTCCTCTTCCTATTGGCTAAGGCTCTTTACACCTGCATTGTGAGGTCATAGAGCTTTAGGGTTATAGAAACATTGTAACATGATGGCAGATAAAGGTCACATGGCCCATCCCGTCTGTCCATCCGCAGCATCCACTATCTCCTCCGCTCCCTAATAGATCCCATGTGCCAGTCCCATGAAGGACTGAACTCTGCGTAGGACATTTTGATGGGGATGGTCTAGACCAGGGGTGCCCACACTTTTTGGGCTTGCGAGCTACTTTTAAAATGACCAAGTCAAAATGCTAAACATATATATGTTCAAATATTTTTTTATTATACAGCCCCCTCCCCCGAAGGCCTGACCCCCCCTGAAGGTCTGCACATTCCCCCTCAAAGGTTGACTCCCCCCCCCCTGAAGGCCTGCACTACCCCTTGAAGGACTGCACTCCTTCCCCCCCCCCCAAAGGCCTACCCTCCCCACATCCATTTACCTAATTCCAGCAGGGAGCAGTCTGCAGAGAGGATCGCTGGTACTTTAGCGATCCTTGCAGGTTGCCATAGGCCTCAGGAGCTGTCTTCCCTCTGCCCCAAGCCTGTCTCTGACTTAGAGGAGGGGCAGGACCATGGCAGAGGGAAGACAGCTCCTGAGGCCTATGGCAACCTGTAAGAATTGCTAAAGTACCACCGGCCGTCTCCCATTCGTCCCCTTTGGAGATCCCCACAGGAATAAGGAAGTTAAATTAATAGAATACTTAGGCACAGAAAAACAAAGAAATACTTCCAAGAACTGCCCCATAAGAGCTGCCTGTCACAATGCTCATTAGTGGAACTGAATAAAAGACAAGTACAATGGATTTAGAAGGGGGACGATCCGCCCGGGTGCACGGCTTGGAGGGGTGCACAGTTGGCTAGGTCCGGGTCATCCTGCCTTTCTTTTCCCCCGGTCCGCGCTCGGGGCTTGCGCCTGCCTGGTCCCGCTCCGACGCTCGAATGGTGCCGTCAACTCCTGCGAGTCTCGCGATAACCAACAGCAGACCGGTGGAAAGGAAGGGCAGGAGGACCCGGACGGCTGTGCATCCCTCCAAGCCGTGCACCCGGGGCGGGGGCGGACCGCCCCACCTCGGTACGCCACTGATTGGGAGGCTGATTTTGGGGGTTTTAAAATTGTATATCGGGCAGCATTAGGCCTCGCTCTTACCTCAATCATTACAGGCGCTTCTATTTCTTGTGATGCGCTGAGCTCCGTCCCCCACCCTTCCAGCACTCTGATTGGCCAGCGTTCTTTAAGAGGCGGGCCAGTCAGGAGGGGAAAAAAAGAGAAGGGAAGAAGGGAACCTGCTGTGCGATCGACTGGGGTCGCCTGAGCGAATGACCTGTCGATCGCGATCGACGCGTTGGGCACCCCTGGTCTAGACTATAGAGGGTGTGTGAGTGAATAGTGTGGTTACCACTTCAGTGTAATAGAGGTGAATACTGGCTGGGGAGCTTTGTGGGATACTTACGGAACAGGGGATGTGAGATGGTGTGGAAACTAATGCTAGTTTTGTACCTGCAGAAAATGCAATGAAATAAAATGCAAATGTGGAAAAGAAATATTGATAATGGAGGGTGTGGAAGAGAGCTTCACAATATATTTCAGGGATTGATAAGGGATTTCCTCCTTGTGCTATGAGAGTGATTTTTTGTTCCTGTTTCTGAAGCCTGGAGAGAAACAGCTTCTTCTGAAATCCCTGCTAGACCCAAAGAGCCAATCGGGTGTGAAGAGGCCGGCTACAGTGTCCTTGGCACGGCAGAAGATGATAGAGGAAGAGAGAGTGCGGGTCATTCAGGCCTATAGAGACTTAAAGAAGCAGAGACATCGGATTATGCCTGAGCTGAAGAATATGGACTAAACAGTCAGGAAAGTGACACCAGAGGTTTGGTGGACTGCCTGCTCACCTCCATGACGTCCCCAAATGAGCATGGAGATTTCATGGAATTGATAAAACTGCCTTTCAGTGGTACAACCAAAGCCGTTTACATTTCTTATATACAGGATTTCTATCAGTTTAACTGCTAAGCTCATTTTTTTCCTCCAAGGTCTGGCCAGGGTTGTTAATGCACATAAAGCTTCTAACAATGTGTGCTAATGGATGGACGTGCAAGCATACATGGTTTCCAGTAGAGAATGACACAGGGACACATTTCTCCCCCGTCCCTGCAGGAACTCAATTTCCCCTTCCCATCCCTACGAGTTTTGTCCCTGTCCCTGCCTCATTCTTGTAAGCTCAGCCTTAACCGCACAAATCTCGAACACTTATGATTTTAAAGCGTTTGAGGCTTGTGCAGATGAGGACAGAGCTTAGGCATTGGTGGAATGAGGCATTATGACATCACAATCTGAGCTCTAGAATGTTGCTACTTAGGATTTTAAAGGGTTTGAGGCAGGCATTGGTGGAATGAGGCATTATGACATCACAATCTGAGCTCTAGAATGTTGCTACTTAGGATTTTAAAGGGTTTGAGGCTTGTGCAGATGAGGACAGAGTTTGCAGGAATGGGGCAGGGATAGGAAAAAGAACTCATGGAGAAGGGACAATGAGTTCCCGCTGGGATGGGGAAAAATTTATCCCCATGTCATTCTCTAGTTTCCAGCATTCTTTTCACGCAAACAATATGGATTGGTGTTCCTCTACAATTGGAACTAAATTAAGAGCTTCCAAAATAATTTCTGTATAATTTGGCTATATAAAAATGACACATGAAATAATTCTCCATTGTAATGCAACATTCAACACAACCAGGAATGTACCGAGGGCCGTTTTATAATAAAACTAGTCTTTAAGCCCGTTACATTAACGGGTGCTAGAATATGTATGTGTGTGTGTATTTCTTTCTTTCTCTCTCTCTCCTTAGCCTGTTTCTTTCTTTCTTTCTTTCTTTTTCCTCGGCGGTCCACCACCACCCCTTGCCTGCTCCGCCTGTCCATTCTCCCTTCCTTTTTCTTCCCCTGTGTCTACCACCACCCCTTCACTGGTCCCCTTATCCAGCATCAGCCCTTCTCCCTTTGTTTTAACTCCCCCCCTGACCAGCAGCACCTCTTTCTTGCTCCCCCTGTCCAGCAGTAGGCCTCCCTTCTTTTTTTTGACCCCCATCCATCAGCACTTCTTCCCCTGTCCAGCAGTACCTCTTTTCTGTTCCCCCCTGTCCAGCAGTAGGCCTCCCTTCCTTTTTTTGCCCCCGTCCCTCCCCCGTCCATCAGCACCTCTTCCCCTGTCCAGCAGTACCTCTTTTCTGTTCCCCCTGTCCAGCAGTACCTCTTTTCTGTTCCCCCTGTCCAGCAGTAGGCCTCCCTTCCTTTCCCCCGTCCATCAGCACCTCTTCCCCTGTCCAGCAGTACCTCTTTTCTGTTCCCCCTGTCCAGCAGTAGGCCTCCCTTCCTTTCCCCCCCGTCCATCAGCACCTCTTCCCATGTCCAGCAGCAACCCTTACCTCCACCGACATCTGCCTAAAGCCGCCGCGGCCTGCACGCACCGACAGCCTCTGCAGCCTGCTCCCACTCCTTCCTCGCCGTCCGTCCGTCCCCCCCCCCTCCTGGGAAGCTTCGTTTCCGGCTTCGGCAGCCTCCTGTCTGCGGGCCGGCTGCCCGTGCCACAGCTCCTCTCTCGATCCCCGCCTGGTGCGGTTCGAGAGAGGAGCCGCGGCGGGTGGGTGAGGAGGGTGAGAAGATCCTGGCAGGTGCGCCTGTGCCCCCCCCCCCCCCGAATCAGCGGCAGACTGAAAACCGCCAAATGCGCCGAAGACGACCGCTGAGAAAGCTTCACAGTCGCGCGCCTCCAGCCCCCGCATGCGCCCTGAGGTTTAGAATGTTGCCACAGAAGAACACCTCAGGGCGCCAGCGCTCACGAATTTTCAAGAGCGCATGTGCCTCTAGCATTTTATTATTATTGATGACAGATTTCTCTGACTTCTCTGGTGTATGTTGCCTGGCCACACAATCCTTTCTGGGCCTGTCAATTATGGGTTATACATAAGTTTGGTAAACACAAACTAACTTGTTGAAGGATTAGAGACGGATCTACCTATAGAAGGGATGAAGGCTCTGCTCAGTTTTCAGAAGCCCTTTGGGGCTGATTTTTTTGGTGTTATTTGTAGATCACAGATATGAACCTTCCACGCCCAGGTCTTTGTGCAAACAGACTGGATTTGTCTGAAAAATGGGCCTTATTCCATGCACAGAAAATAAGCTATTCAGTGAAGGAGCAAGGTTTTGCTTGTAAGATTTTTCCGCCTTCACGGAGCTATCTCGGACTGGCTGGGAGTGTCTCTTACATGTTATCATTTCTACGGTTTCTGTTTGCACATATTTCATGCAACAGTCAAGGCTCCAGTACAGCACGTCAGGTAACCAATGGCAACTATATACTCTGGTTTGATCAACAATTTTCATGTTGAGGTGGCTCTGATTTCCTGTGAAGTTTGTTACATTTTCCAAACTTTGCTGTTGCATTTTACAGATGTTGGATCACCTTTGCTCAGTGAGTTCCGAGGGAAGGTTTCTTTTGTGCTGTTAAACCAATTAAAACAAACAAACAAAAAAGGTGTGGGACCATCCTTAGAACATAAGCCGTGCCTCTGCTGGGTCAGACCTGAGGTCCATCATGCCCAGCAGTCCGCTCATGCGGCGGCCCATCAGGTCCAGGACCTGTATACTAGCCCTCTGTCTATCCCCTTTTCCTTCAGAAAATTGTCCAATCCCTTCTTGAACTCCAATACCGTACCCTGTCTTATCACGTTCCAGGTGTCCACCACCCGTTGGGTGAAGAAGAACTTCCTAGCATGTTTGAAGAATCTATCTCTCTCCACTTTCTCTAGGCCCTTCATGATTTTGTAAGTCTCTATTATATCCCCTCTAAGTCTCCGCTTCTCCAGCGAATAAAGCCCCATTCTCTCTAATCTTTCAGCGTATGAAAGGTTTTCCATCCCTTTTATCAAACACGTCGCTCTCTTCTGAATCCTCTTGAGTATCGTCATATCCTTCTGGAAGCAAGCATCTGCGTAGGTAGAACCGATGTTTTCAGCCATCGTGCTGTGGCTTTCTTCAGGCATAACCACAACACGATGGTCGAAATGTTGGTTCTACCTACCCAGACGCGGCAAGACCCGGAAAACAGTACCAATCATGGTGCCAGCTGCGGAAGCCTAAGAGAACGTGATATAACAGTTTTATTGGTTGAAAACAACCTGGAAACATTTTCTTCAGATATAGTATAATACCAGAATTCTTACACTGTGATATCATGATCAGGTGGGAGGTACTAGAAGAACCTGTTTGGCTTTGCAGTTTTTCTTGAAAAATGCACAAAAAAAAAATTACACAATTGATAACAAGCTTTCAACAAAAGAGACTATTCCATCTGTGTTTCAATTTCTTCAGAACAAGAGCAGTTGGCTCACCTCCCTGATGCCTGTAACTCTATCCTCCTTAATCTGCTCAAGGCCAGCCCTTGAGAAGTAACTTGAACTTTTGCAGAAGGATTTTTTTTTTTTCAGTTGTGGAAGGTTTTGCCACATTTTTGTAATTCAGTGGTAGCAAATGTCATTACATTACATTACATTACATTAGTGATTTCTATTCCGCCTGTGCCTTGTGGTTCTAGGCGGATTACAAATTAGAAGAGATATGGACATTACCGAGAGAATTACATTACATAACATTGGTTCATGTACTTTACATGGTGTGGTAGAGGATTATAAATTATAGGATATCTGGATTTTTCTGAAAGAATTTCAGAGTAGAGAATCAAGTTATAACAGGGTACAGTGGAGAATATCAGTATATACGGGTTACAGAAGAAAAGTTATCTAACAATGAAGGAGGAAGTTTGTTGGATACTGAAGGTAGATGCTTATTTAGGAATCAGAATATTTTTGGAAGGTAAGGTTCTAGGTGTTGACTAATGTGTTAGAGGGTGAGCTTGTGCGAAGGGGGAGGAGATTAGTTAGTGGTGACGTGCTTTTTAAATAGAAATGTTCTGATTTCTTTTCAAAACACTTTGATGTCTGTTGTTTTGATCATCAGTTTGGTGATGGTGGGGTCAATTTTCGCTGCCTGTGTCGCTAGAAGGCTGTCGTATAGTTTCTTATGTCGGGTACCATTGTGAGGGGGGAAGGTGAATAGGTTTTGAGTTCTCCTTGATCTGGATGAGTGGTAGCGGTATAGGCGGTTGTTTAGGTAACAGGGGGCAGTTCCATGGGTTACTTTAAATAGTAGACAATAGAACTTGAATTGAATTCTTGCTTTTATCGGAAGCCAGTGAGAGTCTACATAGGCGGGGGTGACGTGGTCAAATTTGCTGACACAGTAGATGAGTCTGATGGCTGTGTTCTGAACGGTCTGTAGTTGTTTTATCATGTTGTTTGGGCATGGTAGGTAGAGGCTGTTGCAGTAATCTAAGGTACTAAGTGTGAGGGATTGTACAATGATCTTGTAGTGTGTTCTTTGGTAAAGAATTTTCTTATTTTTCTTAGGTTTCGCATGGTGAAGAATGCTTTTTGTATGATTTTGTGTATTTGTGTCTGCATTGTGCAGCGTCTGTCTAATTGTATTCCTAGAATTTTGAGAGTGCTCTGTATAGGATATTTGATTGCGTTTACTTCCAGTTCTGTTAGTGATGGTTTTTGTTCCTTCTCTAGTAGTAGGAATTTGGTTTTCTCTGCATTCAGAAAGAAGCAAGGGAAGCGGTGACAAATCCAGGAGAGCAAACCCAACCAAAAGGAAAAAACAGAGGTCCAACCGTCTGCAGTAAAAAACAATGTAGAACAAACAAAACAAAAAACTGCAGACTTTGTACACGATGCAGGCAGACTTTATTTATAACATAGGGTTAAAAACCTTTTACCAGGCAAGGGACCCAACACGGTCCGTGTTTCGTATAATCTTCATCAGAGGTCCTAATGAAGTACAAGTACAATATTAGCACCAAAATATTTAAAAAAATAATAATCAATTAGATATTATAATGATCCTATTTTTCAATACAGAGATAACAATATAGAAAGTGAAATGTGAAAAATATTAATGGATAAAAAACGTTTTATTAATATAATTTTATTAAATTTTTTAATAATTTTTAATTTAAAAAGATGGCTCTATTTGACCATAAAGAGTCCAAAAAATTAAGCCATAAAGACTACAAAAGATGTAGAATAAAAGATAAATAATTAATAAAAAATAAAATAAAAAGAGAGGTGGATTAGTAATAATAATATGAGTGTAAAACATATAATACATACCTTTGAGATAAAAAGAAAAAAACCAATCAAACAATAGCCTTGGACAAATAGCTATTAAGAGACATAGAAAAGGACATGTAAATGAAAATGTATTTATGAAAGCATATCATGATTAAACCAAATAAGTTAAAATAAATATATAAAGAAAAATATATATATATATTTTTTTACTAGGTAAAAAAGGATTTTATATGGAATAGATTAGAAATAAATAGTTTATCATCGCAAAAGTTCTAGATATACAGCAATGAAGTTCAACAAAGCAACAAGTAATCATCAGAATTAAAAAATGAGAATTGAAAAACAATTAAAAAATAATAACAATTAAAAACAATAGAATAAAGTAAAATACAACATTAATTAGTATATGAAGTTACAAGATATATATACAGCAATCGTAAGATATCATAATTATCTCAACAACCAAAGATATAAAACTAAAATACAATGAATGTTAAAATTAGTAGGTGTAAAATTACTAACATGAAAAACAGACCCAATTTTTAAGCCAGTATATATATGTTCTTTACTGTTCCTAATATTTGCAGAAGCATCAAGGATATATTGCATTATATTACTTGGATTTTTAACAGCAAAGAATCTACAACTGGGCTACAATAAAACTTATATTATATATTAAAGCTAATAAGTATAAACTTTCACCACAAAAAGCTGACTAGGTTTTAAAATAGTATATATATACTAATTACTGTTAGCTAATTTTTCTTTTTTTAAAAAAACACAAAGGTGTATCATATTATGTTGCTTTAATTGCTGCCAGTAAATTTTAATTTTCTACCATAAAAAGACAAGCCAACCATAAGAACAGTCATAAAAACATTATGTATTATCAATGCTTGCTGGTTCCAATTATAGAAATGTTTAAAAAAACATTCTAAAAAACTTTAAAAGCGTTTTGTATTGCATAGATACGGCCAGAGAAAAATCCTATCTAAAAGAGATTTGAGAGTAACTGGGAAAGAAAGTGAATTTGGTGATATAGAAGCAAATGGCACATAATAAAAAGCATGAAACTTGAACATGAAAGCAAAATAAAGTAAAGAAGGAAAGAAACGTGTGAAAAAACTTACCGCTGAGTGACACGCTGAAAAAATTCGGAACGCTGGTGACACGCTGAAAATGCTGCCGAGGTAAAAAGTTGTAAAATCGCACTGAGCTATAAACAGACCGGGACCGTAAAGCAAGGTCGTAAAAATATCGAAAAAGTTGAAAAAATATATACAGATCGTTTGTGAAAAAACATAGACTAATAAGACCTAAAAAAAATTTTAAAAGGGGACAGGATGTCATTATAACTCAGGTGAAATGTTTATATGTGAACTCTGGTATAATTGTTATAAATAAAAATTCGGAAGCAACATTCCAGATCTAACCAATCTCGTAAGTTGTGGGCGTGTCTTTATGCCAGTATATAAAACATGAATGGTAAAAAAACTCATGGTAGATCAAAATATGTCAAAAGTCAAAAGTCCAAATAATTAAAGATAAAGAATTGTTATGATATGTGTATTATAAACCTACATTTCAGTTTTAGTTATAGGAGAAAAAAGGGAAAAAAACTTATAAAAGAACAATAGTAAAAAGGAGAAAACTTATAAGAAAGAGATCTGAAAATGTGTGGACAGCAACATAAATATAACACTTCTAATATATATATAATATAAATATATAAAAATATATATAAAACATAATCAGAATATGCAGGAGAGATATAATTATAAAACAATTTAAAACAAGTAATAATATTGTTATGCAGAGAAAATGAAAAAATGACCTAATTGTAAATACATTGAAAAATGATAAGGATAATATAATCATTAAAAAGTTAAAAAATAATAAAAAAGTAAACAAAGTTAAAGAAAAGGGCGATAGTCTATATCTGCATTAAGACCTGCAGGTGCAATTGTGTTAAGTTCAAAGATGATCCTTTGTTCTGTACGTAACAGGACATTGTCAATGTCACCTCCTCTCCAGTTCTTTTTATAGGTTTTAAATACCAAGAAACGTAACTCTTCAGTGTTGCACCAAAGGTGCTGTTAAAATCTCTCTTAAAATACAACTTCGATGTTCTATGATCCTTGTTTTAATCTTCCTCTTAGTCTTGCCCACATATAGTAAATTACAGGGACATATAATGATATAAATGACACATTCAGTATTACAGTTACTGCTGAAATTTAACTTGTATATTTTTCCAGTCCGGGGATGTTTAAAGGCAGTAACTTGCATGGAGTGTTTACAAACTGAGCATTTATTGCAAGATTGATGTCCAGTATGAACATACTGGGTTGTGTTCTCTACGGGAAGTGCGGAGGGCACAAGTCGATCTCTTAAATTAGTGTTTCGTGACACTGCGATCAAAGGCTTCTTGCCATGAAAACATGGATGTAGCTCCAAAATGTGCCAATGAGATTTGATGATCTGTTGAACCTTCCCAGAAAGATGTGAAAATTTCAAAACACAAGTAAAATCTGGTACCTTTCGTATCTTGTATCCTGTTTGGAGTAAATTTTCTCGATGTTGACATAGTGATCGTTGGTAGCAGTGAGCAATCTCTGTGGAAGGGTATCCTCGGAAGGTTTTTCTTAAGTGCATGTTGATGAAAACTTGTATAGTGTAAATAATTGTTCTTATCTGTTGGTTTCTTAAAGATAGTTGTATGGAATCCATAGCGAGTTTTTGAGATCATGATATCCAAAAAGGGAATTTGATCTTCATGAAATTCCATTTTGAATTTCAAATTATGATCACATGTGTTAATCCATTCCAAGAAAATTTTTAGTTTAGGGATACTTCCTTTCCATAGGATAAAGATATCGTCTATATATCTCTTATAGAGTCTTACTTCGTTTTGGAATTCATGATTTGTAAGAAATTGGTCTTCAAAATTTGCTACATATAGGTTGGCTATATCAGGAGCCATGGAAGCTCCCATGGCTGTCCCTTTGATTTGCAAAAAGAAGTGGCCAAGGAAACTAAAATAATTCTGTGTCAGTGCTATAGTTGCAGCTGTGAGAATAAATCTATTGGGTATACGCTCAGAAGTAGTTCTATTTCTTAATGTTTTTTCAATGATATTTATTGCTTCCATTTGGGGAATGTTAGTATAAAGGGACTCAATATCAAGGGTAACCAAAATGACGTCTTCTAAATCTCCATCAAAGTTATCTAAAATGTTAATCATATGTGCTGAGTCTCGGATGTAAGAAGATATGAGTGGTATATATGGTCGGAGAAAAAAGTCAACAAAGTCTGATAGAGGTTCCAAAACCGAACCGATTGCTGAAATTATAGGCCTTCCTGGTGAATCTATCATTGATTTATGAATTTTCAGAAGTATATATATGGTGGGTATTACAGGGTGTTCGTTACTCAAGAACTGTTTCTCTTTTGAGGTTATATAACCTGTACTGTATGCTATATCAACAAGTTCTTTAACTTCCTCTTTTAATGAAGATGTGGGGTCATGGTCAAGGGGAATATAAAAGGTGGTATCTGTAATTTGTCTGTGAACCTCATTGACATATTTATCCCTATCCATGATCACTATACCGCCACCTTTATCTGCAGGTTTGATGACCAAATTATGATTTTTCTTAAGTTCATCAATTGCCTTATATTCTAAAGGGTCCATATTTTTGTTATATTTTACAAATCTTTGTTTTTTCTCCATTTTTTCTATATCTTTTAAAACGCACTCATAAAATGTATTAATAACCGGATCACACGTGCCTGGAGGGATCCATTTAGACTTCTTTTTTAGAATAGAGGTATCAGTATATGTGTTTATCATTTGGTCTTTATTGAAAAAATGATGAATATTTAATTTCCTTTTGAATTTGTAGAGATCTACACGGGTTTGAAAGGCATCATATTTAGTTGAGGGAACGAAAGATAGACCTTTTTGAAGAACATTAACATGGGTTGCAGTTAAAGGATAAGATGATAGGTTAATTACTGGTATTTCATTCATTAACCCTTGTAATGGGGATTGAAGGGAGCCCTGCCTCTCCGTGTACCCCGATATCCGCCCCTGTGTGGGGCCCTGTATGGGTCCGTATACCCTGGGAATCTCCTGTTCCGGCCGCCCTGATTGTATATGTTGTTCGGGTTCTTGTAATTCATCGTGTTCCATAATGATTCTAAAAAATGGGAGCCATTATTCTGTGATTGTCTTGGTAATGGTATATCAGCTTGTGGGCTAGAGACTATGGGATTGTTGGCGTTTGTAGGACTAGTAACTGTCGATGTGTATTCTTCATCAGAACAACTTCTAATGCGTTTTCTTCCACGGTCTCCGCCCTGTGTATGATTAAAATGAATTCTGTTATCCCTATTGTCTCTATTGTATCTAGTGCGGGATTTTGAGTTTAAGAATTAGATCTATGTGTTGATCTCTTTCTGGGGTGAGTTTTAGATTTCCCCCATGGGTATATGTCTCCATTTTGATAATCTTGAAAATCCCTTTTAAGTTTTTCTTTTTTATTCGCTTTAATGTCTTTTTTGTATTCACTCATCTTGTTATCCACATCTTGTATTATATAATCAAAGTTAGAATCTTCTTTCTTAGCGTACTCTAGTTTGGCCTCAATTTTGGACCTAATTGTTTCTGATTTCTGTTTGGAGGTTTCTATCAGGAGGATCATAAGATCTAAAGAGCATTTATTTAAAATACAACACCATTTGTCTAAGAATGTCTGATCATCAGTGTACATTGTAGGTCCTTTCATAATTCTCAAACCTCTAGGGATCATCTGTTTCCGGCAATATTCTAAAAGATAAGCAAAGTGAAGATCTGCTCTGATTATCTCTCTGTTCATGATGATAATTTCTTTCCAAGTGTCAAAGATAGGTTGTGATATGTCTTCATCTTCCTCAAGAGGGGGTTGTTCTTCCAAGAGATTATTAAGTCTTTCTTCCGGAAAGCTGAAAATATGATCCCAGGTTGGAAAGGCCATGTTGGAACCAAACTGAGAATGAAACAGCAAACCCAACCAAAAGGAAAAAACAGAGGTCCAACCGTCTGCAGTAAAAAACAATGTAGAACAAACAAAACAAAAAACTGCAGACTTTGTACACGATGCAGGCAGACTTTATTTATAACATAGGGTTAAAAACCTTTTACCAGGCAAGGGACCCAACACGGTCCGTGTTTCGTATAATCTTCATCAGGGGTCCTAATGAAGTACAAGTACAATATTAGCACCAAAATATTTAAAAAAATAATAATCAATTAGATATTATAATGATCCTATTTTTCAATACAGAGATAACAATATAGAAAGTGAAATGTGAAAAATATTAATGGATAAAAAACGTTTTATTAATATAATTTTATTAAATTTTTTAATAATTTTTAATTTAAAAAGATGGCTCTATTTGACCATAAAGAGTCCAAAAAATTAAGCCAAAAATCCAGGAGAGCAGCTGAGCTGCCACAACGAATTTACACCCGGCTGATAGAGCTTTGTTGAGTCATAAATATGTACAAATTCCTGAACTCTCCTTAAAACTTAGGTGCCCTGATACGGCGTATTCCAGGCATATCGGTCAGTGCTGATCCGAAAGAATGTCAATTTTGAGTGTTACATCGTGCGTATTTTACCCGGGATCAGCTGCATAAATCTGGATATATGGCCTCTTTTACAAAGCCACGCTAATGGCCCCGAAGCCCATAAAGATTTAAAGGGCTTCGGGGCTGTTGCCGCATAGCTTTGTAAAAGAAGCCAATAGTGTTTTACCGGATTGTCAAAAATGTTCTCAGCATATTCACTCTTTTATTCACGCTTTTTGGTCCTGCCCTAAAATAAGGGATGTTTGGAGGAAAATTGTGAATTATGTGACGCCTTTTACACAGTCCTATTCCTATGTCCATGGCTGGTTTGTTGAAGCTTTTTGTCTTCCTCAGAGGGGTGCCTGTCTCTTTATGAGGAAGGTAGCTACACTTGGGCAGTTTGGGTAGGGGAGACTCCGCCCTCTTTTTGGGCACGGAGGGACCGTTTGCACGCTTTGTTGCTACTTAAACATTGGATGGCGGGATCTGCTCCAAAGAAGAAGTACTTTCTTCGAATCTGGAGGCCTTTCATATCATCTCTTAGTCATAAAGCTCGCAGTGATCTTTTGAATGGGTTGTAGGGGACAGCGTTCAAGATTTGCAAATGTTTGGCGTTCCACTGTGAGTCCCATCAACTGCTGTTTTTTGTGGGGTTTTTTTCTTTTTCTTTCTTTCTTTTTCTCTTCTTCTCTTGAGAGTTTGGGGGTTCTTGGGATGGATATTGAGGGGTGGGGAGGTTCACTATTATTGCTCCTTTCTATTTACTTGCCTACAGAACTCCCTTTTACAGTTTCACAAGTCTCCTGATGCCATTCCGTATATACTGTATATATCGGATGAATAGGAAGGGATATAGAGTAATTTATACAATTACATATTAGTTACAACCTGAATTTCAATCATTTTGAAATCCTACCAGTGTTACTTCCACTTCGTTTTAGTTTGTATTGTGAGTTCTTAAGTGGGAATTTACTTACCCTGTTTATTTTGGGGGGGTTATTATAGAATAAGTCTGTGCTATCATGCCTAAACTTACACCATGTCAAAGGCTGGTGTAATTGCTTGCAACTAACTGTTAGCAATTAGGCAAGTAACCCCTATTTTATGTTTTTAAACACTATTTATTAAGTTTCCAAGTTTATTCTGTGTTTGATATACCGACCATCATCAAATATCTGGTCGGTTTACAATACTAAAATTGTAAAGTATTGATATGCTTGATAAATAATGTGAAACTTTATAAATACTAAATTAAAAAAAAAAAATAGTAAAGTATTAAAATAAAAATACATTTTTAAAAGAAAAAAGGGGTCATTTGCTAAAAAACAAAAAAAGTACATAAATGACTGACAAGACATGACATAGAAGCAAATAACATCAGTACCTGCAAAGTGAGCTGACTAGTCACATGACTTTCTACGACACGCCCTCCTACCACTTCTCCCGCCCCATTTCCTGCAAAAATATGAAATTTCAGAAACTTTTTGAAAAACCCTCGTATTATATTTATATTTACTATTATCTATTATTTCTATATGCAGCTTCTGTTCAAAATGGTTTTTACATTCAGGTACTCTGATGTTCTCTGTAATTCCCCACCCAAGCACTATATATAGATTATCCTTTTTGTTCAGTTTGTCAGAGAATAACACCTGGGGACAAATTTTTCCCTGACCCCGCGGGAACTCATTTTCTCATCCCAGCGAGTTCTTTTCCTGTCCCTGCCCCATTCCTGCAAGCTCCGTTCTCATTTGCACAAGCCTCAAACCCTTTAAAATCATAAGTGTTTGAGGTTTGTGTGGTTAAGGCAGAGCTTACGGGAATGGGGCAGGGACAGCGAGAAAACATGACGGGACAGGGAAATTGAGTTCTTGCAGAGACGGGGACAAATTCCCCATGTCATTCTCTTGTTTGTCAGCACTAGATTGTAAGCTCTTTCGAGCAGGGATTGTCTCTTCCATGTTGGATGTACAGCGCTGGGTATGCCGGGTAGCGCTTTAAAATGATAAATAGTAGAAGTAGATGATTAATTTTCTATGGCGATTTGATTTTTATATACATTATCTGTGTTTTCTATGCAATACAGATTTCTGAGCAGGCTCTGTTGAGGAAACATGAGCCATGTTGGGCCCCATCTTAACAAAGTTGTAATGGTTCACCATCTTTGCTTCTCGTACACTGTTCTTGTAATTGGGTTGTAACACCAGCAGGTGGCAGTGCATTACCAAGTCCGATTGTGACCCAGTGGAAGTGACAACTCATAGTGAGAGACTAAAAGGTCTTCTGGTGCTATAATAGTCAAATTTTAACTTGTAGGGTTACCTTATGGCTCCAAAAAAAAGAGGACAGATTGAGACATCTGGGTCTTACTTCCACTGAAAGCAATGGAATCCTAAAAGGGTTTGGCGATCTGTTTTCTTTTTCACCTTGTTTAAATACCAAAATCATTGTTACAAACACTGAGGGCTCTTTTTACTAAGGTATGCTAGCTGTTTTAGTGCACGCTACATGCTAATGCCTCCATAAAGCTGGCGTTAGTATTTTTCATGTAGCGCAGGGTTAGCGTGTGCTAATCTTCAGTGCACACTAAAAACGCTAGTGCACCTTGGTAAAAGGAGCCCTGAGCCTTGGCAGTCTTTAGAGTGAACATTTGTCATGTAAAATACCAGAAAAAGGATGAAAAAAGAACATTACAGGTATCCCCAAAACTGTTTAGTAGTAGTTGACTCAGCGTTGTTTGCGGTCCGCACGACTTTAGCAGTTCACCGTGATGCTTGTTTTATCCTGTCTGGAAGTCACAGATAGAAGTGCTATATGAGAACAGGAGTTGTGGTATTTTCTGAGGCATATTTCGATCAATATAAAGATTCAGAACATAAGAAGAGCCTTACTGGGTAAGACCAATGGTCCATCAAGCCCAGTAGCTCGTTGGCCAAAACCCAAAGAGTAGCAACATTCCATACAGAATCTCAAAGAATAGCAAGATTCCGGAATCCCAGAGAGTAACAAAATTCTAGAATCCCAAAGAATAGCAACATTCCATACAGAATCTCAAAGAATAGCAAGATTCTGGAATCCCAGAGAGTAACAAGATTCTAGAACTCCAAAGAGTAGCAATATTCCATACAGAATCTCAAAGAATAGCAAGATTCCGGAATCCCAGAGAGTAACAAGATTCTAGAATCCCAGAGAGTAGCAACATTCCATACAGAATCCTAAAGAATAGCAAGATTCCGGAATCCCAAAGAGTAACAAAATTCTAGAATCCCAAAGAGTAGCAACATTCCATACAGAATCCTAAAGAATAGCAAGATTCCGGAATCCCAGAGAGTAACAAAATTCTAGAATCCCAAAGAATAGCAACATTCCATACAGAATCTCAAAGAATAGCAAGATTCCGGAATCCCAGAGAGTAACAAGATTCTAGAATCCCAAGGAGTGGCAACATTCCATGTTACTGATCCAGGGCAAGCAGAGGCTTCCCCCATGACTTAACAGACTATGAACTTTTCCTCCAGGAACTCGTCCAAACCTTTCTTAAAACCAGCTAGGCTATCCGCTCTTACCAAAACCTCTGGCAATGTGTTCCAGAGCTTAACTATTCTCTGAATGAAAAAAAATTTCCTCCTATTGGTTTTAAAAGTATTTCCCTGTAACTTCGAATGTCCCCTAGTCTTTGTAATTTTTGACGGAGTGAAAAATCAATCCACTTGTGCCCGTTCTACTCCAGTCAGGATTTTGTAGACTTCAATCGTATCTCCCTTCAGCCTCTCTTTTCCATGGAGATGAAGGGGGGGGGGGGAGCTCTACATAGATTTGTTTTCTGTTCTTGCTATTTGGATCACAGGGTGATAAGAGGTCTTTGTGTCCAGTTTTCTCTTAGTCGGCTTTAGAGGAGATCAATGAAATCCTGAAGCTTGCTGGCACAGGTCAGTGTCTCCTGATCCTCCTTTGGATTTGTTTTGTACCAGGAACAGAGCTCTGCACAGCTGCCAGTGTCTCAGGGAAACAAGAAAGGGCTTGGAAGAGCTGCTTTGTTCCAGACCACCTGGGGGTGGGGTGGGGGGGAGGATGGAGGGAAGCGGGCCTGAAATGCATTCCATACCACCTTGTTTACCAGGGTATTTCCAGGAAACGTACATTTTGTATTTTTGTTTTAAGTGCTGGCTGGTTTTAATTTTGTCACTGGCACTGTCCAATCTAGATTCCTATAAAGAATAAAAGGAACATTTTTTTTATTGACTTTGCTTCCCCAGCCTCCACCCCCTTGAAGCATTTTAAGAGTGAAGAAATGTATTTTTTTTTTTTTTTCTCAGAGCTCAGGCCGCGAGAGCTCCATCTTTGTACAAATTTGTGCTTTGGAGTTTCTGGACTGTCCACCGTTATAGCTGAAGCTTTATGCTAGAACTGCGGGATGAAAGGTCCCCTTAAAACATAGTTCTAGAAGAAAAGGGGGGTCATCATAGAAACATAGAAAAAGCGGCAGAAAAGGGCTATAGCCCACCAAGTCTGCCCATTCCAAGTATCCCCCCCCTGAATTTACTCCCTTAAAGATCCCACGTGAGTATCCCATTTTTTCTTAAAATCCGTTACGCTGCTGGCCTTTATCACCTGGGGTGGGAGTCTGTTCCAATGATCCACTACTCTTTCGGTGAAGAAGTACTTCCTGGGATCGCCATGAAACTTCCCTCCCCTGATTTTCAGTGGATGCCCTCTTGGTGGTCGAGGGTCCCATGAGCCAGAAGATATCATCTTCTGACTCGATGCGTCCCGTGATGTACTTATATGTTTCAATCATATCTCCCCGTTCTCTTCTTTCCTCAAGTGAGTACAGCCGCAACTTCTTTAGTCTTTCTTCATACGTGAGATCCTTGAGCCCCATGACCATCCTGGTGGCCGTTCGCTGAACCGACTCGATCCTCAGCACGTCCTTTCGGTAGTGTGGGCTCCAAAACTGAACACAGTACTCTAAGTGAGGCCTCACCATGGCTCTGTACAACGGCATCATAACCTCAGGTCTCCTGCTGACGAAACCTCTACGGATACACCCCATCATCGTACATACCTGAGTAAAGTAAGCCGTTGTCTAGGATTCTATGGGTGAAGGGAGAAACTCCCTGGAGTGTCTGAGGGTCCCGGAAACAAAGAAGCCAGCAGTGCTAAGAGAAGAGAAAAAGGCGACATGGCTTCCCCCAGCCCTTTTAATCTCTCCTGGCACTCAAGGATATACGCAACGCTCTGGGTCT
Organism: Geotrypetes seraphini; assembly: GCF_902459505.1. NCBI lineage: Eukaryota > Metazoa > Chordata > Amphibia > Gymnophiona > Dermophiidae > Geotrypetes > Geotrypetes seraphini. The sequence continues at coordinate 8,702,566 of NC_047093.1, forward strand.
CATCTGTCCCAAAGTGCTTTTGAAATCGGTACAAAAATGATGATGGTGTGGCCTGAACACCAGTGTACAGCAGTGTAGAAGTTTAGCCCAAAAAGAATTAGGGAGGTGAGGGGAGAGTGTGGCGCAGTGGTTAAAGCTCCAGCCTCAGCATCCTGAGGTTGTGGGTTCAAATCCACGCTGCTCTTTGTGACCCTGGGCAAGTCACTTAATCCCCCCATTGCCCCAGGTACATTAGATAGATTGTGAGCCCACCCGGACAGACAGAGAAAAATGCTTGAGTACCTGAATAAATTAATGTAAACCATTCTGAGCTCCCCTGGGAGAACAGTATAGCAAAAAAATATTAGGATGAATGAAAGAAAACCAGTATCAAAACTAGAGATGACATAGGTGATCCTTAGAGCTTAGATTTCAGTACTTCAGAGAATTATACCAAACCTTTACATGAGGTTGAGCAGAGGCATATTTTCAAGAGGAAAGGGGGATGTCGGCCTCCTAAACGCTCCAGAAGCTGATGCTGGATTGGCTTCCCTCCTCCCACCACTAATATGACCTCCAGTCCGTGCTCCCCCCTCCAAATTAAGCAAAGATTCTACACCAATTGAATGAATTGCGATATAACATAACATAAATCTTTATTTATATACCGCATTAGTCTTTTGGTTCAAAGCAGTTTACAGAATGAAAAAAACAGGGAGAAAACAACAAATTACAACATTTAAGGAATAATACAAGTTTTGCAATCACCTATATCGCTCTCAAATTAGCCAAAGAACTGGGTCTGTAGTGCCAACACCTAGCTGCCTTGCTAGAAACAAATGACTAAAAGTCCCAGCATGCAGTGGGGTAAATCCAGGACTGGACCAGGCTTGTGGGAATCTGGCAACACTAGACTGAATGGCCTTGCTGTTACAGAGTTCCAGGTTCTTTTTTTCAAAAGGCAAACTGGACATACATTGTCTAAGGAAGGCTTTTCTGTTCATAGGTATTTGTTTTGCAGATAATCGAATATGGCTTTAAGAAAGGTTTGGACAATTTCCTGGAGGAAAAGTCCATAGTCTGTTATTGAGAAAGACGTGGGGGAAGCTCTGGCTTGGTAGCATGGAATGTTGCTACTCTGGAATTCCAGAATCTTGATATTCTTTGAGATTCTGTATGGAATGTTGCTACTCTTTGGGATTCTAGAATCTTGTTACTCTCTGGGATTCCGGAATCTTGCTATTCTTTGAGATTCTGTATGGAATGTTGCTACTCTTTGGAATTCTAGAATCCTGTTACTCTCTGGGATTCTGGAATCTTACTATTGTTTGGGATTCTATGTGAAATGTTGCTCCTCTTTGGGATTCTAGAATCTTGTTATTCTCTGGGATTCCGGAATCTTGCTATTCTTTGAGATTCTGTATGGAATGTTGATACTCTTGGGATTCTAGAATCTTGTTACTCTCTGAGGATTCCGTAATCTTGCTAGTCTTTGAGATTCTGTATGGAATGTTGCTACTCTTTGGGATTCTAGAATTTTGTTACTCTCTGGGATTCCGGAATCTTGCTATTCTTTGAGATTCTGTATGGAATGTTGCTACTCTTTGGGATTCTAGAATTTTGTTACTCTCTGGGATTCCGGAATCTTGTTATTCTTTGAGATTCTGTATGGAATGTTGCTACTCTTTGGGATTCTAGAATTTTGTTATTCTCTGGGATTCCGGAATCTTGCTATTCTTTGAGATTCTGTATGGAATGTTGCTACTCCTTGGGTTTTGGCCAGGTATTAGTGACCTGGATTGACCACCGTGAGAACGGACTACTGGGCTTGATAGACCATTGATCTGACCCAGTAAGGTTATTCTTATGTTTTTATGAGAGGCGTAGCGGGAATGGAGGTCCTAATGTGCCTTCATGGAGATGCTGCACACAGGGTCCGGCTGAAGTGTATTCTTCTTCCTTCTCTTGGTCCAGTAGCAAGTGGTCTTCAGTGAAAGAGCGGAGCAGTGCCACTTCCTGTTTTTCACATGTTTAGTTACCTTTTTCTTAATCTCAGAGTGTTTTGTTCTCACTTGTTTTGAGCCGCTCTGAATTTTTTTAGGCCAGGCATGGTTTGTTTAGGTTAGGGCGCCCCAGTTCTGTTCTGGGGATCCCTCCGCCAGTGGGGTTTCAGTATATCCACAGTAAAGAGACATGAGAGATGTTTACATGCACAGCTGCATCGCTCACAGCTGATGCGTGGGAGGGAGTTAAATAGAATACGGAACAAACCGCCGCCATCTTTATTGATCTAAAATCAGTGGTCAAATCGGATGGCTATAAGTAACTAGGTAAGGAACTTTTTGGAGATACAAATGGGCGATTTTAAAATTGTTTAGAATATGCTTGTGTTCCCTAACAACAGGTTGTGTCTTTTGCTAGGGACTCAGCCTTGAAAAAGCGCCGTAGCGCGAAACATGTTGGCAAAAGACGTCCCTACACTGACCACGAGTTAAGATAAGTTGTTTATAAACTGATATAACTTATTTAACTGCTAATATATATAAGATATATTTAAAATGATTTTAAGACAACAAAATTAAGTTATTATACTTTAAAATAAGATTGATCCAGGGAAGATTTTGCACATCAAGCTTAGCGTGGTGATAACAGTTTGAACGTGGAGTGGTGCCTCTGAGGATCAATATAACACTCATAGAGAGGTGGATTTGGAGATTGGAATCTGTCTGAATTATAATTAGTACATGCACTGAAGGCCATGTCTCCCCTTGTTTCTATTCTTTTTTCCACATTTCCTCTCCTACTTTCTAATCTAATCTAATCTAAACCTTAAGTTTATATACCGCATCATCTCCATGAGAATGGAGCTCGACACGGTTTACAAGAACTTAAAATAGTGGGTAGAGAAGAAGAAAAAGGATTTCATGATCTTATGTGTAGAAGGGGGGAGAGAAAGGGGGGAAGGATAGAGCTACAATTTGCTGAAAAGCCAGGTTTTCAGTTGATTGCGGAATAACTGAAGGGAGCTCAGGTTCCGCAGCGGGGTGGTGAGGTCGTTCCAAAGACCTGTGATTTTGAAGAGAAGGGATTTTCCCAGTTTGCCTGAATAGTGGATGCCGCGTGGAGAGGGGAAGGCTAATTTAAGCCTTTGGGCAGTTCTGGAGGAATCGGGACTGGAGGAGTTGAAAGACAGTGGGATAAGAGGAGGCAGGATTCCGTGAATGATCTTGAAAGCCAGGCAGGAACATTTGAAATGGATTCTGGAGATTATTGGGAGCCAATGAAGTTTGGCAAGGAGTGGGGAGGCATGGTCAGACTTGCGTTTTGAGAAGATCAGTTTGGCTGCAGTATTCTGGATTAGCTGGAGTCTTAGAATACTTTTTTTTGATAGATTTAAGTAGATGGCATTGCAGTAATCTAGTTTGGAGAGGATGATGGATTGGACAAGGATGGCAAAGTGTTTATCCCAGGACAAGCAGGCAGCATATTCTTTGCCAAGGAGTTGAGGTGGTCATTGAGGGAGAGAGAGGAATCGATAGTGATACCAAGGACCTTGCATGAGAACTCGAGCTGTAGTGTATCGCCTCTGGGTAGTGTGAAAAGTGTGGGCAGGTGTTCGAATTTTGGGCCGAGCCAGAGTAGTTTTGTTTTAGATTCGTTTAGTTTCATCTGTACCGAGAGGGACCAGGCACGGAGTCTCATTATGCAAGCTGTAATGTTTTTGTGGAGGTTGGTGAGGTTCTGGTCAGTCTCAAGGAGGACAAGGATGTCATCTGCATAAGTGTAGATTGTTTCCAGGGGGGATAGTTGAAAGAGTTTATTTGATGTCCTGAAAGGCTGGGGTGGGTGTCCATCCAGGCCAGATTTGGGAAGCTCCTGTTGGGATCCCTATGCTTTTGGAAGGTTCTGTAGCAGTCTCAGTGTGCTGTGAAGCATGATCATGGCATAATTCAGCACGTGAGAGAAGCTGAAGCTGCCAGTGTAACCGATACGTCAAGAGGTGCCCGCTTCAGAAAACTCCTTAATGTGGCAACAGAGAACAGAGTTTGTGTTTGTAGTGATGGGGCCCAGAAGCAGATGTCAGCCTGAGCTGAAGGTCAGAAAATAAAGCACGGTATAGGTTGGTAAGGTTCAGGCCATCATGTCTCAACGATCATTGGCTGCCTATCGAACATAGAATTAGTTGTAACATTTTACTATTAACCTTCACTACTCGTTCATACAGTCAACCTGAGTTTATCGACAGACTTCTTCCTCCTTATTATCCCACCAAATCTCTTCGCTCTATATCACAAAACCTCCTAGTTGTACCATCTTTAAAATTAATTAATACAGTGAGATCTAACAACTTTGCCGCCATTGCACTGTCCCTATGGAATTCTTTGCAGAATCTTCGACAAAGCAATTTAAAACAAAACTCAAAACATTTTGGATAAAACTGTCCTTTTTAGGACTAAATCGACTAAAGTCCCTTCCCTACCTATTGTTTTATCCCTAAGTGTGCTTTATTTAAAAACTGTAGTTCAGCCCTTCTTTCCCAATGGTTCGTAGTCTGTATATGTGTCTTTTGTTAATATAGATTAACCTGACATTGTCTTGTATAATATTTTAACCTTAATTTGTTTTGTCTTTTTTAAAGATAGCTCTTTTATTATTGTTGTACACCGCCTAGAAACCTGAATAAGCGGTATAAAAAATCTTTTAATAAACTTGAAACTTGATTTCTGTTTTACCTTTCCAAATCTGAGCTAAGAGCAACTTACATGTCCGCTCCAGCAGGTATCTACCTGCCCCACAGGGGTTACAGTATACATTTATATCTGAGGTGGTAGAGGGTGAAGTGACTCCCCCACCCCCAAGGTTTCAGGATATATCAGTGGGTTCACTAATGCGAGCACAAAAGATAGAAGTAAAAAAAAAAAAATAAATAAAAATAAGCCAGAGAGCAGGGCAGTTCTGTAAGTGTGGTCCTCCCTCCCCCCCCCCCCCACTACCAGATAAGCTCAGAAGGGGGTTCAAATGTGTGCAGGGAGGCTGCAGAGACCTCTGGCCCATGACAACACACTAAACCACAGTCACTGTTTGACTAGTGGGGTTGCCACCTGGCTCCAGATTCACTCAGCCGTGTTGATCCAGTCCTGGGTTTACCCCACTGCAGGAAGGGACTTGTAGTTCTGGATTCTGTAAGAAAACTACAAGTCCCTTCATGCAATGGGGTATACCCAGGACTAGTTCAGTCCTGTGGGGCAAATCTGAAGCCAGCTGACAACCCTCACAGGTAGTAACTTTGTGCAGATGGGCTGTTGCATCAGCAGTTCATCTCTGCAGGGGAGCATTTTGGCATAGAAGCTATCCATTTCAGAGTGACTAGATTTGAATTTGTTTGCTTAGCTGGAAGGTGGCTTATTATTAACCCTGTGTACTGAGGTTCCCATAGAGACTGGCAGTGAGGTGTGTGTGGTTTTCAGCACTGCACCAAGGGGTTAACACAGAAAGTGCTGAAAGCAGATGGAAATGGCTGGAGTGGTGAAACTCTGTACCAAGGTGATCCAGATTAAAGAAACAAAACGCTGAATGGTGGGGGTTGTGTTTTTGGAGAGGTACTGAAAGCTGAGGCACAGCCGATTCCAGCGAAGCCAGCCAGGACTGAGGAATCTGTAATGTTTTCCTGGACATAAACAGGCTGCTCTCAGTTTCCCAAAGCTAAGCACTCCCTTCAGATCCTAAATATAAAAGCTGAACTCATTCGGCTGGGGTCGTGGTTCATAATAAAATCTGTTTTCTGGGTCCTAGTCCTTACCACACCCGCCTCACAAATGAAGATTTCTGTCTATTATAAAATCCATGTTGAACTGAAAATTGAGGATTATGCCAGTCTTGGAATAGCCCCTTTGCAGTGAGTCCCTAGAGCGGGGGTGTCAAAGTCCCTCCTCGAGGGCTGCAATCCAGTCGGGTTTTTGAGATTTCCCCAATGAATATGCATGAGATCTATTAGCATATAATGAAAGCAGTGCATGCAAATAGATCTCATGCATATTCATTGGGGAAATCCTGAAAACCCGACTGGATTTCAGCCCTCAAGGAGGGACTTTGAGACCCCTGAGCTAGACTGATTTCTACAAGGTCTAAAGCAGGGGTGTCAAAGTCCCTCCTCGAGGGCCGCAATCCTGTCGGGTTTTTGAGATTTCCCCAATGAATATGCATGAGATCTATTAACATATAATGAAAGCAGTGCATGCAAATAGATCTCATGCATAGTTATTGGGGAAATCCTGAAAATCTGACTGGATTGCGGCCCTCGAGGAGGGACTTTGACACCCCTGCTCTAGAGTGACTCTTTCATTTCTTTGCTTATACAAGACCCAGAGCTATGTGTTCATATGTATGTATGGGGTGGGGGAAGGGCAGGGAGTGCTGCAGGACAGGACTAAGGTGCATTGGCTGAGTTGTGGAACTCATCACCGCTACAGTAAGGGTGCCCTAGCACCCCTCCTACAGGTCTCCCTTAAATCTCTGTGTCTTATATCACACCAGTGAGAAGGCCTGGGCCATTTTCTCTTTCTTCGTAAGAACATAAAAAGTACCGCTGCTGGGTCAGACCAGTGGTCCATCGTACCCAGCAGTCTGCTCGCGTGGCGGCCCTCTGGTCAAAGACCAGCGCCCTAACTGCGACTAGCCCTACTTGCGTACGTCCTTCCACTTTCAAACCAGAGTGTAGCTTCTGTGTGTGACACGATGAAGGCCACGGTGTATTCTGATTCAATGCGATTTCAAGAAGGAAAGTGGATGAAAGACTGAATCTTTTTTTAACCAGCTGGAGCTTTTATTCTTTACTTGGTTTATACCTGAAGGGAGATACAATTGAAGTCTACAAAATCCTGAATGGTGCAGAACGGGTACAAGTGAATTGATTTTTCACTGTCAAAAATTACAAAGACTAGGGGACACTTGAAGTTACAGGGAAATACTTTTAAAACCAATAGGAGGAAATTTTTTTTCACTCAGAGAATAGTTAAGCTCTGGAACACGTTGCCAGAGGATGTGGCAAGAGCAGATAGCGTAGCTGGTTTTAAGAAAGGTTTGGACAAGTTCCTGGAGGAAAAGTCCCTAGTCTGTTATTGAGAAAGACACGGGGGAAGCCACTGCTTGCCCTGGATCAGTAGCATGGATTATGTTCTTATGTACTTGACAGATACAAACAATACCTGAACTGTAGTCTTATGTCTTTCAGTTTCAAAGCTTCCCTCTCTCTCTTTTTCTTTTCCATTTTGCCCCTGGAAAGGTGATGTTTTTATGAGTCATGTAGAATAAATAATTATAGCTCTATCCTTTCTCTGTTTCAGATTTTTGGCATTCTTTCTCCCCTAGATTTTGTTTCCAGAGGTAACACAATGCTCAGCAAGCAGGCCCTGCTCTGTATAGAGGCTGCGGGAGGTTATTTCTGTCAGAAGGCAAAAGCCTGATCCAACCTTGTCCCAGACTGTGCAGGCTGCTCCCTGAGATAACGCCGGCCCTTTGAAGTCAGCAGGAGATAGGTTACGGCTTGTCATATTGTACAGCTCAGCTTCACCCATCGTTTCAAAGCAGAGCTGGGAAAATCAAAGTAAAACAGTTTGTGAACCTCTTGTCACCATTATGTATTCACTTGTGCACAGTCAATGATGGCACCGAGTAAAGCACTGAATGGAAAGGATACATTCAGATAATGTCTTTCTAGCATGTCCAGAGGAAGAAATTCACAAGCTGGGAAAGCCAATCTGAAAAACTATTCTATCCCAGAAATGGCAGATTCCCTGTCCTTGCATCCATTCCCTAAGCCCTCCAATCCTGGTGGTGACAGGATCTGTATTAGAGAATGACACGGAGACAAAATTCATCACCGTCCCCGTCCCCGCGGATAACCGCGGTAAACCATCTTCATATCATTCTTTAAGGAGAGAGGGAAGAATCAGAGTATGAATGGCCACAACCACTGACCCACAAGCTTTGCTTTGAAGAATGCTGGTGTAGAAGGACCGAGGTGGAAACAGACACTACAGAATGACAGTCTCTGGTATCCAGAGCAGATATTGTGATGTCATAATGCCTCATTCCACCAGTGCCTAAGAGCCAATCACATCAGTGATGTCACAATGGCTTCATTATCCTTGGCTCACATAAGAATCAGAGTATGAATGGCCACAACCATTGACCCGCAAGCTTTGCTTTGAAGAATGCTGGTGTAGAAGGACCGAGGTTGAAACAGACACTACAGAATGACAGTCTCTGGTATCCAGAGCAGATATTGTGATGTCATAATGCCTCATTCCACCAGTGCCTAAGAGCCAATCACATCAGTGATGTCACAATGGCTTCATTATCCTTGGCTCACATAAGAATCAGAGTATGAATGGCCACAACCACTGACCCTCAAGCTTTGCGTTGAAGAATGCTGGTGTAGAAGGACAGAGGATGAAATAGACACTAGAAAATGACATGGGATTATTTCCCGCGGTTATCCGCGAGGATGGGAACGTTGATGAATTTTGTCACTGTGTCATTCTCTAATCTGTATCCCTCCCTGTCCTATCCTATAAGCTCTGTCCTTGGGGAAAGGGACACCAAACCAGTGACTTCCAAGGCTTCAGGGTTGCTTTAGACTCGGGGGACAGCTACAGAGATACCTAGACCTAACCAATTCACATTTTTCTTGAAAATATATTGACTGTAAAGTCTTCAGCCCTTTACAGCTGACCTTGCAAAGGCTTTTGTTTTGTATCACAGCATTGTAGGGATACTTATCTAAAAAGGACTAAATATCCCAGATGAAAACCCATTATCTAGGCGCTTATGGGTCATATAATTACTCAATGTATTTATTATAGGCTAACAGGCTTATCTAGAGGATGATTTGTCCCTTAGACTCTGTGTAACCCTGGTAATAAAGGCAGACAAGGACCACGTTCTGGAAATATATTGGTAGACAGTATTTATTCATGATTTCTTTTTCTTATTTTTTCATAATTTATATTCCGCATATCCTACAATTCCAAAATCACAAGCATTTTTTCCCTAACTGTCCCGATGGGCTCCCACTCTGTCTAATGTACCTGGGGTACTGGGGGATTAAGTGACTTGCACAGGGTGACAAGGAGCAGTGCAGGATTTGAACCCACAACTCCAGGGGGCTGGAGCTGTAGCTCTAACCACTACACCACACACTCCCACAGGTATTAAGTAGGCAGAGCGCACTACTGAACAATAATCAAAAGTGAAACGATGTAACCGATACCAAATCTCTGCAGACATGTTATTCGTGATCCTCTATTCCTACTTGTGGCCCACCCTGAGCAAAGCTTAGCAGAAAGGCTGATGAGTACATAGTTGGACAGTGAGCTAGTGATACCAGGGCAACTCTATTATTCCTGAGATATAACTGGTGGTGCCAGCCTGAGAACCACATTCCAAAGAGGTCCTGACTCGCACTTGGAACTTGGCACTGCTTTCTCTCTCTCCCCCGCTAAAGGGAGGAGAACTGGCCTCACCTGGGGGCTGCCTGGAAGAGTCCTTTGGCTCCCTCTGTGTTACAGGTCTCTCCTCTCCCTCTCAGATTCCAAGATGAAGTTTCCCAGCTAGCTCAGATCTGCTGCGTCTTTGGGGTCATTGTGAAAGGCCATCAGCTCTTCTCGGGAACTATCTTAGCTGAAACTAAAATACTGCCCAGTACGACACATGCTTGTAGTTCTGTTCCTTATGGGTGCTGAGGGCATTAATGATACTGAGAGGGACTACATATTGGCTGGTGAAACAGCAGACTTAAGAGAGAGATGTGTGTGGCGCGGTGGTTGGAGCTACAGCCTCAGCACCCTGGGGTTGTGGGTTCAAACCCCGCGCTGCTCCTTGTGACCCTGGGCAAGTCACTTAATCCTTCATAGCCCCAGGTACGTTAGATAGATTGTGAGCCCACCGGGACAGATACGGAAAATGCTTGAGTACCTGATTGTAAAACCGCTTAGAAAAAAACCTTGATAGGCGGTATATAAAATCCTAATAAACTTAATAAGTAGAGAATGACATGGGGACAAATTTTTCCCCGTCCCTGCAGGAACTGAATTTTTTAAAGAGTTTGAGGCTTGTGCAGGTGAGGACAGAGCTTAGGCATTGGTGGAATGAGGCATTATGACATCACAATCTGAGCTCTTGAATGTTGCTACTTAGGATTTTGAAGTGTTTGAGACTTGTGCAGATGAGGACGGAGCTTAGGCATTGGTGGAATGAGGCATTATGACATCACAATCTGAGCTCTAGAATGTTGCTACTTAGGATTTTCAAGTGTTTGAGGCTTGTACAGATGAGGACAGACCTTGCAGGAACTGGGCAGGGTCAGAAAAAGAATTCTGAGGTCGGGATGGGAAAATGAGTTCATGTGGGGACGGGGAAAAATTTGTTCCTATGTCATTAAGCACATAAGCATTGCCTCTGCCGGGTCAGACCAGGGGTCCATCGCGCCCAGCACTCTGCTCCCGTGGCGGCCCCCCAGGTCCGTGACCTGTAATTGGTCCTTACCTAAATTATTCATCCCCTATTCATTTAGTACTTGTACCTATACCCTTCAATCCCAGGAAGTCATCCAGTTCTTTTTTGAACCCCAGTATTGTACTCTGTCCTATCACCTCCTCTGGGGGTGCATTCCAGGTGTCCACCACCCTCTGAGTGAAGAAGAACTTCCTAGCGTTCGTTTTGAATCTGTCTTCTTTCAATTTTTCTGAATGCCCTCTTGTTTTTGTTGGCCTGGTTAGCCTGAAGAATCTGTTCTTCTCCACCTTCTCTATGCCTTTCATGATCTTATAAGTCTCTATCATGTCCCCTCTAAGTCTCTGCTTCTCCAGGGAAAAGAGCCCCAGCTTCTCCAACCTTTCAGCATATGAAAGGTTTTCCATGCCCTTTATCATCCTTGTCGCTCTTCTCTGGACCCTCTCGAGTATCGCCATATCCTTCTTAAGCTCACCCTGGTAGAATCACTGCCGTGTATATCTATTTCTGTCTTTTATCTCCTCTGCCCAATTGCCTGCTCTTGTCAAGCAAGAGTTCAAGATATAGAGGACATCGTCTCATGCGTAGACTAGTTCTCTGATTGGATAAGCTGATCACACAAAGGCTCCTTGCCCTAGTTGGGCACATGGACAGAGCATGAGCATGGTTCTGACCAACTGGACCACTAAGCTGACCAGATGGTACTAGTCATTAGCTTGGCATAGGAGTTCTTGTCCTGTAATGATATAATGAGGCCCCTGGCCTTGCAGATGGCTCTCTTCATCAAAGCTGGTGCCTTCCAAAATAGTCAGCAAGATTACCACCTACCAGTGTCAGTGGAAATCTCACTCTGTAGGGTTCACAGCAGAGAGAGACGACACAGAAGTTCCTTGGAACGTCAGTGTTCAGTGCTGCAGGAAGTCTGGTATCAGCCGCGACAGTGCTGTCCTAGAAATACGTAGGGATACCAGATATCCGGATTAGAGAATGACACGGTGACAAAATTCATCACCATTCCCGTCCCCGCGGATAACTGCGGGAAATAATCCCATGTCATTTTCTAGTGTCTATTTCAACCTCGGTCCTTCTACACCAGCATTCTTCAAAGCAAAGCTTGAGGGTCAGTGGTTGTGGCCATTCATACTCTGAATAATGAAGCCATTGTGACATCACTGATGTGATTGGCTCTTAGGCACTGGTGGAATGAGGCATTATGACATCACAATATCTGCTCTGGATACCAGAGACTGTCATTCTGTAGTGTCTGTTTCAACCTCGGTCCTTCTACACCAGCATTCTTCAAAGCAAAGCTTGTGGGTCAGTGGTTGTGGCCATTCATACTCTGATTCTTCCCTCTCTCCTTAAAGAATGACATGAAGATGGTTTCCCGCGGTTATCCGCGGGGAAGGGGACGGTGATGAATTTTGTCACCGTGTCATTCTCTAATTCGGATTTCCCCGGACATGTCTTCCTTTTCGAAGACATGTCCAGGATAGAGAGCTGCACGGGAACGGGGACGACGGGAATCCCGCGGGACCCGCGGGCATCCCGCGGGTTCCCCCTTTGGGTCACGGGGATCCCGTGGGGACGCCCCCTAGGGTCGCGGGGATCCCGTGGGGACGCCCCCTAGGGTCGCGGGGATCCCGTGGGGACGCCTCCGAGGGTCGCGGGGTTCCTGCGGGGCTGGATGTACTCAGTCGCGCGGCTCTTCTCCCTACCTTCTCTGCTTGCAGCACAAAGCCGAACGGAAGTCTTCCCGACGTCAGCGCTGACGTCGGAGGGGAGGGAGGGCTTAAACAAAGCTGGATGTACTCAGTCGCGCGGCTCTTCTCCCTACCTTCTCTGCTTGCAGCACAGAGCCGAACGGAAGTCTTCCCGACGTCAGCGCTGACGTCGGAGGGGAGGGAGGGCTTAAACAAAGCCCTCCCTCCCTCCGACGTCAGCGCTGACGTCGGGAAGACTTCCATTTGGCTCTGTGCTGCAGGCAGTGCAGGTAAGGAGGAAAGTAGCCTCGCGGTTCGAGTGGCTACCAAGGGAGGGGGCGGTCCGCCCCGCCACACCCCGCCCCGGTTGCAGCACAGCCGGCCAGGTCCCCTTACTTTTGTGGCACTTCCCCGACCGACCGACAACAGCCCCGGTCCGACAATCCTCCCTGCCCTGTAGCCGCGAATCTAAATTATCTTCTTACAGCAGCTGTAATAAGGTAATTTAGATTCGCAGTTAAGGGCAGGGAGGTTTGTCGGACCGGGGCTGTTGTCAGTCGGTCGGGGAAGTGCCACAAAAGTAAGGGGACCTGGCCGGCTGTGCTGCAACCGGGACGGTAGAGAAGGAGTGGGGAGAAGGACGCTGAAAGGCCATGGGGAAGACGGGAGGAGGGGGGGAAGGACTCTGAAAGCACTTGAAGACAGAGGAGGGAGAAGGACGCTGAAAGCACATGGGGAATACAAAGGGGTGGAGAAGGACGCTGAAAGGCCATGGGAAGGACGGGGGGGGGAAGGACTCTGAAAGCACTTGTGGAAGACAGAGGGGGGGAGAAGGATGCTGAAAGCACATGGGGAAGACAAAGGGGTGGAGAAGGATGCTGAAAGCACATGGGGAAGACAAAGGGGTGGAGAAGGACGCTGAAAGGACATGGGGAAGACAAAGGGGTGGAGAAGGACGCTGAAAGGCCATGGGAAGGGCGGGGGGGAAGGACTCTGAAAGCACTTGTGGAAGACAGAGGGGGGAGAAGGATGCTGAAAGCACATGGGGAAGACAAAGGGGTGGAGAAGGATGCTGAAAGCACATGGGGAAGACAAAGGGGTGGAGAAGGACGCTGAAAGGACATGGGGAAGACGGGGGGGTGGGGTGGAGAAGGATGCTGAAAGGCCATGGGGAAGACAGAGAGGGAGAAGGACGCTGAAAGGACATGGGGAAGCAGAGGGGGGAGAAGGACACTGAAAGCACATGTGGAAGACAGAGGGGGGAGAAGGACGCTGACAGGACATGGGGAAGATGGCGGGGAGAAGGACGCTGAAAGGAAATGGGGAAGAGAGAGTAGGGAGAAGACACTGGCAGGGAAGAAGACAGATGCCAGACTATGGGGGAGCGGAGAGAAGAAGATGGGTGCCAGACCAATTTGGAAGGGGGAAGAAAGGGAGAGGCACAGTAACAGAGCAAATGGAAGATGCAGAAGGAAGAGAGACAGTGGATGGAAGGAATTGAATGAGAACATGAGGAAAGCAGAAACTAGGCAACAAAGGTAGGAAAAGAATTATATTTTATTTTTTTATTTTGCTTCAGGATAAAGTAGTATATTAGTTGTGTTGATAAAAATTTATAAACATTAGAGGCTCTGGTAGAAACCCATTTGCAAAGTATGTATTCTTCCCAATTAATATTTTCAAATTAATAAAGTCTTTTTGCTTATTTGTAAATGGGTTTCTACCAGAGCCTTTAATTCAGTAGCATAATTAAATGAAATAACAATTTCTGAAGTTTATATGGACGGGCGGGGACGGGTGGGGACGGAGGGGATTCCTCGCGGGGACGGGTGGGGACGGAGGGATTCCTCACGGGGACGGGTGGGGACGGGTGGGATTCTCACGGGGACGGGTGGGGACGGGTGGGACTTTGGCGGGGACGGGTGGGGACGGGTGGGATTTCTGTCCCCGCGCAACTCTCTAGTCCAGGAGTCCGGACGGCTTTTCAAAACCTGGCACTTTGTCTGGGTTTTGAAAAGCTTCCAGCTAGCAGATACGTCGGGACGCCATGGTGATGTCACATTGCATCATACTACCAGCGCATGCGCAGATGCCCTCCTGACAAATGAACAGGTTGAGGGGGCGGGACTGGAGGGGTGACAAGGGGCAGGGCCAAGTGGAATTGGGCAGGCCTGGGGGCGGGGCCATGGGTCTGGATTTTCATTCATGAAAATCTGGTAACCCTATAATATGGTTCCTGGCTTAGTCAGAGTTTGGTTCATAGGCCTCAGTTAGGTAATGCAGGCCTTATGCCTACAATCAGGTACAGCTGTATAACCTACTACAGTGCTCACTTTCTTATTGGCATAAACCGATAAGCCAGTAGCGCAGCTGGTGGCCGTTAGAGGAGAACGTTTCAGATCCTCTGTGTACAGCAACTTTTCCGCCTTCTTATTAAACTGACACAAAGGTAGATGGGAAGAAATGATGCAGAAACGCAACCCGTAACAGAGCTGACTTTCTTTTTCTGGAGAGAGTCTTTCCTTTCTTCCTGAATTACCTTGATGGCAATCTGAATAGAAGGCCTGCTGTTTGTGAAGATGGACCCATGCAATCTACATGCCCCCTTTCTGTGTTTTGGAAATGTAGACCCGGTAGCCCTGGTGGCATAAGCTTGTACCATACGGGCCAGTTCTGTTCTATGCAGCTTCTTGGGGAAGGTTACCAACCTGCTGCCTGGAAGCCCCATGGGGCCCTGTGTTTAATTGGCTCATTGCTTCTGGGAATAATGTCTCATTAAGTAAATGAGGAGTAGAGCAGGGGCACACAGGAGGCAGAGTCATTAGAAACCTGTTTCAGAATAAACAAACAGGCAGAAAAAGAGAGAGAGAGAAATACTTGGCTTTTCTGCCATGTAAATTCTTGACATAGTTTAAGGGATAGAGGTCTGTGGTGTTTTTATCAGTTACCCACAGAAATATTTAAGAGTGTGATAAAGGAATGGAAGGCCTTGTTGATTTCTTGGTGCAGTGCCCTTTGATCATTTTCACTCCCCATGTTCTTATTTGTAAGTGTATTTCTATGGGTCACTAGTGGTCCCCGAGGGAACCAGTGCACAAAGAACAAAATATAAGTAAGGGATTATGTTTCTCAAAGATCTAAGTTCTCACCCTGCACAGTCCCATACCAACAAGCAATGAGCCAGGCTGTGTATTAGAAAAATAAAGATATTTTATTCCTATAACGTGGCAGCTGAAGTGCTCTAACGGTATAATTGAGATGTGAGACTTAATGTACTAAGCAAGCCAGGATGCGTAGGAAACACACAATGAACCCACTGTTGCATAAATCACTTCACAGCAAACATAGGATTACTCTGCAGGCTCTTAAATTCTGCCTCCTGACACTTTACCCAAGGTACAACAGAGCTAGATGCAAGCTGTCAGTGCAGGAGAGGTTTCTCAGGTGGAAAGAGCTCTGGAGCGATGCCCAACCCAGTCAAGGAAGATGAGCCTAGCAGGGAAGTAACAAGCTGCCAAGGCAGGGACACTGGGATTGTTGCAGCCTGCATCTGTCCACTGGTTCAGGCGTCTGGCATTGGACCTTTGGTGTCAGACTGTAGGATCAGATCTTGAGGATCTCCAGGGACACCTCCTTTATACCCTGATCAGCTTCTTTGACTGGGTAACGGGGAAGCTGGATATTGGGGAGTCCCTGGACATCGTGTACCTGGACTTTAGCAAAGCATTCGATAGCGTACCACACCGCAGGTTACTGAGCAAGATGAGTTCTATAGGATTAGGTAACACATTGACGAAATGGGTTGGGAGCTGGCTTGGAGGTAGGCTCCAAAGGGTGGTGGTGAACGGCACCCCCTCCGAAATGACGGAGTCTTGGGCCCAATCCTATTCAACATCTTTATAAGAGACTTGGCAGAAGGGCTTCGAGGTAAAATAACATTATTCGCCGATGACGCCAAACTGAGTAATGTAGTGGGCAAATGCACAACAGACGAAGATTCAGTGCCCGACAACATGATGCACGACTTACTCCTACTGGAGCGATGGTCTAGGACATGGCAACTCAACTTCAATGCCAAAAAATGCAAAGTTATGCACCTGGGCAGCCAGAATCCATGCAAGTCTTATACCCTTAATGGCGAGATCCTAGCAAAAACGGTAGCAGAACGAGACTTGGGGGTAATCGTCAGTGAGGACATGAAGTCTGCCAATCAAGTGGAGCAGGCTTCGTCCAAGGCAAGACAAATCATGGGCTGCATACGAAGGGGTTTCGTCAGTCGTAAGGCAGAAGTCATTATGCCATTGTATAGATCCATGGTGAGGCCCCACCTGGAATACTATGTGCAATTCTGGAGGCCACATTATCGCAAGGATGTGCTGAGACTGGAGTCGGTGCAAAGAATGGCCACCCGGATGGTCTCGGGACTCAAGGATCTACCATACGAAAAACGGCTTGACAAATTACAGCTATACTCGCTCGAGGAGCGCAGAGAGAGGGGGGACATGATCGAGACGTTCAAGTATCTTACGGGCCGCATCGAGGCGGAGGAAGATATCTTCTTTTTCAAGGGTCCCACGACAACAAGAGGGCATCCGTTGAAAATCAGGGGCGGGAAACTACGAGGTGACACCAGGAAATTCTTTTTCACTGAAAGAGTGGTTGATCGCTGGAATAGTCTTCCACTACAGGTGATTGAGGCCAGCAGCGTGCCTGATTTTAAGGCCAAATGGGATCGGCACATGGAATCTATTCACAGGGCAAAGGTAGGGGAGGGACATTAAGGTGGGCAGACTAGATGGGCCGTGGGCCCTTATCTGCCGTCTATTTCTATGTTTCTATGTAGAGGGCTTATAATTGCAGATGAGATGTTCTCTGCACCCCCTGCTCTGACCTCTTTGCCTGAGCATCTCCAAAAATATCTCCTTGATGTCATCTTGCTGGAGACATTCAGAAAGTTCTTGCTGTTTGATGGTGGAGGGTCATCTTGCCCCTAGTACGTGCTCAGTTTGGGCCAGGGGTTATGATGTCATATTAGCCCAAGTTGCATCAGTTAAACGAACCACAGACAGCTCTTGCTTCAGGCCTAGTCATTGAATTCTGCAGGAGGGGGATGAAGCTCTGTAAAGTCTATAGGCAGGGGTTTAACCCTCAGGTAGATCACACTTTACTCCAAAAGTGTGTAAGGCATGGAATGATCAATAACAAACATCTATGAAAAATAATCAGATACTTCACTCACATAAACAAATACCTTTCCCTAAAATCCTAGGGTATGTATAACCTTTTAAGGTGATTGAATGTCTCCATCATTGTTCCCCCTCTCCTTAGGTGTCAAGAATAAGGACTTTAGGCAGGGTTTGAGGTTTCATGTAGAAATAAGACACAGAGCAACAACTGGTAGGAGAGACCTTTTTATTGGACTAACCCAATTCATCTGTTGAAGGGAAAATTACATTCCTTAGCTCAGCAGAGATCTGGTAAATTAATGTAATTAAAAGCCCTCCGATTTGTTGGTTGGTGTCACTCTCCACCTGCAAATGGACTGACATAGCTTACATAATACCTGGTGTCCACTATGGACGTCCTTCCTTTCATACCAGGCTGTCTAACTGGTGAGCTGTCAATTCTTTGAATAATAAGGAATGCATATAGGCCCAGATGCCATTCCATAGAACAGGGGTGTCAAAGTCTCTCCTGGAGGGCCGCAATCCAGTTGGGTTTTCAGGATTTCCCCAATGAATAAGCATGAGATCTATTTGCATGCAATGCTTTCATTGTATGCTAATAGATCTCATGCATATTCATTGGGGAAATCCTGAAAACCCGACTGGATTGCGGCCCTCGACCGACATTGGACACCCCTGGGTTAGACTAATCATTAGTGAAAGATTCAGTAATACAAAGAACAATATAGTAGCTCACGACAACTGTGATGAAAAGTCCACTGCACATAAGTTGCCAAATGGCTCATGAACATGTAAAAATCAAAAAAAGTGAAGAAAAAGATTGTTGCTTCTTATTTTCAGTACATGCAATGGAGCCGACACAGTCACTGGTCTCTCAAAAAAGACTCCACAAAAATATATCAATTCTTCTCATTTTCTTCAATAATAATAAATATGCAGTCAGGTACTTATCCTCATAGGGGCCAGGGCCGGTCACTCGCTGGCGGAAAGAAAATTCTATTGCCGATATCCACACCATAGGAAGCTACAGGCAAACCAGTGAATGATGCCAGACTTCAAGCCAAAGCAATGCATAAGCAGAAGAAATAAATGAAAGGAGACTTAGGAATACAAGGCCAGCTCCAAAAAGAGGCTACAGGATCCTTACTCTCTTTAGATTTTGGTGTCTTTTATCTCAGGCACCCTGATACTGTGCCTCATGGCTTAAGCTGGATCTGACTGAAAAATATAGAAACCCCCCCCTCACGCAAGGAGGGAAGGGGGTGGGGTAATGTGTGCACAAATAGGAAGTCAAAACACAGCAGTGGAGATGAGAAATGACAAAGAAGAGAAAGTTTTTGTCTACAATCAATCATCTGGTTAAATGCCTGACTAACACGAATCGTGTTTCGGCCACAAGGCCTGCATCAGGAGTCTCATACAGTATGTGACAGAACATTAATTGTCTGCTTTGAAAATCTTGGAACCTATTAAAATATGTAAAGATAGGCTTCACTTGAAGGCTTTGTTTTCTGTTTTTATGTAAAGTATTTCTTGCTGTATTTTAATAAGTTCCAAGGTTTTCAACGCAGACAATGTTCTGTCACATATGAGACTCCTGATGCAGGCCCTGTGGCTGAAACACAATTCGTGTTGAGTCTTTTATGAATTTTTTTATAAGTTTATTCATTATTACAACAAATAAAAATAGGAATACAAGAGTCGTTTTTTTATCTACAGTAAATCCTCTGGTTGAACCCCTCTATCTTTGCCATTTGTCATCTCCACCGCTGTGTTTTGACTTGCTTTTGGACCTGCGCTGGCTTTGTCTTCTGTTGGTGTGAGGCTTGTAAATGGGACCTGGAAAAGGTTTCCTTTTATTTTGAGTTTGTGGATTGTAATTTCTTGGGTTTCATTCTGGGTTTTAGCACACACTACACGAGGGGTGCCCAATAGGTCGATCGCGATCAACCAGTAGATCGCCAAGGCAAAGTGAGTCGATTGCAGAGCCCATCTCGGGCTCCGTGATAGATTCACTTTGCCTTGGCGATCTACCGGGCTGATCAGCCTTCCTCTCCCCGACGTCAATTCTGCCATCGGAGAGGAAGTTCAGGCCAGCCTATCGCTGCCTGGCTGGGCCGGAACTTCCTCTCTGACGTCAGAATTGACATCAGGGAGAGGAATGCTGGTCGGTCCAACACAGGGAAGCAGGGAGAGCTTGGGGGGGCAGCGGCTTTGGGGCCTGTTACCTGATGGTGGCGGTGGCTTGGGGGCCTGTTCCCCGATGGTGGCAGCAGTGGCTTAGTGGAAGGCAGGGAGAAAGAAAGAAAGGGGGCAGCAGGGAGACAGAAGGGAAACAGAAAAAAAGAAAGGGGGCATGAAGAGAGAAAAAAAGAAAGGGAAGCAGGGAGAAAGAAAGGGCAGGGAGAGAGGAAGAAAAAGTTGGGGGAGGGAATGAGGTCTGGAGGAGAGGATGCATAAAGGCTGAAAGAAAGGAAGAAAGATTGGATGCACCAAATCTCCAACTTATTGACAACAACCCCAGACTACAAGATGTTCAGAAAGGAAATAAAAACTATACTCTTCAAGAAATCCCTTAATAAAGCTTAATACCATGAATACCCCCTTCTTACCATCCCCCCTAACCCCAGATCCTACTTATCCCTCTCTTGGAAACCATCTCTGATTTAACGTTGTAACCCTCCTATCATAACTCTTTTTGTAATCCGCTTTGAACCGAAAGGTAATGGCGGAATAGAAATATGTAATGTAATGTAATGCACAGTTAGAAGAAGAAAGTGCAACCAGAGACTCGTGAAATCACCAGACAACAAAGGTAGGAGAAATGATTTTATTTTCAATTTAGTGATCAAAATGTGTCTGAATTTATATCTGCTGTCTAAATTTTGCACTATGGTCCCCTTTTACTAAACCGCAATAGCGTTTTTTTAGCGCAGGGAGCCTATGAGTGTCGAGAGCAGTGCGGGGCATTCAGCACAGTTCCCTGTGCTAAAAACTGCTATTGTGGTTTAGTAAAAAGGGAGGGGGTATATTTGTCTATTTTTGTATGGTTGTTACTGAGGTGACAGTGCATAGAGTCATCTGCCTTGACCTCTTTGAAAAAAACCCGGAATATAAATGATACAGAGTGCTTTGTGTTTTTTTAAAATTTTATTGCTGGTAGATCATTTTGACTTGGTCATTTTAAAAGTAGCTCGCAAACCCAAAAAGCGTGGGCACCCCTGCACTACACTACAGAAAGAAAACGCTGTTGCTTCTTTTGGCAGCGATACAAAACAAAACACCTAAAGAATGATTGTGCATGACGCATCTGGTTTCCTGGGTATTATCTAAAGGCTTCTGAACACAGAAATACATGTGTAACAGGAACAGTCATTTGCTAATTACAGTTCTTATCTGTCCAGGCATTAGCACATACAGCTTGCCACAGGGCACAGAGGCTTAAAAGGGACCTGTGCGTATAGGATGTATCAGGCGTTAGCAAGAGACCCTCTTTGTAAGCACTGACGGAGAGGCAGAATCCACTCACACAATTGTATCACTGTAAATAATAATTTAGTGATTTGGAAGTCCTCTGTGTGGTTGCATAAGTCAGAAAAATGCAAAGCGTTCAATACTTATCTCAAGCAAGAGCGCAAGGCTCAATGCAGCACAGGATCTTCCTACTGCGTGATAATACTAGTGTAAACGCACTCAAATAATAATATGACCAAGTGAATAACAATGGACTGAGCAGAGACCGATCTCAAAAGTGCTGCAGCATTGCACAACCCGCTAAGAGTACAAAAATGAGAAACTTATTTTGTGCCGGAAAATGTTGCTATAAGTGAATTTGCAGCTCCCGGTTCTATGGAGCTCGGTTTTGGGACCACCCCTTCGTCAGGAACCTCCAAATTGCTTCTTAAACATAGAAACATAGAAGATGACGGCAGAAAAGGGCTATAGCCCATCTAGTCTGCCCACTTTAACAATCCCACCCCCTGAATTTACCCCCCTAGAGATACCACATGTGTATCCCCTCTACATTTTATTACCTCCCTAGAGATCCCACATGTGTATCCCATTTCCTTTTAAAATCTGGCACGCTGCTGGCCTGAATCACCTGAAGCGGAAGTTCATTCCAATGATCGACCACTCTTTCGGTGAAGAAGAACTTCCTGGTGTCACCATGAAATTTCCCACCCCTGATTTTCTGCGGATGTCCTCTTGTGGCCGAGGGACCTTTAAAAAAGAAGATATCATCCTCCACCTCAATACGGCCGGTGATATATTTAAACGTCTCTATCATGTCTCCTCTCTCTCTACGTTCTTCGAGTGAATATAGCTACAATTTATTCAGCCTTCCCTCATACGGGAGGTCTTTGAGTCCCGAGACCATCCTGGTGGCCATTCTCTGAACCGACTCAACTCTCAGTACATCTTTTTGGTAATGTGGCCTCCAGAATTGTACACAATATTCCAGATGAGGCCTCACCATGGAACGATAACTCCATTTTTAAAGTAGAATTTTCAGCAGAGCAAAACTTGTACGCTGAGCTGGGCGGCGTCTAAATCACTAAATTATTATTTGTAGTGATACAGTTGTGCGAGTGGATTCTGCCTCTCCCTCAGTGCTCACCTGAAGAACTGTTATAGAATTTGATTTCCTCCTCTGGGTTTTCATTTTGATCAATAAAAAGAGGAGCATCGTTCCAGGATTTGAATGTGAGAGCACTGGATTATACAACACTAGGTACCCGGGAACAGCTAATTAAGGAGCCATATGAAAAAGCACTTTGGGGGGGGGGGGGGCAGGTCTAGGGAGGGGCCCCGGATTTTCCAAACAGAAAATCTGGTAACCCTAATTTATGAGAAGTGTACAATTGTGCCTTCAGTCACTGATAGAAACCCCAGATCTATGCTTAGATTACTGCAACTCGCTCCTCTCAAGTCTTCCACTCAGCCATCTTTTTCCCCTTCAATCCATTCAAAATTCAGCTGCATGACTCATATTTAATGTGACCATACGTGCCGTTTTGAACAGGACTTTTTAGATCACCTGTCCCGTTGTCCCCACGCACAGCTTCGGGACGCCAAAATGTCTCACTTTCAGAAACAGTGTCGCGAAGCTGTGCGTGGCGACAACGGGACAGGCGATCTAAAGGCAACGCGAGTCGATCTTGGTAGAAACCTCTATGTGACTTTGTAAAAGGGGGCCCAGTGATTGAGCACCAGGCTGGGTGGGAGTGAGTACGCCGATTGGCTCTTGCGCTCCGAGTACCGCCTCTGAGGGCAGGTGTTAAAGGAGTCCCGTGGGTGGAAGTGGAGGAGGTGTGGTGGGTTCCATCGGAGCAGACGCTACGTCCTGTGTGGGTAAGAAGAGAGGGGGAAGCCAGGAGCAGGATGTGGCAGATAGCCAGGGTTTAGAGAAGGACGATTTTCTGAAGGCCCAGCGGTGGGAGAAGATGCGCCTCTGCATACAAGACTTTGTGCAGAAAGGTAGAAAAAAAGAAAAAAATCTCTCCCTCTTTGAAGCGCCTTTCTTCTCTGGAGGCTGCATGGGGGGAGGGGGAGAAGAGTAAAGTGTTACTCTGGTCTTCTTCGCACTTTACATCAATATGAGCCTACCTGAAATTTCATAAGTTTAACTTCGTGTCTTCTAACTCGCTTTTCTCTCCATTAGACTTATTGTGTGTAGGGTGGCAAATTACTCATAACAGGATTTAAGGTGTGTGTGTGTGGGGGGTTCATGCAGCTTTTACTACAAGAACTGCGGCTGTCTGTGACAAGTGCAACATTCTCCCAACTCTGGAGTACTTTTACAGATGTGTGCACGGAGGGCCAGGCATGCAGCAAAGCTTTTCTTCTTAGGGCTTTGCAACTGGGCTGTTTCTTGATGTATGACCCTAGCTTTGCATGTGCTCAGGTAATGAACGACAAGACCATCCTCTGGCCCTACACCCAAGCTTTCTAGCTGCTAAAGGGATCAGAAGCATTAGAATGAAGCAGGCTACAGAAGCTGTAGCCCAATGATATTTTAACTGACATAATATTAGTAAGTAGGGAGCCAGGGTAGGGGGGGGGTCCTGGGGGGAATCTATGAGATCTGGGGAGGGTCCGGGGGATGTCCCTGTCTTGTTTTGAGGAAAAAAATAAATGGTCACGTTACTTATATTCCGTGAGAGCTGCTATACTCATGTTACCCCTCTCCTAAAGCCACTTAACTGGCTTCCTATCTGTTTCTGAATACAATTGAAACTCATCTTACTGACCTACAAATTCATTCAGCTGCCCCTCTCTCTCTTCACTTATCTCCCCCTATGTTCCTCCCCGCGAGCTACGCTCAGGTGGTAAGTTCCTCCTGACTGTGCCCTTCTCCTCCTCTACCAGCTCCAGACTCCGTCCTTTCTGTCTTGCTGCGCTGTCTGCCTGGAACAAACTGCCTGAATCCCTACTGCGGGCTCCATCTCTGGCAGTCTTCAAGTCCAAGTTAAAAGCTGCTTTCAACTCCTCTCACCTTAGGTTCTGCATCCCCAAGCCCTATAGGTCATGTCTGTCTGTCTAAGTTAGATTGTAAGCTCTTCGGAGAAGGGACCGTCTATTAAATGTACATCTTTCAGCGCTATATAAGTGATAAATAGTAGTGGTAGTAATATTTGACTAAAAGCTTATTTTTTTACATCAGATTCTTTTGTCCTGGAATGGCCTTTGTTAATCCAGAATGAAATATGTGGAATTATTATTTTCTGGACAAAGATATTTATATCATGTTATTACAGACTAATGATTATACAATTTTTAGATGATGTTTATTTGGGAAGTTCTTGCTGAGAAATGTGTAGACGGCGCTGGTGAACAAATTGTTTGTATTTGCCGTTGTGAATTTTAGTTTTTAAATTTGCAATTCCTGGTTACTCAAAAGTGTAATGCAGAATATAAAAATAAATATTTATGCCATACATGTAAAATCAGGCAAAACCTTCCAAAATGATCTCCCAATTGCCCTTGTGATTGCCTGGATATTTAATAATCTAATAAACAGGGAAAAAAACCAGATGGGAATTATGCAGAATCAGATCCCGATAAAACCGAACTACTGAATGAATACTTCTGTTCAGTCTTCACCTGCGAGGCACCGGGGTCCGGTCCAAAATTGCAGGCAAAGCAAATCTCGGAAGACCTGTTTCAGAATTTTGAGTTCACACCCGACGACGTCTACGGAGAACTGACAAGTCTCAAGGTGAACAAAGCCATGGGACCGGACAATTTACACCCCAGAGTGCTCAGAGAATTATGTGATGTCCTGGCGGAACTGTTATCCGTGGTCTTCAATCTCTCCCTGAGAACGGGGAGAGTCCCTTTGGATTGGAAAACAGCTAACTTCGTCCCACTGCACAAAAAGGGTTGCAGGGCTGCGAATTACAGACCAGTGAGTCTCACATTGATAGTGAGTAAACTCATGGAAACACTAATCAAACACAAATTAGACACGATCCTGAACGAAGAGAATCTACGGGATTCCCGCCAACATGGATTCACCAAGGGTAGGTCCTGCCAATCCAATCTCATCAGCTTCTTTGACTGGGTAACAAAAAATCTGGATTTGGGAGAGTTCCTGGACGTTGTGTACTTAGACTTCAGTAAAGCTTTTGATAGCATCCCACACCGAAGATTATTGAGCAAGATGAAATTGATGGGACTAGGAGAAACTCTAACTGAATGGGTCAATGATTGGCTAAGTGGTAGACTTCAAAGGGTGATGGTAAACGGTACCCTCTCCAAAACATCGGAGGTGACCGCAGGGCTCGGTCTTGGGCCCGATCCTTTTCAACATATTCATAGGAGACCTAACTCAGGGGCTTCAAGGTAAAATAACACTATTCGCTGATGACGCCAAACTATGTAACATAGTAAGTAAACACAATCTGTCCGACAGTATGACGCAGGACCTGTTTTTGTTGAAACATTGGTCTTCGACCTGGCAGCTGGGCTTCAATACCAAAAAATGTAAGGTCATGCACCTTGGCAGCAAAAATCCGTGCAGAACTTACACCTTGAATGGTGAGACCTTAGCTAGGACTACAGCAGAACGAGATTTAGGAGTTATCATTAGTGAAGACATGTAAACTGCCAATCAAGTGGAGAAGGCTTCATCCCAAGCAAGACAAATGTTGGGTTGTATCCGCAGAAGTTTCGTCAGCCGGAAGCCCGAGTTCATCATGCCATTGTACACAGCCATGGTGAGACCTCATCTGGAATACTGTGTACAATTCTGGAGGCCACATTACCGTAAAGATGTGCTGAGAATTGAGTCGGTTCAACGGATGGCCACCAGGATGGTCTTGGGGCTCAGGGATCTTGCATACGTGGAGAGGCTCAATATAATGCGGCTATACTCTCTCGAATTAATTAGGGAGAGATGAGACATGATTGAGATTTTTAAATATATCACCGGTCACATCGAGGTGGAAGATGATATCTTCTTTCTCAAAGGACCCTCGGCCACAAGAGGGCATCCGCTAAAACTTAGGGGCGGGAGATTTCATGGCGACATCAGGAAGTATTTCTTCACTGAAAGAGTGGTTGCTCATTGGAATGAACTTCCGGTGCAGGTAATCGAGGCCAGCGGCGTTCCTGATTTTAAGAGTAAATGGGATGCCCATGTGGGATCTCTAAGAGGGCAGGGTTAAGGGGATGGTCATTAGGGGAGGGATGGGTCATTAGGGCAGGGATCTCTAGGAGGGTACAATTAGGGGGGTGGGTCAGTAGAGTGGGCAGACTTGATGGGCTAGGGCCCTTTTCTACCGTCATTTTCTATGTTTCTATCCCTATGCAGGACCACTTGCAGGTGGTGCGATTTGCAGGAGCTCATCCCTTCTAGCCACAGATATGATCTCTTAGAAAGGAGAGAAAGCTGAACGTAGAAAATTCCCTCCTCCCTGGAGTTGAGCCTTTCTCAAACTGCAAGATTTGTCAGCGTGACTGTTTTTGGGAGAGGGAAGCTCTTGTGAAAGCCCCAGGTGAGCCTGTGCTCTCAGATGCCGGTGGCTGGAAGTCAGCCTAGTATTTACTGTAAATATTTTCCCTGTGATGTTTGCTCTAAGGGCGCAGCTCACCAGCTCAGGTTCCAAGGGAATTAAAAGCTTAAAAGAGATACCTGAAAGAGACAGAAACATCAGAGGAAAAGAGATAAGGAGAGGTTGAAGAAGTAAAGGGTGAAAAATGTAAGCGTAGCTGAATTATTTGCTCGTCAGCCAAGAAGCAGATTCTGGAGAGCAATGCTAGTGATGATTTGTGGGAGTGGGAAGGGTGAGGAGGTGGTGACTTCTCTCAATTACTCTACACCAGGGGCCAAAATCTAACACACAGGCTAACTTGTGGGCCAAATTTTTTAGTCATAGTAGAAGGACCATTGGTCTGACCCAGAATGGCTCTTCTTACGTTCTCATGTTCTTCAGAGCGATCTCCTCTGTCATCTTCTATTCAACCAGTTCTTGACCCAGCCCGTCACTTTCGGATCCAACTCGAGGACGTCTGTGTGGAACACTGTCAAAGGCTTTGCTAAAATCAAAATCCACCACATCTAGCGCATGCAGTACAATACCCGAGAAATAGAAACAAATTAATTTCTTCCTGAACAGTGCAAAATATAGACAGCAGATGTAAATTTTCAAAACTAACATATTTTAATCACTGAATTGAAAATAAGATCATTTTCCTACCTTTGTTGTCTGGTGATTTTATTTTTTAATCATCTTTTTTGGCATCTCTCTCTCCTTCTTCCCTCCCCCTTCTTGTGCTCCGACATCTCTCTCCTTCCATCTCCCCTTCCCTTGATTTGGTATCACTCTCTTCTCCTTCTTCCTTTCCCTCCTTCTCTCCCCCTTCCCTTGGTTCATTTCCTTCCTTCCCTTTCCCCCCTTCCCGTGGTCTGCTATCTCTCTCCTCTCCTTGCAATCTATCATATCTCTCTCTCCTCTCCTCCCCTTCCATCTCTGCTCTGCACCGTTGCCCACTATCTTTCGCTCTCTCCTTTCTGTTTCTGGCATCATAAGTTCTTCCCCTACCCCTCTCTCCCACCCCAGCCTCCCCCATTCTACTTAAAAAGCTAGTCCAGGGGGCTTCCTGGCCTGGTATTTCCTCCCCTTTCTATCCACGCCGGTCCGACATCGTCCTCACCTTCAGTCTTGCAGACACATCCATTTTTGTGGCAGGGAACTGCCAGCCTCGGCAGCAATTCTCAACCGTCGCATGCGGCCTCCTCTCTGTGCTTTCCTTCTGCCGTGGTCAGTCCCCGATGACACAACTTCCTGTTTCCGCCTGCATGAACCGTGGCAAAAGGAAAGCACAGAAAGGGGCCACAAGTAGCAATTAAGAATCGATGCCAGAGATGGCAGCCCCCTATAACAAAAATGGATGTGTCTTTGAGACCAGGAGAGGAAGGGGGTGGACATGCTGAGCCTCAGGGCCCAGGGCAACTGCCCTGTTTGCTCCCCCCTAACGCCGGTCATGTGCTTGATATGTGCTCTATACCTTCGTCCTCTCCTGCAAAAAACCTCTGTCGACTGCAACAAGACAAAATGTTACCATTTGACTCCTGAAGAATCTCCACATATGAGACTTGACCACCCCAGCGTTGCACGCTGTCCACTGGCTGCCGATCAACAAACGATGACCTAGTGATGGCCTACATATTCTTCCATGACATGGTACTGGCCTATATGGCCTCCAAACTTCTGCTCTATGCCCCGAATTGACCGCTTCACACTCAAGAAGAAAAAAATAAAATAAAAAGACAACATGCACCCTTGGGACGTGCCCTCCACCTTGAGAGTAACCGAAAAAAAATCTTACTCGCACTACCTACCGCGCCTCTGAAACAAACTACCTACCAGCATAAGATCATTAGAAGGTCTACTGAACTTCAGGAAAGCTATAACAATACACCTCTTGCTGAAGGGTTGTCGGGTAAGATTTGCCTCTTTGCCGATGATACCTAAATCTGTAATAGAGTAGACACCAAGGATGATGTGAATAACATGAGGAAGGACCTAGCGAAGCTTGAAAATAGTCTGAAATTTGGCAGCTAAAATTTAATGCTAAGAAATGCAAGGTCATGCATTTGGGCTATAAAAACCTGAGGGAACGGTAAAGTTTAGGGGTGAAGAACTTATGTGCCCAACAGAAGAGCGGGACTTGGGTGTGATTTTATGTGATGATCTTAAGGTGGCCAAACAGGTTGAAAAATTGGCTGTGAAAGTTAGAAAGATGCTAAGGTGCATAGGGAGAGGTATGACCAGTAGGAAAAAGGAGGTATTGTTGCCCCTGTATAAAACTCTGGTGAGACCCATGTGTACAATTCTGGAGGCCGCACCTTCAAAAAGATATAAAAAGGATGGAGTCAGTCCAGAGGAAGGCTACTAAAATGGTGCATGGTCTTCCTAATAAGGCCTATGGGGACAGATTTAAAGATCTCAATCAGTATACTTTGGAGGAAAGGCGGGAGAGGGGAGATATGATAGAGACATTTAAATGTCGACATGGCATAAATGTGCATGAGTCGAGTCTCTTTCATTTGAAAGGAAGCTCTAGAACGAGAGGGCATAGGATGAAGTTAAGAGGCGATAGGCTCCGGAGTAATCTGAGGAAATAGTTTTTTTACAGAAATAATAATAATAACAACTTTATTCTTCTATACCGCCACAATCTTGCGACTTCTAGGCGGTTTACAATCAAGAGTGCTGGACATTCAGCGAAATACAATAAGTAGATATTCAGAGGAAATACAGGGATCATGCTATCTGTAAGCGTACATGGTTGGAGCTGCAGCCTAAGCACCCGGAGGTTGTGGGTGCAGGCCCACACTGCTCCTTGTGACCCTGAACAAGTCACTTGCTCCCCCATTGTCCCAGGCAGACTGTGAGCCCACCGGGACAGATGGGGAATTATGCACGTATAGCGTTCTGAGCGTCCCTGGTAGAACGGTATAGAAAACTGAATGAATAAATAAGTTTGTACCTGAAGCGATAGAGGATTAAAGTGACTTGTCCAGGATCAGTGGGATTTGAATGGGGTTTCTCTCATTGTACCCATTACCCAGAGGTAGCTCAAGAGACTGTGGCATCCTGAGCCAACTTTGGCACTGGCGCCCCCTCACCCCTGTAATCTGGCATCTCTCACCTTCCCACCCCTACTCCATCTGCAATTAGTATCTCCCCTTCTCAAGTCTCCCCCTCCTGCTGGCAGCATCTACTATCTCCTCCTCTTCCTGAGAGATCCCACATGCCAGTCTCAGGCCTTCTTGACTTCAGACACAGTCTGTGTTTTCACCTCTTCTGGGAGACCGTTCCATGCATCTACCACCCTTTCAGTAAAAAAGTATTTCCTTAGATTACTCCTGAGCCTATCACCGCTTCACTTCATCCTATGTCCTCTCATTCCAGAGCTTCCTTTCAAATGAAAGAGACTCAACTAATGCGCATTTACGCCACATAGTTATTTAAAACGTCTCTATCATAATCTTATCTGCCAAATTTCAGACCATTCCTCAAGCTTTGTTAGTTCCTTCCTCATGTTGTCCACACCATCAGGGGTGTCTACTCTATTGCAGATTTTGGTATCATCCGCTAAGAGGCAAATCTTACCAGTCAGCTCTTCAGCAATATTGCTTACAAAAATGTTAAAAAGAACAGGCCCAAGAATCGAACCTTGAGGCACACTATTGGTAACATCTCTTTCCTCTGAGCAATCTCCATTGACCACTACCCTCTGTCGCCATCCACTCAACCAGTTCCTGACCCAGTCCATCACTTTGGGACCCATCCCGAGACATTCAGTTTATTTATTAGACATCTGTGTGGAACACTGTCAAAGGCTTTGCTAAAATCTAAATACACCACATCTAACGCACATCCTCTATCCAATTCTATGGTCACCCAGTCAAAGAAATTGATCAGATTTGTCTAACAAGATCACCTCTAGTGAATCCATGTTGCCTCTGGTCCTGCAATCCACCGGATTCCAGAAACTTCACCATTCTCTGTTTTAGCAGTTTTCATTAATTTGCATACCACAGAAGTCAGACTTACCGGCCTGTAATTCCCAGAGGGACCACATCTGCCCTTCTCCAATCCTTCGGTACCACTCCTAACTCTAGAGAAGCATTGAAAAGGTCAGCCAGAACGTCCTTAAGTTCCCTCAGTACCTTTGGATGTGCACCATCCAGCCCCACTTTATCCACTTTTAGTTTAGCGAGCTCCTCACGAACACAATCCTCTGAAAATCGATCAGGGTCTACCACATCTCCAAAGCTCTCAACACTTCAGCTGTGAACATAGATCATAAATATTTGTTAAACAATGCAGCCTTATCGTATCAGTTTCTACATATTCCTCTCCTTTACCTTGAGTCTCACAAAACCAGTTTTGCACTTCCTCATATCACTAATAACAGTATATCTAAAAAAGTCTTGCCCCCCTTCCACGTTTTACCAGATCTGCTATTTTTGCTTCCATTTGCATCTTTGCTTTCCTGACTACTCGACCAGCCTCTCTTAACTTTTCCAGATATTTTTGCCTGTCTTCCTCTTTGTATTTTTATGAAAGCTAATCTTTTTCTTTACCTTCTCAGCTACTACTTTTGAGAACCAAAGTGGTCTTCTTTTCCTTACTTTCCTTACAAAATGGTTTGTTGCCCTTACAATCACTCCTTTCAGTTTTGCCCACTGCTTTCTTCTTCTTCCAGATGTTCCCATCCAGGCAACAATTCCTTGACATAATCCCCCCTCTCACTAATATTTAAGAATGAGCAGACAGATCTTCAATTGCTTGAAAGACAGACGGTCTCTGCAGCTTAAAAATAAGGTTAGCGTAGGAACAGGTTGGTTTGCACCTACCACAGGCCTGTAAGTTATAAAAAGAAATCATTGCAAACAGCTTTTCACATTTACAGTTTCACATATCCAGACCAGTTACAAGAAACAGAGCAGAAGGAACTAAACAAACGTCTTGTGTCTCCCCCCCCCGACACATAGCAAAGACACCACCATGGGGTCGATGTTTACTATGGTTTAAGCCAGGGGTCCCCAAGGTCCCTCCTTGAGGGCTGCAGTCCAGTCGGGTTTTCAGGATTTCCCCAATGAATATGCATGAGATCTATGTGCATGCACTGCTTTCAATGCATATTCATTGGGGAAATCCTGAAAACCCGACTAGACTGCAGCCCTCAAGGAGGGACTTTGGGGACCCCCGGTTTAAGCAGACAGGAGAGGCCCCTTTCCACATAAGCCATGTGGAGCAAGCCGGCTTCCACTATTCAGTGACACCTAACCAGGCATTGTTATGGAATTTTGGCCTTCAGGGACCTGGCACAATTAGGGCAATGCCAGGGCAGCTATGCACAGTTAGGTATGTAGATACTGGCAGTGAATGGCAGCAGGCACCTCCATTCCCCTTCTAGAGCCACCAAGGAACTGGATATGTAATGCCAGTGCCCGGACGTGACCTAACATGAAATGTCCAGGTCTATTCGCCCCACAGCTGTCAGTTTAAGAACATAAACATCTGAAAACCTGGTTATTCTCAAAAATGTAACTCTTCCTCCCTCTCTGTTTATTCTAGTCCTCTAAATTTCCTCTTCATCTTTCCCTCCACTGGAGTTCCTTTCTACCCTAATTCTTGTTAACCGTGTCGAGCTCTGCGAATGTAGAGATGATGCGGTATACAAACCTAAGGTTTAGTTTAGTTTAATAAGAATAGTCTTACTGGGCCAGACCAATGATCCATCAAGCCCAGTAGCATGTTCTTACGGTGGCCAATCCAGGTCACTAGTACCTGGCCAAAACCCAAAGAGTAGAAACATTCCTACAGAATTTCACAGAATTGCAAGATTCTGGAATCCCAGAGAGTAACAAGATTCTAGAATCCCAAGAGTATCAACATTCCATACAGAATCTCAAAGAATAGCAAGATTCCGGAATCCCAGAGGATAACAAGATTCTAGAATCCCAAAGAGTCGCAACATTCCATACAGAATCTCAAAGAATAGCAAGATTCCGGAATCCCAGAGAGTAACAAGATTCTAGAATCCCAAAGAGTCGCAACATTCCATACAGAATCTCAAAGAATAGCAAGATTCCGGAATCCCAGAGAGTAACAAGATTCTAGAATCCCAAAGAGTCGCAACATTCCATACAGAATCTCAAAGAATAGCAAGATTCCGGAATCCCAGAGAGTAACAAGATTCTAGAATCCCAAAGAGTAGCAACATTCCATACAGAATCTCAAAGAATAGCAAGATTCCGGAATCCTCAGAGAGTAACAAGATTCTAGAATCCCAAGAGTATCAACATTCCATACAGAATCTCAAAGAATAGCAAGATTCCTCTGGGATTCCGGAATCTTGCTATTCTTTGAGATTCTATTTGGAATGTTGCTACTCTTTGGGATTCTAGAATCTTGTTACTCTCTGGGATTCCGGAATCTTGCTATTCTTTGAGATTTTGTATGGAATCTTGCTATTCCTTGGGATTCTAGAATCTTGTTACTCTCTGGAATTCCAGAATCTTGCTATTCTTTGAGATTCTGTATGGAATGTTGCTACTCTTTGGGATTCTAGAATCTTGCCATTCTTTGAGATTCTGCATGGAATGTTGCTATTCTTTGAGATTCTAGAATATTGCCATTCTTTGAGATTCTGCATGGAATGTTGCTACTCTCTGGGATTCTAGAATCTTGTTACTCTCTGGGATTCTAGAATCTTGCTATTCTTTGAGATTCTGCATTGAATGTTGCTATTCTTTGGGATTCTAGAATCTCGTTACTCTCTGGAATTCCGGAATCTTGTTACTCTCTGGGATTCCGGAATCTTACTATTCTTTGAGATTCTGCATGGAATGTTGTTACTCTCTGGGATTCCGGAATCTTGCTATTCTTTGAGATTCTATTTGGAATGTTGCTACTCTTTGGGATTCTAGAATCTTGTTACTCTCTGGGATTCCGGAATCTTGCTATTGTTTGAGATTTTGTATGGAATCTTGCTATTCCATGGGATTCTAGAATCTTGTTACTCTCTGGGATTCCGGAATCTTGCTATTCTTTGAGATTCTATTTGGAATGTTGCTACTCTTTGGGATTCTAAAATCTTGTTACTCTCTGGGATTCCGGAATCTTGCTATTCTTTGAGATTCTGTATGGAATGTTGCCACTCTTTGGGATTCTAGAATCTTGTTACTCTCTGGGATTCCAGAATCTTGCTATTCTTTGAGATTCTATTTGGAATGTTGCTACTCTTTGGGATTCTAGAATCTTGTTACTCTCTGGGATTCCGGAATCTTGCTATTCTTTGAGATTTTGTATGGAATCTTGCTATTCCATGGGATTCTAGAATCTTGTTACTCTCTGGAATTCCAGAATCTTGCTATTCTTTGAGATTCTGTATGGAATGTTGCTACTCTTTGGGATTCTAGAATCTTGCCATTTTTTGAGATTCTGTATGGAATGTTGCTACTCTTTGGGATTCTAGAATCTTGCTATTCTTTGAGATTCTGCATGGAATGTTGCTACTCTTTGGGATTCTAGAATCTTGTTACTCTCTGGGATTCTAGAATCTTGTTACTCTCTGGAATTCCAGAATCTTGCTATTCTTTGAGATTCTGCATTGAATGTTGCTATTCTTTGGGATTCTAGAATCTCGTTACTCTCTGGAATTCCGGAATCTTGTTACTCTCTGGGATTCCGGAATCTTACTGTTCTTTGAGATTCTGTGTGGAATGTTGCTACTCTTTGGGATTCTAGAATCTTGTTACTCTCTGGGATTTCAGAATCTTGCTATTCTTTGAGATTCTGTATGGAATGTTGCTACTCTTTGGGATTCTAGAATCTTGCCATTCTTTGAGATTCTGCATGGAATGTTGCTACTCTTTGGGATTTTAGAATATTGCCATTCTTTGAGATTCTGCATGGAATGTTGCTACTCTTTGGGATTCTAGAATCTTGTTACTCTCTGGGATTCTAGAATTTTGTTACTCTCTGGAATTCCAGAATCTTGCTATTCTTTGAGATTCTGCATTGAATGTTGCTATTCTTTGGGATTCTAGAATCTCGTTACTCTCTGGGATTCCGGAATCTTACTGTTCTTTGAGATTCTGTGTGGAATGTTGCTATTCTTTGGGATTCTAGAATCTTGTTACTCTCTGGGATTTCAGAATCTTGCTATTCTTTGAGATTCTGTATGGAATGTTGCTACTCTTTGGGATTCTAGAATCTTGCCATTCTTTGAGATTCTGCATGGAATGTTGCTACTCTTTGGGATTTTAGAATATTGCCATTCTTTGAGATTCTGCATGGAATGTTGCTACTCTTTGGGATTCTAGAATCTTGTTACTCTCTGGGATTCTAGAATTTTGTTACTCTCTGGAATTCCAGAATCTTGCTATTCTTTGAGATTCTGCATTGAATGTTGCTATTCTTTGGGATTCTAGAATCTCGTTACTCTCTGGGATTCCGGAATCTTACTGTTCTTTGAGATTCTGTGTGGAATGTTGCTACTCTTTGGGATTCTAGAATCTTGTTACTCTCTGGGATTTCGGAATCTTGCTATTCTTTGAGATTCTGTATGGAATGTTGCTACTCTTTGGGATTCTAGAATCTTGCCATTCTTTGAGATTCTGCATGGAATGTTTCTACTCTTTGGGATTTTAGAATATTGCCATTCTTTGAGATTCTGCATGGAATGTTGCTACTCTTTGGGATTCTAGAATCTTGTTACTCTCTGGGATTCTAGAATCTTGTTACTCTCTGGAATTCCAGAATCTTGCTATTCTTTGAGATTCTGCATGGAATGTTGCTACTCTTTGGGATTCTAGAATATTGCCATTCTTTGAGATTCTCTAAGGAATGTTGCTACTCTGGGTTTTGGCCAGGTACTAGTGACCTGGATTGGCCACCGTGAGAATGGACCACTGGGCTTGATGGACTATTGGTCTGACCCAGTAAGGCTATTCTTATGTAATATCATGATGAAGAAGGCTACATCTGATCACTAAGGGAACCACTCAGTGTCTCTTCAGTTCATGTGTTACAGAAAAGGTCAAAGGGGTCCTTGTGGATCCATAAAGTGAGATGATCATGGTAAATCTGCAAAGCTATATAATTCCTGGCTGCTCAGTATTTTAAAAGAATGGAAATCAGATAGGTTCAGATAGATAATAATTTGTACTTTGCTTTGTCTTGGTTTTGTTTCCGACTGTTGTCTAGCTTTGTTAGAAATTAATTCCTCTTTTATCAAGCCCTGTTGCCAAGCAGCACAAGCTAAATGCCGAGTCACCCATTCCTATAGAATGACACGATGTCAGAATTTGTCCCCATCCCTGTGGATAACTGCGGGAAACCATCCCCATGTCGTTCTTTAAGGAGGAAGGGAAGAATCAGAGTACGACTGGGCCCAGCCACTGACCCTCAAGCCTTGTGTTGAAGAATAAAGACCGAGGTTGTAATAAGACACTAAAGAATGTCACCGTGTCTTTCTCTACGTCGGCATTTAGCTCGGGGGGAGGGGGGGAGGGTTGGTGGTAGAGTGCAAGTACAGTAAATATTTTTCTTTTGATCCAACATACCTCAGTAGTTTATGGAATTCTAAGTCTTGGACTTCTCCTCCTCCTAGTTTCCATAAGATTTAAATAGTTTGTTTGTTTTTTCTTCCTTTTATCCAATACTGTTAAATTGCTCTTAGTACTGGGGCTTGTTCTCATTGCTATATTTGAGGACTTTTTATTATGAAGAGTAATAATTACATTTTTTCCTTTTTTTGTCAAATAATATTTTCTTTATGCTAACCTATTAATTCTTTCTTTTTTCTGATGCAAGATCAGAGTCTTGAAAGTTGTATTAGTGAAAGATTCCTTAAATTAAAATAAAAAAAATTAAGGAAAAGGGACTTTTCCAGAGCTTGGCTCTGGTGGACAGGTGAGGGTGAGCTGAAATAGGTAAGTGCGGGACCTTTAGCTCCCCTCCCCCACTGAACGTACAATGGAGGACATATTTTTTAATGCAGTTTGTACACCACATTCAGCAGAATGTTTGTATAGATGTGTATAAATAAAACCCACACTTCCCAAAGAAACCCTTTCCTAGTAATGCTGCTGCCTGATTTTCCAAAGAACCTGCCTGTTTTACTAAAGGCTGACGGGTGCCTCTTAGTTTTGTTTATTAAATGCAACCCCTAAGCAGACAGCCTCCTGCTCCTCATTAAAGTCTGTTTGTGCTCCAACTAAAGCACACCTGATAGACCCGTAAAAGCCTCATTAGTATCATGCGGCAGGATGACGTATTATTTGCTTTTAATGTCTTTCACCCTGCTCTATAAATGAATGTGTCCTGAGGGCATTTCTGGAAATCAGCTTTCTCTACACTGGCCCAAGTCCCATGAAAGTATTCCGACAAAGCTGCTCATCTCTCTCTCACGAACAGGTCACAGCAGCCTTTCCTCTTTCCCTTCAGCTGGGTTCTTGCTCTAGTATCAGAGGTTAGCAACATGATGGCAGTAAAGGCCAAATGGCCCATCCACTATCTCCTCTTCTCCCTATTGGCTAAGGCTCTTTATACCTGCATTGTGAGGTCATAGAGCTTTATGATTATAGAAATATAGTGGAAGCGGGTGTGTGATCGCTCAAATCCCTGACGAAGCATCTTGTTGCGAAACAGGGGCCCCTGTTGGATATTTTGGAAGAATGTTTGATTGATAGCTTTTTTCCATAGAGCAGTTTTTCCTGCTTGCTTTACTCCAGGACCACACCTGAATATCGAAGTGCTCAGATAAGTGACTTCTATTTTTGACAATTGCTGTTTGAAGAAAAGTAAAAGAATATATAAAACTATAAGAAAATACATAAAACTATAAGAAAATTAGAATAGAAGTTCACGCACTAATTGGGAGTTTTTCTGACCAAGGATGTGTCTGCTAGGATTAAATTCTTTTTAAAACTAGCCTGTCTATATGGGAAGCTTAAAGAGCCCCTATTAGACACTGAGGTCTTTTCTCCCTTTTTGTAAGGAAAGGTGATTCTCTTGTCCTGTATTTTGGAGGGTGCAATTTTTTGTGATAAAGAAATATAGAGCCCCACTAAATGATATTCATATACTAGTGCTATCAGAAATCAAGTGCCACTTGTGCACCGTCATTAGCTAATTTATTTATGGCGAATTTTGAACAGAAATTTGTATACACATCTCAATGGTTTTCAAAGATAGCCCTTTGGTGTCGCTACATCGATGATATTTTTATACTGTGGGAGGATGCAGTTTCAAATTTAACATTGTTTGTAGATTCTTTGAATTCTTGTCTGCCCACAATTAAGTTTGATGTTACCTTCGATGTGTCAAAAATTTCATTTTTGGATGTAGCGATTACTAAGAATGAAGAGTGTTTTGAGACATCAGTACATAGGAAGGCTACAGATAAAAACACCCTCTTGGAACTTTCCAGTTCTCATCCTACTCACTTGAAAGAAAGCCTCCCATACTCACAATTCCTCCGTTATCGGAGAATATGTTCATCCAAAGCTGAATTCAAGAAACAAGCTCATGTTTTAAGTGAAAAGTTTCAGACTTCGTGGATATCCATCTACTTGTATTAAAAAAGCATACACGAGAGCTCTGTACAATCGAAGAGATCTTCTCTTAGAGTACAAAACACCTGAACAGGAAGCAGAAAAATTGGTGTGTGTGCTAAGGCACTCCCAACAATCCAGACATTTTTCTAAAATTGTAAAAAAAACATTGGAATTGTTTGTCTGTCCATCCATGCTTTCAAAATATTCAAGTCACGACTGCTTATTCTAGAAATAGAAATTTGCAAGAGCTGATAAGCCCCACTAGTAAGGGAGCTGTTCAATATCACCTGAAATGTGGGCATTGCTCAGTATGTGACAACATGCAAGAGGGTCGTGCTTTTATCAATCCTTATGATAAGAGGGAATATCTGTTGACTTCAATGACATCGTGTGATACTAGTGGGATTGTTTATGCCATTAGTTGCCCTTGTAACCTATTATATATAGGTCAGACCTCTAGACAGTTTAGAACCAGAATTATTGAACACAGGTCTTGTTTGACCTGTTGTAAAACAGAGGCACGGATGGTGCAGCACTGCTTAGAGACCAATCATAAATTTTCCGAAATGCGTTGCTGGGTTATAGAAAAGCTGTATCCCTCAAATAAAGGGGGTGATTTCAAATTAAACCTGAGACAAAAAGAACAAAAATGGGTATTTAGACTAAAGACTTATACTCCATATGGCTTAAATGTCAGGATTGAATGGCGCGCGTTTTTTTAAGAGAAACCCGGAAGTCATGGCGATTGGCTATGATTCCGTGTTCCTCAGTTGCTGATTGGTGCGGTGCTGTCCCTTATTTTCCTATATAAACCCGGTAGTACGCCGAGCCGCCATTTCGCTGGGAGAAAATCATTGAAGCAGTAGCTCGTATTGAAAAGTAGGTAGTCTTAAAATCTAGGCAGTTTTTATGGGAAATATATATGTTTTGAAAGTAACAGTATATTTTGTTTTATAGATAATCCCCTGATGCAGCCGTAGGGCGAAACAGGGCCTGTTGGGATATTTCTGAATTGATCAAATTTGAAACTGTTCAAAAGCGGCATATGGATACCGCTAAAACTGCAGCTGCGGTGATTTTGAGCTATCAGAAGGAAACAAGATAAGTGCTTACCTCTCTATAAAAATATAAAAGTTAGTAAAAAGTATAAAAGCTAATAAAACGATAAAAAGCTGAAAATAAGAGCTAAGTGTAACGGTAAAAT
The DNA here is from genome assembly GCF_902459505.1 of Geotrypetes seraphini. NCBI lineage: Eukaryota > Metazoa > Chordata > Amphibia > Gymnophiona > Dermophiidae > Geotrypetes > Geotrypetes seraphini. Next base: position 8,741,737 of record NC_047093.1, read on the forward strand.
ATAAGACCAAGGATGTTTTTCTCTATGTCAATATTATTATTGGCATAGTTTGTTTCACAGGTTTTATCCTGGGAAACACTGAGGTCTTTACCGTTTTCACAATTGAAATAAGTGTAGCACTTGTTTTCTGATAGCATTAGTATATGAATATCATTTAGTGTGGCTATAAATTTTGAAGATATTCTGCTTGTACCTTACATAGTAATTATAGAAATATAGAAACATGATGGCAGATAAAGGCCAAATGGCCCATCCGCAGCATCCACTATCTCCTCCTCTCCCTATTGGCTAAGGATCTTCACATTTGCATCTCCTCTTCCTATAGGCTAAGGCTCTTTACACCTGTTATTGTGATGTCATAGAGCTTTATGGTTATAGAAACATGATGGCAAATAAAGGCCAAATGGCCCATCCGCAGCATCCACTATCTCCTCCTCTCCCTATTGGCTAAGGATCTTCACATTTGCATCTCCTCTTCCTATAGGCTAAGGCTCTTTACACCTGCATTGTGAGGTCATAGAGCTTTATGGTTATAGAAACATAGAAACATGATGGCATATAAAGGCCAAATGGCCCATCTGCAGCATGTACTCTCTCCTCCTCTCCCTATTGGCTAAGACTCTTAACATTTGCATCTCCTCTTCCTATAGGCTAAGATTCTTTACACCTGCATTGTGAGGTCATAGAGCTTTAGGGTTATAGAAACATTGTAACATGATAGCAGATAAATGCCAAATGGCCCATCCAGTCTGCCCATCCGCAGTAACCATTATCTCTTTCTCTCTCCGAGAGATCCCACGTGCCTATCCCAAGTACTTTTGAATTCAGGTTGAGACACATTCACCTTTTGGTGCATCACCACTTCCCCCGATCTCTGTTTTTAGAAACTACAGTAATTGTATAGCGCAAAAGTGGTCAGGTCATCCAGGTTCGGTTTGGAGAGTTTGATCCCAACGCAGAGAGTCTGTCCCTAGCACCTCGCCTCCCCTGCATGGCCAAGACGAAAGAGGTGGAGTTTGAACTGAAATAAGGGCAATAGCTGCTGGAGGGTGAACGGAAACCCCTTTCTCTCCCCCCATTTGCAAACCACAAACACAACCATATATCTGACATATTAGTTAGAGGTCTGCTTTATTAGAATTTAAAAATGTCATAACAATTTGATCATGTATTCGATTTCTTTGGTTGAAGATCCAGTTCAGGATACGGTATAAACTTGCTCTTAACCTATCTTTGCGCCATGAAATGGCACCAAAATATCTGATTGAATGTATATCTGTACACGTAGTCTACACTCAGCTCAATCAAGGGAGCAGGCAAGGTTACATGCAACTAGAGTGGAAGCATTTTCTTGTGCTGGCCCGGACGCGTGGAATCGTATTCCCTTTTATATTAGAAAGCAAAAGGATGTAACCGTTTTTAAGAAGCTTTTGAAGAGACATCTCTTTTGCAAAATGAAATACGGGTGCTGAGCACTTCTCTTATCTGCTACGTGGATGAACTGTATGTGTGTCTGTATTTATGGTTGTCTTGTAATACACTTCCCCCTCTGTATTCACTAATTCTGATTCTACGGATTTGCTTATTCGCGGTTTTAAATCAAAAAATACATTTAATTTTTTAGGCTATTTTAAGCCCTGTAAGCCCCCCCTCAAGCCTTACCTGGTGGTCTAGCGGGTTTTCGGGGCAGGAGCGATCTTCCTACGCTCCTGCCCCGTGCAGATCGCTCGCAAGAAATGGCTCGAGAGACTACGGGAATTCAAGGCAGCCATTTCCTGCGAGCGATCTGCACGGGGCAGGAGTGTGGGAAGATCGCTCCTGCCCCGAGAACCCGCTAGACCACCAGGTAAGGCTTAAGGGGGGGGGCTTAAAATAGCCAGGGGAAGCGGGGGTTAGGGGCAGAACCGGCCCGATTATTTGCGGTTTCTTAATATTTGCGGGCCGGCTCTGCCCCTAACCCCTGCGAATACGGAGGGGGAAGTGTACTTACTGTGAATGTATTACTGTAACCCATCTTGTTAAAGTGGGGTATAAGTAAATAAACTATTCATCTGGGATTGGGGGGGGGTAGAATTGTGATAAATCAAACCCTCTGTAGTGCTGGAAGCCACATATAACAATGACAGAAAGCAAAGCTAGAGTTCAGGTGGTTTTTAAATATCACTTTAATAAAACTGAGCAGTCGCAGGTACACATGTAACTGCCCCTTCATACGCCCTGGTGTAAAAATAATTTGTATATACAGAATAGGTTATGTAAATATAATATACACAAAAAAATATTTAAAGAAAAACCAGGGTGCTGGTCAGAAAACCTAAGCATGTTTATATAGAAATGGGATAAATATCGATGACAAAATATATGTACATATAGAAAGGCACTGCATTCAAGTTGAATATTAACAAATATATCGGAACTGTACAGAGACCCAACAGTGGGACAGTAAGACCTGCTTATTTCTTCCCCCCTCCCCCCTCCCCTTGCTGGAATCTTCTCCTCACATCACTTGAGCTTTTGCTAATCTTTTACATTAGTCTCCTTGTAACCCTGAATCCAGTGCACCTTGGTCTGCTTATCCCGATATACAGGTTCAGTTCGGTGTCCAAAACCCACCTCACTAGTTCTGCAGCGTAATGGGGGCGAGAGAAAAAAGCAAAAGCGGTTCTGTCCCCGGTGACCTCAGTTTTGCTCCAGATGTTGAATGTCTCAGAGCTTTACCAAAGATGCTTTACTTAATTCTGTGACATTCCTCGCTCAAGCTCTAGGTTTCACACCGACCTGTTCGTTACGACAGTTGACTATTGGCAGGCCTGGTCGGTGGGGCTTGGAGTGCGATAGGGAATACATCCGAAGCCTTGTTGTCCATCTGGATATAAATTCCCTTCTTGCAGGTAAAGGAGAACCAGTCTTGCCGTGTTATTTACCCCTAACAGAACGTGCCGCTTCCAGTGAGATAAAATAATCAGAGGATTCAGTAATCTTGCAGAAAAGTTTCTGGCCAGTGCAATACTGCTGACGGCTGTATTAAATGTTGAGCAAATGAAGAAGGGACGATCAAACCTGCTGGGAGAAACGTCAGCGTCACAAGTTGCGATGTAAAAGTGGCACGGGGGATTTTTAATGCATAATCCAGAGGAAAAGCGTGTGGCTTGGTGGTGTCACACACTCGATTGTACAGGAGGAGGCTGTTGTAAAATCCCAACACTTCTTTTCACAACAATTTGACCAGACCTAGAAAAGACCCTTACATTGAACGGTCTCAGGCAGGCCGAAGAGCATCCCACCTTTTGTTTGGCATATTAGTTTCTGACATCGTCCTTGAATGGAACTGAATTTAAAATACCTCCAAATGCCCTTGCTGGAACTGAAATGTTTCATGGGAAAAAAGTGATACAGGGCACATTTTCACACAGTTGCCCCACTAGGGAAATGCCATTTATACTGGGAAGAGTCTATAGCTGCGTCTCTGAATAAGTCAGTCAGACTGCGACTAGCAGCGCCATGGGCTTAGACGGTGATCCCCATTTCTAGAGCCGGTTCCTCATTTCCTGGATTTTTTTTTTTGTGCCCTCTTCCTTGCAACATTCCGATAAGGTGTTCTGGCCAGCTTCTAAAATGTTCTCAGTGTGATTCAACCAAAGCAGGAGAGGTAAAATCTCCTTCTGTGGAGGAGGATGACAGGACTGCCCCGGGAGGTAGCGTGGATTACTCCAACAGAGAGGAAAGTGTCCCACGAGAGAGGGATTAGTGCCACGAGGAGGAGGGAGCTTGCACAGAGTTCTTCCAAGAGGGCCACAGGCTTTTACCAGCGAGAATTGGAATAGGGAGAGTGAGCCTAGAATAATGAAGACAAGATTTTAACTATAGTTATAAATGGAAACCTTTCTATGCATTTCCAAGAGACAGTGTCCATTTCGCAATGCAGGGAATACTGTAATATCAGATGTAATGGGAACTAGAGAATGACATGGGGAGAAAATTTATCACTGTTCCCGTCCCATCCCTGCGAGCTCGGTCCCCGTGAGCTCAGTCCCCATCCCTGCCCTGTAAACTGTTAGATCCCATCCACACAAGCCTCAAATAATTATGATTTTATACTAAACTTATTTTATTAAAGTATAAAAAGAGACTATTCTGTACAAATGTCATTTTATAAACACAAATAATACAAAGCAAGGATCAACAAAACCCCTGTCTCCCCTCCCTTTCACAAATATCCCCTCCACTATTGTGAAAACTGAACAAACCAAATTAGTACAGAATGCTACATAGAAAAATCAAGCTAACAGAATACTTCAGTCACACCTGGCAGGAATAGTGTTAGGGGAGAGCAACTAGGGCAAATGCCGAGAGAGAGAGAGAGAGAGAGAGAGAGAGAGAGAGAGAGAGAGAGAGAGAGAGAGAGAGAGAGAGAGAGAGAGACCTAAGCCAGCTGGAAGCTAAAGAAACACAGCTCTAGCAGGATACAGATTTCAAATCTGAAATATTCTAATCACAAAAAATTAATTAATTTTTTTTCTACCTTTTGTCTGGTAATTTTATTCTTCAAATCACATTGGTTTCAGGCTTTGGTTTCCTTCTGTCTTCATCGTGGCTTGGCTTGCTACTAAAGATGAACTGGGGAGGAGATGCCAAGTCTGACACGGGCACAACTTTTTTACCACAGGAGCAAGACTTTTTACTGCTTCCATGGGGCGATAAAAGGTCTTGTCCCCCATTCCTGCGGTAAACCAGTTGCAAATGTCTCCATTCCTGCAGATTTACTGAAGTGACCACAGTTTACCGCAGTAAAAGGTCCCCATGTAATTCTCTAATGGGAATGAATAGCTGTCATAGGATGTTATATGGTGGGAATAGCTACTACTCATAGGATAAATCCCAAACTGTTTGCCAGGAGGTTAAGAACAGAGTATGAAGGGAAGGCAAAGCAAGGGAAAGGTAATACAAATTATTTGTGTAGTTTTTTTGCTGCATGCCTTCGCCTGTGCCTAATGGCGTAATAAAGGGGGGGGGGCGCTGTCTTGGTGGAGGCACCAACACCTCTCTGCCCCCCATGCCATGCTTGCGCCCTCCCCCCTCCCTGTACCTAATTAAATCGTTGCTAGTGCAAGCAAATTCTCTGGCCTTCTGCTCACGCTGGCCTAGCTCCCCTCTGAAATCACTTTCAAGTCGCAGGGCCAGGAAATGACATCAGAAGGCCAGGAAATGACATCAGAGGGAAAGTCAATGCTGGTGCGAGCAACAGGCTGGAAAGCTGCTCGTGCTGGAGAAGATTTAAAGTGGTACCAGGTGGGAGGGGGCAAGGAGGGCTCATGTGTGCCATTGGGGGCATGGAAGGAGTGGGTGAGGGGCAGAAAGGAGGGCGTGGTGGGGCACCTCTTACCCTCACTACACCACTGTGCATAGGAGGTGAATGGTGAAACTACCCACAAGCCCCTCAACGCTGTCAGCATCAGGCTTGTCCGGGGTGTGGGTTAGTTATGGAGGCGGGATTGATGGGGAAAGCGGTTGGTATGTTCTGTAGAATGCACAAACCAGCAATAGCCGTGTTAAGTTCAGTGTGACGCTGTCACCGACATTACAGTCAGACGCATGCGATACCTCTGTGCTACTTCAGTGGAGTGGAGGAGTAGCTTGGAGGTGAAGGAACTGGGCTGACAACAGAAGCCCTAGTTCAAATCCCACTGTTGTTCCTTGTAGTCTTGGGCAAGTTACGTAACTTTCATTGCCACCCCTCCAGGGACACACTTAGCACACCTGAATGTACAGTAATTCACCGTGAGCGACCACTGGAAAAGGTAGGAGCTAAATCTAATCGAGGACTTCGCTGCTGTTTTTAAGACTACTGATTGGTCAGACCTGAGACTTCTTTGCTTCCTCATAGGCTGCGTGTTTGTTCTGGGCGCCGAAGACATCTTCGGCTCGGAGCGTGGAGTGGTTGCTGTTCAGAACGTGAGAGTTGGCCGTGGCTCGTGGGATGATGACATCGTAGGGCGTTTCAGACTGTTGGTATTAAAGCAAGAGTGAAAAATGAAACGATTCATAGACAATTAACCATACTTTATCTAGTTCATTTCCAAGCATTGTGTTACTTGTCTTTGTACAATCTCTACCTAATATGTGCATTTAATTCGGTTCAGTAAGGGGCCCTTTTACTAAGTTGTGTTAAAAGTGGTCTGTGTTAGTTTTGCCATGTGTGTAATGTAATGTAATGTAATTTATTTCTTATATACCGCTACATCCGTTAGGTTCTAAGCGGTTTGAAGAAAATATACATTAAGATTATAAATGAGAAGTAAGAAGGTACTTAAAAAATTCCCTTACTGTCCCGAAGGCTCACAATCTAACTAAAGTACCTGGAAATTAATAAAGAAGAGAAAATAAAGATGGTTGAAAAAAGAAAAATTCTATGTGAACTTATAGGATGGAAATTAAACTGACAGTGAAGAACTGTATGAAAAATACATATGGAATGCAGTTAGAGAGGGTAGGTTACAATCTATTTATGGTATTTGTTTAATTGGAAGGTGTTAAGGTGGGTAATTTGGGGGAAGGTTATCTGAAGGTCGGTGAATCTTCTGGAGGTAAAAGAGGAGGGGTTAAGATATTTGGATGAATTTTTTGAAAAGCAGGGTTTTGATTTCTTTTCTGAATGTTTTGAAGTTGTCTGATATTGTCATAAGATTCGAGTGTGTGTGTACTAATTTTTTTTTTTTGGGGGGGAGGAAATAAGTCAGGGACAGAGAATGGGTGGAGAAGCGACACCTGCGTGCAAACTAGTTAGTCCGTCTATAATGCAAGAACCCTTAGCATCCGTGTTAAATTTTTAAAACAGCTGTGCAATAATACAGACATTAATGCAGGGCCAGAAAAGCAACAAACACAAAAATCCTTTATAGCTGTGCTAGAAATGGGCTTGGCCTGTGGTAAAGTCCAAGCTTAAGACATACTAGGCCCATTCACTACTACTACTACTAATATTGATCACTTATATAGCGCTAAAAGGCATAGGCAGCACTGTACATTTTGACATTTATAGATGGTCCTTGCTCAGAAGAGCTTACAATCTAACTTGGACAGGCAGACATGACATATAGGTTGGAGATGCAGAACTTAAAGGTGAGAGGAGTTAGGAGGCAAAAGCAATCTCAAAGCGGTGGGTTTTTAACTGGGCCTTGAACACTATCAGAGATGGAACCCGCCAAAGGGATTTGGGCAGCTTGTTGCAAGCATACGGCGCAGCAAAGAACAAAGGACGGACTCTGGAGTTGGCAGTTGAAGAGAAGGGCACAGATAGGAAGGACTTACCATCTGAGTGAAGCTCATGGAGGGGGGGAACATAGGGGGAGATAAGTGAAGAGAGATAGTGAGGGGCAGCTGAGCGAGTGCATTTGTAGGTCAGGAAGAGGAGTTTGAATTGTATTGAGAAACGGATGGGAAGCCAATGAAGTGACTTAAGGAGAGGGGTAATGTGAGTAAAGCAGCTCTCCCGGAATATGAGTCGTAGCCAAATTCTGGATGGATTGCAGGGGAGCAAGATGGCTAAGTGGAAGGCCTGAGAGTAGCGAGTTGCAGTAGTCTAAGCGTGAGGTGATGAGGGTGTGGATAAGTGTTTCGGTAGTGTGCTCAGAGGAAGGGTCCGATTTGGTAATATTATAGAGGAAGAAGCGGCAGGTTTTAGTGAAATGTTGTATCTGGGCAGTGTATGAGAGACAGAGGAGTCAAAGATGTCCCTAAGATTACGAGCAGACAAAATAGGAAACATTTTTTATTTTTTTTAGCATTATAATAATAATAATAATTTATTGTTTATATACCGCCAAAGCCAAAGTAGTTTGAGGCGGTTTACAATAAAGAAGAGCTGGACATTCAGCGAAAAAACAATGAAGTCTTTGAGGACATGAATATTTGTGCAGAGTTTGGTAACATTCTAGATGCAGGTTTACAATAAAAAGTAAGTTGAGGTGATTTACAATAGGAAGAGCAGGTCATACAGTGTGGGAATAAGCAGTGAAGACTTTAGGAATTCTTGGTCAATAGGAAGTAGATCGAGGCGATTTACAGTAAGAAGGGATATAACACTTATAACCTAAGTTGTGTACATTCAGGTACTCAAGCATTTTTCCCTGGCAGGATTACCTGGGACAATGGGGGATTAAGTGACTTGCCCAGGGTCTCAAGGAGTAGCTCTAACCACTGTGCCACACACTCCCCGCTAGATGAGAGTGCTGTCCACAGAGACGAAGAACGAGAGAAGCGGAGAGGTGGGTTTAGGCGGGATGCTGAGCAGCTCCATTCTCACTAGTGCAGGACCCCTAAAAGTCTTATATCTTCACATAGTAGAGGCCCAGCCATGATCAAGTTCCCCCTCTCAACACTTCTGTAACATAGTAACATTGTAGATGACGGCAGATAAAGACCCGAATGGTCCATCCAGTCTGCCCAACCTGATTCAATTTAAATTTTTTTTTTTTTTTTCTTCTTAGCTATTTCTGGGCGAGAATCCAAAGCTTTACCCGGTACTGTGCTTGGGTTCCAACTGCCGAAATCTCTGTTAAGACTTACTCCAGCCCATCTACACCCTCCCAGCCATTGAAGCCCTCCCCTGCCCATCCTCCTCCAAACGGCCATACACAGACACAGACCGTACAAGTCTGCCCAGTAACTGGCCTAGTTCAATCTTTAATATTATTTTCTGATTCTAAATCTTCTGTGTTCATCCCACGCTTCTTTGAACTCAGTCACCGTTTTCCTCTCCACCACCTCTCTGGGGAGCGCATTCCAGGCATCCACCTCCCTCTCCGTAAAGTAGAATTTCCTAACATTGCCCCTGAATCTACCACCCCTCAACCTCAAATTATGTCCTCTGGTTTTACCATTTTCCTTTCTCTGGAAAAGATTTTGCTCTACGTTAATACCCTTTAAGTATTTGAACGTCTGACTGATATCTCCCCTGTCCATGCAAGTGGCGGCTTTCGGTTTATGTTTAATGTACGCAAAGAAATTCATCCAGACATGTGGGTGCTCGGTAAACAGAAGGTGAAAATGGGGGTGCAAAGGTTCTGGGGTAGGTTTCAGAACAGGCCTGTGGGAATCAATTCAGTTTTGAAAATTCTCCAAAGGCCACACGGGTACATTTTGTCTGCACGTCTCTATGAAATGAGCTTCTAAATCGTTCCAGGACAGTAAATACCCAGCACAAAAGCACAGCTGGACAAGGAACAAGAGTCTACAACTGGTTACACATCTGACAGATGGCTGGATGGACCAGATGGGCCGATTCGTTTTCATGCCGTGACCTCAGGGATGATGGCTGATGAAGACCGACATTCAGGAGTCTGCAGTGAAATGATAAATGACTCGGAGATACCAGAACCTTATCAGCTTCTCTCCCGACTTCAGCACACCCTGGAAACACTTCCTTCCAAATGTGCGGTGAAGAGACATTTCAGCTGAATTCAAGGTGGTCAACCTCGAGAAGGATGATTCGTGATTTAGAGAAAAATGTTTAAAGCTGAGCCCGCTCTTCGGTTGCCGGACACTTACTTCTCCCATGCTTCTTTGTCCATGTCCTCTAGTCCAGTGATTCCCAACCCTGTCCTGGAGGAACACCAGGCCAATCGGGTTTTCAGGCTAGCCCTAATGAATATGCATGAGAGAGATTTGCATAGGATGGAAGTGATAGGCATGCAAATTTGCTTCATGCATATTCATTAGGGCTAGCCTGAAAACCCAATTGGCCTGGTGTTCCTCCAGGACAGGGTTGGGAACCACTGCTCTAGTCTTAATTATATGTGAACCGAGCCGAGCTCCATTGGGCGATGACCCGGTATATAAACCGAAGATTAGATTAGACTTGTAGCCCCTCCTGCTTCAAGACAGGAATGGTTCAGCCCAGCAGTTTAAAAAAAATGGAGGCCGCCGCTAGCCCCACCCCTTTGCTGTGCTGTCCTTCAATGGAACCATCTCACTTCTTTCTTCATATTGTCATTGTTATTACATGAAAGAAATAATGCACTCCCTTTGCACCTAATTCAGTCTCTTTTTTTAAAGCATACACACTCCATGACTCTTTGGTTTTGGTCATTTTTTCATCATGGGAGCAAATAAAACATTTCCAGAAACAGTCTGCCCTTCCCCACCATCCATTATCTTCTCTTCTCTCCCTTGAGAAGCATACAGTGATATGGGGACTAAAACTAGGCCAGGGTACACCTGGCGAGGCCTCCGCGTGTGCGGATCACCGGACTTGATGGACCCAGGGTCTGATCCAGAGATGGCAATTCTTATGTTCTCCCTAAGAGATTCCACATGCCTGTCCCATGTTATCTTGAATTCAGACTATTCCACGTATCTACCACCCTTTCTGTAAAAAACTATTTCCTTAGGTTACTCCTGAGCCTACCATCTCTTAACTTCATCCTAAGTCCTCTCCTTCCGGAGTTTTCCTTCATTTGAAAAAGACTCATCTCCTGTGCATTACCACCACAGTTATTTAAACGCCTCTATCATATCCCCTCTCTCCCGTCTTTCCTCCAGATTATACATATTAATTTCTCTCTGTCTGTCCCCATACAATTTATGACAAAGGCCACTAACCAATTTTGTAGCAGCCCTCTGGACCGACTCCGTCCTATTTATATCTTTTTGAAGGTGGGGTCTCCAAAATTGCACACAATATTCCAAATGGGGCCTCACCAGAGACTTATTCAACGGCACTATCACCTCCCTTTTCCTACTGTCCATTCCTTCTCCTTATGCACCCAAGCATCGTCCTGGCTTTGTCGCTTTTTCTACCTGTTTTGCCACCCTGAGATCATCAGACACAATCACCCCCCCCCCCAAGTCCCCGCTCTTCTTACGTGCACAGAAATTCTTTGCCTCCTATACCATACTGTTCTCCTGGAGTTTTGCAGCCAAAGTGCATGACCCTGCATTTTTTTGCATGAAATCTTTGTTGCCAATTGCTTGACCATTCTTCGAGCTTCGCTAGATCCCACCTCATGTTATCCACACCCTCCAAGGCATTTACCCTATTAAATGGCTTGGTATCTCTGCAAAAAGAGAAACTTTGCCAGACAGTTCTTCCGCAATATCACTCACAAAGATATTAAATAGGTTTGTTAATGTACAGTATTTTATGCACTGATTTTAATTGCGATAGTAATTGCTATTTAAGTCTGAATGTTGTATTTTAATTATGTTAACGAATCTGTAGTCCACTCTGAACTTCTGCATAGTTAAACGGACCATAAGTAATTAAATCATATTAAACCGATTGGATTTGGCCGAGTAAGGCGGCCCTGAATTCCTCCAGGTGTCCCAGTGCCTGGCTCTTGTTCTCTTTTGGCTTGGAGGGCATTTTCACAGGTAACCTAAGCTGTGTTTTCGCTTGCATCGTTCCTTCCCTGTTTGGGACTACTATCAACAGAGTCACGGGATGCAAGCAGAGCCAGTCCCTGCTCATCTGCGATTCCTTTTTGGCATTTCTTTCGGTACAAACTGCTGTAGCATGACGTTTTGCAGCTCTGCAGAGTAAATGCGTAGTCTGGAGACAGCTATTGGAAACCCCTGTGGCTGCAGGCTGAGCTCCTCTGGTAGGCAATGTTACAGAGCACAAGTTAGCAAGAATGGTCCGTGCACATATTTATAGCTTTAAAACTTGCTCTTACATGTCCGTTTTTAATCAGGCTATATTTTATCAACCTACGACAAGCTGATTAGCTCTGAAAGAAAATTTAAGTCCGTCCTGCGGCTGTCCTGAAACTCCGCATTTTTTCCGACAAGGTGTCTGGCTTCGTAGCAGCTCACAGAATACAGACTGATCTTGCAGCGAGATCTACACGTGTGAAGCCGACAGTGATAGATGCTAGGGCTACAGAATGTTTGTCCCTGTTCCCACCCCGTGGGCTCTATCCTCATCCTCTAGCCAGGGCCCTCACGTCTACTGCACTGCCGGGCCATCTCTGTCCTGCTTGTATGACTGTCCGAGTACAGAATAAGGTGCTTAGTAAACCCAGCATTAGTCTGGTAGTGGTTCTGACCCAAGGTTAGTCATACTTTAAATGTCTTTTGAATGGCTGTTCATTAAGTATATGCACAGGTAATTAAAATAAAAAATAAAAAAAAAAATAATTGGTTGGTTGGCCTTTTCCTCTATATTTCATGATTTTTTTTTAATTGTTTTTTTTCATGTGTGAATATTTTTTTTTAAAATAAAGACATGCATGCATTAATTTGTAGGTTGGCGTCCTTTGCATGGAGTGTATTTTATTCATATATATAGTATGTTCCCATATATCTGAAAAAGTGTATCCTATTTTACCTAGAAATCTATCAAGGAGGAGGCCTCAGTAATAGAGCCCACGTTCAGTCGTATTCACAGACTGGAGATTTCAACGTGGTTATATTGCTCTTTAGCTCTAATCATTGGCCAACTCCTGTATTTAACTTTATTATCTTCTATCAATATAAATAAGAATTCAATATTCTAATTAATATCCTATTCTATAAATATTTTTTATCAATATTTTTATATTACGTTTTTACTTTAAATTTTTCTAAAATAACTTATTGATATCTACACTTCTCCATCTGGTTTGAGACTAATCTGACAAGATTTAAAGAACTCTTCAGTTCTATTTCAAAAAGAACTTTGCTAACGTTCAATTTCTTGCAAGTTACTTAGCTTTTTAACAGCGCTTGTATATCAAAAACAGCCAACGAGGCCAGCGTTTCGTGGACTTCCACTGCTGTCAATAAGTTACGGAAAAGTAAGTAAAGAAAAAAGCTCTGTATGATACTAAATTTTGAATGAGTTATCTGAGTTTATTTTCTTTTTACAGTGGCTTGGTGCATATGATTTATAGCCCTGAAGCAGTGGACAGCAGTGGAAGTCCACGAAACGCTGGCCTCGTTGGCTGTTTTTGATATACAAGCGCTGTTAAAAAGCTAAGTAACTTGCAAGAAATTGAACGTTAGCAAGGTTCTTTTTGAAATAGAACTGAAGAGTTCTTTAAATCGTGTCAGATTAGTCTCAAACCAGATGGAGAAGTGTAGATATCAATAAGTTATTTTAGAAAAATTTAAAGTAAAAACGTAATATAAAAATATTGATAAAAAATATTTATAGAATAGGATATTAATTAGAATATTGAATTCTTATTTATATTGATAGAAGATAATAAAGTTAAATACAGGAGTTGGCCAATGATTAGAGCTAAAGAGCAATATAACCACGTTGAAATCTCCAGTCTGTGAATACGACTGAACGTGGGCTCTATTACTGAGGCCTCCTCCTTGATAGATTTCTAGGTAAAATAGGATACACTTTTTCAGATATATGGGAACATACTATATATTAATATTGTGATACAGTTTCCCATTAGGGGATTATAGTGTTGTTGGTGTGTATTTTATTCAGCCTGAGTACCCTACGTGTTTACCCATCCAACAGTAAAGGCCTGCCGTTACAAAAGACACCTGGACAGAACTCTTGCTTTCCAAGCAGGACAACTGAACGATTGGCTGGGTAAAATTATTAGGCACTCCTCATCCTACCTAAGTTTTAGAAAACTAGTAAAAACGAGCTTGTTTAATCGATTTGTAACCTAAGAACGCTTAAAAGCCTTTATCTCCTTACTCGGTCTACATGTACTCAACGATTTTACATTGTAACTATTCCGCTGATTGTCCAGCACCTCTTACTGTGAACCGCCTCGAACTTTCATGGCTTTGGCGGTATATAAGAATAAAATTATTATTTTGACGCCAGTGCTTGTTTTCAGGATATCCATAAAGAATACACATAAGTAAGTGCATGCAAATATGCCTCCCATAGTATGTAAATCTCTCTCGTGCTTATTCATTGTGGATAGCCTGAAAACCTGATGGGATTAGGTGAGCCTCAAGAACTGAGTTGAGAAGTAGAGAATGACACGGTGACATAATTATCACCGTTCCCGTCCCCGCGGATAACCGCGGGAAATCATCTTCATGTCATTCTTTAAGGAGAGAGGAAATAATCAGAGTATAATTGGGCACAACCACTGACCCTCAAGCTTTGCTTTGAAAAATGCTGGTGTAGAAGGACCGAGGTTGAAATAAACACTAGAAAATGACATGGGATTATTTCCCGCGGTTATCCGCGGGGACGGGAACGGTGATGAATTTTGTCACCGTGTCATTCTCTATTGAGAAGCACTGCCTTAGGTAAGCTATTAAAAGATTCCCGATTGTCATAAGAAGGACATTAATACTCAAGTGATTGTATGACCACTGTACAATGGTCCTTAATGCACCATTTAAAACTAAACTTGCAAAAAAAAAAATAAGGCCCAGATTCACTAAGGCCACAGATCGGATCCAAACCGTGAGCGATCCGATCTGATCTGTGGCCGGGGGGCTGATTCACGAATCGTCCTCATGCAAATGAGGGCGATCAGAATCACCCCCCCAATCGATCGCCCTACAGCGATCCTGATGCATGTGAAGACCATCTGTAGATGGTCTGTGCATGCGCTGGCCCTCCGTGCCCGGCAGAGCGGGAAACTTTACTTTTTATTACTTTTTAAATCTTCACAAGCCCTGCTTTAAACCCACAGGTTAAACCCACGGGCTTGCACTGCGGGGAAGGGCAGGAGATTGGGGCAGAGAGCAGGGCGGCAGAAAGCAAGGCAGTCAGAAAGGACCTGGACTGGTCCTCAGCAGTCGCTTATTTTTGGATCACTCAGCCCAGTCGGTGTCCCTCATTTTTTTTTTTTTTTAGTGAATCGCTGCCTGCTTACATTTGAATGCCGTTCCCCCTCATTTGCATGCGTGGATCGGAGGATGATCGGGACAGAGGTTAGTGAATCGGGTCGAAGGGAAATGGGCCACAAAAGGGTCGCTAAGTGGTCGGAACTTGATCCGTAGGCTTAGTGAATCTAGCCCTAAAATCCGACAGTTCAGTAACTCAGGCCTAGATGCACTAAAGCCAGCGCTCCTCAAACGATCATCGCTTAGCCGGTTTTGACTGGTTTAGTGCCAATCAGATTTGCTGACCTGATGCAGAAAACGGCTCACCACGTGGTTTTCTCTGATCCGGCCATTAATATTTATATGCCATGTAAACTAGTAGAGCAATTGGTGCTCTAACATGGTTTCCCCAATGCACAAAAAAGTGATCACTTTTAGTGATACAAAAAAGTGACTGGTCCTTCCAATACAAAAATATTTATAACGTGCCCTACCTTATTTATTTTTTTTTTAATGGGCATAGATGTATATCTGCTCCATAAAAAAAAAAAAGCAGCACCCCTCCACTAATGACAGCCCTCCCTGACATCCCCCCAATAAACCAGCACTGGGGTGCAACCCCCCCTTGCACCAGTGAAAATCAGCAGGAGGGATGACCACTCCCCTCCTACCATCAGATGTTCCCTCCCCCCGCGTCATGTACCAACCCCCCATACCATCCCCTACCTTTCCTCCCAAAAAGGCAAGAGGAATGCCCACTCCCTCCTGCCACCAGTTGCTCCCCTGAACCCCTCCCCCAACCCGGGCCTTTGTCTGAAGAGAGCAGAAGAGAGGCTTGCTCCTTCCAGCTCCATGGCCTACAAATCCAAAATGGCGGGCCTTCCCTTCCTCAGCACATCATGCGATGCACAGAGAGGTTCCTAAGGCCTTGATTGGCTCAGACTCCTAAGGAGGGGCCTTAGGTGTATGAGCCAATCAAGGCCTTAGGCTCCTCCCTCTGTACCCCAGGAGGGGCCTTAAGCA
Organism: Geotrypetes seraphini; assembly: GCF_902459505.1. Classification (NCBI taxonomy): domain Eukaryota; kingdom Metazoa; phylum Chordata; class Amphibia; order Gymnophiona; family Dermophiidae; genus Geotrypetes; species Geotrypetes seraphini. The sequence continues at coordinate 8,757,496 of NC_047093.1, forward strand.
TCTGAGCTAGGCAGGGCCTTAGGCTCCTCCCTGTGCATCACATGATGCGCCAAGGGAAAGGCACACCATTTTGGACCAGTGGGCTTCGGAGCTAGAGGGACCGAGCCTCCCTACCCCCGGCTCTGTTCAGACAAAGGTACTGGGAGGGGGGGGGGGGGTTGAGGAGTGGGGGGAGGTTCAGGGGAGCATCTGGTGGCAGGAGGGAATGGGCATCCCTCCTGCTTTTTTTATTAGGTGGGGAAGGGGGGAGAGTAGAGGAGTGGTTTGGGGAGGGGACGGCACCTGGTGTGGGGGCAGCATCCGGTGGAACCAGTAGCTAACATAGTGATACTTCTAGATTTCCCAACTGAACATTGCTCCACAGACAGAAACAGCTTCACCTCTCCTTTCACCTTGGCACGACTGTTTCTGCTTGTATGTACAAGAGGGTATGGTTCTAAATAGCGTGGGAATGAAATTAGCTAGCACGGGGGCTTCAGAGTGTCCTTAATTATTAGCAAAGCACAAGGAATAATTCCTTATTTATATGACAGGGCGGGTCACCAGCCGATTCCATTTATCCAGCTTTGCTTTTATGTTGATCCGTACACACTCGTAGAACTGAGCAAAGGACGGCATGTCCGTGTGTGCGGCTGTGTAAACCCAGGGGCCGTGGAACTTCTCCTCCTCTCTTGCTTGTTTTATTTCTTGTAGGCTGGAGGGTTTTTTTTAGCCAGCTGTTCTGAAGAACTACAAATCCCAGAATGCAATGGAGCAAGAGTTTAAAAAAAAGGCTTCTAGACTATAACCCTGATCATCAAACAGCATTTCAAATTCAGGGAAAATAATTTTTCAGGTCGATGGCTTCCACTTTGCGGTAAACATGTTCTCTCCCCCCTCCCTTCCCTACATACTTGGAAAGTACACACAGGAGCCCAGGGGACTGGGGCTTGATTGTCCCCCTCTCTGCCCCAGACTGGTTATACTCACTGGGCCTTTGTTCATCAGGGCCATCTCGGTGGGCTGGTAGACACTACTGCGTAGTTGTCCATTATAGCCACTGTATGGCGAGACCGGCTTCTTGGCTGTGAAAAGAAGAATGCTGATCAGGCTTTGGGTCTGGGGAGAACGGAGACGTCACACCTTAAAGATTAGCAAAGCCCTTTACTGCTGGTATAATGTGAAACCCACAGTTTAGCACTTACCATATTTGTCGGCATATAGGACACCCCCCCCTTTTTTATACACATTTTTAAGAAAAAAAATTAATTTTCTACATTTTTTCACAAATTTCCATAATGATTGTACTAATTTTATAGTAATTTACGTCTACAAAAAATGTAACTAGGGAACACTGTAGTTAGGTACCTTTCAATCTTCATCCTTGAAACCCAGAAACAATGTGACGCGCGTGTACAGTGCGTACTTGCGAGACCTCGCAGCGTCCGAGAGAGAGCAGACACGACATGACGCGCGTGTACAGTGCGTACTTGCGAGACCTCGCAGCGTCCGAGAGAGAGCAGACACGACGTGACGCGCGTGTACAGTGCGTACTTGCGAGACCTGGCAGCGTCCGAGAGAGAGCAGACACGACGTGACGCGCGTGTACAGTGCGTACTTGCGAGACCTGGCAGCGTCCGAGAGAGAGCAGACACGACGTGACGCGCGTGTACAGTGCGTACTTGCGAGACCTCGCAGCGTCCGAGAGAGAGCAGACACGACATGACGCGCGTGTACAGTGCGTACTTGCGAGACCTCGCAGCGTCCGAGAGAGAGCAGACACGACATGACGCGCGTGTACAGTGCGTACTTGCGAGACCTCGCAGCGTCCGAGAGAGAGCAGACACGACATGACGCGCGTGTACAGTGCGTACTTGCAAGACCTCGCAGCATCCGAGAGAGAGCAGACACGACTTGACGGTATATTAATATACACCAGAAGTTTTAGACCGACTGACACTTCAACTCATAATTTTGATAACCAGCGCATAAGACGCACCTCATATTTTAAGCGTATTTTGAGGGAAAAAAAGTGCGTCCTATACGCGACAAATATGGTAATTAAACACAAGCTAACATTTACTGCTCAGGGTCTGATGTGTCTGCTGACTTTGAAGGGTTAAAAAATTAACAGTGCATTTTAATGCTGCTCTTTCTTTTCTCCTTACGACAATACAGATAAAAACACAATACAGTGCTGGAGGCGAGGATTATAGACGCTGTGGGCAATGGCGTAGCGAGGGCGTGTGGCACCCCTTCCCTTCTCTCCTCTCGTAGCTCTTTAATTTTCCCGGCATGAGCAGCATCACAAACCTGCTGCCCGCGTCATGTCGGGCTCTCCCTCCAACGTCACTTCCTAGGGGCGGGACCAGGAAGTGACATCAGAGAGAGCCAACACTGATGCAGGCAGCAAGTTCGTGATGCTGCTCACGCTGGGAAAATTAAAGAGTTATGAGGGAAGGGAAGGGGAACCCAGCAGTGGGGGGTCAGGAAGGAGCGGGGTGGGGGCAGAGAGGACGGATGCTGGCGCCCCCACCAAGACAATGCCTGGGGCGGACCATCCCCTCGCCTCTCCCCTTACTATAACCCGGACAAAGGGCTAGATTCACGAAGCAAACCGATCGTGTACCGATTGGTTTGTGACCAGATTTCCCTCCAGCCCAATTCACGAACCTCTCCTGCGATCCGCTTCTGATCCATGCATGAGGAGAAACGCATGCAAAGTAGACAGGGATGTGATTCACCAAAGAAATTTTTGAAACCAACTGGGCTGGCCGATCAACCCAAGAAGCAACTGCTGGGGACCAGTCGCAAACATATTTCCGACTCTCCAGCTCCATTAAAGCCCTGCTCTCTGCTGCCCCGAATCTCTTTTGCCTGCCGCCCCGAATCGCCGCCCTGCTGTTCTCCGGATCTCTCCTGCCCTTCCCCGCACTGTGAGCCTGTGGTTTTAACCCGTGGGCTCGCTGGGCTACAAAAGAGTAAAGTAAAAAAGGTTAAAAAAAAAAAAATCACAGCTCAGAGGGATCTTTTAGATATATGCGCAGACCATCTACAGATGATCTCCGCATGCATCAGCATCGCACACTAGCGATCCGTGTTGGCAGATGGGGGCGATCCTCCGATCGCCGTCATTTGAATATTGCTGGTTGGTGAATCCGTTGGACCTGCCCGGATCGGACACGGTCAGTCACAATTGGGCAGGTTAGTGAATCTAGCCCAAAGTGCTGGGTTTTGAAAAGCCTTCCGGGGAAATTGGATATCTGTTAACCCTACTCAAAAGGCTTCCCATGCAAATCAGTTTGTTGGATGTCCACCATAATCACGCTCCACCAGAGAGCCTAGAGAAGCAAAACCCTGTATTTAAAAGCAGCAGCTGCACCAAGGCTGACATTTACATATGTTTCTGCTACAAAAAGCATCCATGATGGATGGATCACTGTCAAAGTTAATAGGAATAGCCCGGTGGCTGATGAGATATTCTACGCACTAAGGGACCATCTCGTTCAAAGCAGCCCCTCTTTTTCTATCTCATTCATGCACTACGATTCTGAACGCACCTGCCCTACGAGGCCTCTAAATGAATCCGCACGCAGCTCTGCTTATCACCTTTCTAATAACCCCATGCTGCCATATAAAGCCCGAATCTTCAGCCAAACACAGGGACTCAAAACAGATTTTGAAGAATGGGGCAGGGGGGGCCTTATCAGAACCAAAACCTGATGCAGACTACTTAGCTTTAACAGAAGCCTTAGGTAGGGTAAAAACAGAGGCCCTGGCCTCCGAAGTGTGCAGGCTGGGATCCAGCTGGTACTGCTGTTTTGAGCAGATGTGTCTACTAAGAAAGACTAGGCAAACTCAGATGCATAAAAGTGTAGTTACTCACCTGTAGAGAACCTACGTTACAGGTAAGTAACTACACTGTCCTGGCCTTCAGGCTGGTCCTCACCCAGAGCTCAGCCAGCTCTCTCACCTCGAGTGTGACCAGGATGCTGTACGGAGATTTCATACAAGCAGCACTTGCAGAGCTGTGCGATGCGAAACCAGAATAGGGTCTGGTGGAAATAAACCAGGCAGAAGCAGAAGGTGCCTGAAGCAATGAGATCAGGAGCAAACACTTAATTACAAACTACTAGACACATCCAGGGCAGCCAGAAGTGGCAAGATAATGGCGAAGAACAAGGGCCCACATTTAAATATGTTTTCAAGTTTAGAAATCCATGAACCACAAGGGGAGGGGAGGTGCTCATGCCAGGGTTTATTCCAACAAAAGCAACTGAAAGTCATGAAGGTCTTTACTGCTACCAGTGATACCAAAATAACTTACAGTGACTGCCTTATACCCAAATAATCAGCACTGGCATCTAGGTTTACATTTAAAGACCACAAAGTCAACAGTCTTGAAATATTAACAGTTAGATTTTTTTGCCCCTTTCCCCAGAAGGTCGTGGGATATTGTGCAAATTATTTCCTATCGATACTTAAAAGGAAAAAGAGGGCACAGCTTTCATCTTATACCCCAGTGCGTTGTGGGAACAGAGGGCGCTGTTTTCATCTTATACCCCAGTGCATTATGGGAGTAAAAGAAAAGCTGGATGTGACGTGTACACGATCTACAGCCTTGTGCAGCTCCTTTTCTTTACATTAATAATAATAACAACAGTTTATATCCCGCAGGACTGTGAAGTTCTATGCGGTTTACAATGATTAAAAGATGTTACAGATTGAGTAGAATTAACAAAGTTAAGGGTTAGTGATTAACATTTCTAGGGATCAGTTATTGTGGAATAAGATTGTGCAGGTTAGTTGCCTAAATACTTCAGGAACAGATATGTTTTTAGGCGTTTCCTAAATTCCCCATAAGTAGTAGGCGTAAGCAATTGTTCCAGATCTTTACCCCATAATGTGGCCTGATGTGAGAAAAGATGTTGATGATGTCTTTTAAATTTATATCCTCTAAAATTCAAGTGTGAGCTTCTCTTATGTCTGTTTGTTGTGAAAGAGAAAAGGTCTGTTATATATTTAGGGGCCAAAAAACCTTAAAGCAAAAACATCCAAACTTGAACTTCACACACACCTCCATCGGCGCCAGTGTAGAAGTCGGTAGGAAGGTTTGATGTCTTTGTCGAAGCCTCCGCTGTGTGGCATTTTGGCATGCTGATGGCTCAGTAGAGAGTTCTTTTCTCATAAAATGATCCATGCTAAATAACTGAACTAGGACCAGACTAAGCTAGTTTAGACTAACAAGGCCACCTCTTACTACGCTGTGTCCCTACTGTATGGTTACACTAAAGGGGAGGGGGGGGGGGAACTGTCTGTGGCTCCCAAAGCGGTTTACTTATTATAGGCGAGTACTTATTTTTTTTACTTTGGACAGTGAAGGGTTAAGCGACTAGGCCAGAGTCTCAGGGAATTGAGGCCAGGTTGCCTATCCCCTGCACTAACCACTAGGCTACTCCTCCCACCAAGATCTCCAGCCCCAGCTACCCTCTCGACTCGTTAGAAGCCCCCCCCTAAAAAACTCTCTTCTTGTGTGTACCCTCCAATTACTGAAGAGCAGAAACTGTTTTCTCCAGCAATTAACACAACTCCTGTTTTACTGATATCCTAAAGGCAGCTGTTCAAAGAACCAGGTCCCGCCAAAGAAAATGCCAGGGACCAGGCCAGGACAGCCTCATTACCACACAGATGCAATACCTAGGACAGACTCGGGGCCCACTGCTTCCTGCTTCATCTCCAGGCCCCCTGTGGTGACCTCCTACCAGAAACGGAACGGGACGATTCAGCACAGGACATTTCATTGCTGCTGCGCTGAATCGTCCTCCCCGCCCCAGTGCTGAACTAAGAGGGAGCGAGGGAGGACCGCCCCCCACCCCCACCCCGGGTGCCATCTTGCCAGGGGTGTCAGTGCCTCTCCTCCTCTCCAAATACCTCTTGAGCAGCACCTCCCACCCCTTAGCTCCCTTCCGATGTCACTTCCTAGTCGAGGGACCAGGACGTCACGTCAGAGGGGAGCCAAGGCCGGCATGAGCAGGAGGTGAAGATGCTGAGCACACCGGCAAACTTTTCAAGAGGTGTGCGGGGGCGATAGAGTAAAGAAGCAGACATAGTTTTGGAGGGATATGGGGGCACTGCCCCCCCCTAAGGTCAGGTGCTGCTAAGATGCGGTGTAGGAAGATTCATCATGGCCGATTCAGCATCCAAACAGCAATACACATCCTCCCAAGTTTCTTCCTTTGCACTGCCTAACACAGTTGCAATACAACCAACATTATTCTCTCTCTTGTGACCTTTTTTTTCCCCAAACACAGCCCCACCCCCACCCACAGAGACAAAGTGCAAAACAAAAGGCAGAGACTGACCTGAGGAGGGTTCATCCATGGAGAAGGCCTTGTTTTCTACAAAAGTGCTCTGAGATTTCTGTTCCTTCAGGATCGTTTCATAGCCCACCCCTCTGGTTGGATACAGATCTTCTTCAAAAGACGGATCCGAACCTGGCTTGGTCAGCTGAGAAATCTCAGGGATGATGTAGAGGAAGATGAAGGTCCAAGCATTGGACACCAAGGCAATGGCCAAGGTTGGATCATCCCACTGTGGGTAGGTTCCCATTTGTTGGTTACCATAAACATATATAACAATCCAGACCACCCAAATGGCTATGGAGAGAGAAATGGTAAGGAAGATGAAGATACCGTGCTTTTTCCACTGTCGGTATCTTCCACACTGGGTTGGCCAAATGGAGATAAACGTTGCAAGAATGAGGCACAAGACGTAGATCAAAGCCATAACAAAGTCCATATTTTCAATGTTGCATGGATCTCCTCGAGTAGACGTACCATTCCTGACAATGGTGATTATTAACCACTCAGCGTTGATGATGACTTCCACCAAGCTGAGCCCCAGGGCCACAGCAAAGATCCACCAGCCCCTCGGACCCTTGTTCTTTCGCACCAAAAAATTCAAACTGAGGGTGTGGGCCCACAGGCAAGAGAAACAAATGCTGAACAGGACGCCAAAAAGAAACCTCCTAGAGGCACAGGTGGAGAAGTTCTTTTTCACAATGAAATCAAAGACTAAGCAAAAGAGTCCAAAAGTGCCCAGCAGAAAGAAAACCTGAGTCCCGACGAGGCTCTTTTTTCTGGAGTCCTGCACAAACGGTATGCTGGCAACCAAGACGATGACGAGGATGAAGGTAGAAACAATGCCTGCGCTGGTGATGGCTTCCAGCACGATTCCCCACGCTGCCAAGAGGTCGCACAGATTGTAATAAAGCGAGTTTAGTTCTGGACCACAGCCTGCAGGTACGGTGTCCGCCTGCGCCTCACCCAAGGCCGAAAGAGTTAGTAGAAGCCAGAGACACAGCAGCAGAATTTCTGGCTTTTCCATTTTGGATCTCGACCAAGGATTGAGTTGAATTTGTCACGGAGCCTAAAGCAAAACAGAAACTCATAACATACCTGAGAGAGTAAAGCGTTCTGTACAATGGAGGCCTGTTCTGCTACAGTGGACAGCACCGATTCCCCTGTAACGAGTCCCCAAACCCCACCAGTGTGACATGCTGAAAAAGACAGCGGCAACCCACCCTGGTCCCAGGACTGCTTACACACAGCGTTTCAAAATTTCAGCAAGCACTTCTATGAAACCGCCCACCCCCCCACCCTTTTTTTTTGTTCATGAGAAAATATTAGCATTAACATTTTTTTGCACTTAGCTGTTCCCACCATTATGAGTCTTATAAGCAGGGGGTGTTGCTGTGCCGATTGTTATCAGGAACCCGAGGGGAAGATTATTTTTTTAAACAGAGGCTTTAGAATTCACATAGCTCTTCTTATAGAGAATATGTCAAAGCGTGTTTAGACATAAAACAAACTCTGAGAAATTAGGAGAAAGTGCCAAAGATCTATTACAATCTCACCAGCACCGTGGCTTAATCAGGCTCGTCCAATATTCTAGAAGCTCAGAATGACGACCGCGGGCGTTATTCATAACTGAGACCCTTGAGAGTCAGGGCACACCAAAAAGCGCTACGGCCTAGATTCACTAAACTCAAAGATCTGGATCGCTGTTGGGCGATTCGTGGCCGATTTTTGCCGAGCGACGGATTCACTACAGATTCAGCACGCACAAATGATCCGATCGGACGCGCGCCCACAAGCGATCCCACGGATCCCTGTAGAGCGATCGAGACGCAGGCGCAGATTATCCTTGTTGGCTGTAGATGCGATCTGCGCATGCTCTTCGCACAAGCGAGGTCAAAATGAAGGGGGAGGGGTGGCTGCAGTTTATTTGCTGGCCCTACGAGTGGACATTTTAAAAGGAATCATTTCAATTTGTGCTGCCAGGTTATGGAACAGAACACGCTTTAAACCCGCGGGTTAAAACCCCAGGCTAGCATATATACAGACATTTACAGTTTCACATTTTTAATTTTGATGGTTGGGGTTGTAACCTCGATACTGGGATTTCAGGGCGGCAGAGAGCAGGAGAGTCGGCAAGGACAGTAAGCGGCTGGTCCTCAAAAGTCGCTTCATTTCGGATCGGCAAACCCAATCGGTGTTTCTTCTTCTGCTTAGTGAATCGAGGGCTTCCTACTTATGCGTGCCATTTCCCCTCATTTGCATGGGTGGATCGGATCAGGTGGGAGACTTAATCGGGCAGAAGGTTAGTGAATCGGGTCGGGGAACGATCGCAAACTGGTCGGGACACGATCGGTGAGTTCAGTGAATCTAGGGGGGCCTATGTGGCTACATCAGTTTCTGATAACAAGCGGTAGAATATGTCAGCACAGGATGCTAGAAGTGATTTAGTCGTAACGAGCGGTAATTAGAAGAGGTGCTGCCACTCCCCTCAGCTTGGGGGATCGCTCAGACAGGGAAGATAACGCCATTCCCTTCATTAGTCAGTTCAGGTATGCATGCAAAGATTTTGGGGCTCACCAGTTCCATCAACCTTGGCAGCCACAGCTCTGCTAATTAAGACCTTCCATATCCCCGACAAGAAATGCTGAACAAATGTAACAAAACTGCAAGCACCAGCCCCGGAGTGTGTTATCGTTCAGCCAGCTCAGCGGTTCTTAACCCTGTCCTGGGGGACCCCCCCCAGCCAGTCGGGCTTTCAGGATATCCCTAATGAATATGCATGAGTGAGATTTGCATATAATGGAGGCAAAAGGCATGCAAATGTGTCTTCTGCATATTCGTTAGGGATAGCCTGAAAACCCAACTGGCTGGGGGGGTCCACCAGGACATGGTCGAGAACCACCAAGTCAGATAAACAGCCTACCCAAGCGAGAAACACTTTTACAGAAAAGATTAATTTCCTGCAAACCTGTGCTTGGGCCAGAGCCAGTCAGTTTTCAGGCTGAGAGCAAAAACTGCATACATTGGAGATCCAGTACATTTATTTTATATGGCTTTAGCTCAGGCCAGCAGTGGCTAAGCTACAGCGGTATTCTCCTGGCTGATTTAATAACCTGTGCTATTAACATGTTACTGTAGAAAATGACACAGTGACAAAATTCATCACTGTCCCCATCCCCGCGGGAAACCATCTCCGTGTCATTCTTTAAGGAGAGAGGGACGATTCAGAGTACGAATGGGCCCAGCCACTGACCCTTAAGCCTTGCATTGAAGAATTGTGGTGTAGAAGGACTGAGGTTGAGATGGACACTAAAAAATGACACAGGAAGGTTTCCTGCTGTTATCCACAGTGATGGGGATGAGGACAAATTCTGTCCCCTTGTCATTCTCTACTTGGGACCTAGGTTGGCCACTGTTGGAAACAGGATTCTGGGCTTGATGGACCTTTGTTCTGTCCCGGTACAGCAATTCTTATGTGAGCCAAGTATAGGACAATCAAGCTATTGTGACATCACTGGTGAGTTTGGCTCTTAGGCATTGGTGGAATGAGGCATTATGACATCACAAGCTCAGCTCTGGAATGTTGCTACTATGTGGGGTCCTGCCAGGTAGAAAATTATACAGGGACAGAATTTGTCCCCGTCCCTGAGGTTAACTGTGGGAAACCATCCCCATGTTGTTTTTTAAGGAGGGAAGTATCAGAGTACGAATGGGCCCAGCCAGTGACCCTTAAGCCGTGCGTTGAAGAATAAGGACTGAGGTTGAGCTAGACACGAAAGAATGTCACAGGATTATTTCCCACGGTTATCTGCGGAGACGGGAACGGTGATGAATTTTCTCACTGTGTCATTTTCTATTACCATTTATTAATGCGAGTTCACATGCCATATTCCAGCAATTCCCAAACCTGTCCTAAGGAAACCCCAGACACTCCGGTGCTCAGGATCTCCTCAGTGAATATTGATGAGATTGATTTTCATACACGACCTCACTGGACAACCGCAAGACTCATGACGCCAGCGCAGAAGCTTCTCATGCATATTCATTGTGGAGGTCCTGAACTGATCTGGTTTGGGAAATCATTGCCATATTTAAATGTGAACTTCCTTACTGTCAATGGGTCTGTACAAAACTCGCTCCGCTTAGTACCCATACTGGAGGCAATGCAGGACGAAGCGACTTACCCACTGTCAAGAGTACGCCGAGCACCAGAAAACTGCAGGGCTGTGAGATTCCTAGTAGAGGACAGGTTGCTTCCCCCTTTTCATACGAATGCTTTGCAAGTTCCCGAATATGCAGGTTAGAGGCAGGCAGGGCTTTTTAGAGAACAACAACTACCCAGTTCTATAAACAGTTCAGGCAGATTATTTAGCCAGAGAAGTGTGTAACTTGTGTATAATTAAGGAAAGAGCCCAGTAGCAGATTTCATTTAAATAAAGCATCGTTTTCCCTAGAGGGACTTTTTTTCTGTGCGAGATCTGGGCTCGGATTGCTCCTATCACCCCCTACATTCCCAAAAGGCTCTGAACAAGGGTCAGACTGGAGAGCTCATCCCTAGAAATTTCTTCTTCTTTAGACCTGCGGGGTTTCAAAAGCACATGGACTAAAAGAAAAATCTTTGCTTTAGTTTTATGCTGGTCCAATAATAATAATTTATTCTTATATACTGGCTAGCCATCAAAGTTTGAGGTGGTTTATAGTAAGAAGTACCGGACAATCAGTAGAAAATTACAAATCGTCAGAAATACAATTAAGATTAAAATAAAACAATAAACTCTTAAGATATCAAAACCACCAGAGTCCCTTTTTTAAAATTTGGAAGCACTCAGTTCCCACACCTATTTTCAAAGGAGATCCCAGTGTTTTACCCAGTAGTTGTTTTTGGGCCCCTTTTCATACACTACTCGCAGCCATTAAAAAGATCAGCAGAGAAGAGATTACAGAGAAAGGGGTGTATTTATTCTCTTCCTAGGAGTTCTCTTATGGTACCATCGTCTGGAGGGTTGAGACAGTTCTTGTGTGAAAAGGGTTTTCAGGACTTGGGCCCAGAGATTGGCAGCTCTTATCTTGAGGGATTTCACGGCAGCCTTTCGTTTGGATTTAGAGGTGCCCTTTCTGTGGGTGGGGGGGGGATGCGCCTGCAGAGCTCTGGAACCTCTCCAGATTCTCTAAAAAGCAAATCATGTACCCAGAATGTCATAGTTCAGTCAAGGGGCAATATTTTCTACTAGAAAGAGAGTTTCAGAAAATAAGATTCCATATAAAGTTTTTGATGCTATTCCTGACCCTTGCAGGCGGCTAAGATTGGACTGGATTTATTTTTCTTGATTTACATAAGTAGTATGCGATGTACCAAAAAGAAAAGAAAAGATGTACATATCCAAATACAGCCTCATGTATAGTATAATTAAGATAGTGATGATGGGCCCATTGGCAACCACAGTTGAGTGACAACACTGAACAAACTATGGTTGTAGGGCAGGGGTAGGGAACTCCGGTCCTGGAGAACCGTATTCCAGTCGGGTTTTCAGGATTTCCCCAATGAATATGCATGAGATCTATTTACATGCACTGTTTTCAATGCATATTCATTGGGGAAAACCCAACTGGAATACGGCTCTCCAGGACCGGAGTTCCCTACCCCTGTTGTAGGGTCTGAGCACTTTACACAATTTCACAGTTGTCTGTTTATTTATTTATTGAATAATTTAAATCATTAAGAGCTGTGATAGTGGAAGGTGATTAGTTCTATTATTATATATTCGGATCTATATCCCTAGAAGTTGGGTATACATTAGTAGAATTACAGGGAACATATTGCACCCCCCTTTTAGTGGCCAATCGAGTCCTCCCCCTCTCTATTTTGGCTTTTCCTCGTCTTCTACATTCTCCAGCCCTTCATTTAATACATTTTAGGAGCTTAAGCCATTTTCTTCAAATGTATGTAGCATTTTTTTAATCCCAAAGATGCAAGGCAGGCAAAGAGAATGCAAAATGTTAGACAAAAGCTAGTGCTTCTGATTCCTATAGCGCTCCCACATGCACGCAGCGCTGTACAAATCCCAGCAAGCCCCACCAAGGCATGCAATGCACGTTAGAAACAGACTTTCTGAGCTCTATTGAGCTATTTCCATTCTTTCAAGAGTTCGAGCCTCCCTAAAACCGAGAAAGCCTCTGAATGAGTTTGCTGGCCAGGAACCAGAGAAGGCAACACGGATTTACTTTGGAACAACAAAAGGTGCTTGTTCCAATTTACATGAAAAGAAAACGTCCCTCTTCTATAGAAGAGAAATCGAAAAAGCTACAAGAGAGAAAAGTATTTTTCCCCCACTGCTAAGCCCGGACTACCACGACTCGCTTACCTGCTGGACGGGCTCCCAGGACTAGATCAGCCAGCAGAGACCGAGCCTTTGTGGAGCTGGAGCCGTGCTAGGAATCTGTGCTCTGCAAACCCCTTCCCTTCCCTTCCCCTCCCCTCCCAGAGGTGGAGCCTCCTCCTGTCATCACCTGCTATTAGAGAGACCAGAGGCAGCCCTTCCCCCTCCCCCCTCCCCGGAGAGGCTGAGCTGCCTGGGATTGCCAACACACAGATCACCTCCTTTCACTCTCGGAAACATTCCCATGCCACAGGAGCTGCTCCTAAGGGAAAAGCTTCTCTCACCTGGGCCATAAATTCCCAGTTCTGCTAGGCTGACGGTATTAGACCAGAGAAAACGCAAGTCTAAACTAACTCCAAGAAGTGTCCGGGTTCAAACTGTGCTCTCTGGCGTCCTGTGAATGCCCAGAAACGAAGATCAACAACTAAACCCAAACTCTTTCTCTCTCTCCAGTAGATATAAAAGGCAGCAGATTAGTGAATTTTCATGGAACTAACTTAAAACCTTTGGGAGCCGACACCCTTTTCCTCAGGCTTAAAGAAGTTGATGATGAACTTTATCTTTCTAGCATACAACTGATTTCTCCCATCACGGTCTTTTACTTTTTTTTTTGGGGGGGGGGTTGAATCTTCTTTGGACCTTTGCAATCAAAAGCGGGCAGTCTCTTTCCCTACACAGCTCCTTAGTCTGGCCACTAGGGGCTGTGAGTGCTGCTTCTGCACTAACCCTAGTGGAAAACCTGGACCTGGAATCAGACCCGAGCTCCTTGCCTAGCAGGATTTCCCCTTGCACTCCGTCGTCTCAGCACCTTTTAGCTCCAGACTGAGCTGGAGGGAATTATCTGGATGTTAACATAGTTGCCATCCCTTGTGCTGACAGAATTTCTTTGCAAAATATGTTCAAGGTTTTAACTATCCCCATTCCAAGGCCCATCCCATGTCTGTGTTGCTACAAACTGTGTTTCCCCGAAAATAAGACAATGTCTTATATTAATTTTGGGTCCAAAAAACGCACTAGGGCTTATTTTCGGGGGCTGTCTTATTTTTTTCATGTACAATGATCATCTCTCTCCTCCACCCCAATCCTCTTTCCTTTCTCTCCCCCACATCTTTCCTCCCCCTCTCACTCATCCCCTTGTGCCTTCCCTCTGCAGCATCTTTCTTTCCCTCCCTCCCATCCCCCCTGTGAAGCAGAACCCTTGAGCAGCATCTTTCTATCCCTCCCTCCCTCCAATCCCCCCTGCTCAGTAGAACCACGCCGACCTTCCCACCGTAAAACTGACTTACCTCCCGCCAAACAGCAGCGTCGGCAGCATTTTAAACAGGCTGCTTCGTGGCCTTCTCCGGCTGAGGCCTTCTCAGTGCCGCTTCGCTGATGACATCATCAGTGATGCAGCAGAGGGTAGAACCCGGCAGAAGAAGACCATGAAGTAGCCTGTTTAAAAAGCTGCCAACGCTACTGTTTGGAGGAAGCTATGTCGGTCTCGCGGTGGGTGGGTCGGTGGAGTTTGGATGGGAGGGAAAGATGCTGCGCGGGGGATGGGGAGCGTGGGGACATTCTGGAGGGGCTTCAAATGTGATCTAACTAGGTCTTATTCAAACGTTCAAATACTTGAAGGGTATTAACATAGAACAAAATCTTTTCCAGAGAAAGGAAAATGGTAAAACCAGAGGACATAATTTGAGGTTGAGGGGTGGTAGATTCAGGGGCAATGTTAGGAAATTCTACTTTACGGAGAGGGTGGTGGATGCCTGGAATGCGCTCCCGAGAGAGGTGGTGGAGAGTAAAACTGTGACTGAGTTCAAAGAAGCGAGGGATGAACACAGAGGATCTAGAATCAGAAAATAAGATTAAATATTGAACTAAGGCCAGTACTGGGCAGACTTGTACGGTCTGTGTCTGTGCATGGCCGTTTGGAGGAGGATGGGCAGGGGAGGACTTCAATGGCTGGGAGGGTGTAGATGGGCTGGAGTAAGTCTTAACAGAGATTTCGGCAGTTGGAACCCAAGCACAGTACCGGGTAAAGCTTTGGATTCTTGCCCAGAAATAGCTAAGAAGAAAAAAATTTAAAAAATTTAAATTGAATCAAGTTGGGCAGACTGGATGGACCATTTGGGTCTTTATCTGCTGTCATCTACTATGTTACTATGTTTTTATTTTCGGAGAAACACTGTGCCTGACCCTGTGAGCTGCCCCAGGGCCTCTCCAGTGGTCAGTGTGCTGGGTTGGGGGATTACAGAGAGCCACTAGGAGTGAGCTGAGCCACAAGCCTAGGCTTGCCTGCCTCCCTTATAAGGAGGGGGGAGGGGAGCTATGACATGCAGGAGATGAATGCATTACAATGGGGCTGAAAAGAGGAACTAATTGTCAGTTCAAGAGAATAACTCATCCCCCCCCCCAACATGCAGAAGCATTAATTTTAAATTCTTCTCTGCAATTTGTAATAATAATATATTTTTTTTAAATGAATGTATGCATCCTGTTTCCCTGAAAATAAGCCCTAGCATGATTTTTAAAGATACTCCTAATATAAGCCCTACACCCAAAATAAGCCCTAGTTAAGACTGACCCCCGAAGCCCACGACTCCATCCCTGACGCTAGTGCTGCCCGATTCGGTGAAAAAATCGGACTCGTCAATTCAGCAACCACCATCCTGGTGAGACCTGCCATAACTCCACTCCAAGGCCTCCTAAATCAGCAGTGGCGGCAGTGCTCTGAATGCAGCCTTCCCCGCCGGGGTTTTCCCTCTGCTGCATCACTGATGACATGAACAGGGAAGGCCCCAGCGGGGAAGGCCACCAAGCAACCTGTTCAGAGCACTGCCATTGCTGCTGTTTTTGGAGGCATTGGAGCGGAGGTTTGTCAGGCTCCTGGTGAGAGGGTCAGTGGGGTTCTGCTGCACAGGGGGATGGGAGGGAGGGATAGAAAGATGCTGCGCATGGGGGGGGGGGAGGAGATAAAGAAAAGAGGAAGAATTGGGGTGGAGGAGAGGAAGGGAGAGATTGTTGAACATGAAGAAAATAAGACATTCCCCCAAAATAAGCCCTAATGTGTTTTTATTACTCCAAAATTAATATAAGACACTGTCTTATTTTCGGGGAAACACCGTAGTAGGTCTTTCCTATTCAAAGTATATGGTATTCTATTTTCACTTGAATTATTTTATTATACGAGTTAATCTAATGTAAACTGCTAAATCTGGCAGCGTATCAAGTTTTATTGAACCTACATTGTAATTATTTACTGAAAGTACTCTTTGGGCTTCTGCTTTTCTTTGAGGCTGGAAACAAAATTGAGTTTACAAGGCAAAATCTCCCCAGGAAAAACAACACAGACAGTGAGCTATGTTGTCACTTCTGGAACACTTTCCAGACAGTATCACAATTTCCCTTTGAATTGTTCTATCTTGCTGCCATAACTTTTTTTTTTTTTTTTTTTTTTTGCTACTGCCCTTTCATTTTCCTTGACTCTTTCAGTCTTTACCCCTCTTTTCTTCCTTGTCACGGGCATCAAAAGCGACTGTGAGCAGTTTAGTGACACATTTGAAAGTCTGTTCCATAGTCAGGGTTCAAGTCATAAGCAAAATGTGCCAAATGCTTTAACTGCAGGAGAGATAGGAGGGCTAAAAAAGCCAAATCAGAACAAGGAACTTGCATTGCCACAAAATCAGCACCATTCAGAGGACAGGTCCCCCTTCTAGGATGACCCTTCACTGCCTCTCTCACCTCCCACACCTGGACCACTGTTTTCCATCTCCTCTGAGGATTCTCCTTAAAAGGACAACATTGACCAATTTTCACCTGCACACACTTCCTCTGACCAACCTTTCTCACCTATAGGTCCTCAAGAAACCATCTCATCATGACTTCCATATGATCCTTCACCTGAGACCCTACAACAGGACTTACCTCCAGAGATTCTTTCTGACCAAAATTACTCCAGAAGGCCACAAATATTCTTGCCATCTCCTAGGTTAATCCCAGGAATGAGAACATGAAACATGTAGACACACCACTGGTGGTTGCTCCCATTCCAAATCATAAGATCCCTTTGGACATCTGATCCCTCTAACCAGTTTGCTCACTTCAGCTCCTGGTCATAACAAAGTACAGCTGCCCCATCAGTCGGCTGTGGTTGAGTCTGCTCTAAAAAGAGCAAAGAGATCTCACACACACTCCAATGCTCCATCAAGTAGAGACCAACAAATAGACTCTGTAAGCAAAAGAGGTTTTTGGACAGCAAGAATCTCAGCCCACCAGTTTCAGCTTCTTCAGTGTGTCTATGTGGTCCTGGAAAAGACACAAAACACAGTTGCTATCCTCTCCAGCGAAGACAGGAACTTCCTCACGCCTCTCTTGCATGAATTGGGAGAGTGTATAAAGCACAATAGTCTGGCAAACACCCTGTGTACTGAAGGTAATTTCTTTGGAGACAAGGTTGGAATATCTTGCAATTCTGTTGCTGACTGTTGTGCCTTTGTACTGCTTGCCAGTGTTTGCAATTTTACTGTGTCATTTTGGACCCATGCTTGTTTGTCTTGTGGTCTCTTTAATAAAAATGATGTTCAAAAAAGAAAAAGGCAGTCAACATCATACTCCAGACCCTGTCTTTTGGTACTTAAGAATAGCCCTACTCGGTCAGACCAAATTCCCTTCTAGCCCATTATCGTAGTTCCACAGTGGCCAACCCAAGTCCTTTACGTCTAGGAAACCTCACTCCTACACGTCCCCAAAGCACTACTGCTAAAGTCAAAAGCAATATCATCCACACTAACAATAACCTTGGCACTCCTGTTAGGTACCTCAAGATAGAAACCAGCTACTTCTGGGTTGAAGTAATAGGAGTAGGAAGTAGGAGAATGTCTCTGATTTTTCCACACTGAATGGGACAACATCAATGGGTCTAGAAATTCATACATGAAGGATACTATACAAATTTCAACTATAGTCCTTCCCGCCACCCACCCAGGACACCAGCACTTTGCCGGTGTAAGGCCAAGGTCATAGCATCAATGCCTGGTGTGATGGTCCCATATCCTGCACTGGGAGCTGTGTCCAAGATGGCTGTTCTGAGTGGATTGCTTTGGTTTGGTCTCAAATTTGTAAATATTCCAAGCAAAGTTACACTTAATACGGGTGAAGTTCTACCAATAGAATTCTCTTCTAGAGTATTGGGAATCGTTTTAGATTCTTCTCTTTCTTCCCGTCATCAGGTAAATAATCTGATTGAGAAATGTTTTTTTAGTTTACGAACATTGAAAAATGTCCGCCCTTTATTTTACCAACACCATTTTGCAGTATTGGTCCAGTCAGTTATTTTAGCTCAGATAGACTATTGCAATTCTCTCTAGGTTGGTTTAAGTAAAGGAAATCAGAAAAGGTTACAATTAATACTGAACCCTGCGGCACAACTAATTTTTGGAAAGTCAAAATTTGAGCACGTTACTCTATTGTTTAAGAATTGACACTGGCTCCCGTTTCGTTACAGAGTTCAGTTTAAATGTGCTTGTTTATAAAATTATTCATGGATTGTTTGACTCTCTGATGCCCTTATCCTTAAGCTCTTCAAACATTTTGGGTTGTAGAACTACTCATATACACAAGTTATCTTTTCCTTCGGTCAGAGGTTCTTGATCAATCAGCAAAATTGCTTGGTCTTTTTCTTCTGTTGACTGCGCTATGGAATAACCTTCCTGTTCAGATATGATCATGTTTTTCCTTTCAGGTTTTCCATAAAATTTTAAAAACTACAATGTTTTTTCAGAATATAATTCCTAATGATCTATCTTAAAATCAACATATCTTTGTAAACATATTTTTATTATAAATCGAGTCGAGCCCTATATCTTTAGGGATGATCTGGTATATAAATCTAAGATTTAGATTAGATTAGATTTAGACACCCGTCAGCACCGTGTCCTGACTGTTACGGGATCTGTGCTAGGCAGAGGTGGAGTCAGTCAAGTTTAGAGGTGGGGCTCGAACCTCTGTCTTCACCTCTTTCTTTGTACTGGGAAGTGTCGCACACAGGATTTTCTGCGCAATTGTAGTCGTGGTGCCTGGCTATGTCAGCATGAGAGACAGTGATGGAGGGTTGTACAGTGCAAGGAGGGCATGCAGCGTTGGAGCAAACAATACTTGCTGGAGAGAGGTGGTAGAACCATGATGTTTCTCTTGGGTGAGGAGAATGTCAACAGCAAATTATATCTGTGTGGTAGATGTTATGTGGAAGTGTTTTCTTATTGATTTTGTTGGTTTTAATTTTATTATGGGTGTTTTTGTGACCTGCCTAAGTTGTAGGAGGGATAGATATTTTTAAAATAAATAAATGTCCTTGTCTAGAGAGTGTACAAGTTTTATTAGAAATCAAGTTTCAAGTTTATTAGAAATTTGATGAATCGCTTATACAAAATTTACTAAGCGAATTACATTAAAATACAAGATATGCATACAACATATAAATTAAAAAAATAACTACTCAGAAAAGGGGTTAGACGAACAGATCAACAGACAAAACTGAATGCGAAAGGAGTGAAGGGATAAAGTTACAAAATTAATAATTTTGAAAAGAAGGAAACAATAAAGGGAAAAAAACATCAGGAGGGGTATCTTTTTTATTTTTGATAAAAAGTCTACTGCACTGTAAATATTCCATTCAGAGGGTAAAAGCATCTTTAAACAAGAAGGTTTTTAAATTATTTTTAAAACGGCTAATGTCTTTTTCATCTCTTATATATTGGGGTAGAGAATTCCAGACTTGGGGGGCTACTATTGAAAATATATCATGTCGTCTAGTGCCAATCACTTTTAAAGAAGGGACTACCAGGAGACCTTGGGTCGTAGAACGAAGGGGCTCGGTATGTTGCTGGCATGATGGTCAGAGAGCCCCCCATCACAACTTCAGTGTTTTAGTGGCGAGTGTTGGAGCAGACAGCAGCCTGTGCAGTCATCGTAGGGATATTTTGGAGTTTAGATCTGGTGCCATCGACATGGTAAGCCAGTTCTTTTAAAATATGGCTCCTGCTTCTCTGGGCATGCAGAGACATGCAGCTGTATTTTGAACAGGCCATGATATCATGCTGTGGCTCCAAGCAGT
This sequence comes from Geotrypetes seraphini, assembly GCF_902459505.1. Taxonomy (NCBI): domain Eukaryota; kingdom Metazoa; phylum Chordata; class Amphibia; order Gymnophiona; family Dermophiidae; genus Geotrypetes; species Geotrypetes seraphini. The sequence goes on from NC_047093.1 coordinate 8,777,307, forward strand.
GGATACAACATTTGGTGTGTGCCACAGATGTATTGAGGACACTTTGTTTTTTTAAAATTCTTGTCCTCTGTCATGGTGAGAAATGGAGAGGTGAAGTAGTATAAGTGGATGAAGAGGACTGTCAAGGGACAGGCTTGGGAATCACTGCTCTAACTCCTAAGCCACTCCATGCTCTGGGTGGATTAGAATTGCATATCCTTCTCTCTGTGACTAGCTTTATGGGAGATTTATTACATTTCATTACATTAGAGATTTCTATTCTGCCATTGCCCTGCGGTTCAAGACAGATTACAAAAGAATTACAAAAAACGTATTACAAAAAGAAGATATCTGGTAATTTCTAGAGGAGATAAAGAGTGGATGAGGCTGCTTTGGGGAATTGGGAAGGTATTGGGAAGTGGTATTGTGAGTGGGAAGGAGCTAGTGGTATTAAGTCGTTTGCAGGAATTTCTTGAAAAGTAGAGTCTTTATTTCTTTTCTGAATGTTTGTAGTCTGGGGTCATAAGTAGTAGGTTGGAGATTTGGTTGTCAAGTTTTGCTGCTTGTGTGGCTAGGAGGCCATCATATAGTTTGTTCTGTTTGACTTCTTTGATAGGAGGGTGTGTGAATGGAGTGTGGGTTTTCCTATGTCTAGTTGATGTAGACATCAACTTTATTTACTGAAGAATAATGTAATTTTGTGTTATTTACAAATTTCTTTCATGAAGTTCCTATGAGGTATGTTTAGAGGGTGAGGTCTCATCTTCATGGACACCCAAATGTGGGTTACCACAGGGTTCCCCTTTGTCACCTATTCTGTTTAACATCTATATGACCTCATAAAAAAAAATTTTGCCTTTCGTCTGTAGAGACCATATTTACCTATGCGGATGATATTTTCATCCTATTGGAAGTTAAGCACGATCTTACCGATCTGGTTACTGCATCTCCAAGCTCCAGAGGTGGGCGAATTCCATCCAAATGATATTGAATGCCTCAAAAACCAAATTGCTTTGGATTGGGCCTAGACTAGAAATCTTTCCTGTCAATGTGGTATTGAAGTCAGGTATCTCATTACAACCTGATTTCACCTCTAGAGTCTTGGGTATTATTCTGTATTCTTCCCTTACTTTTAATGACCAGATAAACTCTTTGGCAAAGAAATGTTTTTTTTCAGTTTGCGTATGCTGAGAAAAGTTAGGTTACGATTCTACCAGGAACATCACTCATTATTGGTACAGTCCACCGTGCTTGCTCAGTTGGATTATTTGGGTATTAAACAGGGTAGTTTAGATCGACTCCAGTTGATACAGAATACAGCGGCTAAACTTATTTTTGGAAAGAGAAAATATGATCATGTATCCCCATTGTTGAGAAAGCTTCAACGGCTTCCAGTTTGTCATAGAATACAGTTCAAGTGTGCATGTGTTGTTTTTAAATTCCTCTCTGGAATATTCGATCCTTCAATCCCTCTTTGTTGGTATGCTATTATAGTAGATCCTGACACTCAAGGATTACAACAATCTATAAGTTATCATTTCCATCCTCTAAAGCAGTGTTCTTCAACCTTTTTACACCTATGGACCAGCAGAAATAAAAGAATTATTTTGTGGATCGGCATCAGTTCTTGGACCGGCGGTTGAAGAACACTGGGCTACGTCGTGGGCCAAATCCCGCCCTTCTCTACCCTATCTCCACCCCAGACCCCGCCCCCATAATAGTACTAATTGTAACACTATTTTTTCCATTCATTTTTCATAGATACACAATATAATCTTATTAACAACACATAATGGTTAACCACAAAATTAAACTACACAAAGTACACTGACAGCAGATGTAAATTCTCAAAATGGACATAATTCAATCACAAAATTCAAAAATAAAATCATTCCCCCCTACCTTTGTTGTCTCTGTCCCTCCATGCTATGCCTTACCTTCTGGCCTGCTCCCGCCTGGCCATTTTATGCTGCCCCTGGTGTTATCTTCAGGCCGGCTCCCTCTTCCTCACTGATGCAGTGCACAAAGCTGTGGGCAGCGGCTTCTTGAGCGTCTCATGCCTCATCTTGGAGCTTTCCTTCTGACGTTGCAATGTTGGAGAGAAGGGTTCCGGTTCAGGAGCAGGATGTGCGTAGGAGCCACGGCCCGTGGCTTTGTGCACTGCATCAGTGAGGAAGAGGGAGCTGGCTCGAAGATAACGCCGCATCGATCGCACCGTGGACCGGCGGTTGAAGAGCACTCTTTTGGGCCTGATGCATGTGCTGGCCCTGTGGACCAGTCGAAGAACACTGCTCTAAAGGACTTAAATGGGCCGGGAAGCTTAGTAAATCTAGGGCATTTAAATTGGGGGAAATTTCTAATAGACTCCCAGATTCTTTAAGGCTGTTAGGTCAGCTACATCAATTTTTAAAAAATTTTAAAACTTGGCTGTTTACGCAATAGTTATTCAAGATGACCAGCCGATGAACAGTAACTAAGTATATTCTACTTTTTAACCCTTGTAATATCTGTCTAATCTTAACTAATAGTATTTTTGATATATGGCCTGTAAACCGAATCAAGTTTCAAGTTTCTTTATTTTTGATATACCGTCTATCAAATACTGGGATTACCCAATCCGGAGAATTTTCCCAATCAATAATTGTTATTATATTCCGCAAAAGAAAATACAATCCGACCGGGAGGTGGACCATCTGGTAACAAGTGAAATAAACCTGACAGAGTTTTTGGAAGATACTCAGGATGTTATTCAGAATAGGTCCACCATGGTAATAACATAGATAAAATGCTAATAATGAAACTTTACTTTAAAAATAGGTTGACAAAATTTTGTGGAGATTTGGTAAGAATTTTTCCTGATGTCTCAAGAGCTACGCAATTAAGAAGGAAAGGATTTTTGAAATTAAGAACAAGAGTTCTAGCTCTTGAGGCATCTTTTTATCTAAAATTTCCATGCAAATGTCTTGTTAAATCACAAGACATTGAATATGTATTTTGGGATCCTATTCAACTGCAACAATTTCTAATAGCTTGAGAACAGAAATGAGTTTTCCTATTGTTTTAATGATTCATTACTGAGAAATTGGTGGATGTGATTCCCAATAGTAATTGAATGGTTAAGATTCATTATGAATCAAGAACCAATTCTTTGTTTTCCGTATTTTTGTTAGCTGGAAAGTTGCATGTCTCCCCACTATTTGTGGGCTTGAAAAGGAATGCTTGTGTTGTATAAATATTGTGAAAATTTGGTGTAAGAAACCTTTATCCTTGATATCTTTTGATATTGTAATCATTAAATTTATAAATAAAGAAAAAAAAAAAAAGAAACAATTAAAATAGGTAAATAAAAGCAATATTTTATCAAATATTAAAAATACTGGACAAATTCAGATTAACGTACATGAAAAGGGAGGGAAAGATTGTTTAAAATACATCGAAGTAAAATTAATAAAAAAAGGACGGTAAATGATTAGATTAGATTACACTTGTCTATTTTTATTTTTCTTGCTTTATTATGACTTATTTATTCTGCATGATGTATTTTTTCTATTTAGTTGAGAAATGTAAAAAAAAATAAAAAATGTTGCTAATTGCTATCATTTGGGAGTCTGCCAAGTACTTGTCACCTGGATTGGTCACTGTTGGGAACAGGAGACTGGGCTAGATGGACTTTTGGTCTGACCCAGTATAGCTATTATAGGACAGTCAAGTCATTGTGACATCATCGATGAGGCTGGCTCTTAGGCATTGGTGGAATGAGGCATTATGATGTCACAATACCAGTTCTGGAATGCTGCTACGCTTTCTGTTTTTGCCAGGTACTTGTGACCTGGATTGGCCACCGTTGGAAGCAGAAGATGGCGCTAGATGGACCATTGCTCTGACCCAGTATGGCTATGCCATCAAGCGACATCATCACCTTTGTGTGGCTGCTTTAACCTCCTCGTGCATGGAGAACACCAGTACCAATGAACAACCTTCCTCAGCAGGTTACTCCCAGGTTCATTCCCTATTGGTGACCCACTTAAACTTTGAAGTCTATTATGATGGCTTTCTCCTTCTCCAATTCTCTCTCCCTCTTTCTGTCCTTCCCTCTGTTCTTACTTTATCTCTGTTTCTCTTCAACTTCCTTTTTCAGATTCACAAACTTTTATTGATAGAACAATTCATAGAACTGGAGCATAACCTGATCACAGAAGAATGTCCTACTGGCTCTGACCAAAGGCCATCAAGCTAAGTTTCCCATTTCCAATAGTGGCTAATGTACACGGCACGGACCTGGTGGGAGGGACCTAATGGTTAATGCGGTGGACTGAAAATGAGGGAGGCAAGAGTTCAAATCCCACTGGTGCTCCTGGTGACTCTGGGCAAGTCACTTCATCCCCCATTGCTTCAGGTACAACCAAGATTGTAAGCCCTCTGGAACAGGGACCCAAATGTGTAACTCACCTTGATCTCAGAATTAGAAAGACAAGTAAATTAACTATAGAAAACACATGAAGTGGGTTTTTTTTCCTGTCATTTCCCTGTCACGGTGTCTTCATTTATGGGCTCTGTTAATTTGGATTTCAGAGTTTTCACAGCACATCCACTACATTCATTGACGCAGATGCCATTGTTTATTTTAAGGCAGGGCTTGTGGCTGGTTGCAGGGAAGGTAAGTTTACACAGCAGCTCTTAGGAGGATTAGCCCAGGCTCAAAGGCCTCTCAGTCCCTCCCTCATCCTGCACTTGGCTGCATCTATCAGATTCACTGTGCCTTTTTTTTTTTCTATTGCTTTAGCTAACTGGAACACTCTTCCTACTGTCATTCATGTTGAATTATCCTTTAAATCCATGCTTAAGACTGGCGTTGCCAACTGAATCCAGATCTGCCCAGTAGGGTTGATCTGATCCGGTCCAGTGAGTCACTGTTCCGGTTTCCCCATTGCATTCCCTTTGCAAAGCAAGGCTACGAGTCCCTCTACGCAATGGGGTGAAGCCAGGACTCAAGACACATCGTTTTGCCCTGGCCTATGATAGCTGCAGGCAAGACCTTCTCTTCTGGTTTGATTTGCCTTGTTATCTTTTGCTTGGAGATCATGTATTCTTCGTCATTGAGTTAATCTCTCTCCATCAAAAACTGGTAAACTGCAAAAATGAATTGATTAAGAAACCATAAAGGTTAAAAGCAGGAGAAATGTCCTTCCTGTTAGTAATCTTTGTGGTTTTCTGGTCAATTAATTTTTGCAGTTTTCTAGGAACAGGAAGAACATTTCTCCTTCCAAAGATAGATCCAAAGAATGTTCCTAAAAAAACTACAGACCATAACATATCTACCTATAGTCCACAAGTTGTTCATTGCGATAGATGCTAATAGAACAAGACAGCTGAGGTTGCTTTTTTACAGAAAAGATGGTAGATATGTGGAACAGTCTCCCAGAAAGGGTGGTGGAGACAGAGACTGTATCTGAATTCAAAAGGGCCTGGGATAGGCACGTGGGATCTCTCGGAGAGAGAAAGAGATAGTGGATGCTGCGGATGGGCCATTTGGCCTTTATCTGCCATCATGTTTCTATGTTTCTGTAACCATAAAGCTCTATGACCTCACAATGCAGGTGTAAAGAGCCTTGGCCTATAGGAAGAGGAGATGCAAATGTTAAGAGCCTTAGCGAATAGGGAGAGGAGGAGATAGTGAATGCTGCGGATGGGCCATTTGGCCTTTATCTGCCATCATGCTTCTATAATCAGAAAGTTCTATGACATCACAATGCAGGTGTAAAGAGCCTTAGCCAATAAGGAGAGGAGATGCAAATGTTAAGAGCCTTAGCCAATAGGGAGAGGAGGAGATAGTGGATGCTGCAGATGGGCCATTTGGCCTTTATCTGCCATCATGTTTCTATGTTTCTATAACCATAAAGCTCTATGACATCACAATGCAGGTGTAAAGAGCCTTGGCCTATAGGAAGAGGAGATGCAAATGTTAAGAGCCTTAGCCAATAGGGAGAGGAGGAGATAGTGAATGCTGCGGATGGGCCATTTGGCCTTTATCTGCCATCATGCTTCTATAATCAGAAAGTTCTATGACATCACAATGCAGGTGTAAAGAGCCTTAGCCAATAGGGAGAGGAGATGCAAATGTTAAGAGCCTTAGCCAATAGGGAGAGGAGGAGATAGTGGATGCTGCAGATGGGCCATTTGGCCTTTATCTGCCATCATGTTTCTATAACCATAAAGCTCTATGACCTCACAATGCAGGTGTAAAGAGCCTTGGCCTATAGGAAGAGGAGATGCAAATGTTAAGAGCCTTAGCCAATAGGGAGAGGAGGAGATAGTGGATGCTGCGGTTGGGCCATTTGGTCTTTATCTACCATCATGCTTCTATATTCAAAAATTCAAGAAACTATTGAAAATAACTTTGTTTGTGGAGGCATTCTCTTGACTGACCTTGTATTTTGATTGAAGATGTCTCAGATATGTTTGTTTACTTATTTGTATGATGATCGTTTGCATTTTTGTCAACCGCGTAGGTCTAGGCAGGTTAGACATTTTTGAAATAAATAAATATAGATTCCAATAACATCATGAAAAAGCAAAACAAAGGGAGCTTATGGCACCAAAGACCAGTTAATGCTAAATAAAGCCATCATGGTCAGATGTAAGAAAAGCAGAAATCTCTCATAGCACGGATTGATTATAAGAGACCAAAGAAAAAGCAACGCTGTGGAACCGATACAATAAAAACAATGCCGTTCAATAAAAGGCTTCACGATGCAAACCAATGGGTTAATCCACGAGTGTGGTCTGGACCCGACACGGTCCGTGTTTCGATAAACAATAGCCTTCTTCTGCGATCTTATCCAATTGTACACAACTTTTGAATATGCCACAAAACATACGAGAAACTGTGAACCAGAAGAAGGTTATTAGTAACCGAAACACGGACCGTGTCGGGTCCAGACCACATTCGTTGCTGTGTTTCATTGGTTTGCATCGTTTCGTCTGTGAAGACTTTAATTCCATTGTTTTTATTGCGAAGACTTTTACATCAAGAGCATCGGATCCACGGCTTTGCTTTTTTGTTTGATTATAAGAAAGCCTTTGACAGTGTCCTGAACTTCGAGATAATAAAAAGTCTTGAAAGGTACAAAATAAATCCCGGGTCGAGTGAGCAATTGAGTTTACAATGAAAATGTGACAAACACATTCAGATTGTCACGCCTACCATCCAGATCCAGTGAGGAAGATTTCAAGGAGACTCTCTGTCGCTGCTTTTGTTTTGGGTAACACTTGAAACCTCTGAATGCTCATTAATTCTTTGGGCCACAGATTCAGTCTTAATCCTAAAGATAACAATCTAACATCACACTTACTACCTGTAGATGACTTGAAGTTTTAAATTCCCCGTGATCAACATGTAGGGAATCATTTTATAAAGCGTGACTAGAGTGAAAATGCACATGGACGTTTCATGGTGCATACGTTTGCCTTAGGCATGTGCAAGGACACATGGGTTATGGGGGGGGGGGGGCTCCACACTTACACACATACCCCTGGATTCTATTTATTGTGACCAAATATGTACACGTTGCAGATGAATTGGATAACAAATCAATCAGTGCTGATAATTGCTGTTTAATAAGCAATTATTAGTGTTAATCATCACTAATTAGAATTTATGTGCACAATTTTTAAAGCATATTCTATAAAGTGTGTGTAAATTCTGGTGCACGGATATCAAAAGTGGGCGTGGCCAGGGGAGGAGGATGGGCAGATTGGGGCTTTCCTAAAGTTAGGGGCACTGTTACGAGGGGTTGCTGAAAAGTTCTCAGCCCAGCCAAGAAGAGAATGATGTGGAGCCATGAAACTTACAAGTTATTCCACACTTTTCTGGATACATTTCGCTTCTATGAGGCAAATGCATCTAGTAACAGGCCAAACTAGAGGGAAACCAAGCCATTGTGACATCACCGATGAGGTTGGCTCTTAGGCATTGGTGGAATGAGGTATTATGACATCACAATACGAAAAGTTCTCAGCCCAGCCAAGAAGAGAATGATGTGGAGCCAGGAAACTTACTTATTCCACACTTTTCTGGATACTTTTCGCTTCTATGAGGCAAATGCATTGAGTAAATGGGCCCAAGTAGAGGGAAACCAAGCCATTGTGACATCACCAATGAGGTTGGCTCTTAGGCATTGGTGGAATGAGGTATTATGACATCACAATACAAAAAGTTCTCAGCCCAACCAAGAAGAGAATGATGTGGAGTCAAGAAACTTGCAAGTTATTCCACACTTTTCTGGATACTTTTCGCTTCTATGAGGCAAATGCATCTAGTAAAGGGCCCAAGTAGAGGGAAACCAAGCCATTGTGACATCACCGATGAGGTTGGCTCTTAGGCATTGGTGGAATGAGGCATTATGACATCACAATACGAAAAGTTCTCAGCCCAACCAAGAAGAGAATGATGTGGAGCCATGAAACTTGCAAGTTATTCCACACTTTTCTGGATACTTTTCGCTTCTATGAGGCAAATGCATCTAGTAAAGGGCCCAAGTAGAGGGAAACCAAGCCATTGTGACATCACCGATGAGGTTGGCTCTTAGGCATTGGCGGAATGAGGCATTATGACATCACAATACGAGGGGCTGCTGAAAAATTCTCAGCCCAACCAAGAAGAGAATGATGTGGAGCCAGGAAACTTACAAGCTATTCCATAATTTTCGTTTAATTTCATATAATTGAAACAAAGTGTCAAGAAAAGTGTGGAATAACTTGTATGTTTCATGGCTCCACATGTTATAAAGTCCTTATATTGCTCTATGGTACGGCCGCACCTCAAATACTGTGTGCAATTCTGGCTGTCGTATCTCAAAAAAGATATAGCGGAATTAGAAAAGGTACAGAGAAGGGCGATAAAAATGATAAAAGGGATGGGTCGACTTCCCTATGAGGAGAGGCTAAAGTGGCCAGGGCTCTTCAGCTTGGAGAAGAGACGGCTCAGGGGTGATATGATAGAGGTCAATAAAATAATGAGTGGAGTGGAAAGGGTAGATGTGAATCGCTTGTTCGCTCGTTCCAAAAATGCTAGGACTAGGGGAAATGCGATGAAGCCACTAAGTAGTAGATTTAAAACAAACTGGAGAAAATATTTCTTATATATAACATGTAATTAAACTCTGGAATTCGCTGCCGGAGAATGTGGTGAAATCAGTTAGCTTAGCAGGGTTTAAAAAAGGTTTTGATCATTTCCTATTATTGCGATGGCTTGGGGAAATCCACTGCTTATTCCTAGGATACGCAGCATAAAATCTGTTTTATTACTTGGGATCTCGCTGGGTACTTGGGACCTGGGTTGGTCGCTAATGGAAACAGGATACTGGGCTTGATGGACTTTTGGTCTGCCCCACTATAGCAATCCTAATGTGAGCCAAGTATGGGATAGTCAAGCCATTGTGACATCACTGCTGAGGTTGGCTCATAGGCACTGGTGGAATGAGGCATTATGACATCACAGTCTCAGCTCTGGAATGTTGCTACTCTTTGGGTTTCTGCCTGGTACTTGGGACCTGTAGGGCAATTCTTATGTTATCAGTAAAGAACATTAGAGAAGATTATGATTAATAGTGAAAAATGTTTTAACATCACAGAGTCAGATTCCAGCTATCGATCAGTTGTGAATTCCCATAATCTCAGTGCATTTGAGTCAGTGTCAACTCACTGTGACCCTCTGGAAAGTTGCTCTCAATTGTTTGGTCTTGAGTCCAGTGGCTAATCATTGATAGAGTGGCCACCCTAGCCATTGTTATTGTATCAATAAATCACATTACTGCTCTTCCTTTTTTGCGTTGACCTTCGACTTTGTCAAGCTCGATCTCTTTCTCTAATGACTTTTCTCTTTGCTCGATGTGTCTGAAGCATGAAAGTCAAAGTTTTGTCATTTGAGTGACTAAGAAAAGCTTAGTTTTGATCTCCTCCAGTTCTGATTGACTTGTTCTTCAGCAGTCCATGGTCTTCTCCAACACCATAATTTGAAGGCATTAATGTTGTTCTTGCTTTGCATCTTCACTGTCTAGCTTTCACGTTTATATATGTTATTGAACTACAAGCCATAGTAGAGATACACAGGTTCATTTCTCACTGCAGTTTCTTGTGTCTCTGGGCAAGTCACTTGACCCTCCGTTGCCCCAGGTATAGAAACATAGAAACATAGAAAGATGATGGCAGATAAGGGCTACAGCCCATCAAGTCTGCCCACACTATTTACCCACCCTCTTAAGTCTACTGACCCCCTAAAGTATAATTGTATAATTGTAATTGTACTGTCACTCTACTGACCTGCTCATTCAAGTCCATACCCTAGTGACCCTATCCCTTGGCATGACCCTCGTAGGGATCCCACATAGGTATCCCATTTGTTCTTGAAGTCTGGGATGCTGCGTGCCTCGACCACCTGCACTGGAAGCTTGTTCCAACGCTCAATCACTCTCTCCGTGAAGAAGTACTTCCTGGCGTCTCCACGAAACTTCCCTCCCCTGAGTTTGAGCGGATGTCCTCTTGTGGTCGAGGGTCCCTTGAGAAGAAAGACATCATCTTCCACCTCGACCCGTCCTGTGATGTATTTAAATGTCTCAATCATGTCTCCCCTTTCCCTAAGCTCTTCGAGAGTGTAGAGCTGCAATTTGCTCAGTCTTTCTTCGTACGGGAGACCCTTTAGCCCCGAGACCATCCTGGTGGCCATCCGCTGAACCGATTCAATTCTGAGCACATCCTTACGGTAGTGTGGCCTCCAGAATTGCACACAGTATTCCAGATGAGGTCTCACCATGGCTCTGTACAATGGCATTATGACTTCAGGTTTCCTGTTGACGAAGCTTCTCTTGATACAACCTATCATCTGCCGTGCTTTAGATGAAGCCTTCTCCACTTGAGTGGCTGCTTCCATGTCAGCACTGATGATTACTCCTAAGTCTCGTTCTGCCGTAGTCCTGGCTAAAGTTTCTCCATTCAGGGTGTAAGTTCTGCAAGGATTTCCGTTACCGAGATGCATGACCTTACATTTCTTGGCGTTGAAGCCCAGCTGCCAGATCAAGGACCAACTTTCTAAAGTATGCAGGTCTTGCTCCATAGCATCCGGTAGATTATAGCCGTTTACTATATTGCATAGTTTGGCGTCATCAGCGAATAAGGTTACCTTGCCTTGAAGCCCTTGAGTCAGATCCCCAATGAATATGTTGAAGAGGAGTGGGCCCAGGACTGAACCCTGTGGCACTCCGCTAGTCACCTCCGACATTTTAGAGAGGGTACCGTTAACCACCACCCTCTGAAGTCTGCCACTAAGCCAATCTTTAACCCATGCAGTTAGAGTCTCTCCTAATCCCATCGATTTCATCTTGTTCAGCAGCCTGCGGTGTGGGACGCTGTCAAACGCTTTGCTGAAGTCCAGGTACACGACGTCCAAGGACTCTCTTGAGTCCAGTCTTCTTGTTACCCAGTCAAAGAAGCTGATTAGATTGGACTGACATGACCTACCCTTGGTGAATCCATGTTGGCTGGGATCCCGGAGATTTCCCTCGTTCAGGATCGTATCTAATTTATACTTAATTAGTGTTTCCATGAGTTTACACACTATTGAGGTGAGGCTTACCGGTCTATAGTTCGCAGCCTCTGCCTTGCAACCCTTTTTATGCAGAGGAACGACGTTGGCTGTTTTCCAGTCCAACGGAACTATCCCCGTACTTAGTGAGAGATTGAAGAGCACTGCCAACGGTTCCGCCAGAACATCTCTCAATTCTCTGAGCACTCTTGGGTGTAAATTGTCCGGTCCCATGGCCTTGTTTACCTTTAGTCTTGCCAGTAGTTAGATTGTGAGTCCACTAGGGAAAGTACCTGCATTTAATAAATGTAAAACCGCTTTGATTGTACCACAGAAAGGTGGGATATGAATACCTATTTCTGCACCATAAATACAAAGGAAAAAACACAACCCCACGGGAAATGGGGAAGGGACACAGGTCAAACCACGGTGTGGACAAATACGTTTATTTAAAGTGTCAAATTTCAGTTAAAATTATACACGTATATAAATAAATAAAACAAAACGTGGCAGGCATGTAAAGTCCTTTGTAAGAAAACATATACTGAACCCCAACATGGTCCCTGTTTTGGCCACAGAGGCCTTCCTCAGGGGTGTAAAAAGTATCCCAGTAGATGGCACCAAATGACATAAAATCAAGCAAAAAAATGAGGTTACTTGCGGTAAGTATCACGAGGTTCCTGCCGCCTGGCACATTGTTAAAAACAGAGATTCCTGTTTATTGCAGCGTCATTCTGAGATTGCGTTTGTTTCTAATAATGTGCCATAAGCAATTATTAGTGTTAATCATCACTAATTAGAATTTAGAACATAAGAACATAAGAACATAAGAACTGCCATCTCCGGATCAGACCTTCGGTCCATCAAGTCCGGCGATCCGCACACGCGGAGGCCCCGCCAGGTGTACACCTGGCGTAATTTATAGTCCACCATATCTTTATATGCCTCTCTTAAGGAGATATGCATCTAGTTTGCTCTTGAAGCCTAGGACGGTCGATTCCGCAATAATCTCCTCTGGGAGGGCATTCCAGGTGTCAACCACTCTCTGAGTGAAGCAGAACTTCCTGACATTAGTCCTGAACCTGTCCCCCCTTAGCTTCATTACATGTCCTCTAGTCCGTGTCAAATTGGACAGTGTAAATAATCTTCTCTGCTCTATTTTGTCGATTCCTTTCAGTATTTTGAAGGTCTCGATCATATCCCCACGCATTCTCCTTTTCTCAAGGGAGAACAATCCTAGTGTTATAAGTCTATCCTCATATTCCAGTCTCTCCATACCCTTCACCAGTTTTGTTGCTCGTCTCTGCACCCTCTCCAGCAGTTTTATATCCTTCTTTAGGTAGGGAGACCAATGTTGGATGCAGTATTCCAAGTGTGGTCTGACCATTGCCCTATAAAGCGGCATTATAACTTTCTCCGATCTACTCGAGATTCCTTTCTTTATCATGCCCAACATTCTATTTGCCTTCTTTGCCGCTGCCGCGCATTGTGCCGACGGCTTCAGGGTCCTATCTATCAGTACACCCAGGTCCCTTTCTTGTTCACTCTTCCCCAGAGTTGCACCTGACATTGTATACTCGTATTCCTTATTTTTATTGCCTAAATGCATTACCTTGCATTTCTCCACATTGAACTTCATCTGCCATTTCTCCGCCCATGTTTCTAACCGACACAAGTCGCTCTGGAGTTTCTCTCTATCCTCCTGCGATCTGATTGCCCGGCATAGTTTTGTATCGTCTGCAAACTTGATGATCTCACTGGATGTTCCTTCCTCCAGGTCATTGATATAAATATTAAAAAGGATCGGCCCAAGTACCGAGCCCTGGGGTACACCACTAGTCACTTTCTCCCAGTCGGAGAACTTCCCATTTATGCCCACTCTCTGCTTTCGGTTTTCCAGCCATTTGCCTATCCATCTTTGTATATCTCCCTCTATGCCATGGCTTTGTAGTTTCCTGAGAAGTCTTTCGTGTGGAACTTTGTCGAACGCTTTCTGGAAGTCCAAGTATATTATGTCCACAGGCTTCCCACTATCAATTTGCTCGTTTACGGTCTCAAAAAATTGGAGTAAATTCGTCAAACATGATTTCCCTTTCCTGAATCCATGTTGACTGGGTTTCATCAAGTCGTGTGCGTCCAAGTGCCGGACTATGCTATCCTTGATCAGTGCTTCGACCATCTTGCCGGGGACCGACGTAAGACTCACAGGCCTATAGGTGCCCGGTTCCCCTCTCGATCCTTTTTTGAAAATTGGCGTGACGTTCGCTATCCTCCAGTCGTCCGGTATCTGTCCAGTTCTGATTGTCAGGTTTGCAAGTTTGTGCAATAACTCTCCGATTTCAACCTTCAATTCCTTTAAGACTCTCGGGTGAATTCCATCCGGTCCAGGGGATTTGTCACTTTTAAGTTTGTCGATCTGATAGTATATCTGGTCTAAGTCCACTTCAACTGTGGTGAGGCTGTTCTCTATTTCTCCTGGAAACACTTTCTCTGCTTCAGGTATTGTTGAGGTGTCCTCCTTCGTAAAGACGGACGCAAAGAAGGAATTTAGTTTGTCTGCGATTTGTTTATCTTCCTTGATGTACCCTTTTCTTCCCTGGTCATCCAGGGGTCCCACTGCCTCTCTTGCAGGTTTTTTCCCTTTCACGTATCTAAAGAAGGGCTTGAAGTTTTTGGCCTCCTGGGCTATTTTTTCCTCATATTCCTGTTTGGCATCCCTCACCGCCTTGTGACATTTCTTCTGATCATCTTTATGTTTGTTCCAGGCTTCGGTTGTCTTTATGCATTTCCATTTTTTGAAAGAGTCCTTCTTTTCTTTTATGGCTTCCTTCACCTGTATGGTAAGCCATGCCGGTTCTCTTTTGCTCTTTGTTCTCCGATCTTTGGAAATCCTCGGAATGTAGAGATCTTGTGCTTCTGTGATAGTATTTTTCAGTAGGGACCATGCCTGATCTACCGTTTCAAGTTTGTCCACCATCTTCTCTAGTCGTTTTTCTACCATGGCCCTCATGCGATCGTATTTACCCTTTTTAAAGTTTAAGGTGGTGGTTAAGGTTTTGGCATGTTTCCCTTTCCCGATGTCAAGTTTAAAGTTGATTACATTGTGATCACTCGTTCCCAGTGGAACCACGACTTCCACTTCTGTTATCGGTCCCGTGAGGCCATTTAGGACCAAGTCCAAGGTGGCGTTGCCTCTTGTCGGCTCTTTTACCATTTGTTCCAGGAAGCAATCCCCTAGCATCTCCAGGAACTTGGCCTCCTTGCCGCAGTTGGAGGTTGCTAGTTTCCAGTCTATCCCTGGGAAATTGAAGTCTCCCAATATAATTACATTGCCTGTCTTGCATTCTTGTTTGATTTCCTCCATCATTTCTGAGTCAGTGCACAATTTTATGTGCACAATTTTCTAAACATATTCTATAAAGTGATGTGCACAAATTCTGGTGCACGGATATCAAAAATAGGCGTGGCCAGGGAAGGAGGATGGGCAGATTGGGGCTTTCCTAAAGTTAGGGGCACTGTTACAAGGGGTTGCTGAAAAGTTCTCAGCCCAGCCAAGAAGAGAAAAATGTGGAGCCATGAAACTTGCAAGTTATTCCACACTTTTCTGGATACTTTTCGCTTCTATGAGGCAAATGCATCTAGTAACGGGCCAAACTAGAGGGAAACCAAGCCATTGTGACATCACTGATGAGGTTGCTCTTAGGCATTGGTGGAATGAGGTATTATGACATCACAATACGAAAAGTTCTCAGCCCAGCCAAGAAGAGGATGATGTGGAGCCATGAAACTTACAAATTATTCCACACTTTTCTTGACACTTTTCACTTCTATGAGGCAAATGCATCGAGTAAATGGGCCCAAGTAGAGGGAAACAAAAAAAAAAGAAAAGAAAAAAGAAATATATATCGATCTTATGGAAGCTTTGCACCATCAAAAAATTCTTTGATGAATTATCTTTCCATTTACTGGTGCAAACATCTATACTGAGTACTTTGGATTACTGTAATATCATTTACTTGGGGGCTTATAAAAAAATTAAGACTAATCCAGAATACCGCAATTCATTTGATCTTTGGTTAAAAAAAATGGGAACATATTCCCCCATATTACCAAAAACTCCACTGGTTGCCTAGAATCTAGAATTCTTTTTAAATTTGCCTGCATTAGTTATAAAACAGTCTACCTCGCCTCCCAGTTCCTCCTGAACTGTTCCAACACAAGCACTCGTAGAAAAACTTTATTTAACTATCCCTCCCTGAAATCATGCCAATATAAGAAGTTTCTTGATAGGGAAAGTAGGGAAACGTCATAAACCTGACCCACCGTCTCCGAAAAAATCAGCGGAAGACACCAGCGTGGACGACAGTCCTCAGGCTATAATGGCGGAGCTTCGGGCTTTACGATCCCTGATTACGACTATGGGGACAGATGTTACAGAAATAAAATCTGAAATCGCCGACTTAAGAGAGGATGTTACTCAATTCCAACAAAGATTGCAGTCAGTCGAGGATAAACAATCGGCCATTAAAGACATGCAACTTCAACTTAAAAAAATTCCTGTGCTGGAACGCGAACTTGCGCTCACGTCGAAATAATCTAAGAATCTTGGGAATACCTGAAGGTACAGAGTCTAATGACATGGTTTGCATACCTGGAAACATTCATACCAAAAATTCTTGATCACCACTTTGATAAACCATTGGAAATCGATAGAGCGCACGGAGTTCCCTCCCATAAGCTAACCAACTCGCGCTACCCGCGACCGATTGTTTTTCGACTGCTACGCTTCAGCCAAATTCCTGCAATAATGGCGAGAGCGAAGGTAAAATCTCCGCTGAAGCTAGATGGCTATAATATCCTCTTCGTACCCGACTTAGGTAAGAAAACGGCCCAAATTCGCAAGCAATTATTAGCTTACCGTCCCAAGCTGAAGGAACTCAACGCCAAATACGGCTTGATGTACCCTGCGAGGATGAGGGTGACTCTTCACAACTCGACTAAGGATTTTACAGACCCAGCGGCGTTAGCAGATTTTATCAAAGAGAAGAGTCCTTCTACTATAGATGTGATGTGAAATCCCACGTGCTGCTTTCGACTGAAGTGCTGGTATACTATAACTTCCTGACAGTGTTCCTATTCTCTGCTCTGATATGTCGATTGCTTCCTGAACTGCTATGATAATTGGTCTCTTTCACTGACTGCGAACTCATTTCTTCATTTTACGCCTCACCTCATATTATTTTTATTATGAGTTTTACCATGTATGCTGAGAAAATGGCGCCTGCCTGTCGAAGTGAGATCTCACCACGTGGCGTATGGCGCGAACATCGCCTCGCCAGCTAGAAACCGCTTCAATACGCCTGAAGATCTTTGGCGGCTCCGACTGCTCGCTGTTTTAATTGGATTTGGTTATCCTCATCTACGATGGCTCCTATTTCTCCAAGCTATAACTTATAACTTTTGTTCCCTATATATAACTGTGTCTCTTCGATACGATTTATATACTCAAATGACCGTTTAATCATATCTTTTGTTTATCCTGTTGTCTATTGCTTTCTCGTGATCTTTTGCCTAGAGTAATCATTTCTTTAAACGATATGTCTGCATAGTTGATGGATGTCATAAGTTTATTCTATCGTCTTTGCATTCTTTCTAGATACCTTACAGGACTCTCCTATACAATGTTTATGGTGATCGTTCTTCCTTCCAAATAGACGGATGTCTTAAGGTTATTCTGTTTATATTGGAGTCCCTATTTACCCTCTATTATTTATCTCTCACTTTATTCTTGATTTATATGTGTAGTATACTTGTCTATTTGTGTTCTCCTTTCTGCTAATACTGTGTTCTATTACCTTATTCTTTGGTATATGTATACTGGTAATAGATAGATGTCATTTGTTTATTCTATCTATTTGCTCTCTAACTCTGTTTAGTATACTATGATGGTTTCTAACCTTATATGTTTTCTTGTCTGTCTATACGCCTAACGAGTTATATTGTGTAACTTCATACTTGTTACTATCATAGGTTCCATTTGTCACTCAGTTCTTCTATTTTCATACCACATGCATTTCTGCTCAGAATGGATAGATGTTATTTGCTCTTCTGTCTGTTTGAAATAATCTCACTTATATCTGTTGCTCTCCCTGCTATCTTGCTGAACTCTCATATAATATAAGTTGTTTATTGGGGGTTCTAGCTGTTCATTATAGATAGACGTCATATGTTTATTCTATCTATTATGCAACCCATATACCCTACATGCAATGATACTGGTTAAGGTTCTGCTTGTGTGTATTACCTTTACTACTACATTACTTGATATTTGCACTGTCCACCTGTGGTGGACGGTTGCTGTATGCTCTTGCATCTGAATAATTCATCATTATTTTTCGTCTTATTTTAATTTGCTTACCACTAACTAAATTTTATGCTTTCAAGTTGATGGATGTCATATGCTTATTCTATCTCTTGACCTCCCTTTGTATTTTACCTTTGTTTATTATGCAATACTTACAGGACTAAATAATTGTTTAATTGATGGATGTCATATGCTTATTCCAGATATTTGCCATAACATTATTGAGTTATCTTTTACTAACTGATCAATGTTTATGCCTTGTGCAGTTCTCCACTCTTTTACACTATTCATGTGTTCATATCAAAATCACTTTCATTTGTTACTGCCCTATCTTTTCATGGTATATACCACAGCAAATATATGCTTAAGACAGACGGATGTCATTTGTTTATTCTACCTGTCTTATAACACTGTGGTACACTACCTGTACTTTTTGTTAGTCACTAAACTATTTCTCTTCCTTTTAGGTGTGAATGATCTGACACTTACAATATTACTCACTTTTAATTTACTGCTGAATTACAAACTCCTACCCTATTGTGCAAAATATATCTCAGTATAGTTTGGTTTTGCAGACCTATTGCTTATTAATATATCCTATTGCAGATGCATCCTTAAATAGATAGATGTCATTTGCTTATTCTATCTGTTTTGGGAAATTGATATTGGAGGTGAGTGATATATCACTTTGATAGATGTTATATGTTTCTTCTATCTGGGTGATACTCTTCAGTATTACTCACTTCCTACACACACATATTTTTACTTCCTTTCAGCTTTTTATTACTTTATTATTGGCTTGCAGGCTTCTACTCTACTATACACATTATATTTTAATATGGTATACTCTTGTGGTCTTAATGTCTTCTAGCGTATTCAATAGTAGATCTCTGTTTTAAATGAATGTTGCTGTCTGATTCTTTTTCGCAGTATGTGAACATGTTGTATCTTACCTGATGACGGTTATTGCTCCTTGGTAGTTATTGTCCTCTATATCTCCCTTACTTGATATGCATAATATATCGCTTCGATAGTGGTTATATGCTTCTTCTATTTAATAGACACTCTACCAATACTACCGGCTTGGATACACACATACAGTACTACTCTCTAATAGATTGGTATTGCTTGAATTGCAGTTCACTACTCATCAACATGACTGATGTCAGATATAGGATCACTGTTACTCTCAATATAATTAATTGGTGATGTTAATTTTCCATTGCAATATATGTGCTGCTTCTTACCTGCTTGCTTCCCACTGAGAAATTAATACCATATCTCTGTCTGTTTAGTTCCGGAAGACGAGATATGGTATATTGGTACAGACGTGTTTTCCTATTGTATTTTGTTTCTCATGAGTGGAGATGTCGGTTGGTCCGCGGGAGCAGCAGCAGATTAAATGACACATTCTACTAAATCCATGGCGTTGAAACGACTATCTTTAAATGTGAAAGGTTTCAATAATCCAATCAAAAGAAAAAAAATTCTTACTTATGTATCACGTAAAACACCAGATATTGTTTTATTTCAGGAAACCCATCTTTCGGCAGCAGAAAGTCTAAAATTGAAGACTAATTGGTCCACTACAGTGTTTCACTCCCCAGCTAACAAGAGGAAGCACGGTACAGCCATTCTGATTAGAAATAGTCCTGATTTGAAAATACTAGATCATAAAAATGATACAGAGGGTAGATGGAATATGCTAACAATTCACTCACATGATAATACTATTACTATATTCAATGTCTATGCTCCTAATATTGACGATCCATTATTCTTTGATAATCTCACGGCCTCAGCGCTTGCTGAAAATTCACAGAACTATATTATAGCAGGTGATTTCAATTTAGTGCTTGAACCTTCTCTTGATAGGAAATCCACTGTACCCTATAGGATAACGAAAACCTGGCACAGTTTACATAACATGCTATCTCAATTAGATTTGTTGGACTCATGGAGATTCTTACATCGCCCTAACTCTCAATTCTCCTTTTACTCACCACCTCACAATTCGTACTCTCGCCTGGATTATTTCTTCATTAGTAAGAAACTATCAAATAACATATCCACTGCAACGATTAACGAGATTTCGATCTCTGACCATGCGGCCATAGAGCTTCATCTGGATAATATTAGAACACACTCTGTACAACATTCGTGGCGATTCAATAATACATTATTAGAGGACCCCCAATTTGTTATTCACATAGAAGCTGCACTGCGTGAATACTTTCCATTAAACTCACCTGAATGTTCAAATAAGGCCATTTTATGGGATGCGTGTAAAGCATACATTAGGGGATGTGTAATAGCATACCAGGCCAATTGTAATAAAAAGAATAAAAAGATGCTTAAAGACATGGAGGAAAAAATCAAACTATTAGAGATCTCGCACCAAGAAGAACCTGGAAACATGCGTATCCTGACAGAATTACGAGAAAGCCGCTTACAATATAATTTACACTTAAGCACACAAGCAGGCAATACGCTGTTTATGCAATCTGCGTCCTATCATAGTATTAACAATAGGAGCGGCTATCTATTAGCTAATTATTTAAAAGTGAGAGAGGAAAAGTCACACATTCATGCCATCTTAGATGATAACGGCTCCCAGCATACTGATCCAGATGAAATTATACATCATTTTAAAACTTTTTACGAATCACTATATACTACTGAATCCTTATGTCAAGATTTAGAGAGTTTTTTTTAACTCATGAGAGTGAAAGACCTCAGTTATCCCCGGAGGACAATCTCTCTTTAGAGGAAGATATCACTCTGGATGATATTTTTTCATCGATGCATGGTATGGCAAAGAGGAAATCACCGGGCCCTGACGGGTACACAGTTGAATTTTATGTCGCCTTTAAAGATATTTTAGCACCCCATTTACTTCAATTATACAATTCATTTATTTCAACGGGCGAAGTCAAGGGAACGTTCACAGAAGCGTCCATTATTGTTATACCCAAGCCGGGTAAGGATCAGCTTAAAATTCAAAACTGTAGACCTTTATCGCTTATAAATGTTGACGCAAAAATATATGCAAAAATTTTGGCATCTAGAATACAATCTGTTCTCCCCATGTTGATCGGAGAAGATCAGAATGGTTTCATGACAGGGAGACTTGCAAGCGATAACACCAGATTGTTTGCATCTCTTATTCAAATCGCCCAACACTCGGCTCACCCTTACCTGGTTTTGGCTCTAGACGCAGAAAAGGCGTTCGATAGAGTTGAATGGCACTTTTTATTTAATGTAATGTCTTGGTTTGGTTTTACTGATCGCTTCATTTCAATGGTTAAGATATTGTATACCAAACCCACAACTTCAATCAAGCTAAATGGGTTAATGTCCACTAAGTTTCACCCCTCTAGGGGAACAAGACAGGGCTGCCCACTTTCTCCTTTATTATTTAATTTAGCTTTAGAACCTCTACTTCTCTTCATTAGGCAATCTCCAGACATTAATGGTATTAAAATAGGAGCACTGGAAATGAAACTTCCAGCGTACGCTGATGATGTACTGTTATACACTGGCCCCACTTCTCTATCGTCTTTGTTGTCGCTCATCAAAACTTACTCACATTATTCTGGCTATAAACTTTATTTGTCTAAAACAGAACTGATGCCTCTTAATCACCATGTCCTTCAACAACAGTCCCTTGAAGATTATGACTTTAAATGGTCTCGGGAGAAACTAAAATACTTAGGTATTAACTTCGGTCCGACAATTGAGAATACGATTAAATTCACAGTGGATGATATACTCCAGATGATCTCCATACTTACTAACCGATGGACTCCATTGAAATTATCTTGGTGGGGGAGAATGGAGTCCATTAAAATGGTAATCGCACCAAAGATTTTATACCCCCTGAGTATGTTACCTGTTCTACTCCCTCTTACTTTTTATAAAAGAGTTGATCAACTATTGACTAAATTTCTTTGGAATAATAAAGTCCCCAGAATAGCATTACACAAATTGAAACTCCCTAGAATAGATGGCGGTACCAATTTCCCAAATTTTTTGGATTATCATTATGCTTTCTTACTTCGCCAATCCTCTAGGTGGATTTTACATCATGAACATAATATTTTAGCTTGTAGTTGGATCAAATTGGACATGGAAATATATAAATGGACGTCACTTGAATTATTACCCTTCGTATCTTCCTCTGGTTTCCTCCTCCACAAGGATCATATTTTAGAGGCCTCTTCTATTGCTATTCGGGGAATTGATAGGCTCTTCACAAATTCCTGGAGTAATTCCCTACATATTCCCATTTGGTGTAATCCCAATATCCAAATTCAGCACAATACCGTCAATTGGAAAAGATGGAAAGCTGCAGGTATTTGGAAACTGATCCATCTATATGACGGTAATAAATGGATACCCTATGATAGTCTTAGTTCACGATATCATCTTCCGCCCTCGGCTTTCTTTCAATGGCTACAACTCAAGCATGCGTTTCATGACTTCATTAAAAATAGGTTAGGAATATGGTCTGAACCTGATATCCTACATTATTGCCAAGCATTCACATTCAAGAGGAAAGAAGCTTCGAATTGGTATAAACTACTTCAATCTAATAAACAATCTACTGCTAGTTCTACTATGAGTAAATGGCAGGATGACTTCGATGTCATTATTGAAGAAACTGCTTGGAACCAAATGTGGACTATGATATATAAGATAACCAGTTCTGCTGCACTTTACCAGACCTTTTTCTTCTTGGTTTATAGGGCTTATTGGACTCCTAGTAAATTATCCAAGATACAAAAAGATCGATCTGATGACCACTGTTGGTCCTGTAAGTTTGCTACAGGTACATTAAAACACATGATATATGAATGTCCTATTCTGCAGCATTACTGGAGTCAGGTTTGGGTGCAAATTTCCTCCTTATTGGATATTAATATTCCATTGTCTTATCCAATATTGCTCATTAGTCTGAATACCTCCCAATGGTCTACAGGACTGGATAAGATTCCATTATTACAACTACTGCTATTGATAGCAATCCGTGTTCTGCTTGCTAATTGGAAAGACTTTACCAATGTTTCCCACAATGAATGGTGGAATACGATATGCCTATATGCCAAGTATGAAAGAATAGCTGCCGAGAGGCGCGGTTCCCTTGTCAGATTTGGAAAAATATGGGCGCCAATCCTTTCTCGATTGAATCCTCCTTAATGTGCTGCGATCTGCTGCTGCTCCAAGCGGTTTCAACCGTGTTTTTGACTCTACTACTATTTAGACCTTAGCTCTCTTATTTCAGCTCTGCCACCGCTGATATGTTTTTGTTCATGTCTCTGATTCCTGTTCTCTGCTCTATTTGATATATCAAACCATGTATCTCAACATTGATGGTTTCTTATGGTTTATTATACACGTCTGACCTGTTCTATTTCCTTTATACATTGGTTCCTGTTTTGGTAGGACGTTTCCTACTGTATTTTCATATACGGTAATGATGACTATATGTACCAAGCTGTTACTGCTGATTTTGATCACTGGTCATTGTTACTTGTTTATTGTATTGTACTCATTAAAATGCTAATAAAAAATGATTGAACTAAAAAAAAAAGAAAACAATTGAAGACGCATCTGTTTGACAAGTTTCAATCCTAAATCATGTCTATGGCCATAATTTACTTGAATTTCTACGACCTTAATTTACTACGATTTTGTCAGTGGCCCTTCCTTAATTACCACTGTTTCATTTCAACTATGTTATTATCTTAAATTTTAAAAGATGCATTTTTATAGACTTTATTACACTTAAGATTGTAAACTTCTCTTCAGTTTGTATTTTACCGCCTTTTCTATACCAATTGTAGTTCTTCCCTGCCATCCCATAGCGTGGCTGTATGTCTGTCTATGTCACCCTTTTTCCTTGTTTTTATATGTTTCAATGCAATTTTACAATTTGTTTTATTTTGTTAATCACTTAGAAATTAGAATAATACAACAAATAACATACAATTGGAAAAAATATGACAGGTTAAATTACAATTTCTGGTGGAATTCTGTATGTCATATATACAAAATGGAACTCACCATTGCAAAGCAAAAAGGTTATGTGAGTAAATTTCAGAAAGTCTGGGGACCGTTAACAGATTTTTGTAATGAATGATTGATTAACTTTTCCCATGATAAGATATTTGATTAGAGAGGAAAGGGGTGGGAATTTATTTCTGATTATTACATAATATATCAATATTTGAATGAATTCACAATAAAGATGATTTTATGTATTATTGAATTGGGAGGGAGGGAGGGATGGGGGATTATTATATTCAATAAGAATGATATAAATCTAGATTTCTTACATAATATTTTAACATTATAGAATACTAATTTTCTAATGAAATGTTAAATTTGATGCTAATATGTGAGTTAATCAAGTGTATATCTTTAAGTTTTATATGAGTTTATTTGATACACTTGTTGTAACATATGAAAATGAATAAAGAATTATAAAACAAAGAAATTAGAATAAGCGGTTAAAAAAATATTTTAATAAACTTGAAACTTAATGTAATACTTGTGTAATTTTAACTGAAATTTGACACTTTAAATAAACATATCTATCCACACCGTGGTTTGACTTGTGTCCCTTCCCCACTTCCTTTTTTGTACCTACGTCTTGGAGGGCTACCATTGGCTCGTGGGCCTTAAAATGAAGATCACCGCCCTAAGAGAATTATGGCGAATGAAATGGTTATGATAACCCAGGATATTCCTATTCTGACTGACAAAAAAACACAAAACTGGATGCAGAGAAACCAGACAGGAGGAAACACGTCTTCAACTACTCGCTGGTCAGAGGCTCCAGCTAGAAAGTGCCAGACGAAGGTCATACTCTTGCTTCTTACCGAAGTACGGGAATCAGCTGACTTCAGGGTCTTGTCTAGGTCTTTTAAAGCCATGTTGCTGGATTTCCTGACCATTCATTATTGATTATTGACCAACTGGATATAATTGTTTACTCTTCCTATTCCTTCTCCTTCAGAAGTGAAATTATTGATTTTGCCGGTTGACAGGATCATTTTCTTCTTCATGTTAGGGTGCACACCCTTTTTTAAACTATATTCCTTGATCATATAGCTTTGCAATTGTAGATTGGCCTCTTTATATTCAAATACTGGATGTACTATTACTACTAGTACTATTATTAATTATTTCTATCCAAATAAGAAAACTTCTCAGTGCCCACCAAGTACTTTATAAGAATCACTGTATGTTGAGACTGTACATTTCTAGAACCAAAGGAGAAATAGGCCTCAACATGTGGAGGGGCATAATCGAAAGGAACGTCTAAGTCCGTTTTCGTCCAAGTTGCAAGTCGTCCAAAGCAAAATACAGCTTAGGACACATTTTCGAAAAATACGTCCAACTTTTTTTTTGTTTCAAAAATCGTCTAACTATACTCCCTGCTGATCTGATCGTCCAAGCCGCTTAAATCGTCCATCTTTATACCACATTTTCGTCCAAGTCAAAAACGCCTAGAACAAGCCCTGTTGGACGTGGGAGGAGTCTGCAAAGTGATGGACTGAACACCCAGACATGGCACCTAAATAATGGGATTTCTTATAGGGCACTAATGTGAACTTCACAAAAAGGGTGCCATGTCTTTTTCTCACTACAGCTCCCTTATAGGTCATGGTGAGCCCCCCAAACTACCTCCAGAATCCCCTGGACCCACTTATCTGCCACCCCAATAGCCCTTATGGCTGCAGGAGCCACTTATATGCCAGTAGAAAAGGTGTATAGGAGGGGAGTGCACATGTTTCAATAGCAATGCAGTGATTACAGGGACTTATGGGCATGGGTCCTCCTCTCCATGGGTCCCTAACCCACCCCCAAGATGGCTTAAGATGCCTCTGTGCAGCACGACTAGGCTTTCTTAGGCCAGGCGGCCAGGTGATGATGTTCTGGAGGCACAATTTTCAAGTTATGAGTAATATTTTTATGGGGGTGTGGGGGGGGGGTGTCGGTGATCACTGGGGTAGTGTGTGGGGGGTCTGTATTATGTGTTTGCAGTGCTTATCTGGTCACTTTAGGTGGATTTTTGTGACTTAGACCATGTTTTAAATGGTCTAAGTCACAACGTTCATGTTCCGTCGATCCTGGGCTGTTTAACTTTCAGTTATATATGCTGTACGACTGTACGTCCCACCCAAATCCCACCCTCGACACTCCTCCTGAAACGCCCCGTTTAACTATGGTTGTTCAGCGGCACTATGAAGGCCTATGTCATTTAGAAATACGTCCAAAACACGTTTTTATTATCGGCACTTGGACGTATTGTGACAATGTTCGTCCAAGTGCCGACTTAGGACGTTTTTCTCTTTCGATTATGAGCCCCAAAGATAGAACCTACTCAGCACTTACTTACAACAGCATCGATACACTCAAATGCACAAAAAATGTTGCGTCAGAGGAGAAGCTTCTGCCCACACACGCACGCGATGCACGTACGCTCCGGCAGCTTTCAACAAGTGTTCTGAAACCTTAAAATGCGCCGCAAAGGTACGGGGGGAGGGAGGGAGATAGATAGATAGATTCGTAGGAAGGAGGGAGGGGGCAGCGCGCATTCCCTCCCTTAACTGTAGTTGTGTCAGAGGAGAAGCTTCCGCCCACACATGCACGCGACTGCACGAACGCTCCGGCAGCTTTTAACAAGTACTCTAAACCTTAAAACGTGCGGAGAAGGTAAGGGGAAGGGAGGGAGATGCACAGACCGTGCGAGGGGTGCCGAAGGGCAGTGAGGTGGCGAGAGGGAAGGGTGGATGCTGCGAGGATGGGGACAGGGCGGTCGTCCGGTGACGGGGACAGATGTTTTCCCCATGTCATTCTCTATTCATTACTCTCATGGTATGCATAAAACCGACCCATTTGAAGACACTGCCTGGCCTCAAACCGCACTGAAGAGAATTTGTTGGCTTCACATGGGAGAGGAACACTGAATAGAGTCTTTTATGCAAATTTCTATGCAAAAAGGACGGTACAGTTTTCACACTTGTTAACAAGTTTGCCTGTGTGAATGAAAGTGGCAGTAGAGAATATTCTTTTCTCATTAAACAGGCTGCAAGAACATTGAAATTATTCCATTTGACAATATTTTAACTGGAGACAGCGTCGGGGTGTTGGTGAGGCCACGGGGAGTAAGACTTCAATACAAGTCCGCTTTGTTTGATGTCATCTTCAACCTGTTTAATGACCTCAGGCGTCAAAAACATTATGGGAGTGGAAGCCCCAGGCTTCCCAAAATTGTATTCTGTTTTCTTGAACAATAGTCAGGGTTGGATACTACGGCGAACAGGTTCCAAATTTGGGCTAATTCAAACTCCTTTGATTTTCTTTTCTTTACAAGTCAGGTCGTAAAGATTTTGTTGCCTTGGGAAACCAAGAACAGGTTTCTTCCATCTCTGATAAATATGTATATATATAGGGGTCTTTTTATTAAGGTGTGCTAACTGATTTAATGCGCTAAAGATTAGCGCACGCTAAATGCTAAGACGCCCTTAGAATATAATGGATGCCTTAGCATTTAGCATGTGCTAAATCAATTAGTGTGCCTTAATAAAAGGACCCCCTTTTTTGAGGGAGGAGGGGGATTCTTAAAAATTTCAGTACATCGAGTCTCAGATTCTGTTTAGATTCATAGGATCACTTGACTTCAGCATTTTTCTAGAAGCCTGATAAAGAATCTCATTCCATAACCTGGGGAAAATTAATAAATTAATTATTGTAAATACAGAGTAAAAAAAAAAAAATCCTTTCTGACCCAAATACTGGTTTGAAGTTGAACCCTAGGGGGCTTATAAACAGAAATACTTCTAAAAACTCATCCAAGTCGGCACTTAGAGGATGAAAAAGATCCGTCATCCAAGTGCTGATAATCGAAATGGGTTTTTAGACTTTTTAGGCCTCTGAATTCCGCTGGGTGCCCAGAGCAGAAAGGGGGGCTTTTTGGAGGAGTGTTTAGGACGGGATGTGGGCTGACCTAGACTTAGTCGTACCGAAGGGATAATCGAAAGTTTGACGAGACTGCTTAAACAGAACTTATACGTTGTGACTTAGGCGATCTAAAAACAGGTATAAGTGGCCAAAAGGTATCCAAAGTGACCAGAGAACCATTGCAGGGACAAAGTAAAGACTCCCCCCCACTCCCCCATGTTCACTGACCCCCCCCTCACACCATAAAAATCAGAATAAAAATGTACATACCTGCCTCCGGAACATCAACACCTGGCATAGGAAAGCCTAGTAGAGCTGAACGGAGGTGGCTTAAGTAGTCTGGGGGGGTGGGCTAGTGAACCATAGAGAGGAGGACCCAGGCCCATAAGCCACTCTAACCACTGCATTCATGGTGGAAAATATGAGCCCCCCAAACCCTACTGTACTGCTTTATCGGTGCTCCTGTAGCCTTAAGGGCTATTGGGGTTGTAGTCAGGTGATTATAGTGGGTTTGGGGGCTCACCACGACCTATACGGGAGTTCTGGTGAGATGTTTATGTGGCACCCTTTTTGTGAAGTTCACCATAACCCCCTTACAATGCATGAGGAGCCTTTCAAAACTCACCCAAAACCTAGTGTATCCCACTGTCTACCACCCCGATAGCCCAGTACAGTAGGATTTTGGTGGGTTCGCACTTTCCACCACCAGTGTACCAGTTAGGGTGGGATATGGGCCTGGGTCCCCTTCTCTGGAGTCCACTTTACTGACCACTAGGTTACTCCAGACCCCTGCTTGGTGCTCTACTAGGACTGGCCGTCTGCACCTATCATACACGCAGGTGTGTACTGTATCAATCAAATCTCTGGGGGTGGGAGGGGGTTAGTGACCACTGGGGGAGTGTGAGTGGGTTATGTCTTTAGCCCTCCAGTGGTCATCTGGTCAGTTTGGACCTTGTTGGCACTTATTAAAACAGGTCTAGCCTCAAATGTCCAAACTGTGCTCCGGACGTTTTGGAAAATTGTTAGCACTGCAAAACGTACAGATTATGAGCCCACCTACTTCCGCCCAAAAGAGGCCACTAACACGCCCCCTTGGAATTTAGATGAACTACTGACAAACAACATAGAAAACAGGTTTTGAAAATGGCGATTTGGACGTTCTGGTGAATAAAATGTCCAGGTGCGCTTAAGAATTCCTTTTAATCAGGCCTTGGCACCTGAAACTATGGGAAATATTTCTGTATCTTTCCGCCACCTTTTCCTGGTCTCGGACTTCATTTCATGGTGCTGCTACTATTTATTATTTCTATAGTGCTGAAAAGGCGTACGCAGCGCTGTACATTTAAACATACCATAGACAGTCCCTGCTCAGAAGAGCTTACAATCTAATTTAGATGGACATTACAGGGTTGGGGAGATTATGATAGAGGAAATGGTACAGTGGGTCGAGGTATCTGACAGCAGCGAGGGGGAGTTAAGAGTTGAAAGCGGTTTCAAAAAAGTGGGCTTTTAGCTTGGATTTGAACGCTGCCAGGGATGGAGCACGACGTATTGTTTCAGGCAGTCTGTTCCAGGCATACGGTTGCCGCAAGAAAGAAGGGACGGAGTCTGGCGTTGGCAGTGGAAGAGAAGGGTACAAATAAGAGGGGCTTGCCTGATGAACAGAGTTCATGGGGAGGAGCACAGGGGAGATAAATGAAGAGACATATTGTGGGGCTTCAGAGCGAGAGGAGTTTGAACTGTATTCGGAAGTGGATACTTGAAGGTCTTCACAACGATTCCATGGAATGAACAGCTACTGCTCTGGTGTTCTCTCTTTGCCTTCTGTTTTTGATTGTTCGGGGTGGGGATGTCCCAGGTTATCATCATAGGCCGGGTCATGATCCCAGCGCTCTTCCTGTACAGGGATCATCATCCTAAGAGAACCTTGGGGTCTTTGTGAGAATTGATTCTTGTCTTCAACAGCTGGCCTGCCTAATTCAATCTACCCTTTGGATAATCTCAGTTTCTATGAGCCCTTGTGTTGACTTCATTCTCTGAGTAAAGCATTTTGGTTTGGTCTAATGTTCGGCTCTTTTCCCAGGCAAGTGCTGCCCCCTCCCCTTCTCTAAAAGTGGCCCGAGGGTTTCTAGCTAGATGACTCTTGTCTCTTTCAGCTACCCCTTTATTTAACACTAGTCTTTAAGTCCGTTACATTAACGGGTGCTAGAATAGATGTGGGTGTCTGTCTTTCTTTCTCTCTCTCTCCGTGGCCGCTTTCTGTCTGCCTTTTTTTCTTTCTGTCTCTCTCTCCTTGGCCGCTGTCTGTCTTTCTTTTTTTCTTTCTGTCTCTCTCTTTCCTCGGCTGTCCACTATCACCCCTTGCCTGCTCCCCCTGTCCAGTAGTAGCCCTTCTCCCATCCTTTTACCTCCCCCCCTGTCCAGCAGCACCCTTTCCCTGCTCCCCCTGTCCAGCAGCAGCCTTTCTCCCTTCCTTTTACCTCCCCCCTGTCCAGCAGCACCCCTTCACTGCTCCCCCCCTGTCCAGCAGCAGCCCCTCTCTCTTCGTTTTACCTCCCCCTGTCCAGCAGCACCCCTTTTCTGCTCCCCCTGTTCAGCAGCAGCCCTTCTCCCTTCCTTTTACCTCCCCCCTGTCCAGCAGTACCTCTTCCCTGCTCCCCCTGTCCAGCAGTAGGCCTTCTTCCTTCCTTTTACCTCGCCTCTGTCCAGCAGCACCTCTTCCCTGATCCCTGTCCTGCAGTAGGCCTTCTCCTTTCCCTGCTTCCAATGTCCAGCATCCGCTAGCCCGGGCAGCCTTGGGACTTTTGCTAGGCCGGCCCACCTTGCATTATCGAAGTGGGCCGGCCTAGCAAATGCCCTGCGGCTGCTGAGTTTGCTGGTCCGGGGGTGAGAAGAGGCGTCCTGGCAGTGGCAGCGCAGGAGTCAAACAGCCACTGCCATCGCAAACCACCCCACGCACCTCAAGCTGCCTCACGCGCCTGAAATCAAATTCAGCATGGAGGCACACATCACGGAGTTGTAAGTGTGAATGCGCACTTAGGGTTTTATTATAGAAGATGTGGCTGGCTTCGGTTGTCACTCCTAAGCTTTGCACACTCCTTGTGACACTGGACAAGTCACTTAATGCCCAGGCATAAAACTGTGAACCCACTAGGGACAGAGAATGGACCTGCTTTGAATACATGTAAACCGCTTTGGTTGTACACTTCTCCCTCCGTATTTGCTGTGATAGGGGATTAAAAGAACCGCAAATGCTGAAACCGCGAATACGGAGGGAGAAGTGTATTTCTATAGTGCTACCAGATGTATTCAGCGCTGTACAGAGTCACAAAGAAGACAGTCCCTGCTCCAAAGAGCTTACAATCTAAACAGACAAGCAGGATGTGGTGAATACAGTTAAGGGAACAGTTAAACTGCTACAATCAAGCCATTGTGACATCACGGATGAGGTTGGCTCTTATTGGTGGAATGAGGCATTGTGACATCACAATCTCAGCTCTGCTTCCCAAAGACTGAAACTCTTCACACTACTACTATGAATGACATTTCTCCCTCCGTATTCGCTGTGATAGGGGATTAACCGAACCGCAAATACTGAAAAACCGCAAATAACTTTTTCATATGTTATTCACTGTGTTCTATTAAAAACCATCGTGACTATGGTGAAACCACGAATAACACGGTGGGAGACCTGTTCTGTTTCTGAAGGAGAGGCGAAACACGGTGAAGAAAGTGCTGGGAATCAGCGGTTTTCTCTGTAAACGCTTGGAATTGGCGATTTCTCTATGCAAGCTGATGTCATTTGGGGGGGAGGAGCCATGAATAATCGAAAGTGCGAATACGGAGGGAGAAGTGTACCACTAAAAGACAGTATATCAAACGCCTAACCCATACTCTTAACCCTTTCAGGACCATAAGGATCGTAGGCCAATTTTTGTGGTTTTGACGACATTTTTATGGTAAAAAGGGCTTGCAGATGCCAAAAAATTGATTTTTTTTTGTGAAATATCATTATTTTTATTTAAAAAAATCACACTTCTGGCTTATGGACAGTGTGGCAAGTGAATCTTCTCGTCAATCTAGCAACGACGCTAATGAATGAATGTCGGAACCAGTTTGTTTACATAAAGGCAGTATCCTATGGAATCCGTACATATCAAATTTAGAACTGTAGACTATCCCAATCAAAATTTATAGGATTTTAAAGTTATGGGACAAATATGTCCCTTGGTCCTGAAAGGGTTAACCTCATTCATTCCTACTTTATTAACTAATATTTCATACAGTCAGACATGATACCGTCAAGGGCTGTTTCTTTACCTTTCCTCTGCTGAAAATGATTCATGAACTTTGTGTAAGAGAGAAACTCAGTCATTTCCACTTGCTCCTTTCCTCCTGCTTAAATGACTTCGGAGACCAGTGTCTTGAAATCTTTCCAGCCCCTCCCAAAACCACCGATGGTGATGCAGTGAAGAGGGGATTGAGTTGGAACTGGTTAAATGAGAACACATAAGACCCGCTGCCTCATGCGACACAGCGCGCTCAAGGTGTGGCCGCACCGGGGCAGCTGAAACACTTCCCGACACACCTTCGTGGTTACAGAAGGGAGTGGCTCGCATGACCTGCAAGCTCTTAAGCTCTTTGGCAGTGACAATGATTTGGCAATAAGGAAACATTGCAGAGATAGGGAGAGACATTTGCTTATCAAAGTTGAATTAAGTTTAATGGAGATATGTTGGATGGCTCTAATGGAAACAGGAAGGACTGGCAGGTTGGGGGGGGGGAGGGGACTTGTAATACCTTTTGTGGCTATATATGAGGGTTGATTCATAAGTCATGGCAACTATTTTTTTTTTTCTCTTGAAAATGCATCAACACTGGAAATCTAATACACTTCCCCCTCCGTATTTGCGAATTCCATATCTACGGATTCGCTTATTCGCGGTTTTAAATGAAAAAGATCACTTTCATTTTTCGGGCTATTTTAAGCCCTGTAAGCCCCCCCTCAAGTCTTACCTGGCGGTCTAGCGGGTTTTCGGGGCAGGAGCGATCTTCCCACGCTCTTACCCTGTGCAGATCGCTCACAGGAAATGGCTCGAGAGACTACGGGAGCTCAAGGCAGCCATTTCCTGTGAGCGATCTGCACGGAGCAGGAGCGTGAGAAGATCGCTCCTGCCTGAAAACCCGCTAGACCTCCAGGTAAGGCTTAAGGGGGGGCTTCCAGGACTTAAAATAGCCGGGGGAAGCAGGGGTTAGGGGCAGAACCAGCACGAATATTATTTGCATTTTTTTCATATTCGTGGGCCGGCTCTGCCCCGAACCCCCCGCGAATATGGAGGGGGAAGTGTATATGCATTTGAAAGTGTGTGACATGCACTTCTTAAAGTTGCCACCAGATGAGAGATGAGTGCAGGCGTCTCTGGTAAGGGAGAAGCAAAATAACG
Organism: Geotrypetes seraphini; assembly: GCF_902459505.1. NCBI lineage: Eukaryota > Metazoa > Chordata > Amphibia > Gymnophiona > Dermophiidae > Geotrypetes > Geotrypetes seraphini. The sequence goes on from NC_047093.1 coordinate 8,810,644, forward strand.
GGACATTTGAAATCATCGTTTTTCTATGACATACTGTTAGGGTTACTGTATGGCTCCAGAAAAAGGAGAGAGCAAATATGGAACAGAAAAAAAGGGACAGAAACCCCACGTAAAGTCAAAGAACAGAAGAACAAGTGAGGAGTGGGATAGAACAGGGGTAGGCAATTCCGGTCCTCGAGAGCCAGAGCCAGGTCAGGTTTTCAGGATAGCCACAATAAATATGCATGAGATAGATTTGCATCTCAAGGAGGCAGTGCATGCAAATCCATCTCATACATATTCATTGTGGATATCCTGAAAACCTTACCTGGCTCATTCTCTCGCGGACCGGAATAGCCTAACCCTGGGATAGACCATGTTAGCCTCGGGGTAGACCAGGGGTGTCAAAGTCCCTCCTTGAGGGCCGCAATCCAGTCAGGTTTTCAGGGTTTCCTCAATGAATATGCATGAGACCTATTAGCATACAATGAAAGCAGTGCATGCAAATAGATCTCTTGCATATTCATTGGGGAAATCCTGAAAACCTGACTGGATTGTGGCCCTCGAGGAGGGACTTTGACACCCCTGGGGTAGACGATCTTCATTTGTAGAAATCAACTCATAAATATAATACATAGCAAATCGCATGAAAAAGTCCAGAAAAAGGAGGACAGGTTGAGACATCCGGGTTTTATTTCCATCGCTTTCAATGGAAGTAAAGGCCAGAGGTCTCTCGCTTTCAGTGGAAGTAAAACCCGGATGTCTCAATCCGTCCTCTTTTTTTCTGGAGCCATATGGTAACCTTACATACAGTGTACAAACTGTTTAACTGTTAACCTCCTTCAATGTAGTCTCCCAGATTGTCCACGGTTCGTTGCCATTGATGGGGAAGGAGGCAAAATACCATCAGCTACAATTTCGGCATGGAGAAACGCTATCTTGTTTGGCTTTAATTCCATTACCCGCCGCAGTCACAAAAAGATTGACATTGGGAGCACGATCAATTCCAGACCGCTGCACTCATCTCTTATCTGGTGGCAACATTAAGAGGTACAGGTCACATGCTTTCAAGCGTATTTATTAGATTTCCAGGGTTGGCGCATTTTCGAGAGAGGAAAAAAATAGTTGCCATGACTTATGAATCAACCCTCAGATGTCCAGGTACTTACGGGCAATGGAGGATTAGGTGACTCAAGGAGCAACACTGGGATTTGATTCCACAACCTCTGGGTGATGAGGCAGCAGCTCTTTCACTAGGCCGACCATCACCACAACAGCTGGGAATTCTGGACTTGACTTCCCCCCACCCCTTTCCATAGGAGGAATGGGGGAGAGAGGGCAAAGAAGGCTGGAGAAGGGCAAGGAGGATTAGAGAGAGAGGATGTGGCATCGGTGCATTTACTGTGACAGCATTGCTACCACGGCTTTGTAAAAGAGGTCTTAAGTGCAATATCAACACTTAACTAGCTATAGGTTAGGACTGACTTTTATGTGGTTCGGTTTATGTGGCTAACCTGGCCTGGTTAATTTAATATCATAAGAGCATAAGAAGAGCCTTACTGGGTCAGACCAATGGTCCATGAAGCTCAGTAGCCCGTTCTCACGGTGGCCAATCCAGGTCCCTAGTACTTGGCCAAAACCCAAAGAGTAGAAACATTCCAGCATCTCAAAGACTAGCAAGATTCCGGAACCCCAATGAGAGCAACATTCCAGAGCTGAGATTGTGATGTCATAATGCCTCATTCCAGAGCTGAGATTGTGATGTCATACTGCCTCATTCCAGAGCTGAGATTGTGATGTCATACTGCCTCATTCCACAGTGCCTCAGGCTCAGAGCCAGCCTCAGTTACAATGGCTTGATTGGCACACTTAAGAGCATAAGAACAGCCATACTGGGTCAGACCAATGGTCCATCAAGCCCAGTAGCCCGTTCTCACGGTGGCCAACCCAGGTCCCTAGTACTTGGCCCAAACCCAAAGAGTAGCAACATTCCAGCATCTCAAAGACTAGCAAGATTCCGGAACCCCAATGAGAGCAACATTCCAGAGCTGAGATTGTGATGTCATAATGCCTCATTCCAGAGCTGAGATTGTGATGTCATACTGCCTCATTCCACAGTGCCTCAGGCTCAGAGCCAGCCTCAGTTACAGTGGCTTGATTGGCACACTTAAGAGCATAAGAACAGCCATACTGGGTCAGACCAATGGTCCATCAAGCCCAGTAGCCCGTTCTCACGGTGGCCAACCCAGGTCCCTAGTACCTGGCCAAAACCCAAAGAGTAGAAACATTCCAGCATCTCAAAGACTAGCAAGATTCCGGAACCCCAATGAGAGCAACATTCCAGACTGAGATTGTGATGTCATAATGCCTCATTCCAGAGCTGAGATTGTGATGTCATACTGCCTCATTCCACAGTGCCTCAGGCTCAGAGCCAGCCTCAGTTACAATGGCTTGATTGGCACACTTAAGAGCATAAGAACAGCCATACTGGGTCAGACCAATGGTCCATCAAGCCCAGTAGCCCGTTCTCACGGTGGCCAATCCAGGTCCCTAGTACTTGGCCCAAACCCAAAGAGTAGCAACATTCCAGCATCTCAAAGACTAGCAAGATTCCGGAACCCCAATGAGAGCAACATTCCAGAGCTGAGATTGTGATGTCATAATGCCTCATTCCAGAGCTGAGATTGTGATGTCATAATGCCTCATTCCACAGTGCCTCAGGCTCAGAGCCAGCCTCAGTTACAATGGCTTGATTGGCATAAGAACAGCCATACTGGGTCAGACCAATTGTCCATCAAGCCCAGTAGCCCGTTCTCACGGTGGCCAACCCAGGTCCCTAGTACCTGGCCATTTGATTGCAGGTTGCCCTCTCCGCCTGGTTCCTTCGATCTTCCCAAACATGAGGTCCTTCTCCAGTGATCTCTCTCTTCTGATGGTGTGACCAAAATAAGACAGTCGTAACTTCATCGTTTGGGTTTCGAGTGACATAACCAGTTTGATCTCTTGCAGAATCTATTTGTTAGTTCTACTGGCGGTCCACGGCGCACCTAAAATCCTCCAGCACCAAAGCTCAAATAAGTCAATCTTCTTTCTGTCTTGTTTCCGTAGAGTCCAGCTCTCACATCCATAACTGAACACTGCGAAAATGAGACAACTCGATTTACTCAAGTATACTTGTGAATTAAACAGGATGGGTGAGAGGGGGGGGGGGGGGGGAGCCTTTGGGGACACCCTGAGTCTTATGCCACTGATCTGAGAAACTTGCCTGCCAACTAATCTGTAAGTGTCTCCTCTTCAAAAAACCCTCAAACCATTTCCAAACCCTCCCTCCTATTTCGATACCACCCAATAAACCCAAAAGCAAATCAAGGTTTACCAAATCAGTCGCTGCTGATAGGTCCGCTTGCATTAGCAACATCCCACATTACAAAAGTGCCAGAAGTACTGATTCAGTGCTGGCCACATGCCAACTCTACCCAAAATAGCTGGCTTTCAGTCCAGCACTAACCAGTGAAAATTAGCGGTTAGCCACGAAGAGGCAGTTTAACCAGCCGGGAGCTGTTTCTGCCCAGTTAAATTGTACTGAATATCAACCCGGAAGTTTGTACCTAAGACAGTGGAGGGTTAAGTGACTTACTACTTCACACAAGATACGGACCCTGCTCGAAAGAGCTTACAATCTAATTATGGCAGACACACTGGACACAAAGAACTGCAGCAAGATTTGACCCCTGGCTTCTCTGGTTTCTCAGTGCTCTAACCACGGCTACTCCTTCCAGAACCAGGTGCATTGTAAGTCCGCCTTGTTCTCTTGAGTGCCTTTGATTTCTGCATCATGATAACAGCTTAAATGTTTGCATTAATGACTGACTGCTAAGCTGAAGCGAGTGATTAACCTCCTCAAAACCGATCCAAGGTGTGGCCTGCAAATGCATTCAAAAACAAAATTTGAAAAGAAAAGAAGCCCCAAGGTTACACGTGTCTTCGTTCCAGACGATACAAGTGGTAGCTCTAACCGGGCTATAATTAAATAAATAGATAGATCAGAAAAATGGACAACTCGAGATGGGGCTTATTTCAAGTGCTGCTTTGACCAAAACAAATCCTGAACTCACCCCGAGCATAGAAACATAGAACATGACTGCAGAAAAGGGCCACGGCCCATCTAGTCTGCCCACCCTAATGGCCCACCCCCTAACTACCTCCATGAAGAGATCCCACATGCCAAATAGAAACATAGAACATGACGGCAGAAAAGGGCCACGGCCCATCTAGTCTGCCCACCCTAATGGCCCACCCCCTAACTACCTCCATGAAGAGATCCCACATGCCAAATAGAAACATAGAACATGACGGCAGAAAAGGGCCACGGCCCATCTAGTCTGCCCACACCCCTAACTACCTCCATGAAGAGATCCCACATGCCAATCCCATCTTTTCTTAAAATCCGGCATGCTGCTGGCCTCAATTACCTGTTGTGGAAGATTATTCCAGCGATCAACCACCCTTTCGATAAGAAATATTTTCTGGTGTCGCCATGAAATTTCCCACCCCTGATTTTCAACGGATGCCCTCTTGTTGCCGTGGGTCCTTTCCACCTCGATACGGCCCGTGACCTATTTGAACGTCTCGATCATGTCTCCCCTCTCTCTGCGTTCCTCGAGTGAGTACAGCTGCAACTTACCCAGTCGTTCCTCATACGGGAGATCCTTGAGACCTGAGACCATCCTGGTGGCCATTCGCTGAACCGACTCAACTCTCCGCACGTCTTTTTGATAATGCGGCCTCCAGAATTGTACATAGTATTCCAGATGGGGTCTCACCATGGATCTGTACAACGGCATTATGACCTCGAGCTTACGGCTGACGAAACTTGTACGGATACAGCCCATGATTTGTCTAGCCCTGGATGACGCTTTCTCCACTTGACTGGCAGTCTTCATGTCTTCGCTAATAATCACCCCCAAGTCACGTTCTGCTACAGTCCTTGCTAGGATCTCACCATTTAGGGTGTAAGTCCTGCATGGCTTTTTGCCGCCAAGGTGCATGACCTTGCATTTTGATAAGATGTCAGCAACCTGTTACCTGTCAGCACCTGCGCAGAAGGATAAGAGCTAGGGATCCTTTTACGAAGCCGCGTTAACGGCTTTATCGTACGCACCTTTTTAGTGCACGCTAACCCCCGCGCCTGCTGAAAAACTACCGCCTGCTCAAGAGGAGGCGGTAGCGGCTAGCGCGGCCGGCAAAAGGAGTCCTAAGTCTGGAAGCCCAGGTCAGGCAGGAAAGGGGGGGGGGGGGGAGAAAAGTAGAGGAGAAAGAGAGACCAATGCAGGCAAGTTTTGGTTTGATAAAGACAAAGGTCTTGCGTTTGCCATGCTACCTTTCTGTGGTATGTAGTAACATGGAGCGGCATCATAAACCCCCCCCCCTAAGTCCGTTTGGGGCCTAAGGCGCTAGTTGCCCAACATCGGCAGCGTCTAAAGTCCATTGTCAAAAAATACGTCCAAAATATTTCTTTTTTCTGAGAATCGTCTACTTCTACGTCCAGCCGTTTGATCGTCCAGACAGGTAATCTGGAATAATCTTCCACAACAGGTCATTGAGGCCAGCAGCGTGATTGGCATGTGGGATCTCTTCATGGAGGTAGATAGGGGGTGGGCCATTAGGGTGGGCAGACTGGATGGGCCGTGGCCCTTTTCTGCCGTCATGTTCTATGTTTCTATTTGGCATGTGGGATCTCTTCATGGAGATAGTTAGGGGGTGGGCCATTAGGGTGGGCAGACTGGATGGGCCGTGGCCCTTTTCTGCCGTCATGTTCTATGTTTCTATTTGGCATGTGGGATCTCTTCATGGAGATAGTTAGGGGGTGGGCCATTAGGGTGGGCAGACTGGATGGGCTGTGGCCCTTTTCTGCCGTCATGTTCTATGTTTCTATTTGGCATGTGGGATCTCTTCATGGAGATAGTTAGGGGGTGGGCCATAAGGGTGGGCAGACTAGATGGGCCGTGGCCCTTTTCTGCCGTCATGTTCTATGTTTCTATGTATCTTTATACCGCATTCTCGTCCAAGTCCAAAACGCCTAGAAAAAGACCTCTTGGACATGGGAGGAGCCAGCATTGTGATGGACTGACCACCCAGACATGGCAACAGAGCAGAGGGGCACCTTACAGGGCACTGCTGTGAACTTCACAAAAAGGGTGCCACGTAAATCTCTCACCACAACTCCCTTATAGGTCATGGTGAGCCCCCCCCCAAAAAAAAACCCACTACACCCACCTGAGGCCCAATTGCCCTGATGGCTGCAGGTGGCACAGCCTGTGAGTTTGGTGGACTCACATTTTTCGTTATGAATGCAGTGGTTAGAGTGGCTTATGGGCCTGGGTCCTCTCTATGGTTCACTAGCCCACCCCCCAGACTACTTAAGCCATCTCTGTGCAGTTCTACTAGGCTTTCCTAGGCCAGGTGCTGATGTTACGGAGGCAGGTATGTATGTTTTTATTCCGATTTTTATGGCGGGGGGAGGGGGGCAGGCAACATCGCATGCAGAGCTGTCATTATAAAATGACAGTTGTACAGAATTTTGTTTCTTTTTATACTTTAATAAAATAAGTTCAATATAAAATAATGACTATTTGAGGTTTATACGGATGGGATCAGATGGTTTGTAGGGACAGGGCGGGGACTGAGCTCATGGGGACTGAGCTTGTGGGACCGGGCGGGAACAGGGAATGAGCTTGCGGGAATGGGGACACATTTTCCCCCATGTCATTCTCTACTCCTGGCGCTAAGGATCAGGGCAGGACCAAGTCTTTAGGAGCCCCGATGAAAGAATAAAGTGGATAAACCTACCACTGACTGAATTTTCTTATCTCTTTTGCAAGAAATCCTTTAAATAAAAACACCAGTGTAGGAACAGTTTAGGGGACAGCAATGGAGCTTCAATTCAGTAACAGGCTAGGGCTACCTGATTTCTGGCCCCACCCTATTCAACCCCAGCTCCGCCCACACACAAACCTCATCTCTTCTCCTCCCCAAGTCTGGGCAGTGTCTGGAGGGCCTCTGAGCATGCACGGATGTCACGTGCGTGCATGTGATGTCATCATGTCACAACTGCGCATGCTCGGAGAGCCTCCAGATGCGGCCCTGAGCTCGAGGCCTTCCAAAACCCAGATTTTGGAAAATCCATCTGGACACCCAGACAGTCCTCTACAAAGAGGACATGGCCAGGTTTTCCCGGATGTCTGGTAACCCTACTCTGGGTAGAGGAGGTCTGAGCAAGCGGTCACAGAAGAGGGGAAGGTCATCCTGTTTGTTCAACCCTACTTCAGATAACACGCTGTCTATTTTTAGAAAACATACAATTCAAGAGCAAACAGAGCCCATCCCACAGGCTCTCAAACTTAGCTGAAGTGTTCTGAGTGGCCATGAAACTTACCATTCAACAGGCAGGAATATTGGTCTGTGATGACAAGGTAAACAGAAGCACAAGTGAACTTGGCTGACTCTCATTATATTGAGCAATTCTATTCAACAGACACTGCTGCCTTTTTTTGATTAGGGCTAGTTGTTGTTAGGTGCCATCAACTCGTGCTCGAGTCCCCGTTACCCAGCGTCATCCCCATGGTTGTTTTCAATGTGTCCAGCCACCTGATTGCAGGTCGTCCTTTTCTCCTGGTTCCTTCAATCTTCCCAAACACGATGTCCTTCTCCACTGATCTCTCTCTTCTGATGGTGTGACCAAAATAAGACGGTCGTAACTTCATCATTTGGACTTTGAATGACATAACCAGAATCGATTTGTTAGTTCTTCTGGCCGTCCTCTAGCACCAAATCTCCGTAGTGTCCAGCATTCGCATCCGTAATTGACCACTGAGAAAATGAGTGTGTGGACAAGTCTGATCTTCGTTTGGAGTGTTACCTCCTTGCCTTTGAATCCTTTGTCGAGATTCTTCATTGAAGAGCGACCAAGTGCTATTCTACAGAGTATTTCCTCCCTGCTAGTTGCTTCTTTGTTTACGAAAGAGCCCAGGAGATTGAAATCCTTCACAACTTCTATTCTATTGCCTTCAAGCTCAAAATCTTCATCATTTTCCGTGTTCATGATCTTCGTCTTGTTTACGTTCTGTTCTAATCCCAATTTATGACTTTTGGCTTTGACTTTTCTCAGTAGACACAGCAGATCTTCTTTGCTGCTGGTGATGAGCATTGTATCATCTGCATAGCGCAGGTTGTTTATATTTTGGCCACCAACTTTGAAACGGACACTTCCTTCTTCCAAATTTGTTTTTCTGAAGATGGTTTCACCATACAGGTTGAACAGATAAGATAACAAGATGCTTCCTTGCCTGATGCCACGTTTTATTGGAAACCAATCAGTGTTGATGTATTCAGTTCTCACTGCAGTTTCTTGATTTTCATATAGACTCTCTATCAGCTGAGTTATGTGTTTGGGTCTTCCCATTTGCACTAGAGTTCTCCATAGTTTATTGTAATCCACACGGTCAAAAGCTTTGCTGTAGTCGATGAAGCAAAAGTATAGGGGTTTTTGGTAGTCTTTGCTCTTCTCCAATATTACATCACATTAGAGATTTCTATTCCACCATTACCTTGCGGTTCAAGGTGGATTACAAAAGAGTTATAGAAGGAGGGTTACAAAGTAAGATCACAGGTCATTTCCAAAGAGTAGATCGGGTAGTATCAGTGAGTTAGGGAGAGGAAGGGAAGAAGGAAGGGACTCGTGGTATTAGCAATAATGTCTGTTGTTCCTCGACCTTTTCTAAAACCAGCCTGAACTTCGGGTAGTTCTTGCTCAACGCATGATTGGAGCCTTCGTCGTATTATTTTCAGCAATATTTTGCTGGCGTGTGGAATTAATTCAAGTGTTCTGTAATTGTTACAGTCCTTGGTGTCACCTTTCTTTGGTATAGGTATGAACAGTGATCTTCTTCAATTGGTTGGCCATGATAGCACCTTCTGAGCCTTTTATTAATTCAATTGGAATACTGTCGATACCAGGTGACTTGTTTTTCGATAAAGCTTTAATTGCTGCTACGACTTCTTCTTTAAAAATATCTGGTTCTTCTTTGGCTTCAGTTTCCAGTTCGTTTTCCCCAATATTATCCTCGTTGCCTTGTTTGTATAAATTTTCTGTATATTCTTTCCATCTCTTTTTAATGCTTTCTGGATCATTCAATATCATTCCATTGGCGTCTTTAAGCAAACCCAGTCAAGATAACTAGGGGAGAGGGTCAATAGAGTGGGCAGACTTGATGGGCTTTGGCCCTTTTCTGCCGTCACTTTTCTATGTTTCTATATTTCTAAGATTGGAATTTCTGCCGCAATTTCTTAATCTCCTGAAAAGCTAATCTGTTTTTTTTTCCATTTACACGTTCTGATTCAATTTTCTGACAAATATTCATGAGATTTCATTCTTTGTCGTGCCGAACTTGACGTTGAAACACTCGATTCGTTTGTTATACTTTTTCTCTATCACCAGATAGGTTTGCTTGTCTTCTTTCTGTTTCTTCTGAGATCCAAGGGGATTTCTTGGCTTTCTTTTTCTCCTGGAGTGCTTTTTTTTGTTAGCTTCATCACTAATTACAGATTTGATGTCATTCCATAACTCTTTGGGCTCTCTATCTCCTGTATCAAGCAAGGCAAACCTGTTGTTTGCATAAAACCAAACAACAGGTTTGCCTTGCTTAATATAGGAGATCGAGGGCTAGTTAACGCTCATTAAAAGCCTGTCCTAATCCAGCTCTTTCAAACACAAAAATGGCATCCTGGCTGGGACACCAGTTGGCTTCCTGGGATTCTAGTTCTGCTTTTCCAGCAGAAGATGTCAGCATGTCCGTGCATTTCAGAACCTCTGGCCTGCAGGACCCTTCCAGGATGCAGTCTGAGCTCATAGATCTGGCAATCCTTTGCATTGACGCTCTAATCCAGGGGTGTCAAAGTCGGTCCTCGAGGGCCGTAATCCAGTCGGGTTTTCAGGATTTCCCCAATGAATATGCATTGAAAGCAGTGCATGCACATACATCTCATGCATATTCATTGGGGAAATCCTGAAAACCCGACTGGATTCCGGCCCTCGAGGACCGACTTTGACACCCGTGCTCTAATCTGAGTTACCACATCATAATTTCAGTTTATTTCTCTATTAAACTGCTTTCCCTTCTTTAGTAAAAACTCCTCAAATAAATAATGCAGTCCATTATACAGAGATTAAATACATATCCAACCATGGCAACAGCAACAAACAAACCAGAGATAAGACTAAGGTGTGCCGACTGCTTTCTGATATGGTGGGTTCAGTGGAATGCTAGATTATACACTAGCATGATTTGTCTTTCTAAAACAGCTGCCAAAAATCTGGCTCTCCCTTCTTATGCAAAGGGAGTAATTGAAACAAAGATTGATCACAGTATTCAAAATTTGTTCCACAGATACTCCATTATTTCTCAGTGAATTCCTAACACCCTATACTCCAGTGATCTCAAACTCGCAGCCCGGGGGCCACATGCGGCCCGCCAGGTTCTATTTTGCAGCCCGCAGTCTGTACTAGTGCTACCCGCTCTTTGCAGCGTCCTCCGGCTTCTCCCCTGGCCTCTTGCTCTTACCTTCAGCTAATTACCACAGCCTGCAGAGAGGATTGCTGGTGCTGTAGCAATCTTTGAAGGCTGCTGTCATCCTCAGCAGCACGTTCCTTCTGCTGCGATCTTGCCCCTGACATCACAGGAGGGGTGGGACCGTGGCAGAGGGAACGTGCTGCGGATGCCGATGGCAGCCTGCAAGGAATGCTACAGCACCGGCGATCCTCTCTGCAGGCTGCGATAATTAGCTGAAACTTAGGCCGGGAGACCAGGGGGGAAGTAGAGAACGCTGGAAAGAAGAGGGGAACATGCTGGCCTTCAGAGAGAGGGGGGGGGGGTAGATTTATAAACTATAAAGAGTATGACCTCATGCAAAATTGTCATTTCTTTAATAAGACGTTAACTATTTTTTCTGTGGCCCTCCAAGTACCTACAAATCCAAAATGTGGCCCTTTTGGATGTGTGATGGACTGACCACCCAGACATAGCAAGAGAGCAGTGGGACACCATACAGGGCACTGCTGTGAACTTCACAACAAGGGTGCCACATAAACATCTCACTACAACTCCCTTATAGGTCATGGTGAGCCCCCCAAAACCCACTATACCCATCTGTCTACAACCCCAATAGCCCAGCAGGTGGCACCTATATGGCAGTATAGTAGGGTTTTGGTTTCTTTTGGTGGACTCACATTTTCCACCATGAATGCAGTGGTTAGAGTGGCTTATGGACCTGGGTCCTCCTCTCTATGGTTCACTAGCCCACCCCACAGACTATTTAAGCCACCTCTGTGAAGCTCTACTAGGCTTTCCTATGCCAGGTGGTGTTGTTCCGGAGGCAGGTATGTACGTTTTTATTCTGATTTATATGGCAGTGTGTGTATGTGAGGGGGGGGTCAGAGGATCACTAGGGGAGTGTGTTGGGGGTCTGTACTTTGTGGTTATATGGTCACTTTGGATATATTCTGGGCACTTAGACCTGTTTTTAGACCGCCTAAGTCACAATGTATAGATTATCCCTGCAGTACGACTACATCTAGGTTGGCCACATCCCGCTCTAACCACTCCTTCAAAAACACCCCTTTCAGCTCTGGGCGCACAGAGATTTTCATAGGCCTAAAAAGTCTCTGGATACATCTAAAAACCTGTTTTGATTATCAGCACTTTTTATTTAATTTTAACTCAGTGCGCACATGGCCAACATTTTAGAGCTCTCTCTCCCTTCCATCAGATCGAAGAGACCCACACAGCAACCATGATCCCCTGCAAAGTGCTCTCAATTGTAGGCAGCTGTAGGCGTCCTACAGCTGTCTAATCAGCCAATCGGGAGGCACTTAAAAGAAAAAAAAAAAAATTGTTCCCCAGGCAGGCCGCCTATATTGAAGGCGCTTCCAGGGAGCCTAGAGAGGCCCGCAAGCCCGCCTAAACTCGCCTAAGGCTATGTGGTAGCCTTAAGCGAGCCTAGGCGGCCTACATGTCTCCCTAGCAGAATGGGAGACGCTTACAATATAGGCTAGCAAAATGCTGGCCTACATGGTAAGTAGACGCGGCCGCTGTACCTAATTGCGGCAAGGATCTCCCTGCCATGATTAGTATAGCGGCCGTGGCTATGGCCGCAAGTCTCCCCTCCCCCCAACGATCGCCGGCAGGAAGGTGCCCAACCCCTCCTGCCGGACTCCCCCAATGAACCCCCCCACCCCAGAACCCCCCCCTTGGTCTTACCTTCAAGTTGGATCAGACAGCTCCTTGCACATCGGGCCAGCAGACCCGCCTCCGTCCAAATGAGGTGGGCCCGCCCCTCCCCTGCCGAACCCACAGGATCCTAGAGCCTGATTGGTCCTGGCGCCTAAGGCCCCTCCCGCTATAGGAGGGGGTCACTGTGGATCTACCCCTGGATTGCCCTTCCTTAACTGCATACAACCCTTACATCTAGGAGGGCTCCAGAGTCCATATGCCATTTGCTGTCTCCATGTAAATACCACTCCTGCCTTCAACTAGGGTTCTCTGGGGATTCCTCTTTCTCCCCCTCCCTCAGCCTCTCCTGCAAGCAAGAATCATTAATGTTTTTTTTATTTTTTAATTTATTTTTAACTTTGAAATAAAATTCACAAGAATACATCTTGCTGCATGAAACACAGAGAAGGAAATTATTCAAAATGAAAATTCTTATAAAATATCCAAATCTTAATCCCCTTTCTTAGACCACAATAATAATAGGGGCAGTCAATGTATATAATTGACTGTCGGCTCCGGGCGGCTTTCCCGCAGAGGAGAGAATCCTGCATTCACCGTGGGCCTCATCTGGGGAAGCCTCCTTGGAGCGGCTGGGGCACGGGCAGTGTGTCTGGGAGGGAATGCATGGATGGGAGAACATCGCAGGGGAGGAGACATAGGCATCCTGGGACTGTCTGCCAAGTCTCTTCCCTGAAGAAGCCCTTTCTGGAAACGTCAATCGCTCCTCCTAAACTTACTTGCTCCACTTCATCACTGACGCTGAAACCGTGGATTGAAGACAAAGTTTTATTTTATTTTTCTTTCCAGCTTATGATTTATCTTTAATCTTATCTATTGTTTTGCCTTTTGTCTTTGTTTTGTTCTATTTCTATCATTTAAATTTCTCCAGAATTCTACTGTTCAACGGCTCCCCCTTCTGCTTCTATTCCTTTCTCTCCTCTCTTCTACCTTCCAAAGTATTTAGATCAATGCTGTCTTGTTAAAATGTTTATTTTATTTTTATTTTTCCTCTAACTCTACTTTTCACTTCTCTATTACCCTCCAGGTACTTTAGTTAGATTGTGAGCCTTCGGGACAGTAAGGGAATTTTTCAAGTACCTTTCTTATTTCTAATCTTAATGTATATTTTCTGTAAACCGCTTAGAACCTAACGGATGTAGCGGTATATAAGAAATAAATTACATTACATTACATTACATAATAAGGAGAAATTAAATATACAGTATAATCATTTGGGGAAAAGGCTTAGCGTGATTCAACGACTAAATTATCGAAACAATCCCCTTTTCCAATCATTTCTTAACGATTTTCTTAATATCTAGAAACTGCTTCAAGTGTTCTGGAGAATAAAATGTATATTTGAGACCCAAGTACCTAACCAGGCATTTACAGGAATACGTAAGAAGAAATGTAGCTTCCAACTTAATTGTCTCTTAATTGACGTAATAAGAGAAAGTCCTTTCTTCGCTCCTGAGTAGTTTTAGAAACATTGGGATATAACCATATCTTCTGACCTCCAAATAACTTCTGAGAATTCTTGAAATATAATTTCAAGATCATATTTGCATCTTGTTCAAAAACAAAAGACACCAAAAGAGTAGCTTTCTTCGTGTCAGCTGTTAGAGTTTGTTCAAGAAGTAAAGACACATTTTCAAAGTCAATCTGAGGCTCTTGACCCTTCTTTTTCCCTTTTTCCCTGACTCCTTTGGTGCAAGAATCATTCATGTAGTTCACTGTGAAAAATGTGTTTGTCCATTCTGAGCCACTCCTTTCTTCCTGGCTGGTTTTGCAAATTTTGAAGTATGTGTAATGATATTCTGCGTTTTTATTGAGGTGTATAAGCACTTAGGATTTCAATAACAACCCCTCACCCCCCAAAAAACCCTTTTGCACTCGTTCTTAACTGTGTCTTCTCTGCCACCTAGTGGCCACAACAGCTAACAAGTGCCTATGAAAGAACTGATCATTATCATAATAAAAGATACGCCCCAGATAAGAATATATTCCAAAATAAATACAATCCTGTTTTGGAAGGTGTTTAGCCCAAATTAGCTATAGGATAATTTTATTCTGCTAGTTTATGATAGGTTAGAAACAGCCTTTTGGTAGATTTTGGATGGGATGGAGTTAAAAGCAGTTTTGTGTTTTCCTGTGTGGATTTCATTACTTTACATTATATGACTGATTTATATTCTCAAAAAGTAGTGCTCAGGAAACCTTACACACTCCAATGGGAATTCAGATTCCACTGTACTCAGAACAAGTCAGTGGTGTTGGAATTCTTCACCATTCCCTTTACATGGAGAGTGAAAAATATTTTTTGTGGAGATATAATTTTGTTCTTTTTTTCTTTTTATCTTTTTACATCCTTGTATATTCTACATCCCAATAACTTATAATAGCTTAAAAAGCATATATATCGAAAAGGAATTAAAAGTGTATCACTTAGCTTAAGATCCTTATCGGTTCCCCTTCCCGACGCGTTTCGGATCTTTTTCAAGGTCGGGGGAACAAAAGATAAGGTTAGTCCTTAACCATACATTTTCTGCCACTGGCTTATCCAACAAGATTTATATTCTGCCTTAACCTTGCAGTTCTAGGTGGATTACAATAAGAGGTTATCTGGCCATTTCCAGTGAATTTACAAATTCGGGGGTAATTAGGGAGTACCATTAGTCTGCCTTGACCAATTTCCTGAACAACAGGGTTTTTAGTTTCCTTCGGAATAGGGTTATCAGACGTCTGGAATTACCCGGACACGTCCTCTTTTTAGAGGACTGTCCGGGCGTCCAGATGGCTTTTCAAAAACTGGGTTTTGAAAAGCGGTTGAGCTCGGGGCCGAGTCTGGAGTACATCTGCGACGCGGTGATATCACACGCGTGCGCAGATGCACTCCACACTTGGCCCGAAGAGACGAGGTTTGTGTGGGCTGGAGTTTGGGGGGGGGGGGGCAGGATGAGGCAGGCCTAGGGGCAGAATGGGACGGGGCCACGCCTCCTCTTTTTCCAGATGCAAAATCTGATAACCCTACTTCGGAGGGTTTTGTAATCTGGCACTGTTAGTGGTATAGTGGAGAGGTGGTGGTCCGGCTTTGCTGCCTGAGTTGATAATAGAGCAAAACAAAAAGAAGACCCCACCGTAAAAACAATCCGACGATAGAAACAAAAGACTGTGGATGATATGAAAGAACAAGTTTCAAGTTTAATTAGTTTTAATATACCAACCATCGAAGTGCACCTGGCCGGTTTACAATGCTAAAAGTGAAAGGTTAAAATAAATTTTGTAAGGGGGGGGGAATGGGAACGTTAAATTACAAATACAAACATGAGCTTGAGGGGAAAGAGGGAGGGGAAAGTTAATAATTACATCATTAAAAACAAATTAATTAAAGGGAAGAGGGGGGAGGATAAAATACCAGGAATGGGGATCGCTTCTTAAAAGTGGTTCGTGTTTATTTTGCAGACTGTTGGAAAGGAAATATTTAGACGCTATGGTATGCGTCTTGGAATAAGAACGTTTTTACACTTCCCCCTCCCCATTCGCGGTTTCAGTAATTGTGATTTCATATATTCGCGATTTTTTGGGGAGGGGGAAAAAGAAAAAAAATAAACATCCTTAAGTCTTCCCCCCGGCATCCCGGCCTTACCTGGTGGTCTAGCGGGCTTTTGGGGCAGGAGCGATCTTCCTAAGCTCCTGCCCCGTGCAGATTGCCATTAGGAAATAGCTGTAGGGTGTTCCCGTCGTCGTCTCGAGAGACTACGGGAACTCACAGCAGCCATTTCCTAATGGCAATCTGCACGGGGCAGGAGCGTAGGAAGATTGCTCCTGCCCCGAAAGCCCGCTAGACCACCAGGTAAGGCCGGGAAGGCGGGAGGGAGGCAGGGGTGGGTCAGAGCCAGATATTTGCGGTTTTTCTCCATTCGCGGTCCGGCTCTGCCCTTATCCCCCGCGAATCCGGAGGGAGAAGTGTAGTTTAGTCTTGAATTTGTCGAGCGAATTTTCAAGGTGGAGTTGAGGTGGCATGGCATTCCATAAAGTTGGAGCTACAACGGAAAAGTTAGTTTTTCTAGTGTAGTAGAATTCTTTAATGGAAGGTATGGTTAGCAAATTCTGATCAGCCAATCTAAGGGTCCGGGGAGGGCAAGAGGGAAGTTTATCAAGAAAAGATGGGAGACGCAAAAGTTTGATTTTGAAGACCAGCAGTAAAGTTTTATAGGTGATGCAGTGGGTGATGGGTAGCCAATGAGCTTCTCGCAGAAGAGGAGTGACATGATCATATTTCCCAACCTTATAGATAAGTTCAATTGCTGTGTTTTGAATGAGCTGCAGACGACGTAATTCTTTTTGAGTAATTCCATTGTAAAGAGAGTTGCAGTAGTCTAAATGAGAAATGACTAATGAGTGAACAAGGGTTGTGATAGCATCAGTTTCAAGAACTGAGGTTAAAAGAACGAATGAGCCGAAGTTTGTGGAAAGAGATAATTTGTTATTCGCTCTTCACAATAAAAATATAAAAATACAAATAAAAGTCTGAGTTTGTAGTACACGTGTTATTGTCCTACACAGTCCGTGTTTCGGCGAAACCGCCTTCCCCAGGGGTCCAGATGATGTAGGGTACACAGATAAAAGTATGAACTAAAAACTATGTTCGTGTCATTGAACGAAAAACGAAAATGACGCAGAGTGGCGCGTAAAATTGCAGTGTTGCTAATAGACCATCCTAAATCTTCTTGCGCTGTATGCTTTTGATTGGGGGGGGGAGTATAGGACCCCTAGCCCCACCTCCAGGCCTGCCTAGTTCTGCCCATCCTGGCCCATATCCCACCCCCAAGCCCGTCCTATCCCTGCCCACCGCCGCCTGCTCTTGTCGGACAAGAAGGAAGTCCACGTCTGCGCCGACACTACGTGATGGTGTCACACGTGTGCATGCGTGTGCATGATGTCATCATGTGACGGCCACGCATGCGTGGACTTTCTCCCTGCCCGAAGCAGCTTTTCAAAACCTGGACAAAGTGCCGGGTTTTGAAAAGCCGTCCAGACCCCGGACATCTGGTAGCCATATGTGAGTAAATGGTGTCTGAGTTCTCCTTGGTCCACCCTTCTAAGTACACATGCAAAGTTTCTTCCAAAAGTTATCACTGAATTTCATCTCAACCAATCAATTGTTCTACCAGTGTTTCTTCCTAAGCCTCATTTGCATACTGGAGAAACCGCTTTACATACTTTGGACTGTAAACGAGCTTTGGCCTATTACATTGACCGGACAAAGCCACATCGAACATCTCCCCGTTTCGTCTCTTTTGTTGGGGCATCCTGTTTCTAAAAGAACAATTTTTCAACTGGCTGGCTGCCTGAATCTCATTCTGATATGCTCAGACTGGACTGGCACTGGAGAGTCGTGTCACAGCCCACAAAATCAGAGCTATGGCAGCTTCTGTGGCTTTCCTCAGATTTACTCCCATTGAGGAAATCTGTAAAGCTGGGCAGTGCTGTTCAGGTCCTTGAATAGTCAGACTCTAAATTTGAATAATATTCATACTTGCATTGGGAGCCAGCGTGCATCTAGGTAGGCAGAGGAGATACGGTTGAATTTGCTCAGAAAATAGATCAGTCTGAGAGCTGTGTTTTGTACCGTCTGTAATTGTTTTATCATGACAGTAGGGCATGGTAAGTAAAGGATATTACAGTAGTCTAATTGTCCCAGAACTAGGGACTGGACCAGAAGACGGAATTGCTCCCTTTCAAAGAATTTCCGAATATGTCGCAAATTAAGCATGACAGTGAAGAATTTCTAGACGGTCTTGTTGACGGTCTGTGAGATTTCGCAACTCTTATTGCAAGGCTGGTCCCATAGCAAACAAGAGACGATGATGCTGTCTTGGCTCTCCAGTGGAAGAGTGTGAGATGACCTGCAAAACTGAAGAATTTCCAGCTGAATGCCGGAGACTTGGCAGGCCACTCGGCCACTCTAAGGCTCTCCATTGGTGCCAGGTCACTTGAGAAAAAACACACCAGGTTCTGAGAGAACTGTGTTTTCTTTCATCTCTCCCAACTACTGCCCTTCCTGGGGATTCTATCATCTGGTTCAACACAGCTTTCCCTGTCCAGACTCTTGTCCACCAGTAGAAGGGGGAAGCCATTGGGCACGATGCAGCACCAGCGGTGGATTGATGCCGGCGTCGGAGGATATTCTCTCCCCCTCTCCTCGGCGGACTTGCATTCCCGCAGCTGCGTTGTTGGACACATCGAAGGGAAACTGGACTTCACTTCAGGGATCTGCTGTCGGCGGTGCCTGTCCTTGCCTGTCCGGTGACTGGTGTCATGGTGGTCTTCATTGGTGTGGTTCCTGGTCCTGCTTCTTTGGTGGTGGCCGGTTGACCTGGTTCTGCAGACTGAACTTATTATTAAGCTGCCTCAGAGACTTTTCTATCTCTTAAAGTTGTTTTATTTTTAATTTTTTATCTTCTTTCATTCTTTCTATTTCTTTGATTTTTGATCTTGGAAATGTATTACATATTTTTAATTTAATTTAATTTAATTTTATTTCTTATATACCGCTATACTTTGAGGTTCAAAGCGGTTTAGATACAATAAAATAAAAATAAATAAAGATAGGTACTTGGAAGTTCTCTAACTGTCCCAAAGGCCACAATTTAACTAAAGTACCTGAGAAAACAATTATTAAAATGGTAAAGATAGAAAAGATAAAAACAGAGATAGAGACAAGATATGAACATCCCAACAAGTATTCAGTGAATAAATTAAATTAGGATTAAAAAAACAAATAAAATGTATAAAATTAAAGTAAATTTTTATTTTAACCAGATCGTGAGCCTTCGGGACAGATCGGGTCGTTTTTCTCAAGTACCTAATTTCATTTTAGTTTGATACATTGTAAACCGCTTAGGTCAGTAAAATGCAGGAGCGGTAGATCACGTCATAAATCAAGGTAAGAATTCCGCAGCGATACTGAAGCTCTTGTGCTGGAGTTTCCACGGATCTTCTTTAATAGGTAAAACAGGAAACTCAAGCGCTCACAGCCCTAGGTAAGGGCAGCAGAACTAGCCAAGGACTTGGGATTGCTCTCAGGAATTTGCTCCCTGGGAGAGCGACTGCATAGCCAAAGGCTAATTTGACAATTAACTGAAACCTGCAGAACCAGAAGCAAAAGTTAAAGGCTTCGTCCTGGAATTGGCTTCTTTTGACCCTTCTCCCCAAAGGGTCAAATAGAAAAGATTTTCCAAGGCCAAAGATTTTGTGCAAATATTTTAACCTGAGCAAAACAAAACATTCTATTACATTAGTGATTTCTATTCCGCCATTACCTTGCGGTTCAAGGCGGATTACATAGGAAGTTATCTGGACATTTTCAGAGGTATTACAGAGTACAGCAGGTTGCTTCAGGGGATTGAGATGATTCCTGTGGTGATTAGTATGTTTTCAAGTTCAGGAACG
The DNA here is from genome assembly GCF_902459505.1 of Geotrypetes seraphini. Taxonomy (NCBI): domain Eukaryota; kingdom Metazoa; phylum Chordata; class Amphibia; order Gymnophiona; family Dermophiidae; genus Geotrypetes; species Geotrypetes seraphini. The sequence continues at coordinate 8,830,404 of NC_047093.1, forward strand.
TACCTCTCTCTGCTGGAGCAGTGTGGCATCAGGCAGGAATGAGGTGCATAGCAGAGCTAGGGAGAGAAGTCAGTAGTGGATATGCTACAGGGCGGAAGTGAGGTGCACTGATAGAGCTGAATGTGGGCCGGTCTCAGTGCTGGAACAGTGGGCTGTACTGTGGTTCTTGAATGAAGACAGAGTAGTTTTAAGAGCAGGGCTACCATTTGGAGTACGTGATCTGGTTTCCTGCACAGAGCGTTATATATGAAGGAATACCAGGAGGCCACCATATGCTTGGAACAAGCTACCCAAATCCCTATGGCGGGCTCCGTCTCTGTCAGTGTTCAAGGTCCAGTTAAAAGCCCACCTCTTTGAGAGCGCTTTCGACTCCTAACTCTTCTCACCTTGGGTTCTGCATCCCCAACCCTCTATGTCATGTTTGTCTAGCCAAGTTAGAATATTAGCTCTTCAGAGAAGGGACCGTCTATAAATGTCAGCCCACCTCTTTGAGAGTGCTTTCGACTCCTAACTCCTCTCACCTTGGGTTCTGCATCCTTGTCTGACTTGACTGGATCCTGGAGGAGGTAACGAAAAACAAAACCACTGTGGAGGAAATGATGTCCAAGATGCAGGCTTTATTGAGAGTACAAACCATTAATCCACATGACGAGATGTCAAGACCCAAATGATTGGGGACTATGGACCTAACAAGGTCTGTGTTTCGACAACTCTGTCTTCCTCAGGGGTCCCTGATGGTCCTAAAGCAAAAAAAAAAAAAAAACCCCATGGATCGAGGGTTAAAAACTAAGATGGTCAAATACAAAAGTAAACCGATCCTAGATATCTCGTCATGTGGATTAATGGTTTGTACTCTCAATAAAACCTGCATCTTGAACATCATTTTGTTTTTGGTTGCTTTTCGATTCTGTAGAACATCAAGGGTCAATTATTATTTGTTTGTGTCCTGCAGGAGGTATACAGTGGATTCAGTAGGTCTGGATATCCAGCTTTTGCCTGTTTTCTCCATCCACGTACATATCCTTCCATTCCTCTTCATCCATGTGCATATCTTCCCTTTCTCGTCAGATCCCCTTCCCTCTCCCTCCATCCATTTCTTCCTCTTTTTTTTCCTTTCTTTTCCATCCCATAAGTAGCATATCTCTTCTCCCCTTCTCCTCCATCCATGTCCAGCATTTCTCCCCATCCACCCAGCCATCCAGCCTTACCAACTCTCTTCATTTCCCCACCTCCCTCAGTTCAACATCACCCCCTCTCTCCTTCCCCACCCCAGGCAAGTCCAGCACCTCTCCTCCTATAACCTTCCTCTTGGTACCTTACTGCTGTCTGATCTGCAGTCCAGAATCCACACAAGGCCCAGCACCGGTGCTAAGTTCAACGACGAAGAGCCTTTGAGTACACATGCTTGGGAAGGCCCTGTTGGCTCCATCCAATTTGACACGTATGTGTCACAGGGCCTCATAAGTGGATAGACTTGATGGCTATGCGTTAGTTAACGCTGGTGCCAGGCCTCCAAGGCAGGCAGAGGGAGGGCAGTAGACGGTGGAGGGCTCTTCTTCTCTGGAGTTAGCTCGGTGCTGCCCGGACCGTGGAGCCCCCTGGAGCTGTGGGGCCCAGGGCAGCCACCCTGTTTGTCCTCCCTGGGCCCTGGGTATCGGAGCAACGAAGAAGTGAGGTGAGAACACCCAAAAGGCCTCCAGACAGTGGTGAAGTCAAAGAAACAATGAGTCTTTAGTGGCAAGGTGAATTGATAAGGGAGGCTCGAGACAGCCATGATTTGGCACAGAAGCCTGCGTCAGGAGACACAAAAACCTTTTCACAGTCCAAAACAAACATTAAAAAAAGAACTGCAAATCGCATCTATGGTAAATCATAAAATGATGCAGTCAGATAAGACCAAGGTTGGAATGGGGAGAGAGTTCCAACATATTTCCCCCCCCCAGCCCCCCCTCCATATCCTCCTACATCCTGTGGGCAGGAGGGAAGTAAGTGGAGGAAATAATAGTAGTTGGGGAGAGAGAAGGGGAAGCTGAGGAGGAGAGACAGAGAAGGAGGAGGAGACGGTTGTGCTGGAGCCACTATTGACAGAGGGGTTTCTGTACCAGAGTATGCCTTCATCGAGGGAGGGGGGGGGGGAGATGGAGTTCAGCGTTTTTGTAGGGAGGGAGTTGTTAGCTAGAGCTGGCTCCAATTAAGAGAATGCGGCTTGTCCCTCTCTGAGAAGCTGTTGCGCGGAGTCCAAGAGCACAGAGAAAATGGCTGATTCTCAGCTTCCAGACTAACCCCGGCCCATCTAATGTGTTTGCCGAAGGTCAAACAGAGCTCAACGTGCTCTGGATAACCACTGACTGCGCTCGGGAGATGTTTCTTCGCTTAGGCAAAAGAAAAATGAAAAAGGGCATCTGGCGGCGAGTGACGTGATTGGCCCAGGAAGTGCAGAAGAAAGCAAATGGTGCCCAGCGCCGAGGGCCATGGGCCAAACACAGGAGCCGCAGGTTTCTGGTGCACCCATCAGAGATTTTAGTCGACTGCACAATGTCAATGGAATGAGTTAAGAAACTTGCCCAGGATGGGGACCTACTGGGCCTGTCTAGAATATTATCAAGACATAAGACCCCCCCTCCCCCAAAAACTCGCAACAACCTCCAGGGACTAGCCCCCGAAACCTCCAGGTCTCCAGCTCCATCTGTATTAAGCAGCTTGCAGGAGCGGAAAATGCCTCCGACTGGACAAACACTGCACAGGGACCTTTGTGTGTTGGAAGGTTTTATTTCTTTATTAAAGATTTCTGTTCCATGCAACCCGCAGTTCTCCGCTGCTTGAAGGAAGGTCACTTCTCCAGCTGAATGGGATCAGCTGTGGCTGCAAAAAGAGCTGAAAGCCTGCTCAATCCAACCTTAAACTAAGATCATTCAAAGTACTGACATTTTCTTCTCTTCCCTATGACACACTTACCGTGTTTTCACGTTGAAAGTTATGGAAAAAGCACTTACCAAATCTTTAGCTTCAAAAGGAACAATTTGACTATATATTTCATTTCTTGTAGGCACAATATATATATAATATTTAATCTTTTCCGTTGTAGGGCCTGATTGCACCTTTATTAACCTGGAAACAAATGGCATTTCATGGGATGGCCAGAAGCACTGGGTAGCTTGCCTGGTCTGCCCAGAATCAGATGTGCATCTCCCAGGGTCATGGTAAGAGTCCAGACGAAAGATCACAGGAGCTCAGCAAACGCTACCCAGACTCCGCCAAGTCCCCCGACAGATGTTGATTTCATTTTAAAACTGGGCCAAGGAACGGAAAAACAGATCGACGCTGTTGTGTGTTTTTTAAACTGTATTTTAGTTAATAGATGGTTTTTTAACATTTTTGATTAGGCGGTATAAGAAATTTTAAATAAACTTGAACCTTGATCATTAAAACTGAACGGTTTGGGTTTGTCTTCAACGGTGTACTACAGATTAGAGAATGACACGGGGAAAAAATCTGTCCCCGTCACCGCCCCGTCACCGGCCCACCATCCTCTGCACCGCCCCGTCACCGCCGATCCCTTCACCGCCCCGTCACCGCCACTGCCATCCCATTCACCGCCCCGTCACCGTCCCCGCTGCATCCATATAAGCCTTTTTCCTTTCACTCCCTCCTTCCAATTTGAGCCGGGAACACTAGCGATCGCACGGTCCCCGCGGCCACTACCTGCCTGCCCGGTCGATCCTGGTGTTTGGCCGGCTCTCTCCCTTCTCCTCACCTTGGTTTGTGGGTTTTCTTTTTCGGCAACCTGCGCGCTTTCCCAGGGAGCCGCACACGCGCGGCTGCTCAGTGTTCGATCTTCTGCTCTGCTGCAACTTCCTGTTTCCGGTTGCGTCAGAGCAGAAGATCGAGGCTGAGCAGCGGCGGGTGTGCGCGGCTCTCTGGTAGCGTGCGGGTCGCCGAGGAGGAGGATCTGCGGACTGGGGTGAGGAGAGGGGAGAGAGCTGGCTGGACACTGGAATCGATTGGGCGGGCGGGTGTGAGCTGCGGGGACCGCGCGATCCTTCATGCCTCACTGCGGGGGACAAGACCATTCACCGCCCCGCGGGCGGTGAATGGCCTTGTCCCCGTCGCCGCAGCGACTGCTAGTTTTCTTCCCCGTTTTCGGCGGGTGACCCCGCGGCTAAAATGCGGTGGCCGCGGGTAAACCGCCACCGTGTCATTCTCTACTACAGATCTCTCTCTCTCTCAGCCAACAGACACAAGAGAAGCTCACATTCCAACTTCGTTCCCCCCCCAGTGAGAGGTGGCAAACTGAAAAACCACCATGAACACCTTCTCTCGCACCAAGCAGCATCATGGGGTAAAGACCTAGAACAATTGCTTTCGCCCACTACTTATGAGGAATTTAGGAAACGTCTGAAAACACACCTGTTCCTAAAGTATCTAGACAACTAATCCTCTCTTCTCTCTCCCCTCTATAGCGGTTAACTTGTTCTATTGATCACTCTCTCCTCAAAAATGGATTTCCTGTCCTATTAACCCTCTTTCTTCCTCCCCTCTTAAAGTCAATCCATTTGTACCTTTGCTTAATCTTTGTAAACCGCATAGAACTTCACGGTATTGCGGTATATAAGCTGTTATGATTATTATACAAAAACCCAAACCACTTTTTAAGAGAGGAATTTCACAATCAATACTGAAAGTTTGCTCTTTGCAAATTAATCAGTTCTCACTGATATTGTTAAATGACTGTGCTGTTCTTGCAGTAATACACAGGCCTGCTTCTTTGAAGTCTAATGCCACCTTATGAAACGGAGTCCCAGAATATGCCAGGCAGCGGCAGGAGGAGCTGAAGTGGAGCATTTAAATGTTCATCATAGAACCAGCCTACCAAATTCTTTGTACACTGTTCATGCAAAAAAATCAGGCCAGGATATGTGACTTTGTCAATGAAAACTGCTGGACGCATAATCCCGTGGCTTGCTAATCAGCAGGAACCATTACTGGGCCAGTCAGGGCTTTCCAGTATCAGTTGTAGGGGGAGGGGAGAGCAATCCTTTTCCCTTTCTTTATGGTATAGTACAACTGCAGCTACAGCAGAGGTCAGGAACGTTGACATTACAGTGAGCGGGTAACACTAAATTATAGTGCAACGTATTCTTAGCACTGCTACAGAAAAGGACCCAACACTAGGCCAGGTTTGAAATCACATCCCAATGCATTGTTGGATCTGTAGTTCCGATCGGTACTCTCTGGTTTTCTAAATTAGCACTGCGAACACCAGAGGTTGTCAGAAATCCAGGGCTGGCCTAAAATCTTCTTCCTTGAGCCTTCTCATTTGGTATCTCTGACAAAGAGCAAAGTCCCTTTGTTAAGGTCAGAAATGAATTCTGTTCCTTTATAAAGTTATTTTTTGTTTGGGCGGGGGGGAGGGAGGGAGAGTGAATTTTTTCTTATTGATGGTTTGGAAACTAGAAAGGCCATATCTTTAGCGTTCACCATGCTATTCCATCCATCTAGCACAGGGATCTCAAAGGCCCTCCTTGAGGGCCGCAATCCAGTCGGGTTTTCAGGATTTCCCCAATGAATATGCATTGAAAGCAGTGCATGCACATAGATCTCATGCATATTCATTGGGGAAATCCTGAAAACCCGACTGGATTGCGGCCCTCAAGGAGGGACTTTGAGACCCCTGATCTAGCATGAGTTTTTACCATTGTTCCAGCACCACACTGATCCGGTCCTGGTTTTACCTTTTTTTTCCATATAAGGCAGGGGTGTCCAATGTCGGTCCTCGAGGGCCGCAGTCCAGTCGGGTTTTCAGGATTTCCCCAATGAATATGCATTGAAAGCAGTGCATGCAAATAGATCTCATGCATATTCATTGGGGAAATCCTGAAAACCCGACTGGACTGCGGCCCTCGAGGACCGACATTGGACACCCCTGATATAAGGTCATGTTTTACTGCTTTTCTCTGTAACTGAAAATTACAGCATATACTGGACCGGATCTGTGGGAACATAATTCGAGCAGGCGGGATGAATGTATGTGCCATGCCAGGCTTTGTACAGAGCAGAGGGCCCTCATGTATCCCGATCTGTGCGTTTCAACTCTTTCTGACTGGACCGTTTCCTCATCTACACTCACAGCTTGTGTTACTGGCAATGCAAATGTCCTTTGTGCATCCCAAACCGGCCCAAGTAGGAGGCAACATACCCCAAAAGTAGGGTTACCAGATGTCCGGATCTCCCCGGACATGTCCTCCGTTTGAGAACCTGTCTGGGGGTCCGGACAGCTTTTCAAAACCCAACACTTTGTCCGGGTTTTGAAAAGCTTCCCGACAAAATCACATCGGGAAGGGGCATCCGCACATGCGTGGACATAATGCGGTGATGTCACCCCCCCCCCGCATGATGTCACTGTGTCATGTCCGTGCATGTGTGGATGCTGGCTGGGGGGTGGGGCTGGGGGCAGAACAGAGCGTGACAGAGGCGGAAGTGTGTGGTCCTGGAGGCATGGCCATGGGTCCGGATTTTCCTGAAGGAAAATCTAGTAACCCTACCCAAAAGATCTGCCCACCTCTGTACTAGAGCAGCAATAGGAAGCCTGCTGAAGTTTGGGTTCCTGGGTAATAGGATGCCAGTGCGTGCAGAGCTTCACCTGCAGCAGGGAAGTTGGAAATGAGCCTCTCAGCGTTTCGTAGTGTTGGCCAGGATTGTGTGATTGTGCAGGATTGAATTTAAGATTATGGCTCCCTTAGGCAGGACTGGGGAGTTCCATGGTCCCCCTCTGAGGTAGAGAGAGTTTTGGGGGTACCTTTGACCTTTGCTTGGTACCACTGGCATATGCCCATGTTGTCTATATTTGAATTTGGCCCTAGTGAAGCTACAGTTTCTCCATCTCTGTTGAGAGATCTATAGAGAGATTTCACTCTTTCTGTTTTACCCTTTGGATGCTGTAGGTTCCAAGATCCCCTACATCAGCCCCAAGTGTATTTATACTGTCTGACTCTAGGCACCAGAGGGTTAAAGGCAAGTGCCATTTGAGAGTCCAAGTGGTTTGAGAGTCAGCTCAGAAAGGCTGCCACCGTGTGACCCGTTGGCGGACTTTGTACAGTGCATTTTCTGGATCCCCAACACCTCCCGGACCATCGCCCGGAACTGTTGACTGACAAAGCAATAGAGGAAGAAGTTGACATCCGTGTTGAGTAGAGCGAGCATGTTACTAATGTCCATGGCCAGGTGGACCTTCCAGTCCTTATTCACTGTTGATACATACATATGGCAAATGATGGTAAAGGTCCGGGGGGCCCAGAGAATGGCAAAAACTGTAGTGATGGCCAAGAGGATGGCAGTTGTCTTGCCCACATGCAGTTGGTAGCCATTGCACTTTTTTCTCTTCCTCAGGTTTTGTATGATAACAGAGTTGGTAATCAGGAATATAGTGCATGGAATGAAGTAAATGATAAAGCAATGCCCCCACATCAGTATTTTATCAAGAGTGTTGGGAGGGTTGGAATTCCGCCAAACATCTGACCACCAATAGAAGGGAATTCCTGTGATCAAGGCGGCCATAAAAACAAGAAGTATGATCTTCTTGGTACGTTCCGGGTAGGATAGCCTGCGGTACTGGAGTGGGCGACACAGTGCCACATAGCGATCCATCGTTAGCACCACCGTGATCCAGATGGAGGCGTGGTTGGACGCAAACTCCAGGATGCTGACAGTTTGGATGAAAGCGTTCGGGACCTGGCGTTGCAGGATGGCAGTCTGGAGGATGAACCCCACGAAGACGATGAAGACTTGAGTGAGGATGTCCGAGGTGGTGAGAGCCAGGAGGTAGCAGTAGGATGATTTCCTGGTTTTGGTGAAAAGTCTGGAGAGGGCAATTGCAGTCAGTACGTTAGCTGTGGAAGAAGAGCAAGAAGGGGGACAGGTTAGTTGGATGCTCTGCATGGGAAGAATATCGCAATTTTGGATATTTGTGTTACATGTGTGGATTTCTAATATTAGGTCTGAATTTTCCAGATTGCATCTCTTTAACCCTTTCAGGACCAAGGGACATATTTGTCCCATAACTTTAAAATCCTATAAATTTTGATTGGGATAGTCTACAGTTCTAAATTTGATATGTACGGATTCCATATGATACTGCCTTTATGTAAACAAACTGGTTCCGACATTCATTCATTAGCGTCATTGCCAGATTGACGAGAAGATTCACTTGCCACACTGTCCATAAGCCAGAAGTGTGATTTTTTTAAATAAAAATAATGATATTTCACAAAAAAAAATCAATTTTTGGGCATCTGCAAGCCCTTTTTACCATAAAAATGTCGTCAAAACCACAAAAATTGGCCTACGATCCTTATGGTCCTGAAAGGGTTAACCCAACCGATCAAAATCTCATTTCTATCATGCATGACTCGTATGCTGGAAAATATTTATATCTGGATACAGTGGCTTGGAGAATGTCATTAAATGGAAAAACATAGTCAAAGCTGGAGATATCGGCAGGATTCTTCTGGCACACCAAAAGGTGACCCTTCTACCCTCCTTACTCACTTACTAACTGCTCCACTCCATCACTGACGCTGAAACCGTGGATTGAAGACTATGTTTTGATTTTATTTTTCTTTCCAGTTTAAGAATTATTTTAATCTCATTTATTGTTTTGCCACTTGTTTTTGTATTATTTTTATCATTCAAATTTCTCCAGAATTCTGTTGTTCAACGGTTCCTCCCTTCTGCATCTATTCCTATCTCTCCTCTCTTCAACCTGTCAGAAAGTCTATTTTCTTATCTTTTCCTCTATCTCTATTTTTCTCTTCTTTATTACTCTCAAGGTACTTTAGTTAGATTGTGAGCCTTCGGGACAGTAAGGGAATTTCTAAGTACCTATCTTACTCATAATTTTAATACACCCCAATGTATATTTTCTGTAAACCGCTTAGAACCTAACGGATTAGCGGTATATAAGAAATAAATTACATTACAAATAAATAAATTACATTACCCTCCCGATCAAAACGATTTGAATTTCTGTGCCATATGAGTTGCTGGTAAGGCTGAGTGAATGGGATAGGCTTTTTATTTTCTACTTTATGGAGCTTTCCTATCTCAGCCTATTCTATCTTGGATTGTATCTTGTTTGTAAACCGTCAAATTCATATAATGCCAGGTGATATAAATTTTTTAAATAAACGGCTGTCCATGTGTGAGGTCTGGTTTTCTCCATTTTTCTATTTATGGCTTTTGTTTACTTTTGTTCCTTTATTGGATGAATGTGAGTTCATGCCAAACATGCCATAAGCACGTTTTTTGCTTTGTTTGTATTAGTATATACGGCTGTGATCCCTGATTCATTGTTATAATACACTATAATTTTGATCATTTATTCAGATTTGCTCAATTACCTTATTTTAATAAAGCAGTTTACAGACTAATCAGTGCTCACCCCTTATTTGTAAAGCAGAGATTCCTGCATCTGGAGTCTCAGGTGCCAAGAAGGGTCCCTGGGAAGTCCGTGATGATCCAGAGGGAGCCCAGAGTACAAAGGAAGTACAGGAAGGAGTCCCAAAGTAGAAAGACTCTAAGCCACGGGTTCTCAGCACCTCAGAACACACCTGGCCAGGCAGGGTTTCAGGATATCCACAATGAATATACATGAGACAAATCTGCATGCCTGACATCCATTTTATGCATATCTCATTGTGGGTATCCTGAAAACCTTCCCCCTCTTTTATAGAAACAAATTGTTTATTGACTGCACTATAGAATTTTAGATTGTAAGCCACCCAGAAGGATTAGCAATGGCGCGGGATAGTAAGATTTTAATCAACTTGGATTGAGAACCAGAGGTTTAAGCTGTGTTCTGCGTTTTATACTTGTATGTGGGGGAAATGCATCAGAGCCTACTAGCACTGCCAGTCAAGACTTCAATTGTGGAGCACCTTAATCTTTCTTCACTTAAGAATATTTTGCTTTCAGTCCTAAAATGAATTCCTTCCCTCACCAGAGAATCCACACTGGGGTTTGCAGGCAGTCTGTGGGCCTTGACTGAAATGGAATAAACTCCTGCGCTACATCCATCTGTCCATTCTCCTCTTCTTGTTTTTATTTATTTATTCAATTTTCTATATTGTTCTCCAAGGGAAACTCAGAGTTTACATGAATTTATTCAGTTACTCAAGCATTTTCTCTGCCTGTCCTGGTGGGCTCACAATCTATCTAATGTACCTGGGGCAATGGGGGGATTAAGTGACTTGCCCAGGGTCACAAGAAGCAGTGTGGGTTTGAACCCACCACCTCAGGGTGCTGAGGCTGTAGCTTTAACCACTGCACCACTCTAGAAATCAAAATGTAGTAAAAATGAGCCAAGTGTAGGAGAACATAAGAACATAAGAACTGCCATCTCCATCAAGTCCGGCGATCCGCACACGCGGAGGCCCTGCCAGGTGTACACCTGTCGTAATTTATAGTCCACCATATCTTTATATGCCTCTCTATCTTTTTAAGGAGATATGCATCTAGTTTGCTCTTGAAGCCTAGGACGGTCGATTCCGCAATAATCTCCTCTGGGAGGGCATTCCAGGTGTCAACCACTCTCTGAGTGAAGCAGAACTTCCTGACATTAGTCCTGAACCTGTCCCCCCTTAGCTTCATTACATGTCCTCTAGTCCGTGTCAAATTGGACAATGTAAATAATCTTCTCTGCTCTATTTTGTCGATTCCTTTCAGTATTTTGAAGGTCTCGATCATATCCCCACGCAGTCTCCTTTTCTCAAGGGAGAACAATCCTAGTGTTATAAGTCTATCCTCATATTCCAGTCTCTCCATACCCTTCACCAGTTTTGTCGCTCGTCTCTGCACCCTCTCCAGCAGTTTTATATCCTTCTTTAGGTAGGGAGACCAATGTTGGACGCAGTATTCCAAGTGTGGTCTGACCATTGCCCTATAAAGCGGCATTATAACTTTCTCCGATCTACTCGAGATTCCTTTCTTTATCATGCCCAACATTCTATTTGCCTTCTTTGCCGCTGCCGCGCATTGTGCCGACGGCTTCAGGGTCCTATCTATCAGTACACCCAGGTCCTTTTCTTGTTCGCTCCTCCCCAGAGTTGCACCTGACATTGTATACTCGTATTCCTTATTCTTATTGCCTAAATGCATTACCTTGCATTTCTCCACATTGAACTTCATCTGCCATTTCTCCGCCCATGTTTCTAACCGACACAAGTCGCTCTGGAGTTTCTCTCTATCCTCCTGCGATCTGATCGCCCGGCATAGTTTTGTATCGTCTGCAAACTTGATGATCTCACTGGATGTTCCTTCCTCCAGGTCATTGATATAAATATTAAAATCCAGCCATTGTGACATCACTGATGAGGTTGGCTCTTATTGGTGGAATGAGGCATTATGACATCACAATACCAGCTCTGGTTATCAGAGACTAAAACTTTTCACACTATTTAATATTTTATACTGTTCTCCCAGGGGAGTTCAGAATAGTTTACAAGTATTTTCCCTGTCTGTCCCGGAGGGGGCTCACAATCTATCTAATGTACCTGGGGCAATGGAGGGATTAAGTGACTTGCCCAAGGTCACAAGGAGCAGCGTGGATTTGAACCCACAACCCCAGGGTGCTGAGGCTTTAGCTTTAACCATTGTGCCGCACTTTCCCCAATTGCTCCTGTTAATCTAATTATTGATCTTGTTATCAGCATGTTCACAACCACCAGGACAGAGGAGAACATTGAGAAATGAAATTAGCCCAGTGTCTGAAAGGACAGACCCTATTCATCGCAGATCCTGCTTGTACAAGAAAAGCCCCAGGACTCTTGCAAAAGATTCAATAAACCACAGGACAACTCGTAAACACTTCCTGGAAATGCACTTTTTCTGGGTGTTTAGCAAGTTCAACCCTTTTTAAAGCATAAGAACTTTCCCCCTAGAAGAACACACTGTATTTTCCTAGTATCAAGGTATCATTTTCCAGTGAAGATAATCAGTCTTATCCAGTACGTAATTAGAAACATAGAAACATAGAAATAGACGGCAGATAAGGGCCCATGGCCCATCTAGTCTGCCCACCTTAATGTCCCTCCCCTACCTTTGCCCTGTGAATAGATCCCATGTGCCGATCCCATTTGGCCTTAAAATCAGGCATGCTGCTGGCCTCAATCACCTGTAGTGGAAGACTATTCCAGCGATCAACCACTCTTTCAGTGAAAAAGAATTTCCTGGTGTCACCTCGTAGTTTCCCGCCCCTGATTTTCAACAGATGCCCTCTTGTTGTCGTGGGACCCTTGAAAAAGAAGATATCTTCCTCCGCCTCGATGCGGCCCGTAAGATACTTGAACGTCTCGATCATGTCCCCCCTCTCTCTGCGCTCCTCGAGCGAGTATAGCTGTAATTTGTCAAGCCGTTTTTCGTATGGTAGATCCTTGAGTCCCGAGACCATCCGGGTGGCCATTCTTTGCACCGACTCCAGTCTCAGCACATCCTTGCGATAATGCGGCCTCCAGAATTGCACACAGTATTCCAGGTGGGGCCTCACCATGGATCTATACAATGGCATAATGACTTCCGCCTTACGACTGACGAAACCCCTTCGTATGCAGCCCATGATTTGTCTTGCCTTGGACGAAGCCTGCTCCACTTGATTGGCAGACTTCATGTCCTCACTGACAATTACCCCCAAGTCTCGTTCTGCTACCGTTTTTGCTAGGATCTCGCCATTAAGGGTATAAGACTTGCATGGATTCTGGCTGCCCATTTCTAGTATTATATAGAAGACATCCTAGTGTTTGTCGTATGTGGTCCTATAAGTGGTTTGGTTGCCTGGAGCGGCTGAAGGAACTGGGTCAGGAGATGGATCAGTTGTTCTGCCCACGAGTCGAGGATACTGGGACGTCTCTTTGGTGTTGGTGAGGTTGAGGAGGAGCTGGTAGCGTGGCGTCTGCGCATGCTGCTGGTGTGCCTACCTCTTTCATTGGTGTTTATGCTTCTGGCCCCGCCTGTGGCTGTGTCTGGAGGGGGAGGAAGTGTGCTGGTGCTTTCTGTGCGAGCTTCTGTGTCTGTAGAGCCTGGGTTGGAGGTTAGCCGCTGGCTGAAGAGGTTTGGAAGGTCCCTGTTGCTCTCTTCCTCAGCTGTGCTGAAGGCTCCAGTTTGCAAGAGGGCTCCAGCGCTCTCGGGGGCAGACAGGGCCACATCATCAATGACATCAGTGTTGACATTAGCAGTCTCACCCTGTGGGGTCTCCCCTTTAGGCTGGTTCAGGGTGGAGCTGCTTGGCAATAGACTGCCATGATATTTCCACATGGCCGGCGTCTGGGACCTGCGCAGCCTGGAAGGAGGGTGGTAGGATAAGGAAAAATGCTTGAGCACCTCAATAAATTCATGTAAACCATTCTGAGCTCCCCTGGGAGAAAGGTCTAGAAAATTGACTAAATAAACTTAGAGAATCAACATTTCATATAATTAAAATCTGTTATGCATCTCCATGGCCAGCTTGTCTACTCCCAGATCAAGCCAGCATTTTTAGGACGGTGCTTTAGAAGCTGTATTTTATTTCCTTAGACACAATAGGATTTGAGAAGTGCAAGAAATGGCTGGAAAAAGAGACATCTGAGAAGAAGCCATTGATAGATGACTGTGCTTTTGTAACTTGCATCCCATAAATCCATTCATATAAAAGCCTGAGCAGTTAACCACTTTCTGGCATTAAGCTCTGACAGCCAAGAGCCCTGCTAGCACACCATGACTGATGTATTTGATTAAGCTGCCGAGGTGAATCATTGAAAGAAAGCCGTGCAGGCGATGGAAACAGGGAGTGAGAACGTGGAGAATGTGAAGAGCCAGAGGAAAATTGTACCTCAAATGCCATATCCAAGTAGAAGCATTTCAGATTAAGGAAATGAAGCTGGAAGCCTCAAACCGTTTGTAATTTGCTATAACGAGCTGTTTTTAGAATTGTAAACCACTTTAGCACTTTGGTTGTTAGCAGTATATTAAGAATTCAAATCAACATAACTTCTGTATTAATCTGGGACCTCGATCTTTGGGTTTATTAGGTCAGTAGCTTTTCTCTTCATAGCTACATGACAATCACTGCATGTGAATGTGATAATTAATGGTACTAGTTTCTTAATTATTAAGAACATAAGAATAGCCTTACTGGGTCAGACCAATGGTCCATCCAGCCCTGTAGCCTATTCTCATGGTGGCCAAACCAGGTCACTAGTAACTGGCCAAAACCCAAGGAGTAGCAACATTCCATACAGAATCTCAAAGAATAGCAAGATTCCGGAATCCCAGAGAGTCACAAGATTCTAGAATCCCACAGAGTAGCAACATTCCATACAGAATCTCAAAGAATAGCAAGATTCCGGAATCCCAGAGAGTAATAAGATTCTAGAATCCCAAAGTGTAGCAACATTCCATACAGAATCTCAAAGAATAGCAAGATTCCGGAATCCCAGAGAGTAACAAGATTCTAGAATCCCAGAGTAGCAACATTCCATGCTACCGATCCAGGGCAAGCAGTGGCTTCCCCCATGTCTTTCTCAATAACAGACTATGGACTTTTCCTCCAGGAAATTGTCCAAACCTTTCTTAAAATCAACTACGCTATTCGCTCTTACCACAACCTCTGGTGATGCATTCCAGAGCTTAACTATTCTCTGTGTATAAAAAAATTTCCTCCTATAGATTTTAAAAGTATTTCCCTGTAACTTCATCGAGTGTCCCCTAGTCTTTTTCATTTTTGACGGAGTGAAAAATCGATCCACTTGTACCCGTTCTACTCCACTCAGGATTTTGTAGACTTCAATCCTATCTCCCCTCAGCCGTCTCTTTTCCAAGCTGAAGAGCCCCAACCTCTTTAGTCTTTCCTCATACGAGAGGAGTTCCATCCCCTTTACCATCTTGGTCGCTCTTCTTTGAACCTTTTCTAGTGCCGTTATATCTTCCTTGAGATAAGGAGACGAGAATTGAATGCAATACTCCAGGTGAGGTCACACCATGGAGCAATACAGGGGCATTATAACATTCTTAGTCTTGTTAACCATCCCTTTTTTAATAATTCCCAGCATCCTGTTTGCTTTTTTGGTCACCGCTGCACATTGGGTGCAAGGTTTCATCGTATTGTTTACGATGATACTCAGATCCTTTTCTTAGGTGCTAATCCTCAAGGTGGACCCAGCATCTGGTCACTGTGATTCAGGTTATTTTTCCCAATGTGCATCATTTTGCATTTGTCCACATTAAATTTCATCTGCCACTTGGACGCCCAGTCTTCCAATTTCCTAAGGTCTGCCTGCTATTTCATTCGGATGCTAGCACGGAGCAGTTCTCAGCGGGATGAGGGGCTTGACAGGATAGTCTCTTAGAACTAAACCTCAGCTTTTTAGCCAGCGTTGCCAAGAGAATAAAGGCTTATGGGCCCTCATGTATCGGTGTATGTATGTGTGTGCTTGCGTGTTTGTTTGTGTGCATGTGTGTTTGTGGGTGTGGGGGTACGTGTGCAAATAACTCTGGGTGTCGGTTCATAGACAACGGCGCAAAAGACAAAAGCGCGTGCCGACAATTGAGCGCAGCGTGCGCCGCCGCGCCACTCTAAATTACAGTTTTTAGGGGCTCCGACGGGGGGTTTTGTTGGGGAACCCCCCCAGTTTACTTAATAGACATCGCGCCGGCGTTATGGGGGGTTTGGGGGGTTGTAACCCTCCACATTTTACTGTAAACTGAACTTTTTCCCTAAAAACAGGGAAAAAGTGAAGTTTTCAGTAAAATGTGGGGGGTTACAACCCCCACAACGCCCCCACAACGCGGCGTGATGTCTATTAAGTAAAGTGGGGGGGGGTTCCCCCCCACGCCCCCCCGTCGGAGCGCTAAAAACAGTAATTTAGAGCAGAGCGGCGTCGTGCGCTGCGCTCAATTGTCTGGACGCACCTTTGTCCCGGCGCGCTTTTGATTTGACACCCTGGGTGTCTGATGCTCACCGTGGCCCGTTGTCACATAAAGAGAACGCCAGCACTGGTGTATAACACTGTGGTTATATTTGCTGGTGTCAATTGTTGAAAGATGCCACTGAAAATACTCGTAAAGAGACACCTCTTTGCTGTTCACACGCAGACGTCAGGCCATTTCACTGCATTAACTTGTGCGTAGAAGCTCCAGGCAGGCCGAACTGTGTTACTCTGTGCATAACTCTGACCTCTAGTCCAGCCCGAAGTCTGTCTCGTGGTACTGGATATACACGATGGCAAAATCATCTGCAACCAGTTCAAGTTTAAGAAAAATAGAGACTTATGGGGTTGACGTCAGCGTCAATGTTGGACCTTTGGTATTTGCAGTTCGATCCACTCTCGATTTTCATAGTGTGTCAGGAGGGATGGGAGGACTTTGACCGGCCTACATTAGGGCTATATCACCTCGGATAATTCATACAGAGGAATACTGGTTACAACCTCTCCAATTAGTCTTAAAACTGAGGCATTCTGTGATGGCGGCATGCGGTACCTGGTAGTCCGAGACAGAGCAGGGCACTGTAGTAAATCACCGGAAAGATTCCCACCGAGCAGACAGACCTCTGCGAGCCGTCCCTCTTTCCTGAGTCATCGAGTTGCAGCAGGAAGGTGGTGTTTGGCAGGTGGATCATGTCTCGGCACCTTCGATGACCTGTGAAGGCAAGAAAGAAAGGGTCGCAGGCTTAAGGAGGTGGCTGTCTCCATGGCAACGGTCAGTATATGAACAAGTGGCTGGAAAGTGAAGCCGCCTTATGTCCTGCAGAAGCAAAAGCCCAAGGCGGCCTCACCGACGAGAAGAGCACAGCGCAACAGAGGAGCCGTGAGGATAAGATGCAAATGATTCAGCCACGGGTGTCAAATTCAAGATACACTTTATTGATTGTAGCACGGCGGACACCAGGAAGGGCAAACAAGGCAGTGACTGGTGTCCAAAGCAAAACTCCCAACGTTGACCTGTGTTGAATGCATGTGATAGAGTCCTATATATACTCGAGCATAGAATGAGATTTTTGGGCCAGAAAAATGGCCCAAAAATGGGGGGTCTTGTCTTATATTCGCATCAACACCTGGTGTACCTTTTCCCTGGTGGTCCAGCGGTGTATGAGCAGGAGGAATGAGCTTTCCGAGTTCGAGCTCCTCCTTCTGATCTCACGGCCAACAGCCGGCACCCAGGCTGGCAGGCAGGAGCGAGCTTATCAAGCTCCCGCCCGGCCCTGAGCTGCTCCCTGAATGGCTGCAGCCAGTTTTCGCATCCATTTAGGGAGTGGTGCAGGGCCGGGTGGGAGCTCGAAGAGCTCGCTCCTGCCTGCCCATACACCGCTGGACCACCAGCAAAAAGGTATGCGGGGGAGGGGTACAAAAATTGTTTGTATCGGCTGGGACGGGAGACGGGAGGGATCCCTCTTATCCCGGCCTACCACTACACAACTAGAGGGGGAAGAGGGTACAGGAAGGAAGGTGGGACAGGGTGCAGAGCCTGGCAGGGAAGGGGGCTGAGTTCAAAGCCTGGTAGGGAGTGAGGGGGGTTGAGTTTAGAACCTGGCAGGGCAGGGAGGGAAGGGGGCTGGGTGCAGAACTTGGCAGGGGAGGGTATGAGGGAGGGGACCCTGGGTGCAGATCCCAGCAGGGCATGGTACTTGAATTTAAGCCCCCGTCTTATATTTGAGTCAACCATTTGCCTCCATTTTGGGGGGAAAATGGGGGTCTCGACTTATATTCATATCAACTTATATTCGAGTATATATGGTAATAAGCTTTTGAGTCTCTTGACAAAGGCATAGATGCCGAAGCCCTGTCAATGTTGAGTCTTCGAGTCTCCACAGTGCTACGATCAATAAAGTGTATCTTGAATTTGACACCCATAGCTGAATCGTTGACATCTTACCCTCACGACTCCTCTGTTGTGCTGCAAAAGGAACAGCCGGCATCTCTTCTTCAGCTGGATTCCGTCTCCATAATGTTTGTTTTTCAGAGATCCTGCTTCGGGATTGCTGCCTCAGTGATGCCTCCATCAGGGCACGAATCTAGGCTTTTTCTATTCCATGAGGCCAACCTAACTCAGTCACGGCTTTAGATTTTGGAAACTTCGTGAGATCAGGGTTCTTGTGGTTTTTATTCATTGTCATCCTGCTTTAGTTTCGTGGAAACATAGGAAATGACAGCGGATAAAGGCTACGCGGCCTATCCAGACTGTCCATTTCTTTCCTTCAAGAATTGGCTGTGCCAAGATTTGCACAAAATATTGACATCAAAGCAGGCTACAATGCCAAAACAATATCCGGATCACATGAAACAAAGAAAACAAAGCCACTAAGCTTTACAATCTCTTGTTCTGCCTCAGAGAATTCAGAGACAGTCCTTTCTCCATGACCTCCACTGGGAAACTCGCCCATTAATTCACCACCCTCTCTGTGAAGAAGTACTGTAGGTACTCGAATATAAACTGAGATTTTGGGCCAAAAATGGGGGTCTCGGCTTATATTCTGGTCATCGTCCATCCGCCCCCCTCCCGGACTTGTTGCAGGCCTCCACTGGGCCTGCCATATTACTTGGTGGGGTTGGCCAAGACAGGAGGGATACCTCCGGTCTCCTGACCCGGCTGACTCTGCCAATTTTTTTTACCTCCCTCCCGCCTCCCCCCGTGTACTTTTTTTGAATCCCTGGTGGTCCAGCGGTGTACCGGGCATGAGTGATAAGTTTAAGTTTAAGTTTTAAGTTTAAGTTTAAGTTTTTAAGTTTTAAGTTTTAGTTTAAGTTTTTTTAAGTTTTTAAGTTTATTAGGATTTTATATACCGCCTATCAAGGTTATCTAAGTGATTTTTACAATCAGGTACTCAAGCATTTTTCCCTCTCTGTCCCGGTGGGCTCACAATCTATCTAACGTAACTGGGGCTATGGAGAATTAAGATCTTTCCTCGCTCCTTCCCAGCACTGAGCCGCTTGCTGAATGGCTACCCCGAGTTCTTACGGGTGAGAACTCACGGCAGCCACTCAGCAAGCAGTTCAGCACCGGGCAGAAGCGAGGAAAGCTCGCTCATGCCCAGTACACCGCTGGGCCACCAGGGGGAGGCAGGAGGGAGGTAAAAAAATTGACAAGAGTCGGCCAGAACAGGAGGGATCCCTCCTGTTCTGGCCCACCATGTCATATGGCAGGCCCGGCGGAAGTCTGCAGGACATTGAGAGAGAGTGGGGACAGGGGACAGGGCAGTGAGGGGGGCTGAGTGCAGAGCTTGGCAGGGAGGGAGGGGGACAGGGTGGAGGGGGCTGGATGCAGAGCCTGGCAAGGGAGGGAGTGAGGGGGTTGGTGCAGAGCCTGGCAGGGTAGTGAGTGGGGGGGGGGGGGAGTAGGGCACATGGATATTAACCTCCCCTTCTTATATTCGAATCAACCTTTTTTCCTCCGTTTTGGGGGGAAAAGGGTTCCTCGTCTTATATTCGGATTGACTTATATTTGAATATATACAGAATTTCCTGAGTCTGTCCTATTCATCTTCATCCTATGCCCCCTCATTCCAGAACCTCTTTTCGGTTAACAGAAGCTGTCTATTGTGATGTGTAACTTGGAGGTATTCACAGTACAGTACACGATTGTATTGTATGTCCCCTATTGTGCTTTTAGATGTGTAAGTCTGTTCCCTACGTTGTTTGACAAAGATCTCTGGTTATTTGGCAGCTGTCCTCTGGTTTAACACCATCTGGTCCTATCTGAAGGCCTGGTCTTCGGCACTGTGCACTTAACTACAGAAAGATACATAGAGACCGATCACTTGCTTTTTCCTCGGGGCCACTCTTCTCCCTATGCACACAAGTCTCCTTCTAGCATGTCCATTACCTTATCTACCTATTGGCCATCTTGAGATCATCAGTCGTGAGCACCTCCACATCTTTTGTGCACGGAAGTGTTTCACTCCCCAAGCTAGAGTTTTTGTTGGGGGGTTTTTCAGTTCAAATGCAAAATCCTGCATTTTTTTTTTTTTAGAATGATCTTAGCTGCCTACTTCTAGACCATTCCTCAAGCTTTGCTAACTTTTTCCTCATATTTTTTTTTCCACCTTCCAAAGTGTCTCCTTTGTGGCATGTTTTTCTATCATCTCATAAAAAGGCAATTTCTTTTACAGTATTGTTCATGAAAATAGAACCTAGGGCTGGTCTCGGAGACACCACGGGCCTTTCTTCAGAGGGAGACACATTTATCACTAAGCTTTGTTGCCTCCCACTCAATTCGTTTCTGATCCGGTCAGTCACTTTCCCCCTCATTTACGAAACTGCGCTAGCAGTTTCTAGCGTGGGGAACCGCGCTGCTCCTGACGCTCACAGGAACTCTACGAGCATCGGGCCAATCAGCGTGGCTCTCTGCGCTAAAAAAAACGCTAGCACGGCCGATTGAGTGTAGCATTTAGCATGCCTTAGTGAAAGGACCCCTTTATGAGTTGCCTTTGGGGAACCGCGTCAAAGGCTTTCCTGAAATCCAAGTAGAACTCTCCCCTGATTCAAATGACGGACCACCCATTCCAAGAAATTGATCCAGTTGATCTGTCAAGTCTTAGTTCTAGTAAAAGGATGCTGCCTCCAATCGCAAAAATGCATTATTGTCTGTTTTAGCAGGGTTTCCATTAATTTACTCGCCGCAGAGGTCAGACCAACTGGCCTTTACTTCCCAACCTTCCCCTTACTCCAATTTGTGTGGAGAGGAACTATATCTGCTCTTCTCTGATCCTCTAGGACAGTGTATCGCAAACTGTGTGCCACGGCACACCAGTGTGACTCCTGAGATTTCAGGTGTGCCGCGACACACTGGCGAGGAGCGTCATCCGTGCCAGCTGCCTACAGGAAGTGCCTCTCGTGGCGAGAGGCACATCCTGTAGGAAGTCAGCCGGCACAGATAAGGCTCCTTCTGGCCGGCATCTCTCTTTCTCTCCCTGCACCTCCTGGATCCCTCCACCGAAGCGGGTCGCACATGTGCATGACGTCCACGCATCGACGTATGCGCAAATTCTGGGTGCCTTCCAGACGGGGCACTGGATTTTAGTGTGCCGTCAGCCGGAAAGTTTGCAAGACACTGCTCTAGGACCACTGTGATTTAAACTACAGGCTTTTGGGATATATATTCAATGTCTTCCATGACAGGTAGTTGAGGCCAGTAACACGCTTGACTTCAAGAGACGATGGGACAGACTGGTGAGGTCGCTTAAGAGGAATGCTTAATAGATGGATTCTCAAGGGAGGGAGGGAAGCTTAATAGATGGATTTTTGAGGGAGGGAAGGTTCTTGAGTGGGCAGACTTGGGCCGTCGACCCTTTTCTGCCGTCATGATCTATGTTTCTATGTTTCTCTATGTTTCTATGTTCCTATGTTTCTCTATGTTTCTATGTCTACCTCACTTACAGTCCTATCTGTGTATGTAACCTTCGAATTAAATAACTTTCCTTATGTTTTAGTATTGTCAGTTAAATCCCATTTAAGGTTTAATTTTCCTTTATTGTGTTTGTTTTTATTGTAAATGATATATTAATTAATTTTTTGAACAATTTGTACATCGCCTAGAAATGTGAATAGGCGATAAATCAAGACATTTAATAAACTTGGATAAACTTGGAAACTTGTTTTCTGAGTTTTCCACCCGGTTCATCTTCAGTGGCTCTGAACAGAAATTCCGCTTTCACTAGGGCTCCCAGACGTCCGGATGCCCTTTTGAGGACATGTCCGTGGGTCCGGACGGCTTTTCAAAACCTGCCACTTTGTCTGGATTTTGAAAAGAAATGGCGTCGGGAGGAGGCCACTGCACATGCACGGATGCAATGCGTTGATGTCCCACGCACGTGCCCATGCGCGGGACATCATCGTGTCGCATCTGTGCATGTGTGGATGCCCAGTGAACAGGCAGCAGGGGTGGGGCTGGGGGCGGAGCTGAGGGCGTAATGGGTGGAACTGGATGGGCCTGAGGGCAGGTCTAGGGGGGGGTCCACATTTTACTAACCTAAAATCTGGCAACCCTACTTTTTACTCATTGGCTTTTATGTATTCCTCTCCTTCACCCTTGAGTCTCACAATGTCACTTTTGCTCTTCCTCTTATCAGTAACATAGCTAAAAAACAATGTCTTATCCATCAATTTTTCTGTATTGGCTAATGTTCTATTTGCATCGTTTGTGGCTTGGCTTTCTCAGCTTGTCTTAGCTCTTCCACTTGCTGTTGCCTATCAGTCTTCCTCTTTCTACAATCTCCTCGTCTAATTTATGAAAAATGGCCTTATAATGGCTTCTTTTCTCTCTTACCTTCATAAAGATGCTTGAGTTGGTACGGAGAGGAATGGCCAGGCGGAAAAATGAGTTGATAGCGACTCTGGTGAGACCTCCTTTAGAATATTGTGGCGGCCGCACCTTCAAAAAGAGATAAACAGGATGGAGTCGGTCCAGAGGAAGACAATTAAAATGGTTGGGGGTCTTTGTCATACGGCGTAAGGGGAAAGACTTCAAGTTTCAAGTTCAAGTTTTATTGGACATTTGATGAATCGCCTATTACAAAATTTCTAGGCGATGTACATTAACAAAATAAAAGTATTCAAGAGGCTAAAATATAACAAATATTGACAAATTACACATTACACTTAATATAAAACCTACATGAGGGGTGAGGAGTAGCATAAAGTTACACTGTGGGTTCGGAAAAAAAAGGGAAAAAACAAGAGGATAGGTTTAACTATATCAGAACACAAGCTAATCTGTCTTTAAAGGAAGTGAACGCTAAGAAATTCAAAAGACTCTTTAAGTAAGTAATTTAAAAAAAGATAAAACAATAAGTTTCAAGCCTATATTAAAAAGCGTTTTTAGGTCAGTCAGAAGTAAAAGCGTCTTTAAATAAATAAGTTTTTAACAATTTTTTAAAAGTTGTAATATCCTGTTCCATTCTGATATACTGGGGAATTGCATTCCACCATTGTGGCCCCATTACTGTAAACGTGTCAGCTCTTCGTGTACCTATGATTTTCAGTGACGGTACTGTTAACAGATTTTGTTCCGATGATCGTAATGGGCGTTGGGTTGTGTAAGGGATTAATGATTTTGAAATAAATTGTGGTTCATTGTATAATAAAGTCTTAAAGATGAGAAGCATTGTTTTGAATAGAGTTCTGTGACTTAAAGATTTCAATATGTATACTTCGGAAGAAAGGTGGGAGAGGGGAAGTGAGTCTCTTCAACTGAAAGGAATCTGGAATGAGGGGGGCATAGGATAAAGGTGATAGGGCCATCCTGAGTCGGAAAGGTGCCCCGTGCAACATGCCCCCTACAGCTCCTACTGCATCGCAGCCAAGCAGGGAAGGCAATGGACAGGATTCAATTTCGGAGCCCCCTGCTTCCCTTTCACCCTGTCTGGCCACACTAGATTTTCCCGGACATGTCCTCCTTTTTGAGAACAAGTCTGGGGTCCGGACAGCTTTTCAAAACCCGGCACTTTGGGCCAAATGGGCTTGACTGTTTGCGGTGTTTAACATTTTGGAATGGTACTAAGAGACCGAGATCAACAAAAACAAATTGTATTTTCAATGGACGCTTCATTTATGTATTATAATGATTAAGATAATGTGTGAACATATTTTTAATCTTTAATAAATGCTTTAATATATAAATTGTTGGGTTTCCTTTATCTGCTGCTTCTCCCACCCCCTTCCCTGAAAATGGACCAATATACACGTTAGCAGGCCTTGCTGCCTGGCACCTGTGTCTACATTAAAAGATGTAATGTGCGAGCAGTCTTTATGACTAGATCCATGACATTTAAGACGTAATGCCAGTTCTTCCTCTGTGTATCCTCTTGTGTGCTGGATACTCCTTGGGGAGCGGTGATTCTGCACTAATTAATGTGTTATTTGCATGTGTCCGTTCTGGCATGACAGAATGGCAAATAAGTTGAATATTTCAATATTTCCATATGCATGGTCACGAAACATAGTTAAGAAAGGAAAAACAGGTTGCTGGCTCTCTTGCCTACGGTCGGTGGATTACAAAGAGATGAATATTGGTACTGGACTCTCAGTATGCGTCACATTAGGGATAAAAACTCAAATAAATAGGATGATGGACAATCCAGTAGCCTTGACTTATGATACTATTTTATTTGGTACAACAATGAGAGCAAAGAGTCAAATTTCTTCACATAATAACAAACTTTTATTCATATTGACTGGAGTAGCAATTCAACAAATAACATACAATTGGAAAAATGATGACAGATTAAGTTATAACTTTTGGTGGAATTCGGTATGCCATATATATAAAATAGAACGTACAATAGCAACACAGAAAGGTTACTTTGGTAAATTTCAGAAGATTTGGAGACCATTAGCAGATTTTTGTAATGATTAATAACATTTTCCCATAATAAGATATTTGTTAAGTGGGGATGGGGTGGGTATTATTTTATTTATCTCATAATATGTATGAATTAATTAATTAATTTTAAAGGATTAGGTTAGATTTTCTGAAATAGGTAGGGAGGGATTGGGGGGGGGTTATTTTATTTATATTGGTCATACATATTAAATGAATTACATATTATTTAGAACATTATAAAATATGAATATAAATATGATATGTTGTACTTAAAGTGTTCATGAAGGTAAATCAAGTGTGTATTTATAAGATCATATAAATTTTTCTGATACACTTGTAATATGAAAAAAATGAATAAAGAAATTATTTAAAAAAAAAGGGATAAAAACTCGTATTGGAAAACCTTGCAGTGTAACTATGGAAAATTGTATGTTAACCTGTAACCCATTCTGAGCTTGTTGTGTGTGGGGGAAGGGGACAGGAAAGAACATGAATTAAATAACAAATATATATATATACAGTGGTACCTTGGATTACGAGTATAATCCGTTCCAGGAGCATGCTTGTAATCCAAAATGCTCGTTTATCAAAGCGAGTTTCCCCATAGGAAATAATGGAAACTCGCTTTGATACGTTCCCACCCCCCCCACCCCCGAGGCCAGGGCGCTGCTTCCCTCCCCCCGCTCGCAAAGTCCCCCCCACGTGATCCGGCACCCCTCATGAGAACAGGCACCCCCCGCCCGACCAACTTTAAGAACATAAGAACATAAGAACATAAGCAGTGCCTCCGCCGGGTCAGACCACAGGTCCATCCTGCCCAGCAGTCCGCTCCCGCGGCGGCCCAAACAGGTCACGACCTGTCAGAATCATCAGAAGGGGCTCCATTGCCACCTTGGCTTCCCATTTAAGTCCTGCCTTCCTATCGAAGCCCTAGCCCTCCGGTCTTTCACATGCACGACCTGGTTGGTTTTTACTCATTACCTGGTTAACTTTCTATACTTGTGTTACATCCCAGCTCCTCCTTCAGTATCCCATGATCCCTTTATCCCTCAGGAATCCGTCCAATCCCTGTTTGAATCCCTGGACCGTACTCTGCCTGATCACTTCCTCCGGTAATGCATTCCAAGTGTCCACGACCCTCTGGGTGAAAAAAAACTTCCTTGCGTTTGTTTTGAACCTATCTCCCTTCAGTTTCTCAGAATGCCCCCTCGTATTAGCTGCCCCCTTCAGTCTGAAGAATCTGTCCCTATCCACCCTCTCCATGCCCCTCATGATCTTGAAGGTCTCTATCATATCTCCCCTGAGTCTCCTTTTCTCCAGAGAGAAGAGCCCCAGCCTATCCAACCTCTCAGCATATGGGTAGTGTTCCAGCCCTCTTACCAGTTTCGTTGCTCTCCTTTGGACTCTCTCAAGTACCGCCATGTCCTTCTTGAGGTGCGGCAACCAATACTGAACGCAGTATTCCAGATGTGGGCGCACCATTGCTCGATACAGTGGCATGATGACTTTAACTCACCCCCCCGTCTGGCACCGGCACGAGAACCGATCCCCCCCGCTCGCAAAGGGACCCCTCCCGCTCGAATCGGCACCCCCCCCCCCCCCGCGAGAACAGGAACCCCCTGCCCGACCAACTTTAACTCACCCCCCCCTTTGGCACCGGCACGCAGCCCACAAGTGCCGGTACTGCTTGTAGCTCTTCTTCCCAGTCTCTGCCGGCTTTGAGCATGCATCTGCACATGCTCAAAGCCGGCAGAGACTGGGAAGAAAAAGATCTTCAAGCGGCACCGGCACTTGTGGGCTGCGTGCCGGTGCCAAAGGGGGGGGTGAGTTAAAGTTGGTCGGGCAGGGGGTTCCTGTTCTCGCGGGGGGGTGGGGGGGGTGCCGATTCGAGCGGGAGGGGGCCCTTTGCGAGCGGGGGGGAGCGATGCCGGTTATCGGGGGGTGCTCGCAAATCGAGTCAACACTCGGTTTGCGAGACACGTTTTGCGAGAATGTTTTGCTCGTCTTGCAAAACACTCGCAAACCGGGTTACTCGCAAACCGAGGTTTGACTGTATATATATGTATATTCCACAGTAACAGCTGGACAGTCAAAGGAACTGGTATGAGGGATTAACCTCAAGTTCTGGTTCCAAACATGGCCATTCGCTCCGTCTCTTAAAATGCAAAAATACTATGAATTTTAGAATCCAAACTGATACTTAGGGCTCCTTTTACAAAGGTGCGCTAGCGTTTTTAGTGCACGTACCGGATTAGCGCGTGCTATAGCGCGCACTAGCCGAAAAACTACCACCTGCTTAAAATGAGGCGTAGCGGCTTGCGCACGTGGCATTTTAGCCCTAATGTACCTTTGTTAAAGGAGCCCTTAGATCGCAAGACACCAGATATAAAGTGATAGAACTGAAAAACGTCTGGTTTGTTAAATCGTCACGTCCAGTTGCTGGATCTGAGATGAAAACAAAGGAAGTGGGAAAGGTCCCAGTTAGGAATTGAAATTGGAAGAATCTGGAAAAAGAAATGAATGGTGGTTGGATAATAACCGGGGCTTTGGAAGCCACAGTGGACAATTACCAACGACCAAAATTAGGCTTCTTCAGCTTTGCATATGCAGATCTTAGGTCCTTGGGAAGGATTTGAATTCAGGGAAGACACAACCAGTGAAAAGACTGCGATGGCTTTTCAAGCCTTGATTATCTATCTACATCAGTCTATACGTATCTATAAATCTAATCTAATCTTTCCTCTTATATAAGAACATAAGAATCGCCGCTGCTGGTCAGATCAGTGGTCCATCGTGCCCAGCAGTCCGTTCTCACAGTGGCCCGTAGGTCAAAGACCAGTGCCCTGACTGAGTCTAGCCTTACCTGCATACGTTCCGGTTCAGCAGGAACTTATCTAACCTGTTCTTGAATCCCTGAAGGGTGTTTCCTCCTATAACAGCCTCTGGAAGAGCGTTCCAGATTTCTACCACTCTCTGGGTGAAGAACAACTTCCTTACCGCATCATTCCCATTTATATTGAAGCTTGACGCGGTTTGCAATAATATTTGATCAACTAATCAATTTAAACTCTGAACAAATAGGTGATTAACTGTTTACGAAATACTGAATAATAATAATAATAACTTTATTTTTCTATACCGCCACAATCTTGCGACTTCTAGGCGGTTTACAATCAAGATAGCTGGACATTCAGCGGAATACAATAAGCAGATATTGAGAGGAAATACAATACAATAATCATGAGAGCTGGACATTCAATGAAATACAGTACGCAGATATTCAGAGGAGATACAGTGAGCAGAGATTTTAAGAAAGCAAAAAAATAGAAATACAAATTGCTGAGAACATAAGAACATAAGCAGTGCCTCCGCCGGGTCAGACCATAGGTCCATCCCGCCCAGCAGTCCGCTCCCGCGGCGGCCCAAACAGGTCATGACCTGTCTAAATCACCAGAAGGGGCCCCCATGCTACCTTGGTTTCTCATTTAAGTCCTATCTTCCCATCAAAGTCCTCACCCTCTGGTCTTGCCCATGCACGACCTGGTTGGCTTTCTATACTTATTACCTGGTTAGCTTTCTATACTTGTGTTACATCCCAGCACCTCTCTCAGTATCCCACGATCCCTTTATCCCTCAGGAATCCATCCAATCCCTGTTTGAATCCATGTACCGTACTCTGCCTGATCACTTCCTCCGGTAGCGCATTCCAAGTGTTCACGACCCTTTGGGTGAAGAAAAACTTCCTTGCATTGAGTTTAAGATGTACATTTTGGTGGGTGATGTCCGAGAGGCCCAATTAGGAATGGGCCGCATGTATTAGAAGATAACAACAAATAATTACGATAAGATAACAGTTTATAAGTATCACAGTGTTATGAAATTCAAGTGGACTGAGGAGGGGGGGGAAGGTTTGGGAGAGTGGGTCAATGGTTTAGGTATTTCAGGAACAGGTACGTTTTTAGGCGCTTCCTGAATTCCCCGTAGGTAGTGGGCGAAAGCAGTTGATCTAGGTCTTTACCCCATAGGGCTGCTTGGTGAGAGAGGAGGTGTTCGTGGTGTTTTTTCAATTTGCAACCTTTAACTGGAGGGGAAATGAATTTTGAGTGTGTTTTTCTCTTGCGCTTGTTGTTAATAAATGAGAAAAGGTCCGTTATGTACTTGGGGGCAAGTCCATATAGTACTTTGAAGCAGAGGCAGGCGAATTTAAACTTTACTCGTGCTTCCGTTGGCAGCCAGTGCAACTGCCGATAAGAACCGCATTTTCTTAATTGACGTGGTAAGCCATTCCAAAGGGTAGTCAATATAAAAGAGATAGATCGCGCCCCATGACACTTAGGGCTCCTTTTACGAAGCCGTGTTCGCGGTTTTATCGCACACACCTTTTCAGCGTGCACTGGCCGGAAAACAACGCCTGCTCAAGAGGAGGCGGTAGCGGCTAGTGCGGCCGGCAAATTAGCGTGCGCTATTTCGCGCGTTAAACCGCTAAGGCGGCTTTGTAAAAGGAGCCCTTATACTTCACCCTAGATTCTACTGGAAGCCAATATATACACTTCCCCCTCCCCATTCGCGTTTCGGTAATCGCGGTTTCACATATTCGTGATTTTTTGGGGAGAGGGAAAAAAGAAAAAAAAAACAACACATCGTTAAGTCTTCCCCCCCGGCATCCCGGCCTTACCTGGTGGTCTAGCGGGCTTTCGGGGCAGGAGCGATCTTCCTACGCTCCTGCCCCGTGCAGATCGCCATGAGGAAATGGCTGTAGGGAGTTCCCGTCGTAGTCTCGAGAGACTACGGGAACTCAGAGCAGCCATTTCCTAATGGCGATCTGAGCGTAGGAAGATCGCTCCTGCCCCGAAAGCCCGCTAGACCACCAGGTAAGGCCGGGAAGGCGGGAGGGAGGCGGGGGGTGGGTCAGAGCCGGATATTCATGGTTTTTCGCCATTCGCGGTCCGGCTCTGCCCCTATCCCCTGCGAATCCAAAGGGAGAAATGTATATTATTTAAGTATTTTCTTGATTTCAATATAATATCAAGTAAAACTTGAAATAATATCAAGTAAAACAGAAAGCAAATTTAACCAAACATAATACAATCATAAATCCTTACTTAACTAATTAAGTAGTTTACAAGAAAAACTATTATGGTGAAATTAGCTCAAGTCCTCCTTAGATCCAAGAATTAGTTTGCGAGAAAAAACAAGAAAACAACCTAAATAGTAAAAGTGTAGCTATAGATCGGGTTGGGAGTTACTATTTTCTTTAGAGCTCAAGTTGAATTTTCTCCTTGTCCAGAGGGGCCTTGGCCAGAAAATTAGTCAAATGTTAAGGCTCAAAGAATACATATTTAATGGAATGATAACGGACAATGCACTTACAAGGATGTCTTAAATAAAAGGTAGCCCCCAACGAAGTGACCCCCGGTTTCAAAAGAAGAAAATCACGTCTACGTTTTTGAGTTTCCCTTGAAACATCCGGAAACATCTGAGTTTTACAACCAAGAAATTCTTTCTGTTTATTCTTAAAGAATAGTCTCAATATCCAAGATTTCTCTATAGAAAGAACTAAAGTAGCCACTAATGTTGCGGGTGTTACCAGTTCTTTGTCTGACTTGTCCAAAATCTCAGAAATATTCAATGTTTGTCCTTCAGTAGGAACAGGTTGCTGTTGATGCGACTTTTTACTGGGAAGATGCAAATCTATCTATATAAATATCCCCCCATCGCTCTGTCTCTATTTATCTCCAATACTTCTGGGCAAACATTGGTTGCCAAGTTAACGTTTTTCTTAGGATGACTCAATATTTTATTTAGATCATTTCAAATATATAGGGAGGATGGGATTTGATCTATCGTCTTTCTATGGCTACAATCAAAGCAGTTTAGCTTTGCACAGAAGATAAAAAGATGTGAAATGAGCAATTTGTAGAGATATAATAGGAATTATCATGTTCTCTTTTAATTGAACTAAATTCTTTATATGTAAAACCTCTGATTTTATTTTGAATTTCCAAATCTTTATTCATTTTAACATATACATCAAGTGTACAATAAATATAGCTCATCATATTACATTATCACTTGAAATTCCATAACAATATATTTCCCAAAAATTTTAATCCCACCCACATACATATTATATTATAGTTTCTATGTGTATTAATCAGTTAAAATATGCAAATATTTATTTAGATTATCATAACCCCCCCACCCCCCATTCCTTCAAATTATCACATAAGGAAAAAAAATAGTAAATTAACCTTAATCGTTATAATAATTTATTATTGGCCTCCACACATCCTGAAATCTTTTGAAATGACCCTTTTGTACTGCAAGTAGTCTTTCCATTTTGTACAGATGACATACTGAGTTCCACCAGAAACTGTAATTTAGTCTAGAACAATTCTTCCAATGAAACGTTATTTGCTGGATCCCCACACCTGTAAGGATCATCAGAAGCTTATTATTTGCTGCAGATATTTGGCATTTAGCCCTCATACACGTACCAAAAATAACCGTATCGTAGGACAATGCCACATGATTTTCCATCAGTAGGTTAACTTGATCCCAGCTTGATAACCAAAATGCCTGAATACATGGACAATAAAATAAAAGATGGTCTAGAGTTCCAACTTCAATTTTACAATGCCAGCATCTATTAGACTTAGAGCAATCTAATTTTTGTAATCTAGTAGGGGTCCAGAATGCTCTATGCAACAAAAAGAACCATGTTTGCCTAATAGATGCCGACATCGTACCTTTAATTCTCCAAGACCAAATACGTGGCCATTGAGATGCATTAATCTGATGCTTAATCTCAATGCTCCAAATATCTCTTAATCCATTTTTTGGTTTCTTATTCAAATAATTAGATAAAATTTTATACCACTTTGCGGCCTGGTGACCCAGAAAATCTGCCTGGAAACATAGGAATTCTAAGCTGTAATGATCATTTAAAGATTTCCATTCAGGGAACCCCACCTGAATAGCCTCTGATTTTATATTAAGCAATGCATTCATTGTTTTTTGGACGTCCATTCGTGAGAAGCTTTCTTCTGATCCCAGGATTTTGGAGAATAGTGTTTAATTTACCATTGACATTTTGGGGGATTATGAGCTGTAAAAAAACACCTGTCTGGGCAGAGACCTAACACACCCTTTCTCTGCAAATTTTACACCCATGTTGCTCCAGAATCCAGAGGAGGAGAGAGGAAGTTAAGCTGTTTCAATTTAGTTTACTTCATTAAGCCATGCAAGTAGAATATTTAATATACACGTTACTGAATTCACACACATATCCTAAGGTGTCCCTGACACTGAGCAGTGAAAAGTTCCTTCCCTTCATAGGTGCATCGGGTGCATGGCTGAATGTCTTACCTTCTGCCTTTCCAAAAATGAGACCCATCCAGGTTCTATCCTCAGAGAGTACTGAAGATCCTCTGCTTCCCTCACCATCCCATCAGCATTGGGGACGGTGAGCTCAAGCCCCAGGCTTCACCTAGCGTGATGGGTGGCTGCCGCTGTTCTGCTGCTGACGATTCTGTAGCTTCTGTCTGTGCTCTTGTGGGGAGGGAGGCAGATCCTGTGAGAGAGGGACAGAAAGAGATGGTGTACCTGAGAGAGAGAGAGAGAGAGTGCATGTAAGAGGGAAGATGCCAGGCAGGCAGAGATAGGAAGGGAGAAAACGTGTGTGAGAGAGAAAGAGACAGTGTAGCAGAGAGAAAAGGTAGATGAAAGGAAAAGTATCAGAAGATGATAGTTACATGAGAAAGGGAAAGTCTCTGTGTATGAGAGAGAGCCAGAGTTATATCCGTGTGTTTATGCCTGCGTAAGGCAGGATACAGAGATTGAAGGAAGGGCACAATTGTACAAATGTGTGCAATGTGGGACAGCGAGCTCTGTTTTGTCATGGTGAGTGGGTGTGAATATGAAGTCTGCTCTTTACATATTACAAAGTAACTTAGTAAATGATGGCAGAGAGAGACCTGAACAATCCTAAGAACATATGAATTGCCGCTGCTGGGTCAGACAGATCGTGCCCGGCAGTCTGCTCCCGTGGTGGCCCCCCAAGTCAAAGACCAGCGCCCTAACCGAGACCAGCCCTACCTGTGTACGTTCTAGTTCCGCAGGAACTTGTCTAACTTTGTCTTGAATCCCTGGAGGGTGTTTCCTCCTATAACAGACTCCGGAAGAGCGTTCCAGTTTTCTACCACTCTCTGGGTGAAGAAAAACTTCCTCAGGTTTGTACGGAATCTATCCCCTTTCAACTTTAGACAGTGCCCTCTCGTTCTCCCTACCTTGGAGACAACCTGTCTTTATCTACTAAGTCTCTTCCCTTCATTATCTTGAAGGTTTCAATCGTGTCCCCTCTCAGTCACTGTATGACAACTCCTCCAGCCCCTTAACCATTTTAGTCGCTCTTCTCTGGACCCTTTCGAGTAGTACCGTGTCCTTCTTCATGTACGGCGACCAGTGCTGGATGCAGTATTCCAGGTGAGGGCGTACCATGGCCCGGTACAGCGGCATGATAACCTTCTCCAATCTGTTTGTGATTCCCTTCTTAATCATTCCAAACATTCTGTTTGCCCTTTTCACTGCTGCCGCTCTGCGCGGACGGCTTAGAAACATAGAAACATAGAAAGGTGACGGCAGAAAAGGGCTATAGCCCACCAAGTCTGCCCACTCTACTGACCCGCCCAATCAAGTCTGAGTGTCTTACTAGGCCTCTGTAGGGATCCCACGTAGATGTCCCATTTATTCTTAAAGTCAAGCACGCTGCTGGCCTTGGCCACCTGCTCCGGAAGCTTATTCCAGTGCCCCATCACTCTTTCCGTGAGGAAATACTTCCTAATGTCACCCCTAAATTTCCCTCCTCTGAGTTTGAGCAGATGCCCTCTTGTGGCCGAGGGTCCCCTGAGTAGGAAGATGTCATCTTCTACCTCGACACGACCCGTGATGTATTTAAATGTTTCAATCATGTCTCCCCTCTCCCTGCGTTCCTCCAGAGTGTAGAGCTGCAGTTTGTTCAGTCTCTCTTCATACGAGAGACCCTTGAGCCCCGAAATATTCCTAGTGGCCATCCGCTGGACCGACTCGACTCTAAGCACATCTTTGCGGTAATGTGGCCTCCAGAACTGCACACAGTACTCCAGGTGAGGTCTTACCATGGTTCTGTACTGTGGCAATATGACCTCAGGTTTCCTGCTTACGAAACTTCTATTGAAACATCCCATCATTTGTCTTGCCTTGGATGATGCTTTTTCCACCTGATTTGCAACCTTCATGTCTGCACTGATGATCACTCCCAAGTCTCGCTCAACTATCGTCCTAGCCAACGTTTCTCCATTTAAGGTGTAGGTTTTGCATGGATTCCTGCTACCGAGGTGCATGACCTTACATTTCTTGGCGTTGAAGCCCAGCTGCCTTGTTGAGGACCAGTTCTCCAATGTAAGCAGGTCCTGCGTCATACAATCCTGCAAATTATTTTCCCTTACTATATTGCATATTTTGGCGTCATCGGCGAATAATGTTACTTTACCCTGAAGCCCTCGTGTCAAGTCCCCTATGAATATGTTAAAAAGGAGTGGACCCAGGACTGAGCCCTGCGAGACTCCGCTGGTCACTTCCGATGTTTCAGAGAAGGTGCCATTGACCACCACCCTTTGAAGTCTACCACTCAGCCAATCTTTGACCCAAGTAGTTAGCTTCATCGACTTGTCGACCAGTACTCCCAAGTCTCTTTCCTGGGGTGTCTCTCTGAGTACTGCACCAGACATCCTGTATTCGTGTACAAAATTTTTATTACCAACATACCAACATTACCTTACACTTATGCACGTTAAACTTCATTTGCCATGCCACGGCACTAGTCTCTGGGTGAAGAAGAACTTCCTTACGTTTGTACAGAATCTATCCCCTTTTAACTTTAGAGAGTGCCCTCTCGTTCTCTCTACCTTGGAGAGGGTGAACAGTCTGTCTTTATCTACTAAGGCATAGAGAAGGTGGAGAGGGACAGATTCTTCAGACTAGCGGGGACAACAAAAACAAGAGGTCATTCAGAAAAACTGAGAGGAGACAGATTCAAAACGAATGCTAGGAAGTTCTTCTTCACTCAGCGGGTGGTGGACACCTGGAATGCACTTCCAGGAGAGGTGATAGGACAGAGTACAATATTGGGGTTCAAAAAGGGACTGGATGACTTCCTGGAAGAGAAGGTGATTGCAGGGTACAGGTAGAGGGTTACTATACAGGATATTAAATGAATAGGATATAAACGTTTTAGGTAAGGAGCACTTACAGGTCATGGACCTGGGGGGCCGCCATGGGAGCGGACTGCTGGGCACGAGGGACCCCTGGTCTGACCCGGCTTATGTTCTTATGTTATTCCCTTCAGTATTTTGAATGTTTCAATCAAGTCCTCTGTCAGTCTCCTCTTTTCAATGGAAAAAAGGCCCAGTTTCTCTAATCTCTCACTGTATGGCAACTCCTCCAGCCCCTTAACCATTTTAGTCGCTCTTCTCTGGACCCTTTTGAGTAGTACAATGTCCTTCTTCATGTCCGGCGACCAGTATTCCAGGTGGGGGAGCACCATGGCCCGGTACAACGGCATGATAACCTCCGATCTGTTTGTGATCCCCTTCTTAATCATTCCTAGCATTCTGTTCGCCCTTTTTGCCGCTGGCACGCATTGCGTGTACGGTTTCATTGACTTGTCTACAAGCACTCCCAAGTCTCTTTCCTGAGGGCTCTCTCCAAGTACAGCACCAGACATCCTGTATCCATGCATATGATTTTTGGTACCGACATGCATCACCTTGCACTTATCCACTTTGAACCTCATTTGCCATTTCGTGGCCCATTCTTCGAGTGTGTTTATGTCTCGTTTTGGTCTTCGCAATCTGACCATTCGTTATACCCATTACAAATACATGATTAAATTAACTTGTCTCTTCTTTGATATTTCTGGGCCGTAGACTGTAAAGTCTGGTCTTGTCCTAGGTTCCAAATGCTGAAGTTACCATCTAATCGAGCCATTGTGACATCACTGCTGAGGTTGGCTCTTAGGCACTGGTGGAATGAGGCATTATGACATCACAATCTCAGCTCTGGAATGTTGCTATTCTTTGAGTTTCTGCCAGGTAACATAGTAACATAGTAAATGACGGCAGATAAAGACCTGAGCGGTCCATCCAGTCTGCCCATGAGTTATTCCCATTACAAATACGTGATTAAATTAACTTGTCTCTTCTTTGATATTTCTGGGCCGTAGACTGTAAAGTCTGGTCTTGTCCTAGGTTCCAAATGCTGAAGTTCCATCTAATCAAGCCATTGTGACATCACTGCTGAGGTTGGCTCTTAGGCACTGGTGGAATGAGGCATTATGACATCACAATCTCAGCTCTGGAATGTTGCTACTCTTTGAGTTTCTGCCAGGTAACATAGTAACATAGTAAATGACGGCAGATAAAGACCTGAGCGGTCCATCCAGTCTGCCCATGAGTTATTCCCATTACAAATACGTGATTAAATTAACTTGTCTCTTCTTTGATATTTCTGGGCCATAGACTAAAGTCCACCTGGTGTTGTCCTAGGTTCCACTTCCAAATCCTGAAGTTACCGTCCAAGCTCACTCCAGCCTATCCAACCATCCCGTTTGCAGGATATCTATCGTAAAGTCTGGCCAGTAACGTCCTCATGTTCCCATCGATGCCCTCCCCAGCCCATTACTGTTTTTTTCGTTAGTGTGTTTATATGTAGGGAGTGTGTTTTTTTATGTGAGGTGAGGAGAGGCCTAGTGGCAGACCAGCTGCCTCACCATCCTGAAGGTAAGGGATGGAATCCCACCGCTGCCCCTTGTGAACCTGGGCAAGTCACTTAATCCACCCATAAGATATGCAGGCACAGAAAGAATGATCAGTTCTCCCAAAAAATACCTTCCTTATGTCATAAAACTCTAAAGTATATCTTAAATGTACTCCTGGTATTTATCATTTACTGTTGTCTAGTTAAATTAACATTAGCAAAGGAGGAGAAGCCTCAGATCCCCGAATTCTTACAAGCGCAAAGCTGAAAAAAGCATACTAGATAGAGAAATAACTTCAGAGTTCCCCCCCCCCCACACACACACAAGGTATCATGACTTAACTCTTTCACTGCTGTTTGCCACACTCTTTATTCAACATGAATTTCATTGCTTTTGTAATCATTATGAATATAAGCGATGTTTTGTTATTTCATACAATAATTACATTTCTCGGCACTTACTGAGTTTTAATCTCTTCTCAGTTAAGCAATGGAAGTGCTGAGGGGTCCCATTGCTGGGCTCTGTTTAGGACATTAGATGACCATAATGTGGCCCTGCCCTCACCCCTCACCCAGAATGCTGCAGTTAGGAAAAGGAACACACTACCAAGACCTTTATCCACGCTCTCATCACCTCGCGCTTAGACTACTGCAACTCGCTACTCTCAGGCCTTCAGCTTAGCCATCTCGCTCCCTTCCAATCCGTCCAAAATTTGGCTGCTTTACTCACATTACCCCCTCTCCTAAAGTCACTTCATTGGCTTCCCATCCGTTTCCAAATACAATTCAAACTCCTCTTCCTGACTTACAAATGCACTCACTCGTCTGCCCCTCACTCTCTCTCTTCACTTATCTCCCCCTATGATTCCCTCCCCCCATGAGCTCCGCTCAGCTGGTAAGTCCCTCCTTTCTGTGCCCTTCTCTTCAACTGCCAACTCCAGACTCCGTCCCTTCTGCCTTGCTGCACCTTATGCTTGAAACAATCCCTACAGCGGGCTTCGTCTCTGGCAGCGTTCAAGGCCCAGTTAAAAGCCCACTCCTTCGAGACTGCTTTCAGCTCCTAACTCCTCTCACCTTGGGTTCTTAATGTCTATCTGTCTGTCCAAGTTAGATTGTAAGCTCTTCTGAGCAGGGACCGTCTATAGAAGTGATAAACAGTAGGAAATAGGCATGAAAAGACCTTCCCATTTAGTTAATTATGTGTTCATGGTTTTAACAGAAAGTATTCTAATGTAAATAGTTAATTCAAAGGAAAATAAACCCTCAAATTTACCCAGTAAAATAGTGAGTTATATTCACCACTGATTTCATGGTTTTGATGTTCTTGAAATAAACACTGATAAATTTGTGGGAGGGGTCAGCAAAGTGATGGACTGGACACCCTGACAGGGCAGCAGAGCAGTGGGGCACCTTACAGGGCACTGCTGTGAACTTCACAAAAAGGGTGCCACATAAACATCTCACCACCACTCCCTTGCAGGTCATGGTGAGCCC
Source organism: Geotrypetes seraphini (assembly GCF_902459505.1). Lineage (NCBI taxonomy): Eukaryota > Metazoa > Chordata > Amphibia > Gymnophiona > Dermophiidae > Geotrypetes > Geotrypetes seraphini. Next base: position 8,868,030 of record NC_047093.1, read on the forward strand.
CCCAAAACCTACTATACTCACCTGTCGTCAACCCCAATAGCCCTTATGACCGCAGGTTGCACCTATATGGCAGTAGAGTGGGATTTTGGGGGTTTGGGGGAGGCTCACATTTTCTACCATGAATGTAGTGGTTAGAGTGGCTTATGGGCCTGGGGCCTTCTCTCCATGGTTCATTAGCCCACCCCCCCAGGCTACTTAATACACCTACTAGGCTTCCCCATACCAGATGCTGTTGTTGTAGAGACAGATTATGTACCTCTGTTCTCATTTTTGTGTAGTGGAGGGGGGAATCAGTGAGCACTGGGGGAGTGTGGGGGTGTCTTACCTTGATGCATGCAGTGGTCATCTGGTCTAGTTCCAAACGTCTACGTTCTGTCCAGAATGTCTTGCAAGATGTCCATAACTAAGCCGCCCTCGAGACCACCCAAAGCCCGCCCATAACATGCCTCTTCCACACCCATCTCGTACTCTGAATGTACAGAGACTGGAAAACCTCGCTAGACATCCAGAAAGACGAGTTCGATCACTGGCTCTTGGACGTCCTGGCGATTTAGGATGCTTTGGGGATGTTTATGTTTTTGGATTATGAGCCTGATAGTATCTTCCAGAACAGAGTGAAAATAAAACCACCCAAAACAGTCCTGGGTCTGCTCAGAACCAGTTTATCTAAACCGGTTACTGCTTTTGGATTTGCACCCCCAGGGGATAAAAGCCAGGGACGTAGAGCACCCTGCCCTCTCTGCAGAGATCACGATGTCATTTGCGTTTAACAGTGTAATTCTGAAGTTAGATTCTGGACATTTAAAACCGAATCAGTTCTATATCCTAAGTGTATTTCTGCCCCCCCCTCTCCCCGCAGGAACAGGACTGTTTCCCCATTCCTTGAGCTGTAGTTGTGTGCAAGTGTAATCCAGGCTCCAGGTCTGCCTAATCAAAAACCTTCTTCCAGATTGTTTCTGAGCTGCTGTTGGCGTTGTCATCCTTTTCCTTCTCCTGATTATTTCCGTTAGGTCTGGAATATTTTTTTGCCCACTGTAATTTTATTAAGTTTTATTTCTTCAAAGAGCGACAAGTCCGCAGAAGAAGGAAAACCAATGACAGCACAGTAATTAAGTACGGATGGGCAGACTGAGTGGACCAGATGGTCCTTTTGAGCTGACATTTACTCTGTTTCTATGATGAGGGGGGTGGGGGGTGGGAGGGATTTGGGATTTAGTTCATTGCTTTTTTTTTCAATAGGGAGTTATGCTACCATTTGCCTTAGTAAGAAAACAGAAACGCACTTTCTCCCCTTCCCAAGTCCTACAGAGATGCATATGTGCTTTTTAAGCAGGTACAGACAGACATTACTGCAGGGGATGGACGCTGAGACCATGAACCTTTGTGACATTTACAGTTACAGGTTTCCACTAGGACCCAAAGATCTTTCCCAGACATTAGGCTTCAACACAGATCAATAGATCAAAAACTAATAACAGTGAAAAGCTCCTTGGAGAGATGTGGAGTCCTATGTTTCTAGGCCATTGGTTCTACTGACCAAGAGCCATCCATCTGATCATTTGGTGCCCTCGGCCAAAGATCTTCATTCAGTTTCCACTGAATTTCTTCAAGTGATCCACACAACGCTCACTTCCATTGCTCAATCCTTCAGGGAGACCAAACTGTTCTGTCAAAGCTAAAAGTTGCCCCTCCAGATTAAATTGATGAGGGGACTGGGTCTAGAGAAGACACGTCTGCTGCTGCCTGCTTTGTACCAGGGCAGTGTGACACAATATCAGGTATTGACTGTAGAAATATTAACCATGTTGGCAGATAAAGGCCATAGAACTGATCTAGTCTTCCCACTTCCATCTCCCACTTAGCATATATTTAATTATCTAGTTCATACTGTTCCTTTGGGTTTCTAACGTAAAAATTACCATACTGGGTCAGACCGAAGGTCCATCAAGCCCTGTATCCTGTTTCCAACAGTGGCCAACCCAGATCCCAAGTACCTGGCAGAAACCCAAAGAGTAGCAACATTCCAGAGCTGAGATTGTGATGTCATAAAGCCTCATTCCACCAATGCCTAAGAGCCAACCTCATCAGTGATGTCACAATGGCTCGACTATCCTGTACTCAGCTCACATAAGGAGATACGAATTGCCACACTGGGACAGACCAAAGGTCCATCAAGCCCTGTATCCTGTTTCCAACAGTGGCGAACCCAGATCACAAGTACTTGGCAAGTTCCCAAGGAGAAAAACAGATTTTATGCTTCTTATCTTAGGAATAAGCAGTGGATTTCCTAGGATATGAAAATCAGAAATAATCACTCCAAAAGATATATCAACAGACTTTGCAATAGTAAAACAGCAACACTTTGAGGTCAAAAATATGCTCAGAGACACAGAGGCAAGAACAAGGAGCCGAAGCCCCAATAATTGCACATTATGAAGTCAAGTGAAAAAAAAAATCCAAGTTGATTGCTGCAGTCTAGCAAATATCTATGGTTTCTTATACTTTAAACCAGTGGTTCCCAACCCTGTCCTGGAGGACCATCAGGCCAGTCAGGTTTTCAGGCTAGCCCTAATGAATATGCATGAGAGAGATCTGCATATAATGGAGGTGTCAGGCATGCAAATCTGCTCCATGCATATTCATTAGGGCGATCCTGAAAACCCGACTGGCCTGGTGGTCCTCCAGGATAGGGTTGGGAACCACTGCTTTTAAACTGTTTCAAGCATAACACTTAGCTTGATCGAAGGTTCCGACGGGGCCCGTTTCGATCCTGCGTCAGGGAACCGAATGGATAAGCAGCATAAAATCTGTTTTTGAGACCCAGTTGGGAACCTGTTTGCCTTAAAGTTTAGTTGCCAATCCCTGGAATGTTCTTTAATCTTTTCTATGCCTTCTCTATGTTTCAAGTTTATTTATTAATTTGATGAATCGCTTATCCATAGTTTACTAAGCGAATTACAACGAATTATATAAACATGTTAAAAAAACATACATATAATATTAAGTAAAACAGGGTAAAAAACAGATTCATAAACAAACTTAACAGAAATACAAAAAGGATAAAAGGGAAAAGTTACATCGTTAATGTTTTTAAAAAAGGAGAGACCATTCAGGGAGAAAACATAAGGAGGGATGACTTAACTACACTGCCTAAATTATGTTTGTTTTAGAGGCTAAAGGCATCCTTAAAAAGATAGGTTTTTAGTTTATTTTTAAAATGACTGAGTTCTTTTTCATCTCTTATGTATTGTGGTAGGGAGTTCCAAGTTTGAGGGGCCACTATAGAAAACATGTCATGACGTCTAGTACCTACAACTTTTAAAGAAGGAACTGCCAATAATCCTTGCGCTATGTCTCCTGGAGAGTCTACTTGTTTCTTTTTGCATACGATAGTATAAATGCCACATCTTTTGTGAAAGCTCATCTGCGAGAGGGTTTAATTAAATGTTGGATAGAACTAGACCCAACATTCGGAATGTGGGATAATCTGAAATCAAAGCGGAGGATCTGCCAGAGAAGCTGAAAGAACAACTAACTTATCGGACTAAGCCAATATTCAGAGCAAACCCCCCTTTTGCATGTTGCTGAACAGGGCATCCGTGCAAAGCGCTGTTGGCTAGTAGCGGAATCAGTCAACAATCAAGAAGCAAATATGTGATGATTTCAGCAGACATTATCCTGACATTCCTCTGCTTCAGGGCTCATCTTGTCAGTCACTTGCCGATTCCTTGTGCTTATAGGCTATAGATGCTCACTATGGCCTTTTCATATTCTCTCTCTATGGAAAAAAAACCTCACTTCATCTGCTCCTAGATCTCTGAAGTTCTCCTGCTATTCTCACAGAGCAGCTTGCGTTTCCTGTTCACTGCGTTCTTCGCCGAATGCTGCTGGCTCATGCAGGTGTACCCCGCCCCCTTCTCCCCACTTGCTAAATCTCACTACCTTTATGATCTAAAAGCACACAGTGCAAGATCCGAAGCAGGTAATGCACAAGTTAATAACATCACTCAGGAGATGAATAGCCCTTGATACCTGAGTAATCCTTGTTGTCATGAAAACCCATTTTGGTCTATTGACAATCACTTGTACTGACTTTTTTTTCCCATCTTGATGGAGGGCCAGCTCTCACCGTAAGTGCTGTGCATCGACAATATTGAGCCTTTTAAACTGGAATTTCTGAATGTTGATTCCCAGCAACTAAATGTGTTCTTTCTGAGGTTCCTCTTAAATGTTTGCCCAGATGTTGGTTTGGAGTTCTACGGAAGAGAACCTTCCAGATATTCATTCTGTAGTCCTCAGTGGGAGAGTGTTTCCAGATGTTGATTCTTTGTAATGGAGTATGTACAGATGTTGCTATGAGATTCTCAGGAACAGAGTTTGTCCCAATGTCCAACTCTTGCTTCTGACTCCATAATGGATGCTCTACAGATGTTGGTTCTGAGTTTCTTGGATGTTATGGAGTAGAGGGAGCCATATGTCCTGGGAGGTGAGGAGCTGAAATGAATGGACCTTGGGGTGATAATGTCTGAGGATCTGAAGGTGAAGAAACAGTGTGACAAGGCGGTGGCTGTAGCCAGAAGGATGTTGGGCTGTATAGAGAGGTGTAACCAGTAGATGATAGGAAGTATTGAGGCCCCTGTAAAGGTCATTCGTGAGGCCCCACTTGGAGTGTTGTGTTCAATTTTGGAGACCGTATTTGGCGAAGGATTTAAGAAGACTTGAAGTGGTCCAGAGAAAGGTGAAAAAAATGGTAGGGGTTTGAGTCAAAAAAAGTACAAAAAGAGACTGGAAGATCTGAATATGTCTACTCTAGAGGACAAGAGAGACAGGGGAAATATGAAACATATTTAAATACTTAAAAGGTATTAATACAGAATGAAATATTTCCCAAAGAAGGGAAAATGGTAAAACTAGAGGGCATAAATTGAGGTTGCAGGGTGGTAAACTGAAGAGTAATTTTAGGAAATTATTTTTCACGGAGAGGGTGGTGGATGCCTGAAATGCCCTCCCCACCAAGAGAGGTGGTGGAGCTCTAAATGATGACAATTCAAAACACGTGGGTCAACCATAGAGGATCTTTAATCAGAAAATGAAGGGTATAAGTTGAAGAACAAGGGCCAGAAATGGGCAGACTTGAACGGTTTGTGTCCCATATATGACTATTGGGATGGGCTGGGGAAGGCTTCGACGACAACTCCGGTAGTTGGAATCTAAGGACAGTACCAGGCAGACGTCTATGGTTCATGGCCCAGAAATATCAAAGAAAAAAGAGAATGGACCATTCATTTGCTACGCTATGTAGAGAAAGTTGACTTGATGACAAAGCAAACATTTCAAACTCTGACAAATTTAGGATTCTTAAATTAAGTTCCTTGCTCAAACTAGATAAACACTTAGGGTCCGTTTTACTAAGCTGTGACAAGCACTAATGCATGTAAAAGATGGCACTGAGGTGTCCTGTTGCAATTCTGCCATATGCTACAACCTATAATTCATTTTTGTGGCATGTCTGGGACAGAGTCAGCATTGTCAAATGCTAAGTGGTTAGGACAGGTTTAGTGTATGAGTCTGTACCACCTACGAAATAGGTGGCAGTAGGGGCCAAGAAGCCAATGGAAAAATCAGTATGTCCTGACCGTTAATGGAAAATTCTGAAAATCGGCCATTTTACCCCTAGTAGCATGTAGAAAAGACCCATTGTAAGGGCGTGCTAAGGCCACTTTTTTGCTGTAGCTTAGCAAAAGGGCCTCTTAGATAGGGGTAGCCATGTTAGTCTGATGTAACAAATGGCAAAGGCAGGTGAAACCATAGACTAACCCAAGAGTTTTTGAAGCCCAGAGTCCATTTCATCAGATACAACAGCAGTGAAGAAAAATGCATCCTTTGTGGTCCCTGGTCCTCAAAGGCTCAGGTCTCAATACTGTACATTGGTTAGTCTATAATAGGCTTGTCCAACCTTTTTCTATCAGGGGCCACATTTCATAACTTGCAACATTTGAAGGGTCAAACCATGTTGCTTCCTTTTTTGTCAAATAGTGGCAAAATACAACGGGCGTTGTCTTCAGCCAATCATGCTCGCTCTTTCGTATATGCCCCCAGCCCCTCTCTTTCCTCTTACCTGGCTTCAGGTGCAGAGAAACACAGAAACATGGTGGCAGATAAAGGCCAAATGGCCCATCCACAGCATCCACTATATCCTCCTCTCCCTAGAAGATCCCATGAGCCTGTCCCACGCTTTCATGAATCCTCAATCTTTGTCTCCACCACCTCTAGCGGGAGACTGTTCCACGCATCTACCATCCTTTCTGTAAAAAAGTATTTCCTTAGATTACTCCGGAGCCTATCACCTTTTAACTTCATCTTAGAAACATAGAAACATAGAAATTGACGGCAGAAAAGGGCCATAGCCCATCGAGTCTGCCCATACCGATGACCCACTCCCTGATTCTTACTCCCCTATAGATCCCACATGAATATCCCATTTTCTCTTAAAATCTGACACGCTGTTGGCCTCAATCACCTGCTGAGGCAGCTCGTTCCAATGATCGACCACCCTTTCGGTGAAGAAGTACTTCCTAGCATCACCTTGAAATTTCCCTCCCCTGATTTTCAGCGAGTGTCCTCTGGTTACCGAGGGCCCTGTAAGACTGAAGATATCATCTTTCACCTCTATACGCCCCGTGATATATTTAAAGGTCTCAATCATGTCCCCCCTCTCTCTTCGCTCCTCCAGTGAGTACATCCGCAGTTTTTTTAACCTTTCTTCATACGTGAGATCCCTGAGCCCCAAGACCATCCTGGTAGCCATTCGCTGAACCGACTCAATTCTCAACACATCTTTCCGGTAGTGTGGTCTCCAGAATTGAACACAATACTCGAGATGAGGTCTCACCATGGATCTGTATAGTGGCATTATGACTTCAGATTTTCTGCTGACAAAACCCCTACGGATGCAGCCCATCATTTGTCTTGCCTTGGACGAAGCCTTCTCCACATGATTGGCAGCCTTCATATCATCGCTAATGATCACTCCTAAATCACGTTCCACCGTGGTCCTGGACAAGGTTTCACCATTTCGTGTGTAAGTTCTGTGTGGATTTTTTTTGCCTAGGTGCATTACTTTACATTTTTTAGCATTGAAGCTTAGCTGCCAAGTTGATGACCACTGTTCCAGCTGCCGTAGGTCCTGCGTCATAAAGTCAGGCACACTGCTTTTGCCTACTATGTTGCATAGTTTGGCGTCGTCGGCAAACAGTGATACTTTTCCTCTAAGCCCTTGGTTCAAATCTCCTATGAATAAATTGAATAGAATCGGCCCTAAGACGGAGCCCTGAGGTACTCCACTCGTCACTGCTCTCTCATTCCAGAGCTTCCTTTCAAATGAGACTCGACTCATGTGCATTTATACCTTGTAGGTATTTAAACGTCTTTCAAAAATATTAAATGGTAACAACAACACAAACTACTTTTATAATAAAAATGTTACCAGCCAGTGGTAGAGGACACACCAGAGAGAGAGAACCACTTAACAAAAAATTGTGGAGAAAAAGCCTCAATCGGGCCACAGCCTATCACTGTGCACAGGGCAAAGAAAAAAGGAGAAAAACTTTGACTTAGCTGCCGTGGAAATTAATGATTTCTAATGTAATGTCTGTACCTCCAACAATCGTTGTGAACTGGATGTTCCGTCCATGTCCCATTTGCTTCTGTTCTACAAGAGCCTTGTTTCACCGTGACTCGTTGCCTCGGAGATGTTTACAATTGAAGCTCTCCAAACAACCGTGCACTAACGGACATAAGATGTACCCCTTGAATATAACAGGAACAAGGAACCGACTGCCGGTGTTCAATCAGGTCACGTGGTGCATCAAACTGACAGGGAACCAATAAAAATAAAAAATAAAACCAAATCAGTACTCATCCAAAAAACGCTGATTAAAGCCATTGGGCCATAAAGTATTAAGAAAAAGGTTCCACCATTGCTCATGCTGGTATAGGGTCCTTCTACATCTCCTCTCCGGTCAGTGGTAGCAATATGCTTATGTACGCTGCACTTAAAACAGTCAAACTCATGATTCATAGTGACACAGTGACATGTCAAGACGTCAATCTCTTTCATATGTGCTATATTGGACCGGTGTTTTAAATTTCCTAGTTGTATATCCAATATAAGCAAGCTTGCAGGGGCACATAGTAACATAGATCACCCCCAACGTGTCACAGGTGGTAAAGTTACGTAAAACGATTTTTTTTCTACCCAGAATGCATTACTCAGTTCCTTAAAACATACCGTGCATCTACCACAAGCATAATGACCCTCCCTTTCCATCCCTGTGTGAGACCAAATATCTGCTTTACATAATGCATGATAAAGATTTTGATTCCTGGAAACGATACGAGGCATTATCAAAATTTTTACGATGCATTCCAAGGATTCACCACCCTTTCCGTGAAAAAGTATTTCCAGAGTACAGAACCGACGCTTCAGCCATCATGCTGTGACTTTCTTCAGGGTGTGCTGTGAGATCAGCAGTTGGTCAAACCTGATTGGCCTGGGCTTGAGGCGATTGCAGCAGGAAACCTAATTGAAAATAGTGTAAAAAGAGATGCCCACTTTTTGCCCCCTCCTTCCTTATGTGATCTCTTCTGGTGATCAGCACAGCTGCATCCCTTTTTGGGTCAGACTGACAAAAAGGTAGGGACTGCACTGTGGTCCCTTTACAGGCCATTTGATTCTCTATTGGGGTCAATTTCTGGAAGAGAAATGGGCCCCCCATAGATGTCAGTAACTCGACCATCTGCCTAGTTCACTAAATCTTCCTCCAACACCGGATATTAATGTGCTATGCGGTTTCCTGGGCAACCAACATTTATAGGCATAAGAGTTATTGCTAATTACAAATGTGTCTCAGGATCAAGAGTGACCTTGCAGGGCCTTAGAGAGATATCCTAATTCCTGAGGCGGCGGATTGTCAAATCCTGCTGTCTGTGAGGCCCCCGGCGTTGATATCACATCATGTGCCACTCAGTGGGGCGCTTATTAGCATGGCAGGCTAAGATGAGGGATAGCTATCCCCCATCCACCCCTCACTGTGTGACCTCAAGCAAGGCACTTAACCCCCTTCTAAACTCTGCAGGAACACCGAAGCTGGGTGAATCATTCTGTGTATCAACCCTATACTCACTGCTGGTGTGTTGTCTGGTTTCCATTGCACCCTCCGACCTCCGAATACTGTGAGGGCTGAACTAGGAGGACGTTACGTCTACGGTTGTTCTTAATGCGTTCCTAGTCCAAATCCCCTGTTCAGAGAGTGGCACCACCTTTAACAAAGCAAAGACAAGGCAAAGGGAAAAGCAGTTTGCGCCAGAAAGATTGTAACGACATCCAATTGTCTTGATTTTTTTTTTTTGAATTGCTGTATAATAGAAAACCAGTGGGGCACAGAACAAGCTGTTTTGTTGGGGGAGAGAGAAGGGGGGTAATTGCTGTCAAGACCTCATCATGAATCCTGGATAGACCCCTCCCAAAAAACCTATTCATCTCACCTACCCTAGCTGAAGAGTAGTGGAGGCAGAGGCATAGTAAGAGGGTGCGGGGGGAGGGGTGGGCACCATCTTAGTGGGGGCAGGGCACCCCCATCCTCCTCTCCATTCCCCCGCTCCTTCCCTGCTGCACACGCTTGCGCCACTTCCTGGCGCAAGCAGCAACCCCCTACCTGCTGTCGCACCTGCATCAGGTCTTCTTCTGATGTCACTTCCTGGACCCACGCCCAGGAAGTGATGTCAGAGGGAGAGCCCACGCAGGTGTGACTGCAGGTTGGGGGTTACTGCTCGCGCCAGGAATGTTACAGAGGTATGGGGGAAGGGAAGCGGCGTGCGGAGGGGTGGGGAAGAAACATATGGGGAGATGGAGAAGAGGGCGGGAGAGGGGCACCACCACCACCCAGCATCTCTCACCCTCGCTATGTCACTGAGAGGAGGCCATCTTTTCCTGATCCTAACTGTCCCTTCCTAGTGACAAAGATAAAGTTACATTTATTCACAGTAGATTTTCCAGTCGGAAAATCTGGATCACCCTAGCCCCACCCAGTTCTGCCCAACTCCGCCCTATAACTCCCTAATCCCACCCCAATCCTGCCCTAGCCCCGCCCCCTGCTCTTGTCGGGCAGGGAGGAAGTCCGCGTATGTGCAAATGCCAAGTGACATCATCGCACGGCATCCGTGCGTGCGCGGATGTCCTCCCTGACCGACGTGATTTGAGGTTTTTGAAAACCCGGACAGAGTGTCGGGTTTTGAAAAGCCGTTCGGACCCCGGACACGTCCTCAAAAGGGGGATATGTCCGGGGAAATCCGCACATCTGGTAGCCCTAATTCAACACCAGAAAACAACTGGCGCCACGCACAATAGGGTTGATTGCTGCGCCTAACTTCATGCTGAAATTTGGGGTCGATGGCAGCGCCCAAGTTAGGTGTGCTAAGCCCGCATTCTAAGTCTTTGACACGCTCATGGCCACGCCTCCTTTAGAGTTACACGCTATTAGTTAGGTGATGTGCCTTATAGAATGGCAAGCACACATTTTAATGAGCGCCAAATTAACTTGTTCTTAGCACCCAAATATTGATAGTTAAGGGCTCGTTACTCAATTACCTTGCTCGTGCAAATCTGGGCACCCTATATAGAAGCTGAGGAAAGGAATAGGGTCGAAATGAATTCATGTTCTGATCTGACATTTATAACCTACGGACTCTCTAAAGAAGGTCCAAAGCAACATACAAAGTATTTCCTTTGTAAAATCGTACAAAATAATTAACCCAATATAATGTTCTGCAAAATGACAAAGACAAGGTGACAAATTCCTCAGAACCCTTCATATAAACAACATCCCAAAGTGTTTTGCAAATGCAGGAGAACCAGTCACGTTTATTAGTTAGATATCTAAATGGTTTACATCAGGGGTGTCCAACCTTTTGGCTTCCCTGGGCTGCACTGGCCCCCCAAAAATGTTTCCGGGGCCACGCAAACGCTACAGCAAGACAGAGCAGGGAGCCGGCAAGACGGTAAACACAGCACTGCATCGCCCTCGACCAGGGCCGCACAAAATATTTCACGGGGCCGCAGGTTGGACACTCCTGGTTTTACATTCAAATAAATAATATAAAAACAGCTCTAGTTAAAAATCAAGGGGGAGTAGACAGACTAAGGGCTAGATTCACTCAGCCCACCGATCAAGTTCTGATCACTTAGCGATCCCTTTGTGACCCGATTTCCCTCCGACCCGATTCACTAACTTCTGTACCGATCATCCTCTGATCCGTGCATGCAAATGAGGGGAAAATGGCATGCAAATGTAGGCAGGCAGTGATTCACTAAAAAAAATGAAGGCTAACCAATCCAAAATAAGCGACTGCTGAAGACCAGACGCTCAGGTCGTTCCCGACTGCCCTGCCTTCTGCTTCTCTGCCCTAATTTCCTGCTCTCAGCCCCGACTCTCCTGCCCATCCCCGCAGTGCAAGCCCATGGTTTTAACCCGCGAGTTAAAACCATGGGCTTGCATAGAAAAAAAAGCAAAAAAAAAAAAAAAAGTTTCCTGCTCTGCCAGGCACGGAGGGCCAGTGCATGCGCAGACCATCTACAGATGGTCTACACATGCGTCAGGATCGCTGTAGAGCGATCCGGGCAGTGGGTTGGGGCGGGATTCCAATGGCCCTCGTTTGCATGAGGGTGATTTGTGAATCAGCCCCCAGCCACGGTTCCGATCCGTGGCCTTAGTGAATCTGGGCCTAAATGAGACTAACATGAGAACAGGAGAAAAAGGGGGAATGGGAAATATAATTACATCGAGATAATAAATTAAAAAAAGTAAGGGAAGGAGGAGGGAGGAGGAATCGCTACTTTGGCACTGCAATGCTTTTACACCAGAGTTTCTCAATCCAACCCAGCCAGTCCGGTTTCCAGGATATCCACAACGAATATGTATGAGATAGGTTTGCTTGCAATGCTTTTTATTTATTTACTTAGTTTTAAAGCCTGTCCTTTCCAGGAGCCCAGAACAGGTTACAAGGCTATGTAAGCAGTGGTTTTTAGGATCAATAACATACAAGCTACAGGATCAATAACAAGCTACAGAAAACTGAGTTGGTTTTCAATAGCATACACGGTTCCTTGGTATGCAAAGCTATGTCATGCATGTTCTTTGTGGATATCTTGAAAACCCAACCGACTGGGCATGTACCAAGGCCCGGGTGGAGAACCAGTCCTGTACAGCAGAGCCAGCGCAAACATTAGACCAGACTAGGCAGTCGCCTAGGGCAGCAAGTTCAATCTTTAATCAAAGTATTTAGGATTGCTTGAGAAGTTCACGATTGTTGAGTTTAATGACCAAACTCTTAGGGAAGGGGAAGCCAGAAATTTAAATTTAGGGGTGCAAGGCAAAAGATTTGGCCAAGGCCCCTCATACTTTGGTCCCCCAGCCCTGCAATAGAGTGAGAGAGAGAGGGAATGTAAGGAAAGCACCTATCACGAAATAGCGGTAAGTTGATTTGCTCAAGGTCATACAGTTGGGATTCAGATCTGGGCTTTCACAGTGCCCCTAAACGAGCTGCTGCTGGTGGTGGGACTGGAACTCAGATCTTTGGGTATTACAGCTCAGTGCTTCTAATACCAGCTGCTACTGTCCAGCGAAATCTTGGTGCTTTTGGGGCTCTGAGCCTTGGTGAACCCTCAGACAAGATTTATTAGGCTTATTTAAAAAATATGGCCGGTTGTATTTCCACTAGCAGACATGACTCATGCAGTAGACGGTGACAGGACCGAGAGCGCTGACCATGGTTCATTACTGGGGAAAATTGACCTGTTAGTCGAGGACGACACTGCCCTGTTGATGGATGGATCTGGGGTCCCAGTGCACGGAGCAGATGGCCAACACTGTACATTCAAATCTGTGCCCTAGACTAATAAAGACAGCTTGCATATTATACCATCCCCCCACTCATCTCCAAGCTCACGTCTCAGTGTGAGAGCTGGCTCTTTTGGCCGCATGAGTGATGAAGCTGTCTCCTGCCTCTGACGCTTTACTAACAGGTCACAGATCAGCCACAGTTATTGGTCAGGACCAGCTCTACCACTAGGCAAGCCGGGCATCTGCTTAGGGTGGCAGCAGTAGAGGGTAAGCGGTGTAACACAGGAGCACAGCAGGGCCATCCCTCGCACTAGGCAGCAGCAGGGGATCAGCTGTTATAGGACAGGAGTGCAGGGAGGGGGGTAGTGTGGCACAGTGGTTAAAGCTACAGCCTCAGCACCCTGAGGTTGTGGGTTCAAATCTACACTGCTTCTTGTGACCCTGGGCAAGTCACTTAATCCTCTCCTTTGCCCCAGGTACATTAGATAGAGTGTGAGATGGGAAAATGCTTGAGTACCTGAAAAAATTCATGTAAACTGTTCTGAGCTCCTCTGGGAGAATGATATAGAATATTGAATAAATAAATAGTCTGATAACTAGAGCTAGTATTGTGATGTCATAATGCCTCATTCCACCAATAAGAGCCAACCACATCAGTGATGTCACAATGGCTGGATTGTCCTTTACTTGGCTCACTTTTGCTGCATTTTGATTTCTAGAGTGGTGCAGTGGTTAAAGCTGCAGCCTCAGCACTCTGAGGTTATGGGTTCAAACCCACGCTGCTCCTTGTGACCCTGGGCAAGTCACTTAATCCCCCCATTGTCCCAGGTACATTAGATAGAGTGTGAGATGGGAAAATGCTTGAGTACCTGAAAAAATTCATGTTTATAGTTTATAGTTTATTTAATTTTTGATTAAACGCTTTTTCGTTTCTTCAAAGCGTTGTACAGAATATAAAATAACATTACAGCAAAAAAGAAAATATAACATTTAGAACAAACTTTCTATAAACTACATAACAGACTATAGAACGTACTAGGTAATTATGGGCTGGCATGCGATAAACACAAATGGTAAAGGGGGAAAGAAATACAATTGGTAAAGTAAATGAAAGAAACATTTAGGGTAAACACAAAAGGAATTAGGGAAATGGGCATGAATTAAAACAAATATTATTTAATCTCTAAAATGAGCCCCTTTTTTTTTTTTTTTTTCCAGTTAAAAGTGTAAACTGTTCTGAGCTCCTCTGGGAGAATGATATAGAATATTGAATAAATAAATAGTCTGATAACTAGAGCTAGTATTGTGATGTCATAATGCCTCATTCCACCAATAAGAGCCAACCTCATCAGTGATGTCACAATGGCTGGATTGTCCTTTACTTGGCTCACTTTTGCTGCATTTTGATTTCTAGAGTGGTGCAGTGGTTAAAGCTACAGCCTCAGCACCCTGGGGTTGTGGGTTCAAACCCACGCTGCTCCTTGTGACCCTGGGCAAGTCACTTAATCCCCCACTGCCCCAGGTACATTAGATAGATTGTGAGCCCCCCAAGACAGACAGGGAAAAATGCTCAACTACCTGAATAAATTCATGTAAACCATTCTGATCTCCCTTGGGAGAACAATATAGAAAATTGAATAAATAATAGTAGGTTGAAGTAGATAAGACAGGAATGCAGCAGGGCAGACCCTCACCCTAGCAGAAGTTGGGGGCAGCAGGACAGGAGTGATGAATCTACTGCTTCTACCGTTTGCGCCTAATCCGTTCAATGTCCAAGTACTTAGAGCCAAAATCATTAAATATTTTAGTCCACTCACTCATAATATCCAAATTAGATTACTGTAATTCCTTATTATTAAACATAACAAACAAGGAACAAAGACGTTTACAAATAATTCAAAACACCGCCATAAAATTAATACATCAAGGAAAAAAATATGATCACGTGACTCCATATCTGATGAAATCTCATTGGCTACCCATTAACCAGAGAATAATATATAAAATAGCATTATTAGTCTTTAAAACAACTACTACAAATGAACCTCAGTTCATTAACTGCTTATTAATTCCACACTTCTCAAATCGTTCTCTCCGGTCTAATAGTCAGGAGTTACTTATGGTTCCATCATTGAAAATAATAGGAACTAGGCGACATGATATTTTTTCAGTCAAAGCCCCGCTTATCTGGAATTCTCTTCCTTTCTACATTAGGAATATCAAAGATCTCACTTTATTCAAAACTAATTTAAAAACATTTCTGTTTAAGGCTTCCTTTAACCCTTAAACAGGAATCATCTTTTATCAATTTAAAATATCATAAACTTCGCAAATTTTCTATTTTTAGGTACCCCCATCCCAATGTTCTATCCTACCCTATCCAATTTTCTTCGTCTATCTATGTGGACACAACAACATTGTAACTTTTTACCCCGCATGTTTTTCCCAACCTCTCCAGTAGTGTCTGTTTTGTTAAGTGTTCACGAATATGTTTTTTAATTCACAAAAATGATCTTAACTGTTTTTACCCTTATATTTATTGTAATGTTATTCGCTTAGAATTCTTAAGCGAACCATTAAATTTAAATAAACTTGAAACTTGAACTTGAAACTTCTCGCCCTGCTGCCCTCCCCCTCCCCGGCTCCTTCCTCTTTTCCTTTTGCTACATAACACAATGTTTCTTCCTGGGCAGTAAATATGACCAGGATAGTCACATTTTGCAATTTACCTATTTAAAACATGAAAATGCCAACTTTTCATCTTTTCGTTCATAAAAAGCAACATAAGAATCACAACTGACATGAATTTATATTGAAGTTATACAAAGATTTAGAAGCGAGTAGTTTTTTGAGATTTGCGGTTCTGCGTCACTATCATGAATCAGCCGCCAGACGGAGTCTCCCATCAGGTTCTCCTTATATTGTGCTTGGTAGCAGCATTCGAAGTCCTGGTGGACGCGATCACCTTGCTCTTCTGAGTTTGCTCCCTTGTTCTCCTTGAATGTCTTAAGTCGAGCATCGAGGACATGGACTTTGAGAGACATCCTACGGCCCATTATGCTGTAATTCACCAGACTCTCAACCAACTCCATGTAGTTTTCGGCCTTGTGTTTGCCCAGGAAGCTCCGAACCACTGCGACAACGCTCTTCCAAGTTGCCTTCTCCTTCCTAGGTAGCATCTTGAGAAATTCCTTGCACTCCAGATTCTTCTCTATTTATGGTCCGACGAAGACACCAGGCTTTGATCTTTGCCTCACACAAACTAGGGTAGATGTCTTGAAGGTACTTGAAGGCTGCCGACTTTTTATCTAGAGCTCTGATAAATTGTTTCACTAGGCCCAATTTGATGTGCAATGGTGGCATCAACACCTTCCGGTGGTCCACCAGTGGTTCCTATTTAACGCTGTTTCTCCCCACAGAGAACTGGTCCCACTTTAAGTAGTGCTCCTTTGTGTCTCTATTGTCCCGAAGGCAGAGATAGATAGCAGGGAAACTTAGAGACCCATTAGGAATGCCACCATTTTGAAGTCTCCGATGTTCTCTTGTCTGTACTCATTATACTTCGAGGCGCCTAGTAAGGTCTTGAGGGTGTCGTAATCCTCTTTGAGGTGCACTGAGTGAGCCAGTGGAAGAGACGGTGCTTCCTCCCATTATGGAGCTTGGAATCAATCTGGAATGTTCTGTAAAAAAGGTAAATTTCAAAATATTAATGTCTAGGTCACAAAAACAAAGTTTGAGGGGAATGATAGCCATTTTCTGTACTTCTGTGGCATAGGGAATTACCCAGGAACCAAAAGTAATTATTTATTTATTTATTTTATATCCCGGCATCCCCAAAGAGCCCAGGGCAGGTCACAGTTCAACATACACAATATCTAGTTAACAGGTTACAATGTTCCATAGTTACAGTAGAAGTTTTTCAGGTACAAGTTATTATTCCAATCTAATCTAATCTAGGGATCTAATATCAATATCCATAATATATAGTTTACAGGTTGACTTGGGGCTAGATTCACTTACCTTCCTGATATTATCCGATCCGTGGCAGGCTGACGAATTCTCAACGCGTCCTCATGCAAATGGGTGTGATCGCAGGCACACCCCCCCACCGACCGCACGGATCACTCTCCAGCGATCCTGACACATGCGCAGACCATCTCCTTTGCCTGTAGATGGTCTGCGCATGCTCACCGCGAAGATATAAAGCTTTAAACTTTTGTTGTTGTTGTTGTTATCAAGTTTATTAAGTTTATTATAACATTTGATTAATCGCTTATTCCGAATTCTAAGCGATGTACAAGGTAATAAAATTACAAAAGTACAAAATAAGGGGAGACAAACTTAAAAGAAGTGTATCATAGCTACTGATACATAATAATGATTAAAATTACAAATATAAACAAGTTTCGTAGCTACTAATACATAATAAATTAAGATAGACATACATTGATTTAAAAAAAAAAAATATTTTTTTAAAAAGAAACGAGGGAAACTCGGGATGAAATACAATTTAGATATAAAAGTAGAACAATTAAGGTAAAAACAATAGGATGGGGAATAAAAAATGATAGAAGTAGTAAAAGAAAAAAAGTTTCAGAGCCAAAAGCAGTTCAATTAAACATTGAAAGCACAGAGCTGGAAACTTTCATGAGCCTGTGGTTTGAAAGCGGGGCTGCACCGCGGCTTAAAACCACGGAGTTGGGGCAGAGAGCAGGTGAATCGGAGTTTTTTTACAGAAGCAACTGGTCCTCAGCAGTCGCTTGTTTTTTGACTGGGCAGCCCAGTCGGTGTTGCTGAAATTGTTTTCTGAATTGCGTCCTTCCTACTTTGCATGCCGTTCCTCCTCATTTGCATGCATGGATCGGATCAGAGGATGATCGATACAGAGGTTAGTGAATCGGGTCGGAGGTATGTGTTTATTGCTTTTCTAAAGCTGAGGAGTCCTTCAAGGGGTCTAATCTGTGGGGACAGTCGATTCCGGTGGCTCGGTATGAAGTGAGAGTAGGAACGTCGTTTGGTAGTTTGCAGTTGCAAGGCACAGCCAGGGGGCATTTTGAGGCGTATTTTATCCTGGGCTCAAATGGAGTAAGCTTGGTCGTCATGTAGCCCAGCGCCATGCCGTGCAAGGATTTGAAAGCTAGCATCAGGCCCTTGAAGGCACACCATTTGGCTATGTAAATTTGGTTGCAAAGTGTGATTAATGGTGTTCCTTTCCTTAGCCCCTGTAATCTATAAGCCACCATGGACAGCTCCTCAGTTCATAGACAATTGCGCGCAAGACAATTTCGCGCAAGACAATCGCGCGCGGACAAAATCGCGCAGACAATCGAGCGCGAGACAACTGAGCGCAAGACAAATGAGCGTGAAGACAACTGAGCGCAAGACAACTGAGCGCAAGGCAAAGAGTCAAGGGAATCATACATAACACACGTTGACGTGATGACGTGTTCACGTGCTGTACGTGCGCGTGTCCTCCGATGGTCAAGCGGCCTCTAGTGGCGCGCTCAGTTGTCTTGCGCTGAGTTGTCGCTGCGCTGAATTGTCTTGCGCTGAGTTGTCGCTGCGCTGAATTGTCTTGCGCGCAATTGTCTTTGCGCTTATTTGTCTGCGCTATTTTGTCTGCGCGCGATTGTCTTGCGCGTTTTTGACCTGTCACCCAGCTCCTCATTAGACAGTCGACTTCTCCCTCCGTATTCAATAAATAGCATTAAGATTCTAGGGGTTATCTTTGATTATAAATTAACCTATCATGATCACATTAGTAGCATTGTTAAATCAACTTTTTTCAGACTTCGTCACTTAACATTTTAGTTCATTCCTTGGTAATTTCTAAAATTGATTACTGCAATGCTCTATTCAAGGGAATAGCGCAAAATGAAATCAAACGTTTACAGATTATCCAAAATGCTTCTATTAAACTTAGAACGAAAGCAAAGAAATTTGATCACGTGACGCCTCTCCTTAAGAGAGCGCATTGGCTCCCAGTCGCTCACCGTATAATGTATACACTAAGGGGTCCTTTTATCAAGCCGCGCTAGCGGGGTTAGCGCGTCGGACGTTTCATCACGCGCGGCCGGCTAAACAACTAACGCCTGTCAATGCAGGCGTTAGCGGCTAGCGCGTTAAACCCCTCCCGCAGCTTGATAAAAGTCTACTTACTTTCAAATCTTTGCTACACAAAACTCCTGCTTTTATTCATACATTACGGATTCCCTACACCTCAACTAGATTCTTGAGATCAAATTCCCTCATTGTTTCTGTCACAGCCCCTCCAACATGGAACTCCCTCCCTATCTATTTAAGGGAAGAACGCAATTTGGACAGATTTAAGAGCAAACTCAAAAGCTTTCTTTTTAAGGATGCATTTGATAATTAGAAAGCCTGACTAGGAGCCTCATTTCGATTCTCTGAAGTACATGGATCTGTCCCTTCCTATTGAGTTTTCCCCATAAGTGTCTTGTATTTCTCTTCCCTTTCTTTCCTTTGTAAGATTAGTCTTTAATATGTCTTACAAGATTTAGTTTTAGTTGTTTGTTTTGTTGTCCCCTAAAAATCTGTAATTTTATTGATGTGCACATCGCTTAGAATTTTGAAAAAGCGATCAATCAAATTTATATTAAACTTGAAACTTGATAGGGATTAACAGAATTGCAAATACAGAAAAACCATGAATAACTTTTTCATATATTGTTTGCTGTTTTCTATTGAAAACCATCATGAATATGGTGAAACTGCGAATAACATGGTAGGAGACCTGGCCTGTTCCTGAAGGAGAGGCAAAACACGGTGAAGAAAGTGATGGGAATCATTGATTTTCTCTGTAAATGCATGGAATCGGCGATTTCTCTATGCAAGCTGATACAATTTGGGGGGAGGAGCCAGCAAGCTAAAAACCGTGAATAATTGAAACAGCGAATGCTGAAACCGTGAATACAGAGGGAGAAGTGTATTACCCACCAATGCACAAACCAAAAACAATGCATGTGTTCTGGTATCCAGCATAACTTTACTGTTCCCAATGTCAGTACACTGGCCACAAAATGCACTTTCCACAAGTACAAATACTAGAAGGCCAAAGAAGGTATTAAAAAAAAATCAAAATAAACAAAACACATAAAAAAAAAAAGAATGAAAGTACAAAATGGTGAAGGGTGAGCTGTATTATGGCCTCTGCAAGCTGTTGTTTTTTAAGCAGGGGCTTAATGAGGCAGTCATGAATATAAGCCTGAAGCAATTAACCCACAAACAACATACGGTAGCAATTCCCGCTGAGCTGCACAGGGACACAGAAACCCGGGCTGATGCCTATTGACAGAGCCACTCAATGCCCGGCACAAGGCTGTCCTCGCAGGCACATCTGCGCCGCTCTGGGTTTGCAAAGGCGTTGTCAGCATTCTTACATTTTCTGTTGGATAGAAGAGATCCCTGAACTCACTCAGTGGGTCACTAGGTATATAGGAATTAGCTCTGTAGGCGCTGAAGGCCCCCGATATCGAGCAAGTTCCTTCGTTGTATCCAGGGATGGGTCATTTGTACTGGGTTCATAGTCAAATGCGCCCAAGACAAATGCGCATGGACAAATGGACGAAGACAAGTGAGCACGGAAATGTCTTGTGCTCAACTGTCTTCGCGCATTTGACTTGCCACCTTTGCACTGTGTATGTTGAAATTGGATAGAGGGAATGCGCTAGATGTGGTGTATTTAGATTCTAGCACAGCCTTTGACAATGTTCCACCCAGACGTCTAAAAAAAATAAACTGAGTGTCCTCGGGTGGGACCTCAAAGTGATGGGCTGGGTCAGACACTGGTTGAGTGGAAGACGACAAAGGATAGTGGTCAATGGAGATCGCTCTGAGGAAAGGGATGGTACCAGTGGTGTGCCTCAAGGTTCTGTTCTTTTTAACATTTTTATAAGTGACATCGCTGAAGGGCTATTGGGTAAGATTTGCCTCTTTGTGGATGATACCAAAATCTGCAACAGATACCCCCGGATGGTGTGAATGACATAAAGAAAGACCTGGCGAAGATTGAAGAGTGGTCTGAAATTTGGCAGCTAAAATTTAATGGTAAGAAATGCAAGGTCGTGCATTTGGGCTGCAAAAACCAGAGGGAACGGTACAGATTAGGGAGTGAAGAGCTTATGTGCACGACAGAAGAGCGGGACTTGGGTGTGATTGTATGTGATGATCTTAAGGTGGCCAAACAGGTTGAAAGGGTGATGGCGAAAGCTAGAAGGATGCTAGGGTGCATAGGGAGAGGTATGGCCAGTAGGAACAAGGAGGTATTGATGCCTCTGTATAAGGCTGGTGAGACCTCATTTAGAATATTGTGTACAATTCTGGAGGCTGTTCACCGCCTGTTACTACCAGCTGGCCTCCGCCACCATTGCTGATGCCTTAGGATGCCCCCCCATAGGCCATGGGGCTCTGTGTTGCGGCTCCTCCTACTGTACCATACCTGCAGGTTGCACGGACGACAACCTTCACGTGTTCCCTGAGCTTTGGATCTTGTGGCTTCCAGGAGATTCCAATGCCCTAGAGGAAAGGGGGCTCCATGTCATCATGACTTTGAATCCCATTGCCGAAGTCTCCATTATGGCAGTGGAATTCAAATATAGATTTACAGTCGGTCGATTGGGAAATGCTGCACAGGAAGATAAGAGGAATGGAAGACTGCTGCACATGGGGGATAAGAGGAGAAAGGAAGAATTGTTGGACATGGAGTGGAGGAGAGGAAGAGAGAGATGTAACAAACAGGTAGAAAGGTGGAGGGGAAGGAGACATGCATGGTAAAGAGAGAGAGAAAAATGTTGGACATAAGGTGGAGGGCAGGGAGAGATGGTGGATGGGGAGAGAGAAAGAAAAGTTGCACATGATAATGGAGGAGAAGAAGGAAGAGATGCTGCATGGAGGGGAATAGAGAGGCAGGTAGAGCGAGAGATAGAGAGATGGTAGACAGTGGGAAAGAAATGTTGGATATGGCAGTGGAAGGGAAAATTCAGAGATGGAAGATGGATGAAAGAAGAAGAAAAGAAGAGAAAGAAGAAAAACATCAAATGGGCAGGAGACCCTGGTGAGTGAGTTAACAGAAGACAAACAGAAATCAGAGCCTGGGACCAACATGGCTTGAATAATAAAGTGACCAGGGAACAAAAGATAGATAAAATAATTTTATTTTCTCTTTTGTCATTACAATATGTTATATTTGAAATGTGTATCCTGCCAGAGCTGGTGTTAGACTGCGAACGTGAGCTTAGACCTAACAGAGAAAGGAAAAGTCTTTTTTATAATGTTTACACCACAGTGCTGGCGTGGGGTTGGAGAGAGAGCAAAGGGGTGGGGATAGAGTGGGTGAAGATACTACAAAAATAGACCCATCAGGCCTTTTGAAAATAAACACTTGATTGGGCAGGAAAAATGAACTGAATCGAATTGAAAAATCAATTCAATAGGCCACATCGAATTGAATTGAATCATAAAATTTTTCAATGATATGAAATGAAAAGTATCCAGAAAAGTGTGGAATAACTTGTAAGTTTCCTGGCTCCACATCATTCTCTTCTTGGTTGGGCTGAGAATATTTCAGCAGCCCCTTGTAGTGTGATGTCATAATGCCTCATTCCACCAATGCCTAAGAGCCAACCTCATCAGTGATGTCACAATGGCTTGATTTCCCTCCACTTGGGCCCTTTATTAGATGCATTTGCCTCATAGAAGCGAAAAGTATCCAGAAAAGTATGGAATAACTTGTAAGTTTCCTGGCTCCACATCATTCTCTTCTTGGTTGGTCTGAGAATTTTTCAGCAACCCCTCGTAGTGTGATGTCATAATGCCTCATTCCACCAAATGCCTAAGAGCCAAACTCATCAGTGATGTCACAGTGGCTTGGTTTCCCTCTACTTGGGCACATTTACTCGATGCATTTGCCTCATAGAAGCGAAAAGTATCCAGAAAAGTGTGGAATAACTTGCAAGTTTCCTGGCTCCACATCATTCTCTTCTTGGTTGGGCTGAGAATATTTCAGCAGCCCCTCGTAGTGTGATGTCATAATGCCTCATTCCACCAATGCCTAAGAGCCAACCTCATCGGTGATGTCACAATGGCTTGATTTCCCTCTACTTGGGCCCTTTATTAGATGCATTTGCCTCATAGAAGCGAAAAGTATCCAGAAAAGTGTGGAATAACTTGTAAGTTTCCTGGCTCCACATCATTCTCTTCTTGGTTGGGCTGAGAATATTTCAGCAGCCCCTTGTAGTGTGATGTCATAATGCCTCATTCCACCAAATGCCTAAGAGCCAAACTCATCAGTGATGTCACAATGGCTTGGTTTCCCTCTACTTGGGCACATTTACTCGATGCATTTGCCTCATAGAAGCGAAAAGAATCCAGAAAAGTGTGGAATAACTTGCAAGTTTCATGGCTCCACATCATTCTCTTCTTGGTTGGGCTGAGAACTTCTCAGCGGCCCCTCATAGAAGGAAAGTTGACAATGAACCCTAACTTCCCTGGTTTTTTTTTAAGCTTAAGCTTGGTCCCGACCCTCATATTAAGACCAGTACTCTGGATTCCCCTAAGGAAAGAAACCCTGGAATGGAGCCAGCTGAACTCATTGTGAGGACCTAACCCTTCTACTAAAAGCAAGAGGAAGGAGAACACAGGGGTTCATTCAGAGCCAACATCTTTCTCATCTCTTTTCTTAATGTGAGCCTGGTTCCAGGGGATTCTCACTCCAGGAGCGGGCACTCGGCTTTTAAGAAACAAGTGACAAAGAGCAGGAAAGGATGCCAGCGTCACACATTCACTGGCAGGCCTCCCCTCCCCCAACAGATTTTCCCTTTTGATTGTCCATTTAAGAAAAAGAGCAGCGAAGCAGGAACTGTCAGCTCCAATCGCATCACTGCAGACAGCTGTTGAATAAAGCAGAGAAAGGAGATCTCAGAGAAAGGGCGACTGGCACTCACAACTAGCCCAGTGGCCCAGTCCCCCCCCCCCCAAGAGCAGCATAGACTTTCCCCATCATTCATGGATGTTTACCGTAATATGAATGGCACACACCAGAAGACTTGGTCACCCCATACGTGGCTGTTAAGCGACAAAAGTAGAATTCAAAACGAAATACAGGACTGCAAATCACGGAATATTACATTAGCACGGCAGGGAGCAAAAAAAAAAAAAAAAGAAGACTGAGATGTGCGCGATAAGAGAAAAGCCAGCCGGAACGGATCCGCCTGTAGGGGGCACCACATTTTGGTAGGCTATTCTGCTATTTACCAAAAATTATACGTTTATGTTTGAAGTCTGTATGCATTGAATGGACGTATGTGCATATTTGGGGTTTCGACCTCTTTGCACCCCCCTTTTCCTGCCTTTCGCCCATCCTCCTCTACACCCGGGTGAGTACGTGCAAGTTGCAGGGGCTGGGGGGGGGGGAGGCTGTAGACGCGTAAGCTCCGGACCCGTTCTCTTGGCAACCGCCAATGAGGGCAGAGGCAGCGGCTCTGGAGAGCCCGCCCTGGAGGACCGGCTGGAGCATAAAGAAGGAGGAGGAGGAGGAGGGGGGGCGCGTGCGGCTCCTTGCACCGGCGGCAGGAGCGCGATGAGCGGGGCTGAGCAGCGGGGGCGCCTGGCCGTGGCCGCCGTCTGGTTGCTGTGCGTGGCTGTCCGAGCAGGTAGGGCGCAGAGAGGACCAAGTTGTAGTGGGGGACAATGGGAGGGAAGAAACTGTGTTGATCATCAGGGGCTGAGTTTCTTTGTGAGACGAGCGTTCACTTTTATGTCCAACAAGTCTCCAAATAGGCTGACTTTGCACTTGCCTTGGATGAGCTCAGTCTTGTACAGTCGGTTCCCTGATGATGCCCAGCTGAACTGATGAAAAACAAGTGGAAATGATCTTTGATCCGGCAGGAGCACCTCTCCCAACCGGCATCACCTTCCCCTTTCTCAGTTCAAAGTCTGATTTTCTTGTCTGCAGCTCTTAATGGCTGGGGATAGGAAGGTCCCAGGTGGAGGTACATGGCCTGGGCAGCTTGTAGGGGGAAGGGGTAAAACACGGACCTCGCGCACGTCCTTAAAAATCTTGTCGTTTCTGGCTCTGACAGACCTCGATGACAATTTAGCTTTGATGGATCCCAATGATTTTTAAGGACGTGCGCGTTTAGATCCGCGAGGTCCGTAAGGTCCGTGTTTTACCCCTTCCCGCTTGTAGGTAATATATAATAAATCTAATTAAAAATAAAAAATCACATTCGCTAGAGTTCTCTCAGGATGGGGCTTGATGTTTTCTTGCAGAGCACCGTTAAATGCTCTCTTTTCCTACCCTTCTGTACCCTTTTTTTGTTTTCTGATATCAAAGAAGCGTGGGATGAACACAGATTTAGAATCAGAAAATAATATTAAAGATTGAACTAGGCCAGTTACTGGGCAGACTTGCACGGTCTGTGTCTGTGTATGGCCGTTTGGTGGAGGATGGGCTGGGGAGGGCTTCAATGGCTGGGAGGGTGTAGATGGGCTGGAGTAAGTCTTAACAGAGATTTCGGCAGTTGGAACCCAAGCACAGTACCGGGTAAAGCTTTGGATTCTTGCCCAGAAATAGCTAAGAAGAAGAAATTTAAATTGAATCAGGTTGGGCAGACTGGATGGACCATTCGGGTCTTTATCTGCCGTCATCTACTATGTTACTATGTAACTTGTGGCATCTGCTGATGAAACCTCCCGACCTTTTCCAAAAGCTCTATTTATCTATTCTGTTGTTGCAATTTTTCCCCCTAAACTGATTGTGAATCATCTTTCCCCGACTTCCCTATCCCGTGCTGCAATGACCATTTCTCTTGCCCTCAGATTTAAATTCACCTCTTAATCATTCCTGCATCCGATTTGTATCTATGAGGAAGTTCTGAGTCCAACCAAGAAGAGAATGATGTGGATCTGATTCAATCAGTGACCCAAAACAAGGTCAAAACATAGAATTTCATTTCTGCAAAATGGCACTTAACAAAATAAGCTAAAACTCTTTTCAGCGCCAGCGGAAAAATAACGCTCAGAATTTAGGAAGTCGGGTGGTTGAGCTGTGACCTTTTCAGCACGCCCTCGTATGTAATAAAAGTGAACCGCGTATAGGACAATCAAGCCACTGTGACATCACTGATGAAGTTGGCTCTTACTGGTGGAATGAGCCATTATGACATCACAATCTCAGCTCTGGTTGCCAGACACTGAAAGTCTTCACACTATGAGGGGGGTGCTGAAAAGTTCTCAGCCCAACCGAGAAGAGAATGACGTGGATATGGTTCAATCAATGATCAGTAACAACGTCAAAACAGAATTTTGTTTCTCTACAAATTGGCACTTAACAAAATCGGATAACCCTAATTTCGGCGCCGGTGGCAAAACAACGCTCAGAATTTAGGAAGTCGGGTGGTTGGGCCGTTATACTGTAGTTGCAATGTACATTTTTTGTTTACAGAATGTATTATAAATGTTTATAAACAAAGTGCAGGGCAGCCTCTTAGGGATCTCACAAGATGGGAGGGTGTAGATGGGCTGGAGTAAGTCTTAACAGAGATTTCGGCAGTTGGAACCCAAGCACAGTACCGGGTAAAGCTTTGGATTCTCGCCCAGAAATAGCTAAGAAGAAAAAAAAAAAAAATTTAATTTGAATCAGGTTGGGCAGACTGGATGGACCATTCGGGTCTTTATCTGCCGTCATCTACTATGTTACTATGTTATGTTACTATGATCCCTGAAATAGACTTTGGCGATATAGGATGAGTGTCTTTTGGATTAAGAACATAAGAACCGCCATCTCCGGATCAGACCTTCGGTCCATCAAGTCCGACGATCCGCACACGCAGAGGCCCAGCCAGGTGTACACCTGGTGTAATTTTAGTCACCCATATCCCTCTAAGCCTCTCGTAAGGAGATGTGCATCTAGTTTGCTTTTAAATCCTAGAACGGTGGATTCCGCAATAACCTCCTCTGGGAGAGCATTCCAGGTGTCCACCACTCGTTGCGTGAAGCAGAACTTCCTGATATTTGTCCTGGACTTGTCCCCTTTTAGCTCCAGTCCATGTCCTTTTGTCCGTGTCACATTGGACATTGTAAATAATTTTTTTTCCTGCTCTATTTTGTCGATTCCTTTCAGTATTTTGAAGGTCTCGATCATATCCCCTCGCAGTCTCCTTTTCTCAAGGGAGAACAATCCCAGTCTCTTAAGTCGTTCCTCGTATTCCAAGTTCCCCATACCTTTTATTAGCTTCGTTGCTCGTCTCTGCACCCTCTCCAGCAGTTTTATATCCTTCTTTAGGTTGGGAGACCAATGTTGGACACAGTCTGACCATTGCCCTATAAAGCGGCATTATAACTTTCTCCGATCTACTCGTGATTCCTTTCTTTATCATGCCTAACATTCTGTTTGCTTTCTTTGCCGCTGCCGCGCATTGTGCCGACGGCTTCAGGGTCACTGAGAAGGAAAGACTTTTCGTTATTAAAGTGAAATGGTGTAGTGGCCGTGTTAGTCCATTTTCCAAGGTAGTATAAAGAAATAAAGGAAATAAGGTGATCCCTTTTTCATTGGACTAACTGAAAGCATTTTAAGATGAGCTTTCAAAGGTAACCCTTCTTCTTCAGATCAGAACTAAGCAAATATAGACAAATATCAGTATATATAAGGAAAACATGAAAGCATTTTAGGAATAGAAAGAGGGAAGAGGTGGGTGGGATGGAGACAGAAAGGTGGCAGTTTTAAATGTCTTTATAGTGGAAAAGGAAGCCCAGATTAGAGAATGACACGGTGACAAAATTCATCACCGTTCCCGTCCCCGCGGATAACCGCGGGAAATAATCCCATGTCATTTTCTAGTGTCTGTTTCAACCTCGGTCCTTCTACACCAGCATTCTTCAGAGCAAAGCTTGCGGGTCAGTGGTTGTGGCCATTCATACTCTGATTCTTATGGGAGCCAAGGATAATGAAGCCATTGTGACATCACTGATGTGATTGGCTCTTAGGCACTGGTGGAATGAGGCATTATGACATCACAATATCTGCTCTGGATACCAGAGACTGTCATTCTGTAGTGTCTGTTTCAACCTTAGTCCTTCTACACCAGCATTCTTCAAAGCAAAGCTTGAGGGTCAGTGGTTGTGGCCATTCATACTCTGAGCCAAGGATAATGAAGCCATTGTGACATCACTGATGTGATTGGCTCTTAGGCATTGGTGGAATGAGGCATTATGACATCACAATATCTGCTCTGGATACCAGAGACTGTCATTCTGTAGTGTCTGTTTCAACCTCGGTCCTTCTACACCAGCATTCTTCAAAGCAAAGCTTGCGGGTCAGTGGTTGTGGCCATTCATGCTCTGATTCTTATGTGAGCCAAGGATAATGAAGCCATTGTGACATCACTGATGTGATTGGCTCTTAGGCACTGGTGGAATGAGGCATTATGACATCACAATATCTGCTCTGGATACCAGAGACTGTCATTCTGTAGTGTCTGTTTCAACCTCAGTCCTTCTACACCGGCATTCTTCAAAGCAAAGCTAGCGGGTCAGTGGTTGTGGCCATTCATACTCTGATTCTTATGGGAGCCAAGGATAATGAAGCCATTGTGACATCACTGATGTGATTGGCTCTTAGGCACTGGTGGAATGAGGCATTATGACATCACAATATCTGCTCTGGATACCAGAGACTGTCATTCTGTAGTGTCTGTTTCAACCTTAGTCCTTCTACACCAGCATTCTTCAAAGCAAAGCTTGAGGGTCAGTGGTTGTGGCCATTCATACTCTGATTCTTATGGGAGCCAAGGATAATGAAGCCATTGTGACATCACTGATGTGATTGGCTCTTAGGCACTGGTGGAATGAGGCATTATGACATCACAATATCTGCTCTGGATACCAGAGACTGTCATTCTGTAGTGTCTGTTTCAACCTTGGTCCTTCTACACCAGCATTCTTCAAAGCAAAGCTAGCGGGTCAGTGGTTATGGCCATTCATACTCTGATTCTTATGTGAGCCAAGGGTAATGAAGCCATTGTGACATCACTGATGTGATTGGCTCTTAGGCACTGGTGGAATGAGGCATTATGACATCACAATATCTGCTCTGGATACCAGAGACTGTCATTCTGTAGTGTCTGTTTCAACCTCGGTCCTTCTACACCAGCATTCTTCAAAGCAAAGCTTGCGGGTCAGTGGTTGTGGCCATTCATACTCTGATTCTTATGGGAGCCAAGGATAATGAAGCCATTGTGACATCACTGATGTGATTGGCTCTTAGGCACTGGTGGAATGAGGCATTATGACATCACAATATCTGCTCTGGATACCAGAGACTGTCATTCTGTAGTGTCTGTTTCAACCTTGGTCCTTCTACACCACCATTCTTCAAAGCAAAGCTTGCGGGTCAGTGGTTGTGGCCATTCATACTCTGAGCCAAGGATAATGAAGCCATTGTGACATCACTGATGTGATTGGCTCTTAGGCATTGGTGGAATGAGGCATTATGACATCACAATATCTGCTCTGGATACCAGAGACTGTCATTCTGTAGTGTCTGTTTCAACCTCGGTCCTTCTACACCAGCATTCTTCAAAGCAAAGCTTGCGGGTCAGTGGTTGTGGCCATTCATACTCTGATTCTTATGGGAGCCAAGGATAATGAAGCCATTGTGACATCACTGATGTGATTGGCTCTTAGGCACTGGTGGAATGAGGCATTATGACATCACAATATCTGCTCTGGATACCAGAGACTGTCATTCTGTAGTGTCTGTTTCAACCTCGGTCCTTCTACACCACCATTCTTCAAAGCAAAGCTTGCGGGTCAGTGGTTGTGGCCATTCATACTCTGAGCCAAGGATAATGAAGCCATTGTGACATCACTGATGTGATTGGCTCTTAGGCATTGGTGGAATGAGGCATTATGACATCACAATATCTGCTCTGGATACCAGAGACTGTCATTCTGTAGTGTCTGTTTCAACCTCGGTCCTTCTACACCAGCATTCTTCAAAGCAAAGCTTAAGGGTCAGTGGTTGTGGCCGTTCATACTCTGATTCTTCCCTCTCTCCTTAAAGAATGTCATGAAAATGGATTCCCATGGTTATCCGCGGGGACGGGAATGGTGATGAATTTCGTCACCGTGTCATTCTCTAGCCCAGATCTCTGTTAAGTTCTGTCTGGTAGGTGTCAAAATATCTTATCATTTTGACTTCAAAGGTTTTACTTTCTTGGATTGTCTGTCATGAAAATGACATCGTATAGGTCATCCAGTCTGTCCAACAAGGTGGCCAGAATTCTACTTGCTATTCCGTGCAGGTCACACGTCTCTATGAGTGAAAGTCATTCAAGTTTTGCTTTGATTCCATCGTCTTTCTCCATAGGGATTCTTTGTGTTTATCTGATGTGTTCTTGAGAAAACCATAATTAAAAATTGTGTATTAACATCACTATAGGGTTAACTGTAGTGTCCTCCTCCTCCCTATAGGGAGATGAAGCTCTCAGATAATTTGTTCAGGTTTTGGTGTTTGTTTTTTATAAACCTACCCCAGGAGTTTCTAAATCCCAGACCGTTTCCCAAGTGCTGGAGACTGAATCCCTCTTTTAAAGAATCGCCCTGAGAGGCTGCCGTACCCCAAAGCAAGGACCAGACCCCGAGAGCTCAGTTGCCTAACATGACTTTCTTCCCTTATTTGGGCAATAAATAGAAACAAAACAAAAAAGATTAAAAAATACCTTTTTAAAATTAGAATTATAATACATTTTTGGATTACCTTTCAAAGGCAATACCTTCTTTTGGGGTCTGAAATGAACTTCAAAACCTAGTCAAAAATCTATCATTTTATCTTTTTTTTTTTCTGTTTATTACCTTTAAAAGTGGAATAACATGGCTACCATGCCAAAATATTCCTTTCCTTGGTAGATCAGATCACGAAGGGAATTCCCCAGTCTGCTCCTATGGAAAAGTGATTCGTGAACAAAGGGCTAGATGCACTAAAGTTTGTGATCATTGCTAAACCTGTTTTTACAGTATCCAGGATACTGAGGGAAGAGCTTAAGGCCCTTATTGGCTTGACCAATTGGATTGACCAATCAGGGATACAGAGGGCGGTGCATAAGGCTTGATTGGCTCAGACACCTAAGGCCCCACCCTTTGGGAGGGGACTTAGGTGTCTGAACCAATCAGGGCCTTTGGCCCCAACCCATGCATCACATGTTCAACAGGGGATGGGAAAGCCCGTCAGGACTGGTGGCCTGAGGCCGGAGCCACAGGGGTTTCTTGCTTCCAACTTTTTTAAAAGGTACGGGGGAGTTTTTTTTTTGGGGGGGAAGGTGTCTGGTGGAAGGGGCATCCCTCCTGCCATTTGGGGTGGGGGTGGGGGGGACAGTGGCTTGGGGGGCCTGGCACAGGGGGTCCATGGCGCAGAAATGATCTACATGGCAGGAGGGAGTGGGTATCTCTCCTGCCTATTTTTGGGGAAGGGGAGGGGATTGGTTTGGAGGAGTCGGTGGTGCGGGGGAGAGGGGTCAGCATGGAGGGGGACTTTTTTCTTTTTTTTTAATGGAGCAGATTACATCTATGCCATTAAAAAAACCAAAGAAGCCCTAACAGCAGTGACTGGAGGCTGCTTCCCCTGTCCCCGCTGTTAGGGCTGTGCGCACGTGTCGTGTCAGTCACTCACTGAGCGATGGATCGGTCGCGTTTGCATGCAAATGATTTGCACCTCCATGCAAACTTGATAGCGCATCAATCGCTCGTCGAGAATCAGCCAGAGAATCGTCCAACAGTGATCCAGTCGGTATCTTTAATGCATCTAGCCCAAAGATGTTGATGGGGGTTGCTTCCTCACCTCTTTAGCTCAGCCACTTGGCAAGAGTGGCCTGGTTTATTATTTTCAGCGTTCAATTTTGTGCCTGGTTCTTTTGTGGGACAGAGGATTGTAAGAGGGCTTGAGAAAAGAACAGCTCGTTTCTGGAGGCTTCTCCTTCATGAGTGAAAATCAAACAGCCTGGGGTGATTATTTTCCAAGACAGAAAAAGTGACATTTGTAAATGCTGCAGGTAATAGAATTTTTGTCAGTAAATAATAATTTAAATGTAATTAGACACTGGTCACCCAAAGAACACTGGCCACAGGATCCTGGATGCTCTAGCAGGCAGATTGAGTGACCACAAGGGGGCTCTCAGTACCTCTGGGATGAAATTGTGAGGGACCCCTACTGGGGCCAAAACTGTGGCTGACACTAGCTCTGTAGGTGCTGGAGTACACTGTATCACCCTGTCTATGGAGGGGTCATCTCAGATTAGTTGGGCCAATATCTTCCTGTTCTGTAACCCTTCGTGTACCACCCCCCATGTCAAAAGAGTCTGGGATTTATTGCCTTTTTTAATGTGACAAAGACTACAAGCCCCACAATGCACTGGATGTGCTGGGCTGAACAAGGAATGTGCCTGTATTCAGTGGTGTCTCCCTGCTTGGGTAAGGTGAGGGCCTGCTATCCACCTCCAGGGCTTCTTAAAAGCAGCTGTCACAATGGATGTGGGGATGAAAGGCGAGAGGAAGTGCCAGTTCTTCTGAGGGAGAGCCTTAGTTTTAAGTCACTAGCCACGCTGGAAAACAATTCACTCTGGTATGTCAGCAGGCAATCCTGGCTTCTCCCATGAACCCTGACAAATACTTTCTTATCGGGGTGCTTAGCATTGGGGAAGGGTCTGAGTTCTCAGTGAAATGTTCATTTTCCTATGCGCTGACTTGGAAATGCTCCATCTGCCCTCTGGCTTTCAAGGAAAAGAGCTTTCTCCATTCATTTCTTTCAAGAGAAGGCTCTTTAGGGCCTTTTCTCTGCCTTCACTAAGCTGACTTTTTAAGTCAAACGGCAGGGGGGAGTGTTGGAGGGAGGGAGATTAGGGAACAGACCAGGCTTTGACTCCCTTGCCAGGGTAGGATTATGAGTCTTTGCAAATATGCAAATTAGAAGAAAGCTTTCAGCTCCATTAGCCACAGTCATGGGCGATAGCAGAAGCCAGGCCAGGCTAGTGTTTTCTGAGTGCCTGGCCCTGTACTTCCTGAGGGGCTGAAATGTGCTTTAGGTCCCATCTATGCACTAGTACTTGTGAGCCTGGGGGGAGGGGGAGACCCCTGGTTGTATCTGTTCACTCATTTTTTTCCCAGCTCAGATGTGAGCACTAAATCTCCCTAAATTGTGAGAACATTTGGCGGAGGTAAGCAGATGCCGCCCTTCTCCCATCCTTCTGGGCCTGTCACGGTGCAGTTGCATTTCCAGGTGTGCAATAGGGCAGAAACAGTTCAGGTAAAACTGGATCAAGCTGGAACCTGCCACAGATTAATGCATTGAATTTTTTTGAAACAGAGAACCCAGGTTTCAGTAAGATCATAAGATTTGCCGCTGCTGGGTCAGACCCGTGGTCCATCGTGCCCAGCAGTCCGCTCCCGACGCGGCCCTTAGGTCAAAGACCAGCGCCCTAACTGAGACCAGTCCTACCTGCGTATGTTCTGGTACATCAGGAACTTGTCTAACTTTGTCTTGGGTCCCTGCAGGGTGTTTCCCCCTATAACAGCCTCCGGAAGAGCGTTCCAGAGTTCCACCACTCTCTGGGTGAAGAAGAACTTCCTCACGTTTGTACGGAATCTTTTCCCTCCTAACTTTAGTGAGTGCCCTCTCGTTCTCTTCACCTTGGAGAGGGTGAACAATCTGTCTCTCTCGGCTAAGTCAATTCCTTTCAATATCTTGGGCATTAATGCTTTAAAAATGCCTCATTAACATTATTTGTTTAGAGTAATGCATTTTTTCCTAAACTATTGTGGGGAAAATCCTTCAAATCTTACAACAGCAAATCTACCTTCTGTCTAGGGGTATGCACTAGTGCCTGTCTGGGTTGAAGGTCAGGGACTTTGCTTCAGTCAGAATTGTTTAGATTGTAAGCTCTTCTGAGCAAGGGACTGTTTTCTTCTTCTTTGTGACTCTACGCAGTGCTGCGTGCGTCTGGTAGCGCTATAGAAATCATTAATAATCGTAGTAGAATCAACAGTTGGTAGCAGCAGCTGTGTTGGGCAGGTTTGAATGATTTCCGCCCCAGGGGCGTCTTGTTGCTTCTCTTCCAGTTCAGTATCTTGTCTTCCCCTTGCAGCGCACAAGTCTGAATTGGGTGGCGATGTCCCTGCAGCCATCATTTACCATTCACCGATGCTCATCCAGCGCTTGGAGGAGCTCCTGAACGATGCCAACACCAGCGACAGCACACTGAGGGTTCTCTCCAGCGGTTCGGAGGAGGTTAAGGTCTTTCACACGCACCAGCTGCTCCTCAGCCGGCAGAGTGAGGTCTTTGAGAGCCTTTTCGACAACCAGACCACGGTGACGCTTCAAGAGCCTGTAGACTGCGCCCTGCTCTTTGAGAAGTTTATCAGGTAACACATTCGTGGGAACAGTGGGCCACAGTGGCGTGGCGTAGCTAGGGGGGGATCAGTCTGCCCCGGGTGCCATTTTGATGGGGATGTCAGCACCCCACCTCCTCTCATTCCTCCCCTTGCCATGCGCGTGCCCCCTTTCCTTCCCCTGTCCCTCTGGTTAAGGGACTGGAGGAGTTGCCATACAGCAAGAGATTAGAGCAACTGGGCCTCTTCTCCCTTGAAAAGAGGAGACTGAGAGGGGACATGATCCAAACATTCAAGATAATGAAGGGAATAGACTTAGTAGATAAAGACAGGTTGTTCACCCTCTCCAAGGTAGAGAGAATGCGAGGGCACTCTCTAAAGTTGAAAGGGGATAGATTCCGTACAAACGTAAGGAAGTTCTTCTTCACCCAGAGAGTGGTGGAAAACTGGAACGCTCTTCCAGAGTCTGTTATAGGGGGAAACACCATCCAGGGATTCAAGACGAAGTTAAACAAGTTCCTGCTGAACCGGAACGTACACCAGGTAGGGCTGGTCTCGCTTAGGGCGCTGGTCTTTGACCAGAGGGCCGCCGCGTGAGCGGACTGCTGGACACGATGGACCACCGGTCTGACCCAGCAGCGGCAATTCTTATGTTCTTATGTTTGCGCCTCTGAATCCTATTGTAAATGTTGGCACCCAAATTAGAATGCCCCTGACCTGCCCATGCTCCTCAAACGGCCACACCCCTTTTGCCACGGCCACACCCCTTTTGAGTTGTATGCTGTGTGATTCTGGCTCCAAGTATTACAGACCAGATGTGAGTGGAAATCCCCAACTGGTGCCAATTAAGATCAATGATTCGCTGTTAAAGTCCAATTCTTGCTTAGGAATGGCTCATTTGCCAATCAAATTGCATGCGCATCTCAGGATCATGCCAAACTCTGGGTGCCCGAATATAGAATCTGAGGCCACATTTGCGCATGGGCACTAGTTTCTGCGCACTATGGCTCAAGCGTGTGCGATGATTCCACTATCGGGAATGAATGACTACCGATTCCCCTTAGTGAGTACTATTTCCACTTAGTATACACCAGAGGCATAGCCAAAACTCAAATTTTGGGTGGTCCACTGGGCAAAATGGGTGGGCACATGTGGTGTCCACAGGGCAGGATTAACCAATAGGCCAAGTAGGCACGTGCCTAGGGCCCGAAATGGTCAGGGTGGCCCGATGAAGGAGGGCATCAACATTGTTTTTTCCAAACGGCGATGGGCCCCTCCAGCATCGATTGGCAATGCGGGCCTCCCCTCCCAATCGGCAATGCACCCCCCTCTATTGACGGAAAGTAAGACAAGCAAGCAACGTGGGTAAGCGCATGGTGGGATGGGGCGGGGCAGGGGCCCAGTGGACTTGTGTGCCTAGGGGCCCTCGACAAACTAATCCTGCCCTGGGTGTCCACATCCCCTCCCCGCTCCTGGGACAACTCAAAGTATTAAAAATACCTGAGTTGGTAGGGATCCCCAAGCCCCACCAGCTGCAAGGGTCCTCCGGTGGCCAAAAATTCCTCCCTCTCACACTTGCGCCATCCCGCGACTAAGTCCATGCACTGCCTCTGCCGTGCTCATGCTCAGACTTTGCACGTGCGTGAAACTGAGCATGTGCGGCGGGGGGAAATTCCAGTGCTTGGACAGTGCTGTGTGCTAAAGAGGGAGCAGTTCTTGCCGCTTGTGGATCCCCATCAGCCATAACACGGGCACAAGGATTTTGGGTGGGCCTGAGCCTGAAGAGAGTGGGCCAAGGCCCACCCATGGCTATAACACTGGTTTGCACTACTGTTGGTGAACAAAATCCACAATTGTCTGCTCATTTTTGGTTGGAAATGATGTAAAGCAACATAGGACATTCTTTAGAAACATAGAAACATAGAAAGATGACGGCAGAAAAGGGCCACAGCCCATCAAGTCTGCCCACTCTATTGACCCACCCCATTGAGTGCTAGTGACCCTGTTCCTTAACTTGGCCCTTGTAGGGATCCCACGTGTATGTCCCATTTATTCTTAAAATCAAGCACGCTGGTGGCCTTGATCACCTGCACCGGAAGTTTGTTCCAGTGATCTACCACCCTTTCCGTGAAGAAATACTTCCTTGTGTCACCACTAAATTTCCCCCCTCTGAGTTTGAGGGGGTGCCCCCTTGTGACCGAGGGTCCCTTGGGAAAGAATATATCGTTTTCCATCTCGACGCGACCAGTGACGTACTTAAATGTCTCAATCATGTCGCCCCGTTCTCTGCGCTCCTCCAGGGTATAGAGCTGCAGTTTGCCCAGTCTTTCTTCGTATGAGAGACCCTTGAGTCCGGCGACCATCCTGGTGGCCATCCGCTGGACCGATTCAGCTCGAAGCACGTCTTTCCGGTAATGTGGCCTCCAGAATTGCACACAGTATTCCAGATGAGGTCTCACCATGGTTCTGTAGAGTGGCATTATGACTTCAGGTTTGCGGCTGACAAAGCTTCGATTGATACATCCAATCATTTGCCTTGCCTTAGATGAGGCCTTCTCTACTTGTTTAGCAGCTTTCATGTCTGCACTGATGATTACCCCCAAGTCCCGTTCCTCTGACGTTCTAGCTAGCGTTTCTCCATTCAAGGAGTATGTTCTACATGGATTTCCGCTGCCGAGATGCATGACCTTACATTTATTAGCGTTGAAGCCCAGCTGCCATGTCGAGGACCAGTTTTCCAGCGTGATCAGATCCTGCGTCATACTGTCCTTGAGGTTGCTTTCACTTACTATGTTACACAGTTTGGCATCATCGGCAAACAGTGATACTTTACCCTGAAGCCCCCGGGTTAGGTCTCTTATGAATATGTTAAAAAGGGATGGTCCCAGGACTGAGCCCTGCGGCACTCCGCTAGTCACCTCCGAAGTCTCAGAGAGGGTGCCGTTGACCACCACCCTCTGAAGTCTTCCACTCAGCCAATCATTGACCCATGCAGTTAGTTTCTCACCCAACCCCATTGATTTCATCTTGTTTAATAGTCTACGGTGTGGGACACTGTCGAAAGCTTTACTGAAATCCAAGTATACTATGTCCAGAGCCTCTCCTGAGTCTAGTTTTCCTGTCACCCAATCAAAGAAGCTTATAAGATTAGATTGGCATGACCTGCCTCTTGTGAATCCATGTTGACAGGGATCCCTTAGATTCCCTTCATCCAATATCGAGTCTAATTTACCTTTGAGTAGAGTTTCCATGAGTTTACACACTATTGATGTGCCATTAGAAACAGCCCATCCGTCAAGATTCATTCTGATACATCTGAGTCTTATCTATGAGTAACGCCTGCGGTTTGAGGACTCCCTTCTATATTTGTGACAATGAGACGGGACTTTGCAGCTGTGCTGATGAGATTTCATTCTACCCTGTAGGTATCTGTATACTGGAGAAATTTCTATATATCTCAGCCAAGCCGTCCCCCTGCACCAGCTGGCCAGTAAGTACCGTGTGCCTGCCCTTCGACAAGGGGTGACTGACTACATGAAGAATCACCTGGTCAGCGAATCAAACCAAGGACACGTCGTCAGCTGGTACCACTATGCCCTGAAGACCGGCGAAGAGGGTCTTCAGGAGAGCTGCCTGCAGTTCCTGGCTTGGAACTTATCTGCAGTCATCGGCAGCAGTGAATGGATATCTATGAGTGACAGCCTCATCGTTTCGCTGCTCCAGCGCTCAGACCTTGTCATCCAGACAGAGCTGGAACTTTACAACGCCATCGAGGCGTGGATAAGCAGGAAGAATCCTGGCGTGCGCGTCATCGAGAAAGTCCTGAGATCCATTCGATATGCCATGATCTCGCCAATCCACTTATTCCACATCCAGAAGACATCCCTGGTGCTGGAGAAATACTACAGCAGTGTCCGGGATTTG
Organism: Geotrypetes seraphini; assembly: GCF_902459505.1. Taxonomy (NCBI): domain Eukaryota; kingdom Metazoa; phylum Chordata; class Amphibia; order Gymnophiona; family Dermophiidae; genus Geotrypetes; species Geotrypetes seraphini. The sequence continues at coordinate 8,906,249 of NC_047093.1, forward strand.
TTCTTCCAAGCCTTCCAGTTCCATTCGGCGTCACCCTTACACTTTTTCAAGTACTTTGATGTGAATTGCAGTATGTTCATCCCTCGGAACTATCTTTCTTCCCCCTGGGGGTCCCCGTGGATCATCAACAATCCAGCACGGGATGATCGTAGCACCAGCTTGCAAACTCAGCTGGGGCCCAGCAGCCATGACATCAGCAAGAGAGTGAGCTGGAACCTCCTTTTCTCCCCCCGATGGCTCCCGTTCAGTCTACGACCTGTCTATTCAGACTCTGCAGCCAATACGATGCAGTCTGTCCGTACCGAGGACGGCAGGCCCAGGCTTGTCATCACCCCAGCGATGAGCAGTTCAGATTTTGCTGGCATGAGTTTCCAGAAGACCGTTCTTGTTGGGTTCAAAAGGCAGCAGGGGAAACTGTATGTGAAGCATGTCTATAACTTCCACCAGAGCACGGACGAGCTGGCTGACTTCCTTGCTCAGGCTGATCTTCAGAAACGGACTTCCGAATACCTAATCGACAACTCTCTTCATCTGCATATTATTATCAAACCCGTGTACCATTCACTGATCAAAGCCAAGAAATGAGGAACGCGGAGCAAGAACTGTAGGTGCCTCCTTTGGGATCTTGTGAGGCCATTTGGAATATGCTGGGAATTTTGGATTTGACTTGCTGAAAGCTACTTTGTAACACTGAGGCTTTCAACTCTGTGCTTATGCAGTGACTCCTGACAGGCCTCACCCACTCAGTTGGCAGATCAGTGGTTACATTTTGCCCTCTTCGTTAATGCTCTGTAAAAATAGACTGTATCACCTAATACATGCTTGTTTGTTTATTTATCGCCTGCCCTAATCCAGGGCGGGTTACGTTAACATACTAAATAAAACATAACATTTATCGTACAAATCACATCAAGAAAACACTATAACGAACTAAATACATACATATAAATATCAACTTGCATGTGACCTACACGTCGCATCAATGACCCTGCTGCAAGAAATGTTCTGTCAGTGGTCAACAGTCAATACTTATCTTCAGGAAAAGTCTTGGGTGGGGTCCGGTGGCAGCCGCCATCTTTCAAGGGGAATAAAAGGAAGCAAATTAAAAACATAAGAATAGCCCAATAGCCCGTCCTCATGGTAGCCAATCCAGGTCAAAACCCAAAGAGTAGCAACATTCCATGCAGAATCTCAAAGAATAGCAAGATTACGGAATCCCAGAAGTAACAAGATTCTAGAATCCCAGAGTAGCAACATTCCATGCAGAATCTCAAAGAATAGCAAGATTCCGGAATCCCAGAGAGTCACAAGATTCTAGAATCCCAAAGAGTAGCAACATTCCATGCAGAATTTCAAAAAATAGCAAGATTCTGGAATCCCAGAGAGTCACAAGATTCTAGAATCCCAAAGAGTAGCAACATTCCATGCGGAATCTCAAAGAATAGCAAGATTCCGGAATCCCAGAGAGTCACAAGATTCTAGAATCCCAGAGTAGCAACATTCCATCCAGAATCTCAAAGAATAGCAAGATTCCAGAATCCCAGAGAGTCACAAGATTCTAGAATCCCAGAGTAGCAACATTCCATGCAGAATCTCAAAGAATAGCAAGATTCCGGAATCCCAGAGAGTCACAAGATTCTAGAATCCCAGAGTAGCAACATTCCATGCAGAATCTCAAAGAATAGCAAGATTACGGAATCCCAGAAGTAACAAGATTCTAGAATCCCAGAGTAGCAACATTCCATCCAGAATCTCAAAGAATAGCAAGATTACGGAATCCCAGAAGTAACAAGATTCTAGAATCCCAGAGTAGCAACATTCCATGCAGAATCTCAAAGAATAGCAAGATTCCGGAATCCCAGAGAGTCACAAGATTCTAGAATCCCAAAGAGTAGCAACATTCCATGCAGAATTTCAAAAAATAGCAAGATTCTGGAATCCCAGAGAGTCACAAGATTCTAGAATCCCAAAGAGTAGCAACATTCCATGCGGAATCTCAAAGAATAGCAAGATTCCGGAATCCCAGAGAGTCACAAGATTCTAGAATCCCAGAGTAGCAACATTCCATCCAGAATCTCAAAGAATAGCAAGATTCCAGAATCCCAGAGAGTCACAAGATTCTAGAATCCCAGAGTAGCAACATTCCATGCAGAATCTCAAAGAATAGCAAGATTCCGGAATCCCAGAGAGTCACAAGATTCTAGAATCCCAGAGTAGCAACATTCCATGCAGAATCTCAAAGAATAGCAAGATTACGGAATCCCAGAAGTAACAAGATTCTAGAATCCCAGAGTAGCAACATTCCATCCAGAATCTCAAAGAATAGCAAGATTCCGGAATCCCAGAGAGTCACAAGATTCTAGAATCCCAAAGAGCATCAACATTCCATGCTACCGATCCAGGGCAAGCAGTGTCTTCCCCCATGTCTTCCTCAATAACAGACTATGGACTTTTCCTCCAGGAACTTGTCCAAACCTTTCTTAAAACCAGGTTAATGACCTGGCAAACATCCCAAGTACTGACAGCAGCTTTCCTAAGAGCGCATGAGTTGATTTAAGCCAGTCAAAGAGTGAGAAATAGATTTTTAGTTTCTCATTTGAGCACTTAAGACAGAAGTCACAGACCACAAGTTATGCAATTACAGGGGATATGCTGCAATACAGATAAGAACATGAGTTGCCTTACTGGGACAGATTGAAGATCAATCCGGCGCAATAGTGGCCAATCCAGATCACAAGTAACTGGCAAGATCCCAACTACAAAGTGGTGTACTTTCAGTGTAGCCCAGATTAGCTTATTTTTTTTTTTTTTTCCACTGAAATGTCAAATGCTTGCTGTGTTATGTCACTGAACTTTGGACAAAATATAATCTTTCAAAAATGCAATCTACCTTGTGGCCACATGATGGAGCTCTTCTTCCAGGAAAGAGACAAGTTTACTTGGGAAAATACTTTTTCATATAAGAGGCTGGTAAAACTCAAGAGTGAAAGTTATCCAGCCTAATGCTTATGATTAAATCTCAATTCCCTGGCAGTAGTAGTACAGTGATTCCCAGGTTTTATAATCAGTATAACAAAGGCTGTCACTGTTGCAAAAATGTGTGTCTCAGCTAACAGACTACATCTAAAGCATCCTTTGATGGCTGTGTTCCAGAACTAACTCAAGAGGATCACTGCGCAGACTCCATGGCTTATGTGGTCATTTCAGGTGAAATTCAGGCAAAAGAAGCACTGATAGCTCATCAGTTTTGTGCCACAATTTCCAAACCAGTACACCATCCTGCTCTCTCTGAAAAGGGGGGGAAAATCCTTAAGGAAAAATGTGTCTGCAAAAAGTGGCAGAATCCCCTTGTCAGTATTGTACTTTGATTTGTTTTACAATAATCAATGATCATAAACCGTAACTCGGTGAAAAAGGAACAATGTCAAATGATCTACTTCTAATTGTTTTCAAAATAAGTGCATTTCATTTTGATATCTTTGTGAATTTGGTAGCTATTTCTGCACAATTAAAATTTAGAAGACATTAATTTGGACTATTGCATTAATGGTTGCCCCCAATGATTATACACTGAAAAGTGACACGATGTGCCATCTTCCCTTCTCATCAGGTGGTGGTATTAATAGACAATGAGGGCCATTTTCGCTAGGATGTCTACGTTTGACTTTGGATGTTTCCCACAAGATGTCCAAAGTCAGATGTAGAGATATGTCCATTTTCGAACAAGATATCCAAATAATTTTTTTTTTTTTTTTAAATCGTCTACTTGGACATCTTGGCCCACAACAGCTAGACCGCCAGGACATATAACTTTATTTGCCATTTTCAACCACAAAAATGTCCAAGTTAGAAACGTCTAAATCAGCAACATTTAGACGTGGGAGAGGCCACCATTGCAATGGACTGGCCACAGTGGGGGCACCTTAGAGGGCACTGCTGTGAACTTCACATAAAGGGTGTCAGAAGTCCATCTCACCATAACCCCCTTATAATTTATGCTAAGCCATCCAAACCCCCCCAAAATCTACTCTACCACCTGTCTACCACCCCAATAGGCCTTATGGTTGGTTGCAGGTGGCACCTATGTGGCAGTAGAGTAGGGTTTTGGTGGGCTCATAATTTCTACCATAAATGAGGTGAGAGTGGCTTATGGGTCTGACTCCTCCTCTCTAGGGCTCACTAGCCTACCCACCTAGCTACTTAAGACACCTGTGTGGAGTATTACTAGGTTTTCCAATACCAGGTGCTGCTGTTCTAGACACAGGTATGTACTAGTGCTGCCTGATTCACGATTTGAATCGGTTCAAAACAAAAAAAAAATTGGATTCCCGATTCGCCTGACCCTCCCCCCTCAAGCAGGAGCGGCAGCTGCCGCACCTGCTTCAGAGGGCGAGGGGGGAGGGTCAGTGAAAAGTGCTGCTGTCGGCTTCCCCCCCCCGGCATCTGGCTTCCACCCCCTGGCCTTCTGCTTCCCCCTGGCCTCCCCGCACTGTTTACCTTCCAGGAACAGCCTGCAAACAAGATCGTGGTGCTAGCGATCTTAGTACTGCTTCTAAGCTGTTTCCTCCATCGCGGTCCCACCCCTCCTCTGATGTCAGAGGATGGGCGGGACCGCGACGGAGGAAACAGCTCTGAAGCGGTACTAAGATCGCTAGCACTGCGATCTTGTTTGCAGGCTGTTCCTGGAAGGTAAACAGTGCAGGGAGGCCAGGGGGGAAGCCGGACCCCAGTGGGAGGCCAGGGGGAACGTGTAAGTCTTCCGGGGGGGGGGGGGATTGAGCAGTCATTTGGGGTGGGACAGGCAGGAAGGCCTTCAGGGGGGACAGGTAGGCAGGCCTTCAAAGGGGGGGACAGGTATTCAAGGGGAGGACAGGCCTTTATGGGGGACAGGCAGGCCTTCAGGGATGGGATAGGCCTTCAAGGGGGGGAGGCAGACCTTCAAAGGGGGGGACAGGTCTTCGGGGGGGGGACAGGCCTTCAGGGGGGACAGGCAGGCCTTCAGTGGTGGGATGCAGACCTTTAAGGGGGGGACAAGCCTTCAAGGGGGAAACAGGCCTTCAGGGATGGTGGCACAAGCCTTTAGGGGTGAGGTGCAGGCCTTCAAGGGGGGACAGACCTTCAGGGGAGGGGGGCTCTGGTATAGAAGTACACGGAGGAAGGGAAGGGGGGGTTCAAAGAAATGTGCATATGCCGGACTAGAGGAGAGGGAGAGAGATGATGGACAATGGGATTTAGGGAGGGAAGGAACAGAATGGGAGAGAAGTTGGACGCAAGGGATGGTGTGGAGGGGTGATAGAGATACTGGATAGGAGGGTAGTTGGGAAAAGAAAGGGAGAGATGGTGGACCCTGGGGTGGTGGGGAAGGAGGGAGCGATGCTGGATGAAAGGATAGTTGAGAGAAGGTGGATCTGTGGATGGAGACGAAAAAAAGGAAAGATGCCAACCTCTGGGAGAGGGAAGGGAAACGGAAGGAGAGGACAGAGATGGAAGATTGATGGTTAGCACGGAGAAAGAAGAAAGAAGGAGATCCTGGCAAGCAAGTTATCAGAAGGCAACCAGAGCCTGGGACCAACAAGATTTGAATAATGACCAGACAACAAAAGGTAGAAAAACGAATTATATTTTCTGTTTTGTGATTACAATATGTCAGATTTGAAACGTGTATCCTGCCAGACCGCAAATGTGAGCTAGGATTTAACAAAGAGAGGAAAAGTCTTTTTTGTTTGTTTATTTTGTTTACACCACAGCGCCAGTGTAGTTAGGAGAGGGCAAAGGGGGTGAAGAGGCTATAAAATAAACCCACCAGGATGTTTGAAAAATAAAACACCCAATTGGGCAGGAAAATCGAATCGAAAAACCAATTCAATAGGCTGAATCGAGTCATATTTTTTTTTCCTGAATCGGGAAGCACTAGTTCAAACCTACACTGCTCCTTGTGACCCTAGGCAAGTCACTTAATCCCCCCATTGCCCCAGGTACATTAGTTAGATTGTGACAGGGAAAATGCTTAAGTACGTGAATAAATTCATGTAAACCGTTCTGAGCTCCCTTAGGAGAACAGTATAGTAAAATAAATAAACATTTTATTTAACCCTATTTTACCAGTGCCCTGATCTGAAGAAACAGACACCCAGGTAGCCAGGCTGGGCTAGAATAGGGCCTCTTATGTGTCTCTCATGCCTCCCCAGTACACGGAGTGATTCATTCATTGGAAACAATTTCCAAAGAGAATTGGCAAAAGGAAGCTAAATAAAGAGCAGAAACATTTTTCTTTTTCATCTTTTCTATTCACTGTATCTTTACAGACAGAGCTGATGTCTGGCTAGAGATGGGTACAAAGGCCTTGATCCTATAGAATCCACCTAAAGGTACTGTAGGTACTGATATCAGCACCTAATTTAATGGAGTAATAGGCTTAATCGGTGCCTATATTGGCACAATCAGCCTTAATTAAACTTAACTGATTAGGCACTCGAAAAACTAGATTCTATAAAAAGTAGGTGCCTAGCCCGAAGCTCTTACACTAAAAGTGGGTGTGATTAGGTGGCAAATCATTATCATGTTTTTGAGGTAGGTGCCTCATTGTGAAACATTGTAACATGATGGCAGATAAAGGCCAAATGGCCCATCCGCAGCATCCACTATCTCCTCCTCTCCCTATTGGCTAAGGCTCTTAACATTTGCATCTCCTCTTCTTATAGGCTAAGGCTCTGTCCACCTGCATTGTGAGGTCATAGAGCTTTAGGGTTATAGAAACATTGTAACATGATGGCAGATAAAGGCCAAATGGTCCATCCGCAGCATCCACTATCTTCTCCTCTCCCTATTGGCTAAGGCTCTTAACATTTGCATCTCCTCTTCCTATAGGCTAAGGCTCTTTACACCTGCATTGTGAGGTCATAGTGCTTTATGGTTATAGAAACATGTTGGCAGATAAAGGCCAAATGGCCCATCCGCAGCATCCACTATCTCCTCCTCTCCCTATTGGCTAAGGCTCTTAACATTTGCATCTCCTCTTCCTATAGGCTAAGGCTCTGTGCACCTGCATTGTGAGGTCATAGAGCTTTATGGTTATAGAAACATAGAAGCATGATGGCAGATAAAGGCCAAATGGCCCATCCGCAGCATTCACTATCTCCTCCTCTCCCTATTGGCTAAGGCTCTTAACATTTGCATCTCCTCTTCCTATTGGCTAAGGCTCTTTCCACCTGCATTGTGAGGTCATAGAGCTTTAGTGTTATAGAAACATAGAAACCTGATGGCAGATAAAGGCCAAATGGCCCATCCGCAGCATCCACTATCTCCTCCTCTCCCTATTGGCTAAGGCTCTTAACATTTGCATCTCCTCTTCCTATAGATTAAGGCTCTTTACACCTGCATTGTGAGGTCATAGAGCTTTTTGGTTATAGAAACATGATGGCAGCTAAAGGCCAAATGACCCATCCACAGTAACCATTATCTCTTCCTCTTTCTAAGAGATCCCACGTACCTATCCCAGGCTTTCTTGAAATCAGGTGCCTTTAGGTTCTGATATTGGTGCCTAACTTTAGGCTTAGAAAACTCTGGCATAAATTGCCAAGATGTTAGGATGCTGAGTTCCACCTAAGCATAATTCTAAGAGGGGCGCCTAAGATTTATAGAATCAGTGCCTAACTTTAGGCGGACTTTATAGAATCAGGGCGCAATTCAAAAAATTTTAAATTAGCTTCATTGGTATTTTAATTGAAAGCGCCATTAAAAGCTAATTTAAAAAGTGATTTAAAAACATGAGTTAAAGTTATGCGCTGAATTCAGTGTGGGGTCTACTGACGCTTAAGTGGAGGTGCCCGCCAGCGCCTACCCCTGCCCCCATAAAGTAGGGGAGGAGGACAGGCGTGGTATGACTTAGGCATCTGTGTTAGGCTAAGAAAACCCTGGCCTAACATACCAGCAGCTTATGTTATGATGATGCCTACTGGCGCCAAAGTCTAGTTAGATTTAGCTAGGAAAATAATTATAAGGGCCGCACGTTCTGTGGTCAAAATGCCAGCTAGATTTATTGAAATCATTTACAAAAAAAGGAGAACGGGTGCAAAGTGTCCCGTTATTAGCTTAGAGAAAACTGAAATAAATACAAAATTTGAGAAACCTACAGCGAGGTTTTATTGTGGCCCAACTGCCCAATCCCACCTCTGTCCATTCGAGACTCCCAAAGGGCCTTCCTTTTCGTTACAAACTGAAACGTGTCCAGGTGTCCTCTACGAGAACTGAGCGGTTGATTCAGCACTTTAAGGAAAGGCTGCAGGGTGGAAGGTGACTGAGGTGACTGAGGCTGGAGAATTTCCTTTAAGATTCAAGATCCACCCAGTGGTCCGGATTTCCCCGGACATGTCCTCCTCCGGGGGTCCGAATGGCTTTTCAAAACCTGGCACTTTGGGTTTTGAAAAGAAATCGCGTCAGGAGGGGGCATCTGCCTTCCTGCCCGAGAGACAGGCGGTGGGGGGCGGGGCTGAGGGCAGAGCTGGGCCATAACAGGGCAGGGATGGGTGGGCCTGGGGGATGGTCTAAGGGTCCAGACAAAGGACGAGTTGCTTGGTAAGAGGAATTGTCCACAGGCTTCAAGCCAGATGGTAGGAAGCGGGCAGTGGGTTTAGGTTACGTCTCAGCTCCAGGGCTGCTCACTGCTGGTCAGCTTTTCTTTCACAGGTATTTCGGTTTTTCAATCTTCCTTCAGAAGCTTGGTTTGTCTCCTGAGTTCTCAGGTGCGGGAGAAGCTTCCCAGGCTGCTCAATCTGCCATCCTGCTGCCTTGTCTGGCAATGATGAAGTTAATTTCACAGCCATAGGCTGTCCCAATTTTATTCATCCGTCCACGTCTTTCATACTTTAAAAAAGTGCTTGCAAGCCTCTTTGCTATTAATAAAAGCAGCCTTGGGCTCTAAACAGACACCAGTTGGATTGGACCCCCCCCCCCCCCCAAAAGCTGCTGTGGTTTCTCCGTCCTTCTGCAAGATGTTCTGGGATTCTCTGCTGGAGCCGGCTCTCAGTTCTCCCCGACTGTCCCTCTTACGGTTATAACAGCTCCAGAGCCGTTCATGAGGGTGGGTCCTTGGTGCGGCAGCAGGATTTCAGCTCAGTAGTTGCAGGCTCTGCTGTCTTTGCTATTGGCAATGATGTAGCTGAAGCGTTGGCTGGCCTGGGGGGCTCGTTTTATGTTGCTGAGATGACTGAGGGGATACGCAATGCAGCAGCTGTCCGAGTTCACCGCAACGGGTCCTGCCATGAAAACAGAGAACCACCAAATATGAGGACACATGAGGAATGAAGGCCGAGCTTGATCCTGCTTAATTTGCCTCCTGCAACAGTGCGGCCCTGGTTTGACCCTTGCCCTTTATGTCTAAATCATGTATCTGAGAGTGGACAGTGACACTATATAGTGGAGAAGGACAGCGTGTTCAGGCCTGTGGAGGGCGGAGGACAGGTGGCTCCTGGTTGCTAACTTCAGCCCTGGAGCCATGGATTGGCAGAGAAAGATTTGGGCGGAGGGGGAGTGACACAATGTGTCGGGATGTGGCACACTCTTATTACGAACCAAGCCAAGAAAAAGAGTACATGCCTTATGGGAGAAGAGCAAAGCTACTCAACCGATATCAAACGATCCAAGTTTCGGCATCAGCGACACCTTCATCAGGGGACACTGAATCGTATGTTTGATATATCAATAAGGTGCGAAGGTGAACGGAGCTTGTGGCTAGAAACACCAGCAATTAATGCCAGTTTCCTGAGCCACCGCTGGTGTTTCTAGGGAGTTACAATCTTTATTCGGAAGGCCTTGTTCTTACACACATTTCAGAAAGTTGTTGAAATCATCATGGTTTGCAAAAATTTTTAGAGAAGTGAGACAATTGACAATTATTCTGTGGTTTCTCCTAGGACAAGCAGGATGAGTCAGCCACATATGGATGTTGTCCCAACAGCTCCCAATTTGCGGATAAGCTCTCCAATAGCTCAGAGAGAGATATATATATATATATTTTTTTTTTTCTCTGAGCACGTGCAGTGCCCGGGCCCCAGTGGGCATGCCCGAGCACTACCCATTTCTCCCTTCTTCCCTCTAATCTCCAGTCTTTAGTTTCCGCCCGTTCCCATCGGTCGGATTTTCTACAGCTCTCTATTACAACTTTTCTGCTCATCACCTTGAAGATGTCTGAATCATCAAAGAAATACCTGGGATGCAGGAGAAGGATGAATGCACTGGACTCTCATGAATTGTGCGTCCACGGATTGGATCCGGCGCACGAGGTTCCGTGTTGCTTGCATTGTGCACACATGTCTTCGTGAGCACGCAAGCTGACCCCTGCTTACATTGTGCCTGCTTGCATCTGCATGCACGTAAGCCAAACCAGCCCTCCTGGAATGGTGCCCACCTGGTTTCGTGAGCACTCTAGCTGAGGAAGAGGGCACTGAGAAACTCCATGGAAAGGAGTGAAGCCTGGGAATCAGCCTGCACAAGCCAGGCTGATGGGGTATGTAAATTTGGCAGGGGTAAGGAGCCTTCTTTGCCCTGAGTCCCTGCATGCAGCAGCCATCAAGGTGCCTGTATCCGCCTGCTCTGTGAAACTTCTGATAATCTCCCTCCCACCTCCCGTTCTGAAAAAGAAAAAGAAACTTGATGCTTCTTTCCCTCTTGGGGACCTGCAGAGTCTGCAGTGCAGACCTCCCCCACCTCCCTGATAACCTCCCCTGGGAGGACCCTCATGTTGGGAAGAACCTTTACAGCACGAGGAGTCTAGCTTTCACATTAAGCTCCGGAGATCAGACATGGGCAGGGCAGTTGGCAAGCCCACAAGTGTCCCTCCTCCCTGTCTCAGCAACCAGCCATGATGGAAACTGCTGGCAACCAATTGCAGCACAGACTTCCCCTTCCTCCCTGGCAACAGGGGCAGTCCCGGGGAACTCTTCACAGAATGTGGGTGCTGATGTCATCAGTGATGCAGCATGTCAGACCACACCTTCCTAAAGGTGGGGGTTTGAAACTCCTCAGCCTAAGGAGCTGTTCACTGCACTTCAGAAACCTAGGCAGAGAGTGCTTTCCACAGAGTAACTACACTTTTTTGTCTTTTGTGAACCGCATCCATCCTTGAGGTTCTGTGGTCTATAAATGTGATGTAGTGTAATATATCAAACATACGGTTCAGTGTCCCCTGATGAAGGCGTCGCAGATGCCGAAACTTGGATCCTTGTTGGGACTTTTCCATAATAAAGTTAGAAATTGGTTGTTTAGGACAGTGATTCCCAACCCTGTCTTGGAGGACCACCGAGTTGGGAATATGCATAAGAGAGGTCTGTATATAATGGAGGTGCCAGGCATGCAAATCTGTTCTGTGCATATTCATTAGGGCTATTCTGAAAACCCAACTGGCCTGGTGGTCCTCCAGGACAGGGTTGGGAACCACTGGATTAAGATTAGGACCTCTCTCTTGTCTGAAGTTTGTTTGGCACACTCTTATTACAAAATGTGGACTATCCCCTGGATTTTGGAAAGGTTGCATACATCTGACATCTTCTACCAATCAATTTTTGGCTTTAATTGCCACCAATGGATTTATGCCCAAAAGGCCTGGATTCTCAAAACGGCGCCGTAGGTTAGGTGGTGTTAGCAGCCGTCCCACCGTCTAAGTTAATTGATTGAATTAGTTTTAATCAGCACGGTAATTGACCGTGTCATTTAAAACTAATTACTCAATTAAAAAATGTAGACGCCTGCAGGTGGCTTCCATAAGAGCGTCGGAACCTCATCTACAGAGGCGCTCAAGGTCACAGTGGGCATGGTTTTGGCTGGAAGTGACCTTAGGCACCGTTAGTTGCCTCTGTAGACGTGATTCACAAGGCGCTGGTAATGTGGCCTTTAAAACCTTGGCCTACATTACCATGATCTGCAAACGGTGCTGCTCTGTGATTGATATGCGATCAGCCACCACAATAGGAGGCGGCTGCTGATCATGGTGCCATTTGCCGAATCTGGCCCAAAAGTGTCTCGCATGCAACCCAATAGGGGGTGTGACCATGGAAGGAGTATAGTGGGTCCGAGGCATTCCAAAAACTTCAGCACAATGTTATAGACATTAGAATAACCTTATTGGGTCAGACAAATGGTCCATCAAGCTCAGTAGCCCATCCTCATGGTGGTCAATCCAAGTCACTAGTACCTGGCCAAAACCCAAAGAGTAGAAACATTCCATAGAGAATCTCAAAGAATAGCAAGATTCCGGAATCCCAAAGAGTAACAAGATTCTAAAATCTCAAAGAGTAGCAACATTCCACATAGAATCCCAAACAATAGCAAGATTCTGGAATCCCAGAGAGTAACAAAATTCTAAAATCCCAAAGAGTAGCAAGATTCCGGAATCCCAGAGAGTAACAAGATTCTAGAATCCCAAAGAGTAGCAACATTCCACATAGAATCCCAAACAATAGCAAGATTCTGGAATCCCAGAGAGTAACAAAATTCTAAAATCCCAAAGAGTAGCAAGATTCCGGAATCCCAGAGAGTAACAAGATTCTAGAATCCCAAAGAGTAGCAACATTCCACATAGAATCCCAAACAATAGCAAGATTCTGGAATCCCAGAGAGTAACAAAATTCTAAAATCCCAAAGAGTAACAAGATTCCGGAATCCCAGAGAGTAACAAGATTCTAGAATCCCAAAGAGTAGCAACATTCCACATAGAATCCCAAACAATAGCAAGATTCTGGAATCCCAGAGAGTAACAAGATTCCGGAATCCCAAAGAGTAGCAACATTCCATGCTACCGATCCAGGGCAAGCAGTGGCTTCCCCCATGTCTTTCTCAATAACAGACTATGAACTTTTCCTCCAGGAACTTGTCCAAACCTTCCTTAAAACCAGCTACGCTATCCGCTCTTACCACATCCTCTGGCAACGCGTTCCAGAGCTTAACTATTCTCTGAGTGAAAAAAAATTTCCTCCAACAGGGGTTATGTCCCCTACTCGTGGCAGAATTTATACCAGGTTTCAGCGGGTGTAAATCTTTGCGCCCACAGTTGGGCGCGGGAATCAGCACTAAGGCCCAGATTCTCAAAAAGGTGCCGTTCGGAAAGTGCTGGTAGGTGCCTGAATGGCGCCTAAGTTAAGTGTTTTAATTGGCCACGAACGATGCAGTAATTGACTGCGCAGTTAAAAACCAATTAAAAACGAATGAAGGAAAAAGACGTAGGCGCCTGAATCGTATCTGCACAGATGCTTACCGGCGCTGGATGTCAAAAGAGGCGTGGTTATGGGCGGAGCTGATGTTCGGTGCTGCTAAGCGTGATTCTACATTGAAGACAGGCATCAGAAGTGTAGGCCTGAAACAAACCTGGCCTACATTTCTGGTGCTAAAAACAACTCCCCTCTACTCAGAAACAGACACTCCAGACCTATCATTGTGTGGGATAAGTATACCATGTTTTTTCAACTTCACAATTATTTGAATGAAGTTAATAAGCAGTTGAGAGCGTTTTGAGTATTCAATTTGTGTTTTCCCTGCATTGCTTAAGGCTTATAACATCTCCCAATGTGAAAGGATTTTATTTCCAAGGCGAGATTTACCCCGGAGAATTTTCCCACATTTGTTTCACTTCAGGGGCTCTGAGGCTTTTTCCTTTATATTACTTCATACTGGTTTGGCCAAGATGTCTGTGAAGCCCTCGCACTGACAGGGAGTCTGCTATTCATTTCCACTTCATCCTCTTTTTCTTTGGAGTGGGTGTTTTTGAGAAGAAGGGAGTTGTATGTAGTATTTCCTTGTCCTTCCACACTTGTGTTGGTTGATCTACATTTCCGGCGCCCATCCTCAACACAGACCGCGATTCCCACAACGGCACCGTAGGTTGAGTGGCGCGCGACTGGCAGCATTTTCTCAGGTGCCGGTCGATTCCGGCGTCGTTTTAAGAATCCGGGCCTAAGTGCTGATCTATAAAGGATGCCCATCCTGGAGCAGGCAGATGTTTGAGTGCCATTTGCTTAGGGCAGGGGTGTCCAATGTCGGTCCTCGAGGGCCGCAATCCAGTCGGGTTTTCAGGATTTCCCCAATGAATAGGCATGAGATCTATTTGCATGCACTGCTTTCAATGCATATTCATTGGGGAAATCCTGAAAACCCGACTGGATTGCGGCCCTCGAGGACCGACATTGGACACCCCTGGCTTAGGGTTTCCAGATGTCCTGGAAAACCCGGACACGTCCTCTTTTTAGATGAGGACTTTTTTTTTTTCACTGAGAGAATAGTTAAGCTCTGGAACGCGTTGCCAAAGGTTGTGGTAAGAGCTGATAGCGTAGCTGGTTTTAAGAAAGGTTTGGACAAGTTCCTGGAGGAAAAGTACATAGTCTGTTATTAAGATATGGGGGAAGCCTCTGCTTGCCCTGGATCGATAGCATGGAATGTTGCTACTTTTTGAGATTGTAGAATCTTGTTACTCTCTGGAATTCCGGAATCTTGCTATTCTTTGAGATTCTATGAAGAATGTTGCTACTCTTTGGGATTCTAGAATCTTGTGACTCTCTGGGATTCCGGAATCTTGCTACTCTTTGACATTCTGTATGGAATGTTGCAACTCTTTGGGATTCTAGAATCTTGTTACTCTCTGGGATTCCGGAATCTTGCTATTCTTTGAGATTCTACATGGAATGTTGCTACTCTTTGGGATTCTAGAATCTTGTGACTCTCTGGGATTCCGGAATCTTGCTACTCTTTGACATTCTGTATGGAATGTTGCAACTCTTTGGGATTCTAGAATCTTGTTACTCTCTGGGATTCCGGAATCTTGCTATTCTTTGAGATTCTACATGGAATGTTGCTACTCTTTGGGATTCTAGAATCTTGTTACTCTCTGGGATTCCGGAATCTTGCTATTATTTGAGATTCTGTATGGAATGTTGCTACTCCTTGCGTTTTGGCCAGGTACTAGTGACCTGGATTGGCCACTGTGAGAACGGGCTACTGGGCTTGATGGACCATTGGTCTGACCCAGTAAGGCTATTCTTAAGTTCTTATGACTGCCCAGGCTCCTGGATGGACTTTCTAAGACCTGGCGTTTGTCCAGGTTTTGGAAATCCTCTACATGCTCCAGCTACAACTGGAGGGCCTCTGAGCATGCACAGATGACATCACACGCATTTGCGCATGCTTCAGGCCCTCCAGACATGGCCGGAGCTCCTCGCAAAGAGAGAAAGCTTTCTGGGGGCGGGGCTGGAGGGTATAATGGGACGGAGCTGGAGGCAGAACTGGGTGGGGCTAGAGGCAGAACTGGGTGGGGCTAGAGGCAGAACTGGGCGGGGCTGGCTCAGAATGGGGCGAGGCTGGAGGTAAAACGGGGTGGGGTTATGTGTCTGGTTGTTTTGTGTTTTTTTAAAAATATGGTAATTCTACATTTACTGAATCTGGCCATATGAGAAAAGAGAGTGTACTTTTGCCTGACTGTCTTCATATGTGCAAGAGTGATGGTTCACACACCAGTGCACTATCAGGAAAGAATGTATGCTCTGCACACAGTTGCACTTTTTCACGAGTGCACACGCCTTAGGAAAAGTGTGCAGTTGTAATAACATTCATTCTGGCTTCCTATACCTAGTGTCCAGGCCTATTTAGAATTCATTGCGCAGAATCAGCTGCTAAAACATTTTATCCACGATTTAAGGATTAGACAAGGAACACAAAGGGTTTGCTGTATATCTTAAGGAATGAATTTTATGCTTCACTCAACATTCGCTAAGCTGAAGAGTAAGAAAAGGGGACACAAATCATTTCCTTGTACAATTGTCACTGACCATATTTTCCCCCAAACCATAGATATGACACTAATTAAACATTTACGCAGCCCTCCCCCACTGCTGATGAGAGAAGCAGAGGTAGGGTTGCCAGACATCTGGAAACACCCAGACACGTCCTCTTTTTAGGGTTCATAGTCATTCGCGCACGAGACATCAGCGCGCCGACATTGGAGCGCAGACAATTCGGCGCAAGACACCAGCGCCAACGGTTTACTTCATACGCTTTGCGCACCCCCACCCAACAGCAGCGCGAAGAGTATGAACTAAAGTGTGTGGGGGGGTTTCCCCCAAACCCCCCATCAGAGCTCTTTAAAAGTAAGTTTTTCTGCGGCGCGCTGGTGTCTTGTGTCGAATTGTCTGCGCTCCAATGTCGGCGCGCTGATGTCACTGGCGCTTTTGTCCCGTCACCCTTTTTAGAGGACTGTCCGGGCGCCCAGAGGGATTTCCCCCAAACCCGGCAGTTTGTCTGAGTTTTGGAAGTCCCCGACCTCAGGGCCGCGTCTGGAGGGCATCTGCGCGTGCACGGATGTCGACACACGCAGTCCCAAGCTCAGGGGGTGGAGCTGGAGGCAGAAAGGGGTGGGACCAGATGGCCTCTTTTTTTCATAGAGGAAATCTAGCCACCTCTGAGGACTTTGCAACAAACTTCGCTGGCTTCAGTCCTCTCTCTGTCTCTTCTCCATTTTGAGATGAAGACTCAGGGGTATAAGCATAGGGTTACCCGATTTTACTTTAGTAAAATCTGGACCCGCCCCCCCAGGCCCGCCCAGTTCTACCCAGTCCCGCCCCCCATCCCACCCTAGACCCGCCCCAGTATCCTCTCCCTACTGCCTGCTCTCGTCGGGCAGGAGGGCATCCGTGCATGCATGGATGCGACGCGATGATGTCACACACGCCCACACACATGACATCATCGCGTGACATCCGCGCATGCACAGATGCCCTCCTGGCCAACGCAATTTCAAGAAAGCTTTTCAAAACCCGGACAAAGTGCCAGGTTTTGAAAAGCCGTCCAGACCCCCAGATATGTCCTCAAAAAGGAGGCCATGCCCGGGGAAATCTGGACATTTGGTAGCCCTATATAAGCATGACCTACAGAACCGATGGCCTGATGATTTGGTTCATAGTCAGATGCGCGCGGACAAATGGGCCAAGACAAGTGAGTGCAAGACAAGGGAGCGGAAGACAAGTGAGTGGAAGACAAGTGAGCGCAAGACAAGGGAGCGCAAGCCAAGGGAGCGCAAGATAAGTGAGCACAAGACAAGGGAGCGCAAGACAAGTGAGCGGAAGACAAGGGAGCGGAAGACAAGTGAGTGCAAGACAAGGGAGCGCAAGCCAAGGGAGCGCAAGATAAGTGAGCACAAGACAAGGGAGCGCAAGACAAGTGAGCGCAAGACAAGTGAGCGCAAGACAAGGGAGCGGAAGACAAGTGAGTGCAAGACAAGTGAGCGGAAGACAAGTGAGCGGAAGACAAGTGAGCGGAAAACAAGTGAGCGGAAGACAAGTGAGCGCAAGACAAGGGAGCGCAAGACAAGGGAGCGCAAGATAAGTGAGTGCAAGTCAAGTGAGCGCAAGACAAGGGAGCGCAAGACAAGGGAGCGCAAGATAAGTGAGTGCAAGACAAGTGAGCGCAAAACAAGTGAGCGCAAAACAAGTGAGCGCAAGACAAGGGAGCGCAAGATAAGAGCACAAGACAAGTGAGCGCAAGAAAAGGGAGGGCAAGACAAGGGAGTGCAAGATAAGAGCACAAGACAAGTGAGCGCAAGACAAGGGAGCGCAAGATAAGTGAGTGCAAGACAAGTGAGCGCAAAACAAGTGAGCGCAAGACATCTCATTGCACTCAATTGTCTACGTGCAATTGTCCACGTTCTTTTGTCTTGCGCGCATTTGACTTGCCACCGATGATTTACAGGGCCCTGTACGCCTACTATCAGTGCAACTGCTATACTTTCTTTTTTTTTTTTTTTTTTTTGGGGGGGGGTTGCCCAATATTAAAGACTGGCAGCTTATTCCTGGCAGAAGGGTTGAAAGATTCTTCGCAATGCCCACCTGTGTGATGGCTTTGTGGAGGCTTCAGCTTTGTGAGGGGAAGGATTGCTTTCCTGGCCGGGTGGTAGCTTTGCGATGGCGGCCCATTGCCAAGCATCCTGTGCTCCGAGGTGCTCTCTAGTAAACGAGGTCTTGCCACGTTCTTCTTGGGATGTGCAAGCTAAGAATGGGAAATATGGGCAGAATAAATTATTCTCCAATGCACGGAATGAGGAGCGGGAGTTCCGCCACCTGCCAAACAAACTTACCCTATAACGCACTTGGCGCTCAAGTGTGCTGTTGCGTTAACGGACGCTAAGAGACATCTAACTTAAGCACTAACAACAAGCTCAAACATTTCCGGTCTCCGCTCACCCCTTGACCCGTGACCTCGAATGACCTCGATCGTCGCTTTTTCCTCTTAGATTCCAGCGACTCTTCCCTTTTCTCTGGTTTCTTGCTCCCCTTCTTCTTGGTCCGCACCCAGAGGCCGGGGGAATTAGCGCGGGGGTTCATGCCCCGTGATGCCACCATCTCGCCAGTGCTGCTGGACAGGTTGTCTTCGCTGACTGCGTGCTGCAGGGTGGGATCGGGAGGCTGCTTGTGGGCGGGGACCTCCTGGAAGAAGGGGTCCTCGCTTTCGCTCAGTGAATGCAGGGACAGGCTGCTCCTTTCTTTCATGGGTTCCAGCAGGTGCAGACGGTCCGTTTCCAGGACTTTTGAGCGCCGTCGGGCTGCCTTCACGGCGATGCTTTTCGTGCTGGTTAGGATCTCCTTTCTCTCTGCAAGTAAGAGAGAGACAGTTACATAATAATAATGATGATAATAACAGTTTATATACCGCAGCAGGACCGTGAAGTTCTATGCGGTTTACAAAGATTAAAAGAAGATACAAATAGATTGAACTTAACAGGGTGGAAGCTAGTGATAACAGCTCAAGAGATCAGTTACTGAGGGGAAAGTGTTGTACGGGTCAGCTGCCTAGATATTTCAGGAACAGATGTGTTTTTAGGCGTTTCCTGAATTCCCCATAAGTAGTAGGCGTAAGCAATTGTTCTAGGTCCTTACCCCATAATGCTGCCTGATGTGAGAAAAGGTGTTGATGGTGTCTTTTGAGTTTACATCGATGGAGTCAGAGAGACAGTGGGGGAGAGACCCTTTGTCTTTGTTAGAAACATAGAAAAGAGACGGCAGAAAAGGGCCAAGGCCCATCAAGTCTGCCCACTCCATCGACCCTTCCTCCTAGCTACCCTTTGAGATATCGTGCTCTGTTGACTCATCCCCTTAACTCTACCCTCCTAGAGATCCGACCTGGGCATCCCATCTCTTTTTAATATCTGCCACGCTGCTGGCCTCGATCACCTGCAGTGGAAGCTCATTCCAATTGTCAACCACTCTTTCGGTGAAGAAATACTTCCTGGTGTGGCCATGAAACTTCCTGCCCCTGATTTTTAGCAGATGCCCTCTTGTGGTCGAGGGTCCCCAAAGAGAGAACATATCCTCTTCCACCTTGATACGATCAGTGATATATACTTAAATGTCTCAATCATGTCTCCCCTCTCCCTACGTTCTTTAAGAGAGTATAGTAGCAATTCGTTCAGC
Organism: Geotrypetes seraphini; assembly: GCF_902459505.1. Classification (NCBI taxonomy): domain Eukaryota; kingdom Metazoa; phylum Chordata; class Amphibia; order Gymnophiona; family Dermophiidae; genus Geotrypetes; species Geotrypetes seraphini. The sequence goes on from NC_047093.1 coordinate 8,925,688, forward strand.
CTTTCTCCGTACGGGAGATCCTTGAGCCCGGAGACCATCCTGGTGGCCATTCGCTGAACCGACTCAATTCTCAGTACATCTTTACGGTAATGTGGTCTCCAGAATTGCACACAGTACTGCAGGTGAGGCCTCACCATGGTTCTGTACAGTGGCATTAGGACGTCGGGCTTCCGACTTACAAAGCTCCTGCGGATACAACCCAGCATTTGACCACACACAGTGCAACCTGTCACTCCCCCAATTTTTGGAGAAATTCTGCTATCAGGCAGTAGAAATTTACACAGTAGGACAATATTTGAATTTGTAAATTCTTTGGATATATTTTTTTAAATCTTTATTCATTTTTAAAACTTTCAATAAGTGTAACATATGATACAATCATTTTGACTTTATCATCACTTAATATACCATCAAAGTATAACTCACATCAAATATCAAGTATTCCCTCCCCCCTCCCCACCCTGGACGTGTTTGAATAAAGGAAAAAATAATATTCATTCTGTACAATATTTTGTTAGTGGCTCCCAAACATCCCTAAATTTCTTAACATGCCCCTGCCGTATGGCTATTACCCGTTCCAATTTAAAGATTTGGCATAACGAATTCCACCAAAAATTATAATTCAGCCGATCCCAATTTTTCCAGTTTTTCATAATTTGCTGTCTGGCAACCCCTGCCATGATGAGCAAAAGTTTATTATTATTATTAGAAGAGATTTGACTCTTGGCTCTCATGGAAGTACCAAATAACACAGTGTCATATGCAGGGCAGGATTAATTCGTCGAGGGCCCCTAGGCACACAAGTCCACTGGGGCCCCTGCCCTGCCCCACCCCACCATGCGCCCAGGCGGAAACAGGAAGCTGCGTCAGAGGGAAGCTTTGGGCAAGCAGTACCGCTTGCACAATTACAGTTCCCGTTGCCTTTCTTACCCGCGTGGCTTGCTTGTCTTACTTTCTGTCGATGGGGGGAGCCGCGTTGCCGATTGGGAGGGGGATCCCGTGTTACCGATCGATGCTGGAGGGGCCCATCGCCATATGGAAAAAACAATGTTTATGCCCTCCTTCATCGGGCCCCCCTGACCATTTCGGGCCCTAGGCACGTGCCTACTTGGTTAATCCTGCCCTGGTCATATGATAATGCCACCGGATTTTCCGGTAGATTATTCACTTGGCCCCAAATGGATTTCCAAAAACTAAATATCAATGGACAATAGAATAGTAAATGATCTAATGTCTCATTCTCTGGATATTTTAAGCATTCATTTGGAAGACAGTTATGCAGTGGTGAGCCAGACCCAGTATTTTGGACAGGCCCAAAGTTAATGTGGATGGGCTTTTTCTCCTTCTTCCCTAGAGATATTTTAAAAAAACTGTAGGGTTTTTTTTCACCTATCCAGTATATAGCATCTCTCCCCTCTTTTCTCCCCAAGGCAATCCCAGCATCTGCTCTGCTGTTGCTGATCACCACCCCTCCCTGGTGTACCTTACATCATAGGCAGCGGAACACTGCTTTGTTTGGGGGGGGGGGGGCATGAGCTCTACCTTGGCGCACAACCCTCTAAACATCTCCCGAGTCCCCCCACCCACTTCAACCCAGTGCTTTAGTTTTAAATCTTATGTCTGTAGCAATTCATTTCTGCTGCCTGTGTCAGCCCCACAGGCTTCCCTCTGCTGCATCCCACCCTTGCCGACATCACTTCCTGTTTCCCATCCTATCTGGTGGGACATGGCAGAGGGAAGCCAGCGGGTCCAGCGCAAACAGCAGAAATGAATCCTCGCAGGCTCTGGGGGTCACTTGTAAGGTATACTGTGGAGGGACAGAGTTCAGAGACATGAGGACAGACGCCAGGACACCGTGAAGGAGAGAGGGCAGTGTGGTGCTGCTGCTAGGTGGGCCTATGCTCACCCAGGCTTACCCGTAGCCATGCCAATGCTGTAATAAACAGGTTGCAAGCAGTGCTCCCACTAAGGACTGGACGGATGCATGCAAATTGTTTCATATATGAGTGAGAAGCAGTGCTGTAGTGAGGGTGATCGGCATTTAGGGCGGTGGCCCCCCTCCCTGCCCCCCCCTGCATGCACTCCCCCCTCACTCTCCTCCAGAGTATACATATTTCGGCCTTCCAGTCTCTTCTCATACTTCTTTTGCTTCCAACCCCTTACCATTTTCGTCACCTTCCTCTGGACTACTTCAAGTCTTTTTAGATCCTTCGTCCAAAATTGAGCAAATGCGGCCTCACCAATGACCTCAAATCCCCAAATGCGTTACTCTGCTGCGAGCCACAACTTCAACATGGTTCCTCGCGACCGCGTCGGCTCTCCCGCTGATGTCACTTCTGGGTGCCGTGCATGGGACGTGACATCAAAGGGAGACCCGCCGGGGTTGCGAAAAGTGCGTCGAAGTTGTTACTCGCAGCGGTGAGCAGTTCGAGGTGCGGGGGAAGGGAAGGGGAGCGCCCACATGGCAGGGGGGATCGGGGAAGGAGCAGGGACGAGGGCAGGGAAGGGGCGCCTCTCACCCTTGCTACGCCAGCGTAGATGCCTGATTAATCTAGGCCCCTAAATTGGCTAGACACACTGAGTTAGGTGCTTAACCTTAGGCGCCTTAAAAAAAAAAAAGAATTGGGGACCTATTAGAGCCTGAGTGTCCAGTGAGAGTCACCCCACTGTAACAAGAGCTGCCTATCACTGATATACTAAGCGGGGTCATGGAGGCAGAATGCAGCTGAACCCCAGTTCACGCTGTCATCTCACGATTTGGCCGTGCTATTCCCTCTTCCTAAGGAATGCTTGATAAAAGCACCCTGAGGTGTGGGTTCAAACCCGCACTGCTCCTTGTGAACCTAGAAACAGAGCAATATGATGGCAGATAAAGGCCAAATGGCCCATCTAGTCATTTAATCCCCCCATTGCCCCAGGGACATTAGATAGATTGTGAGTCCACCAGGACAGACAAGGAAAATGCTTGAGTACTTGAATACATTTATATAAACCATTCTGAGCTCCCTTGGGAGAGAAGTATAGAAAATAGAATAAATAAGTTCCACGTGCCAGGCTGCCTGGATTTATGCAGTCATATTCAGCGCAGGTGCCCGGACATGGCCCACCACTGAATGTCAGCGCATAATTTAGCTGATAGCAACCAGCACTTAAAAAAAACACTGACGACTGCTGGCTGACTATGAAGGGGGGGAGGGGGGAGTGCAATTTATGTTGTGTCATCCAAATTATTCTTAGATTACTCCGGTGATAGGCTCCGGAGTAATCTAAGGAAATACTTTTTTACAGAAAGGGTGGTAGATGCACGGAACAGTCTCCTGGAAGAGATGGTGGAGACAGAGATTGTGTCTGAATTTAAAAAAGCCTGGATAGGCACGTGGGATCTCTTAGAGAGAGGAAGAGATAATGATTACTGTGGATGGGCAGACTGGATGGGCCATTTGGCCTTTAGCTACCATCATATTTCTATAACCCTAAAGCTCTATGACATCACAATGCAGGTGAAAAGAGCCTTAGCCTATAGGAAGAGGAGATGCAAATGTGAAGAGCCTTAGCCAATAGGGAGAGGAGGAAATAGTGGATGCTGAGGATGGGCCATTTGGCCTTTATCTGCCATCATGTTTCTATAACCATAAAGCTCTATGACCTCACAATGCAGGTGTAAAGAGCCTTGGCCTATAGGAAGAGGAGATGCAAATGTGAAGAGCCTTAGCCAATATGGAGAGGAGGAGATAGTGGATGCTGCGGATGGGCCATTTGGCCTTTATCTGCCATCATGTTTCTATAACCATAAAGCTCTATGACCTCACAATGCAGGTGGAAAGAGCCTTGGCCTATAGGAAGAGGAGATGCAAATGTTAAGAGCCTTAGCCAATAGGGAGAGGAGGAGAGAGTGGATGCTGCGGATAGGCCATTTGGCCTTTATCTGCCATCATGTTTCTGTGTTTGTATAACCATAAAGCTCTATGACCTCACAATGAAGGTGTAAAGAGCCTTAGCCTATAGGAAGAGGAGATGCAAATGTTAAGAGCCTTAGCCAATAGGGAGAGGAGGAGATAGTGGATGCTGCGGATGGGCCATTTGGCCTTTGTCTGCCATCACGTTTCTCTGTTTCTATTTTGGATAGCATTTCTGTGAGTAGTGATCTTGCCTTTTGCGCTTTGGTGATAATGATGGGACATGTACAGAAGATCTGGTAACGATGAGCTGACTGCATAGGTTGCTTTGTCCATTTGCCATCATCTTCTGTGTTTTTATGTTTTCAAAATTACTACATCAAGCAAACTTTGTCAAAAGAAATCCAAGTAATTTTGGAATAAGTTTAGAAGATACATTTGGAAACTGGAGTCGATAAAAAGACAGGCTTTTGGAATGGTTTTCTGTTTTAGATTTTTGTATTTGAAATACAGGTCTCCCTCCATATTCATGAGTTATTCATGGCTTTCCGCCTCCCAGACCCCACCCCGCCTTAAAGTCCTGGTGGTCTAGCGGTGAAGCAGGGCAGGAGTGAAAGACCCGATCCAAAATAGTTGTCATGAGTTCTTGTGGCAGCCTCGTGAGACCATGGAAACTCATGAGACTGCCACAGGAACTCAGAGCAACCATTTCTTATTGCGACTTTCATGGGGTGGGAGCATAGGAAGATCTGCCCCGGAGTCCAGGGATGAGACCTAAGGTTTGGAGGGGCCCTAAAGTTATTCGTGAGGGGGTTATGCCCCTAACCCCTACACATATGGAGGGAGAAGTGTACTTAGCTATAGCTGTATTTTAATATTTTTTTTAAACTGCTTAAATACATTATGATAAGCAGTATATAAAATAATTAATCCAATCCAAATTTTAAAATAAGATACGCACAGCCAGAGGGATTAGCATTACCTTTCCGTGTCAGAGGAATCTCGGCAAAGTTCTCGCTGCTCTCAGGGGATGAGTCTGAATTGCTGATCAAACTCCTCCGAGGCGGGAACTGGCCATATAAAACAGAAAGTGTATTTAAGTTCTCAGATAAAGTGGATTAAAAAAACCAAGGTGTAGGAACAGCTTGCCTTCCTAGTCAACAGGGTGATCTGCAGCTGTTTTAAGGAATAAGCGTACTTAGATCATCTTCCCAAAACTTATTAGTTATTCCATCTTTAAAAATTATAGGCACTCGTAGATTAGATATGTTTTCGGTCGTGGGCCCCCAATGGTGGAATTCATTGCCCCAATACATAAAAATTGAAAAAGACATTCCCTCTTTTAAGAAATCTCTGAAAACATTTCTTTTTAAAAAGATTTTTAATACATAAAATTTTTTTTTTATTTTTTAAATAAAAATTTTTCGTTTCAAGAATTTTACTTCCTCCTCAATGTTTTACCCTTAAATGTGTTTCTTATTATAAGATATGTAACTTTAACCTCCCTTCCCTTCCAATTGTTGTTGGTCTTGTCTAATATCTAGTGTTTATATATTTATTGTATGTTTTTTATCTTAACTAATTGTATTTTTATGTACATCGCTTTGTATAAAGATATAGCGATTTATCAAATATTTAATAAACCTTGAAACCTTTAAAGAAAAGCCCAGAGAGTGAAAGTTAGGTTATGTAATATGCAATTTTAGATCCCACTGAATCCTCATTAATTAGACTTCTAGGTAGATTACAGGCTACATTATTGTTACATAGAATATGTTGCGTTGAGCAGACGTTAGTTTTTTAGCCGGCCGCGGGGGTTAGCACGGGATGAAATGTCCGACGTGCTAACCCCGCTAGCATTGCTTGATCAAAGGAGCCCTTAAAGTATCATACAGTTAACCTCAAATCTTCTTGCTGAGGTTCTGATGAGCGCATAACCAGAGAATGATGTGAGGAAAAATGTGTCCCCATCCCTGGGAGCTCAGTCCTCGTCCCCGCAAACTGTCTGATCCCACCCACACAAGCCTTGAATGGCTGTGATTTTATACTGAACTTATTTTATTAAAGTATAAAAATAATATTCTGTACAATTGTCATTTTATAAATCACATATAGTAGAGAAGAAGGATCAACAAAACCATTATCTCCTGTCCCTCTCACAAATGTCCCCTCCACTATTGAGAAAACTGAACAAGCCAAGTTACTACAGAATGCTTCATAGGAAAATCATGGCAGGAATAGTGTTCGGGGAGTGCAACTAGGGCAACTGCCCCCCCCGGAACAGCCTGTTAGTGGGCTTTGTGGTCCCCAGCTCTATCTAATACCAGCTCTGGCAGGATACACATTTCAAACCTGATATATTCTAATCACAAAATAGAAAATACATTTTTTGTTGTCTGATCATTTTATTTTTCATCTACTCATTGAAAAAATATGACCACATCACAGAGGCATAGCACGACTCACACTGGCTCCCGATTCAAGCAAGAGTACACTTCAAATTCAATTGCTTACTATTCAAAGCTGTTAACGGAGACAGCCCAACCTACTGGAACAACCGACTAACCCAATCCACCTCAACCAGACACAGGAGAACCCACTCACTATTCACACACCCGCCATCCAAAAATGTCAAACGAAGAAAACTATATGACAACCTAATGGCCACCAGAGCAGCAAAACTAGACAGACAAATCACCAATCTGCTGTCTTTGACCACAGACTACAAAATCTTCAAAAAAGAAACAAAAACCCTACTCTTCAAAAAATACATAAAACCAATCTAACACAACCAGTTCCTTCCCAAGCTCCACCTACCACACTGTCTACTCCTATCAAATCAAAAATGTTCAAATTACCCAACACGTATTACCTTAATTTCTCGACAATTCTTATGTAATCCACCTATATAGTAACTTCATGACAACTCTTATGTAATCCACCTATATACCTTGAAACTTCATGACAATTCTTATGTAATCCACCTATATACCTTGAAACTTCATGACAATTCTTATGTAATCCACCTATATACCTTGAAACTTCATGACAATTCTTATGTAATCCGCCTTGAACCGCAAGGTAATGGCAGAATAGAAATCACTAATGTAATGTAATGTTGATCTCAGGATCTGTTTTCTGTTTCCTTCTATCTTTTCTTAACAAACTTGCCAGGGTCTCCCCCCCCCCCTTTTTTTTTTTTTTTGTAGATCTCCCCTGTCTTTCATTCTCTTTCTTCCCTCCCTTTGCTGTGTTCAGTATTTCACTTCCTTCATCCACTTGGTTCAGCCCTTCTCTCTGCAGGCCCAACATCTCTCTCCTTTACCTCCAGCTCCAGTTACCTCCTCCCCAACATGAGTCCAACACCTCTATCCCTGCCCTCCAGTTCCAGCTCCCCTCCCAACATGGGTCTAGCACCTTGCAGGTCCAGTCCTTCTGTCTCTTCCAGCCCCAGCCTCCCCCAAATGGGGCCAGCATCTCTTTCCATTCCTTCTAGCTCCAGCCCCAATCTCCCTTCCACAGCCCCCCAGACCAGATACCTCTCCAGCCACCATCTGCCTTCCACTCAGCCCCCAGACCAGTTCATAGCAGCAGAATCCCACCCCTAGCAAGTCCAGCAGCTCCCCTAGCAGCAGAATCCTCCCCTGCGAGTCCAGCATCTTAAAGTTCCTCCTGAGCTCCCCTCTCAGCCCATGCCTGTTTTACCTTTAACTCAACTGCCACGGAAAACCATTTTCAAAGGCCTGCACCAAAGTCTTCCCTATGCCGAGTCCCTCGCTGATATAACTTCTGGCTTCATGAAATTGGAAGTTACATTAGCAAGGGACTCGGCAGAGGGAAGGCTTCGGAGCAGGCCTTTGAAAATTGTTCTCCGTGGTGGCTGAGGCTAAAGGTAAAACAGGCGTGAGCCAAGAGGGAAGTTCAGGAGGAACGTTTAGGTGTGCCAACTCACATGGGTGTGGGGGGGGGGGGTGGCTGCTGGACTCGCAGAGATGGTGACCTGGGTGCAAATTTTTTTAACCAGGGAAGCGAGACCTTTTACCACTCCCACAGGGTGGTAAAAGGCTTTGTTCCCATTCTGGCAGTAGACATCCCAATTTTTTTCCATCCCTGTGGTTAAACTGCAGTCCACCGTGGTTTGCCGCAGTGTTCAGTCTCTGTGTCAATCTCTATGCATAGCTTCAGCGACAAAATCTGAATGCTAGCTCAATCTGCATCTGTACCTCCCTGCCAATCCCAGGTCTTCTCATCCTAGAAGTACCAGAGCTCTCCAGTTCTAGAGGTTCCAGACTTTGTATCTCCAGAGCCCTCCAGTTCTAGAGGTTCCGGACTCTGCATCTCCTGAGTCTAGAGGTTCTGGACTTTACATCCTTGATCTCTGGTCATCCAAGAAGTATTACATTCTGTGTCCCCATAACCCTCAAGTTCTAGAGGTACCAGACTCTGAGCCCTCCCATTCATCCTAGAGATTATAGACTCTGTAAGTCCAGTCTCTGGCCCTTCCTCTAGTCTGCTCAGTCTCTCCTATGAAATGAAGCAGTTCTCTATTTCCCAGCCCTTTCTTCTCCCTTTTGCCATGGGGCAGTACGTACTTCTTGGGTTGCCATCCCATTCACGTGGATAGGTGGTGGGGTCATCACCTTGGAGTTCTTCATTCGTCGCGCTCGGGGGCTGGTCTGGAACACTTTGTGTGGTTCACTGCAAGAATGGAACAGTTTGCTTCAGTTTAACACACTTCCTTTGCACTGCACTTTAAAGAGGATACACAGAAGGAAGCCACTCTGTCCAGAGCATAGACCTTGTGAGATAAGTCACAAATAGGTTAAGGGCAGGGTTACCAGATGTCCGGGAAAACCAGGACATGTCCTATTTTTAGAGGACTGTCCGGGCTCCTGAATGGATTTGTCCGAGTTTTGGAAAGCCCCGATAAGCTTCGGCCACATTTGGAGGGCCTCTGAGCATGTGCAGATGACATCACACACATTTGTGTATGCTCCAGGCCCTCCAGACATGGCTGGAGCTCGTCCATAAGAGAGGAGGCTTCGTGGGGGCGGGGCTGGAGGCGGAACGGGGCAGGGTCATGTGTCTGGGGTTTCTCTAGGTAGAGGACACCCTTCCATTTGTTCCAGTACAGAACCAGGGCTGCCTTTATGGGACACTGGAGCCTCTTACCTCTCAGCATCAGAGATGAGGGGTGGGAGGGTGTTTCGGCGACAATTTCTGGCCAGGTTCTGTTGATTTTCTGAACTGAATGTTCTTACGCTCTCCTGGTCCGAGTCCAACTCCAGCACTGTCTCTCCTGCAGTGAGCTGAGGAATCGGTGGCAGCGAGCTGGGACTGTCCTGGGGATGTATACAACAAAGGGTTAACTCCGGTCTCAGCCTCAATCCCCTGCAGCCAAAAAGCTCTTTGATTAAGCTGGTCTCAGGTTCCTTTTATCATTAGGCATTTTCTGATGGCCTTCAGTGGGCCGCACGTCCTTTTAAAAGATCGGCAAACAACAGAGACTCTTTTAGGGTTGTTCACAGAGGGTCTAGCTCAGGGGTCTCAAAGTCCCTCCTTGAGGGCTGCAATCCAGTCGGGTTTTCAGGATTTCCCCAATGAATATGCATGAGATCTATTAACATACAATGAAAGCAGTGCATGCAAATAGATCTCATGCATATTCATTGGGGAAATCCTGAAAACCCGACTGGATTGCGGCCCTCGAGAGGAGGGACTTTGACACCCCTGGTCTAGATCTAGAATGTTTCATTGTGGCCAATTAACTGTGGTCGTTTCAGTGCGATGAACTGGTTGCAATGAATCTGATTCAGCGTTTGGGGGGCAATGACCCTCACACCCTCAAAATTAGACCTCCAAGCATTGGCCCTGGAGCAGCAGGCCACAGAGCGAGGCTGGGAAGCAGGCAGCAGTAGCTAGCAGAGTGCCCAGGCTCTGGAGGGGGGGTGGGGGTGGGGTTAGTAGATGCTGCCACTGGAGCTGCTGCATCATGGATGGCAGTGGCTGGCAAGGGGCCCAGGTACTGGGGTGGGGGCTGGGGCATCTCTGTGGCGGTGGCTAGCAGGGAGCCCAGGTACTAGGGAGAGAAGCTGCTGCTGGAGCTTTCAGCTGCTTGGCGCATCTCTGGGGCATCTCTGTCTGTGCTGCCTGAAGCCCAGCCTCCCCGTAAAGGGATGATTCATCACAGCCGCGCTGAAGTGTCCCGCGATTAAATGGCTGCGATGAATCGTCCCATTCCGTTCACAGACTTTAGTTTTCTCCAGGAACTGGTCAGATACTAGAATGCATTTCACTAATAGAAACTACTGGAACCAGTGCTGAAAGGGGAAGAAAACGTTTGGGAACTTGATCTTCCAAATAGCTTCAACGTTGAGGAAAGACAGGCACTCAGCTTTTCAGGATATCTGCGATGGATATGCACAAGTATATTTTTAAGGACATTATGTCTCCTGCATTTCAGGCATCCATATTTTCTGACATTGCATCAAAGCAAAAAGCCCACTGCCGAATGTTATCACCCATCCAGTTTATCTGCAAAACCCCGTGACCCAGGAGGAACAATAGTCATGTGACAACCACTGACTTAAACAATGGTCCTATCTGTCCTGTAAGAAGCCCAGCTTTACCTGAATGAGCAGTGAAAAGTTGCTCAGACAACTGAATGTGGAGAAAAGGGAGATAGATAGGCGGAGCCTTAAGTGCATGGGCCAATCAGAGCCTTAGGTCCTCCCCAGCATATCCCAGGATGCACTGGGGAAGGGAAGGCCCCGCCATTTTGAAGAGGTGGGCCTGCTATCTGGAGGGAATAGGCATCCCTCTGACCCACCTTGGACTGAGAAGTATGGGGCTGTGGGGAGTGGGGGGGCATCACCGGTGGCAGGAGGGAGTAGGCATCCCTCCTACGGGGGGGATGGGGTCCCCAGTAGCGGGAGGGAGTGGGCATTCCTCCTGTCAACCTTTAATTTGGGGATTGTTTTTTTTTTTTTACTGTGTGGGTGTATTCTGTGCATCACCAGCAACTCATCACATGCAAATATAGCGACCCTCCACAAACCTCATTTGCATGCACGGGTTTTTGAGAATGACTTGTTTTTTGTAAAATGTTATATTTACACCTGCGACAGTGGCCCGTTATGAGAATCTTCTTCTTGGTCCCTTTACTATTTCGACACACACTGGGTAGGTACCTTGAATGCTTTGGATGTCAGTTTGTCAATGATTGTAATCCGGTCCAGGCTGCCGTCCTCCGTCTCCCTCAGATACACCTGGTACAATTCCTCCAGTTGGTGTGGCACCAAGAGATTGTGATCTAGACAGAACAGGGTAGAGATAGTGAAGAGCTGACTCTTCAAAAACACCCCAAAACTTCCCCCTCTGAAAGCAGGGCCTGAGTTGTGTCATTGAGTTTAGCAGGCCTCGTGTTGAGGAATGTCTCCTGGTTCCTCACAGGGGAACTCAGAAAGCCATGAATGCTGCGTCCTTAATTCAACAATATGTGTTAATAACATTTGGAAAATGTGCTTTGGAAATTGGAAATCAAAATACCAAATTCTTCAGAATTATCTTTGGTTTTCCTGACCAAATATAACCAGGCCTTGGAAGAGATACAAAGAGCACTTTGTAGATGTGATATGATCTATGGAAAGAGGCCTAGTTTTCCCCGTGGGATCTCTCTGTCCCCGTCCTGCCCCTGCCTCATTCCTGCAAGCTCTCTCCTCACATGGGATCTCTTAAGAGAGAGGAAGAGATAACGGTTACTGCGGATGGGCAGACCGGATGGGCTGTTTGGCCCTTATCTGTCATCATGTTTCTAGCTGTACACGTCTCGAACACTTTAAAATCATACGTGTTCAAGGCTTGTGTAGTTTAAGGCAGAGCTTCTGGGGACGGTATGGGGACAAATTTATCCCACTAAACACTACACCTAGGGACCAGGGTCGGTTTAACTCAAATATTCAACTCAAATCAGAACCCTACATGGAAATAGATACACCCTCTGCAACACGAAAAGGCCTCAATCATACTCATTCATCATCCACACAGGTTCTTCTTCACACAGAGGGTTGTGGACACATGGAACGTGCTCCCAGAGGAAGTGGTCGGGCAGAGTACGTTGCGGGGTTTCAAAGAGGGATTGGATGGATTCCTGAAGGATAGGGGGATTGAGGGATACAGATAGAGGTAGATAAGAGTATGGAAAGAGTATAGATAAAAACAAGGGGGCTATAGGGCTAAATCAAGATAACATGACAGGTCATGGACCTGATGGGCCGCCGCGGGTGCGGACTGCTGGGCGCGATGGACCTCTGGTCTGACCCAGCGGAGGCAAATTCTTATGAACCGCCGCAGTAACAGGCTGATTGGTGTATGGCAACAGGGGTGGAGCCTGTGAGAGTTTTTCAGTGTGTTACTGCGGCGGTTCCTTGCGCCAGTAGTGATCTGTGAAGTGAAATGAAATGCTTTGTTTCAGTGGCGTAGCGAGGCTGCGAGGCACCCCTCCTCCATCCTTGTCTCTGCCACCCCTCCGCTCCTTCCCCGATCCCCCCCTTCCCTTCCTCTAGTTGTTCACCGCTACGAGTTAATGACTTCAACATGCTCCTTGTGACCCCGGCGGCTCTCCCTCTGACACGGCCGTGAGGAACACGTTGAAGTTGTTGGTTGCATCGGTGGATGACTAGAGGCACTGGGGAAGGGAAGGAGGTGTGCACGTGGCGAGGGGAGGAGTGGGAAGAGGCAGGGGGGGCGGAGATGAGTAGGGGTGCCAGCGCCCCCACCAACACGGACCACCCCCCTCGCACCACCCCCCTTGCTACACCACTGCACTGTTTTAATCTGAAAAACTACTTATGGGAAAAGGAGAGGCAGGTGTCTGTGGGACTTTTCTGTATGTAGATTCCTACACTGTAGAAACTGGCGCAAATTCACTGTAATGGCTGAGGACTTCAGAAAAAGCCTCTAGTGTCTGTCCCGCCTGCCTCTCCATGCATGTAAACCCCAAGATACTGCAGTGATATGGGCAGTTTCAAAATGTTGCCCTTAACGTCTCACTGCGGCCATGAGTTTTGACCCCGCTGCGCAGTGTGGAGAACAGTGGCCATGCTAGGCTGGCGGACCGTACCACTGATGATCTGTCGTTGCCGCTGGATGATCTCGGCACACAGGCTCCGGTGCTGCTCAAAGCGCTGTACCACAAAGTCCTTCTGTCGGATCATGTTGTCCTTCAGCAGGGCGTTGGACTGCATCTCGGTGTTCTCTATCTCCAGCTCATGCACCTTGCATAGCAGGGTCAACACCTCCCGCTGCTCTTCGGAGCTGATGCGCCGGGGCAGGATCTCCTCCAGTCGCCTGGCCCGGGAGCGAATATCCTTCAACCTCTTCTCCAGCTCCAACTGAAAGAACATTCCAGAGAGAACAAAGCAGTAAAGAGTGCCTGGAAAGGGCCTTTGTCCGTCTCTAGGCTCCTGTTACGAAGGTGCGCTAGGGCCTTAATGCACGGAATAGCGTGCGCTATATTGCCGCACGTGCTAGCCGCTACCGCCTCCTTAATGTCTAACTGGCACTTCCATGTGCGAATGTTGCAGTTCACACACAGAAGGGCTGGAGGTCTATAATCTCAGGAGGAAGTTTTTTCAGATTTTTTTAAAAATTAGATCATATGTGTATGTAAATGTGTGTTGTGTGTTTTTATGTGTAATTGTATGTCTAAGATTTCTTCAAGATTTTCGATTAGCATCACCTCATTTCAAAATGAGAAAGAACATTTTTTTTGGCTTTGGAATAATCTCCTGAAAGAAATTAGGTGAAAATGAGCTATAAAAAAATTCAAAATTTTGTTGAAAATATATTATTTTAAACAGGGCTTAGATCAGGGGTGTCAAAGTCCCTCCTCGAGGGCCGCAATCCAATCGGGTTTTCAGGATTTCCCCAATGAATATGCATGAGATCTATTTGCATGCATTGCTTTCATTGTATGCTAATAGATCTCATGCATATTCATTGGGGAAATCCTGAAAACCCGACTGGATTGTGGCCCTCAAGGAGGGACTTTGAGAGCCCTGTGTTAGGGTAAGGTTTACATCAGGGGTGTCAAAGTCCCTCCTCGAGGGCCGCAATCCAGTCAGGTGTTCATGATTTCCCCAATGAATATGCATGAAATCTATTAGCATACAATGAAAGCAGTGCATGCCCATAGATCTCATGCATATTTATGCGGGAAATCCTGAAAACCCGACTGGATTGCGGCCCTCAAGGAGGGACCTTGACACCGCTGGCACAGAGGATTGAACATGGTTTTCAAGAAGTCTGGTTAAATATGACTTAGGCTTCTGATTTTCTCCTAGGTTGAATGTGTCTGTGGGTGTCCATTTTTATATAATTCTTATAAGAATGTGTGGGTTAGACTTTCCTATCTACCCCCTTTTTTATGAAGATACCTTAGGCTTTTTTATCGCTGACCTCGGCAGTATTAGCTCCGACATTCATAAAATTCCTAAGAGCGTCAGATACTGCCATGGCCGGCGATAAAAAAGCTTAACGCAGCTTCATAAAGGGGAAGGCGGGAGTGTGTGTAATTTTTGGAGTTCCTTTCAACTAAATATAATATATTTTAATTGTAAACTGCCCTGATTCAATGAGGCTGAACGGTTCATCAAGCTTTCAAAATAAGCTTATTTATTTGGAATTATCAACCTCTTTTATGAAGAGATTCACCCAAGGCGACGTACAGCAAATCAATCCAACATAAACGTACAATTTCTGCCACTAATTGTGAAATTTATTATCCTAAGTTTTCCTCTTACATTTTCCTAGGGCTGCGTGCTTCCATTTGTACTCCAAGGGGCAGATATTCCGCTGGAGGCTGCAAGTGGTGTTATCGCTGGATATCCAGTACTGGGCTGTGTCCGAACACATGCACTGGATAGTGGGGTGTTTCCAGTCAGTTATCTCTTAAGCTATCTCTTAAGTGGCTTTCAGTCAGCTATCTCTTAAGTGGCTTTCAGTCAGCTATCTCTTAAGTGGCTTTCAGTCAGCTATCTCTTAAGCTATCTCTTAAGTGGTTTTCAGTCAGCTATCTCTTAAGTGGTTTTCAGTCAGCTATCTCTTAAGTGGCTTTCAGTCAGCTATCTCTTAAGTGGTTTTCAGTCAGCTATCTCTTAAGTGGTTTTCAGTCAGCTATCTCTTAAGGGGCTTTCAGTCAGCTATCTCTTAAGCGGTTTTCAGTCAGCTATCTCTTAAGCGGTTTTCAGTCAGCTATCTCTTAAGCGGTTTTCAGTCAGCTATCTCTTAAGCGGCTTTCAGTCAGCTATCTCTTAAGTGGCTTTCAGTCAGCTATCTCTTAAGTGGTTTTCAGTCAGCTATCTCTTAAGTGGTTTTCAGTCAGCTATCTCTTAAGCGGTTAATTACTGCATGAGGGTAATTTTCAAGCACATAAATGGCTTTGAAAACTGTTTTGGATAATTTTCAAAGCTGTTCCCAAAGGAACAACTCATGGAAATGGGTTTCGGGTTACCCTACGGCTCCAGAAAAAAGGGGATGAATTGAGACATCCAGGTTTTACTTCCACTGAAAGCAATCCGGATGTCTCAATCCATCCTCTTTTAGGCCTATATGTGTCTGTTTTCACCCTGTTTGCTGGAGCCGTTCCTGCAGATGGAGGCAATGCGTATGGTTTTGCATTTCCAAAATGAAATGCTTTGTTTCAGTGGCGTAGCGAGGGTGAGAGACCCCTCCTCCACCCTTGTCTCTGCCACCCTCCCGCTCCTTCCCTGATCCCCCTTCCTCCAGTTGTTCACCGCCACGAGTTAACGACTTCAACGTGCTCCTCACGACCTCGGCAGCTCTCTCTCTGACGTCACTTACTATGCGCAGCGCCCCGGAAATGACATCAGCGATTTCCACAGAGGACTGACTTTTTGATGGCCCGATTTAACTGTGTAATTTAACTGCGTAAGTGCCAACTCTGGCCCCTGACTATCCACAACATAGGCGTCTTCCATTTCAGAGGTCAGTGCTGGTTTTCAGTGGTCCGAACTGCTGCATATCAGTGGATAGTCTCAAACAGGGTTACCAGATTTTACTATTGTAAAATACGGACCCATGGCCCTGCCCCAGGCCTGCCCAGTTCTACCCAGCCCTGCCCACCCCATTCTGCCCCAGCCTCACCCCCCAGCCCTACCCCCTTCAACCTGTTCTCATGCTCGGAGCCGCGTCGGGAGGGCATCTGCGCATGCGTAGGTGTGACGTCATGACATCGCATGCCTGCGCGCATGTGTGTGACATCACCGCATTGAATCCTGACGAAGTCGTCCCGAGCTGGAAGCTTTAGAAACTCGTACAAAGTGCCGGCTTTTGAAAAGCCAGCCACATGCCCGGACAGGTCCTCTTTTTGGAGTTCATGTCCGGGTAAATCCGGACTTCTGGTAACCCTAGTGTCACGTGGACTGTTGAAGTGGACGGGAGCTTCTCCTGCCCAGTTCAATCACTTTGAATATTGACCGGAAAAGTTCACTAAACTCCTGAATTTAGGATAATGAAATTTGGGTGGAAATAACGGTAGATTTGGGGGGGGTGGCGTAAATATTTAGAAGTCTTGCAGTGATGTTCAGCCCTAGAGTCCTAAATTATATGTAAGTAAGTGAAAAGAAGGCCTATATTTATAAGCAAAACTTCTAAGCTCCTAAATTAAGATGACTTTTTATTTACGAGGGTTCTTCAAAAAGTTTCCGCACATTCGTATTTTCACGCAAAATGATTGGGGCAGGAACAGTGGTAAGAGGGAGGGTCGTAGAATCTGAATTGACTAGTCAGTCAGGCAAAAGAGGGCGATTATGTGGAAAAGTGATGTAATTTGCTTTTGAGATATGGGAACATTTTGAAGATCCCTCGTAGAAATGTAGGAACCTAAACACAAAATTTTGCCCCTCTCCCTCCCCATTTCTAACCTCGTACCTTCTGCTTGCGCAGTTTCTGCTGCTCGTCCATGAGGGAGGTGATAATCTCTCTCGCTGAGGTCACTTCCTGGGGCTCCAGGATATCCGACTGCTCATCCCCGGTGTCCGAATCTTTCTCGCCGTCGTCCTTGCTGCGGGTCTCTTTCCTCAGCTCTTCCTGCCATTTCTGGGTCCTGCGCATTTTCTCCTGCTCCCAGCTGGAAGCAGCAAAGAGATGCGGAGCAACGTTTTAGAAAGAATGTCCAGCGCGACATGTCCAAAGTTCCGCTGACCTACAACCTGTTCTAAAATACACAGTGAAATAGACATCTGTGTGCCAGCAAAAGAAACCTTCCAAAACACGGATGGGGGTAAAGCAGGCGCAGGCGAGTCCACGTGAACATCTGTGTTGTGAAATAATATCGCATGAGACAACTGCGCGCAGACAAAGTCGGGCCGACAATCGCACGCAGGACATCAGCACGCTGGATTGAAAGCGCTCCGAGGGGGGTTATGGGGGGGAGGAACTTTTTCTCTATTTTTTAGGGAAAAAGTTCAGTTTCCTCTGTAATGTGGGCGGGGGGGGAGGGGTGTTTCCCCACCCTCAGAGCGCTTTCAAATTGAGTTTAAATCCAGCGCCCTGATGTCCTGCGCGCGATTGTCAGCCCGGCTTTGTCTACATGCGATTATCTCACGTGGTTTTGACACGTCACCCCTAGGCTGTCGCCTGACCCACCCCCACCCCTACCTAGAGTTCCAGAACCCAGTGGCATAGCGAGGATAAGTGGTGCCCTTCCCCCACCCTCTTCTCTGCCCCCCTGCGCGCCTCCCTTCCCTTCTCCCGTACCTTTTTAATTTTCCAGGCGAGAGCAATAGTACGAACTTGCTGCCCGCGTCGTGTAGGCTATCCCTCTGACGCCACTTCCTAGGCGTGGGGCCCGGAACTGACGTCAGAGAGAGGCGACACTGATGCGGCAGCAAGATTATAACGCTGCTCGTGCAGGAAAGGTTTAAAGAGGTGCCAGGGTTCCCCTTCCAGTGCGGCTCAGGACGGTACCGGGATCCAATTTGAGGCCTCAGCCTCCAAGCAAGATACCTACTCAGCAACGACCAACAAATGGCGGGACACGTCCAGCTGGATGTCCATGTGATTATTTTCGAGCTCCATCAGCTGTCGTCGAATGCTCATCTGCTCCCGGAAAGCCCCGAGAAGCTGCTCTCGCAACTGGTCTATCTCCTGACGATCATAGGGAGACTTCTGGAGCTGGATTTCGACTGTGGGACAGACAGAAGCACAAGTGCAAGCAAAGGGGGAATGAAGAGAGGGGATCAGGATGTAATGCAATGAAAGTAGTCAGGGGGGGGGGGGAGGGAAATGTACTTTGAAGAGTTAAATTATTTAATTCTAATTTTGAAATCACATCACATGTATTATTGTATTAATAATTAAGACGAGGATGGGAGTAAATGACTGATTAATGTAATAATCATTTTCAAATTTACAATAAGTGTAACAATATATCCAAACAAATTAACGGAGCGAAAGACAAAAGTGCGCGCTGACAATTGAGCGCAACGTGCGCCGCTGCGCCGCTCTAAATTACAGTTTTTAGGGGCTCCGACAGGGGTTTTTGTTGGGGAGCCCCCCAGTTTACTTAATAGACATCGTGCCGGCGTTATAGGGGGTTTGGGGGGTTGTAACCCTCCACATTTTACTGTAAACTGAACTTTTTCCCTAAAAACAGGGAAAAAGTGAAGTTTTCAGTAAAATGTGGGGGGTTACAACCCCCCACACCCCCCACAACGCCCCCACAACGCGGCGCGATGTCTATTAAGTAAAGTGGGGGGTTCCCCCCCTTGTCCCCCCCCGTCGGAGCACTAAAAACAGTAATTTAGAGCGGCGCAGTGGCGTGCGCTGCGCTCAATTGTCTGGGCGCGCCTTTGTCCCGGCGCGCTTTTGACCTGACACCAAATTAACAATAAATATACTACTTAATAATCATCAATGGTACAAATGATATGCTCTTATCTCCCACCCGTCCCACCCTTTCTTATCATAGGTTCCTGGAGGATAAAGGGATAGAGGGGTACAGATAGAAACTTGAGGTAGGTTATAAGAAGTGGTCAGAAACCACTTCACAGGTCACGGACCTGATGGGCCGCCGCGGGAGTGGACCGCTGGGCGAGATGGACCTCGGTCTGACCCAGTGGAGGCAACTTCTTATGTTCTTATGTTCTTATATAATCAATACCTTATACAATATGTAACAATAAATTTACCCTCCCCTCCCCCCTCACAATCAAACTTGTAAATTTAAGGGAAAAAAATAAAAATAAAATGTCATCTAATCGGTACAATACTATGCAGTATTTATGATTTACCAATTGTATTGCACTATCAAAGTTTGAAAATCAATAAAGATTTAAACAAGCCCCCCCCCCAAAAAAAAACAACCCAATTCCATTCCGAGTGGCCAGGTTCAGTTTCAGCACAAACCAAAGATTCCAGTTTCGGTCGGGCTCTAGCTGACACCTCCAAAGGAAGCTACTGGGTTTGTGCCGTCCATTTCTCAACGTGTAAATTTGTAAAACGGGTGCTTGAGTTGAACATGCCACATTCCGACTTGCACACTCCTGCAGGTATTTTAGAAACGACTAAGGCCTAGATTCACTAAGCTTACCGATCGTGTCCCGACCAGTTTGCGATCCCGACCCAATTCTCGAACCTTCTGCCTAATCCGATCCGCACCGCACATGCAAATGAGGGGAAATAGCATGCAAAGTAGGAAGGCAGCGATTCACTAAACAGAAGAAGGAACACCGAAAAGAGGCGACTGATGAGGACCAGTCGATCATGTCCTTGCCGACTGTCTTGCTCTCTGCCGCCCTGAAATCCCAGTAGACCAACATTTTAAACACATCTCCCGTGTGCGAAAAGCACAAGAAGGCAAGCACTGCCGACTCTCCTGCTCGCTGCCGCCCTTCCCTGCAGTGCGAGCCCGTGGTTTTAACCCGCGGATTAAAAGCGTGTCCTGTTCCTGGCTGCAGCTCTGGCTAAGGCGTGTTCTGTTTGAATGATTTTAAAGTGTGTTCTGTTCCATTAAAGCCATCCCCCCCCTTGTTTTGACCTCGTTTGTGCGGAGAAGATGGTCTGCGCATGCGTCAGGATTGTTCTGCAGCGATCCGTACGGACGGTGTGGGGCGTGCCTCCGATTAAAATAATTTGCATGAGGACTGTTTAGTGAATCGGTCATGGATCGCCCACGGATCGGATCGGAGAGGTGAGTTTAGTGAATCTAGGCCTATGTCCACTGGCTTAGTAAGGGAGATGGGTTGGGGGGGGCGCCATGTGGGTGGCGGCGCTGGCATCCTTCTTCCCATTCCTCCCCTCGGCACATGTGTGCCCTTCTTCCCTTCCCCGCGCCTTTAGTTGTTCACCGCCGCAAGGAACAACTGTAACGTGCTCCTCGCGACCGCGTCGTCTCTCCCACTGACATCACTTCCGGGTGCCACGCATAGGAAGAGACGTCAACGGGAGAGACAAAAGGGTTACGAGGAGCACGTTGAAGTTCTTATTGCTTGCGGCAGTGAAGAACTAGAGGGACTGGGGAAAGGAAGGGGCTGCGCGCGGGGGGGGGAGGGGAAGGGCAGAGACGAGGGCGGGGGAGGGGCACCATCTCGCTACACCACTGACTATGTCATCAGCTTTTTTTAATAAAATACCACCAGAAATAAGTGCCTGATTTAAGTTAATAATAATAATAATAATAATTTTATTTCTTATATATCGCTATACCATAAGTTCAAAGCGGTATACAACAAGATACATGCAATGAGGGTAAGAGATGTAATGGGAAGAGAAAAGTACTTTCAGGGATACAAATTGCAAATGGAAGAGAACCAAGATGGTTTGAATCAAAAGGAAGTATCTAGTCAGAGATTGGGGTGCAGGGGAAAACAATTTGGGTGGAATACCTTTACAAATGGGAAGAAGGATGAGTTAATCTAAAATCAAGAGAATTGGGTGTTGGGAAGAGGATAGCTGAGGGGGATTGGGCAAGATTTAGGAATTAGAATTTGTTAAAGAGACGGGTCTTCAGTGATTTTCTGAAGTCAGCGAATGAAGTGGCCTCGAGTATGGGTTTTACGAGCCATGTGTTCAGTTTGGCTGCCTGGAATGATAACATTCTGTCAAGGAACTCCTTGTAATGACATGATTTCAGGGATGGGTATTTAAAGAGATTTATTCTGCGAGAGCTCTTATTAGAGCTGTTGAGGATGAATTGAGAGGCGAGGTAAGTTGGTAGCATCCCAAAGACCGCTTTGTAGCTGATGCAGGCAAACTTGAAGAGTATTCTGGATTCCACCGGCAACCAGTGGAGTATCTGGAAGTATGGGGTGATATGTTCCCATTTTTTTAAACCAAAGATGAGCTGGACCGCAGTGTTATGAATTAATCTCAGCTTGATAAGTGTCTTCTTATAAGCTCCCAGATATATAATGTTGCAGTAATCCAGCGTACTCAAGATGGATGATTGTACAAGTAATCGAAAAGACGATTCATCGAAGAACTTTTTGATGGTGCGGAGCTTCCATAGGACTGATATACTTTTTTTTGAACATTAGATCTGTATGCTTTTCCAGGGTTAGATGTTTGTCAAGGGTGACTCCTAGTATTTTTATAGTTTGGTCAATTTCGTAATCACGGCCATTCACGTGAATCGTGTTGTCTTTTATCTTTTCATTAGGAGATGCCAGGAAAAATTTAGTTTTTTCTGTGTTCAGTTTTAGTTTGAAGGCCGTCATCCAAAGCTCTATTTGATTTAGGGTATTGGTTAAGAGAGTTGCTACGGAATTGTCCAGTCAAAGATAATTGCACTTATTTCGTAAAGTTCAGAAACGGATGTGTCAACATGTATTGATAATAATACGAGAGTGGATTAAGATTAGGTTCAGATAAGATTAGGTTCTGGTACCCCTATCCCACGATAGCAACATGGGATAGGGGTACCAGATGTCTGGAAAAATCTGGACATGTCCTCTTTATAGAGGACTGTCTGGGTGCCCAGATGAACATTCCAAAACCCAGTAGTTGTCCGGGTTTTGTAAAGCCCGGACCTCCCAGCCGTGTCTGGAAGGCCTCTGAGCACGGGCAGATGTCACACACAACCGCGCATGCACAGAGGCCCTCCACATGCAGCCTGGAGGTCGGAAAGGAAAGATGAGGCTTTGTGGGGGCGGGGCTGGAGGTGGAATGGGGCGGGGTTGGAGGCAAAACGAGGGGGCTGCGGGTGGAACGGGGCGAAGCCATGAGTCCAGGTTTCTCTGTGGAAAAATCTGGTAATCCTAATACGAGAGAATCATGGGTTGAGTTACCTGTGTGAAATGAGCCACCACTGAGAACATAAGAACATAAGAATAGCCTTACTGGGTCAGACCAATGAATGGTCCATCAAGCCCAGTAGTCTGTTCTCATGGTGGCCAATCCAGGTCACTAGTACCTGACAAAAACCCAGAGTAGCAACATTCCATACAGAATCTCAAAGAGTAGCAAGATTCCAGAATCCCAGAGAGTAACAGGATTCTAGAATCCCAAAGAGTAGCAACAGTCCATACAGAATCTCAAAGAATAGCAATATTCCGGAATCCCAGCGAGTAAAAAGATTCTAGAATCCCAAGGAGTAGCACCATTCCATACAGAATCCCAAATAATAGTAAGATTCCAGAATCCCAGAGAGTAACAGGATTCTAGAATCCCAAAGAGTAGCAACATTCCATGCTACTGATTCATGGCAAGTAGTGGCTTCTCCCCTGTCTGTCTCAATAACAGACTATGGACTTTTCCTCCAGGAACTTGTCCAAACCTTTCTTAAAACCAGCTACGCTATCCGCTCTTACCACAACATTCCAGAGCTTAACTATTCTCTGAGTAAAAAAAAAAATTGCCCCCAATTGGTTTTAAAAGTATTTCCCTGTAACTTCATCGAGTGTCCCCCTAGTCTTTGTCGTTTTTGACGGAGTGAAAAATCGATCCATTTGTATCCATTCTACTCCACTCAGGATTTTGTAGGTCTGTTTTATTGTTATACTGCATCAGTGGCATAGCGAGAGTGACTGGTACCCGGGGCGGTGGTGTCCCTCTCCTGCCCTCTCTCTGCTCCCTGCGCGCCCTTTCCCCCGTACTTTTTTAAGTTTGGCATGACCGGCGAAGTACTTACTGCCTGCGTCGGCTTTGGCGCTCTCTCTGATGTCACTTCCTCCCTTCCTTTCAGAGAAAGCGCGAAGCTGACGCAGGCAGCAATTTCATTGCTGCTCGCGCCAATGGTAAAAAGGTACGGGGAAAGGGTGTGGGTGCACGTGCCAGCGCCCTGAGGAAGACCGCGCCTGGGGCGGACCGCCCCCTCTCACCCCCTTTTCGATGCCACTGTACTGCTTTGCCAATGTTATGAATTAAAACGCCACCGAGCACAATAAGGCAGTATTATAAATATATACTAAATTAACTTTATCAAAAATTATAATAATGTATATTTCTTTTATGTTTCAATCTATTTGTTAAATAACCAATTGAAAATAAGAAAAGAGACTTATAATAACATTGATCTACCTGCCCAAAACCTCCCAATACACCCACACCCCATCCCATCCCTCCACCCCCCCATTCCCAAATGCTACTAATGAAATGGCTTCACTTCCTGATTGCAAATGCAACGCATTCAAAACCAAACCACGTGCTCTGGCCGATAGGTGCTGAATAAAGGGTTCCCAGGTCATCCAAAACCTACGTTGTTGCTTATTTGAAGGGGAGATCGCCCCATGTCTTAATTACTGAGTTTTGTACATTTATATGAATTATGTTGGAATAATATTTTGTATGTATGGTTTTATTATTAGAATTTAATAAAAAAAAGTATTGAAGATAAAACACCACTGAGCTTTTATATGATTGGATTGAGGACTGGGATTGTTGCTCCCTTCAGCATATCAGATCTTTGTAATTCAAGCATTTTACGCACGGACGTGTTTTGAACATAATGGCCCACTTGGTCTTATCTGCTTCCATTCACTGTGGAAGGAGCGAAGCTAATTTCCTGCAACTGCTCTGTGCGTCTGTCACCGGCTTTAGGATGAAGGACCCCCGTGCCCCTGTGTGGTCCACACCTGGCAGGTTAGCTTTCGGCTGCCTCAGCCCCTGCTCCTCAATCTTCTTCTTCAGCCTCTTGATTTCGCTGCGCAGATCCGAGATGATGTTCGTGTACTGGGCGATGTGGTATGAGACGTTCATTAGATTTCGCTTGACCTGAGAGGGGACAGAGGAAGGAGGGAAAAGAGGGGCAAACACAAAGAAAGATTCTGAATGCAGAGCCGAACCTTTCCGGGCTCCCTGTAAGGCTTACTGCTAATACAGATCTTTTCTCTTTTTAATTTATACCCTGCTTAAGCCTAAGGGCTCCTTTTATGAAGCCGCGTTAGCGGCTTTAGTGCATGGCGACTTTCTATCATGCGCTAACCCCCGCGCTGCTCAAGAGGAGGCTGTAGCGGCTAGCGCGGCCAGCACATTAGCACACGCTATTACGCGCGTAAAACAGCTAACGCGGCTTCCTAAAAGCAGCCC
This sequence comes from Geotrypetes seraphini, assembly GCF_902459505.1. Classification (NCBI taxonomy): domain Eukaryota; kingdom Metazoa; phylum Chordata; class Amphibia; order Gymnophiona; family Dermophiidae; genus Geotrypetes; species Geotrypetes seraphini. The sequence goes on from NC_047093.1 coordinate 8,950,131, forward strand.
TACGTGGTTCACATAATACAAACATAATCAAATAACAACATAACAATAAACAAGTCAAATACGTCTAAAACTTTTCTAAATCAAATATTTTATTCTAAACATTTATACTCCACTACACTTAAAATATTCATTTGGTATCTAGTGTTAAGGATTCCCGTAATCCTCATCTAAACCGTACCCTAACAATAGCGCAATTGACGGGGCTCCATTGTCCTGTGCGCACATGTGTACCATTCTGTAAGTAACTGGGAGCCACGCCCATTCTGTGCCGATCCCCCCCTTCCATTTGTGACTAGGACGGATTGAGGCATCCAGGTTTTCCTTCCGGATGTCTCGATCCGTCCTCCTTTTTCAGGAGCCATATGGTAACCCTACCCAGGTGCCCTGCTGGCGCTGTCACAGGTAAGTTATGTACATAGGGCTGTATTCGGTAAACGGCGTCTTAAGTGGCAAAGCCATTTAAAAATGATTTCAAAACAAAAATGTAGGCGCCTAGATCGGGTTTACTAGGGTTACCAGATTTTCTGTCTGGAAAATCTGGATCCCCAGACCCGCCCCCAGGCTTGCCCAATTCCACCCATCCCTGCCCCATCACGTTTCAGCCCACCCCTAAGTCCACCCCAGTCTCGCCTCCAATTCCACCCTCCCCCCCCGCTGCCTGCTCTCATCAGGCAGGACATCCGTGCATGCGCGGATACAATGCAATGACATCACAAGCACACACATGTCCGTGATGTCATCGCATCATATCCGCACATGTGTGGATGCCATCCTGCCTGAAGGAAAGCTTTTCAAAACCTGGACAAAAATGCCGGGTTTTGAAAAGCCATCCAGACCCCCGGACCTGGTAACCCTAGGTTATCGGAACCAGCTAAAGGCTCACTCTGCCCTGGAACGCTCTCAAGATGGCTGCTTTTGACTTGAGCGTTAGTTGGGCATTTTCAGCAGCTCCGTCCAGTTAGGTGCTACTGAGAAATGCCTGGTTAGCCCTGGACGGGCAATTGAAATGGCCAGGAGCCTCTCCCGAACATTGTATTTATTTTTATTCCGTTTAATCCTACATGGATTACAACAAGCATACATATCTTATATAAACACTTTTAAAACTAGACAAACATTACAATTCACAGGACATAACAATTACCATAAAGTGTAAGCTGCCAAAAAAATCCTTTACACAATAAAGGAGAGATCTACTGGAAACATACGACGGAGGAGAGCGTGGCACAGTGGTTAAAGCTACAGCCTCACTACCCTGGGGTTGTGGGTTCAAAACCCACACTGCTCCTTGTGACCCTGAGCAAGTCACTTAATCCTTCCCCCATTGCCCCAGGTACATTGTGAGCCCACCAGGACAGACAGGGAAAAGTGCTTGAGTACCTGAATAAATTAATGTAAACCATTCTGAGCTCTTCTGGAAGAACGGTATATGAAAATTGAATAAATAAATACTACTGAAAATATTCATTCTAGTATAATGCTTTGACTAGTAACTGTAAACTCGATTACTGTAATGCTTTATTCAAAGGTTTACCTCATAAAGAAATTAGACGTCTTTAAATTGTGCAGAATGCCGCCATTAAAATAATTCACAATGCAAAAAAATTTGACCACGTCACACCCTTACTTAAAGAATCTCATTGGCTTCCTGTAGCACACCGTATTTTATTTAAGATATGCTTACTCACGTTTAAAACTCTTATTTCTCAAACTCCTGCTTTTATCCATAGAGTCTTAATCCCTTATACCACTTCTAGAACATTGAGATCACAGGATCAAAATCTATTAACCATTCCCTCGTTAAAAATCATTAATACAAGACGTCTCACTATTTTTTCGGTGACAGCCCCTCAGTCCTGGAATGATCTCCCAATATATATATGAGAGAAGAAAAGAATCTCGAAAAATTTAAGATTAAGCTCAAAAGTTTCCTTTTTAACGATGTTTTTAGTGAATAATGATCTTTTATTATTTTTATCTATCTTTTTTATTGTCTTTTTCCCCCCCCTATGTTTTTACCTTTGTATTTTGAATTTAATATAGAATGTAACCATTAATGAATTTTCCTATTGTTTCGATATAATAAGTAACAACTTAATTTTTTTTTTAAATTGTGTTTGTTTTTTGTAATATTGTCCATTTATATAATATTTTACCTATGTTTATAATTATTAGTATTATCTTGTACATCGCCTTGAATGTAGAGTAGGCGATTAATCAAATTATTTAATAAACTTGAAAACTTGGAAACTTGGAAACTTGTTTTGAACAACTGTGTTTGATGCTTTCATATTACTACATAACTTCATAGAGCCTGGAAGAACATTCCATAGCTGTGGACCATGTTCATGAGACAAACCTTATTCAATGGCTAATCTCATTGCTCTATCTGATCTCAAAGATCGACTTTGCTTCACCATAAACCACTTGATGAATTTCTTCATTTTTAAACATCAGGTCCCATACGAGGTCTGTTCAAAAAGTTCCAGGACTGATTTTATAAAAATTTCTTAAACAATCTTACAGCGTATTCCAAAGTACTCCTTTTCCCAACGTCATTTCCACTTCTGGAAACGGTCCTAAAAACGCATCTTCAGGAATGACCAAAAGTTGCTGCGTCAAATTTTGCTCTACGTCTTCAACGGTGTCGAATCGCTTTCCTTTCAGCGTGGATTTAAGTTTAGGAAAAAAAGAAGCCAGCAGAGGCCAAGTCAGGAGAGTAAAGCGGCTGTGGAAGAACTGTCATTGCGTTCCCCATAAGCCACTTTCAACATTTCAGAAGTTTCTGTAGCGGCCTTGCCCAGTTTAAAACAGGACTTCACGCTCTAGCGCTGCTCATAGCCGATCACAAAAACACATTTTCACAAAAACTGTTGTATCTCGGAGATATCAACAAACGGTGAAAAGGTTTCAAGTAGAGAATGATACGGGAAAAAAATCTGTCCCCGTCACCGCCCCGTCACCGGCCCACCATCCTCTGCACCGCCCCGTCACCGCCGATCCCTTCACCGCCCCGTCACCGTCACCGCCATCCCTTTCACCGCCCCGTCACCGCCACTGCCATCCCATTCACCGCCCCGTCACCGTCCCCGCTGCATCCATATAAGCCTTTTTCCTTTCACTCCCTCCTTCCAATTTGAGCCGGGAACACTAGCGATCGCACGGTCCCCGCGGCCACTACCTGCCTGCCCGGTCGATCCTGGTGTTTGGCCGGCTCTCTCCCTTCTCCTCACCTTGGTTTGTGGGTTTTCTTTTTCGGCAACCTGCGCGCTTTCCCAGGGAGCCGCACACGCGCGGCTGCTCAGTGTTCGATCTTCTGCTCTGCTGCAACTTCCTGTTTCCGGTTGCGTCAGAGCAGAAGATCGAGGCTGAGCAGCGGCGGGTGTGCGCGGCTCTCTGGTAGCGTGCGGGTCGCCGAGGAGGAGGATCTGCGGACTGGGGTGAGGAGAGGGGAGAGAGCTGGCTGGACACTGGAATCGATTGGGCGGGCGGGTGTGAGCTGCGGGGACCGCGCGATCCTTCATGCCTCACTGCGGGGGACAAGACCATTCACCGCCCCGCAGGCGGTGAATGGCCTTGTCCCCGTCGCCGCAGCGACTGCTAGTTTTCTTCCCCGTTTTCGGCGGGTGACCCGCGGCTAAAATGCGGTGGCCGCGGGTAAACCGCCACCGTGTCATTCTCTAGTTTCAAGCTAGTCAATGCCACCTAGCGTGTCTCAAGAAAACCTCCTGTTGGTTCGCAATTCAGACTATCCTGCAGCTTTTTGAACACACCTTGTACATCCTGCTATTTTGTCCAATTACATGTGGAAGGCGGATGCCCAGGCAGAGAACTGTCCTTTTCCCTCCCAAATCTGTATATGGAACACACAGCCAATTTGTACACACAACTTTTAAGACGTTTAAGTATGTCACTTTTCGTATCAAGGTAGAAGATGATATTTTCCTTCTTAAAGGACCCTCCGCCACAAGAGGACACCCACTGAAAATAAAGGGCGGGAAGTTTCATGGCGACACCAGGAAATACTTCTTCACTGAAAGAGTGGTTGACAGCTGAAATAAGCTCCCAGTGCAGGTGATCGAGGCCAGCAGCGTGCCAGATTTTAAGAACAGATGGGATGCTCATGTCGGATCTCTACGAGGGAAAGGTCATCAGAGAGCAATTAAATAGGGGGGTGGGTCAATGGTGTGGGCAGACTCGATGGGCCTCGGCCTTTTTCTGCCGTCACTTTCTATGTTTCTAACTTCATACTTTAACAAAGCCTGATTGGGGCCAATATTTGTCTTTATAGATTACAATTAATTCAGAATACTGCTGCCAAGCTGATCTTTGGAAAAGGTAAATTTGACCATGTGACCCCTTTGCTTCAGAGTCTTCATTGGCTCCCGGTTTATTTTAGAATTCAATTGAAATGCGCTTGTATTTCTTTTAAAATTCGAATCCTCTTATTCCTTTATTTCGGAACGTTTACCGATTCTCCTTTGCAAGAGGTATCCAACAATTTAGGGCTCCTTTTTATCAAGCTGCGGTTGGCGGTTAATGTGCGGAATACCGCGCGTTCAACCACCTGCCGCGCTAGTCGCTAACGCCTCCATTGACGAGGCGTTAAGTTTTTTGGTGTGCCGCGGGGGTTAGCGCGTGATGAAATGTCCGACGCGTTAACCCCCGTAGCGCACCTTGATAAAAGGAGCCCTTAAACTCTCGCTTCCTTCTAAAAAAGGGGTTAAAGGAGTCAAGATCTTCAGTCAATCGTTGGTCTTTAAACTCACTCAACTCTGGAATGATCTCCCCCTTTTTTTTTTAAGGAGTTCCAGTTCGTTTCAATTTTTCCGTAAATCTTTAAAAACGACTATTTGCCAAACATTTAGAAAATTAATTCTTTTGAAATTTTGCTCTTATCTTCTATTTATCATTTGCAAATCATTCCCTGTTCATTTAATTGCTGTAAACAGAGTCGAGCCTTCTCAGAATGATACAAAGTTAAGCTTTACTTTAGTTTAATTAACACCTCCTAACTGACGCTAATTTGCACTAATTAAAAGTTACATGCACAACGTATTCTACAAAGTGTGGTGCGTCAGTTCTAGTGAAGCAAATCTGATAAGGGGGCGTGACCAGGGGGAGGAGCATGGACGGGTCATGGGCTCTCCTAAAATTTATGCGGACTGTTATAGAATACGCCCGAATGGCGCACAAGTTACGTGCAGCTATTTAGACTTGGCTTTCCTTGGCCTAAAATTATGCAACGCACTGACGATTAGCACGATTCTATAAGGTGAGTGTACCTTATATAGAATTACGCCAAGTGCCGTTCTAGTTGGAACCGATTCTTTGCTATATATAGAATCTGGCCCTTTATGTTCAAAGACGGGGTGAGTCTCGATGTAGTATTTGCATGTCATTGTTTCACACGTTTCCCTGCTCCAGGCTTAGATTTCATGCGATTATTAAGCTAGAAATGCGTTTAAATAAATAAAACAATCATTCTCATATGAAGCAGGACGGTACACCGATGTTTGTGTACAGGACAAAAGTGTACCGACAATTGCGTGCAGGGTCACCGCCGCCTGAAGCTGCTCTGACCATTCCTGTTATCACTTCGAGGGGGGAACCCCCCCCCCAGTACACTTGGAAATACTTGCGCTCACGTTGAAGGGGGTGTGGGGGGTCTCCCCTCACTGCCCCTCAGAGCGGAAGAACCGGTGTTCGGGAGGAGAGTGGGACTTTTCGGTGTATTGGGGAGTTTCTCCCCCCACCACACTTCCCGTGAATGTGAGTGTGAGTATTTCTCGGTGTAGTGGGGGTTTCCCCCCCCATTCACACCCCCTTCACAGTGCTAAGGGGAATGGTCTGAATGGCTTCAGAGTGCAATCTCTCAAAGGGTAGCTAGGGGGGTGGGTCAATAGAGTGGGCAGACTTGATGGGCCTTGGCCCTTTTCTGCCGTCACTTTCTATTCGTCCCTGTGTGCAATTGTCGGCATGCCAGTGTCCGGCGCGCTTTTGACGGGTCACCAAGCATGATACGTGGGTGCTGCTTCTAGAAAGGGTTGAGCGAGAAGCTCCCCCAGTCAGATCTTCTTACCCGGGTTTTGATGTTTTTGGCACGATCTGCGTAGGTGAGGGTATTTCGTGACTCCTCAAATGCAATGCTGGCTGGGCTGATATGTGCTATCATCACTGTCCTGCTGTTTCCTCCCAAGGAGTCCTGAAAAGTTAAAAAGCAGACTTAGGAATGAATCTGCAGGGGCACAGGGGGAGAGACTATTTGTACAGGGGGAGAGATGATTTGCCCCTTGAGGGCAAGTGTCATAGGCAGCAAAGCCAGGGAAGAGACAGAACAATCAGTGTAAGGGACGAGAGGCGAGGGGGCGGTCCACCCTGGGAGCCATGTAGGTAGGGGTGCCGGCATCCCTCCTCCTCTCCACCCCCTCTGCCTCTTCCCACCCCTCCTTTTGCCTTGCGCGCACCACATTCCCTTCCAGTTCACCGCCGCGAGAAACAACTTCAACATGTTCCTCGTGACCGCGTCAGTTCTCCCGCTGATGTCACTTCCGTGTCCTGCGTCTAGGAAGTGACATCGGAGGGAGAGCTGCTGGGGTCCCGAGGAGCACGTTGAAGGCGTCATTCGTGGCGGTGAACAACTAGACGGTACAAGGGAAGGGAAGGAGGGGGGGGCGGAGATGCGGGTGGGGGAGGGGTGCCTCTCACCCTGGCTACGCCACTGAGAACAATGTCTATGGGTTTCAGCCACTAGGAATATCTGGCTGCTGAATCACTGAAGGGTTACCAGATGTCCAGGAAAACCCGGACCTGTCTTCATTTTAGAGGACTCTCCGGGTGCCTAGAGGGATTTCCAAAACCCGGCAGTTTGTCTGGGTTTTGGAAGGCTCCGATCTTGGGGCCGCATTGGGAGGTCCTCTGCGCGTACGTCGACGTGATGATGTCACATGTATGTGCACATGCATGTGACATCATGGCATCCACATCTGCGCATGTGCAGAGGGTCTCCAGATGTGGACCCGAGCTTGGGGAAGGAGACACAAGGTTCATGTGGGGGGCTGGACTGGGGAAGGGACGGGGCGGGGCTTTTTTTTTTAAGAGGAACTCTGGTAACCTTAGATAATAATAATAATTTTATTCTTATATACCAGCAAAGCCGTAGTAGTTCGAGGCGGTTTACAAGAAAGAAGAGCTGGACAATCAGCGAATATAGGTACAATGTCAAGTCATCAAAATTCAGGTGAGCAGGATACAAAGGTAAGGCATAAGAGATAAGGCTTAAGAGGTCTTAGGTTACAAATCGGTTAAACAAGTTTGTTTTTACTAATTTTCTGATCAGTGCTAACAAATGTTTGCAATTTTTTTCCGTCTATGTGGACACAGTGCTACTTTCTCTGTTTCCTTCGCAACCTTCAGTGACGCTGCAAATATTTGTCATTACTGTTGTTCTTTCCCTGTATGTTCTCTTTCTTACTTGATAAATTGTAGTTCTGTCCTTCCTCCCCCTTGTTTCTGTTTGTCTTTTGAATTCTTTTTTATGTTTTTAATTATGACTGTTGTTTCGAAAGGATGTATAGTCACCCCATATATGTTTGTAGCATAATGTTCACCGCCTAGAAGATTGATTGGGTGGTTTATAAAATTTCTGAATAAATTTCCTGCCTCTCACCCACCTGCTTCCCATCCAGGTATTAGTAGGGTTGACAGATTTTCCTTTTGGAAAAATCCGGACCCCCCCTAGCCCCGCCCCAGGCCCGCCAAGTTATGCCCAGCCTCTCCCTAATCCCGCCCCTAAGCCCACCCTAGCTCCGCCCCCCACTGCCTGCTCTTGTCAGACAGGGAGGAAGTCCGCGCATGCGCGATTGCTACGTGATACGCTTGATGGCGGCACATGCGCAGACTTCCTGCCCGACACAGCTTTTCAAAACCCAGACAAAGTGCCGGGTTTGGAAAAGCCGTCCAGACCCCTGGACATGTCCTCAAAAGGGGGACGTCTGGTAACCCTAGGTATTAATCAGGCTCCATCAACCCTGCTCAGGATCCAAGAGGTTAGTGTTGCTGGGAGGGAGCTTCACCCGCGTGTGTCACATAGGAAGGACCAGAAAGCTCTGCTTCCGGGTCTAAGGCCTGGTCTAGATTGGGGTGTAGTGGCACAACAGCCCCATTTCAGCAGAAACAGCACAAAGGCACTAGGATTAGAACATAAGAACATAAGAAATGGCTTCGCCGGATCAGACCCCAGGTCCATCCAGTCCGGCGACCCCGCACCCGCGGAGGCCAAGCCAGGTGTTCCCTGTTGAGAAACCTTGTTTACTCGTATCCCTCAATGTGATTTGTGAGAAGGTGTGCATCCAACTTGCCCTTGAATCCCGGAATGGTGGTCTCCATCACGACCTCCTCCGGGAGTGCGTTCCAAGCGTCCACCATTCGTTGTGCGAAGCAGAATTTCCTGATATTTATAAGAACATAAGTAGTCACCTCCGCCGGAGCAGACCAGAGGTCCATCCCGCCCAGCGGTCCGCTCACGCGGCGGTCCATCAGGCATATTGCCTGAGCAGCGGTCCCTGACTAATTTTATACCTACCTCTACACTTATCTCTAAACCTTCCACTGCTCTTATCTGTACCCCTCAATCCCTTTGTCCTCCAGGAACCTATCCAGGTCTTCCTTGAAACCCTGTACTGTGCTATTTCCTATCACGGCCTCCGGAAGGGTGTTCCATGTGTCCACCACCCTCTGTGTGAAAAAGAATTTCCTTGCGTTTGTTCTAAACCTGTCTTTTTTGTCCTGGGCCTGGTGCCCCTCAGCTTCAATCCATGACCTCTTGTCCGAGTCACATTGAACAATATGAATAACGATGTTTCTTGCTCTATTTTGTCGAACCCTTTTAGTATTTTGAAAGTCTCCATCATGTCCCCTCGCAGTCTTCTCTTCTCGAGGGTGAACAATCCCAGTTTTCCGAGGCGTTCTTTGTAGCTCAAGTTTTTGATACCTTTAACTAGCTTCATGGCTCGTCTTTGCATATTTTTCTCTGGGATGACTCCGCCCAATTCCGCCTCCCCCAGCCCCCCCCCCCACAAAGCCACCTCTCTCCTTACGGACAAGCTCCAGCTGTGTCCGTAGGGCCTGTAGCATATGCGGATGTGTGTGATATCATCTGCGCATGCTCAGAGGTCCTCCAGATGCGGCGAGAGCCTCTCAGGCTTTCCCAAACCTGGTCAAATGCCGGGTTTTGGAAATTCCATCTGGGAGCCTAGACAGTCCTCTAAACCAGGGGTGTACAACCTGTGGCCCCGTGAAGTATTTTGTGCGGCCCTGATCGAGGGCGATGCAGTGTTTTCCTCTGCTGCCCCCGGGTGTTTACCGTCTTGCCGGCTCCCTCCTCTGTCTTGCTGCAGCGTTTGTGCGGCCCCAGAAACATTTTTTTCGGCCAATGTGGCCCAGGGAAGTCAAAAGGTTGGACACCCCTGCTCTAAAAAGAGATGTCCGGGTTTTGCCAGACATCTGGTAACCCTAAATATGATACTTTCAAGCGAAGCAAAAGAGCTGTATTAAGAACATAAGCAACATAAGAACATAAGCAATGCCTCCGCTGGGTCAAACCTGAGGTGCATCGTGCCCAGCAGTTCTCTCATGTGGCGATCCAACAGGTCCAGGACCTGTGCAGTAATCCTCTATCCCCTTTTCCAGCAGGAAATTGTCCAATCCTTTCTTAAACCCCAGTACCGTACGCTGCCCTATAACGTCCTCTGGAAGCGCATTCCAGGTGTCCACCACACGCTGGGAAAAGAAGAACTTCCTAGCATTTGTTTTGAATCTGTCCCCTTTCAACTTTTCTGAATGCCTTCTTGTTTTTTTATGTTCTGAAAGTTTGAAGAATCTGTCCCTCTCTACTCTCTCTATGCCCTTCATGATCTTATAAGTCTCTATCATATCCCCTCTGAGTCTTCTCTTCTCCAGGGAAAAGAGACCCAGTTTCTCCAATCTTTCTCTATTTCTCTCTCCCTTTCTCTCTCTATTTCTGTCTCTCTCTCTTTCTTTCTCTCTCTCTATTTCTCTCTTTCTTTCTGTCCCTCTCTACTCTCTCTATGCCCTTCATGATCTTATAAGTCTCTATCATATCCCCTCTGAGTCTTCTCTTCTCCAGGGAAAAGAGACCCAGTTTCTCCAATCTTTCTCTATCTATCTATCTGTCTGTCTGTCTGTCTGTCTGTCTGTCTCCCTTTCTCTCTCTCTCTGTCTCCCTTTCTCTCTCTCTTTCTGTCCCTCTCTACTCTCTCTATGCCCTTCATGATCTTGTAATTCTCTATCATATCCCCTCTGAGTCTTCTCTTCTCCAGGGAAAAGAGACCCAGTTTCTCCAATCTTTCTCTATCTATCTATCTATCTGTCTGTCTGTCTGTCTGTCTGTCTCCCTTTCTCTCTCTCTCTGTCTCCCTTTCTCTCTCTCTTTCTGTCCCTCTCTACTCTCTCTATGCCCTTCATGATCTTATAAGTCTCTATCATATCCCCTCTAAGTCTTCTCTTCTCCAGGGAAAAGAGACCCAGTTTCTCCAATCTTTCTCTATTTCTCTCTCCCTTTCTCTCTCTATTTCTGTCTCTCTCTCTCTCTCTCTCTATTTCTCTCTGTCTCCCTTTCTCTCTCTCTTTCTTTCTCTCTCTCTCTATTTCTCTCTTTCTTTCTGTCCCTCTCTACTCTCTCTATGCCCTTCATGATCTTATAAGTCTCTATTATATCCCCTCTGAGTCTCCTCTTCTCCAGGGAAAAGAGACCCAGTTTCTCCAATCTTTCTCTATTTCTCTCTCCCTTTCTCTCTCTATTTCTGTCTCTCTCTCTCTCTCTCTCTATTTCTCTCTGTCTCCCTTTCTCTCTCTCTTTCTTTCTCTCTCTCTCTATTTCTCTCTTTCTTTCTGTCCCTCTCTACTCTCTCTATGCCCTTCATGATCTTATAAGTCTCTATTATATCCCCTCTGAGTCTCCTCTTCTCCAGGGAAAAGAGACCCAGTTTCTCCAATCTTTCTCTATTTCTCTCTCCCTTTCTCTCTCTCTTTCTGTCTCTCTCTCTCTCTCTCTCTATTTCTCTCTGTCTCCCTTTCTCTCTCTCTTTCTTTCTCTCTCTCTCTATTTCTCTCTTTCTTTCTGTCCCTCTCTACTCTCTCTATGCCCTTCATGATCTTGTAAGTCTCTATCATATCCCCTCTGAGTCTCCTCTTCTCCAGGGAAAAGAGTCCCAGTTTTTCCAATCTCTCAGCGTATGAAAGGTTTTCCAAACCTTTTATCAGACGTGTCGCTCTCCTCTAAACTCTCTCGGGCAACGCCAAATCCTTCTTAAGGTACGGCGACCAATATTGGACGCAGTACTCAAGATGCGGACGCACCATTGCCCGGTACAGCGGCAGGATAACTTCTTTCGTTCTGGCTGTAATACCCTTCTTGATTATACCTAGCATTCTATTCGCTCTCTTAGCGAATACATAACTATGGGCTCCTTTTACGAAGCCGCGTTAGCGGCTTCATCGTACGCAACTTTTTGGCGCACGCTAACCCCCGCACAAGCCGAGAAACTACCGCCTGCTCAAGAGGAGGCAGTAGCAGCTAACGCGGACGGCAAATTAGCACGCGCTATGACGCGGCTTTGTCAAAGGAGCCCTATGTATTTGTGTGGACACAGGTTGGTCAATATTCGAAACCATTTAACTGGCTAGGGATGGCTTTCTGAGAGGAACTGCATATATCAGAGAACAAATTGATATCAAGTCCAATTAATTAACCAGACCTCAAATACCCAAGGCCTGGTTAATTAATTTGACTTGATATCAGTTTGTTCTCTGATATACGCAATTATAGTTTGTTTGAACAAATTATTGTCTTCTTCTACGACGAGTTGATTTCTGAGAGAAACACCACTATTCACCCTCCTCCGGTGTCAGGTCAAAAGCGCGCCGGGACAAAGGCGCGAGCAGACAATTGAGCGCAGTGCAGAGGTGCGCGCCGAAGAAAATTACTGTTTTTAGGGCTCCGATGGGGGGGGCGTGGGGGGGAACCCCCCCACTTTACTTAATACAAATCGCGCCGTGTTGTGGAGGCGTTGTGGGGGGTTTGGGGGGTTGTAACCCCCCACATTTTACTGAAAACTTCACTTTTTCCTTGTTTTTAGGGAAAAAGTTAAGTTTACAGTAAAATGTGGGGGGTTACAATCCCCCAAACCCCCCCCAACGCTGGCGCGATTTGTATTAAGTAAACTGGGGGTGCTCCCCAACAAAACCCCCCGTCGGAACCCCTAAAAACAGTAATTTTCTTTGGCGCGCGCCTCCGTCTTGCGCGCCTTTGTCTTGCGCGGTGTTGTCTATGAACCCCCTCCTCCTAGGGGAGAAATGACCATTTAACCCAACCCTACCGATCTTAATCCACAACTAAACATTGCTTCCTATTCCGTGACTTTTTAATTTTCTTGTGAGGAACTTTGTCAAAAGCTTTCTGGAAATCGAGACACACGGCATCAACCGGCTCACCTTTATCCACATGTTTATTCAGTTTTACCGGACTCCAAATCGCAGCATTGCTCTTTGTGACCTTTGGCAAGTCAACTTAGGGGCCGGTTCTATAAACGGCACCTACAAAAAGGGCGCCTGCCGCATGCCAGTCACACGGCATCGCAGCTTGCTGTGCCTATGGAAAAACCCAGGTGCCTGAAATGTAGGCGATGGTTTTAAAGGCCTGGTCTATAAAGGGCGGTGCCTAAGATTTTGGAAAATCGTACTTAGCAGTGCCTAAGTCATGCTCCGCCCATAGAAATGCCCATTTAGGTTCTAGACGCCAATAAGGGCCATGCGATAAGCGCCTATCGCCTGATTATTATTATACTCTTTACTTTACTAGTAACAACAATTGTGCTTCCATTGTTACCCCCTTTTAACTCACTAGTAACAATTGTGCTTCCATTGTTACCCCCTTTTAATTCACTAGTAACAACAATTGTGCTTCCATTGATACCCCCTTTTAATTCACTAGTAACAACAATTGTGCTTCCATTGTTACCCCCTTTTAACTCACTAGTAACAACAATTGTGCTTCCATTGATACCCCCTTTTAATTCACTAGTAACAACAATTGTGCTTCCATTGTTACCCCCTTTTAATTCACTAGTAACAACAATTGTGCTTCCATTGATACCCCCTTTTAATTCACTAGTAACAACAATTGTGCTTCCATTGTTACCCCCTTTTAATTCACTAGTAACAACAATTGTGCTTCCATTGTTACCCCCTTTTAACTCACTAGTAACAACAATTGTGCTTCCATTGATACCCCCTTTTAATTCACTATTAACAACAATTGTGCTTCCATTGTTACCCCCTTTTAATTCACTAGTAACAACAATTGTGCTTCCATTGATACCCCCTTTTAATTCACTAATAACAACAATTGTGCTTCCACTGTTACCCCCTTTCAAATCTTTTGCAAGCCGCCTTACCCTTAACAACCCATGAAATGTAAAAAGGTTCACTACTTACCTCTCCAGCCAATCAATAGTTCTCCCATTGTAACCCCTGTTTTATTAATCTTTTGTACCGCAAGGTAATGGCGGAAATAGAAATCCCTAATGTAATGTAATGTATTTTTCCAATTAACTGCCCCCCTCCCCTTTTTACAAAACCAAAGTGCGTTTTTTAACACCAGCCACGGCGGTAACAGCTCCAATGCTCACAGAATTCCTACGAGCGTCAGAGCTGTTAGATTGCGTTACGGTTTTGTAAAAGTGTGTGTGTGTATGGGGGGGGGGGGAAGTAAGTTTGGCACCTATGAGGCACTTTTATAGAATCATCCTCTTAATCCTTCATTGCCCCAGGTACAAAATAAGTTCCTGCATATATGTAATCGGATCGAATTTACAATTTGTGAGTCGCTCTATGCCTGATTAGGTTCGAAGCAATGTACAATTCGAATGAAACATAGAAACATAGAAAAATGACGGCAGATAAGGGCCATAGCCCATCAAGTCTGCCCACTCCACAGACCCACCCCCCCTGAGTCTGCTCTCCTGGAGATCCCTCTCCTAATGACCCATCCTTAACTCCACCCTCTTAAGGATCCCACATGGGTATCCCTTTTACCCTTAAAATCTGGCACGCTGTTAGCCTCGATTACCTGTATTGGAAGCTTGTTCCAATGATCAACCACTCTTTCGGTGAAGAAATACTTTCTGCCAAAAGAAAGAGAGAGGGGAGAGGAGAAGAAGCAGGAGGTGGGTGGTCTTTGAATGTGTAACCCCAAAAAGGAGCCATTCAAGTCCTGTCCCCTTTCCCCTTGCTAGGGTTACCAGACGTACGGATTTACCCGGACATGTTCTCGTTTTAGAGGGCACGTCCAGGCGTCCGGACTGCATTTCAAAACCCGGCCTTTGTCTGGGATTTGAAAATCAGATCGTGTTGGGAGCGGCATCTGCGCTCCCGACCGAGACGAGCAGGCTGAGGGGGCGTGGCAGGGGTGTGTATGTAACTGGGTGGACCCCGGGGTCCGGATTTTACATGCGTAAAATCTGGTAACCCTACCACTTGCAATATTTTTACAATATTCCTACTTTAATAACACAGGATAGAAGATCTCAACACCCCCCAAATAGCAATAAGAAGCACTGCTTTGTTAGGTTTTCTTTCCCTGCTGTTTTACAGTGAGCGCACATCTCAGAGATGCCAAAGCTGACGGGGTGGGGGGCAGTACCTTCAGAAGCCTGGTGAGTTTGCTGTCACGGTAGTTGACATACTTGTTTGCTGCCTTCTCGGTGAGTGCGTTGATGCAGTTGCCCAGTGCGAGAAGGGATCTATTGATGTGAGCTCCCTCCTTCATTCTTTGTCCCCGGTTCTGAGTCTGCACCATGGGAGAGAACAGAGAAGTCAAAAAAAAAAAAAAAGGCAACGCTGAGCTCAGAGCATAATATTGGATGAGGAGGGGAGCTTCCGGGGTTACAGAGCCCTAGCAAGAGCTCTTCTGCTTGTGAGGGGTTATAAGGGCTTAGAGCCCCAGCAGGACCTCTTGTAGTTGTGGGGGTGGGGTGGGATATGGGGGTGCAAAGCCCCAGCAGGAGCCCTTGTGGTTGGGTTAATCCTAGGGAAGCCATTTCTGCCCTAGGTGTGTGAGAACACATGTGGTTTTACAAGGTCAAGCAGTCTCCTGGCAATCTTGCTATAAATGAGAGGAATGCAGGCGAGAGGCCAGCCTGAGCCAATGTAGCTGCAAAACTTGGCCCTAATGCTCGTCACCAAGAAATTAGGGCATCTCCTGCTTTCTTGTGATAACATTTCTTCTTCAGAGTCTATGATGGCAGCAAAATTGACCCATGACTCGTAGCAATGGTTTTCCCCAGAGCATATTCTGTGTTGGCCTTGCTGTGCAACACCTGATTTAGCAAAAAAACAAACAAAAAACAACACCCCGGAAAGGAGTCAGTCGCAAGGCATGGCGAGTCTGTGCACTTAGCTTTTATTTCATTTTGTAATGTTTTAATCACATTTGAAACTTTATCAGCAAGCCATCCACAGGAAGTCAGGACAAGCGCAAGCACTAGGTGGCGCTGTAAGCTGTTCACAACAGTGGAGAGGCAGAGGCATTGATGCGGCTCGTTACAAAAGGGCGTTTGTTCAGCTTTTGGTACAAATATCTATTTAAAACACGCAGGGATTAGCAGACAGAGCCTCTGCCACTAAATTCAAACTCCTGGAAACAGGTGGTAAAAAAAAATATTCAGAGAAAATGCTCTGCTGTGAGTGGCACGAAATTATTCTGAATTCAGATTTCAGGCCAGACTAGAACTGAAAATGTGTATAGGGTTTTGGGGGTGTCGTGGATAATAAAATACCCCTCTCCGTCCCATAAGGAGAGAAGTTTTGTAAAGATTTTTCACGTGTTAATCCTGTTTAACATGTGGAAATGGCTTTCATATAATTGCAAATACAGAACAAAGAAAAGGAACAACCCCCCCCCCCTGTAAAGTGCAACAAAGAGAGAACAAGTGGGGAGTGGGATAGAACACGTCAACCTTGGGACAAACAAATGTTTATTTTTTATAAATTCAAAATAAATACAGTCAAACCTCGGTTTGCGGGTAACGTGGTTTGCGAGTGTTTTGGAAGATGAGCAAAACACTCCCAAAAATCTTACCTCACAAACCGAGCGCTGTCCCGATACACGAGTGAATTAAGCCGGCTGCCGGCCCGATAACGGAAGCAGTCTCCCCCTACTCCTGACGCTCCCAGCACGCTCCCTTTGGCAATTGTCAGGTGCTATTCTCGTGCGCATGCACCTACGTTCCACGCCATCTTTTTCTTTCTCAACTCCCTCCCCTTCTGCCGCCAGTCGCATCCCCGGCCACGTGCGATCACTTTTAACCAATGAGCGTGGGCCAGTGAGCTACGGCTGTGGCAGTATAGGAGCACACCCTGGAAATCAACGGAGAGGGAAGGTGTCTGTTCCTCTCTGCCCGGGAAATCTACTGTTCTCCGTGTTGCCTGGCTGTGATAAAGGGCTGAGGAGGAGCGGATGGATGCACCATGTCTGCTAGCCCGGGGCTGTCCTTTCCTGCAAGCCTCACCGTCAGTGCCGGTGGTGGCAGCAGTAGAAGAGAAGGGTTGGGGCTTCGCTGACTGTGCATGCTGAGAGGGCAGGGTAGAGGAGACATGCCGGTGAGGAACCGGTACAACCTGGTGGAGGACGGAGGAGATGCATCGTCCTGAAGCAGGGGGAGCTGTATGGGGACCCCGATGGAAGGAAGTGACCCTGCTGAAGGGGCTGTGGCACCCGGACATCATTCAGGCAGGTACCCACCCCTGGGCCACCATAGCAAACCTTGGTTGGGGAACGAATCGTTTGAGTTTACATTATGGCCTATGGGGAACTTTGTTTTGATATACGAGTGCTTTGGATTACAAGCATGCTTCTGGAACGAATTATGCTCGTAAACCAAGGTACCACTGTACATAAATAAAAGCACATGTATAAAAAGTCCTATGGACGTAATGTCCATATATTGTCATGGGCTGGATCCCTTCAATATTACGTCCATAGGATTTTTATACATGTGCTCTCTCCCACTCCCACTTGTTCTCTCTTTGTTTCAAATAATTGCACCATGTGTAAAAAGCATTTGCGTAGACATTCCCCGAGCTGTTGTTTTGGGGATTTGGAGACGGGGGCTGTAGCGACCCCTATGTAAGGTCATGTGCAGAAGTCACACAGAAATGTGCTTCTTTTTTTTTGAGCTGTAAATTTCTGCTCTGGCTTTTATGCACGACTGGAACTGGTTCTGGAAGACTATTTTATACAGATACATAAGTATAGGGTTACCAGATGGCTTTTCAAAACCCGGGTCTAGGGGTCCGGAATTTACTATAGTAAAATCTGGCAACTCTGCATAAGTATCTATGTTGCCTTTATGAAATAGACCCCTGTTTTGACTTCTCACGTCAGCATTGTATTGTACAATCAGGCCCACAATGTGCATTTCTCCTCAAACTACATAGTACCAAAGACTCCACCTTCAAAGAACCTGCATTGTGACCCTGAGCACAGGAACGCTCATTCTCAGATTCTACAAAGGTCACCCAAATTTGTGTGTTTAAATATGAACACAAGGGGGAGACGATTGTGCCAGCAAATCTTCTCCCTCTTGATTCCCGTGCACTTATGTGATGATTTGTCGCGAATGGTGTTGATGACTTGTTAATGATCAAAGTTGGTATGTTGGTGACAACGGTCTCCTGAAGAAGACACTTTATTGTGTCAAAACACCGGCAACATTGCTATTGAGTTACATGTTTTTAAGCTCTGAGAGACCCCGAGGAGACCCTTCATCTTTGAGCCCTGAGGACAGGATTAAAAGACTGTCCTGAAAAGCAAAAACAGGCCAAGCAAAAACTGTGCACAAAAATGGATTTCGCGAAACTCTCACTTTGAAACTTCAGCTTTGCCTTTGACACTCCAAGTTTCCAAGTTTTATTAAAAATTTGATATAACGCTTATATAATTTTTAAGCGATTTATATTAAAAATGATATTTACAAATAAAACATATTAACAATACTATTGTTAATACTGACACAAGAAACACCAGGAGAAAAGGGGAAGAACTACAATTTTTAAAAACAAAGAGACATTCAAGGTAAACACATTAAGGGAGGGGAGGGTTTTTAGCCTTATAAGGCTAGTTTCTGTTAATGGATAATAACAACCATTTCAGAACTTAATTTTGAAAAGCATCATTAAATAGAAATGTTTTAAGAACAATTTTGAATTTATCGAACTGCCTTTCTTCTCTTAATAAAGACGGAAGTCGATTCTAAATTTGTTGGGCTGTAATGGAGAAAATCTCCGTCCAGAGAAGAGCGACTAAGATGGTGAAGGGGTTGGAGGAGCTGCTGCACAGTGAGAGATTAGAGAAACTGGGCCTCTTCTCCCTTGAAAAGAGGAGGCTGAGAGGGGACATGATTGAAACATTCAAGATACTGAAGGGGATAGACTTAGTAGAGAAAGAGAGATTGTTCACCCTCTCCAAGATAAAGAGAACGAAAGGGCACTTTCTAAAGTTAAAAGGGGATAGATTCTGTACAAACGTACGGAAGTTCTTCTTCACCCAGAGAGTGGTAGAAATCTGGAACGCTCTTCCAGAGGCTGTTATAGGGGGAAAACACCCTCCAGGGATTCAAGACAAAGTTAGACAAGTTCCTGCTGAACAAGGATGTATGCTGGTAGGACTAGGCTCAGTTAGGGCGCTAGTCTTTGACCAGAGGGCCGCCGCGTGAGTGGACTGCTGGGCATGATGGACCACTGGTCTGTCCCAGCAGTGGCAATTCTTATGTTAGAAACATAGAAACATAGAAAGATGACGGCAGAAAAGGGCTATAGCCCATCAAGTCTGCCCACTCTACTGACTCTTAAGTCTATACCTAGTGACCAATTCTTCAGATCGACCCTCGTAGGGATCCCATAGGCATCCCATTTATTCTTAAAGTCCAGCACGCTGCTGGCCTCGATCACCTGCACGGAAGCTTATTCCAACGGTCAACCACTCTTTCTGTGAAGAAATACTTCCTGATGTCGCCATGAAATTTCCCGCCCCTGAGTTTGAGCGGATGCCCTCTTGTGGCCGAGGGTCCTTTGAGAAAGAAGATATCATCTTCTACCTCGATAGGTCCTGTGATGTATTTAAATGTCTCAATCATGTCTCCCCTTTCCCTACGTTCCTCTAGAGTGTAAAGCTGCAATTTGTTTAGTCTCTCTTCGTTATGATTTTGTACCGCTGATCTAAGTGTTCGTGAAGTAGCATAAGGCAACAGCAGGCTGTTGTGTTTGCCTGATTTTAAATGTCAGAAGCACTAGTTTGTAGGTTATCCTATGTGGAATTGGTAGCCAGTGGGGGTTTTTTAGGAGGGGTGTGACGTGATCAAACCCTTTTTTGAATTAGTGATGACTTTTTTTTTGCTGCGTTCTGAATAATTTGTAAACATCGTATTTCTTTTTGGGGCATGTTATTATATAAAGAATTGCAATAATCCAATTTTGAAATGACCAGGGGTTGTATTAATATATTAAGGGATGTTGAATCCAGCACTTTTGCTAGAGATCTAATCATTTTTAATTTAAAGAAGCAGTTTTTGACGGTTGAGCTGATCTGATCATGCTGATAGTATCCAAGCAACAGATGCGGAAATTTTAGAGCAAGTTCTGGGACATTTCTACAGACATCAGATAAGGCCTGAGAGCATCACTAAAAGCTGAACTGCTGGACCATGAAAAGACTACAAAATAACTTATGGCTTGACCACTGGATGTTTCACATGTATTCATTGACCGTAGTGCCTAAGATAAAGGAGAATGGAGAAGTGGGAGAGGGCGGGGGCCCTCTGGGAGAAGCAAATGTCATGTCCAGAACAGCTTGTGGTCTGCCCCAACTGACAGGCTGTCATGGGTAGATAAAATTGCTGTCTTTCAGCAACACCAAGCCAGGTAATGACGTACGTCAATAGGGGACATGGCCAATAAGAAATGAAGTATGTAACCACAACCAATCAATTAAAATGCCAGAGGCAACTGCCAATCAAAGTAAGCTAAGGAACCTTTTCATGCAAAGATGTGAAAGTCTAAAGGAAGCTGTAAAATAGAAGTTAGGGTAGAGAAGATTTGGAGCTCTCAGACAAGTATGCATCTGGGGGTATCGCCTCCGCTCCCACAATTGCTGTACAGTGGTGCCTCACACAACGAACTTAATCCGTTCCAGGAGCAAGTTTGTTATGTGAAACGTTCGTTGTGTGAAACGCGTTTTCCCATAAGAATACATGTAAAACAAAATAATTCGTTCTGCAGCCCTACATTTCCCTCCCTCCACCTCACCTTATATGCAGAGTCTGCCGGCCCTCTCCCTCACCCAGCCGCACGCTTCCAAAAAGCTGTGCACGCGCAGCTGCTGGAGTTGATCAATGTTCTCCTCTCCTGCAACTTCCGGTTTCCGGTTGCGTCAGAGGAGAAGATTGAACAACAGAGCATGCGCGCATGCGCTGCTCCCTGAAAGCGTGCGGCTGGCCGAAAAAGAAAGCCGGAAAACTCGGCATCCAAGGTAAGGTGGAGGGAGATGATGGAACACTGCATTCAGACAGGAGGGTGCTGCTGTTCCCGGCTTCGGCGAGAGTAGTTCCGCCCCCCCCCCCGGGCCCCTCGGGCGACTTCGTTGTGTGAAACGAAGTTCGTTATAGGGAGCAAGACAAAAAGTTCGTTATGCGCAGCGTTCGCTGTGCGAGGCGTCCGTTATGCGAGGCACCACTGTATATTCTTGTGATGCATTTCATGTAAGCTGCCTTTGTTTTATGAAATAATTATATGAAACAGCAACTGTGTTGGCATCGAGGTCATTTCAGTGAGAGGTTAAGCAGCCGGCCTTTCAGCTCCATAAACTTTTTTTGTGCTAATAAATTGATGGTCCCTTTGTGGAAGTCATCGTTCAACCCCCACATTCTGTGCGTTTGCTGTTTGCATTGTGGGGATCTCTCCTCTGTTTTTTTGTTTGCTATCTAATTTACTAAATCCAGCCCTAAATGAACAGTTTGATGTGGTGGGAATTTAATCTGGCTTTTAAAGTGAACATAAGAACAGCCTTACTGGGTCAGTTGTCCATCTAGCCCAGTATCCCGACTTCATGGTGGCCAATCCAGGTCACTAGTATCTGGCCAAACCCAAGGAGTAGCAATTTCCATGCTACCGATCTAGGATAAGCAATGGCTTCCCCCATGTCTTTCTCAAAAACAGACTATGGACTTTTCCTCCAGGAACTTGTCCAAACCTTTCTTAAAATCACCTATGCTATCTGCTCTTACCACAACCTCTGGCAATGTGTTCCAGAGCTTAACTATTCTCTGAGTGAAAAAAAATATTTCCTCCTATTGGTTTTAAAAGTATTTCCCTGTAACTTCATCGAGTGCCCTGATCACTGGTCCCTGGTCCCAGCCCTAACTATGAACAATGATTCTGCACTAGCTCCAAGTCTGATGCAACCATTTGGAGTATAAAATCCCACAGATAATTAAACAGAAGGATATGTCAAATACACTACACACATATAATTGTGTAAGCCAGCTCCCAAATGCTTTTTCTTATTTTTTGTGGCAATAAATTATTGTCGGATTCCATTCCAGTTATTATCCCACTAAAAACATGGATAATGCCTCAGCATTTTAGCACCCAGCACTGCCCTCAGTCAAAATCTCTTGGGGTAAGAATTCCAGTACCTGAGATGCCCGTTCAGATCCTGCCAAGTCAATCATAAAGAGCCGTCCAACCCGCACTTCCTCGAGAATGTTCTTTACACGGCTCTTCTGTCGCACAGTCACCTGGAGCACTGCATGGGACCGAGATGATGTCTTATTAGCTGCTGTAGGCTCCTGGGTTCTTTGCTTGTTGCCTTTCATAAGTAGCTGCATTATCTGGAAAAAAAAAGAGTAAATAACCACACCTGTGTGTCTCTGAGTTCATTCATCTACCAATCATCCATCCATCCACCATTTACCCATCCATCCACCAATCAGTCACCTATCCAGTCATCCATCAAGCCAGATATGATCCATCCTTCAAACCACTTACACATAATTTATCCATACATCCACCCATCAAGCCAGATGTAATCCTTCCATCTAGGGATTGACAGGCTCAGGGGATGGGTACAAGAATACAAAGCCTGTCACCTCTAGGACTGGAGAGCTCAGGGGATGGACACAGGGATACAGAACCTGCCACCTCTAGGATGGACACATTATTCACTCATCCATAATTTGTCTACCTAGTCATCCATCCATTCTGCCATCCATGAAGCCAGGCATGATCTATCCTTTAAATCCCACTCATTATTTATCCATCCAGCCATCTATCAACTATTCATCTGTCTACTTATTCATCTATCTACCCACCTAGCTGTCAGTCATAGAAACATAGAAGATGACGGCAGATAAGGGCCATAGCCCATCAGGTCTGCCCACTCTACTGACCCACCCCCAAGTCTACTATCCTAGGGATCCCACTCCTGGTGACAGGTTCCCTTGGCTTAACCCTCTAAGGGATCCCACATGGGCATCCCATTTGCTCTTAAATTCTTGCACGCTGTTTGCCTCGATCACCTGCACTGGGAGCTCGTTCCAAGGATCAACCATTCAGCCATTCATAATGTCAGACATAATCCATCTTCTACGACTACTACTAATCATTTCTATAGTGCTACTAGACCTATGCAGTGCTGTACACATTATATGGAGGTACTTTTGCTGTCCCCAGTGGGCTCACAATCCAATTCTTGCACCCAGGGCAACTTCTAACCACTAACACATCATTCACTCATCCAGTCATCCATCATCTGCCCACCCCTCCACCTATCAATGTTTCTTCACTCACTTAGTCATCTATGGTCTAATTTCCTAGCCATGTGTTCTATCTACTCATCAGTTAATCACCCTTCCACTCACCCATTAAGTTTAATATGACCTATTGAGCCATCCAGCCACACATCATTCACTCAACTAGTCATCAGTCATCTATCCACAAATCATTCACTCATCCACCAAGCCACAAGTGATCCATGCGTTCAATCACCCAGATCTCACCCACCCATCCAGTCATTCACCATCTACCCACCTAGTCATTCATCCACCCATCAACCCATTGACTAAACATCTATCCCTTCAACTATGATCCCATCCATTCATCATCCACAGCTATTCATGGACCCTCTAGCCAGCCATCCATCATCTGTGTTTGAACCTTCATTCTTTCATCTACCCACCCATCGTGCAACAATCCATCTGCCATCAAATATTTTGATATTTTTGGTGTGTGTCTTTTAATGTCTCCCATCAGTCAATCTGTCTTTCCACTTCACTGTATAACATTTGTTGATTTATCAGCCCAGTCACATAGATGAGTAATTAGCCAGATGTGTGTTGCGCTATCATGTTGGCCAAAAGTCAATTACATTTCCTAAACTAATAAACATGATTAACACCTGCTTGTTTCCTTTAATTAATTTGTTACTGCATTATTTAAAGCAAATAAGAACTGAAGTGATTGAGTTTCTGCATTGGAGTGTATGGCGCAGTGGTTAAAGCTACAGTCTCAGCACCCTGAGGTTGTGGGTTCAAACCCATGCTGCTCCTTGTGACCCTGGGCAAGTCACTTAATCCCCCCATTGCCCCAGGTGCATTAGATAGATTGTGAGCCCACAAAGACAGATAGGGAAAATGCTTGAGTACCTGAATAAATTCATGTAAACCATTCTGAGCTCCCGTGGGAGAACAGTTTAGAAAACTGAATAAATAAAATATTGTATTTTCCTTATATTGTCATGTTATATTTAAGTGTTGTATTTTATCAGTAATATTTCTTGTGTTTTACTGTACAGTGTTTAGAAATAGCTGACTTCTGGTATATAAATTCATTTCAAATCAATGTGAGAATGCCATGAGCCGCCAATCTCACTGGGGCTGTAATACCTCTTTGGCATTGATGGTAGAGACTTCAGTAATACCAGCCACCTGGATCACCCCTTTTGAGTCCTCTCTCAGGTCCAGGTACCCCAAAGATGGGTTTAGCAAGTCACGGATCATCTCATTGTATATCTATTGCAGCCAGAGAGAAGACAACACAGTGAGAAGCTGAGTTTTTATAACAAATGAAGTGTCAGAACTCAAGTAGAGACAGACTGTTTCACCACCAGACAATTCTGCTCTGAAATCAAGGGGGAGCTGTTCAAGTACTTTAAAAGGCCTGAATCCAAAGAGCTTACATAGAATACACTTTCCAGAACCAGATTAAAGTTGGTGTCTGAATGCTCCAGAACTGGGAGGTTCAGGGGATGGGCAAAGAGATATACAGACCCCCTACCACCTTTAGGACTAGGGGAGGTTCAGTGGATGGACACGGGGTGCAGAATTTGCCACCTCTAGAATGGGGAAGTTCAGGGGATGGGCAAAGAGATATTCAGACTCCCCTACCACATTTAGGACTAGGGGAGGTTCAGTGGATGGACACGGGGTGCAGAATTTGCCACCTCTAGAATGGGGAAGTTCAGGGGATGGGCAAAGAGATATTCAGACCCCCTACCACCTTTAGGACTAGGGGAGGTTCAGTAGATGGACACGGGGTACAGAATTTGCCACCTCTAGAATGGGGAGGTTCAGGGGATGGGCAAAGAGATATTCAGACCCCCTACCACCTTTAGGACTAGGGGAGGTTCAGTGGATGGACACGGGGATACAGAACTTGCCACCTCTAAGATGGGGAGGTTCAGGAGATGGGCTCTATAAAGGTCGCCCGAATTGGGCACAGATCCATGCGCTAATTAGAGAGCTGTTAACAACCAATTACCAATGATCTACCTAAATTGTCTTGCATGCAACTCAAAAGGGATGTGACCAGGGCAGGGCAGGGGCAAAATAGGGTCATTGACGCGCCCAACCGCGTTTGGTTGCGTACCACCATTTACACCAGGTTTCAGCAGGCGTAAGTCCGACCACCCGCACAGGGATCTTCGCTAAACGCTATTCTATAGAGGTCGCTTAGCAACCTGGCTCAGAACTGCAGGATTTGCTGACTGCCCTCTCTATCTCTCCTTGGGCAAAAAGAAAGGAAAGGCCACTTCTGATAAGTGTGGGAAGTTGCAGGCAGAGGGTATGGCCCAGACCCCAGGTTTACACTCTTCGGCAGTCTCTCTTCATGACACTGATGTTCAGGGGACAGCAGCTCCATATTAGCTGATCTGTTAGTGGCTGATTAACCTCTTGTGATCCTAGAAGCAGCAAAATGAATCCCTTGAGAATCTCCAGGCCTCCCCCCCCTCCCCCCTTCAGTCTCGGTAGGGTGAATCCTGTCCCTCCCTCTGATTCTCCTTTCTCTCTTGCCTGCTTCGCTGTTTACTTTCTGTAACTTGTTATATGGGCAAATATTGTCCCGGCTTGCCTGAGCAGCGTGCATGAGCGCACCTGTTTCCAAGGCGATTATCTGCTTATAACACGCGTCAGGGCGGCACTCAGCAGGGCAAAGGTTATGCGGATCGCAAAGAAGCAGTAACGTAAAGGGCCAATAGAGAGGACAGGTGTGATGTGAAAAAGGGTGTGCAGGGCATTTTCCCAAGCAAGCACCTGTTCCCACCTTCCTCGTGCACTTCTACGGGTCACTCATGCACCTCTGCAGACATGCATTTCTTTATTTCTTTCTTTATTTGTTTTTGTCAGCCTTTTGTTCTTTTCTGCCTGTTTCTTCTGACTTTGTGCATTATTATTATTTTATTTCTTAGGGTTTCTTTACTGCTTTTTTGTACATCAGGAATAGGTCAAACATTGGGGGGGGAGGGGGAGAAAATTTCCTTAGTGCATCTAAGCCCGGCTTTGGATGTATCTCACAAGATGTTCAAATATCAGGGCGGGAAAACATCCATTTTCAAAATTGCTAGATGTCTAGATTTCTTAAAATGAAAATGACCTATTTGGACATCTTAGCCCTCCGGATTTCCCCAGACGGCTTTTCAAAACCCGACACTTTGAGTTTTGAAAAGCCTTCTCAAATCGCGTTGGACAGTGAGGAAGTCCACGCATGCGTGGGCATACAGGGCAGGGATGGGTGGAACTGGGGGGGCCTGGGGGTAGGTCTAGGGGGGGGTCCAGATTTTCCAATTGGAAAATCTGGCAACCCTACCCTTAGGATGTCTAACTTTTTGGCTATTTTCAAATACAAAAACGTCCTGGTTCAAAAAAATCAAACCCACTTGGATGTGAGAGAGGCCAGCGTCTTAATGGACTGGCCACGCAGACATCCCAACAGGGCAGTGGGGCACGTTAGAGGGCACTGCTGTGAACTTCATATAAAGGGTGCCAAGTACATATTTCACCAGAAACCCCTTTTAGTGTACGGTGATCCCTCTAAAACTGCCCCAAAACCTACTATACCCCCTTGTCTACCATTCCAACAGACCTTATCACCTATAAGGGTCACCTGTTTGGCAGTACAGTAGGTTTTGGGTAGGTTTTGCTAGGCTCACACTTTCCACCATAAATGTAGTGGTTAGAGGGGAGGAGCTAAGATGGTGGCAACCTGGTTTCAGCGTTCCTGAATGGTTTTTGATGCGCATTACTTTAGTTCCTCAATATGCCGCACACCAAAAGAAAAGGTGGTATGCGGCCTGCTTCTTTGATGGCAAGGATCTCTTCTCCGGCACAGCAGTCAATTTTGAGGTTCACCGCCACCACTGGTCCCATTGTGTCTCTGGGGGAAAGAGACCCAGAGCACTTGGACCTGGACGTCACCTTATCTCCTGTGCGGCTAAATGAACCTCGTGAGATTTTCGCTGGGGAAACCCCGTTTCGAGGGGCTCTAGCTGCGGTGGAGGCAGGAGAGGAAAGAAACCTGGGAGGGATTTCTTTTCCATTGGTGGTGACTTTGGAGAGCATTTGGGAGGCTCTCTCAAGGTTGACCAACACAGCAGCCAAATCTTCTCAAGAAATTGTCACACTTGTGAGTACAGTGGATAATCTGGAGAGAAAAAGAGGAGGAACAAAGGAAGAATTTGCCTCTGAATTGAAAATTGTTAAAAAGAATGTTAAGACCCTGCAGAATTTAACATCTGGGATCACTAAAGATAAGAATTTATTAAATAGAAAAATTGAACAAATTGAAAATTATAATCGTAGATTGAATCTGTGTTTGTTAAATTTTCCAAAGTCTCTGGGTATAACTCCCATGAAAATCTTAAAAAAATATCTTAGAACATAAGAATAGCTTTACTGGGTCAGATCAATGGTCCATCCTCACGGTTACCAATCCAGGTCACTAGTACCTGGCCAAAACCCAAAGAATAGCAAGATTCCGGACTCCCAGAGAGTAACAAGATTCTAGAATCCCAAAGAGTAGCAACATTCCATACAGAATCTCAAAGAATAGCAAGATTCCGGAATCCCAGAGAGTAACAAGATTCTAGAATCCCAAAGAGTAGCAACATTCCATACAGAATCCCAAAGAATAGCAAGATTCCGGAATCCCAGAGAGTAACAAGATTCTAGAATCCCAAAGAGTAGCAACATTCCATACAGAATCTCAAAGAATAGCAAGATTCTAGAGTCCCAAAGAATAGCAACATTCCATACAGAATTTCAAAGACTAGCAAGATTCTGGAATCCCAGAGAGTAGCAAGATTCTAGAATCTCCAAAAAGTAGCAACATTCCATTCAGAATCTCAAAGAATAGCAAGATTCCGGATTCCCAGAGAGTAACAAGATTCTAGAATCCCAAAGAATAGCAACATTCCATATAGAATCTCAAAGAATAGCAAGATTCCGGATTCCCAGAGAGTAACAAGATTCTAGAATCCCAAAGAATAGCAACATTCCATATAGAATCTCAAAGAATAGCAAGATTCCGGAATCTCAGAGAGTAACAAGATTCTAGAATCCCAAAGAGTAGCAACATTCCATGCTACCGATCCAGGGCAAGCAGTGGCTTCCCCCGTGTCTTTCTCAATAACAGACTATGGACTTTTCCTCCAGGAACTTGTCCAAACCTTTCTTAAAACCAGCTACGTTATCCACTCGTACCACAACTTCTGACAATGCATTCCAGAGCTTAACTATTCCCTGTAACTTCATCAAGTGCCCCCTAGACTTTGTATTTTTGATGGAGTGAAAAATCGACCCACTCGTACCCGTTCTACTCCACTCAGGATTTTGTAGACTTCAATCCTATCTCTCCTCAGCCATCTCTTTTCCAAGCTGAAGAGCCCTAACCCTCATACGAGAGGCGTTCCATCCCCTTTACCATCTTATTGAAATTTTCCCCTGAAAATATTCCTCCAGTCAATCAAATTTAGTATTTACCAGCAAAAAAAGAACATGGGACTGAGCTCAGAATTTGAAAGAGGCTCTGAATGTTACCCAGTTGCTTGAAACATCTTTATCTGAAATGTCTGAAAGAGCAACTTTACTTGTGTCTTTAGTTTTTGAACAAGACACTAACACAATATTAAGACTGTATTTTCGTAACTCCCAGTGTTATTCTATGAGATCAGAAAGTGTAACTCTTGGTGCCTCATTCTTTTTATTTTTTCCGAAAAAGCCCACCAAGAAAAGAAGTGTCAGCTCCTTTCAAGTACATCATATCGCAATAAGATAATATATCGGTAACAAACATGGAAGCATCATACAATACAGTCTTCTAACCGTAATGAGTAGCAAAACAGAGAAGTTGATAGGGCAATGGATTCTGCATATTAAACCATAAGTTAGGCGAAAATATAATACCAAAAAGATACAAAAACTAAGCAAAACCAGGTATTATAAATGTTGAAAGGGTCATTGTTGAGTCCTGAAAATTCAGCAGAGAAGAAACACCAATGAGAAATGCAAATGAGTCAAGCAATTAGGAAGAGATCTAACAAATCTATGTTCCAAAATCCTCAGCACAATAGTCCACTAGTATCGACCATGTTTTATTGTAAGTGGATAGTGATTTAGCGCGTTCTGCCATATATCGTTCATATTTAACATGGAGGCATACCGAAGTCCACCATTGAGTGAAGCTGAGCTTTGAGAAGTCTTTCCAATTGTGCAAGATTAATTGAAGTGCTAGAAAAATTAAAAGAGTCAGAAGGCGATCATGAAACAAAGATAAAGGTGAGGATAGTGCCGAGGATCCCAGAATTAACACATCTAAGGTAAAGGGGTCATTAATACGGAAAATTATGGTAATCATATTCCAAATAGAGGACCAAAAAGTCTGTAGATGGGGACAATCATATATCATATGTCGTAAGGAGCCGTCGGAGGATGCCTCATTCTTGTTAGGAGAATGTGGCACAGTGGTTAGAGCTACAACCTTCGGTTATTGTCAGTTAACAGCTCATTAGCCAATCAAGTTGTGGTTCAAGAATCTGGGAGTAGGTGCTCCAATGAGGTAAATGGTGGTTAGGTGCTTAATTGTACTTAAGTTAGAGTCTATGAGGGTCATTTTCGAAAGGGTCGCCTAAGTCCGATTTGGATGTTTCCTGCTACATGTCCAAAGTCCGAAGTAGAGAAATGTCCATTCTCAAAAGCTGAACCTCTAGACATCCAAAAATTGTTTTTGGAAAATTGTCTACTTGGACATCCAGGCTGACAGGACATCTGATCCTTAGGACACCTGACTTTATACCCCATTTGGACGTGGGAGCGGCTGTCATTGCGATGGACTGGCCACACAGACGTGCCAACAGAGCAGCGGGATACCTTAGAGGACACGACTGTGAATTTCACATAAAGAGTGCCAGAGGTACCTCACCATATACCTCTTACAATCAGGGTCGGATTTTCCTATAGGCTAACTAGGCTTCAGCCTAGGGCCTCAAGATCAAGAGGGGCCTACATTCAAATTGTTAGCAAAATTAAAACTACACTATTCTAAAAACAGTGAACACTAAAACACTGAACCGAAAATAAGGAGAAATTCTACGCATATGACTAATAAACCAACATAAAAATGTATTGGTTAAGGTCAACGCGTTTGGCTCATTTTATATACTAGATTGCACCAAAGTATAGTTCATACGTTCACTGATTGCTATGGCAAATATTGACCTGCCTTATGCTACTAAGCTCTGGTTTGTTCTTGCATCAATAAAGTGTAGATTGGAACAGACAAACGAACAGACCTATTGATATCCCGACGTTTGGTTATATTCGTGTTACTTCGATAATATGAAACACGTGTTAATGTTATTAGAAAAGATTCTTATTTTAGGATTGCGTACACGATCATTTGATTCTCGCCTTTTGAGTTCAGTAGATTCAATACTTTAGTGAAGTGTTTATAGACAATTGAAAAAATTTTTTGTGACAATATCTTCATTTCGCGGAATTCTAAGTGAGTTCTTAACATATGTTTTAATTTGCATATTTTAAAATGTATATTACGTGCTTTATTTTATATTTTCATGATTATATCATAAATAATAAAATCTGCTTCGGGATCGGAACCAGCTCTGGCCGCAATGGGGCGCCGACTCGGCTTCTCCCTTTCTTTTTCTCGCCCTGGGAGGAGGATCAGGGAGGGAAAGACGTCAGTCCGGAAACAGCTGGGCAAAGCCCAGCCCCGCGGGGAGAGAGGCAAAACGTGGATCCGTCAGGACAAGACAGGCCCAGACTGGCATTGGAGGTGTGTGGGGGGTGTGTGGGGGATTTCAGTTAAAGGGGGATGGGAGGCAGGCAGGCTGGCATTGGAGGGGGTGGGGGGGTTCAATGGGAGGTGAAAGGGCCTCATAAGTGGAATAGCCTAGGGCCTCTTTTCATCTAAATCCGGCCCTGCTTACAATTTATGGTGAGCCCTCCAAAATGCTCCCCAAACCTACTAGACCCACCTTTCTACCATCTCAATAGCCTTTATGACTGTAGGTGGCACCTATATGGCAGTAGAGTAGGGTTTTGGTGGGTTTTAGTGGGCTCACACTTTCCACCATAAATGCAGTGGTCAGAGTGGCTTATGGACCTGGGTCTTCCTCTCTATGGTTCACTAGCCCAACCACCAGGTTACTTAAGACAACCGTGTGATGCTCTACTAGGCTTTCCCATACCAATCACTGCTGTTCTATAGACAGGAATGTACGCTTGCATTCAGATTTTGGGGTTGGTGGGAGGGGGTTAGTGAGCAGTGGTGAAGTGTGTGTGGGGGGGGGTCATACCTTAATGTATCCACTGGCCATCTGATCAGTTTGGGTACTTTGTGTCTAAGTTCTGCCCATGATGTCTTGGAAAAGGTTTGATCGTCGTCGCAAGATGTCCAAGTTAAATCTGCCCAAAGCCCGCCCAAAATTCATCCATTACACAGCTCCCAACACGCCCCCTGGAATTCTGGGCGCACAGCAGATGAAATGTCTCGTTAGTTTCAATTATTGACACTTGGACATGCTGATGATTAGGACGTCCGAGTGCCAACTGAGGTGGGTTTTTGGACATTTTAGATTTTGGATTATGAACCCCTGTGTGTTTTAGAACATAACTGCATGTGTATGTGAATGTGGACGGGGCATGAGCGGGGCATGGGCATAGCACAAAGAATTCTGTGACGCTGCACTCCTGCGTGCCAACATTTAAGTGCTAATATTTACATCTTTCTCTTACATGATGTAAGTTTTGGTGCCTAAATGGCGTACCCTGAATAAATCCATGTAAACCGTTCTGAGCTCCCTGGGGAAAACGGTATAGAAAATTGAATGAATAGATAAATGTCAGCACCCAAATGCCAGTCTAAGGCTCTGTTCTATAACAGAAACCGGGAGCCTAGATGCCACTTTAAAATGCTCCTCTCCACACAGATTTTGGGCACTACAAAGCTATTTATTGGCTGTAGTGCAGTGGACAGGGCACCAGGGGGCGTTGCTGTACATGGTGGGATTTCAGATTGGTATCGATCTGTGGGGGAGGAAGGTGATCAGATGGTGAACTCCAGGCACCAAAATACCATATATGCTCAAATATAAACCGATCTGAATATGAATCTATATTTATTTCAAAGAGCTCAGGACAGGTTACAGATTAACATACATAATACACAGTATATTCCATAGTTACAGTACAAGGTTGGGTTTTTTTCCCCTAGTATAAGTTTTTATCCTAACTCAACACAAACTAGGGATCTAATACCAATATCCCTAATACAGTACTCCCCCCCCCAATTCACAGGGGTTCCATTGCAGGAACCCCCATGAATTTTGAAAAGCCGTAGATGCAGTTTTTCACCTGTCAAAAGGCAGGGGAGGCAGGAGAGGGCAGCTGGAGCACCGGCGGGTGAAGAAAATCACTCGTGGTCTGCTCCGACCGCCTCTTCCTGTAGTAAAGTCGGGCTACACCAATCAGGAGCTGCTTTGACACGCAGCTCCTGATTGGTCTAGCCCGACTTTACTACAGGAAGAGGCGGTCGGAGCAGAAAGCAAATGAGCTAGTCCGCGATACAGTTTACAGGTTAAATTTGTCACAATTACAGTACAAGATTTTTTATCCTAATCTGACGCATACCGAGGATCTTATGTCAATATACATTTCTTTGTAATTTTTCGGTCATGGGAGTTAGGTGAACAGGAATGTTTGCCTAAAGCTGGAGAGTCCTTCAAAGGATCTTATCTATGGGGCAGTTGATTCCAGTGGGTCGGTATGAAGTGTGAGTAGGAATGTCATTTGGCGGTTTGCACGACCAGGGGGCGTTTTGAGGCGTATTACTTCCTGGGAACGGAGGGACATATTTGGCATGTATGGAGCAAGCTTGGCCATCACGTAGCCCGGCACCATATCATGCAAGGATTTGATCGCTAGCATCAGACCATTGAAGGCACATCGTTTGGCCATGGGCAGTCAGTGAATTGACGACAGAGCATGAGAGACTGGGTTTGTGGAGATGGAGGTTTTTTAGAAGTCTGATTGCTGCGCTTTGTACATGCTGAAGACATGTTTCAAGTTTCAAGTTTATTTAGTATTTTGATTAGCTCGCATAGTCCAAATCCAATGCGAATTACACATGTTCAAAATTTTTTTAAAAACCAAGACATTATAACTAACAGACATAATATTCATTACCAATACAATGGTGTATGTAAGGAAGGAAAGGGATAAAAACAATAAGCATAAATACAATTTTTAAAAAAACTAAGAGTAAAAATAAAACTAGGGAAGGGTTAAGACACAAAAGGTCAGGGAACAAATACCCGTTCTTTGCCATGAAACCATTGAATAAGGGGAAAAAGGTCAACTCGGATATATACCGAAGATTTATATTCGTGACCTGTCAGGTTCTGCACCTAGCCCCCCTCCCTCTCCTGCCAAGATCTGCATCCTGTCTCCACTTTCTCCCTCCTTCCCCTGATGCCTTGCAGGCATTTCTCCAGGCCTGCTGTAAGTCCTGGTGGTCTAGCGGTGAGTTGGGGCGGGAGAGATCCCTCCCGCCTCCTGTCCCAGCTGACTCTAAAACATCCTACCTCCCTCCCATCTTCCGGACCTTTAGAAAGCCTACCTTGAAAGCCCTGGTGGTCCAGCAGTGAACCAAGGCAGGAGCAATCTTCCTAGGCTCCTGCTCTGTAGAAGCTGCTATCTAAAATGGCTGCCACAAGTTACCATGGCAAACCTTGCGAGAACTTGTGGCAGCCATTATAGATAGCAGTTTGCATGGGGCAGGAGCATTCTAGAGGTCCAAGAGGCAGGAAGGAAGTGGGATGTTTTAGAGTCAGGAAACGGGACGGATCCCTCCTGTCCCGGCTTATTGTTGAATCATCAGGGCTTATGGCAGGCCAGAGAGAGGCCTGCAACAGGTCTGGGAGAGGGGCGGGTGAGCGCCAAGTTGAATTTAAACCGAGACCCCCATTTTTTGGCCCAAAAATCTAAGCTCATAGAAATCTATACTGCCTTTATAAAACAGACATAAAATTGGGACTTTGGACATAGGTCCACATAGGTTCTCTGTTATGAAACTATGATCATAAAGAGACAGATATAGGAAAAGATGCAGCAAATGGCATCCAGATTCTGGTGCCAGGAAAAATCAGCGCTCAACAGTTATTCTATAAAGGGCGCTCCAGGTTCAGCCCGTTCATCAAACAGAGCGTAGCACCGATTTGGGCACAAGCTCTTACACCCGCTGAAACCAAGTTGGGAAGGCATCTTTGGTATTTTATAACACTGCACAAATTTCCAGAACACCCCATTTTGCCCATGATGTCAATTGGCTTAGTACCCAGTGTAGTTGTGTGCACTTTTCAGGACGCCCTTTATAGAATCCCCTCGAATATGCCTATCCGTGGAGAAACAATGCAAACATATCACCTGCTTCAGAGTTTGTGAGCTCAGAACCCACACGAATCGATAAACTCAAAACGGTCATGCAGAGATGCTGCATAAAGACTGCGGAACGCACCACACAACCCTCACAGCAAATACACTGACATTCAAATACACATCACCTAGCCCCCCCCTCCCCACTTCTGGGAAGATACAGAGCAGCACCCACCTCCAGATAAGACATGGAAACCTTATACTCCATGTCGTCACTGGTCTCCTCAATGGCGCTGAAGAGATCGTTGAGGGTGCGTACATAGATGCCAGGCTCGTAATCCGTCCCCAACATGGTGTACGTCTTTCCACAACCTATGGATTCAGCAAGAAGCAGAGTGACAGTATGGTACATTGCACGGACACGGTATAGTGCTCAAAATGTGATAAGTTCAAGTTCTATAAGAAAGGAAGATCCAATAGACCAGACTAAATGGAAGGTTTGGAGAAGGAGGAGCTCATAGAAGCCAACTTTTCACAAGGACTAGAGGGAGTACATGATGCGAATGATCCTCTCTGGACACCGTAAAGGAATTTGCTTAATACTGGAGGAGCTCAAACACCTCCTGCAACCCACAGCTGGCACTTATGTAGGGGCTCCACTGATATGGGAGGAGAAAATATGGGGCGGGGCAAAGCAGGGTGGGATCCAAGTTGGGAAAACAGCCTAAGGGAAAGAGAGAAGTGTGAGGAAGAGAGTATAGGCTTTAAAACTAGCATATGAGAAACAGACGTGTGAAGATTCATTGTTTTGTTTATTGAAAGCTTCTATCCCGCTACTGAGGAGTCCATTCAGAGTGGTTTGCATGAGCTTCTGTAAAGGTGATACAACACAGAGTTGGCGTTTTCTGGGTTCATAGACAATGAGATGGTTTTCAATAGAGACACATTTATACCATAATCAATCGTCCTACGTCCTACTAGCACACCAGCTTCTGTAGGAAAGATGGCTGTATTTTGGGGAGGGGCAGAGCTACACTGAGGCAATAGAATACTTGGCTTTCCTTTATGTGACTCAGACATATGAATCTATAAGTACAAGGACTGAATATCAGTGTCTATATGCGTAGCCAAGAAAACAAATAGGCAATGAATACTGCTAGGGAGAGAAAAGTTTCATAGTCCATCAGGGCGAAACTTAGCTAAGTCGGGCTTTGTGGGCTTTTTTTACCCCTCCAGCAACTGTTTATTTAAAGGTGCTGGATTAACGTCTGTGGCTTGCTCTGCCGTTTGGTTCTTGCCTATATGCGTGGCTCCATATTGAATGTATAGGGACCTTATTCCATATAAATCCACTATACATGCACTGCCATGGTAGGGTGAAAGGGGCGGGACAAAGGCAATCTGGGGGCGGGGCACTAAGACCTAGAGAGGATCCAATCTGAGGTCATCCTCTTCCAGTGAGGGATCTCAGCGAGTGCAGTTTGGGCTTCAGAAAAGCCCAACGTCTTGGAAACATTTCTATAAACTGGTGCCTCCGTGTAGGCGTGCCATGCTGAAGGTTACGTATCAATTCCGCTATGGCAGGGGTGTCAAAGTCCCTCCTCGAGGACCGCATTCCAGTCGGGTTTTCAGGATTTCCCCAATGAATAAGCATGAGATCTCTTTGCATGCGCTGCTTTCATTGTATGCAAATAGATCTCATGCATATTCATTGGGGAAATCCTGAAAACCCGACTAGATTGCGGCCCTCCAGGAGGGACTTTGACTCCCCTGCTGTAAAGGAAGACTGTACCACTACTGTATGCAAGGCTGAGCTCTGATTCTAACGGAGCTGGAAGCCCCAGAAGGGACCTGCCAAGCTGGAAGAAGTCCCTCAGGAGAGATGGTGAAGAAGAGGACAGGATTCAGATTTGACCTCTGAAGGAGAAGAAAGAGTTTTAGAGACTAGGATGGTATTTTCTGTTTTCATGTACGTTTATTGGAAGGGTTTTCATTTAAGAGTTTAGATCAGGGGTAGGGAACTCCGGTCCTCGAGAGCCGTATTCCAGTTGGGTTTTCAGGATTTCCCCAATGAATATGCGTTGAACGCAGTGCATGCAAATAGATCTCCTGCATATTCATTGGGGAAATCCTGAAAACCCGACTGGATTGTGGCCCTCCAGGACCGACATTGGACACCCCTGCGCTATTGCATCTGTGCACCATGTCATTGTTATAAAATTCCAATGTAAGTCAGCGTGGGCACAACTAAGTTTTAGCGCAATCATTTACGCCATGTCAATGCACCAACTGATGTGCATAACTAATAGTATTGTATAAATTACACACATGCCCGTGGTCCACTCATCCGTGGCCTATGTATACACCGCCTTTAATTAGGTGCTATTGTCCTCAGGTTCTAATCTATAAAAAAGCAACTAGGACATATTAGCATAGAATTGCCAACTATTGGTGCCAGTGTAAAGAATGTAAGATCAGCTGGCAGCAAAGGTTTAGGGAAGTCAGCTACAGACTGCCATCTTGGCAGATATCCAGGTTTGAAATCAGCAGTTAACACTTCAATGTAAAAACTGAGACTATGGAACAGATAAAAATAGGAATTGCCATACTGGGAAAGAGCAAAGGTCCATCAAGCTCAGTAGAATCTTGTTTCCAGCAGTGACCAACCCAGGTCCCAAGTACCAGGCAGAAACCCAAAGAGCAGCAACATTCCAGAGCTGAGACTGTGATGTCATAATGCCTCATTCCACCAATGCCTAAGAGCCAACCTCAGCAGTGATGTCACAATGGCAGAAACCCAAAGAGCAGCAACATTCCAGAGCTGAGACTGTGATGTCATAATGCCTCATTCCACCAATGCCTAAGAGCCAACCTCAGCAGTGATGTCACAATGGCAGAAACCCAAAGAGCAGCAACATTCCAGAGCTGAGACTGTGATGTCATAATGCCTCATTCCACCAATGCCTAAGAGCCAACCTCAGCAGTGATGTCACAATGGCTTGATTGCCCTAGACTTGGCTCACATAAGAACATATGAATTGCCTTACTGGGACAGACCAAAGGTCCATCAAGCCCAGTATTCTGTTTCAAACAGTGGCTAACTCAGGTCCCAAGTAGTACAACAGATTTTATGCTGCTTATCCTTAGAATAAGCAGTGAATTTCCTCAAGCCATCTCAATAATGGCCTAAGGCTTTCTCTTTTAGGAGATTATCAAAAAAATTTTTAAACACTGCTAAGCTAACTGATTTTACCACATTCTCCGGCAACACATTCAGTTAGAGTACAGGAAGTGGATTCCCTCCTACTCAAGAGACCATGCATGAATAATAAAGCATAGAAGGCAACGTGACTCACCTGTGGGGCCATAGGCGAAGACAGTAGCATTGTAGCCCGAAATGACTCCTTCAATCAGACCCTTGGTTGTGAAATGATAAACCACTTCCTACAAACCAAAGAACAGCATGTAATTACTTATACTGGGCCTTTCATTCCCTGTGCATTTTGAATATATTTTCCTTTTGAAAATCTCCCTGCAAAAGGTAACAGCAAACAACATCAGATAAAGGAATGGTCCTTTCTGTGCAGGTCATTCTCCGTGCCAGTACCTGTGCATATTTACACTACTTTTCCGGGATGCTTATTCCATGAAAATGATGGGGGTCAATATTTAGCCACCGGTGCTCAGCATTTTGCTGACGACCGCTGGTGTAAGGCCTGGAAATTCAATGCTGGCTCATGTCTGGAGAGTATGGTGCTACAGCTCAGTACCCTGAGGTTGTGGGTTCAAACCCACGCTGTTTCTTGTGATCCTGGGCAAGTCACTTAATCCCCCCATTGCCCCAAGGACATTAGATAGATTGTGAGCCCACCAGGACAGGCAGGGGAAATGCTTGAGTACCTGAATAAATTCATGTAAACCGTTCTGAGCTCCGTTGGGAAAACAGTGTAGAAAACTGAATAAATAAATAGTGTGAAGAGTTTCATCCTCTGATCACCAGAGCTGCTATTGTGATGTCATAATGGCTCATTCCACCAGTAAGAGCCAACCTCATCAGTGATGTCACAATGGCTTCATTGTCCTATAGTTGGCTCACTTTTACTACATAATGATTTCCAGAGTGATGCAGGGGTTAAAGCTACAGCCTCAGCAGCCTGAGGTTGTGGGTTCAAATCCACGTTGCTCCTTGTGACCCTGGGTAAGTCACTTAATCCCCCCCCCCATTGCTCCAGATACATTAGATAGATTGCGAGGCCACCAGAACAGACAAGGAAAAATGCTCGAGTACCTGAATAAATTCATGTAAACTGCTCTGAATTTCCTGGGAGAACGGTATAGAAAATTGAATAAATTACATTTCTGGGTTTGTCGAGCTGCTGAAAAATAACTAGTTTGTGATATTCAAAGGTACTTAAATGGCTTTGGGGTACCAAAATCACAACAGAGTTGACTTTCATGGGATCCTATTTATGTGGCTAGTCTGGCTGCTTAAGTGCTAAATATAAGCACTTAAGTGGCCAAGTGATGAATTTCCCCCAAAAGCCGGTTTTGAGATAGGAGCTAACTGGCTATTTTAAGCAGCATCCATCAATTAAGTCCTGTTGAAAATGAGAGGTTAGCCTTGAACAGACAGTTTAAGAGGCCAGATGCCAGTTAAACCACTTTGACTATCAAGCCGAATAAAAGCTTGTTAAAAGGGGGAGTAAATCATTTTAAAAAGCCCCAGTTTGTCAGATACTTGACTTCCACTAGTACAAGTGCTTTTAGTTATATGGGTGAGTTTTTATGGATCTCACCACCACAAGAATGGTTTCATGTTCATATTATACCATTCAATGATTTCACTGCATCAGTGTGAGGCATTTAATTGGATTTCAAGGTAATTAAAACTCTTATTTGTGATTTTTTTTTTAGAACATAAGAAACGCTTTCACTGAATCAGACCTTTTTGGTCCATCTAGTCCGGTGACCCCCCACAAGCGGAGGCCAAGCCAGGTCTTCCCCGATGAAACCTGTTTACCCGTATCCATCGATGTGATTTGCAAGAAGGTGTGCATCCAGCTTGCCACAACCTCCTCCGGGAGAGCATTCCAAGCGTCCACCACTCGCTGCGTGAAACGGAACTTCCTGGTATTTGTCCTGAACCTGTCGCCTCTCAACTTCAATCCATGACCTCTTGTCTGATTCACATTTGACAATGTGAATAACGATGCTTCTTGCTCTATTTTGTCAAATCCTTTTATTATCTTATAAGTCTCTATCATATCCCCTCGCAGTCTTCTCTTCTCAAGGGTAAATAAGCCCAGTTTCCTGAGGCGTTCTTTGTAGCTCAAATTTTCCATACCTAATACTAGCTCCGTAGCTCGCCTCTGCACCCTCTCCAGCAGGGTCACATCCTTCTTTAGGTAGGGAGACCAGTGCTGGACACAGTACTCCAGGTGTGGTCTGACCATTGCTCTGTAAAGCGGCATTATGACGTCCGCCGATCTACTCGTGATTCCCTTCTTTTTCATGCCCAACATCCTGTTTGCCTTCTTTGCTGCCGCTGCGCATTGAGCCGACAGCTTCAGGGTCCTGTCTATCAGTACCCCCAGGTCCCTTTCTTGTTCACTCTTGTCCAATGTTACACCTAACATTTTATATTCATGTTCCTTGTTTTTCCTTCCCAGGTGCATAACTTTGCATTTCTCTACATTAAACTTCATCTGCCACTTTTCCGCCCATTTCCCTAGCTGGTTCAAATCTCTTTGGAGTTCTTCAATGTCCATTAGTGACCCTACTGTCTGGCATAGTTTCGTGTCATCTGCAAACTTGATTATATTACTCGTTGTTTTCTCTTCCAGGTCATTTATGAAGATATTGAACAAAATGGGCCCAAGAACCGAGCCCTGGGGCACACCGCTTGTCACTTTTTCCCAGTCTGAGAACTTCCCATTTATGTTTACCCTCTGCAATCTGTTCTCCAGCCATCTACCTATCCATCTTAGGATGTCCCCCTTTATTCCATGGGCATTCTAGTTTTCTCATAAGCCTCGCGTGTGGGACCTTGTCGAATGCTTTCTGAAAGTCCAAGTATATTATGTCCACCGGGTCTCCTCTATCGATGTGTTTGTTCACCTTCTCAAAAAATTGTGGCAAGTTCGTCAGACATGACTTTCCCTTTCTGAAGCCGTGTTGACTGGTTCTCATCAGATCATGATTATCCAAATGTTGCACTATACTATCCTTGATTAGTGCTTCTACCATCTTCCCAGGAACCGACGTAAGACTCACAGGTCTATAGTTGCCTGGTTCACCTCTCGATCCTTTTTTGAAGATTGGGATGACATTTGCTATCTTCCAGTCGTCTGGTATTTGACCTGTTCTGATTGTCAAATTTGCAAGGGATTGTAATAACTCTCCTATTTCTACCTTAAGTTCTTTTAGGACTCTTGGGTGAATTCCATCCGGTCCAGGGGATTTGTCACTTTTTAGTTTGTCGATCTGATTGTATATCATGTCCAAGTCCACATTCACTGTGGTGAGGCTATCCTCATCGTCTCCCTTAAATACTTTCTCTGCTTCGGGCAGTAATGTGGTGTCCTCCTTGGTAAATACAGACGCGAAGAATGAATTTAGCCTATCAGCAATCTGTTTATCTTCCTTAATGCACCCTTTTCTTCCTTGGTCATCTAGAGGGCCTACTGCCTCCTTAGCTGGTTTTTTCCCTTTTATGTATCTAAAGAAGGGTTTGAAGTTCTTGGCTTCTTGTGCTAACTTTTTCTCATAAACCTTTTTGGCGTCCCTTACCGCCTTGTGACAATTCTTTTGGTCGACCTTGTGACTGTTCCAGGCCTTCATTGTTTTGTTTCATTGTAATTTTTTGCTTATCTATATTTTTAGTTTAATTATTGTAAACTGTTTTAATACATTTCTGGAAAGTGGTATAATATGTGAAATAAATCAAATCATACTTATTGACCTCAAGATTTATACTCTACAGCAGGGCTGCCCAAGTCCAGTCCTCGAGATCTACTGGCGGGACAGGTTTTCAGGATATCCACAATGAACACGCATGAGAGAGATTTGCCTACACTGCCTTCTTGGTATGCAAATCTCTCTCATGCATATTCATTGTGGAGATCCTGAAAACCTGGCTTGCCAGTAGATCTCGAGGACTGGACTTGAGCAGCCCTGCCCTACAGGAATGAATGGAGAGATGGGATTGAATGCCATAGAGACTTCAAATACTTTAAAAACTCTCTTGCTCTGGGTTGTTCTTTCCTCTTAAAACACTCACATCATGTGCCTT
Organism: Geotrypetes seraphini; assembly: GCF_902459505.1. Taxonomy (NCBI): domain Eukaryota; kingdom Metazoa; phylum Chordata; class Amphibia; order Gymnophiona; family Dermophiidae; genus Geotrypetes; species Geotrypetes seraphini. The sequence continues at coordinate 8,991,720 of NC_047093.1, forward strand.
TATGTCGTATATGAGTCTCTAAGCAGGCAGGAACATCCGAAAATACTGTCCTATGGAAAGGAGGGCAGATGTGTGGATCATCCTCCAAAGGGATGTGATGGAGACAAAAACTAGAACAGAATTCAAGAGATACTGGGATAGCAGAGCTGAAGATCAGTTGGAGTCTACCACATTGCAGATGAAGTGACATCGAACATGCTAGGTGGACTTTATGTTCCTACTACTGATTATCATTTATATAGCGCTGAAAGGCATATGCAGCGCTGTACCTTTTGACATTTATAGACGGTCCCTGCTCGGAAGAGCTTACAATCTAACTTGGACAGACAGACATGACATATGGGGTTGGGGATGCAGAACCCACGGTGGGAGGAGTTAGGAGTCGAAAGCACTCTTGAAGAGGTGAGCTTTTAACTGGGCCTTGAACACCGCCAGAGACAGAGCCTGCCATAGGGATTCAGGCAGCTTGTTCCACGCATATGGTGCAGCAAGGCAGAAGGGACGTAGTCTGGAGCTGGCAGCCAAAGAGAAGGGCACAGAGGAGGGATTTACCAGCTGAGCAGAGTTCACGGGAGTGGGGATCATAGGGGGAGATAAGTGAAGAGAGAGAGTGAGGGGCAGCTGAGTGAGTGCATTTGTAGGTCAGTAAGAGGAATTGTGTTCAGAAGTGGATGAGAAGGCAAATAAGTGACTTTAGGAGAGGGGTAACATGAGTATAGTGGCTCTCCCGGAATACGAGTCGTTGAGCCAAATTCTGGACAGATTGGAGGGGAACGAGATGGCTAAGCGGAAGGCATGAGAGTAGCAAGTTGCAGTAGTGTAAGCATGAGGTGATGAGGGCGTGGATAAGTGTTTTGGTAGTGTGCTCAGAGAGGAAGGGTCAGATTTTGGTAATAGTATAGAGCAGTGGTTCCCAAACCTGTCCTGGGGGACCCCCCAGCCAGTCAGGTTTTCAAGATATCCCTAATGAATATGCATGAGAGAGATTTGCATATAATGGAAGTGACAGGTATGCAAATCTCTCTCATGCATATTCATTAGGGATATCTTGAAAACCTGACTGGCTGGGGGTCCCCCAGGACAGGTTTGGGAACCACCGGTATAGAGGAAGAAGCGGCAGGTTTTAGCGATATGTTGTATCTGGCCAGTTGTATCTATGGTCATGTTATCTGATTAAGTGACATTTGCCTGCCACAGTGAAAGCTGGGAACTAAACTACTCAGCTGCCTTGTGCCAAATGTCTTTTTGCCCCTCAATTTTTCTGTCTGTCTCTTTGTCGGTCACAGGAGCTGTCCATGCAATGGTGCTGAACTGAAGAGATCTTCTGCACTTCAATACCCCCTGAGGACATATTTGTCATTCTAGTTCTTCCTACCCTCATCCATTTATCTGATATAGAGGCACATAAATATGGTACTGATGGAGAAGGAGGCATTTTACCTTCTTTGTCTTCACTGGAAAAACAACTGCAGCAAAAGCACCATTGAACCATTTATAAAGAGCTCCTTTCGTAATCATTCTGTAGGGTTTTACAAAGGGGTGCTGAAAAGTTCTCGGCCCAATCAAGAGAAGAATGACCTGGATACGGTTCAATCAATGATCTGAAACAAGGTCAAAATGTAGAATTGGCACATAACGAAATCAGATCACCCTCTTTTCAGCTCCAGTGGCAAAATAAGGCTCAGAATTTAGGCTGAGAACTTTTGAGCACCCCCTAGTAACATTGATGTCTGAGGACTGTGGATTTCCCTGGACATAGAAACAGAGCTGGCTTTTGACATCAGGAGGAGCATAGGTTCCATTTAGTTAAAAATCCATTTGGGGGAGCAAACACTCCCCTTAGCACTCCCCTCCCTTCTGCGGTGCCTCTGCTTGGACATTCTCAAGACACTTGGAGGAATCATGAGGCTTTTGATATTACTACTCAGAAGGACAACATATTCCTCTTGTTCAGAGACCCCGCTCCCCCCCCCCTCCCATCCAGTTCAGGTAATGCCTTGCACAATGCCCACATCACTTCAGAAAATTACATGCCTGATTAAGAGGATCTTTGCGGGTGTTGTGGTTAATTGAGTTCCCCCGATATCAGACAAATATTTGTTAGACATTCTATCCCACACTTCAACCTCTTCCCACTTCCACAGGTCTTGGAGACTGAAGTGGTAACACAGGAGGCACAGCTGATAATGAATATTCAGAAGTACCCAGCCTTCTCAGGGAGCTGCTGCTTACTGCTACTACCATAATTATTTCTATAGCGCTACCAGATGGACGCAGCACTTGTACAGAGTTATGAAAAAGTCCCTGCTCGAAAGAGCTTACAATCTAAACAGCCAAGACAGACAAACAGGATGTCATGGATACGGTTAATCTGTTGGCTGGGTTGGTGGGCAGTAGGGTTATGGATTGAAAGCTTTTAAACAAGGGAAGGGGCTTGGCGGCCAAACTCAGGTAATTTATTCCAGGCATAGGGGACAGCTAGATGAAAGAAACAAAGTCTGGAATTGGCAGTGTAGGAAAAGGGTACAGCTAAGAGCAGCTGATATGAGGAACGGAGTTCTCTGGAAGGTGTATAAGGAGAGAGGAGAGATACTAGGGGGAAGCTTAGAGAACTCTTATTCTATGTACCATTCACAAAATATTTGCCAGGTCAACTATTCCAAAAAGAAGCTTCAAGGGGTTTGCTGGGCTTTGAGGCAAAAGGGTAGAAGAGCAGAATAGCTCAGAAAGCCCCGATGTGATCCTGAGGAAGGACATACCAATAGCAGAGGTTGCATGGAATAGGGTTGTAGACAGGGACAGAGAAAAATGAATAGATGCATAGAATACATACATGCTACAAAGAATAAAAATAAATGCAAGGAGGCTTTGTGACTCTCATTGCCAGAAGTCAATACGTGAGTCACAGAGTATGCAAAAGGAGCATCACATATCCATGACACGCTGGAAGCCATTACTGCATGGAACTTATGCAAATGCAAGGCTGAAATTTCACTCCCAGTTCAGTGGCGATCAGTAATGGATCCCTGAAAGGAGATTTGTATTAGAAAGGTTTTGGCTACCCCATCTTCTCACATTCATCAGTAATTAATCTCAGCTGTCAGCTGAGAGGTGACAAGATGACCTGCTGACCAGCCCACCACTAGGCTGACAAACATCTTTCCTGCAATTCAGGAAGCAGCTGAAAACCTGGCTCTTCTCCCAAGACTCACTCCACACCTGGACTACCTTGCTGCACTCTTCAGATCTTATTCAACCAGTGGCATATTAATGGGGTGGGGGGGGGGGGAGGAGAAATTGCCCTGGGCGACCACTTGGTGGGGGTGCTGGCATCTCTCCTCTTCTCCACTTCCACGCTCCTTCCCACTCCTCCCATGCCACCCGCATGCCTTCAATGCCCCACCACCATATGTCTATCTCTTTGCTGGCATGATGCTTCTCCTGCCAGCCTTGGCGCTTCTCTCTGATGTCACTTCGAGGTCCCATGACTAGGAAGTGGCATCAGAGGGAGAGCTGACACCGGCACGGGCAGCAAGTTATAGCTCCCCACCGGGGGAGCTAGACAGGGGGAGGGGGCAGAGAAGAGGGCCAGGGGTAGTGCCAGTGCCCCGGGCGCCTCCGATCCTCACTACGTCACTGTATTCAACTGTGCCCATAATTTGCCTTCAGTTTCGAAATTGATCTATGGGAAACGTAAATTTGACCATCTGGAATACTGTGTACAATTCTGGAGGCCGCATTATCAAAAAGATGTGTGGAGAGTTGAGTCGGTTCAGCGAATGGCCACCAGGATGGTCTCAGGTCTCAAGGATCTCCCGTATGAGGAACGACTGGGTAAGTTGCAGCTGTACTCACTCGAGGAACGCAGAGAGAGGGGAGACATGATCGAGACGTTCAAATAGGTCACGGGCCGTATCGAGGTGGAAGAGGATCTCTTTTTCCTTAAAGGACCCACGGCAACAAGAGGGCATCTGTTGAAAATCAGGGGTGGGAAATTTCATGACATCACCAGAAAATATTTCTTACCGAAAGGGTGGTTGATCGCAGGAATAATCTTCCACAACAGGTAATTGAGGCAGACAGACAGACAGACAGCAGCCAAGGAGCGAGAAAGAAAGACAGACAGACAGGGGGCCAGGGAGAGACACAGACAGAAAGAATTACAGACAGACAGGGGGCCAAAGAGACGGACAGAAAGATTGACAGACAGCCATCAGCCAAAGAGAGAGAGAGACAAAGAAAAAAAGACAGACAGACTCATCTATTCTAGCACCTGTTAATGTAACGGGCTTAAAGACTAGTTCTAATAATAAAAGAATAAAACAATCAAATCTCAATAAACCATAACTAATAGATACAACTAAAAATTTCCTAACAGAAATTAATCATTACATAAATACAGTCCCTGACTCAATTCTTCAATTTGAGAAAGCCAATTGAAAAAAATGTGCTTTTAAATGTCTTTTTTAATTTATGTATGATTCTTCTTTTCTCAAGTCTATAGACAAGTTATTCCATAACCGCGGAACTAAATCAAATGACAGCAGTCTGCCCATTAGTTACACGCCTTCTAAATCCATGATGAACTTGTCTTTTTTCTTTGATATTTCGGGGCCATAGTCCACCCGATACTGTCCTTCGGTTCCACGTCCTGGAGTTGCCGTCGTAGCTCCCTCCAGCCTATCCAGCCATCTTGTCGTTTGCGGGATCCGTGCCTTAAAGTCTGCCCAGCGGCGTCCTCATGTTCCAAGTTCCTAGATTTTCCATCGATGCCTTCCCTAGCCCATCATACACCCAATCAGCATATGCAGAACACAGACCATGAAAATCTGCCCAGTATCAGCCTCAGGTCTTCAATTTATACCATCTAATTAGAGATGTTAATTTAATGCTAATTAAGGTGTTTTGCTTGTATTGTGCTGACATTATATCATCATATTTAATTTTTTTATCTTCTTTCATTATTTCTATTTTTTTGAATTTTCATCTTGGAAATGTATTCCATATTTTATTTTAATCTGGACAGATCGGGTCGTTTTTCTCAAGTACCTAATTTCATTTTAGTTTGATACTTTGTAAACCGCTTAGGTCAGTAAAATGCAGGAGCGGTAGATCGAATCTTAAATGGCGCAGCACAGTAAGGGGGGGCCATCTTGGTGGGGAAAGCGGCAACCGTCCTCCTCTACCCCCCCCGCTCTCCTTCCCACCCCTCCCCCTACCACATGTCCACCTTTACTTCCTCCCATCGTACTTCTAGCTTTTCGCCAGCGTCGGATCTGCCTCTGATGTCACTTTCCCAGGTCCTGCATCCAGGAAGTGACATCAGAGGGAGAGCTGACACCAACGCAAGCAGCAAATTGGTGATGACGCTGGAAAAGTTAAAGAGGTACGGGGGAAGGGAAGGGGCGTGTACGCAGTAGAGGGGGAGTGGAGAAGAGGGCGGTGGAGGGCCGTCATTCCCCAGGGTGCCTCTCACCCTCAGTACGCCATTCTATCGATGTTATTGGAAAATTCTAATGTGCATCTATTAAGAGATTTTCTTGTAGTGTAGGAACAACATTTGCATCACATCTATGTTATTTGGTCTTCTCATGTGTGTTTATTGGGTGTTTCTTTGGTATTATGCTGACATTATATCATTTGAATGTTCTTCCATGTTGTCTCTCATTGGCTCCCGATCTCCCATCGAGTCACATACTACAAAGTTTCCTGAATTCATTAACCGACTCCTCAATCCATACGCCCAAACAAGAACTCTTCGCCCAATCAACTCCTGCCATCTATTCCCTCAATGAGACACCTTAGCACGACACGTTCAACCATTCCCCATGTTTTGGAATGCTCTGCCCCCCCCCCCCCCAATTACGTGAGGAACTAGTATTAGAACGATTTAAATCTAAACTAAACACTTTTTTAAATTTAATGACGCCTTTGCTTTCTAGACTTTGCCTTTTAATTTCCCACTCCTTTCCTTTTGACCCAAGTCTGTCTCCCCATCCTACCTACGATGCAATTCTTCCCTCTCTCCTAACGTTTCCTGTACGCCTTTGTGTCCTGGTCAATATATCCCCAACTTTTAGCAATGTACGCCACTTAGAAAACTGATAAGCGGATTATCATATTTTTAAAAAATAAAACTTAGTATTCTGATAATACTTATCATATTTCTGTTATATGATTGTTTTACAGTGCTATTAAATGTTTCATATCAATTCCAATAAAGAGAAAAAACATTATAAAGGTCCTTTCTGTGCCACTGATTATTTTCGTGGCCTCTTAGCGAAGTCCCCCAAGGGCACAGGTTGAGTGTTCTACTGTCTGCAGCCTCAGACTTACAGTATGATAAATATTCAGAATAACAGAGAGCAGAGGTAGGTCCCAGAGGCAAGACGTTCCTAGAAATGCTCATTATTGTACCGCTGGCATACATGCACTGGAGAGAACTGCCGTTCCCCAGGGCTCAGCAGACTCTGCCTCTTGTCTGCACGGAAGCCTTAACTTTGAGAGAATGGCTGGCAGAGAAACAGAGAGGCAAACGATTCCAGAAATGGGCAGAGCCTCCTCCAGCCCACATCCTTACTGGTCTGGCTGGCACACGAGCCTAGACACACGTAGAACTCCATCCTTCAGGAAATGCCCAGGAAATGTACACCACACCAGGGCTCCTTCCAGAACTCTCTAACCATGGGCCCTAAAGCCTGCCTCTGATCTGGTGATAACTGGGATGCCTTCAATGGACCTGGAAAGAGACCATCTGAGTTGAGAATCAACCTCAGGCACCAGGCTGAGCCCACAGGGGCTTTCATTGGAAAAGCACCAATGGTATGTGCAAAAAAACCCTCAGCCTTCTTTCCTAAAGATCATCACCTCACATTTTAGTGCAAAGGGAAAGAGATTTGTATACCACCGTTTTGTACTTATACATCTACACAAGGGGTGTCAAAATCCCTCCTCGAGGGCTGCAATCCAGTCGGGTTTTCAGGATTTCACCCATGAATATGCATGAGATCTATTTGCATGCACTGCTTTCATGGTATGCTAATAGATCTCATGCATATTCATTGGGGAAATCCTGAAAACCTGACTGGATTGTGGCCCTCGAGGAGGGCCTTTAACACCCCTGATCTACACTCAAAGCGGTTTACATATATACATGTACCTAGGGCAGGGGTCGGCAACCTACGGCTTGCGAGCCACAAGCGGCTCTGCTTGTATGTGGCTGTGGCTCTCCAGGTCCCGACCCTTTAATCTCCCTCAATACCCCAAGATTCCCTCCCCTCCGAGCCTACCAAGATACCTGGTGGTCCTTCTTACTCCTGCCTCCTCGCGGATGCCTTCTAAAATAGCTGCCGTGACCTCTCGCGGATGCTCATGGCATTTTCTGTAGTACCATGAGCCACCATGAGGGGCTGCGGCAGCCATTTTAGAAGGCAGCCGCAAGGACGCAGGCACGAGAGAGCCACGCACCAGCTATTTCAGTAGGCCCGGGGGGGGGGGGGAATCATAGGGTTGGGTGGGAGATTAAAGGGTCGAGGCCTAGAAAGGGGGAGAGAACTTTGGCTATGGTTTGGGGGAGAGGCAGGGAAGGGAGGGAGGGATGAAAGGTGCAGAGATCTGCGAGGGGTTGGAGGGGAGAGAAGCTACACCTTGCGGCTCTTTGTAAATCTTGGGTCAAACATTTTGGATAAATTGGATTTTTACTGTGAATAGGTTGTTGATCCCTGACCTAGGACAATGGAGGATTAAGCGACTTGCCCAGGGTCACAAGGAGCAGCCCTGGAATTTGATCTGCCAACCTCTGGCTAAAGAGGCAGCAGCTCCACCTCCAAGTGATTTAAAGGTCACAGAACTGATCTCAAGAGTTCTGATTCTGACCTGGTTGTTGTCATGTGATGCAAACCAAAAGGCTCTGCACGGAGAATTAAAAGAACGTTAGCCATTTCCAGTAATTAAAAGGCAATTAACGCTTAGTTTAAAAACCCACCAAATAAAAAGGCCTTCAGCAATTTTATAAAAGGAAGTGCAAGCCAACAGCTCGCAGCTTGAAATTCAAATGGCGGCGTGGCGTGCAAAGCGAATTCACCGCCCTCAATGCCTGGAAATAATGCAACATATTTTCTTTTCTGCTGCTGCATTAATTATGGAGTCCTTTTACTAAGGTGCGCTACCATTTGGTGTCAGGTCAAAAGCGCGCCAGGACAAAGGCGCGCCCAGACAATTGAGCGCAGCGCGGAGGTGCGTGCCGCTCAAAATTACTGTTTTTAGGGCTCTGACGGGGGGGGCCGTGGGGGGGAACCCCCCCACTTTACTTAATAGACATCGCGCCGCATTGTGGGGGTGTTGTGGGGGGCGTGGGGGGTTGTAACCCCCCACATTTTACTGAAAACTTCACTTTTTCCCCCCCATAACGCCGGCGCGATCTCTATTAAGTAAAGTGGGGGGGATTCCCCAACAAATCCCCCCGTCGGAGCCCCTAAAAACTGTAATTTTGAGCGGTGCGCGCTTCTGCGCTGCGCTCAATTGTCCGGGCGTGCTTTTGTCTTTCGCGCCGTTGTCTATGAACCCTACCATTTTAGTGTGTGCTAAACGCTAATGCATCCATAGACGCTTTAGCGTTCAGTGCAGGTTAACACAGCTAGCGCGTCTTAGAAAAAGGACCCCTTTGTTTTGTAATAACAACAAAACAACATCACGTAGAAAATGTCATGTCCTGCCTGACAAGGAGGGGGGGGGGGGAACCTGCCGGGACAGATCGAAAAATTACCCAACAGGACCTAATCACCATTCGATGTATTGTAAAATGCTCTGAGTTAATCTCTGCGTGAAAATGCACTCCCCTCCCCCCCTTTTACAAAACCATAGCTCGGTTTATCGCGCCGGCCACGGCGGTAACAGCTCCAACACTCATAGAATTCTATGAGCGTGGGAGCTGTTACCGCCATGGCCGGTGCTAAAAAAAAAAACAGTTCCGTAACTAAAGCGCGCAGGTCAATGGCGCACCGACGCCTGCACGCAGCATGATTGCATGCCGCCGTTTCCAGCGGTTTTACAGCTTACTGGGAGCATTTTGAGGAGGGTTGGGGGGTGGAAACCTCCCAGTATACTTGTAAGTGATCGCGCTCCCGTTTGGGGGGGTTTGGGAGGGGGAACCCCCCAATTCACTGAAAACTTCAGTTCTCTTGCTCTTTGGGATATTTCAGTGTATTGGGGGGTTCCCCCAACCCCCAGTGGGAGCGCGAGCATTTATAAGTATAGTAGGGGGTCTCCCTCCAAACACCCCCTCAAAACGCTCCCAGTAAGCCATAAAAACGTTGGAAACGGCGGTGCACAATTGTCCTGCACGCAGGTGTTGGCACGCCATTGACTTGCGTGCAATTGACGTGTCACCAAAAAATCCACGCTTCAGTTATGTAAAAAGGAGAGGGGGGGGGGGTGGTTTGTTAATGAATTCCAGTGAATAAATGAATATCTCCATGCCTTCAGCAATAGGCTAAGCCAGTCACAGGTTTACCTCAAGTACGGACATTGATAGGTCAATATTTAAAGCAATTGAACCATCCAGAAATGGCTCCTGGTTGGTGAAATCACTTGTTCGGGGCTATCCACAGTCGGCTAAACTCAAAGCTGACTATTGTTGATGATCCAGGGACGGAGTTGGCATTTGCCCCCCTACGTTTAATGGTCCGATTGGACTGTATACAAGCTGGCTGCATAAACCTAGAATATCCAAGGACGATGCCCAGATGTGACCCTGGCATTCGATAACCAGGAACATCGCCGCTCACAGCCACTGACTGAATATCAATCGATCCCTCAGTTCTTCCCTTGTTATAGAGACTCTGGCACTACATATCCATAGGTGTACTGAGAGTAAAAACCAGGACTGGATCACCAGCTGCTTGGTCTCCCCCAAACCTTGCTCACGTCCTCACCTGAGTCGCTGTATAATCAAAGGCCGCATCAAACATGAAGGATTTCTCCCTGGAGCGGTTGGCTCGCAAAATGTCATCGGGATCTTCCATAGGGTCCATCAGAACCACCATCTGCAAAATCCAAAGTACTGGAGTAGACAGTGATTGCGTGAAAGACATGAGAGGGAGGTGAGAAACAGAATTTATTAATAATAATAATAGCTTTATTTATATCCCGTCATACCTTTTCAGTTCAAGATGGAATGCAACAAGAGAGGCAGTGAGGTATAAAGGATACAGTTTCTGGATCCTCTCTACAGATTGAGTTCTCTGCCAAGGAATTGGGAGTTTTACTTGACTTCTCTCTCTCTCTCTTAAAGATCAAGTTAACTCCGTGATCAAGAAATGTTTTTTTGATCTAAGTATGCTGAGGAAGGTTAGATCTCTCTTTCATCATTGTCACTTTTCCACCTTAGTTCAGTCAATTATTTTATCTCGTCTTGACTATTGCAATGTTATTTACCTTGGTGTTACAAAAGCTTGCCTCTACAGATTGCAACTGTGAAATTGATTTTGGGGAAACGTAAATTTGATCACGTGACATCGTTGCTTCAGAGTCTCCATTGGCTCCCAGTTTGTTTTAAAGTTCAATTTAAGTGTGCCTGTGTTGTTTTTAAAATTTTACATGGTATTTTTACTCCTCTCCTTCCTCTATCCTGGAATGTTTAGAGTTGTTTTTTTTTTTGCAAGAGGTGATCAACCACTCAAATGATCTCTTCCTTCCAAAAAAGGGATTAAGGGAGTTAAGTTTTTCAGTCACTCTTTGATTTTTAAGCTCTCTCAACCGTGGGATGGCCTTCCACTTCTTTTAAGGAGTTCCGGCTCACTTCAACCTTTTCGCAAATCCTTAAAAACTACTTTATTTGCCAAACACTTTGAAAATGAACTTTACCAAACTTAGTCTTATTCTTTTCTGGGTTTTTATTCGATAACTTAACTATTGGAAACCGAGTCGAGCTTTCCTTGAATGATGACTCGGCATATAAAGTCAAGCATTACATTAGATTAGATCATTCGTCTTGAGAGGAAGCATATGAACAGCTGTGTAGCGAGATTACATTGGTGATAGGAGGTAGGAGTTAGTTGTGTTTGGAACTTTAAGCATATGTATCGAATAAGTGGGTTTTTAGTGATTTTCTGAATGTATGGTATGACAGTGAATTCAGGATTATTACTACTATTTATTATTTCTAATAGCGTTGAAAAGGCGTACGCAGCGCTGTACATTTTAACATACGATAGGCAGTCCCTGCTCAGAAGAGCTTACAATCTAATTTAGACAGGACATTACAAGGTTGGGGAGATTATGGTAGAGGGAATGATACAGTGGGTGAGAATTAAGAGTTGAAAGCCTTCAGCTTGGATTTGAACGTTGCTAGGGATGGTGCATGACGTATTGTTTCAGGCAGCCTGTAACAGGCATACGGTGCTGCAAGAAAGAAGGGACGGAGTCTGGAGTTGGCAGTGGAAGAGAAGGGTACGGATAAGAGGGGCTTGCCCAATGAGTGGAGATCATGGGGGAGCATAGTGGGGGATAAGTGAGGACAGATATTGGGGGGCTTCAGAGCGAATGCACTTGTAAGTCAGCAAGAAGAGTTTGAGCTGTATTCGGCAACGGACAGGGAGCCAATGAAGCGACTTGAGGAGAGGGGTAACATGAGAATAGCGGCTCTCACGGAATATGAGTCGCGCAGCAGCATTTTGAATGGATTGAAGAGGTGAGAGACGGGTGCACGGGAGACCCGAGAGAAGTACGTTGCAGTAGTCTAAGCGTGACAGTGTCTAAGAGTGTGGACAAGGGTATCCTGCTTGAAAGGATAGTGTCCTGTCGAGGCATCTTTTGAATTGGCATCCTTTGGGGGTTGGAAACGTAAACAGCAATGTTCTGCGTGAGAAGCGGAGTTTGTCCTGTAGGACAAAGTGTTTCAGTAGGCAAGTGGGTGCAGTGCCGAATAGTGTCTTGAAGCATAGGCAACCGCCTTTGAAAATTATTCTGGCCTCGACCGGTAGCCAGCGAAGTTTCTTGAAATATGGGGTGATGTGAAATAGCAAAGAAATTATAATGGCACCCGAGAAAGGTAATTTGTGCAGTTATGGCTCCAGATTCACGGAGCGCCCTTCCTCGTTACGTTTTATAAAAGAAGACAGCCTGGCAACAATCAGATCAGATCTTGAAGCATTTCTGTTTACGGATGTTTCCGCTGCATGATTCCATCCATCGCAATTTCAAGACTCAGCCCATTCTCCCCTCCTACTGTGTGTCTCTCCCTCTGTTTGTTGTTTGATAGGGCAACGATTGTAACTACTATCCCCTCCCGCCCTCTGTGCCCATTGTTTGTATATATCTGCCCCCCCCCCAATAATTTTGGTTTTGCTCTTTTAAAATTTGTATGTACACTGCCTAGACTGGTAGATGGGTGGTATATCAAAATAAAATTAAACTTGAAACTTACAGTGTGTATGCGGTGGAATTGCATTCTTTTTTTTTGTATCTGTTTTGCTATTTTGGTTTCCTTGAGATATTTTGTATCAGTTTCCATTGGGCTCTGCCACAAGATTTTTTTTTAATGGATGTAATTATTTAGGTAACTGACCTGTACAATCTTAGTCCACAATATCTGATCTCTAGAGCTGTTTATCACTAGCTCTTAACTTTGGTAATTCTATTCAATTTGTAGCATCTTTTAATCATTATAAACCGCATAGAACTTCACGGTCCTGCGGTATAGAAACTGTTATTATTATTGTTATTATTTATTAATTGATGTAAACCATTTAGTTTTTTGTAAACAATATAAAAAAGTTTTAAATGAATAAATAAGGCCCTCCTTTACAAAACTGCGCTAGTGTTTTTAGCGCCGGCCGCTGTGGTATCAGGTCCGAAGCTCATAGAATTCCTATGAGCGTCCGAACTGTTACCGCCATGGCCAGCGCTAAAAATGCTAGCGCAGCTTTGTAAAGGAGGGGGTAAATAAATAACCAGGAGAGAGACCTTGGGGTGATCACGTCTAGTGAGCTCAAGGATGCAAAAAAAAAAAAAAAAAAAAGTATGACAAGGCCACGCCTTAATTTGGAGGGAACGGCCTGGAACATGGCTCTGCCTCTTCTTTTCTGACTCCAGGCCAGCAAGGCTGTCCTGTGCCATCCCCTCCCTTCCAGGCAGCCTGTACAGAAATTTAGAAGAAGGGGTAAGCCTAGAACAGAGCAGAGTACAGTTCCTCTGGTCCCTAACCAACCCCTCCTGCCTCAGGCCACCCTGTCCCATGGATCCACAGTGTCACTTCCAAATTGTTTACAAATTAAGCTCTAGAGAAAATAATGGCCAGAGCTAGAGTGATATTGGTTGTGCAGAGAAACGGTGGCACCTCGTCGAACGTTTTATATCCAGTTCTGAAGGCCACATCTGCAAATGAATCTAGAAAGCCTGGTTCAGAGAGGAGGTAGCAAAAGCCATGCGAGATGAGACCTAAACAGCAGAACGAAAGTGACAGAGATATGGTCGAATTATTTTTGTTGTAAAAGAAACTTTACCAAGACAACCTTGATATTTCAAACAAAGATCAAGTAGTATTATAAAAATACAAAACAGGTGAGTGTACCCTGAAAGGTATAAATAATACACAAGAAGGAAACTTCTTCAGTGGAAAGCAAGCTCTAAACCCAGAGATCAAATAATAGGCACATTGAGCTGAGGGTTTCAACGCATCCTCAACGATGACCCAATGTTAAAAAAGAAAAACCAAACAAACCCAGCTTCTAACATTACCTTTTACAAAGCTGCGGTTTCTACCGCGGGCCAGCGTGGTAAATGCTTCAGTTCTCATAGGAATTCCTATTAGCGATGGAGCATTTACCTTGCTGGCCCATAGTAGAAACGTCTACCAGGGCTAAGTAAAAGGAGCCCTAAATTAGGTTCTTAAATTTGTGCAGGATGGGTCTATATTGAGTAATTATAGACCCATAGCTGTGGTTCCTTTTATGGGGAAAATAATACAGAAAAATAGTACTTTAATAAAAGTTTTTGTAGAGAAAGAGAAGCTACTTGATAACCATCAATTTGGATTTCGTGTAGGCCATAGGGTTGAGTCCCTGCTAGTAACGACGGTGGATGAAATATGAAAGGAGATGGATAAACTTTGCTTAGTTTCGCTTGATATATCTGTCTCATTTGATACAGTGGACATGGCTATTTTGTTGGATTAGGAATAGCTGGTAAAATGCTTGATTGGTTTGTATCTTATTTCCAGCAGTGCTCGATTCAAGTAGTTTCATACAACAAATAACAAACCAAACCTAAGTAGACTAAACAAACGTAACATGAGTGGGATCAATCAGACTACAGAACTCTCTGATGACCTTCCAGAAAGCAGTAAAGACCCTCCTCTTCAACTGAAATTCTAATTGCAAACTACCCCTCGACCCCCTTATATTCCCCCTCCTTTCTGCACTCTCCTGTACTTAAGTTGCTGTATAGTCTTTGAACTGTCCAAATGTACTTAAGATGCTGTAAAGTCTTATACTGTCCAAAATGTATTTAAGTTGTTGTATAGTCTTTGAACTGTCCAAAATGTACTTAAGTTGCTGTAAAGTCTTGTACTGTCCAAAATGTACTTAAGTTGCTGTAAAGTCTTTGAACTGTCCAAAATGTACTTAAGTTGCTGTAAAGTCTTGTACTGTCCAAAATGGACTTAAGTTGCTGTATAGTCTTTGAACTGTCCAAATGTACTTAAGATGCTGTAAAGTCTTGTACTGTCCAAAATGGACTTAAGTTGCTGTATAGTCTTTGAACTGTCCAAAATGGACTTAAGTTGTTGTATAGTCTTGTACTGCCCAAAATGTTTTCCATTGTGAATGTTGGCTTGTAACCCGTTCTGAGCTACTAGGAGGACGGGATAGAAATCGAAATAAATAATTACATAAGGAAAAAGGGGAGAACTACAATTTGTGAGAAAAGAGAACAAAAAAGGGGAAAGAACAAAGGGAGAAGGGGAGGGGGAGTCTGTTAATCGGTAAAATAATGAAGGGATAAATCAATCGTAGGCATCTTTAAAAAGAAAGCATGTTAAACTACTTTTGAATTTATCAATGTTTTGTTCTGCTCTGATGGAATTCCAGGTTGATGGGGCTGTGACAGAAAAGATGGAGGCACGATGGGTGCCGATAATTTTTAGAGAAGGAACATAAAGAGTATGTTGAGAAGCAAATCTTAAAGTTCTGGGAGGATCGTATGGGACCAAATATTTAAAGCTGTGCCCATTTGTAAGGGAGTTCCTCAAGGATCTGCGCTTTTGGCATCAATATTTAACTTGTATTTGGTGTCATTGGGGAATGTATTTCAACATCTACAAGTGAGCTATTGTGTCTATGCCGTTGACATTCAGGGTTGGGGTATTTTTTGCAATGGAAAACTGGTCTAAAGAGCTGCAAACAAAATTGTCCATGTGTTTACAAGTTGTCAATACATGGACGATGGCTGATAAGTTGGTGCTCAATCTTACAAAAATGAAATTTCAGTATCCCTTTCTTGTGCCAAGCTCCCACATTTTAACTCTGCCCTAAATCTGCCTCTCTTGCCGTCTACCTCTTAATCTCCTTAAGATTTTAATAAAATTCTTTTTGAAAAAATTATTTTATTTATAATTATATAACAATTTTTACAAGAAAAAACTTCTTGCTAATGCAACTCAGTAAAAATAGCATTTATAGGTATAAACTTAAATTAGGAACAATGAAATACAGTAAAACCTTGGTTTGTGAGCATAATTTGTTCCGGAAGCCGTGCTTGTAATCCAAATCACTCGTATATCAAAGCAAATGTCCCCGTAGGAAATAATGGAAACTCAGACGATTCGTTCCACAACCCAAAAACTTTAATACAAAATACTATATGTACTTGTATTGCAAGTCCTCGCTCATATAGAACAGTCATTACACTCCCGCAGCGTCAGAGAGAGAGAAGAACCATCGGCTCAGTTATGACGATATGACGCGTGTTTACGGTATGTATTCGTATTGCAAGACCTCGCTCATTTAGAACAGTCACTCTACTCCTGCAGCGTCAGAGAGAGAAGAACCATCGGCTCAGTTGTGATGATGTGACGCGTGTATAATGTATGTACTCATATTGCAAGACCTCGCTCATTTAGAACAGTCACTCCACTCTTGCAGTGTCAGAGAGAGAAGAACCATCGGCTCAGTCGTGATGATGTGACGCGTGTATACTGTACGTACTCGTATCGCAAGACCTCGCTCGTTTAGCACAGTCACTCCACTCCTGCAGCGTCAGAAAGAGAAGAACCATCGGCTCAGTTGTGATGTGTGTATACTGTATGTGCTTGTATTGCAAGACCTTGCTTGTATATCAAGTTAAAATTTAATAAAACGTTTTGCTTGTCTTGCAAACCAAGTTCCTTGCAATCCAAGGTTTTACTGTACTTCCTTAGACCACAAAATTTGCTTTGAGAGATCAAACAATAATATGGGAACGTAACAATTTTTAATAATGAAAAAGAAAAAAAGAAACACAATGCGTGATAGGCTGGAACACTCTCTTCTTTCATTCTCAGCTGCAGTAACTTCATTTCCAAAAAGACCCTTAATTGCTCTGGGGCGAAAAAACCTATTTGACGTCCAAATACTTAACAACACATTTGCATGGGTAGGCTAATAGGAAAGTGGCCCCCGGAGTTCAGTAAAATTCTGAGCATGAGTTGAGGCACTCAGCCTTAATAAATTTTCCAAGAGGGCACTTTAGCAGACGATTCCCGCTCTCGTCCTATGGGCGGCTTGGCTCGTCACTGCCCACCTGAATCTTTTGAAACGGACTCCGACAATAGAAAGTCTTACTCTTTCACATTAACGAATGCAAAAAGATCTGATCTCGACCCATTTGAGTCGGCTTCAACACGTTCATTTGCGAGGCTGCCATCTGCCGTATTGGCCCATACCCAGGCCCTGCCTCCCATCTGCCCACCTGTTCAGCAGTGCCCCTATCGGAAATCAGCCTGTCACAGATGAGCAGTCGGTGACGGAAACCTGCCAGGTGCCGAACAGACCTGCGAGGGACATATTATCTGGAGAGGACCTTGTGTACAGTCAGCATTGCCATGGCAACATGGTATGATAGGAAGTATCAAGCGATCGCAGCACCTGCCCCAAAGAGTCAGCACACATGAACGTGCCCAAAGCCGTCTGAATCGGTAAAGCCCCTCCAGCTGCAATCAAAGGCAGGGGGGGAGGGGGGCCTGGGTAGTGCAAGTCAGCAAGGAGTATCTGTCAAGAGCTAGATTCATGGTGTGGCTTTGGCATGTCTGATCCTGCTGGCCTGTCTCTTCCTCATGGACAGTCAATAAAGGAGAGGGTCCAGACAAAGAGCCCATGTTTGTGCTGCCTCAGCAACCACAGGTTGTGCGCTTGACCCCAGGCCGATCCCTTTGATTCTGGGCAAGTCACTTAACCCTCAGTGGAGCCTGCCGTGGATGGTAAACTGCTTTGGGCGAATCTCTTGATGAAAAGGTGGTTAAATCCCAATAAATCAATGTACCCCTGTAGCTGCTGTTGCTATAAACATCCCCCCTCCCTGCCTACACAGCTCTGCCAGTGATTTTTTTTTTCTTCCACATCTTGGTTGAAGAGCTGACTGTTTTATTTTAAAAGTAATTTATTGGTGACATCATAAAAGAAGAAGTTTCAAGTTTATTAGGATTTGATATACCACTTATCAAGGTTATCTAAGTGGTTTTTTTACAATCAGGTACTCAAGCCCCCATCCCTTCCATCCAGCATAATTGAGGCATTTAAGGCCCTATTTCTTATATGCCCTGGATACACAAAAGAAACAAACTCTATCCCACCTAGTGCCCTCCAAACCGCCCCCCCCCCCCTTTCCCTCCAGAAGATAGAGCCGAATACAACATAATCAGCAAAGCCCTGAAGCTAAATTTCTTGCACTGGGAGTCAGCTCCCCACACCAGAAGAAATCGCTTTCCATGTTTCGAGGGGTGCAATGGGTTCCCCATAGAAACGACGTGTGTCGTTCATTCTTCCGCTCCCAATGTGTGTGGGGATTCTGCGATGCCCAGTAATGTAAAAAACGGATCATTTTATAAATAAATGCAAGTTGATGAGTTTGCAGGGTCTGTGCAGCAGAGCCTGAGATGCTGGAGAAAGAGGCCGGGATATCTTTACTTCCTGAAAATCGCCCCTTTGCCAGCATGTTGTTAATCTGACTCAAAGGTCTGCTCGGAGTAAAGCTTTGAATTCGATCCCCTTATTACGGCAGATGTTTTGTGGGTCAGTAGACACGGGAATAGTCATCTGTTCGGCACTTCCCGAGGGACATCAAGCACCAGATTTTCAGCACCACCGAATTATCCTCTTTGAACCCTTTGTTCTAGCCGAGACCTTTCCTCTTTAGTCTGTTCTCCTAGGACAGGGGTAGGCAATTCCGGTCCTCAAGAGCCAGAGCCAGGTCAGGTTTTCAGGATATGCACAATAAATATGCATGAGATTGATTTGCATCTCAAGGAGGCAGTGCATGCAAATCCATTTCATATATATTCATGACGGAGATCCTGAAAACCTGACCTGGCTCTGGCTCTCGAGGACTGGAATTGCCTACTCCTGGTTTAGTAGAAGGCCAGTGAGAAGCAGGTTGCATTAGTCTAATCCAGGGGTAGGCAATTCCGATCCTCGAGAGCTGGAGCCAGGCCAGGTTTTCAGGATCTCCACAATAAATATGCATGAGATTGATTTGCATCTCAAGGAGGCAGTGCGAGGAAATCCATCTCATACACATTCATGGTGGATATCCTGAAAACCTGACTTGGCTCTGGCTCTCGAGGACCTACCCCTGTCCTAGGACAAGCCACATATGGGAGGAGACTAAAGACTGACTACCCTGCTGTCCACTGAGAACCTATGTTACAGGTAAGTAACTGCACTTTACTTTCACTGTCCATCTTATATCACCCTCCGAGCTCTTCAGTTAATTATACTCGTAGCTCTGCAACAGAAAACTAAGTGGCTCTGGCAGGAGATGTCCCTTCTGGTTTTGAAAGAGGATCCATCTGCCTTCCTCCACCCCATCGGGAACAGAGTAAGACCCAGGACCAGCTGTTCTCCAGAGCAGTGCTTCTTTATAACATTCATCCTGAACCTGATGCATCTCAGGAACCCAGCAAAGGCACTTCAGACTTGGAAACAGAGCTGCTTTAATCCTTTCTCTATGGTATAAGCAGGGCTGGCCCAGCCTTTAGGCATAAACTAGGCAGTGTTCTAGGGTAGATAATGACACAGGGACAAATTTTTTCTAATCCCTGCAGGGACTCATTTTTCCATCCCGTCCCCGTGAGTTCTTTTCCTGCCCCTGCCCCATTCCTGCAAGCTCTGTCTTTATCTGCACAAGTCTCAGACGCTTTAAAATCCTAAGTAGCAACATTCTAGAGCTCAGATTGTGATGTCATAATGCCTCATTCCACCAATGCCTAAGCTCCGTCCTCATCTGCACAAGCCTCAAACACTTTAAAACCACAAGTGTTTGAGGCTTGTGCGGTTAAGGCATAACATGAGATAAACATTTTTTTCTATCCCGCAGTACCTTAGGAGTTTTTGCGGTTTACAAAAGAAAATTGAAACAGTGACAATAAAGGTAAATGACCTAGAAATTACAAAAATTTCTTAAATAAGTGAGTTTTCAATCATTTCCTGAACTGCTGGTAAGAGACAGAGCTCGCCAATAGATTTACAAACTCTTTATCACAAGAAGTTGCCTGAAAAGATAGGCATTGTTCAAAATACTGATGGAAAAGCAAACAAATTACAATTATTTCTTGGGCGTTGTGAATTAATGAATAAAAAAGGTTCATAGACAACTCGGCGAAAGACAAAGGCGCGCACCGAAGAAAATTACAGTTTTTAGAGTCTCCGACGGGGGTTTTTGTTGGGGAGCCCCCCCAGTTTACTTAATAGAGATCGCGCCGGCGTTGTGGGGGGTTTGGGGGGTTGTAACCCTCCACATTTTACTGTAAACTTAACTTTTTCCCTAAAAACAGGGAAAAGTGAAGTTTTCAGTAAAAGGCTACAGGACTTAAAATCATTTGACATTCCTCCTATAAACTGAAGCACTTTCATTTAAATTGTCTAGGATCCCTCTTTATACTAGACCCGCTCCCTCATTGCAGGATCCCTCCAGCCACTAAACCCGCTCCCTCATTTCCCTCTCCTTTCCCAGTTTGTTTTCATGTCTGACTGTAGCAACTTGAAATCTCTGCTAACAGAATTCATATGAGAAGGGATCAAAGGGCCCCTCCTTTCAAAATCATTCCAAGACACTACACCACACACCTGCCTTGCACACACCTCAGCAGAAATGCACAGCTCCCATCTCTTAACCTATAATCCAGAACCTTGCGCCTATGAGCCTTAAATTCTTCCACTAGATGTCACTGTTGCTTGACGACTGGGACTCCCTAACTCTGCACATTTTCTAGCATAGGTGTTTTGTACCTGCTTGAAAGTCCATGGAAATTATGGCTCTATAAAGTCCCCACATTCTTCCATGAGCCCTAACTTTCAAAGGAAAACTTTGGGGGGGGAGGGAGGGGCATCTCTCCTGCTGGGGGAGGGGGTGTGCGGCTGGGATTTCTTGGCAGCGGGAGAGTGTGGGCATCTCTCCCGCTGCAGCGGTGAGGGGAGGGTGTGTGCGGCTGGGATTTCTTGGCAACGGGAGAGTGTGGGCATCTCTCCTGTTGTTTTTGTTTGTATGTGTGTGTGTGTGTGGGGGGGATTGACACATTTTTTCTGCACATGTGCCCATCGCTATCACCAGCAATGGGCACATGTAAATTTAGTGAATCTTTGCTGCTGTCCGCTGACCTCATTTGCATGCATGATTTTTTAAGAATGCTTTGCTTTCATGACATTTCCAATTTCTTGTGATCATTTGAATGGCTATTGCTGTCAAAATCAATAAAAGACGGCTTTTATATTTATCCAACACAGGCTTTACCTGTAACAATGTGCCACAAATTATGACTTTATACGATAAAGGAATAGATGACACTAATATAAGATTGATTTGTCCCCGTATTGACCTCCAAAAACTAAGTATCATTGGACAAAAATATAACAGATGATCTAATGTCCCAAAATTAATATGACAATGCGGGGAAAATGGTTGTATTAAGGTACATTTTATACAAACTTTTAATGTTATATTATCTGTAATGCACTGCCAATGTCTGAAAATTTAATAAAGTTTATAAAAAAAAAAAAAAAAAAAAGAATGCCTTGCTTTTTTTGACTCGCTATCATAACGGCTGCATTAGCAGACTGTCGCTTTTTAACGTGGGTTTTTGAGAATCCTGGCCTAAATCTCTTACAATTCTCACCCATTCATTAGCAATCTCTCAGTTAGATTACTGTAACTCACTCTACCAAATTATCACTGAAAAGGAACTCAGAAGGCTCCAAATCATGCAAAATACGACAGTTAAAATCATCTACAAGGCTAAAGAATACGATCAGGTGACACCTCTCTTAATAGACGCACACTGGTTGCCAGTAGCGCACTGGATCACATTTAAAACACTGTTCCTTATGTTTAAGGTACAATCCGTTCTCTCTCCAGCTTTTATTGATAGATTGTTGACACCATTTACTATCTCGAGAATGCTTCAATCGACCCAAGAGTTTCTTCTTAATGTTCCCTCTATGCGCCAAATAGTTTATGACGCCTCTCATACTACCATCGTTTCAGTTGTAGCACCATCGTTGTGGAACTCCCTCCCTATCAAAAGCACGGTGCCTCCAAGTTTAAATCAAGCCTAAAAACCTTTCAACATCTAAGGTTCTTCTTCAGCCCAAGCATTTCTTTTCCTCTTTGCGCTCTTTCCCTCCTGGTTTATCCCCTTCCATGACCCTTTTACTTTATCTTCTGTGCCAAGTGACAATCATTGTTTTTGTTAATGTTCGTTCCCCTCTTTGTTGTTTTTATTTATTTAAACTCTTGTACAAAAATTTTTTCTTTTATGTAAGCCGCTTAGGTTTTTTAGGCGGTATGTCCAATGCAATAATCTTGAAATTTAGTTCAAAATCTGTTCAAATACAGAAAGGTGGACAGGATCAATATAGAAGAAGATGGATGACCAGGGAAGAAAAGGGTACATCAAGGAAGATAAACAAATCGCAGACAAACTAAATTCCTTCTTTGCGTCCGTCTTTACGAAAGAGGACACCTCAACAATACCTGAAGCGGAGAAAGTGTTTGCAGGAGAAACAGAAGACAGCCTCACCACAGTTGAAGTGGACTTAGACCAGATATACTATCAGATCGACAAACTTAAAAGTGACAAATCCCCTGGACCGGATGGGATTCATCCGAGAGTCTTAAAGGAATTGAAGGTTGAAATCGGAGAGTTATTGCAAAAACTTGCCAACCTGACAATCAGAACTGGACAGATACCGGACGACTGGAGGATAGCGAACGTCACCCCAATTTTCAAAAAAGGATCGAGAGGGGAACCGGGCAACTATAGACCTGTGAGTCTTACGTCTGTCCCCGGCAAGATGGTTGAAGCACTGATCAAGGATAGCATAGTCCGGCACTTGGACGCACACGACTTGATGAAACCCAGTCAACATGGATTCAGGAAAGGGAAATCATGTTTGACGAATTTACTCCAATTTTTTGAGACCGTGAACGAGCAAATTGATAGTGGGAAGCCGGTGGACATAATATACTTGGACTTCCAGAAAGCGTTCGACAAAGTTCCACACGAAAGACTTCTCAGGAAACTACAAAGCCATGGCATAGAGGGGGATATACAAAGATGGATAGGCAAATGGCTGGAAAACCGAAAGCAGAGAGTGGGCATAAATGGAAAGTTCTCCGACTGGGAGAAAGTGACTAGTGGTGTACCCCAGGGCTCGGTACTTGGGCCGATCCTTTTTAATATTTATATCAATGACCTGGAGGAAGGAACATCCAGTGAGATCATCAAGTTTGCAGACGATACAAAACTATGCCGGGCGATCAGATCGCAGGAGGATAGAGAGAAACTCCAGAGCGACTTGTGTCGGTTGGAAACATGGGCAGAGAAATGGCAGATGAAGTTCAATGTGGAGAAATGCAAGGTAATGCATTTAGGCAATAAGAATAAGGAATACGAGTATACAATGTCAGGTGCAACTCTGGGGAAGAGTGAACAAGAAAAGGACCTGGGTGTACTGATAGATAGGACCCTGAAGCCGTCGGCACAATGCGCAGCAGCGGCAAAGAAGGCAAATAGAATGTTGGGCATGATAAAGAAAGGAATCTCGAGTAGATCGGAGAAAGTTATAATGCCGCTTTATAGGGCAATGGTCAGACCCCACTTGGAATACTGCGTCCAACATTGGTCTCCCTACCTAAAGAAGGATATAAAACTGCTGGAGAGGGTGCAGAGACGAGCAACAAAACTGGTGAAGGGTATGGAGAAACTGGAATACGAGGACAGACTTATAACACTAGGATTGTTCTCCCTTGAGAAAAGGAGACTGCGTGGGGATATGATCGAGACCTTCAAAATACTGAAAGGAATCGACAAAATAGAGCAGAGAAGATTATTTACATTGTCCAATTTGACACGGACTAGAGGACATGTAATGAAGCTAAGGGGGGACAGGTTCAGGACTAATGTCAGGAAGTTCTGCTTCACTCAGAGAGTGGTTGACACCTGGAATGCCCTCCCAGAGGAGATTATGACGGAATCGACCGTCCTAGGCTTCAAGAGCAAACTAGATGCATATCTCCTTAAGAGAGGCATATAAGGATATGGTGGACTATAAATTAAGCCAGGTGTACACCTGGCAGGGCCTCCGCGTGTGCGGATCGCCGGACTTGATGGACCGAAGGTCTGATCCGGAGAAGGCAGTTCTTATGTTCTTATGTTCTTATGAGTGTATTTGAACAGCTTTTGAACGATGTTTGCACTTTTTGAACTTTAGGAGTGAATAATTTCTTTACTTCATATGAACAGGTTTTGAACTTGGCACCTTTCAAAGACAAGTTATATTCAACCTTGAAGTGAAAAACTGTTGGTATAATTAAGTAAGGAGGATTTTTTATGCCTAAGAGGAGGCATGTGAAGGTCTGTGAGGATATTTATGATTCCGGACCAGGCCCTGAAGTATTTTTCCTCCTTTAAACATTTATATTTCATGCTGTGGAACACTTTATGAATTTAAGGACTGTTTAGGGTTATCGACGTAGTTTAGTTCAAGAAATTTTAGTGATAGTGAAATTGTTTTATTGGAAGAGTGTTGGGTTCCCTAGGCAAACCTTCAGCCCTACACCGCCCCACTCAATTAATTTTCAGGACCTTAATGTGCCCCTAAAGATACCAGGCTTTTAAATATTACACTTGTGCGTGGGTCTACTCAGGTGAATTGGCTACTTGAAAATCGCCCACTCTTCTTGAAGGTAAAAGCAGGCATCGATAATTCTTTGAGGTTGGGGGGCTGCCAGGATCTATTCTCTTGCTTTGACTATAGTAGTTGTTCTTTGCTGAGCCTCTATGCCCAGAAGCTACTGACCTAGGCAACAGCCTAATCTTTCCTAATGGCTGGGCCACTACTGACTGAAGTAGGGCTGAGTGTGACATGTGAAATGAAGACAGGCAAATAGGGACATGAGAGAGAATCCAAAGTGGAGAGGCAGACCAGATAACAGCAACAGAGGAAGAGGTGAGGTCTGTACAGATCTGGCAGGAGACATATCTTCTCCTTTCCCTTCCGCTGCATTCTCCTCCCTCCTTCCCCTTCACAGTAGAATACCTACCCAAGGTTGTAGGGTCACACTGTAATATAGAGAAAGGTGCCAGGTTCAGTACAGTATGAGAGTAATAGAATATTCCAAGTTCTGTATAGTATGGAAATGGGAAGAAGAGGATATAAGGAGCGGCAGAGGGACTAGAGACCTTGAACGAGTTAGAAAAGACAGAGAAAAGTAGAAACCAGAGATGAATATCAACCCGATTAGAAAATTAAATGGCCAGACAACAAAAGTAGAAAGTTTGTGGAATTTACATCTGTACATGCCGAACAGGTCCTTCCTGAAGATCAGGGAAGTGAAAGTAGCCTTCTCAGAGATCCTCCCGGGACCAAAAGCTGATGGAATGAGACAAGGGGAATTGCAAGCGATCAACGCCTGGATGAGACGATGGTGCGAAGAGGAAGGTTTTGACTTCGTGCGCAACTGGACAGCATTCTGGGGAAAAAGCAGGTACTACAGAAAGAATGGACTACACCTCAACAAGGAAGGAGCAAGAGTATTGGCAGGTAACATGAAGAGGGCCATCGAGAAAGCTTTAAACTAAAGGACGGGGGAAAGCCGACAGTCGACCACCAGTCGATGGCCCAGGCGACAGGATGCCCTGAAGAAGGAACTACGGAAATTTACTCAGACACAGGAGGGGACGACCACAAAGCAGGGTGAGAACGCAGGAGCATAAAAGAATACAACAAAAGAAACGTTAGAGACCGCTAAGCATAGAAAGTCCAAGAAGGTAACAAAAAGAGAACTCAAATGTATGTATACGAATGCTAAACGTTTGAGAAACAAAATGGGAGAATTTGAAACTATAGCACAAAACGATGAACTGGAAATCATTGGCACAACAGAAACATGGTGGAATGACGAAAACGAATGGGACACAGTACTACAGGGATACAAACTATAAGAAAAGAGATAGAGTGGGGCAGAAAGATGGAGGTATTGCCCTATATGTTCAGGAAGGAGTAGAATCAGTTAGAGAGGCTACGACGGAAAGGAAAGAGAAGCTGGAATCCCTCTGGATCAAGATTCCCAGACACAACGGTGCAGACACAAAGATTGGCCTGTTCTATCGACCACCAGGACAGATGGAGGAGACAGACTCGGAAATGATAGAGGAAATTAAACATGAATGTACGACAGGTAATGTCATAATCTTGGGGAACTTCAATTTCCCTGGGATAGACTGGGACCTGGGAACCTCTAACTGCGGAAAGGAGGCCAAGTTCCTGGAAGCGCTAGGGGACTGCTTCCTGGAACAAATGTTAGGAGAGCCGACGAGAGGAAATGTCACCCTGGACTTGGTCCTAAATGGCATTACGGGACCGACAAAGGAAGTAGAAATCACGGTCCCGCTGGGGACAACTTTAGACTTGACGTCGGGAAAGGGAAACATACCAAAACCTCAACCACGACCTTAAACTTTAAAAAGGGAAGATACGATAGCATGAGAGCCATGGTGAAAAAATGACTCAGGAAAAAGATGGGCAAAGTTAAAATGGTAGATCAGGCATGGTCCCTACTGAAAAATACTATCACGGAAGCACAAAGCCTCTAAATTCCGCGGATCTCCAAAGTAAAGAAAACTAAAGGCAAAGGAGAACTGCCATGGCTTACTAGAGAGGTGAAGGAAGCCATAAAAGAAAAGAAGGACTCCTTTAAAATGTGGAAACGCACGAAAACAACAGAAGCTTGGAACAAACACAAAGATTATCAGAAGACATGTCACACGGCGGTGAGGGTTGCCAAAAAGGACTACGAGGAGAAAATAGCGCAAGAGGTCAAAAATTTCAAGCCCTTCTTTAGATACATAAAAGGGAAAAAACCCGCAAAAAGAGGCGGTGGGACCACTGGATGACCAGGGAGGTAAAGGGTACATCAAGGATGACAAACAAATTACGGACAGACTGAATTCCTTCTTTGCATCTGTCTTTACGAAGGAGGACACCGCAACAATACCTGAAACTGTGAAAGTATTCAAGGGAGTAGTAGAGGACAGCCTCACCACAGTAGAAGTGGACTTGGACCAGATATACCACCAGATCGACAAACTTAAAAGTGACAAATCCCCTGGACCGGACGGAATTCACCTGAGAGTCTTAAAAGAACTGAAAGTTGAAATCGGAGAACAATTGCAAAAACTTGCCAACCTGTCAATTAGAACTGGACAGATACCAGATGACTGGAAGATAGCAAACGTCATGCCGATATTCAAAAAAGGATCGAGAGGAGTGCCGGGCAACTACAGACCTGTGAGTCTCATGTCTGTCCCTGGAAAGATGGTTGAAGCGCTGATTAAAGATAGCATAGTCCGGCACTTAGATACACACGACCTGATAAGACCCAGTCAACATGGATTCAGGAAAGGGAAATCATGCTTGACAAATTTACTTCAATTTTTTGAGACAGTGAACAGACAAATAGATAGTGGAGAACCAGTGGATATTATACACTTGGACTTCCAGAAAGTGTTCGACAAGGTTCCACATGTAAGACTTCCCAGGAAACTACAAGGCCATGGAATAGAGAGAGACATACTAAGATTGATAGGCAAGTGGCTGGAAAACAGAAGGCAGAGAGTGGGCATAAATGGGAAGTTCTCGGACTGGGAGAAAGTGACTAGCGGTGTGCCCCAGGACTCGGTACTTTGGCCCATCCTATTTAATATTTTCGTCAATGACCTAGAAGAAGGAACATCCAGTGAGATCATCAAGTTTGAAGACGACACAAAGCTATGCCGAGCAATCAGATCGCAGAAGGATAGCGAGGAACTCCAGAGCGACTTGTGTCGATTGGAGACATGGGCAGAGAAATGGCAAATGAAGTTTAATGTGGAAAAGTGCAAAGTGATGCATTTAGGCAGAACGAACAAGGAACACAAGTATAGAATGTCAGGTGCAACTCTGGGAAAGACCGAACAAGAAAAGGACCTGGGTGTACTGATAGATAGGACCCTGAAACCGTCAGTGCAATGTGCGGCGGCGGCGAAGAAAGAAAATAGAATGCTAGGCATGATAAAGAAGGGAATCACGAGTAGACCGGAGAAAGTAATAATGCCACTTTATAGAGCGATGGTCAGACCACACTTGGAATACTGTGTCTAACATTGGTCTCCATACCTAAAGAAAGATATAAAACTGCTGGAGAGGGTGCAGAGACGAGCAACGAAGCTAGTGAAAGGTATGGAGAAACTGGATTACGAGGAACGACTCGAGAGACTGGGGTTGTTCTCCCTTGGGAAAAGGATACTGCGAGGGGATCTGATTGAGACTTTCAAAATTCTGAAAGGAACTGACAATTTAGAGCAGGAAAAAGAGTTATTCACAATGTCCAATGTGACAAGGACAAGAGGGCATGGACTGAAGCTGAGGGGGGACAGGTCCAGGACAAATATCAGGAAGTTCTGTTTCACGCAGCGAGTGGTGGACACCTGGAATGCTCTCCCAGAGGAGGTTATTGTGGAATCCACCGTTCTAGGACTTAAGGGTAATCTAGATGCACATCTCCTTATGAGATGCATAGAGTGATACGGATGACTAAAATGATGCCAGGTGTACACCTGGCGGGGCCTCCGCATGTGCGGATCGCCGGGCTTGATGGACCTAAGGCCTGATCTGGAGATGGCAGTTCTTATGTTCTTATCCCAGGATGATATATGACTCAAAACGTTCCCTGCTTGTGCCCTTCAACTGCAAACTGCCAAATGACGTTCCTACTCCCACTTCATACTGAGCCACTGGAATCGACTGCCTCCGCAGATTAGATCCCTTGAAGGACTCATCAACGTTAGGAAAGCAATAAAAAGATACATGAGACAAACATGGGGGGAAGCCACAGCTTGCCCTGAATTGGTAGCATGGAATGTTGCTACTCTTTGGGATTCCAGAATCTTGCTATTCTTTGAGATTCTGTATGGAATGTTGCTACTCTTCAGGTTTTGGCCAGGTACTAGTGACCTAGATTGGACATTGCGAGGATGGAATACTGGGTTAGATGGACCACTAGTCTGACCCAGAGTAAGGCTATTCTTATCTTCTTATACCTATTCACCTAACTCCCCTGCCCACGACTGATAGATTACAAAGAAATGTATATTAAGTGTCCTTCCTTCTTTGGTTTTAAGAGCTGAATCACTGATAAATTTAAAACATCTTCACAGATTTGTGCTTGTGGTGGGCGATGGGTTAGACTCGCAGGGGTGTCAAAGTCCCTCCTCGAGGGCCGTAATCCAGTCGGGTTTTCAGGATTTCCCCAATGAATATGCATTGAAAGCAGTGCATGCACATAGATCTCATGCATATTCATTGGGGAAATCCTGAAAACCCGACTGGATTACGGCCCTCGAGGACCGACTTTGACACCTGTGGGTTAGAGGGTGCTAGATGGATGGGGGGGAGTGGAACGGTGAGCATTTACCTCGGGAGCCAGATGTCCTTGTTCCAGCCCTGGAAATCCCAGGCTCACTGCAGGATGGGAATGAAGGGGGGGGGGGGGGGCTATGACTAAAATCACCTTCTTCAGGCAACGGACAAGTTCTGAGCAAGGTGACTGTGACAAAGATTCATTACAAGCAGTCCTGAAAACCCCTTTGTTCTCGTCCAGTCTTACCTTCTGAATCACTCTCTTGTTCCCTGGCATTCTCTGCCCCTCCTCGTCCATCCCCTCCCTTGCTCTGTTCTGCAGAAATCAGCTGTCCTTTCATCCACCCCTTGGGATACTTTCTCTCCACCCCCTCCCTTTCAGCTACAACAGACAATGGCTTCCCTGTGTGTTTGGGCCTTTAGAAGAGGCAGAAGAAGTTGACCGGGCCAGCTTTCCCTGTGTCTCCCACTCCTCCAAGCTGGAATCACACCAAACGCAGCACTGCCCGTCACTCTGCAGGTGAAAGCCAAGAAGAAGAGGGCTTGAGAACTCAGGAACATGAGACATTTTGTTTTCAAATGATCAGATACAGGAACCAACAGACCCATTAGTCTGTCCTCTCATTACCATCCTCTCACTGCGTACTTGCTTTTACCCTCAACTTTCCTATTGCTCTCACATTACAGAAGTAAAATGGTGTGTCAGTCCACTTTTAGAGGTACTATATAGAAGTAAAACAAAAACATAATGGAAATAAGTTGATACCTTTTTTACTGGAGTAACAATGCATTTTTTGATTAGCTTCTTCTTCAGATCAGAAAGAAGAAGGGTTTCCTTCGAAAGCTAATCAAAAAAATGTTTTAAGTTGGTCCAATAAAAAGGAATCACCTTATTTCCTTGTTTTTGTTTTATTTCTCCATATTACATTAAAGAAGAAATTCCACCCTTAGCTCAGCCCAGGATCATCCCTCCCCACTCCCCATTCTTTCACCCACTCTTTTTATAACATGTCTCAGATGGATTTCAACACAAGAGTGCGCTTTTTCCTGGGTGGCGGCCACTCTGTGGAGCGCTTTGCCTCTAAAGATTCAATATTTGGGTACGTGCAATTTAACTGAACAATGAGCTAATTAGTGCAAATAATTTGTGCTAATTGACACCAATTTGAATTTCCGCATGCATCTTTGTATTCTATAAAGACACATGCATATGTTTTTGTGCATGGATCCAAAAAGGGAGCATGGGTGGATTGGGGCATTCCTAGAATCTGTGCGCAGTGTTCTAGAATACGGCAGATCTACGCCTAATTTAGGTGCACCTTTACTAGGTTTCAGTTCCTATAAATCATTGTGCCTGAAACTGAGTGTGGATCTGGGTGCTAACTGCTGTTCCATAAGGGCCACCCAGCGTTGAGTGCGATTCATAAAATAGCACTTGGCACTCCATTATTTTGTTTGTGCCAAGATTTGGGCGCCATTTACAGAATTTCGACTTTATTCTATTTATTTTTTTTTTCAAGGAAGAGAAGTTTTGTCAGAATGCTCCGATGAATATGTCAATCGCTTTCCGATCTGATTTTTAGTTTCTTTCTTTATTGGCGTTGCTTAAATTTACTAACCTAATCTAATCTTCAGTTTCTATCTAGGTTCAAGGCGACTTACAAATCAAGAAGTTTATATTATGTTTAGGAATTACAATAATGAAATATTACCACATCCTCTGGCAACGCGTTCCAGAGCTTAACTATTCTCTGAGCGAAAAAAAGTTTCCTCCTATTGGTTTTAAAAGTATTTCCCTGTAACTTCATCGAGTGTCCCCTAGTCTTTGTCATTTTATTTTTTTTTTCAGTTCAATAAGTTTTTTTATTATAATTTGAATAATACATTATCCAATAATACAGGGAAAAAGGTAACACCAAAACAGAAAACATAATCAATCATACATAAATCCTTTTTAAGCCCACAAAAGGGGAGACATGATACTAATTTCAACAAGAAAAGCAAAAGAAAAGATAAAGGAAATAATTCACAGTTCACCTTCGCGGACCTTGAATCATTCCTTACTATAATAGGGATTATAGTAGATGGCACCCAGGACGCTGTGTCCTTCCCTTACTAAGCCACTGCCCTCAGGGAAGCTATAGATCAGTGTGAGACTGTCCTGGGCTCCACAGAAGCAAATGAACAAATTAAGGAGTCTTTTTACTATGTTGCAGTAGAAAGAGGCCTTGGTGCACCCTCGTGCGGGTTTTTCCCGTGCGCTAAGGTCATTTTTATTGCAGCAGTAAGAAAGGGCTAATGTTGACATTTGCAGGCAGCCATTTTTAAAAATTAGAATGTGTGCACTTTCTGCCTCCCATTTTCAGGCAGTAAAAGGCTCATGCGTTATTCCTGCAGTAATGTTTACCCTGTTCCCTCTAAGCTTAGTGGGAGTCGTCCACCTATAGTCCTGCCAGTAGAAGGTGCTGTTTCACTATCACATTTTCAGTAGTGAGGAACTGGCAAGCTGTGCAGGACTCTAGGACTCTGCCTGTCCCTAGTGATTGAAAATACAATATTTTTAGCAGCACCAGGGCCGGATTTTCCTTTAGGTTAACTAGGCTTCAGCCTAGGGCCTCAAGATCAAGAGGGGCCTACATTCAAATTGTTAGCAAAATTAAAATTACACTATTCTAAAAACAGTGAACACTAAAATACTGAACCGAAAATAAGGAGAAATTCTACGCATATGACTAATAAACAAACATAAAAATGTATTGGTTAAGATCAACGCGTTTGGCTCATTGTATATACTAGATTGCACCAAAGTATAGTTCATACGTTCACTGATTGCTATGGCAAATATTGACCTGCCTTATGCTACTAAGCTCTGGTTTGTTCTTGCATAAATAAAGTGAAGATTGGTGTAGATTGGAACAGACAAACGAACTGACCTATTGATATCCTGACGTTCGGTTATATTCGTGTTACTTCGATAATATGAAACACGTGTTAATGTTATTAGAAAAGATTCTTATTTTAGGATTGCGTACACGATCATTTGATTCTCGCCTTTTGAGTTCAGTAGATTCAATACTTTAGTGAAGTGTTTATAGACTATTGAAAAAAAATTTTGTGACAATATCTTCAT
Source organism: Geotrypetes seraphini (assembly GCF_902459505.1). NCBI lineage: Eukaryota > Metazoa > Chordata > Amphibia > Gymnophiona > Dermophiidae > Geotrypetes > Geotrypetes seraphini. The sequence continues at coordinate 9,023,994 of NC_047093.1, forward strand.
TTCGCGGAATTCTAAGTAAGTTCTTAACATATGTTTTAATTTGCATATTTTAAAATGTATATTACGTTCTTTATTTTATATTTTCATGATTATATCATAAATAATAAAATCCTAGAGTGCGCATGCGCTGTTGAAATATCGTGAGTCCTGGTGGAGTGAGGTGTGCTTCTGTGTCACTCCTCACGGCACCTGCGCCAGCGACTCATCAAAATTCAGCGGGGGTGAAAATGGGAGGTGAAAGGGCCTCATAAGTGGAATAGCCTAGGGCCTCTTTTCATCTAAATCCGGCCCTGAGCAGCACCATCTACTGGCTGCAATGCAGTTGGAGGACTCCCACTCAGAGGGAACAATGGCATTTCAATACTGTTAAATGAAAATCTTGGAGATTCTGGTTTTAAATGATTCCACTAACTAGTGCAGCAAAATGGAACAGTCACCGAGGACTAAGTGCAGATAAAAAGGAGGTACAATAGAATCTCAGTTAACTGGCAATCTCAACCAACTGTCAATAAAATTGCCGGTGAAAAATAAAAAGACCCCGAAACACCAGCGGCAGCGGTCCTGAGACGCTAACCCCCTCCCTCCCTCAAGCCTCCAAGCCGCTGAGAGAAGAAACCACCTCCTGCCCGCCCCAAAGCACCAGTGTGGCAGCGGTCCTGAGCCGCAAAGCCCTCCTACCTCCCTCAAATCCCTTAGAGAAGCAGGCAGCTTTCCAGAGCCACGTACCCTCTCGCTCCCTCCCTTCCTTCCGTAGCCGAAGTGCAGCCAGTCAGGAGGAGGCAGCCTCAAAACAGGCTGCTCGTGGCCAGCCCTGACAGGGCCTTTCCTCTGACATGTCACTCTGATGCATCAGAGGAAAAGCTCTGCCAGGGCTGGCCACGAGTAGCCTGTTTTGAGGCTGCCTCCTGCTGACTGGTTGCACTTCAGGCATGGAAGGGAGGGAGGGAGCAAAGGAACAAGGGAGTTCATGGCTCAGGACCAACGCTTGCTTCTGCCACTTCAAGACTTGAGGGAGGGAAGAAGGAGGGTTTTGCAGCTCAGAACTGCTGCCACATTGGTGCTTCGGGGCAGGAGGAAGAGAGGGAGGGAATTGAGACTGTGTTAAGCAAGGTTTCTAACACACTCTCAATTAACCAGAAAAACAGTTTTCTTTTGCAAGAGGTGATCAACCATTCAAATGATCTCTTCCTTCCAAAAAAGGGAATAAGGGAGTTAAGTTTTTCAGTCACTCTCTGATTTTTAAGCTCTCTCAACTGTGGAATGACCTTCCACTTCTTTTAAAGAGTTGCGGCTCACTTCAACCTTTTTTGCAAATCCTTAAAAACTACTTTATTTGCTAAACACTTTGAAAATGAACTTTACCAAACTTAGTCTTATTCTTTTCTGGTTTTTTATTCGATAACTTAACTATTGTAAACCGATTTGAGCTTTCCTTGAATGATGGCTCGGTAGATAAAGTCAAGCATTAGATTAGATCTGGCATTCACCAATCCCCGTGGGTACTGAGATTCCCCTGTAGCGTTCTGTTACTTTTATGCTACATTGCTTGTATTTATATCGAGAGGGTTTACAAGCGAAACCCATCTGGAAAGAAGAGGAACATGACCTCCAGAAGGAGGCTGACTTTGACACAATATAAGCATTGAGAGCCATCGGTAAATCTGAGACATTAATCGCATGCTCTGGCCCAGGAATCCGGTTCATTCCTGCCATGGAATGCACAAACGATCTCTAAAGAGGACTAAGAAGAACTCAAGACGTCTCATACTCGGAAAACTGAGCAAGGTGGATGGCTAAAGATCTGTACCCAGGAATTGCCTTTCTTTGATCACACATGCAAAACGCAGACAGAGTGTCACCAAATGCAAGGACCGTCAACTAGAACTAGAAATGTGTAGAGATAAGCTGAACTGAAATCCTCAAGAAGTCAGATCTTACCTCCACACAAATAATACCGAAGCAGCAAGAGAGATACATATCCTGCGAGCAGAAATGGACATTTTGCAAAGCTACAATAGAAAATGAAAGACTTTCTATAAAAGAATGAGCAGGAAAAACTGTGGGAACCTGGCCGGGGACAATACTCATGCGTATGGACCAGCATCAGAACCTGTGATCATCTTTCTACATTAGCAACATTCCAGAGCTGAGCTTGTGATGTCATAATGCCTAAGAACCAACTTCAGCAGTGATGTCACAATAGCTTGATTGTTCTATACTTGGCTCACATAAGGATATAAGAGCTGCCATACTGGGACAGACTGAAGGTCCCTCAAGCCCAGTATCCTGTTTCCAACAGTGGCCAACCCAGGTCCCAAGTCCCTGGCAGAACCCAAAGAGTAGCAACATTCCTGAGCTGAGATTGTGATGTCATAATGCCTCATTCCACCAATGCCTAAGAGCCAACCTCATCAGTGATGTCACAATGGCTTGATTGTCCTATAGTTAGCTCACATACAGACATAAGAACTGCTGTGGTGGGACAGACTGAAGGTCCATCAAGCCCAGTATCCTGTTCCCAACAGTGGTCAACCCAAGTACCTGGCAAGATCATCATCAGAACCTGTGATCACATTTCTACATTTTCTAATTTTACTAGTGTTTTATGCGTATATTTTCATTTTTTATTTAACCATTTTCGGTGTAATACTTTAGCAATGCACGCACAAATTGTTAGGCGAATAAAGTTTCCTGAATTTGAAAGAGAGGGAAAGAAAAAAAAAATATCCCAGGGAGAGGAAAGTAAAGGGTAGGAGTCAAGTCTGACATAGAAACCAAGCCTCCCCCCCCCCCCTCCATTTATAGAGCTCCCAGCAGTTCACCAGGCACATTGGCCACCTGCGCCCCCGGCAGTGGATAATCTACTTCTGGAAAATGACATAAGAGGAACACCTCTTTTCTCTCAGGAATATCAGCTTGCAATCTGCCACTGAGTTGCCAGGTGACGACATCATTTCTGCCAGGGCTGGGGGACCCATTTGCAGCTGCTCCCAGAGCTGATGAAATGGACCTTCTGCCACCACTGCCAAGTGATCCAGCTCCAGGAGGGAAATGTTAGGCCAGTTCTGATGTCAAATGACAGAATGAAAGACCATGGGTGTACGTTAAAGCAATCTACTGGGTGTTTAGAATCAAAATATGTGTGTTAAGCTATGAATTAGCATGTGTATAATTGATCTGTGCAAGTTTAAAAGTTTTAATGTGGGTTAAAATGTTATTTTTGTAAATGGGGAAAAATATCCCAAAACTGAGGAAAAAGTTCAAAAATTGTTTGCCTGACCACATATGTCGACACCAGAAGAATCACAAAACCAGGACCGGCAAAATCAAAATCTCCATTCTTGAACCGGATCACTTAGCAACTCTGCTCTCAGTTCTGTAGCCAGAGAGGCAGGCTGTCGTTTGACCCCCCCCCCGCCCCCCCTCCAGAATATTGGACACTTTTTTCACACCCTCAGATCTATAACTCACAGCAATTCGAGGGCCTCTGAAAAGTTCTCAGCCCAACCAACAAAACTGGGGTCGTCTCCATCAAGGGCTATACACTTAGTCCGGCAATTTTCCACTTTTTTTCATTCCGCATTTTTCCAATGGAACGAAAAAAGTGGGGGGGGGGGGGGAAAAATCACTGAACGAAATGTATAGCCCTTGATGGAGACGGCCCCAGCTTTGTTGGTTGGGCTGAGAACTTTCCAGCAGCCTCTCGTAATTTCACAAAGTGCATCCACGTGGCCACAGAAGCACCAGAGATGCAGTGGGGTCTTCACGGACGCTGGCCAATGCTTTTGATGCCATCGCAGGTAATACCTTTACAGCTGTCAAAAAACCTCACTGCTTTGAGGAGCAATCTAGGTTAGCTTTGCATTTATGGATTTTGTAGTTCTTGATTTCCGAGGGAACTGGCACCGCAACACTAGAAATCTGAGGGAGCCCCACCCCCGGTCCTTCTGGAAGATGTTGTGGCTCTTAGCTTTCTTTCTGGATCAACATTCACCAAAGGTCTGGAGAACCCAGTGTGTGACACTGTCCCCCTAAAATGCTTTCCTTTCCATGAGGTAGACCTTCTACCTGTGGATCGAATGGGTTTTTGGACTATGGAGCTGGGCTTTTACCTGCTCATCCAACTTGTGCGCAATAATAACAGCTCCGTCGTCTAGCTCCACTTCGCTGATCGGCCGAATCCGAAGGGCCACCTTCGAAGTAAAAGGAGAAGCAAATGTTACAGGCATGCCAACATAACAGAGCGTAACTCTGGGACATTGCGCACTTTGGCTTGGATTTTATACCCAGCATCATATGTCAGGCGGCGGTAGGCATCCTAACACCGTCTAACTTAATTGGTTTTGATCGGCGCGGTAATTGACCATGCCATTAAAAACCAATTAAAAAATTGTAAAAAAAAAAATTATCGCTTAAGTGACGCCTAAGGTCAAAATAGACCTGGTTAGGGGCGGAGATGACCTTAGGCACCGCTATGCGCAATTCTCCATCACACTTTAAAACCTTGGCCTATATTACTGGCACCAGTGGCATAGTAAGAGGTGGGTGGGGGGTGCGGACTGCCCAAGGCGCCATGTCAGTGGGGGTGCCAGCACCTCTTCACCCTGTCCTGCTACACCATGCCACGCTGGCGCCATCCCTCCCCACCTCCCCGTACCTCTGTAGATCGTCGCTAGAGCGAGCAACTTCTGCCTCTTGTTCGTGGCAGCCTGGTTCCCTTCTGAGTCACTTCCGGGTCACGGGGCCAGGAAGTGACATCAGAGGGAAATCCAATGCTGGGGCGAGGAGCACGCTGCAGAAGCCACTCGTACTGAAGATTCAGAGGTAAGGGGAGAGGGGAAGGGAGAGCGTGAGTGTGGAGTAGGGAGCAGAAAGGAGCAGGAGGGGCGAAAGGAGCGGGGGTGTGGAGAGGAGGGAGCGAGGGTACGCGGGGAAGCGCCACTGCCCCGGGTGGCTCCTACCCTTCCTATGCTACTGACTGGCGCCTATGTTTTTGGGTAACCACGAGCCTGCTAACGACGCCTAGCCATGATTGACATGCGGCTTGCACCGTTTATGAAGGTGTTGGCCGATGTAGGCACTATTCACGTAATCTGGGCCTTCGTGTCCATTACCTCCCAACCTTAGGTTTTCTGTATTTAAGGGCTCCTTTTATCAGGCCACGCTAACGGTTTAACCTGCGGAATACCGCAGGCTAAACCGCCGGCCATGCTAGCCGCTACCGCCTCCCTTGAGCGGGCAGTAGTTTTTAGGCCAAGCGCGTGACGAAACGTCATGCGCATTAACCCTGCTAGCGCAGCTTGATAAAAGGAGCCCTAAATTTAGCTTAGAAGCTATTTCAGACCATGTGAGGTCCTTTGTACAGTTAAGGTATGATAGAAAGTGAACTCTCATAATTTGGCTGTTCTGTCAAGTTTCAGTTTAATTAATTTTAATATACCGACCATCGACGTGCACCTGGCCGGTTTACAATGCTAAAAATGAAAGGCTAAAATAAAATTTTGTAGGGGGGGGAATGGGAACGTTAAATAGGCAAATTACATGAGGGTAAAGGGGAAGGGGAAAGTTAATAATTACATCATTAAAAACAAATTAATTAAAGTGAAGAGGGGGAGGATAAAACACCAGGAATGGGGATCGCTTCTTAAAAGCGGTTCGTGTTTATTTTGCAGACTGTTGGAAAGGAAATATTTAGACGCTATGGTCTGCGTCTTCACTTCCATAATAAATCAAGATGTCAGCTGGCTGCATCCACGCTTCCCTCTTCCCTGTCTTATTGGCTGCCTGATGTCCCGTCAGCTGGAGGAAAGGCTCGGGCATGCCAGGTTCCAACTCTCCTTCCGGAGTGTCATGAGGGAGGGCTGGCTTTCTCTGAATGAAACCCTCCGTGCTCCCTCTACACACGATCAGTCACGGTGTCTCAACTTCCTTTGCTAGGCGAGAGGACACCGGCAGAGAATAACCTTTACTGGAGTGGGCTCCCTCTTACAGATACGAGACGCTTTTCATCCTTCTGTGATATTCCTCAACCAGATTCATAGGAGCTCTGAACAGTGATTTTCCATTAGGCGACCCCCAACTGAGCTCAACCAGTCACATCACACTCATTATAAACTAGAAATAACACAGAAGGATCATGACACTGCGTCACTCGAAATGCCACTTTGTCCAAGGAGAGCGTGGCGTCTGTGCCCAGAGATCCCAGACTAGACCCAGTGCAGAAGGCTTAATGTGTTCTTAAGGGAGACGAATCATTGCAGAGACTGAGCGCTGGGACTCGGTTTCCCAGACCAGCAGCAAGAGAGAAGAAGTAGCGATTGCAGCTTATGTCCATGAAAGCAGAGTGGCACGGCTGCATGTTACCAAGACAAGTTTCCTCCTCTCGTATGAGAAAAGACTAGAAGTTAGGGCTCTTCAGCTTGGACAAGAGACGGCTGAGGGGAGATGGGATTGAAGTCTACAAAATCCTGAGTGGAGTAGAACGGGTACAAGTAGATCGATGTTTCACTCCATCAAAAATTACAAAGTCTAGGGGCACTTGATGAAATTGCAGGGAAATACTTTTAAAACCAATAGGAGGAAATATTTTTTCACTCAGAGAATAGTTAAGCTCTGGAACGCATTGCCAGAGGTTGTGGTAAGAGCAGATAGCGTAGCTGGTTTTAAGAAAGGTCTGGACAAGTTCCTGGAGGAAAAGTCCATAGTCTGTTATTGAGAAAGACATGGGGGAAGCCACTGCTTGCCCTGGATCGGTAGCATGGAATGTTGCTACTCTTTGGGATTCTAGAATCTTGTTACTCTCTGGGATTCTGGAATCTTGCTGATCTTTGAGATTCTATATGGAATGCTGCTACTCCTTGGATTTTGGCCAGGTACTAGGGATCTGGATTGGCCACCGTGAGTGGCCACCGTGGATTGGCTACGGGGCTTGATGGACCATTGGTCTGACCTAGTAAGGCTAGTCTTATATTCCTGATGCCTTAATGAGAGATTTTAAATTACTCCCCGTTATTTTTCTTTCTTTTTATTATACTCGTTTTTGTTATTATTTATTCATTGATTGATCTGTCCAGTTTATGAGAAAATCTTTATTGTGAACCGCTTAGAACTTGTTATGGTATTAGCAGGATACAAAAATAATGTTATTATTATTATTATTTCATGGCGGTTTACAATCTTAATAGAAAATAAAAGCAAAATCAATAATACAAAATAGAAGGAATGGTGGGAAGAACCACAATACAGATTTAAAAGTTGGGGTGGGGGTGGTGGGGGAGGGTAATACACAAGGAAAGAGCGACTTGTGTTAGATCAAGCTTTACCCGTCTGTTAGTAAAATCCTCTGACCAAAATGGAAGTATGCATCGCGGAAAAGAAAGTTTTAAAATCAGAGAAGAATGTAATTGTACGTGAATTCCAGAGAGTAGATCATCGAAGCTGCTCACGGACTACTTCCCTCTCTGACGGAATTGCTCATCGCTTTTATGTTCCGCCGATCTAAAGCCTTAAGCGAATTGTCCTGATAATCTCAGCTGTGGAAACAACGTTCTGTACAGTTGGGTCACAAGATGGGAAGTGCAGTGTGCTGAAGGGAGAGGTGAACTAAGCAGAATTCCAGTGTCGGAGCAGAAGAGACAAAGGACTGTGTTGGACAAGGTTGTGGTTAGGGTTATTTATTTTCATTTCTTATATACTGTTTCTGTTCGAAGCGCTTTAGTATTTCTTCCTATCTGTCCCGGGGCAAAAGAGTGTTCAGTGACTTGCCCAGGGTCACAAGGAGTAGCATGGGGATTAAACCCCCAACCTTAGGGTCTCGGTTTTTCGCAATTCGCGGTCACTCCAGGAACGTAACCCCCGCAAATTTCAGGAGAGTACTGTAATAGGGAGTATGGGACTGATTCTACAAACAGCATCGAAATCAGCCAGGGCCCGTTACAAAAGCGCCGGTTGCATGTCAATCAGACGTAGGCGCCATTTACAGAATCACGGCTAGCAGCACCTAGGCCAGGGTTTTAAAGGCACCTAACTTTTTGGAGAATCGCACAGTGGCAACTAAGTCACGCTTGGCCCATAGAAACGCCCGCTTAGGCATTTTAAAGGTTTTAACAGCCAACGTTGCCAGTGCCTAAGTGTGGTGGACAATTGTGCATAGCGGTGCCTAAGGTCATCTCCGCCTCCTAACCACGCCTCTTTTGACCTTAGGCGTTTGGTGCCGCTAAGCACATTGCGATGGGCGCCTATCTTTTATAGAATTGCAGGCATCTATCACCCAATTAAATGTTATTTTAAAAACTAATTATTGAGGCTGTTAAGGGTATTTTGCCAATTAAGTTAGGCCCCTAATTTTATTTCTTATATATCGCTATACCATAAGTTCAAAGCGGTTTACAACAAGATTCATGCAATGAGAATCAGCCATTCTATAAATAACTATAATGACTAAATTAGGGGGGTTTGACTTGGATTACCAGATGACAGTTTTTGCTGAATTAGATTGCTACTTAGGCTCATTTAATCTAATCTAATCTAATCTAATGCTTAGCTTTATATACCGAATCTTCATTCTAAGAAAGCTTGACTCATTTTACAGCAATTAACTTAACAAATAAAAACCATAAAAAAAGAATAAATTTCAAGAAGAATTAATTTTCAAAGTGTTTAGTAAATAAAGTGGTTTTTAAGAACTAATGGAAAGATTGGAGCGAACCAGAACTTCTTAAAAGGAACGGAAGGTCGTTCCAAAGTTGAGAGAACTTAAAAATCAAAGATTGACTAAAGATTTTAACTCCTTTAATCCCTTTTCTGGAAGGAAGAGATAGTTTAAATTGTTGGTCGCCTCTTGCGAAGGAGAATCTATAATGATTCCAGGATAAAGGAACAAGAGGAGTGAAGATACCATATAGGATTTTAAAAAGAACACAAGCACATTTAAACTGAACTCTAAAATAAACCGGGAGCCAATGAAGACTCTGAAGTAACGGTGTCACATGATCGAACTTACATTTCCCAAAAATCCATTTTGCAGCAGTATTCTGAATCAGTTGCAGTCTGTAGAGGCAAGTTTTTGTGATACTGAGGTAGATAACATTACAGCAATCAAGGTGCGATAATATAATTGACTGAACTAAAATAGAAAAGTGACGGTGATGAAAGAGATGTCTGACCCTCCTCAGCATACCCAGGTTCAAAAGGCATTTCTTAATCACAGAGTTAATTTGTTCCTTGAATGAGAGAGAGGGGCCAAATCGGACTCCCAAAATCTTAGCAGAGAACTCAGTTCGTAAAGAAGATCCAGAAGCCAATGTTACAGAATGGGGAAGACTATCCAATTTTGGGCCTAACCATAATAATTTGGTTTTAGATGAGTTAAGCTTCATCCGGACAGACTGGGCCCAAGCTTGAAGTTTAGAGATACAAAGATTTACTTTACATACTAGATCAGTAGTGTCCAGGTCTATCTCTATCAGTATGAAACTATCATCCACATGAGTAGAGTTTCCCAAGTAGACAACTTCAAGATGTTAAAGGAGGTCATATAAAGATTAAATAAAATTGGAGAAAGTGGGGAACCCCGAGGAACTCCACAAGGAGGCTGCCAAGAATCAGAAGTATTACCTTCAAAATTCACTGAATAAGAGCGATACAGAAGAAATTTAGAAAACTAATCCAAAACTACCTGGTGAAGACCTGTAACTGAAGGAGAATATCATGATGAACTACATCAAACGCTGCAGATAGATCGAACTGAAGTAAAATAGAACATTTATTTTGAAGACGAATTTGTTGAATTTGTTTGTCTTTTTGTTGAGTGGCCCTTATGCAGGCTCTGTAGCCAAAACACGGTCCGTGTCGAGTCTATTTTGTTGTTCCACTTCTCAATTTTGTCATGACAGTGTTCAGTTTGAAGGTCTGGTCATCTCTGCACCTTTGTTTATCCTTTCCAGTTTTTTATCTCTCTCCGTCTTGCTCTCTACTTTCATACATAACACATTTCGTAGACTTTAGGAACCATTAATTTGAGGTTCTTGTTGCCCAGACTTTAAACATTAGAATATGAGAGATGCCCCATTGGGTCAGACCAAAAGTCCATCTAGACCAATATCCTGTTTCCAAGAGTAGCCAGTCCAGGTTACAAGTAACAAAGTAACATAGTAACATAGTAGATGACGGCAGATAAAGACCCGAATGGTCCATCCAGTCTGCCCAACCTGATTCAATTTAAATTTTTAAATTTTTTTTTCTTAGCTATTTCTGGGCAAGAATCCAAAGCTTTACCCTGTACTGTGCTTGGGTTCCAACTGCCGAAATCTCTGTTAAGACTTACTCCAGCCCATCTACACCCTCCCAGCCATTGAAGCCCTCCCTAGCCCATCCTCCACCAAACGGCCATATACAGACACAGACCGTGCAAGTCTGCCCAGTAACTGGCCTAGTTCAATATTTAATATTATTTTCTGATTCTAGATCCTCTGTGTTCATCCCACGCTTCTTTGAACTCAGTCACAGTTTTACTCTCCACCACCTCTCTCGGGAGCGCATTCCAGGCATCCACTACCCTCTCCGTAAAGTAGAATTTCCTAACATTGCCCCTGAATCTACCACCCCTCAACCTCAAATTATGTCCTCTGGTTTTACCATTTTCCTTTCTCTGGAAAAGATTTTGTTCTACGTTAATACCCTTCAAGTATTTGAACGTCTGAATCATATCTCCCCTGTCTCTCCTTTCCTCTAGGGTATACATATTCAGGGCTTCCAGTCTCTCCTCATATGTCTTCTGGCGCAAGCCTCCTATCATTTTCATCGCCCTCCTCTGGACCGCCTCAAGTCTTCTTACGTCCTTCGCCAGATGCGGTCTCCAAAATTGAACACAATACTCCAAGTGGGGCCTTACCTGTACAGGGGCATCAACACCTTCTTTCTTCTACTGACTACGCCTCTCTTTATACAGCCAGCATCCTTCTGGCAGCAGCCACTGCCTTGTCACACTGTTTTTTCGCCTTTAGATCTTCGGACACTATCACCCCAAGGTCCCTCTCCCCGTCCGTGCATATCAGCTTCTCACCTCCCAGCATATACGGTTCCTTCCGATTATTAATGCCTAGTAGAATCCCAAAAAGCAGCAAGATTCCATAATACTCAACCTCAGGGATAAACAGTGGCTTTCCCTTAATTTACCTTAATAATGGTTTATGAACTTTTCTTCCAGGAACTTGTCCAAACTTTTATTAACTCAGCTACTAAACTGCTTTTACCACTTGTACGGAGAAAGTTCCAGAGCTTAACTATAGGATAAGCGAAAAAATATTTTCTTCTCTTCTATGCTACTAGGTTACAGTATGAAGTCCCCCCTAGTCTTTGTACATTTTGAAAGAGTAAATAATCAATTTGTGGTTACCCCTCCACTCCACTCGATTTTAAAGAATGCCATGAGCTACAATATTTTACAAAAACTTTTCATCTTTCTCTCAAAGAATTTACAATTCATTATTTGAAAGCACAGCAGATAAGCATCATTGGTCCTTTGTAGTCCTGACAGTGGAAACAAATGAAGGAAAAGTGTTTCTCCAGGGTCTTCATTTATTCCTACTTGCAAATGTGATTGCTTCTCTGAGCACATCCCAACAGACAGAGCAGGAGGAGGGGAGGGCTGCCTGTCCCATTCTGACCTTGCTTCTGCAGCTCACACTGAAAACGCAGCTGTGATAGTAACATAGTAAATGACGGCAGATAAAGACCTGAATGGTCCATCCAGTCCGACCTGGCTTCAAAGTCGCCCAGGGCATTTATAAGAAAAGATTCACGTCTGGTTTTCTAACATAGTAACACAGTAGATGATGACAGAGAAAGAACATTTGGACCATGTGTCTGTACAGTGCGTGTAGAGGTGATAAAGTAAATATGTAATTTCGGCACAAAGCAACCACAAGGTATGAGCTACTCACAGTAAGTTGCTGGTCTTTGGATTCTCCTCCCTCCTTCATGGTCTTGGTTAGGTGGAATTATTAGTCTGCTGTGTGCAATGAGGGATGAGTCTCCCGCACTGTCCAGCACCGCCCAGCTGCACTCTTTTCACCTTCACCCTACCGCTCCAGTGCAGGGAAATTAACTCATCCCTTCAAATATGCAGCACGATCACCCCCACTCACTAGAGCTGGGAGCTTCTGCACCCCAAGATCCTCATATTATTTAGCTGCAATAGGGAGCATTGAACACTGGGTTTCCACGACTCCTTTCCCTAGTGAGGGCAGCAGCATTGTTCGCTTCTGTCAAGCCTGTCTGGGCACAGTGCTCTGTGCCTCTCTCCCCTTTCTTTCCTGTATCCTGGATCCCTTAGAGATGGGGCTTTAAACTGTACACAACAACCAGCTCAGGCTGTTCCTGATGACACTTGCTAAGCTCCAACTTGCCCTCTGGTGGGCATTGATAAGATTGCAGCTCCAGGTAGATTTTGATCATATGGTAATATGAAATAAAACAAAGGAAATAAGGTAATATCTTTTTATTGGACTAACTCAATGTATTTTATGATTAGCTTTCGAAGGTAACCCCTTTTTCAAATCAGAAATAAGCAAATGTTGACAAAGATCAGTATATATAAGAAAAACATGATGGCATTTCACAGGAAGAGGGAAGAGGGTAAGTAGGAGACAGATGACAAAGCAGTTTTAACTTCTTTGTGGTGTGAAAGGAAATGAAGGTCTTTGTTAAGTCCTGTCTGGTAGGTATCAAAATATTTCATCATTTTAATTTCAAAAAGCTTACGTTCTTGGATTGTCTTAAAATTTCTTTGTAGTATTTTCAGTGGTAGTATAAAACAGGAGAGTCAAATCCACAAACAGAAGATCGTGAGACAAGAAGTGGAATTGTCCAATACAGACTGGTGGACTCAAATGTATGATAAAAATGTCCTTTATTTCATCCAACAACAACTCAATGACTCAACATGTACATGTTTCGGCCAGAAAGGCCTGCCTCAGGAGTCTTAGAAGTCACAAAGTAGATATGAATGAGTTGGTCCTCAATGGAACGTACATTCAAATCATGACAAGTTCATAATGAACAAGGACGTACGCTGGTAAGACTAGTCTTAGTTAGGGTGCTGGTCTTTGACCAGAGGGCCGCTGCATGAGCGGACTGCTGGGCATGATGGACCACTGGCCTGACCCAGCAGCGGCAATTCTTTTGTTCTTATCATAGATGGCTAAATCAATGGTGCCACTCAAAAACTCTGAAGTAAATACTGGAACCGAAGTAACGTTCGTCCGTGTTCCGGTTTTTCCAAAATATTGTCCGACAGAGGTGACACCCTGGTTGGTATTGAAATTTTTAATATGATATCTGTGTAAGTTGATCCTATTTCACCAATGAAACATCCTTCTTTGCACCATTTACACTGAATGATAAACAACACATTAGAAGAAGAACATGTGAAGGATCCCCTTATGGTGAATGTTTATGAATGATTATCATATGGAAAAGGCTACAAGCTTTACAAATCTAGAGGGCAAGTTGTTTGATCAAAATTTTCATTTGTGATTAATTGCCCAATTAAAAATGTTGATCGCAGCTAATCACATTTTTAATTATGGTCCTGGACAGTAGAATCACAAGGCATAACAAAGAAAAATCCAACGGGTCTGCAGTAAAAGGCGAATGCCAAAAACAAAGAAAGGACTGGAGTGGAATGTACAAGGTACAGAAATCTTTATTAAAAGTCTACAAAAATTTGTAATCCAAAGAAATGGCTCTCATATACAGTACATGGAGTACGGACCGTTTCTTTGGATTATAATTCTGTATGGACTTTTAATAAAGATTCTTGTACCTTGTACATTCCACTCCAGTCCTTTCTTTGTTTTTGTTCCTGGACAGTAGAATAACAGAATTAACCAGATAGTGGTGATATTCAGCAAAAAGCTCTTCTAACTTTACCCAGCTAGCTAATAGGGATGGACTGCCATTTGCAAAGAAATGGAAAACGTCAGACACCTACCCTGTGCCTTTGCATGTCACTAAGGGCAGGATTTTCAAAAACCTGCATAAAATGTGACCGCAGCTGTTTTGATACTGAATCTAAAAACCCGAGACATTCTTAGAAAACTTGCGCATGCAAATAAGATCAGCGGACAGCAGTGAAGATTTCCTACATTTGCTGATGGGCACATACGCAGAAAAATACCATAAAAATCCCCCCCAAACAAAACCACACTCTCCTGCTGCACTATAGGATGAATGGGAGGGGAGAAGCAACGTCGATTTTTTTTTTTTTTCAATCGCGCATAAAACATGCCTTTCTCTCCAAAAAAACTACTATAATTCAGGTAAATCTTGTAATTTGTTTTAATGTAAAATTTAATCAAGACCCACGGCCAGAAACACACAAGACAGGGGTATCATACAAGCGCTCAAGAGAAAACGTTGGCTTTTAACAAGCGCGCATGAAGCATGCCTGTCACTCCCCAAAAACTCAAAAGAAGCATGATTTTACTACCCTCCACTAAAATATATATATAGATACACATTTTTTTTTTTTTCATTAGCCACAGTCAAAACACAAGTGCTGGCACTGTAATGGCACCCCTAGACCAGTTGTTGCTTTTGTCGCCAGAAGCTAACGCTGCTCTTCAAAAATGTCTCAGCGATTTTTAAGAATCCACCGGAGGGCTCCTTTCAATGTTAAAGAGCCCATTTGCATGCCATTGCCGAAGACTGCTAGAAACCTCACTTACCTCGGAGATCATCCGTTTTGATAATCCGCTGATAAAATGCGTGCAGGCTAAACCGCCGGAAAACTGCTTAGCGACCGCGTTAAAGTTTTGAGAATCTTGCCCTAAAACCCAAAGACAAGCAGAAAAAAAGCATGCATGTTTGTGCTTTTCTCTTTGCTGATAATAATGATCATTCTTTTGAACAAGTTTATTTTATTTTTATATTTATTTTTGAAAAATGTATTACCTACCACATCCAGCAATTCTCATAATAAAATCACATCCAACAACAAAAAAAGTGTATCCAGTTTGATCAAGAATACACTCTTCCCAATAATGCACCTTTGCACATGCATGAATCACTGCACATGTGCAAATAGCATGCACTGTACACATGCAATCTGGAAAAGTCAGTGCATTCTTTTGGAAAGGGTATGTTTGTGGTTTTTTTTAACAGGGTGCAATCTTATGAAAAAGTTTGCACTATAAGACTTTGCTCCCATCATGAAAAAATAGCCAAACAAAAACATGTGAAATGAACTTTTCCAGAAATGACAAGGAAACACAAACTGAAACTTTTTTGGCTGCTCCGCCCAAAGGCCCCCAAGGAACCACTTCCTTCTGAAGCTTCCAAGAGCATCTCCTCTCCCAAAATGTCCTTCTGGAAGAAATCCCTCCCAAAGACCCGCCAAAAGCATTCACTCCTTCCCAATGTCACCCACGCCCTATAAAAGCACTTTCCTGGAGCATCAACCTCCTCCCAAAACCCTTCCCCAAGAACATCCATCCCCTTATGAAGAGCATTCCAGAGTATTCTGCTCCTGAAAAGTTCCTATCATCTACCCCTTCCTGAAGACTTCCCTAGACCCCTGTAGGACCCCCCCCCCCTTCCTGGCCTACCTTAAGAATGCCTTAGTTGTTGACAAAGCTGGACTAGTCTTTGAATATGTAAAATCCTTACACAGCTCTGGTGAGACAAGGGGACTTTGTCGAGTTATACTAGTTGGATATATCTTCTAAGTTGATTCTGGTTGAGGTTTATTGGATTTGATTAACTGCCCAAGGATACAGGATCTATCTAGGCAATCAAATAAAAAAAATACAGAACTCCATTTCATAACGGGATAGTGAAGAAGGTTATAGCTTGCCACCCATGCCTTCCCAGTCCTGGCTCATAGGCCCATTGGCAGATAGAGTAGAAGCACTAATTAACAGACACTCAGGGATCAGCGAAAAATGCTTTCTGAAAAGAAGACACCTTTAATATTTTCTTAAAGGACAAAGACGATATTGAGCGCAATGCCTCTGGAAGCTGATTCCAAAGCACTGGGCCTATTACATTAAACATAGAGGGAACGAAGCTCTCCTGCCTGCTTAAATTGCTTCCAGTTGCCTAAGAAGGGATATTCAGCTGCAATTAACCAAAGAATACCACTGAATATTCCCTCAGACTGCCCAACTGAAAAGTGGGCAGGTCAGGAGTGGCACTGGGGAGGAGCCCCAGGTTATGCGGGTCACTTAGCTATGCGATACTGGGTTCTGAAAGAACTAAAGGAGGAAATAGCGGAACTACTACAGCAAGTTTGCAATCTATCCCTGAAAACAGGCGTGATCCCGGAGGATTGGAAGATAGCCAATATTATGCCCATCTTTAGATCATGAAGGGCATAGAGAAAGTGAAGAGGGACAGATTCTTCAAACTTTTGAATACTACAAGAACGAGAGGGCATTCGGAAAAGCTGAAAGGGGACAGATTCTAAACCAATGCTAGGAAGTTTTTCTTCTTCCAGCGAGTGGTGGACACCTGGAATGAGCTTTCAGAGGGTGTGATATGACAGAGTATGGTAATAGGGTTCAAGAAGGGATTGGACAATTTTCTGAAGGAAAAGGGGATAGAGGGGTATAGATAGAGGACTACTACACAGGTCCTGCGGACTGCTGGACGATGGACCTCTGGTCTGACCCAGCAGAGGCACATCTTATGTTCTTATGAATTTTGAGCCGACACGAGCATACCTATGGTATTTTAACAAAAAAACAACAAGCAACCCTCCTGAGTTCCTCGTGGGCCTCTTCAAGCTCCCCTCTTAAACCCCCATGATGTGCCAAGTGCCCCTCCCCTGAATGAATCCCCTGCCCTCCTCCCTTCTGTCATGTTCAGGTAGGACTCCCGGGCCTACTTGTGTATCTGGTGGTCTATCAGGGGTCTTCGGGGCAGAAGCGTAGCCCCTTCATTCCTGTCCAAAATGGCTGCTGTGACTTCTCGTGGCAACTTCCAGTACTTCATTTGGGGAGAGAGATGATGAGGGGGGACTTGGCATATTGCAGGTGATGGGGTGGGAGCGGGACCTTGAGAGGCCTGTGGGGAGTCAGGATGGTTTAGGAGGTGAAGTATTTTTGTGTATGAAAGAGGAATGGGACTTGGATTTGATCATATGTGAAGATCTTAAGTTAGCCAAATAGGTCAAAAAGGTGATGATGACAGCTAGAAAGATGCTTGGGTGTATAGGGAGAGGAATAGCCAGCAAGAAAAAGGAGATAATGCTTCTGATGAGATCTCATTAGAGTACTGTGTACAATTCTAGAGACCACACCTTCAAAGAGATAGAAACAGAATGGAGTCAGTCCAGGGAGCCAGCTACTACAATGGAGAGTGATCTTTGTCATAAAACATATAGACAGACTTAAAAATCTCAATATATATATTTTGGATGAAAAAAAAAGGGGGGGGGGAGAGGGGAGATATGATAGAGATATTTAAATATCACCATGGCATAAACTCTGGAACTCATTGCCAGAGGATGTGGTAACAGCAGTTAACGTTGATGGGTTGAAAAGAAGTTTGAACAAATTCTTGGAGGAAAACTCCATAGTCTGCTGTTGAGAAGATATGGGGGAGGCCTATGCTTGCCCTGGGAATGTTGCATGGAATGTTGCATTCCAGAGCTTCCTTTCAAATGAGATTCAACTCATGCACATTTACATCATGTAGATATTTAAACGTCTCTATCCTATCTCCCCTCTCCCATCTTTCCTTCAAAGTATACAGATTGAGATCCTTAAGTCTGTTCCCATAAGTCTTATGATGAAGACCACACACAATTTTAGTAGCCTTCCTCTGGACTTTTTGAAGGTGTGGCACAATATTCTAACTGAGGTCTCACCAGAGTCTTATACAGGGACATCAATACCTCCTTGTTCCTACTGGCCATACCTCTCCCTATGCACCCTAGCATCCTTCTAGCTTTCGTCATCACCTTTTTAACCTGTTTGGTCACCTTAAGATCATCACATACAATCACACCCAAGTCCTACTCTTCTGTTGTACACATAAGTTCTCCTCTCAACTGTATCGTTCCTTTGAGTTTTTGCAGCCCAGATGCATGACCTTGCATTACTTAGCATTACATTTTAGCTGCCAAATTTCAGGCTATTCTTCAAGCTTCGCTAGGTCTTTCATCATGTTATTCACACCACCCTGGGTGTCTGCTCTATTGCAGATTTTGGTATCATCTGCAGAGGCAAATCTTACCTGACAGCCCTTCAGCGATATCACTTATAAAAATGTTTAAAAGAACAGGCCCAAGAACAGAACATTGAGGCACACCACTGGCAACATCCCTTTCCTTAGAGCGATCTCCACTGATCACTATCCTCTATGTAAGGGATCTCAATAGAAGACTATGACTGGCTAATGAATTATGATTGCTGAGTCAATTTGTATATTTTTCCTGAATTTGTCATCTCCTTTGAGCTGTGTAGGCCTTATGTGGAATCTAAGAACCAAATTGTATTGTATATGACTGGGGAGGGGAGGGGGGTAGATAAGAGATGAAAATGATAAACAGGGGTTAGGGGAGATGGCATACTCACTCCAAAAATGCTTCAGGCACCTGCTTGATAAATTTGTTATTAGATACCTTTTCTTGTCAGTGATGTGGAGGAGGAGTTTCTTGGACCACCTTATTTTACGAAAACTCAAGGCTTGTACCTGTGTGGAGCCCTTGAAAGGACATTAGTGGCTCATCAATAAGTCTGAAGCGATGAGACTTAAGAACTCAGCAGACATAAGAACAAAGGGAAGCATAAAAAAGGCCCAGGAATGTACTGAGTAATGATAACAAGAAGCTTTATCAAAATGCAAAGGCTTGAATAGAAGGGATATAATTTGGTTTGCACTTTTAGTTTGGAAAATTTAAGGTGCTTAATAAATTTATATTAAAATCTTTACATGAATAAAGCCTCAAAATTAATGTGGGTAAAACTAATTTACAGGCTTTTAAAACATTTTTGAGTGCTTTCAAAGTTTACACGCATCACTATCTGAAACAAAAATAATTTGAAAATGAGCCAAAACCCCTAAAATGATCCAAAAATAAAGTGAAAAGCCTTCTTCTGCACATCACCATTGCATACGGGTGGTGGCTCTTGGCGTGCTGTGATTTGAGCTTTTTCTCTTACTTAACGTCAGTCTCATATACTGCTCTTGCTTCCTGATTGCGTACTAAGATATTGAGATTCAAAAATGTACAAATCTTTTCATGTTCTGAGAGTAAACAAAGCTCCCCTACAGACAAGAGGTTTAGAATAAAATACACCAGTTTCAGGCTATTCTTATCTTTTTGTTACTTTGGAATGTTTTTTTGCGGATTTACTGTAAAGGTTTGTTTGAAATCTCAGCCCTTCTCAATCCCCTTTTCCTTCGCGTTGGATATATTCTGGTTTTGAAGGTGGCTGGGGAATTTGGCAAGTTCTGCCATTCAATACAATGTGTTCCAGATAGATAGACATTGTCCAAAAGAGGTCGGCGCATTATCCTTTATGATGGAGCGTCTACTCCAGAACCTGGACATGTGTCCCTTCCTCTTTATAAAGCAGGAAATTCAATAAATGCACCAGGATGATCTGTGCTAAACTAGCCTTCTCAGAAGGGTGCTGTGCATGGAACTTAGGTATTTTCAAAGTTGTAAATTCCGCTCCTCTCCATACTATCCCAAATTCATATTGTAAACCGTGCCGAGCTCTATTGTTATAGAGAAGATGCAGTTTAGTTTCTGAATACCGGCTTAGAGCACCGTTTGCAGCTATCTTTGGACCAAAGCATTTATTTACACCTGCCAAAAGCAGGAGTAAATGCTCATACCCAAATGATGGCAATTAGATATGCAAATACAGCTGTTCTAAAACATCACACCTAATTTCTGGGAACGCCCCTAACCCATCCATGCCCCTTCCAGGGCCATGCTATGAAATTCAGGCATGCATGTTACAGAGGGTGTAGAGCAGTGGTCTCAAACTCGCGGCCCGGGGGCCACATGCGGCCCGCCAGGTACTATTTTGAGGCCCTCACTTTGTTTATCATAATTGCAAAAGTAAAATAAAACAGTTTCTTGATCATATGTCTCTTTAGCTGTAAATGACAATATTATTATTAAGACTTAGCCAAAAGGAAAGATTTATAAACTATAAAGAGTTTTACCTCATGCAAAATTGTCATTTCTTTAATAAGACATTAACTATTTTTTTCTGTGGCCCTCCAAGTACCTACAAATCCAAAATGTGGCCCTGCAAAGGGTTTGAGTTTGAGACCACTGGTGTAGAGCAACGTATCGCAAACTGTGGGCTTTGGCGACATTCCGGATGTGTAGCAAGATGCTGCGCTTACAGGATGGGCCTCTTGCGCTGAGAGGCACATCCTGTAAACAGTGACCCGGTGTCTCTCCCCTCCCCCCTTCTGGAGGGCCCAGACATCGGCATGATGATGTCTCACATGTGCATGACTTCTTGTTGACGTCCACGCATTTCCAGATGAACTCCAGCCACGGCCCCGAGTTTAGTGTGCCATGGCTTTAAAAAGTTTGCAAGACACTGGTGTAGAGCAAATTCAGGCATAAGTCCTAATTAGTGCCAATAATTGATTATTGCTTGTTTGGCCAATTAGTTTACATGTGGATCTGGCAGACAGTGCATGAGACATGTGTTTTGTGCATGGTAACAGTAGGGGGAGGGTGTATACTCCAGTACCAAATTAACAAGCAGATGGTGTTATTGTTCTTGTAGATTCCCTTCCAATTTGATCTCAGGATGGTTTATAACTTTTCTTTTTTGAGATATAAACTCCTTCCCCAAAGAGCTTACAATCTACGTGGGTACCCAAAGCCAGCAGGAGATGAAGTGACTTGCCCAAAGTTTTATCAATGGGAGAAATGGGGATTTGAACTCTGTCATGTCACGTAACCGCAAGCCACACATTGTGTTCCGTGCTGTTTGGACCTATTGGATTTTGCCCCTGTTGTTCCACGGATGAGCCTCTGCTCAACTGTGCCTTGTGTCAACTGTTTAGTGAAAGCAGAATATAGTGATCAGACGAAGCATTTTCGTGTGAAGAGTGGTCTTCATTCATACAGGATCTCCTCATGCTTTCCCACTGCAAGACTTCAACATGGGTTCAGTTCTTCATTAATCTTGATGCCTGAAATGTCGGAGAAGTGTAGGAATGATGTTCTTATTCGGCAAAATTGTTTAATATAAAAAGGTATTGGGAGACAAAGGGATGCGCCTAGGGTCGAATGCAACGCTAGGGGCAGAGGGAAATAAAAAGGCTCAACTTCCCCCCCCCCACCCAAACAGTATCATTAATGCAAGGGCCAGACATATTTTAAGCAAAGCAGATCTGTTGAATCATACACTTGAGGAGAAGGTGTAAAACTATTAAAATAAAAATATTATAGAAAGTTTATTTGGACCATACAGGAAAAAAAATAACAATTAGAATAAATTACTGGTGTTAATTATTCTTCTGTTCTGGGATATGGAGGACGATTCCCCTCTCTGTTTCTCAGGTTCAGTCCTAAAAAGACAAAAGGACAGTCAGCATCCCACAGTTACCTCATAAAAGAAGATTGCAATTATGAAAAAAAATTAGTAAAGACAATTTTGATAGATAGACAGACAGACAACTGGAGAGAGATTTGAAAGTAAAATACAGAAAGATAGGGGAGAAAGACAAAGGATAGTAAGGCTGAGGATGAAGAGATGGGAGGACACCAAGGATGGAGAATCGGAGAAGCCAGGCAAAGCAGGAAACGCAGAGAAAAGAAGCTAGAGAGAACAGGTGTTATCATCTGGACCAATGTTCTTCAACCTTTTCACACCTATGGACCGGTGGAAATAAAATAATTATTTTGTGGACCAGCAACGGTCCGCGGACCAGCAGTTGAAGAACACTGGGCTAAGTCGTGGGCCAGACCCCGCCCATATCCACCCAATCTCCACCCCCATAACAGTACTAATTGTAACACCATTTTTTCCATTCATTTTTCATATATACACACACACACAAAATAATCATGTTAACACATAATGGTTAACCATAAAATTAAAATACACAAAGCACACTGTATGCTTTTCAACATTTGTTCCTACCAGAAAACAGATAACCCTAAGATGCAAGACTCTGAATGCAGTACAACCCCAGAGGAAAAGAAACCAATACATTTCTTCCTGAACAGACAGCAGATGTAAATCAATCACTAAATAAAAAAATAAAATCATTCCCCCTACCGTTGTTGTTTCCCTCCCTCTATGCTGTGCCTTGCCTTCTGGCCTGCCCCCTGGTATTATCTTCGGGCCAGCTCCCTCTTCCTGAGTGCAGCAGTGCACAAAGCTGTGGGCAGTGGCTCCTCGCACGTCCCGCGCCTCATCTGGAAGCCTTCCCTCTGACGTTGCGATGTCAGAGAGAAGGCTTCCGGTTCAGGTGCAGGACATGCGTAGGAGCCTTTTCCCATGGCTTTGTGCACTGCAGCACTCAGGAAGAGAGAGCCGGCCTGAAGACAACGCCACATTGATCGCACTGTGGACTGGCGGCTGAAGAACACTGTCTTGGGTCTGATGCACATGCCCGCCCTGTGGACTGGCAGGAAATTTCTGCAGATCGGCACCGGTCCACGGACCGGCAGTTGAAGGACACTGATCTGGGCAACATCACCAGAGCCTGAGTCTGCAGAGGAATACGAGAGCAGCCGGTGTCAGCAAATTACCTCTTGTTCAAAATCTTCTTCTTTTTCATCAAAATATTCCTTTTGAAATCAAATGGAAAAAACATTAAGTTCTGAGTTAGAAAACAGGGCTTACATTAATCTTTAGAACACTTAATCTATGCTCCTTATGATATGACACTTATAAGTATATAAAAATGCTTTAGAGGCTTCAGTTTCTATTCCTGATAGTGGACTCAAAGGCGACAGCTAAAACCCATTGTTAGGGTCCTATAATAAATCTTAAAAGTCAAACAGCTGCTCATTTCATTCCCCTGCCTCATCTGAAAAGTACAGAGGACCATGGTATGTTATATCACCCTCCCTTGTTCTGTGGGCTGTACAGAGGGCTGCTTGTACACTGCTGAATCAATCTCCTCATAGCATGCACAGTAGAGAGGTAGGCGATTAGTCTTGCCTAGTAGGAGAGAGAAGGGCAGCAGTGGCTGAGAGTGGAATAAGCTGCTGGAGGGGCTCTGGGAAGAGATGACCTTATGCTCTTCAGGATTATTCATTTCCTTGGCAGATTGAGTAGGATAAATTTAGGAACGGAGGGATTTGAGTTATATTATGTCATACATTTCTTTTTTTAAAATTTAATCTCTATTGATTTTCAAACTTTGACAGTGCAAGACAATTAATTGAACATAAAATACTGCATAAAACACACTATTAACTACACAAGTAATACATAAAACAATCATTTTCTCCCACCCTCCTCCCAATTATCAATACAATAAGACATATGATGTGATTACAATATTATAATTAAGTAATTTAAATCCTCAAAATACATTTCCCTCCCCCCACCCACCCAACTTGGATGTGTAAGGAAATCTAGGAGAGATACATGACCCTTATTGCAAGGTAACAAATGTAGTAAATGGGCTCCACACTTTATTAAATGAATTACTAAACCCCATACATTCCGCATTCATTCTCTCATATTTATATGTGGTACACACATTTGCCCACCAAAATGTGTAATTTATTCTGTCGTGGCTCTTCCAGTCATGGATGAGCATTTGGATAGCTATTCCCGTCATGATCAAGAAAAGACAGCTTTTATATTTATCCAAAGTAGGCACAGGTGGAGTGCAAAATAGACCATCGTGAGTTGCACATTATGTCAAGGAAGATGGAGGATCTGGAGAATAGGTCCAAAAGATGCAATGTAAGACTTTTGGGTTTAGTTGAAGGGGCAGAAGGAAGTGATACAATTTCTTTTCTGGAGCAGCTCATCCCAAACATACTCCCTCTCACAAAGAAGTATCCCTTTGAAATTGAAAGGGCTCACAGGACATACATTTTTTTTTTTTTAATTAGATTTTATCTTTGAAGGTTTTTACACTTTTCTTGAAATATTGTTTGCTTTGTCCTCCATTTGGAATGGAATTGCTCCAAGGACAGAGTAAACACACACAAACCCATCAATCAAACCTACCGGAGGTGCAGCAACCCTTACTTTCTACCCACAGGGTTTGATGCAGTAAACTAAAATTTGCCAGGTAGTTTAGATTAATTATCACCTAAGAAAAAGTACACATACAAATGGGTAGAAGATTTTTAAAGCGAAAACTGTGCAGTTTTGGTTGTTTAAAACTGAATCCATCCCCCCCCTCCCCCTCTGGGAATGCTCATAAATTTCAAGGGTTAGAGTTTTACTACACATAAAAGATGAGCAAATGTTTTGGGGTAAATTAAAAAAAAAAAAAAAAATCAAAGCCAAAAAAGGCACTATTCTATAATTACATTTAAATTCAGGCGCAGTTCGTGGAACACTGCTTATGCCCAGGAACTGTGCCTAACCAACATATCACTAGGAATTGGAAAAATTACACAAGACTTAATTACACTTTCTGATGGAATTTGTTGTGTCACATATACAAAATGGAAAGAACAATTGCCATACAAAAAGGGAATTATAATAATTTTAAAAAGATTTGGGGGCCATTGATAACTTATTGTAATGATTAGATGCCATTTTACACTGAAAGGAATAGCATTTTAAGGTTTAATCAATAAATATGAAGTTAATGTTTATATAATATTTTTGACTACAATATTTGTGGGTAGGGTGGGTGATGGAGGGAATTAATTTATGTGTTTAAGATGATAATAGTAAGAAATTCAAGTGTTGTGTACAAGTTCAGATGTTGTAATATTGTGCACTCGATGTAAGATGAAAATGAATAAAGATTTTGAAAAAAAATAAATAAATTGTGCACCAGCTTTGTTAGAAAAGGTCCTCGATTCTCAATACCAATGCTATCTAAATGGTGTCGATTAAATCACCATCCCTAAGGACCCAATCTCAAACGTTGGGTTCCCGATCCTCAGAGACAACACATGGGGTCAAATCAATCATCTACCCAGTGATTAACATGTCACTTCGTCACAGGATCCTATCTTATGTATTAAATTCTTTTAAATATTTTCAATTCATGGGTACAATACCCTTAAATAGTTTTTTAAATGCAATAATTTTAAAGTAGTAATTGGACTTAGCTCTTTGTGGTCAGTTTTAGGATAAGCACTATGTCATCATGTTTCACTGTAACGTTTATTCAAGACAGCAAATCCCCTTTATTTAACCGCCTTAACTATCGACCACTCTTTTTTGAGAGGATCGGGAACCCAACATTTGAGATTGGGTCCTTAGGGATGGTGATTTAATCGAAACCATTTAGGTAGCATTAACTTGAGGATTGGCCATTTGCACCAATGAAAATATGCCATCTAAAGATAGGCGTGGATTCCCTTATTTTATAATTATATGCATAACAAAGGATCCAGGTAAACACCAAAAAAGTCCAACAGGACAGAGAACCCACGGGTATAAAACAGAACAAAAGGAAGTGGGAACGGACAATGAGCACTCCATTGAAGAACACTGATGTGAAACCAATTTGTTTATTTCATAAAAGGACACGAGCAGAAGCTGTGGACCCGACACAGCACTGTGTTTTGGCGTCTGAGGAATGCCTGCATCAAGGGTCATTAAACATAAAAACATAACACAACATATTAAAACACACCATATAAAAATAATATACTTTGCAAGAAGGAACAAAAATCTATTTTTCAATTTGATACAGTAATCCCTCAGGGACTTAATTTAGAACTTGATTTTCATCCGTTTCTTTAAGGCTTCCCCCCTTTTTTTCTTTTCCTTTTCTTTTGTTTTCATCCCCCTTTTTCCCATTGTTCATACAATGTTTGTTCAGTATGTTCTATGGAAGTTTTGTTTTACTTTCCTGTTTGGTTTGCTTTTCCCTTTTTTTTCCCATCAACAAGCTTTATGTGCACTGTTCTACTTGTTCTTCATGTGGACCTAGTAGACCCGCCTTCCTGTCAATCAGTTCTTAAACATTATATGTTATCAGTTCTCAACTAAGTTTAATTTATAACATATATAACTGTTTTGGTAATCTTTAGCATTTTTTCTTTTATTTCAGAAGTGTTTCTTTTTTGGGGTTTTTACTTATTTTTCTGTTTTATGGCTGTGGTTCCTCTGGGTATTTAAATGCTTTCAGCAATGGCGGCTTCCTTTTTGAAAATGCTTCCATAGCTTTTCAATGATTTTGGCATGTTAGTTGGACCGAGGTAAGTGGACACCTTTCATGGTTTATTTGATTTTTACTCCGTTTCTTTGCTTTTTCAATATGGCTTGAGGTGCATTTATTTCTTTATACACTTGTTCAGCATTTCTTGCCCTTGTTTCTGACACTGCTATTTGCAGTTTTTTCTGCCACGCAGTTGTATCAGTATCCTTATATGCTTTTAACTGGGCAGTACGGCAGGCTCTTTCATATAGTTCTACATATTTTCCTTTTGGGTTGGTGTTCTGTTTTTTTTCAAGTTTTTGCTGTATCATTAATTAACCTTGTTTGTGTCACTTTTAGCATTTTGGGTTTTCCCTTACAACTATGCTGATGGGACAGTTTCCTTCTTTGCTGTCCTCTGATTTTCTTCTGTGTTCTTTTGGCGTGGTTTTTCTTCTCCCCCCCCCCCTTTCTTTTTTCTTTCTCTCTTTTTTCCTTCTTTTCTCTTGGCCCCCTTTTTTTCTTTTCTACTTTTTCTCCTTTTTTTCTCCTCACTTGTGGCTTTTCATCTCTCTCTTTATACTCACCTTCCTCTTTCTTCAGTTCAGGATTTACAATGCATGAAATGCTACACTCGAGATTCTCTGTATTAACATTCTATAAAGTTGCTATTTTGTTACAAAGTTATGGAGTGATACATTTGAGATTTTCTGTATTAACATCTTGTATGGTTGCTAGCTTGTTACAAAACCTGTTCTTTGAAGTTTGTTCACGCAGCTACATGTTTTGCTCTCTTTTATTGTCTTATGTAAATATTATGTTATGCTGTCATTTTTAGAGTTTTTCTCCTGATGAAATATGGTATTTTGATGGTCCTATTTCCATATTTTTACTACACAGCTTTGTTTTATCCCAGACCTGTCATCTGTGAACATATACGTCACAGGTATGGATCCATTTTTAGGTATTTGCATAAACATTATCATATGTTTTGTTTGTCACATATATCTTTGATATATGTATTATATTTATATGTATTTATTCATTTACTTGTATGGCTTAGGAAAAATTTTTAATTTTTATATGATGTGTTTTAATATGTTGTGTTATATTTTTATGTTTAGTGACCCCTGATGCAGGCGTTCCTCAGACTGCTGAAACACAGTGCTGTGTAGGGTCCACAGCTTCTGCTCGTGTCCTTTTATGAAATAAACAAGTTGGTTTCACATCAGGATCCACCCATTTCCACACCCCCTTTCTTGACTCGCACTTAAATTGTAACTGATTCCAACTGGCATTTTAACAAGCAAATATTAGTTCTAATTACTGCCACCATTCAATTAAATTGTGCATGCAAACTGGGTACACACCTAAATTAGCAGACACAATTCTTTGTGCTTTTTATAGAATTAGGGGGTTTATGGGCAGAAATGGCTTCCAGTGCTGTACCTACCTTCTGCTTCTGTTCCAGCTCTTTCTTTCTGGCCAGTTCTTGCTCACGCTTCTTCTTCTCTGTCTCCAGGATATCAAAGAAATCGTTCTCTGCCATGACTATCAACTTGTGATCACTCGAAGACTTCTCCCTCGATTCTCTGCCATGCTCAGACTTTTCGCGTTCTTTCAGTCGCATCTCCCGGTGGCGGGCTTCCAAGATCTTTTCTCTCTTCGTCTCCCGTTCAAACATCTAAGAGGACACCAAACGTAGGTGTAAGGTTGCGCCCCTTCAACGCACCTGGGTTCAGTCCCCTCAGAGAGGTTCAGCAGGAAGTGAAATTAATTGCATAAAATGTATTAGAACCATTCTAGTATCAGGGTCAGTAACTCCAGGGTTACACAAACTTCGATTAAAAGTTGCAGGTAATTTTGGAAGTGATTAAAGAGCAGAGTTTGGTTAAGAACACAAAGAGTACATACAAAGCTTAAACAGAAGCTCATTGGGCTGACCCTGCAAGCAGTGGCATAGTAAGCCCAGTGTCATTGCGGCAGCGTAGGTGCCTCCCCCCCGCATCTTCCACCTACTGCTTGCGCCGGCCTCGGCTCCCCTTTGACGTAATTTCTTGGTCAAGGGACCAGGATGTGACATCAGAAGGGAGCCAAGGCTGGCGTGAGCAGCAGGTGAATGTTTCAAGAGCTATGAGGGGGGTGGGGCATTCAAGTGGTGAGGGGCAGCGAGTGCTCAAGTAGCAGAGGGGCGCACAGCTTGGCGATGCCAGGCACCCCCGCCCCAGCGTTAACCTCCCTAGCTACACCACTACTGTCTGCAAGTGGAACCAGAACTATGGCTGCCACTTTAGGATTTGCTGCAGTGGCTCTTAAAGATGCTTTGCCAGTTAACTGGAAAAAGGGGCTCCTCTGGGCCTGAGAAAGTGCCAGCAAAACTTCCCTCCCTGGCACCTGTCTTTTATGCAGGATGGAACCAATGCCTGTCCACATTCCCTTTCCCTCCTAGGAGTGTAAAATCTCTTTAACCTTCTGTCTCCCAGGGCAACCAAAACCAGACCTAATTTCCTTTCATGTGCTCTGGCATTTCAAAGGTGCCCCAAGTCTAGTTTCCGACACTTAGTGCTGAAAAGCAGAAACGGCCTCTATTCCCTGCAGGTAGAAAAGGGGAAGACTTACAGACGTGGCTAGATTCTTTTCATTTCTCTGCATTGTGTAAAGGCCGGAGGAGAATTCCAGTAATGTTGCTGTACCGTTCTTGGCACCACAGCCCATAAATCGTCCATTGTCCTGAACCCGGATGCTGTGCAGGGAGTCATCACATACCTGGAGGGAGATAAATGCCCAGATCTCTCGTAACTAGGTTACTTTGGAAAGCATCAGCGCACAACCTAAGAGCTGGCGGAGACACGAAGTCATGTGCTCTAATGACAGCCACTGCTACTATTTACTTCTATAATGCTACCAGACACCCTGGACAATCATGGTAAATAAATATATGCAGTTCATTTTGGAAAATGCAAAGGGATGAAGAGGGACTACAGAGCCCTCCTGTGAAATTGGTTGATTTTACTTCTTGCCTACTAAATGATATCACATGTCTCGGAAATGTGCTGTTTAATTTAAATATGTATAACTAGGTGCTTATGGGAATAGCTGGCATTACACAATGGGCACTGATAAACACTTGACTGCCAAACAGCAGAAATGGCTGTGGCTTGACTTCTGCCTTTCTGAATGAGGATGCGAAGGCCATGCAGCTCTGATGCTGGCGTCTGCGGATGCAGTAAAGAACATCTGGGGGCAGCTGCATGGCGGTATAGAAAAATAAAGTTATTATTATTATTATTATTCTCTCTGCCAAAGACTGTAGGAACCAATCTCTACTATAAAGAAAAGTGGGAAACACAGGTTGTACATTATGGGCCTCCGTAGATGGCTCCCTGCTGAGAGGAAGAAAAAAGCCGTCTTTTCTCGATCATGACGGGAATCGCCATCCAAATGGTCACACATAACTGGAAGAGCCATGACAGAATAAATTACACATTTTGGTGGGCAAATGTATGTACCACATATAAATATGAGAGAATGAATGCGGAACGTTTGGGGTCTAGTAATTCATTTAAAAAAGTGTGGAGCCCATTGTCTATATTTGTTACCTCGCAATAAGGGTCATGTATCTCTCCTAGATTTCCTTACACATCCAGGGTGGGTGGGGGGAGGGAAATGTATTTTGAGGATTTAAATTACTTAATTATAATATTGCAATCACATCATATGTCATATTGTATTAATAATTTGGAGGAGAGTGGGAGAAAATGATTGTGGGGGGTATTGTTGGGAGACAGCAGACTCGAGAGAGACTTGGGTGTGCTGGTGGATGCATCACTGAAGCCATCTGCACAGTGCGCAGCAGCCTCGAAAAAAGCCAACAGGATGCTGGGCATCATAAAGAAGGGCATAACAACCAGAACACGGGAAGTCATCATGCCATTGTATCGAGCGATGGTACGTCCGCATCTGGAATACTGCGTCCAGTATTGGTCACCGCACCTCAAGAAGGACATGGCGGTACTTGAGAGAGTCCAAAGGAGAGCAACAAAAATGGTAAAAGGGCTGGAACACTGCTCGTACGCCGAGAGGCTGGATAGGCTGGGGCTCTTCTCTCTGGAGAAAAGGAGACTCAGGGGAGATATGATAGAGACCTTCAAGATCATGAGGGGCATAGAGAGGGTGGATAGGGACAGATTCTTCAGACTGAAGGGGACAGCAAATACGAGGGGGCATTCTGAGAAACTGAAGGGAGACAGGTTCAAAACAAATGCAAGGAAGTTCTTTTTCACCCAAAGGGTAGTGGACACTTGGAATGCGCTACCGGAGGAAGTGATCAGGCAGAGTACGGTACAGGGATTCAAGCAGGGATTGGATGGATTCCTGAGGGATAGAGGGATCGTGGGGTACTGAGTAAACCAACCTGGTCGTGCATGTGCAAGACCGGAGGGCTAGGACTTCGATAGGAGGGCAGAACTTAAATGGGAAACCAAGGTGGCAGGGGAGCCCTTCTGATGATTCAGACAGGCCTTGACCTGTTTTTGGCCACCGCGGGAGCGGACTGCTGGGCAGGATGGACCTGTGGTCTGACCCAGCAGAGGCACTGCTTATGTTCTTATGTATTACTTGTGTAGTTAATAGTGCGTTTTATGCAGTATTTTATGTTCAATTAATTGTCTTGCACTGTCAAAGTTTGAAAATCAATAAAGATTTAAAAAGAAAAAAAAGCACACCTGGACTCAGTTTCCTGAAAGTGTGCTAGAAACACAATTTAAAGCGCAAAAGACAGGAACAATCCTAAACATGCCGGAGGCGAGTAGATGAATTGTTACCTTCAGGTTGAGGGCAGGGTCGTTCTGCTTGAAAACAAAATCCCAGATGTCTAAAGTGCCGTCCATTTTGCTGGTGAAGAACACAGTTGGTCTGGTGGGACTCCAGCATCCATCTGTCACATACGCCATTTGATACCTGCGACAAAGATCACAGCGTTCCTCAGGGAATTGAGAAATCTTAGAAGAGGCTCCACAGAGACAGCAATAGTACTGCAGACAGTCCGTACCAGATTCAAGACATCGCTTCTCTGTGGTTTTTTTTTAAAGGCTCTTAAACTTCTTTGCAGTTAGCACCTGAACTGAAACTGGCTAACTTGTGGGTGTTCCGGGGTGATGTAAACACTTAGATGGTTAAGCGCCAAGAGCCCCTTCAACCGGGCCACATAAATAGCAGATTATGCAGTCAAAGGCAGAAAATTGCATTTAACAACATAAATTTTAGTGGCTATCCTAAAACTGGATATTTAGTGCTGGTGTTTGGACATGGCCCAGCAATAAATAGCCAGGAATACAGCTGGCGGCGGCTGGAGTATTTCTAAGGAACAGAAGAAAACCCTTCTACAAAACATAACCAGTTAATTATGTATCTGGGTGTTGTCTTGGTGGGGACGCTGACACCCATCCTTCTCTCTGCCCTGCCCCCGCTCCTTCCCGCCCCCTCCTGCTGCATGTATGCACCCCCTTCCCACGTACCTCTTTAATTTTTCCGGCACGAGCAGTATCACGAACTTGCTGCCCGTGTCGGCACTCTCCGACATCATTTCCGAGTTCCGTCCCTAAAAAGCGACGTCAGAAACAGAGAGCGACACAACGTGGGCAGCAAGTTTGTGATGCTGCTGATGCCGGGAAAATTAAAGTGGTACAAGGGGGGGGGGGTGCGAAGAAGGGGGGGCACCACTCACCCTCGCTACACCACCGTTTCTACAGTAGGGAAAGGGGAGACTCGATTATAAAGCTCTTCTGTGGTTACAGTCAAAGCGATTTACATATATATGGCATCAGGGTGCCCCGATTCCATGATTTGCAACCGAGTGGACTCCCCGGTGGGTGTGGACAATATGAGAAGGGATCTACAAAAATGAGAATTGTTTAATGTTTGGCAGCTAGGATTTAATGTGAAAAAGTGTAAACTGATGCACTTGGGGTGCAGAAACCCAAGAGAACAGAATGTACTAGGGGGTAAGAGACTGACATACAAGGGTCAAGAGAGAGACCTAGGGATGATGGTGTCTGAAGATCTCAAGGCGGTGAAATGTGAGAAAGCGATGGCTGTTGCCCAGAGTGCTGGGCTATATAGAGAGAGGCATAACCAGAAGAGGTGTTGATGCCCTTGTAGAAGTCATTTTGGTGAGGCCTCACTTGGAGTAGCTGTGTCAAGTTTTAGAGGCCGTATCTCTACAAGGATGTAAAAAGACTTGAGGGTGGTTCAGAGGACAGCAATGAAAATGGTACAGGGTTTGTGCCATAAGATGTACGATTAGAGACTGGAGGTCTTAAAATATGTATATGCTGGAAAAAAGAAGAGAGAGAGGTAATATGATGCAGACCTTTAAGTACTTGAAAAGTATTAATAGTCAAACAAACCTCTTTCAGAGACATAGGGGTGGCAGGACTAGAGGACATGAGCAGGAGTAATGTCAGGAAATACTTTTGCACAGAGAGGGTGGTGGATGCTTGGAATGTCCTTCTGAGAGAAGCGGTGTTGTCCAAACTGTGAATGAATTCAAAAATGTTTGGGACACAGAGGATGTTTAAACAGAAAGAGGATGGGAATGCAACACGGCTGTTGAGGTGTTACCTTGGGCAAAAACAGTGGGAGCTGACGTTGATGCCAAACAGACTTGTATGGTCTGTGTCCCACACGTGGCGAGAGACACGCCAGGGTGTTGATCGTGTTGCCATAGACTGAGAGTGGGGGAACTGTGCAGCTTAGGAGGGAGGGGAAGGCATCTTGACACATATCTCACCCCCGTCATGTTTGCTTGCTTATATGGTTGGAATGGTGGCGATTTCACAAGCAGTATTTACACATGGATGACCCAAGCCTACATCGAATGGTGGGTGAGGCTCTGGTCATCTCGTTGGGCAGACTGGATGGACCACAAGGTCTTTTTCTGTCACCACTTGTGCTGCTGTGTTAAAATCCAATCCATAAAGCATGACCATTTATGCCAGGTCTATGGTCAGTGTAAATAGGCCTATTCTATAAGTTGCACGTTTAAGTTAAGAGACTCCCCATCCCCCTCTTATGTTCCGCCAACACATAAGCCCTTCCTTACAGTGACACACTCTTTTTATGCTAATGCACTTAACACTTGCAAGGTGTGCCTAGTTGTAGAATTGTCATGATTTTTAATACAAAATTCAGACTCTCTTATTAAAAAGAGACAGTGCTATCAAGGAACAAATAATTTTGGAAAACATTGAAAAGCGTTAAACCTCCTACTTGGTCCACATGATGGATGATTCTTTGCTGTCCTCTGACCAAATGCGGGCGGTCCAGTCTCCCACCGTCATAAAGTTCTTTAAGAAGAAAGGGTTCCTCTGAAGAGAGTAGATGGGGCCGTGATGCCCGCCAAAGGTACAGACAATCTTATCGGCTGCGGTCTTTGCTTTGCGGTTGCAGGAAATCACAATCCCTTGCTCTGTGCCTACCATGAACTTTGTTGGCTGTTAACCGAAAATGCTGTCGCCATTAGTATAGAAATGAACATGTCCTTCTCGGAAAAAATGATAAACATTTCTCAGCAGAACTGTGTATCTTAGATGCTCTTGAATCGCTGTTTCTCAAACACAGGACATAACCACTTAAACTGTAAGCTCTTCTGGGAACAGATTTATTGAACCTGTCTGCTCAAATTAAAATATAAGAAGATAATTTGGCTACTGAATGTTCCAAACACTACATTATGGATAACATTTTCACAGAGAACACGCACAAATATCCAGATAGAAAAAAGGAACACGCAATGGCATAGTAATGGGGGGTGCGGTCCGCCCTGGGTGCGGCACCCCTCCCCCTCTCTACCCCTCTGCTCTTCTCCTTGCCGTGTGTGCCCTTTGCCTTCCCCGGCGGGAGGTTGCTGCCCACGGCATCGGCGCTCTGTCATCACTTCTGGGACCCGCAGCTAGGAAGTGATGTCAGAGGGCAAGTCGACACTGACATATGCATGCTGCTCACACCGGAGAAGTTAAATAGGTATGGGGGAAGGTAGCAAATGTGTGGCAGGGGGGAAGGGAAGAGGGCATGAGAGGGGCCCTTACTCCATCACTAAAAACATGAGTGGATACACTCCCCCTTGCTTCTCATCCTCTAGAGCAGGGGTCTCAAAGTCCCTCCTTGAGGGCTGCAATCCAGTCGGGTTTTCAGGATTTCCCCAATGAATATGCATGAGATCTATGTGCATGCACTGCTTTCAATGCATATTCATTGGGGAAATCCTGAAAACCCGACTGGATTCTGGCCCTTGAGAACTGGAGTTGCCCATCTTTGACATACACACTCTAATCCAGGGGTCTCAAAGTCCCTCCTTGAGGGCTGCAATCCAGTTGGGTTTTCAGGATTTCCCCAATGAATATGCATGAGATCTATGTGCATGCACTGCTTTCAATGCATATTCATTGGGGAAATCCTGAAAACCCAACTGGATTGCGGCCCTCAAGGAAGGACTTTTGAGACCCCTGCTCTAGAGTACAGAACATGGCAGATTCTCCCGTCCCTCTGTTCTCACCTCATCCGATGCCAATGAGCCAAAGGGAGACCCTTACCATGGTCGGTTCAAACTCCAGCGCGATGCCTCCTAAAGCATTGTTCAGGTCTCCTTTTTTGGTTATGTCCAGAACTAGGATCTCAGTTGGCTCGCTCAGTTTACGAATGTCCCACCACATCACCTGCAGCAATAAAGGGGTTAGGAGATGTGTGAGTGTAGGGGAGGGGGTGAGCAGTTGATCACTGTAAGTAAAGTTTTCACACCCCTCATGAAGTTACTAAGCAGAATATTTGCAAAACAAACTGAGGAAAATATTTTTTTTCACTTGATGCATATTTGAGCTCTGCAACTTGGTAAAAGCAATTAGAGTATCTGGGTTTAAAAAAAAAAGGTTTGGATATATTTCTGGAGATGAAGTCCATAAACTGTAACCCAGGTCTGCCCAAGTCCGGTCCTCGAGGTCTATGTGAGACCTCACCTGGAGTACTGTGTTCAGTTTTGGAGGCCACATTATCAAAAGGATGTGAAGAGAATGGAGTCGATTCAGTGAATGGCCACTAGGATGGTCTCAGCACTAAAAAATCTCCCATATGAAGAACGTTTGAGCAGGCTGCGCTTATATTCTCTTAAAGAGCGCAGAGAAAGGGGGGGACATGATAGACACGTTCAAATACGTCACGGGCTGCATTGAGGTGGAGGAAGAAATCTTTTGGCTTACGGGTCCCACGGTGACAAGAAGTCATCCGTTAAAACTCAGGGGGGGAAGATTTCATGGGGACACCAGGAAGTATTTCTTCACCGAAAGGGTAATTGATCGATGGAATGGTCTTCCATGCCAGGTAGTCGAGGCCAGAACCACGCTCGACTTCAAGGGACGATGGGACAGACAGGTGGGGTCGCTCCAGAGGAATGCTTAAAAGATGGATTCCCGAAGGAGGGAGGGTTCTTGAGTGGGCAGACTTGTTGGGCCATCAGCCCTTTTCTGCCGTCATACTCTATGTTTCTATGAGAGAGATTGGCCTGAACTGCCTTCTTGGTATGCAAATCTCTCTCATGCATGTTCATTGTGGATATCCTGAAAACCTGGCTTGCCAGTAGATCTCAAGGACCGGACTTGGGCAGCCCTGCTGTAACCTGTTAATCTGTAACCCGTTCTGAGCTCTTTGGGGAAAACGGGATAAAAACATGAATAAAGAAAGAAACTGTTAAAGTCCTGACCCAGGAAAAGCCACTTTTTGTCCCGGGGATCAGTACCATGGAATCTTCTACTTTTTGGAACGGGCTGGATGGATGTTTGGTCTAATGTCTGCTAACATCAGCTGGATCAAGACGGTGGGCCTGGTTTATTTATTTCGCTTTCTGTCCCATCCTCCCCAAAGAGCTCAGAACGGGTTACAGGCTTGCAATTTGCCTTAGATACAGCGCTTTAAAAGACCAGCCGCCATCCTGACTCCACCTCTGCTGTTTTACCTGCCCATCTGTAGAGACTGAGAAACACTCGGTGCCCGTCTTTGACTGCAGCCAGATGACCTTGTAGACAGGGTCCCTGTGACTGTGCTCGATGCTGGACAGTTCAACAGGCTGCCCTCCTTTGCGTGTATCCCAGTAGGCTGTGAAGGATTATATGGATGTTCAGCTTCCAACACAAAATGACCTTAAATTGGAACTAAAGTGGATTAGATAGACATCTGCCTAAAGTCATGTAGCTATAAGTGAGGTCCTTTCGATGTGTTCACGAGGGAAAAAATGCTTGAGTACCAGAATGTAAACCACTTACACCAGTGGTTCCCAACCCTTAGGCCAGTCGGGTTTTCAGGATAGCCCTAATGAATATGCATGAGAGAGATTTGCATATAATGGAAGTGCCAGGCATGCAAATCTGCTCCATGCATATTCATTAGGATTATCCTGAAAACCCGACTGGCCTGGGGGTCCTCCAGGACAGGTTTGGAAACCACCGACTTAGACTATAAGTGGTATATAAATGTTTAAACAAATAAATAAAAAAATATATCTGTAACAGTGTCACTGTATATACATTAGCTAACTAGTCCTTACTGAGTTGCCCATTGTAGCACCCTCCGGCCAGAATATGGGAGTCTTTGGGGTTGTATTCCAGGCAGAGCAGTGGAGATGCAGGCTTAACAGCCAGCTCCGGTTTGTTAGGGCTTTCTGCAAAGTTAAAAACAAACAAACCAGGAACTGTCAGTCCCCTTCACATAAACAATACACCAAAACCTAAAGAACAATGTTTTGAAACATGTGCACTTATAAAAATACTCATTTTGAGTGCCTTGGAAGTTTGGGTTGGGTTATTTTTAAGCACACAATGAAAACATCTCAGGAACACACCTACAAACGGTCTTTTGACTTTATTTATTTTTTTAATTTCTTTATTCAGTTTTGCATATTACGACAAGTGTATCAGAAAAATTCATATAATCTTATAAATACACACTTGATTTTCTTTATGAACATTTTAAGTACAATATATCATACTTGTATTCATATTTTATAATGATTTAAATATTATGTAATACATTTAATAAATATGACAAATGTAAATAAAATAGAAAACCCCCCAATCCCTTCCTACCTATTTCAGAAAATCTAACCTAATACATCAAAATGTATTAATTAATTCATACATATTATGAGATAAATAAAATAATACCCACCTCCATCCCCACTTAACAAATATCTTATTATGGGAAAATGTTATTAATCATTACAAAAATCTGCTAATGGTCTCCAAATCTTCTGAAATTTACCAAAGTAACCTTTCTGTGTTGCTATTGTACGTTCCATTTTATATATATATAGCAAACCGAATTCCACCAAAAGTTATAACTTAATCTGTCATCATTTTTCCAATTGTATGTTATTTGTTGAATTGCTACTCCAGTCAATATGAATAAAAGTTTGTTATTATGTGAAATTTGACTCTTTGCTCTCATTGTTGTACCAAATAAAATAGTATCATAAGTCAAGGCTACTGGATTGTCCATCATCCTATTTATTTGAGGCCAAATTGATTTCCAAAATAATAATATAAATGGACAATAAAAGATGATCTAATGTCCCAGCCTCAAGATGACAGTGCCAACATCTATTAGACTTGGAGCTATCTAATTTTTGTAAACGAACAGGGGTCCAAAAAGCTCTATGCAAAAGAAAAAACCATGTTTGTCTCATAGATGCTGAAACTGTACATCTTATCCTCCAAGACCAAAGTCGTGGCCATTGAGATGCAGTAATTTGATGCTTATTCTCAATGCTCCAAATGTCTCTAAGACCATGTTTTGGCTTTTTATTTACAAATCCAGATATTAATTTATAGTTGCATATAAGGGAGAAAAAAACAACAACTTAGCTGTGATGTCACAGAGGTATGAAACAAATTTAAAGACCCAGAAAAGTGCAACAAGTAGAATTTTGGCCGTTTTCTGAAAGCTGACATGCTTTGCACAGGCGTAAGTTCTTGCACTAAGCATGAGTGATCCTTACCGATGTCCCAGATGTAGGAGTCATAACTCATGTTTTTGGGGGTTCGCTGGAACTCCAGGCTGGAATAAGCCACTGCCAGTTTCTTGCTTCTGTCTGGGTGCCACGATAAATGTGTTGCTGTCCGCTTGATTTCATGAGGGTCTCTTGTGAAGAAGAACATATCATTGTCATTTTGTCACCTTTTTAGTCAACTTAACGCTTTACCAGAATGAGGAATTCAAAGCGAGGGCTTGGGTCAACACTATTGATAGAAGAAAAGGAGAGAAGGATGAGATTATCTCTTGGAGCCCATTTCTGTCCTTAATAGGATTCAGACTAGTGCAGGGTTTTGCAATCCTTCCACCACACTTGCTCTCAGCAGTGCATCTGACTCAGTAAGAGACCAAGAGCTAGAGAGCAAATGCTCCGAATTCTGACTTTTGTCAAAAAGAACACCAGCCAGAAAATGTTGAATTTTTCTCCTTCTAAGTACTGTAACTGTTTCACTGTGTAAAGAGAGACATTTCCAGTAATCCCAGGAATCGTATTATGAGTTAAGTTTATTTCCAATACATGTGCTGAGGTCCATTACACCAAAGGATCTCATACACAGACTCCTAGAAGCTGTATTGGCTCTGGACTGGAGTCTTAATTGCTAGAAGCCTCTTCTTATTTAGATTTTAGAAAATTACTAAAGACTCAATTATTTAATAGGCTGACATCGTAATGGTATTATATTTTCTCCTATTTCAACCATGTTTGCATTTGTTTCTTACTTGCATGGTTTGCCTTATTGAAATGTTTCTGTATCTTTTATTCTGATCAATTTTATTGAAATGTATGTACTGCCTTTTATTGAATTTTTATTGAAAATGTATGTATGTATTGTTTTTCTCATGCTGTGAGCCGCTTAGAACCTCCCTGGTATGGCGGCATATAAATAAATGATTATTATTACTTGGCTGTAATACTTTTAAAGAATGAACTCTGAAGCACTTATAGTAAAGAAACTTTTGAAGCCACAAAGACCTGTTCCTCAGATGTGATCATAACACTACCTTGTGACTGGGAATTCCTGTGTCACAACATTATCTAAAGAGAATAATTTGTTTCTCTATCAATACAGTCTCATCTAAAGAAAAGGTGAGCAAAACTGCTGTACTGCCAGCTCTCTTCTGTCTGTCCTTTCAGCCCACAGATCAGGCACAGTCAAGGGCTAGTGACAGCTTGAGATCTGGGAGTCATTTACCCTAAAATCGTGCACCCACATTTCTAATTACACACATAACTTAAATAAGGTCAGTTGTGCACATAATTAGCTGCTAATTGGCCTTAACAACTGCTGTTCACTGGCACCACTTTAGAATTATACCCATAATTACCCTTAGTTGAGAGTAAGTGCCCTTAGGCAGCTACTAGGCTGGCATTAAGTGATCACACCTAAAGTTAAAGGCTAATACTCTATAACCCAAGTGCCCAATTGCCCCACCCATGTTCCCCTTGGAGTCCTGGAAATGTTTTTATGGGATGAATTTGAAAAAAGGTTTTAGTAACGATACCGTTAGTTAATGTTTTATTGTATTTGTTCTGTCGAAACATGTTTTAGTATTTTTAATATGTATGCGTGTAATTTTGTAAACTGCCATCGTTTTTATGCGGTGTATAAATTTTTAAATAAATTTATTTGAGTGCGCAGCACATCGATACTGACTAAGGACAGTTACATGGGCAACTCTGAACTGGTGCCCCTTAGCACACATCCCACCCTCTTTAATGTAGTGCAAGTTAGATCCCAGGTCTGATCCAGGAAATAAAGGAAGACCTCATAGAACTGTCTCAGCAAACAGAGAATACCATATTCATTAGAGGAGGACCTACTTTCTGTGTATCTCTGCACTCAGCATGACATACATTTCACTTGCACTGATTTTGTGTCCTCAGCACAGATGAAAAATCGGGTTTCATCCATCTTAATGTGCCTGAGCATCCCCTATAGCAGTGTCCCGCAAACTTTCTCGAGCCATGGCACACTAAAACTAGTGGCCGCGGCTTGAGGCGATGTCCGCACAAGTGCGAAGGCCCTTCAGAAGGGCCCTGAGATGCCAGTGTGGGAGGGGGAGGGTGCCAGCAGGGAAGAGGGCCAACTGATTGCTTACAGGATGTGCTTCTCGCCGCGAGGCACATCCTGTAGGCAGTCAGACAGCGCCTTTCCTCCTCCCCAGTGTGCCTCGTCACATCTGAAATCTCAGGAGCCACACAGTTTGCAGGTCAACGATATCAAGTTAATTGAACAAGCTATGGTTATGGTGCAGGATTTTAGCAGCAAGAGGTGTCCAGTATCACCTAAAGATGTTGATGGTCTTTGCTGAAGGAGCTTCCTCTGTTCCCTCCACTGCAGTGTCCTCTTCAAAATATTCTTCATAAATATTGATTGCATTATTCTGTTTGATACAATGCTCCATCACCTGGTGCACAAACAAAAGAAGACCATGACGGAGGACAAACTAGGCCCAATTCTACTGGATCAAAATGAGAGAGAGAGAGAGAGTGTGTTGCCTGCCTACCTTTCACCTGAAGACAGAAGAGGGGGCCTTTAAAGTTCTGCCGTCAAATGTTCTCAGGCCTCTCGACATTACTTTTCACCAACTACAGTTCTTACAGTCATCTATTACCGATCCATCTTCCAACAACACTTGCTGAGGGACTGCTAACTTTCAGCGAGTATCAGAATTGCATGCTTTGTAGCTCGTTAGATAAACTAAACTAAAGCTTAACTTTATATACCGGGTCATCATTCTGAGAAAGCTCAACTCGGTGTACGGCAATTAGATGATGAAAAAATTTTTAGAACGATTAAGTAAAAATTAGAAAAGGTAATAGTGAAGTTTCAAAGAGATTACTTTCCAAAATGTTTGGTGAATAGAAGTTTTTAGAGATTTACGGAAAGATTGGAATGAACTGAGACTCCTCAGAATTAAGGGGAGTTCGTTCCAAAATTGAGAAAATTTGAAAGCCAGAGATTGACTGAAAATCTTAACTCCTTTAATTTATTTTCTAGAAAGAAGGGAGAGTTTGAATTGTTGGTTGCCTCTTGCAAAGGAAAATCTGTAAACATTCCATAATAAGGGAATGAGGGGAATAAAAATGCCACGTAAAATTTTGAAAGAGATGCAAGCACATTTGAATTGGATTCTAAGATAAACCGGGAGCCAAAGGAGTCACATGGTCAAATTTGCTTTTTCCAAAGATCAGCTTCGTAGCCATATTCTGGATTAATTGTAATCTTTGGAGACAGATCTTTCTGATGCCAGAAGGACTTCTACGGTGTGGGTCTAGTAAGTGGCAAGATGGATCGGGATAGGCTGGAGTTAGTTTGAACGGCGACTTCAGCAATAGGACAGTGTGGCCGATGCTGTGCGGACTTCTACGGCCTGTGTCCCGTGTGTGGCAATATGGATCAGGAGCAAGAATGCACATTTTTACCACATTCATATGGTCCGAGTATGGGTCTTGCCTACCTTGGGGGAGAGGGGAAAACATCTTAATCTTATCGTGGAACTTAGCAAGTAAAATGAATAATTACTGGCCTGTTGGTTTAACATTGCTTCAGAAATGAATGTGACTGTCGGGCAGACTGTATGGACCTGTGCGGTCCTTATCGGCCGTCATTTACTATGTTAACATGAGGGAGAGGGGCTTTGCTCCACCCATGGGTGGGGGGGCACATGGCTGAAAGTTGGCTTATGGCATCAGATACCCTGGCCAAGTTGAGTTGTCAGTGGTATCACAACATCCCTCTTTGTCAATCAGTGAAGAGAATGGCGTAACACTAGGAATGGAGTGATCACGGGAAACATTTCCATTCAGGATAGATAAGCAGCCAGTTACTCTTTTCTAAGTCACAGTTGTTGTTGTTAGGTGCCACTGACTCATGCTCGAGTCCTAGCGACTTGATGAATTGCAGCTCTAAAAAGAAATCTGTTCTGTGCTAGTCTGGAAAGGTCCTCCAGCGTCATCCCCATGGTTGCTTTTAATGTGTCTAGCCATCTGATTGCAGGTTGCCCTCTTCACCTGGTTCCTTCAATCTTCCCAAACATGATGTCCTTCTCCAATGATCTCTCTCTTCTGACGGAGTGACCAAAAAGCACAGTTATTTACCGTAACAGCAGGCAGATATTCCCACATCTATCCACGGAGCCCAGTAAGGGTGACATTATCCTCCCCCTCCCCTCCTGACCTCTCCCCCTAAACCCTTACCACTTCATAGAAACATAGAAATAGACGGCATAGAAATCCTTCTGGAAAAGGATTCTAGACAGTAGTGAGATGTGAATGTATGAATTGAGGACCAAGTGGCTGCCGTACAAATTTCATCAATGGGAGTGAATCGTAAGAAAGCTACTGAGGCTGCCATTGCTCATAAGGAGGTTTCATTAACTTTGCAAGAACTACATTAAGATCCCAGACAACTGGAGGCGGTTTCTTAAAACGTCCTTTCATAAACCTAGAAACTGGAGGATGAGAGGCCAGAGGTTTATCGTTTACAGGAAGGCACTAATAGCACGGAAGTGTACTCTGACTGGAGTAGTTTTGAGACCAGACATAGAAAGATGGAGAAGGTAATCCAAAACTGAAGAAAGTGGAGCAGATGAAGGATCCTGATGATGAAGATAACACCATGATGTAAATCGTGTCCACTTCTCTTGATATCATTTACGCGTAGAAAGTTTTCTGGATGCAACAATAATAGCTCGAACTGAATCAGACAGATGAAGATCAGAGGAAGTTACACCAAAAGGTACCACATGTGAGAATATGCTGCCTGCTTGTCTTAGGATAAGAAGACAATCTTAACGTCATCATTTGGGCTTCCAGTGACATAGCCGGTGTGATCTCTTCCAGAATCAATTTGTTAGTTCTTCTGGCGGTCCACGGCATGCCTAAAATCCTCCAGCACCAAAGCTGAAACGAGTCAATCTTTTTTTATCTTGTTTCCGTAGTGTCCAGCTTTCGCATCCGTCATTGATCACTGAGAAAATGAGTGAATGGACACGTCTAATCTTCGTTTGGAGTGTTACCTCCTTGCCTTTGAAATGTAATGAGTAATGAACATGGGCTTGAAAGTCAGATCAGGTCAGAGGTATGTGTGACAGAGACAGGAAATGGTGATACACTGCTCTTACACTGCCCAGTTGTACGATGGTATTCACATAGTTTTCTTCCTTCTCCACTTTTTTTCGGAAGCGGATTGTCTGTTCTACTTCTTGAGGGTTGATATCCTTAGGCCACCCACCTTCCATGTGGTTGACACCCCGGGATTCCATCTCAAACCTTTCTGTGTTGACCTAGAATAGAAAGAGAAAATGAATGAAAAATAAAGACAAATGTGTTCTGTGCTAGGAGATTAGAGCTGGTTTAATTAAGTGTACAAAGTGCTTCAACAAATCCACAGAACAGATTTTGAGCGCAGGGCAGCCAGATGTCTTGGACAACCACATCACTAATTTCAGTGGCTATATGAGTTATTGCAAAACACAGTAATAAGATATGGAGGAGGACTGGGAGGTTGGATTAATTATTGGGTTTCTAAGAGTAAAAGAAAACCCAACAAGGTAATAAGTACAATATAGTGTCTTATATACCACAATTCTCTGCAAGGAATCTAACAGCTCTTCCCAAGTGACAAAGGTAGGAATACAGAGGATAGCGGTGTATAAGGGTTGGAAAGGGCAGGTGAAAGACTTTGGAGGAATGAGGGAGTCGATGCTGGTTTTCATATAGGAATTTCCATCCTCATCTACCCAACATAATAAAAAAAGCAGAGGAAGTGTGAGAGGGAGAGTGTGGCGCAGTGGTTAAAGCTACAGCCTCAGCACCCTGGGGTTGTGGGTTCAAACCCATGCTGCTCCTTGTGACCCTGGGCAAGTCACTTAATCCCCCCATTGCCCCAGGTACATTATTAGATAGATTGTGAGCCCACCGGGACAGACAGAGAAAAATGCTTGAGTACCTGAATAAATTAATGTAAAACCGTTCTGAGCTCCCCTGGGAGAACGGTATAGAAAATTGAATAAATAAATAGTGTGAAAAGTTCCAACCTCTGATCA
This sequence comes from Geotrypetes seraphini, assembly GCF_902459505.1. Lineage (NCBI taxonomy): Eukaryota > Metazoa > Chordata > Amphibia > Gymnophiona > Dermophiidae > Geotrypetes > Geotrypetes seraphini. The sequence goes on from NC_047093.1 coordinate 9,068,409, forward strand.
CCAGAGCTGGTATTGTGATGTCATAATGCCCCATTCCACCAATAAGAGCCAACCTCATCAGTGATGTCACAATGGCTGGATTGTCCTTTACTTGGCTCACTCGATTATGATTTCTAGAGTGGCGCAGTGGTTAAAGCTACAGCCTCAGCACCCTGGGGTTGTGGGTTCAAACCCCACGCCGCTCCTTGTGACCCTGGGCAAGTCACTTAATCCCCCCATTGCCCCAGGTACAGGACAGACAGGGAAAATGCTTGAGTACCTGAAACCGTTCTGAGCTCTCCTGGGAGAACGGTATAGAAAACTGAATAAATAAATAAAGTGTCTTTGCTGGGCATACCGGATGGGCCAAATGGTCTTTAAGTGCTGCTGTTCACTGAGGGCCCTTATACATTTATTTATTCATTCATTCAAGTTTTCTATACGGTTCTCCCAAGGGAGATCAGAATGATTTTACATTCATTTAATCAGGTACTCAAGCATTTTTCCCTGTCTGTCCTGATGGGCTCACAATCTATCTAATGTACTTGGGGCAATCGGGAGATTAAGTGACTTGTTCGGGATCACAAGGAGCAGTGTGGGTTTGAACCAACAACCCCAGGGTGCAGAGGCGGTAGCTTTAACCACTGCGCCACACTCTGTGTTTTGCTCACTGCTGCTAGTGTTATCTCTGGAAATTCAATGCCAGATCATGTTCTGGCTCCAACATTGACTTTCTGGGTTTATAGAGCTGTCAAAAATATAGCCAGCTAAGTGCGATATTCGGTGAACCACAAAGATAGCACCGAATTTTATCCTGTCTTATTTAACCCTTTCAGGACCATAAGGATCGTAGGCCAATTTTTGTGGTTTTGACGACATTTTTATGGTAAAAAGGGCTTGCAGATGCCAAAAAATTGATTTTTTTTGTGAAATATCATTATTTTTTTTAAAAAAAATCACACTTCTGGCTTATGGACAGTGTGGCAAGTGAATCTTCTCGTCAATCTGGCAACGACGCTAATGAATGAATGTCGGAACCAGTTTGTTTACATAAAGGCAGTATCATATGGAATCCGTACATATCAAATTTAGAACTGTAGACTATCCCAATCAAAATTTATAGGATTTTAAAGTTATGGGACAAATATGTCCCTTGGTCCTGAAAGGGTTAATGTGGTTACTTTGGCCAGTTAAGTGCGGAATATTGGCACTGAACTGGACAAGTGCTGACTCTGTCCTCAGAATGGCTTGGGCACTGACTGGACATTTTCATCGATGCTATCCAGTCAAGTGTATGCCCAGTTGGCCCCAGCCTAATCATTTAAACAGCCAAGAGCCTCTCCTCATTGTTTCAATCATTTTCAATATCAGGACCTAATTGTGGAGAAAATTCTATGACATAGAAAACAACTAGAACAATTTGAAATGACTTTTTGCATCTTCCTAAATCACTTCTCAAGAAGGCAATCAAAAAAACGCTGAACACATTTGAAAATGCCTACATTGTCATCTACTACAGTCATAAGAACTGACCCACCTCTTTCTAAAACCACTGGGAGGAGTATTTATCTTACAGGTATGACCAATAAGGGCGTAATCAAAACACAAAAACATCCAAAAAACCGCCTATGCCAGCACTTGAACATTTTGCTCACCAAAACGTCCAAGTGCCAATTTTCGAAACTACAAATTTGGACGTCTTGGGGGTCGTTCATCCTCCAGAATGTCTAAATCTAAAAGGGGTGTGTAAGAGGCGTGTTATGAGCATGTTTTGGGTGGGCTTTTGGACGGGTTAGATTCAGATGTTTTGAGGTGATAATCAAACCTTTTGCAAGACGTCCTAGATGGAACTTAGATGTTTTTGCCTAGACCTGTTTTAGAAGCGTCTAAGTGCCATAAAGGGACCCAAACTGACTAGATGACTACTAGAGGGATTACGTAATGACCCCCACACACACCTCCAGTGGTCACAGACCCCCTCCAATCCCCCCAATTTCTAAATAAAACAGTACATACCTGTCTGTAAAACAGAAGCACCTGGTATGGGAAATCCTAGTAGAGAATCCCACAGATGTCTTAAGTAGCCTGGTGGATGGACTAGTGAACTACAGAGAGGAGGAGCCAGGCCCATAAGCCATTCTATCCACTATATTTATGGTGGAAAGTATGAGCCACCAAAACCCTACTCTACTGCCATATAGGTGCCATCTGCAGCCATAAGGGCTATTAGGGAGGTAGGCAGGTGGGTCTTGTAGGCTTTGGGGAAGTTTTGGAGGGCCCATGTATATCTGGCACCCTTTATGTGACGTTCACAGCAGTGCCCTCCAAGGTGCCCCCATTGCTCTGTTCAGCCATTACAATGGTGGCCCTTCCCATGACTAAATGGTGCCAATTTGGACGTTTCTAACTTAGACGTTTTTGTGGTTGAAAATGGGAAATAACTTTAGATGTCCTGGCGGTCTAGATGTTTTGGCGGCCAAGATGTCCTGTTTGAAAATAGATGTTCCTCAACTCTGGAATTCGGATTTTTAGCAGGTAATGTTCAAATTCGGACTTGGGCATTCTATCGAAAATGCCCCACCATGTCAACTGCTCTCCTGGCATCGCTATTCTTCTACTGTATATGTGCCCCAATACACAATGAAGCTGGCTGGGCTGGTAGCACAAAAAGACCACACCTATCAGTTCTGTAGGGGTTGGCCTGGGTGAATGGAGTCATGTTGAACCTGCTCTGATGATAACACTCCATGCAGGGCATGTAATATGCTAGTGAAGGTTTCCAAGAACCAGCATCAGGCCATATCAGTTGAACGAGTGAAACCATTTGATAAAAGTCAGATTTGCCCTTCAGTCTGCTCAGCCACGAACACATAGCAGTGATAGTGACAGGGCACCTTCCCACAGGCCCTTCCGCATATCACAGCGCAATGCCTTCAGCAGTTAGCCTCACTGCCTTTTCAGTCTTTTCTTCTTCTGAAGGTCAATGCTGTTTGTACCTCGCTATGTCTGGCTCTCTCTTACCCCCTCCTGCTTTTTGCTTTTCTTCCCACTACAGCTGACAACATTTAATAACAAAACGTAATGGCGCTAGTCAGTGAGATGCAAGCAGCAGCTGCAGCGTTAGCGATTAGTGACAAATCTGATTAATAATAATTATTGTAAGAACTACTGCTACTAAGATATTAATCAGCGTCAATGTTTATGACCTAATGTTCAAAGAAATTAGAGAGTGAATTAGAACAATGTTGATTCTGTCATTAAAGGGAAAATGATATCTCTTTGCAAACCTAACATGTTAATCATTTGGAAATAAAAGAAAAATACTCAAGCAGCCAAACTAGACAAGCAAATCGCCAATCTACTGATGGCATCCCTCGACTACAAGACTTTTAGAAAAGAAATAAAGACCAAACTCTGAAAAAAGAAATAATACCGCAAGTCTCAAACTCCACCTCTCACTAAAGCCAACTACCCCAAACAAATAACCTTACCCATTTCTCACTCTTTTTGAAAATGACCAATTTTTTTTTTTTTTTTTGTAACTTCTTGTTGTAATACATCTTGGATAATTCTTTTGTAATCCGCCTTGAACTGCAAGGTAATGGCGGAATAGAAATCCCTAATGTAATGTCATGTAATTATCAGTGACCAGCCAACTCAGACTCGCCTCCTTGGTCCCTCATACAAGGAAATTAGGAATGAGCTGCTTTTCAAGGGCTCTACACCCTTGACCTAAAATGCCAGCTATCCTTGGGCTGGTCCTGTTAAGAAGTGTTTCTCAACACAGTCCTAAGGGCACATCTACCTAGCCAGGTTTTCAGAATAGCCCTAATGAATATACATGAGACTGATTTGCATGTACAATCATTGTGGCTATCCTGAAAACCCGACTCACTGGGTTGTGATCATTTTACCTCCATCCCCTGCTCACACACATCTGGCCTCTGAAGTCTTATGCCCATGCAGACTGCAGCTTTGTAGGTGCTTAAGCACCCCCTGATATTAGGGAGGGGTCAGGTGTGTTGAGTTTAGCACCCCCAGTGTTCAGAGCAGTTAGCTTCCATGACTAGAAACTGATAACTAATTAATGCCTGGCCTAATGTTCTTTTCAATGCTGGTAGGTCATTTAGATCATTTAATTTTTTTCTGTCCTTGTATAAATGTATTCTGGAAGTCAATCTGGCCCCAAATTAATTTGCTATTAGAAAATCATGTAGCCCTGTCCTATGATACAATTTTATTTGGCACTTCAATGAGATATAAAAGTCAAATTTCAGGATCTAATAATAAATTATTATTAATATTAACAGGAGTTGCCATCCAGCACATAACTAGGAACTGGAAAGATTATACAAGTCCGAATACAGTGTGTTATATATATAGAATGGAAAAAGCTATTGCATTACAGAATGGGAATTATAAGAATTTTAAAAAGATATGGGGGCCATTAATGGAATATTCAAATGATTTGGCACCTTTACAAGATTGATTGAATATATAATGAAAGAGTTAGAATATGATAATGATTGAAATATAGAAGTGGGAGGGGATGGGGTGGGATATTTTACAACTTGATAAGATATGAGTAAGAATGTACAAGTGATTGTGTATAATATATTGTATAAAATTGTAAACTTGTTGATTGATGGAAAAATGAATAAAGAAGTTTAAAAAAAAAAAAAAAATGCTGGTAGGTCACCCAGTTGCTGGTTTCACAACATTGCTATCACTGTTACACTATCCCTTCACAATACTGTCTGATACCTGGCAAATGTTCCTTCAAAGAACTCCAGGTAGCAGGGGGTATTTGGTCGACAGCAACCTCCATTTTTGCCATGTTGGCAAAAGCTTCCCAAATGATATCACACATATGAGGAGGTGCTGAAAAGTTCTCAGCCCAACCAAGATGGGAATGACATGGAGCCATGAAACTGACAAGTTATTCCACATATTCACCCCTAAGTTCGACACACTTGGCACATCATGCCTGAAGTTTCTGTAACCCCGCCCAAAAATACCTCTGATGTCTGGTCACTGAAATACTGCTCCGCTGCTGCAATCACCTCCAAATCACTCAAACATTGTCGCCCTTTCAAACTCTTTTTAAGGTTTGGAAAACAGAAAATAGTCAGATGGAGCAAGATCTGGTGAGTAGGATGGATGGTCTATGCACTGAAATGCCAACTGTGTCAAAACATTCATCGTTTTGCCAGCCTTTTGAGCAGGTGCATTGCCTTGCAAAAAGAGAACTCCTTTCCGCAGCTTCCCTCTCCTTTTTTTTTTCAATGCCTCCTTTAATCGGCACAGTACGTTACAGTAGTATTATGCATTAACTGTTTGGCCCCTTGGAAGATAGTCAGTCATTACAACACCTTCCTGATCCCAAAACACTGTGGCCATGACCTTTCCTGCTGACTTTTGGGTCTTGAATTTTCTTGACTTTGGAGAACCTGTCATTGCATGGACTGTCATTTTGTCTCAGGATCATTGTGGTGTAACCATGTTTCATCGACAGTAACTAGTTGTTCCAAAACGTTGGCACCAGCTTGCTAAAAATGCTGCAAAATCAACTTGAAAGTGTCCAATCAACGTTGTTTCTCATCTGTAGTGTCTCAGCAAGTGTTTTAGCTGATATTTACCGATCTAACCAAAATCAGGTCATGGACATGGTCAACAATTTCAGGAGTAGACACCGTTTGAGGCCTCCCAGATCCTTGCTGCATTTTGGTCTTGAAATTTCCATGCTAAAGTTTGCACACCACTTCTTCCCTGTGGAATATGATTGGCATTTGTCACTCAGTGTTTGGATTAGAGAATGACACGGGGGAAAAATCTGTCCCCGTCACCGGACCACCATCCCCTTCATCCACCCTTCCCTCTCGCTACCTCACCACCCTTCAGCGCCTGAGAATCTCCCTCCTTCCCCCTTACCTTTTCGGTGTAAAGAAACTTAAGGGAGGGAAGGCGCGCAGTCACCGATCGTGCGCACGGCCCCTTCCCTCCCTCCGGCCAAATCTATCTCCCTCCCTCCCTCTTACCTTCGCGGTGCTTAAGAAAAGAAACTGAAGCTGGCGAAGCCTGCCTGTGCTGCCCTGCAGTCACATGTGTGTGGGCGGAAGCTTCTTCTCTGATGCAACCGTGCGCCTTTCCTCCCTTAACTGCGGGGACAAGGCCATTCACCGCTCCACGGGGTGGGGGATGGCCTAATCCCTGTGCCCGCAGTGAGCACTTTCCCCTCCCATCAGTTTGGGCGGGTATGCATCATACATTCATGGATTTCCTTTGGAGTTTTCTTCTGCAGGAATAGGAACTTCATGACAGCTCAGAGTTCCACACTTTTCATTGATATGGTTCAATCAATGATCTAAAACAATGTAAAAACGTAGCATTATGATTCAGCAAATTGGCACTTTGCAAAATAAAATAACTCTTTTCTATTAGTGGGAAAATAACGCTCAGAATTTCAGAAGTTGGTTGGGTTGAGAACTTTACAGCACCCCCTCAGAGTGGAGTAGTAAGGGTAAGCAGTGCCCCTCCCTTGCCCCCCCCTGCCACACACCGTACCTTTTTAACTTCTCCAGTGTAAGCAGCATGCCCATGTCGGTATAGGCTCGCCCTTTCATATCACGGAAGTGACGTCAGAGAGAGCGCCAATGCCAACGCAGGCAGCAACCTCACACTGGGGAAGTAAAAAAGTACAGGGGCAGGCAAGGGGTGCGGGGAGAAGAGGAGGACCGCCCTCCCCTTTATCATGCCTCATAAAGGGCTACATTCAGTTAATGGCATCCAAACTTAGGCGCAGGCATGATCAGTCCTAAGCTAGTATTCTCTAAAAGGTGTTTTGTGTGGATCACCCTTGATAGAATATTAGCTCTGCACACATTTGGGCCCAATTCTGGAAATGGCGTCTGCAAAACTGGCGCCTACCATTTGTCAATCACCGGTAGGCGCCACATCCAGAATCACGTCTCTTTTCTTCTACAGACATCTTAAATGTAGGCCAGCATTTTACAGGCCTACATTTAAGGCGTCTGACTCACACCTACGAGAAGTGCCTAGACACGCCCACGGACGCTAAAGGCCATTTCCGGCGTAAACCACGCCGCCTACGCCAGCCTTAGACGTCTATAGGTGTGCCTAAATGTCTCCGTACATGCTTAAACAATGCCTACATTGTCGACATCCTTCAACTCATCGATTTTTTTTTTTTTTAAACTTGAGTCCTGATTGGCCTGTTAGACAGAGAGGTAGGACGTCGACTGCTGCCTACAATCAGGATGCCATTTTTAGAATCAGGTCCTTTGCGCCTGTCAAAAGCTGGTGTAGGTTCTGGCTTCCAATAGATGGAGGTTAGGTATGCAAACGCAGGTATTTTAACTCCGTGTCTAAATTCTGGGAACACCCTTAACCCACCCCTGCCCTTTCCTTGGCCACACCCACTTTTGAGTTGCACGCTATGAAATTTAGGCATGCATGGAATAGAGTATAGGGCAGATCTGCGCATAACTCCTAATTACTGCTAATTGTTAACTGCAGTAATTGATTGTTAGCATCTAACTGACTACTTAGGGCTAGATTCACTAAGCTCACCGATCGTGTCCCGACCAGTTTGCGAGCCTTTTCCGAACCTGACCTGATTACTAACCTTCTGCCCAATCCGATCTGCACCCGATCTGATCCATATATGCAAATGAGGGGAAATGCATGCATAAATAGGAAGGCAGCAATTCACTAAACAGACGAAAGAACACTGATTCTGCTGAATGATCCAAAAAGAAGCGAATGCTGAGGACCAGTCGCTCACGTCCTTGCCGACTGTCCTGCTCTCTGCCGCCCTGAAATCCCAGCCCCGCAACCATCAAAATAAAAAACATCTCCTTTGTGCAAAAAGCGCCCTGCCTCTCTGCCGCTCTGCGAGCCTGTGTTTTTGACCCGTGAGTTTAAAGCGGGGCTGCACTACAGCATGTTCTGCAAGTTGTTCTAATCTGGCTGCAAAGCGTGTTCTGTTCCCTTGAAATGATTCTTGTGGGGCCAGTGCGTGCAGCCCCCCCCTTTTGTTTTGACCTCAAGTGCATGCGCGGATCACATCTCCGGGCAGAGAGGATGGTCTGCGTATGCGTCGGGATCGCTCTGCAGTGATTCGTGCGGTCATTGTGGGGCGTGCCCCCGATCAAATAATTTGCATGAGGACTGTTTACTGAATCGGTCGCCTGGCAAGACTCGGCCACGGATCGCCCACGGATCGGATCGGAAATATGATTTTAGTGAATCTTCAGACTAAAGGGGACAGCAAATACAAGGGGGCATTCTGAGAAACTGAAGGGAGATAGGTTCAAAACAAATGCAAGGAAGTTTTTTTTCACCCAGAGGGTCGTGGACACTTGGAATGCACTACCGGAGGAAGTGATCAAGCAGAGTACGGTCCAAGGATTCAAACAGGGATTGGACAGATTCCTGACGGATAAAGGGATCATGGGATACTGAGGGAGGAGCTGGGATGTCCACGTTCCAAGGATTCAAACAGGGATTGGACAGATTCCTGACGGATAAAGGGATCGTGGGATACTGAGGGAGGAGCTGGGATGTAACACAAGTATAGAATGTTAACCAGGTAATGAGTATAAACCAACCAGGTCGTGCATGTGCAAGACTGGAGGGTTAGGACTTCGATAGGAAGGCAGGACTTAAACGAGATACCAAGGTGGCAAGGGAGCCCCTTCTAGTGATTCAGACAGGTCGTGACCTGTTTGGGCCGCCGCGGGAGCGGACTGCTGGGCAGGATGGACCTATGGTCTGACCGGCAGAGGCACTGCTTATGTTCTTAGGCCTTAGTTCACGCACAGATCTGGGATCAGCGCCCAAATCTGGGCAACTTATACAGAATCCAGGGCGTAGTGATAAATGAAAGACAACTAAGTGCCTGACTGGTTGCTGTAGTGTTTGTGTGACAAATAAGAAGACAAAGGTGTTTATAATCATGTTAGTTGTCATACATAATTTGCCTGTGTGGCACTTTGAATGCAGGGTGACCCTTAGAACTGCAAGATTTAAATGCTAAATCAACGAGAACTTTATATAAATGCTCATTTTCATGCAAGGAAGTTTGCAGTTTTACATTTTGCCCTGTTTCTTTCCCTTCCTGCTTGTGCCAGTCCCTGCAATGTCTGGGATGTTTGAAGGAAGGACTACCTCGTGTTCTGACATGTCTTGGGAGCACTGGATCGCCGTGTCACACGGGTTCCTTTCTACGAAGTTCAAGGCCTGGTGTGGATCTGGGAGGATATCCACGTGGAGCTCAGCTGGACGGTCCGAGAAATTACACTGCCGGCCAAATTCACTGCGCTTTCTTGTGTAAATGTAAACGATTTCCATGGTGCCTGCGGAGAAATGTTTTTAGAGGGACAGCGGGTCATAATTTTGTGCATTTCATTCTGCTTTTGAGAGGCAATCTCAACCATAGCAGCAGACCCCCCTTTGAGTAGGAGGAAGATACTATTTTTATGGCAAACTGTTTGGACTCATTACGAATCAGAGAAAACAATCTATCAGTCTTGGAGATCCATTTTCATATCCTCTGTGAGGCATCTGAGGTGTTCCGCAGAGGGAAGACACCTCACCAGCGCCTGCTCTAGTTCACAACCCGAGGCAAGTGGTCTTCTTGCAAACTTATAAGCACTTTTGTGTGTGACAGAGTAGTGGGGGCCCAGATAGGTTGGAAGCAACAGCATAAGACAGGACATCACTTACCAGTGCAGGTGATAAAGGCCACCAGCGTGCTTGACTTTAAGAATAAATGGGACATCCACGTGGGATCCCTACGAGGGTCGAGTTAAGGAACTAGGTCACTAGCACTCAGACTTAATGGGGTGGGCCAGTAGAGTGGGCAGACTTGATGGGCTATAGCCCTTTTCTGCCGTCATCTTTCTATGTTTCTAATGCCAATGATTCAAGGTTCCTGGTGATGTCCCTTGTTGCATAGCACCTTGGGTGACAGTGTCCTACTCCAAATCTGGCCCTTCACCTAACTTCCACCCATAGCATGCAATACATCCAGGTTATTACTGCAGCTCAGCACTGGGCAATGGCAAAAACTTTTTCACATTTTATGTTCGCTTTCTAAAACAGACAAACCCATCTGGGCTCTCAAAACACGAATCAATCAAATGGTTGCCCATTTTCCCCATAAATGTTTCCTCTCCTTCATTTATTCTTTTCAACTGGCACAGACAGCACTGGCACTTTTCCTTACAGTGTGAATCATTGTTTTGCAAAATCACCTCTTCCCCTAAAGTCACACCTCAGTTGTGTGTATTAAGTTGTCCTGTGGGTTGTTTCAGAGGGTGACGGGACTAAATCGCGCGAGACAACGGCGCGCAGACAACTGAGCGCAAGGTTGATGGCGCACCGAAGAAAAGCACTATTTTAAAGGGCTCCGACGGGGGGTGTCTGGGGGAAACCCCCCACTTTACTTAACAGACATTGTGCTGGCGTTGTGGGGGGCTTGTAACCCCCCACATTATACTTAAAACTGAACTTTTTCCCTAAAAAAACAGGCAAAAAGTTTGGTTTCAAGTATAATGAGGGGGGTTACAACCCCCCAAACCCCTCACAACGCCAGCGCGATGTCTGTTAAGAAAAATAGGGGGGGGGGGTTCCCCACCAACACCCCCCCGTCAGAACCCTTTAAAATAGTGCTTTTCTTCGGCACGCCGTCAACCTTGCGCTCAGTTGTCGGCGAGCCATTGTCTCGCGCGATTTTGTCTATGAACCGCTTCAGAATGACGTTAGAATGGTTATCCAATTAACCTAAGTTCACCTGTTCTGTTGGTGGTGATGGTTACTGAAGCTGTTGGAAAGGGTGAAGTAAAAAATGAAAATTAACAAGACTTACTGATCTGTACTGCTGCTGCTGTGAAAGACTGACTAGAAAGGTATACAGTTTGCCAAAATGTGTGGAAATAAATCAGCAACCTTGCTTGCTCAGAGCTCACTGGTACACTAATAAAACAAAAGAGAAAAGGCCAAGCAATTAGCAAATATAATCACAGCAACTGTCAAATGAGTCTAGCATCAAGACAATTGAAAATTTGGATTTGGGGCATGCTTTCCAAGTCTTCAGTCAATATAACTCCATCTTAATATTCCCCCAGATGACTAGAAACAAAGCGTTTGGAGTGAAGGAGTCGTCTAGTGGTTAGTGCAGCCAGTCCTGGATTCAGAAGCCACCAACCATTCCTTGCGATCTTTGGCAAGTTATTTAATCCGCCATTATTTCTAAAAAGAAATTTAAGCCACGCTAGCGCGCGACTTTTCATCACACGTTAACCCCCGCGCTGGCTATAAACTACCACCTGCTCAAGAGGAGGCGGTAGCGGCTAGCGCGGCTGGTGATTTAGCGCACGGTATTACGCGCGGCTTGATAAAAGGAGCCCTTTTACTAAAGGACTTAGTATGCATTAAAGGCTCCTTTTACAAAGGCGCGCTAGGGTCTTAACGCCAGTTAAATTCCCGAGCGCGCTAGGCACGGAGGCGGTGGATTAACGGCTATAGCGCCCGGTCATTTTGTGCGTGCGCTAAAAACCCTAGCGCACCTTCGTAAAAGGAGCCCATGTTGGTATGTCGGTCTTATTTCATTTGGCAAACAAATTAACTCAAAACGTTCGCATGCACCAGCTGCAAAATGCTTCCATGCCCATCAGCCGCCTGCTTTTCCGGCAACTCACCTGGAGCGCCCCCCTTTCCCTCCAAGCCGCTCATTTAAGGACCTACGACGGAGCCGGGCTCAGGAAAGCGTCTGCGCCTGACGGCCATTGTTAGACCACAGTAACCAAGGCGCTGACGTCACCCGTTGCCAGAGCAACCAAGCCACGCCCCCACGCCGAGCAGCCCTCGCGGCCGCCACCTCCCTCCCCCAACTTCCCAAGCGGCCTTTCAAGTCTCCGGCAGCGGCGGCCAACCGAGTCCCGCCCCCCCTCTGACGTAACTTCCCTTGAGGCCGGAAGTCGACTGCCGCAGCGAGTGGCCGGGTGCGGGGTTGTTGGGCGTTGTACCTCGAGCCCGTGTCGGAGTAAACTGGAAGTCCCTGAGGAGAGCTCGCCGTCCCGACGGACCTCCTCGCGCGCGTCCAGTAGGGGGCAGCGCGAGGCGACTCCTCCTCGTGTTCCCGCGCGTGCAGGGACTGGCACGAGCTCCTTTCCCTGCCAGTGACCTCCACGGTAAAAGGCGCGGGGCGGCCGTTAACGTCGTTGCTTCACGAAAGACGTTCTTCTGTCACTTAGAACATAAGACTAGCCTTACTAGGTCAGACCAGTGGTCCAGTAGCCCGTTCTTACCGTGGCCGATCCAGATCCCTAGTACTTGGCCAAAACCCAAGGAGTAGCAACATTCCATACAGAATCTCAAAGAATAATAAGATTCCAGAATCCCAGAATCCCAGAGAGTAGCAACATTCCATTCAGAATCTCAAAGAATAGCAACATTTCATGCAGAATAATAATAATTTTAATAATAATTTTATTTCTTATATACCGCTGTACCGTGAAGTTCTAAGCGGTTTACAGTAGAAACAGAAGAAATGCAATAAGTAAGATTAATTAAGATGAAGAGAGAGTACTTAGAGTTCCCTGACTGTCCCAAAGGCTCACATTCTTGCTAAAGTACTTGAGAAAAATAAATTAGTTAGGTTATAAACATAGAGTAGAAGAAGGTAGGAAAACAGTTCATAGGAAAATTAATTTTGAATACATTATATATTGTTCAAGGCGGAATACAAATTATAGGAGATTTGGACATTACCAAAAGAATTGCGTAATAAAGAATCTCAAAGAATAGCAAGATTCCAGAATCCCAGAGAGTAGCAACATTCCATTCAGAATCTCAAAGAATAATAAGATTCCAGAATCCCAGAGAGTAGCAACATTCCATTCAGAATCTCAAAGAATAGCAACATTCCATGCAGAATCTCAAAGAATAGCAAGATTCCAGAATCCCAGAGAGTAGCAACATTCCATTCAGAATCTCAAAGAATAGCAACATTCCATGCAGAATCTCAAAGAATAGCAAGATTCCAGAATCCCAGAGAGTAGCAACATTCCATTCAGAATCTCAAAGAATAATAAGATTCCAGAATCCCAGAGAGTAGCAACATTCCATTTAGAATCTCAAAGAATAGCAACATTCCATGCAGAATCTCAAAGAATAGCAAGATTCCAGAATCCCAGAGAGTAGCAACATTCCATTCAGAATCTCAAAGAATAGCAACATTCCATGCAGAATCTCAAAGAATAGCAAGATTCCAGAATCCCAGAGAGTAGCAACATTCCATACAGAATCTCAAAGAATAATAAGATTCCAGAATCCCAGAGAGTAGCAACATTCCATTCAGAATCTCAAAGAATAGCAACATTCCATGCAGAATCTCAAAGAATAGCAAGATTCCAGAATCCCAGAGAGTAGCAACATTCCATACAGAATCTCAAAGAATAGCAAGATTCCAGAATCCCAGAGAGTAGCAACATTCCATACAGAATCTCAAAGAATAATAAGATTCCGGAATCCCAGAGAGTAACAAGATTCTAGAATCCCAGAGAGTAGCAACATTCCATTCAGAATCTCAAAGAATAGCAAGATTCCGGAATCTCAGAGAGTAACAAGATTCTAGAACTCCAAAGAGTAGCAACATTCCATACAAAATCTCAAAGAACAGCAAGATTCCGGAATCCCAGAGAGTAGCAAGATTCTAGAATCTCAAAGAGTAGCAACATTCCATACAGAATCTCAAAGAATAGCAAGATTCCGAAATCTCAGAGAGTCACAAGATTCTACAATCTCCAAAGAGTAGCAACATTCCATGCTACCGATCCAGGGCAAGCAGAGGCTTCCCCCATGTCTTTCTCAATAACAGACTAAAGACTTTTCCTCCAATAAATTGTCCATGAACATGAAGACTGCCAATCAAGTGGAACAAGCTTCATCCAAGGCAAGGCAAATCATAGGTTGCATACGCAGGAGTTTCGTCAGCCGTAAGCCTGAAGTCATTATGCCATTGTATAGATCCATGGTGAGACCCCACCTGGAATACTGTGTGCAATTTTGGAGGCCGCATTACCGTAAGGATGTGCTGAGACTGGAGTCGGTCCAGAGAATGGCCACCCGGATGGTCTCGGTACTCAAGGATCTCCCGTACGAGGAACGGCTGGATAAGTTGCAGCTGTACTCACTCGAGGAACGCAGAGAGAAGGGTGACATGATTGAGACATTCAAGTATCTCACGGGCTGCATCAAGGTGGAAGAAGATATCTTCTTTTTCTTTTTCTTTTTTTTTTTTTTTTTAGAATTTGAACTTTTTAATCATCATCCATTTTATTAAAACTACTTTCCTACTCCATAGGAAATTGCCCTGTGCTCAAAAGATCAAGTTTTTGACTAGGTTTTATTGCACAAATTTTTTTAAATCCACTGCAGCATGACTAACTCCCTCTCCCTTGCAATTTAGCTACAACTCTGGCTACCATAATGCATAAGCACAAAATTTACACAAAATAAACTGTATACTATTCATGAGATTTACATCTTAAAACACAAGATCTGGCTAGATACTATGAAATCTCTTCCCAAATCTATCCTAATCTTCTTTTTCAAAGGTCCCGCGGCAACAAGGGGGCATCCGTGGAAAATCAGGGGCGGGAAACTGCACGGGCACACCAGGAAATTCTTTTTTACTGAAAGGGTGGTTGATCGCTGGAATAGTCTTCCACTTCAGGTTATTGAGGCCAGCAGCGTGCCTGATTTTAAGGCCAAATGGGATAGACACGTGGGATCTATTCACAGAGAAAGGTAGGGGAGGGTCATTGGGGTGGGCAGACTAGATGGGCTGTGGCCCTTATCTGCCGTCTATTTCTATGTTTCTTAAAACCAGCTACACTATCCGCTCTTACCACATCCTCTGGCAATGCCATTCCAGATCTTAACTATTCTCTGAGTGAAAAAAAGTATTTCCCTGTAACTTCATCGAGTGTCCCCTAGTATTTAATTTTTGACGGAGTGAAAAAGCGATCCACTTGTACTCATTCTACTCTACTCAGGATT
Source organism: Geotrypetes seraphini (assembly GCF_902459505.1). Taxonomy (NCBI): domain Eukaryota; kingdom Metazoa; phylum Chordata; class Amphibia; order Gymnophiona; family Dermophiidae; genus Geotrypetes; species Geotrypetes seraphini. Next base: position 9,083,475 of record NC_047093.1, read on the forward strand.
TTGTAAACTTCAATCATCTCCCCTCAGCCATCTCTTTTCCAAGCTGAAGAGCCCTAAGTGTTTTAGTGATTCCTTATACAAAAGGAGTTCCATCCCCTTTATCATCTTGGTCGCACTTTTAACCTTTTCTAGTGCCACTATATGTTTCTTGAGATAAGACCAGAATTGAACGCACTACTCCAGATGAGGTCACACCTTGGAGCGTTACTACTATTAAGATGTTAGGCATCATTTTCGACCATAAATTTTCATACCATGATCATTTCAGCAGTATAGTCAAACCCACTTTCTACAGATTACGTCAAATTTGTTCAGTCTCAAAATTTCTAGTGTCTTCATTCAGTCTCAAACTTTCTAGAGCTCCTGATTGGTGAGGCCCGACTTTAGTGCAGGAAGAAGCGGTCGTAGCATACCGCGAGTGATTTCCTTCACTCGCAGGCGCTCCGGCTGCCCTCTCCTGTCTCCCCCGCTAAAAACTGTAATATTGGGGGAGTACATAGAAACATAGAACATAGAAACATAGAAATTGACGGCAGAAAAGGGCCGCGGCCCATCAAGTCTGCCCATACCATTGACCCACTCCCTGACTTTTACTCCCCTAGAGATCCCACGTGGATATCCCATTTTCTCTTAAAATCTGACACGTTGTTGGCCTCAATTACTTGCTGAGGTAGCTCGTTCCAATGATCGACCACCCTTTCGGTGAAGAAGTATTTCCTGGCATCACCATGAAATTTCCCTCCCTTGACTTTCAGCGAGTGCCCTCTGGTGACCGAGGGCCCTGTAAGACAGAAGATATCTTGTAACTTGTATATTGTACCTTGTAACTGGTTCTTGGTGCAGGAATACAGGCTGTGTAACACATTTGTGTCACAATCTAAGAAAAAGTACTAAGTCTTAGTGCACGGGTGCCCACAATTTTTTGACTCGCGAGCTACTTTTAAAATGACCAAGTCAAAATGATCTACCAACAATAAAATTTTAAAAAAACACAACGCACACTGTACGCATAGAATTGTTAATTATCATTCCTATTCCGGGGTTTTTTCAAAGAGGTCAAAGTAGATGACTCTATGCACTGTCACCTCAGTAACAACCATACAAAAATAGACAAATACCCACCCCCCCTCCCTTTTTACTAAACCGCAATAGCATTTTTTAGCGCAGGGAGCTGCGTTGAATGCCCAGCGCTGCTCTCAATGCTCATAGGCTCCCTGCGCTAAAAACCACTATTGCGGTTTAGTAAAAGGGGACCATATTGTAAAATATAGACAGCAGATATAAATTCAGACACATTTTGATCACTAAATTTAAAATTAAATCATTTTTCCTACCTTGTCTGGTGATTTCATGAGTCTCTGGTTGCACTTTCTTCTTCTGACTATGCGTCCAGTCTTTCTTTCAGCCTGTATGCTTCCTCTCCTCCAAATCTCATTCCCTCCCTCAACTTTTTCTTCCTCTCTCCCTGCCCTTTCTTTCTCTCTTCATGCCCCCTTTCTTTCTTTCCTGTTTCTCTTCTTTCCTTCTGTCTCCCTGCTTGCGCCTCTTTCTTTCTTTCTCCCTCCCTTCCCCAAGCCACTGCCGCTGCCATCGGGGAACAGGACCCAAACGCCACCAATGGATAACAGGCCTCAAAGCTGACGCCGCCGCTGCCCCATGCTTTCTCTGCTTCGGGCCGAGCAATCTTCCTCTCCCCGACGTCAATTCTGCCGTCGGAGAGGAAGTTCCGCCCAGTCAGGCAGCGATTGGCTGGCCCGAACTTCCTCTCTGACGGCAGAATTGACGTAGGGGAGAGGAAGATTGATCGGCCTGATAGATCGCCAAGGCAAAGGGAGTCCTGGATGATCGACTCACTTTGCCTTTGCGAGATACCAGTCGATTGCGATCGACCTATTGGGCACCCCTGTTTTAGTGCATGCTTACTTGAGAATTGAAGCAACAATGTCAGTTGGATTCTATTTATAAGATACAACAATGTGTCAATTTAAATGATATATCTCTGGCCAGGCCCTGAGTTACCAAGGGGGGGGGGTGCTGGAAGGGAAGACATGTGGAGAGGAGAGGCGCTGGTGCCAGCTGATTGCCTACAGGATGGGTCTCTTGCTACAAGGGGCACGTCCTGTCCTGTAGGCAGTCAGCCGGCGCCTCGTGGCACACCTGAAATCTCAGGAGGCACAAAGTTTGCGATACACAGACATGGGGGAAGCCACTGCTTGTCCTGGGATTCTAGAATCGCCCGACCGCAAATATACCCCTTTTGACAAAATGAAGGAGTCAATTATTTCTAGTCAACTTTCCAACTACTTGGAGAAATTTTAACATGGGTTTAGACCAAATTTTAGCACAGAGACTCTCCTATTATCGCTAATTTCAAAGATTCAGAATTTACAGATACAAAATAAAGGTGCAGTATTGATGCAATTTGATCTGTCAACTTCGTTTGATGTCGTTCATCATGACATCCTGATTCGTATGTTATCAGATATTGGTTTAACCCAAGTTGTACCGAATTGATTTAGTAAATTCCTCTCATTATGATCTTAGGTATATTTTGGAGGGTGAGACTTCCTCTTGGAGATCTAGCTGCGGGATGCCACAAGGCTTTCCGCTGTCGCCAATCTTGTTTAATGTATATATGAATTCTCTGAAAAATTTTTGCCTTTCATCAGCAGAGAGTATATTTACTTATGCAGACGATATTTTCATTTTATTAGAAGTTGACCCTGATCTTAACAACCTGGTCCCTAGTATAGACGGCTGCATTTCTAAACTTCAACTGTGGGCTTTGTCTATTTAAATGAAACTTAACGCTGCCAAAACCAAATTGCTTTGGATTGGGCCAAAATTAGAAAACCTCCCTTCCTCTGTTACATTAAAAACAGGTATCGCACTACATATAGATTTTTCATCTAGAGTCCTGGGTGTCATCTTGAACTCATCACTTACATTCCATGAACAGATAAATAGGAAGGTCAGATCACTATTCCATCAAGAACATTTCTTAGTATTGGTACAATCCACTGCTTTCTCAGCTAGACTATTGTAACTCAGTTTACCTGGGCATTAAGCAGAGCAGTCTAAAACGACTTCAGTTAATACAGAATATTGCAGCTAAGCTCATTTTTTGGGAAACGAAAGTATGATCATATTTCCCCTTTGTTGAAAAAGCTTCACTGGCTCCCAGTTTGATTTAGGATCCAGTTTAAATATGCATGTATAATCTTCAAATTTCTCTGGAATATTTGATCCTCAGTCGATCTTGTTTTCAAGTTTGTAGAGAACTTCCTGACTCCATTAGTTTCTTAGGCCAGCTGCAATTATTTCATAAATCCTTGAAAACTTTGCTGTTTTCACAGAGGGGCATAATAAAAAAAAAACATCTAAGTCCCCTTTTGGCCTAAGGCCTTAAACGTTGAAAGCAGAAGCAGGGAAAATGTCCATTATCAAAAAAAAACGTCCAAAAGGAGGGTTTTTTTAATATAATGGCCTGCCTCTACGTTCAACTGTTTAAATGCCCAGACCACCACTACGTCTAAATTACATCATATAATCAACCTAAAAAAAGCCTAAGCCCCAAATGTCCAAAACAAGAGCTTTTAGGTGAAGGAGGAGCCAGTCCTTCGCCTAAAAGCTGGATTCTGTAACCGGTGTCTGTCAAAAACAACACCGGTTACAGAATCCCCTCCCACAACGATCCGGGCAGGAGGGAGCCCAAGCCCTCCTGCCTTGTCAAACCGTGACCCCCCCCCTCCCCGACAACATCGGGGCAAGAGGAAGCCTGGGGCTGATCGGGGGGGCGGTCATGGGGGGGATTGTGTCGAGGGCAGGAGGGCCTGGGATCCCTCCTGCCCGTATTTTAGTGGGGGTTAGAGGGTGTTGCCGGGCCAGGAGGGCTTGGGCTCCCTCCTGGCCCCATCGGACTTGGGGGGGGGGGGGTTTGGGGATCACGGGGCAAGAGGGTTTGGGCTCCCTGAACTGATCGCGCCAGCCGCCATCAGCTCAGCGGCCACCTTTTTCGGCACTTATACCTGTTTTGACTTGGTCTAAGTCAAAACGTATAAGTGCCGACTAGGCAACCTGTCGAAACATTTGGTTATACCTGTTGTACGCCTAGGTGTAGGTCGGCCCACTTCCCGCCCTTTCTCCTCCTCTAAAAACGCCTCTTTTCTCTCTGCAGGGGAAAGGCCTAAGCTGGTTTTAGATACGTCTAGAACCAGCTTTGATTAGGGGTACTTGGACGATCAGGCTTTTTGATCGTCCAAGTAGCCATTTAGGCCACTTTTTAGATTTTTTTTTTTTTTTATTATGAGCCCCATACTTTTTAAATGGTTTAACTACAGCCTCAACGAAATGATAATATTATAGTTATTTTTTTAATGCTCTTTTACTATGTACTCTAGTTTTTTTAAATTATAGCTCTTCTTTCTCCTATGTTTTTTGCTATGTACTCTAGTCCTAATCGTATGTGAACCGAGTCGAGCTCCACTGGGAGATGACCCGGCCGGTATATAAACCAAAGATTAGATTAGAATCTTGTTACTCTCTGGGATTCCGGAATGTTGCTATTCTTTGAAATTCTATATGGAATGTTGCTACTCCTTAGGTTTTGGGCAGGTACTAGGGACCTGGATTGGCCACCGTGAGAACGAGCTACTGGGCTTGATGCATCTTTGGTCTGACCCAGTACGGCTATTCTTATAACCTGGAAAGAACCATTTTGCTGTGGGGGTTATGCTCATCTCCTCTTTGAATATATAGGTGAGGTGAAAGTAGCCCTCTGAGGGCTGACCCTTGAGATTAGGTCTGTCCCTACAAGCACAACGGAAATGTTTTGAGAAATTGGCAGTACAGCATAGATTTCTCAATGCCTTGTGCAGGAATAACTTCTAACAGGAGAGGGCACTGGTTACTGAAGCTTTAATGGAATCACAATTAAATTGCATAATTAAAACATTTTATTTGCAAGATTTATCACATGATAAAGGCAGGGCATAGCCAACAATCCATGGAGGAAGGCCCAGGGTTAGACTGGTGGACCATGCATTTTCGTGCCCCCTGCACACCCCCCCCCACATTAGGTATTATTCCATTGCTGGCAGGGATGCCAAAGCACCACCAGTCAAAATCCATTGCCCAAACTGTCCCTTCTTCTACTGCCTCAGAAGCAAGGAAGTTGTCGGTATACTCGAGTGTGCCAGCATCAGTGGCTGAAGACACAACATTGACTTCCTCACTCCTGAGGCAGTACGAGGAGGAAGAGGGTGACTATTTCTTCTTCTGGCAGGGCTTTAGTTACTCCACCAGCCATTGAACAGGTGCTGCAACTTTGCAGTATGTCTGAGCCTAACATTGGGGGGGGAGGGGGGGGCAGCGCAGAGCTCCTCAAAGAACCTTCCCTCCCATTGTCCAGCATCTCTTGCTACCTCCCCCTCTATCCCCAGGTCCATTGTCTCTTTCTTTCTTCCTTCCCGTTAGTCTAACATCCCTCCTTGACCTGCCATTCTGAAAAACTCAATCCTCCCTGTGTACCTGTTAAAAATCAAGTCTTCTGGCAGTCATAGGCTGCCTGTGGCCTGCACTGGGCCTTTCCTTTTGATCCATCCTGCCCCTTCTAATGCAATTTCCTTTCAAGAGCATGATAGGTCAGGTCAGAGGGAAGGCCTGGTGCAGGCCACAAGCAGTCTATGAGCATCACTGGTGCTAGCGTTGCTGGAGAGAAGACTTGAATTTTATCAGGTATACTGCGGTGGGAGGTGGATTAAGAGAATTTTACAGAACCATGGGTAGAGCCGGGAGGGAAGAGATGTTGCACCATGCACGTGCAGGAGGATGAAGGGAGGGAAATGCTGTGCAGCATGCAATTTATTAATTGTTTTAAAATTGCAACTAATAATTTTTGCATTAATGACAGCGTTAATTACAATTAACTGGCAGCCCTTATGTGAACTACTGCTCCATTTGACAACATTTGGAAAGGAAAGGCAAGAGACTGAGCTGTAGTCCAAATTTTTATTCCCCTCTCAAGGGGGGGTTCATAGAAATCAGAAAGGACTTATTCGCCTTGGAGTTACCAAGGAATTTTACATGCATCAGACATCCCTGTTCATTACAGAGAAATGACAGTTTCATATCTACAAGTAGTGCCAGAATACGATACAGACATACAAATGACCGGTCAAGATATTTACAGAATAACACATTCCATAGAGCAGTATTTCTCAAGTTGGTCCTGGAGTACCCCCTTGCCAGTCAGATTTTCAGGATATCCACTATGAATATGCATAAACTTGATTTGCATACACTGCTCCCGAATAAAGAAGATGGGGATCATCGTAGGCGACTCCATTATACGACATGTGGACAGCCACACCGCAGGAGGAAGAGAGGACAGAGTCGTCACCTGTCTGCCTGGAGCAAGAGTGAAGGATGTGACCAACAGGATCTCCAGGATCATAGATGGCGCAGGGGGAGAGGACACCGCTGTGCTTATCCACGTGGGAACAAATGATGTGAGCGGGCGGAAGTATGACAGGGAAGAGCTGAAGGGCCAGCTCCGCTCACTCGGAAGACAACTGAAGATCAGGGAGGTGAAGGTGGCCTTCTCTGAGATCCTCCCAGTACCAAGAGCGGATGGAAAGAGACAAGGGGAATTGCAAGTAATCAACGCCTGGATGAGACGATGGTGCGAAGAAGAAGGCTTCGACTTCGTGCGCAACTGGACGGCGTTCTGGGGAAAAAGCAAGTACTACAGAAGGGACGGACTACACCTCAACAAGGAAGGAGCAAGAGTTTTGGCAGGCAACATGAAGAAGGCAATCGAGAAGGCTTTAAACTGAAAGATAGGGGAAAGCCGACAGTCGACCACCGGTCGATGGCACGGATAGCAGGATGCCCCAACGAAGAAGCCAAGGAAAACTACTCCTACACAAGAGAAGACGACCTCACAGCCAACAAGGGAGAAAAAGCAGGAAGGGACAACTCAGACACAGGAGGGGACGACCACACAGCAAACAAAGGTGATAACACAGGAGCAGTAAAGGATATCGTAATTGAAACTACAGGGACGGCCAAGAGTAGAAGGTCCAAAAAGGTAACACGAAGGGAACTTAGATGTATGTATACGAATGCTAGAAGTCTAGGTAACAAAATGGGGGAACTAGAGACAATAGCAAGACATGACATATTGGATATCATTGGCATAACAGAAACATGGTGGAATGAAGAAAACAAATGGGACATAGTACTACAGGGATACAAACTGTATAGAAGAGATCGAGTAGGGCAGAAAGGTGGAGGTATTGCTCTATATGTTAAGGAGGGAATAGATTCTGTTGAAATAGTTACAACAGAAATGAAAGAGAAGCTTGAGTCACTCTGGATCAAAATTCCTGGTCAATATGGCGCAGATACGAAAATTGGCCTTTACTATCGTCCCCCAGGACAGGCGGAGGAAACTGACTCAGAAATGATGGAGGAAATCAAACAAGAATGCAAGACAGGCAATATAATTATATTGGGAGACTTCAATTTCCCAGGGATAGACTGGAAACTAGCAACCTCCAACTGCGGCAAGGAGGCCAAGTTCCTGGAGGTGCTAGGGGATTGCTTCCTGGAACAAATGGTAAAAGAGCCGACAAGAGGCAACGCCACCTTGGACTTGGTCCTAAATGGCCTCACGGGACCGATAACAGAAGTGGAAGTCATGGTTCCACTGGGAACGAGTGATCACAATGTAATCAACTTTAAACTTGACATCGGGAAAGGGAAACATGCCAAAACCTTAACCACCACCTTGAACTTTAAAAAGGGTAAATACGATCGCATGAGAGCCACGGTAGAAAAACGACTCGAGAAGATGGTGGACAAACTCGAAACGGTAGATCAGGCATGGTCCCTACTGAAAAATACTATCACAGAAGCACAAGATCTCTACATTCCGAGGATTTCCAAAGATCGGAGAACAAAGAGCAAAAGAGAACCGGCATGGCTTACCATAAAGGTGAAGGAAGCCATAAAAGAAAAGAAGGACTCTTTCAAAAAATGGAAATGCATAAAGACAACCGAAGCCTGGAACAAACATAAAGATGATCAGAAGAAATGTCACAAGGCGGTGAGGGATGCAAAACAGGAATATGAGGAAAAAATAGCCCAGGAGGCCAAAAACTTCAAGCCCTTCTTTAGATACGTGAAAGGGAAAAAACCTGCAAAAGAGGCAGTGGGACCCCTGGATGACCAGGGAAGAAAAGGGTACATCAAGGAAGATAAACAAATCGCAGACAAACTAAATTCCTTCTTTGCGTCCGTCTTTACGAAGGAGGACACCTCAACAATACCTGAAGCGGAGAAAGTGTTTGCAGGAGAAATAGAAGACAGCCTCACCACAGTTGAAGTGGACTTAGACCAGATATACTATCAGATCGACAAACTTAAAAGTGACAAATCCCCTGGACCGGATGGAATTCACCCGAGAGTCTTAAAGGAATTGAAGGTTGAAATCGGAGAGTTATTGCAAAAACTTGCAAACCTGACAATCAGAACTGGACAGATACCGGACGACTGGAGGATAGCGAACGTCACCCCAATTTTCAAAAAAGGATCGAGAGGGGAACCGGGCAACTATAGACCTGTGAGTCTTACGTCTGTCCCCGGCAAGATGGTTGAAGCACTGATCAAGGATAGCATAGTCCGGCACTTGGACGCACACGACTTGATGAAACCCAGTCAACATGGATTCAGGAAAGGGAAATCATGTTTGACGAATTTACTCCAATTTTTTGAGACCGTGAACGAGCAAATTGATAGTGGGAAGCCGGTGGACATAATATACTTGGACTTCCAGAAAGCGTTCGACAAAGTTCCACACGAAAGACTTCTCAGGAAACTACAAAGCCATGGCATAGAGGGGGATATACAAAGATGGATAGGCAAATGGCTGGAAAACCGAAAGCAGAGAGTGGGCATAAATGGGAAGTTCTCCGACTGGGAGAAAGTGACTAGTGGTGTACCCCAGGGCTCGGTACTTGGGCCGATCCTTTTTAATATTTATATCAATGACCTGGAGGAAGGAACATCCAGTGAGATCATCAAGTTTGCAGACGATACAAAACTATGCCGGGCGATCAGATCGCAGGAGGATAGAGAGAAACTCCAGAGTGACTTGTGTCGGTTAGAAACATGGGCGGAGAAATGGCAGATGAAGTTCAATGTGGAGAAATGCAAGGTAATGCATTTAGGCAATAAGAATAAGGAATACGAGTATACAATGTCAGGTGCAACTCTGGGGAAGAGTGAACAAGAAAAGGACCTGGGTGTACTGATAGATAGGACCCTGAAGCCGTCGGCACAATGCGCGGCAGCGGCAAAGAAGGCAAATAGAATGTTGGGCATGATAAAGAAAGGAATCTCGAGTAGATCGGAGAAAGTTATAATGCCGCTTTATAGGGCAATGGTCAGACCACACTTGGAATACTGCGTCCAACATTGGTCTCCTTACCTAAAGAAGGATATAAAACTGCTGGAGAGGGTGCAGAGACGAGCAACAAAACTGGTGAAGGGTATGGAGAAACTGGAATACGAGGACAGACTTATAACACTAGGATTGTTCTCCCTTGAGAAAAGGAGACTGCGTGGGGATATGATCGAGACCTTCAAAATACTGAAAGGAATCGACAAAATAGAGCAGAGAAGATTATTTACATTGTCCAATTTGACACGGACTAGAGGACATGTAATGAAGCTATGGGGGGACAGGTTCAGGACTAATGTCAGGAAGTTCTGCTTCACTCAGAGAGTGGTTGACACCTGGAATGCCCTCCCAGAGGAGATTATTGCGGAATCAACCGTCCTAGGCTTCAAGAGCAAACTAGATGCATATCTCCTTAAGAGAGGCATATAAGGATATGGTGGACTATAAATTACGCCAGGTGTACACCTGGCAGGGCCTCCGCGTGTGCGGATCGCCGGACTTGATGGACCGAAGGTCTGATCCGGAGATGGCAGTTCTTATGTTCTTATTATATGCAAATTTCTTTCATGCATATTCATTGTGGATATCCTGAAGACCTGACTGGCAAGGGGGTACTCCAGGCCTGAGTTGAGAAACACTGCCATAGAGGACAGCTCCCTGAGACCCTGCATCAAGCATCCTCGTAACCTATTTTTGCTCGGTATTCCAATTTCTGAATTGGTATATTATAGTAATACAAGCAAATGAAATCCGTGATCAATTAAGAGTTTCATCAACGCTGCAATCTGCAACTAACTCAACAATTTTATCCCCTCCCAAATCAATGTTTAGAAATCCAGGGTGAAAATAAAATGAGCAAAAACAGGAGTTTCAAGGATCTGCCAAGCTTCTTTCCGTAACTAATGGAAGGCAGTTGGACAGTTCACTGAGCACATGGCCCTTGATAGGAGCCCTGGGTTATTCTCAGAATTTTTATACTTCAGGAGATGCTGGCTTAAGCCAGGATACTTCTAGGGCACCTAAAAGGTGAGCCAGCGTATAGGAGGTCCATATACAGCACAACTGGGAGAAGTTCTACACTGGGTTTATAATGGTATAAAGTACAAGGTTACAAAAATTACACTAAGCTGTTTTCATAAACTCAACTTATCATATTTGGGGTCAGCCAGGAGCCCCACAGATTAATAGCCATAGCCCTGAATGGAAGATTGCACCCAATCCCCAGCTCCTATTCCTGCCTGGAGCCAGAACTGTCTGCATTTAAATCAACTGGTTTTCAGTGAAACTGGATGATAAAGCATTAATACTGAAAGCTGTTAACGCAATTCCTTTTAATTAAAAAACAAACCAACCAAAAACCAGTCAAGAAAACACCAAACTCAGGTGGAGAAGTAATAAAAAATGGAGTGGTCAAGATGTGAGCAAATCACCCACAGCGATATCCCAAATTAAGGTGTAATTTAGGAAAATAGCACAAAGTACCCCACAGCAAATAAAAAGGTGAAAACGAGGAATGAGCAAACAGTGATTGCTAGTCCAGCACAGCTTAAACGACCTCAACTACAAAATACAAGCCTCTTCCAATCAGTTCTTAAAATACAGGTATTCCTAATGGCAAAAACATTCACACTTATGATGCATCATTTTTTTTTGTTTTGTTTGTTTTTTAATCTGAGGTGCAAAAGCAGCACGACACCAAAATCTGACCCATGTGAGTTTTGACAAAATAAGGAGAATGATGCTTACCCGCCAGCAGCAGGTAGTCAATTGCACCCTTTGGACCTGGCTTCCCAACGCAGAGCAGAAAAACCTGCATCAGCCGTGAGTTGGGAAACTGGCAAAGAAAGTCGTTTTCTATTTCTACAGTGCTGGTAATAAGCATCATCACTTTTGAAACAGGACCTTTTCCAAATACTTCAAAATTTCTCTTAACAATGTTGCCAGCTTCTGATGACATCACATGTGATTCAGCCACGTTGGTCCTACTGAAGGATTTGATGGCTTGAATGCCCGGTGCTGCTTATTGGTAAAACAGGACCAGGAAACCCAAGATTAAGATTACCAAGGCCTTAAAATGGCATTGCAAGTGTTTTTCTATTCATAGGGTTTTTTTTTTTAAAATAACTTTTTATTTAATTGTAGACAGAAACAAAAACTTGACATCTAACAACTGCAGGTTTCTTCGTAAACAAGCAGAACAGAGCAAACAGTACAAAACTGCCAAAATACATGAAATTGTCTTTAGCACCTACACAGTTTTTAAAAATATCATCTAATCAACTTTTACTTTGAGTTATATTAGCAGCCCCCATTTTTCCTTCAATCTGTGATTAGAAGACAGTGAACAACCCGATCACAGATTTCTTCACTTTGCATAAACCCTTCTGTCACAGTAAAGGCATAAACCCAGGCAGTTAAATTATTTGTTCATTTTCGCAATGACATTCCTAGCTACATATCTTGTGCAGAATAAAAGGTGACAGACAGCACACACCTCTAACCTTTCCTATAATTCCAAGTAAAAATCTCCCATTATTGGAGGTGCCTGTAGATGGCGATGTTTCTCATGTGTGCATGGTTTTGGTACTGCCCTCGGAACCAGCATAGAAGGTGAAGCAATAGCAGTTCAGCTCCTGGGTCATCTCTGGGTGGAAGCTGACCTGCTGAATCTTTGTCCTCCAAATGTGATGGTAAGTGGGAGTCTACATTAAAGTCCATGTTAATGCCTCTGGTCACTCTTACAGGTGTTTCCCAACCACAGATCCACAGCTTGCTCCACACTACAGGGCATCTTCTGCACTCGGGAGTCTTTCTAGATCCCCGTGTCCAATAAAACGGCACTGCAGCTTCTTTTCTTGGCATCTTTGAGGATTGCATTACTTTCAACCATTATATAAAATTATTTAAAAAAAATTAATATCCCAGCCCCTTCCCTGTGTCTGTTTCTTGGTCTTACTTTAAAAACAGGACGATAGCGTGGTCTTAAGTTGGAAGCTCATTCCCAAAATGCCTCTGATCTTCACTGATGGAAAGGTAGGTGGCTCTCATGCTGGGAGAATACTAGGTAAGAGAGAGAAAGTTAGTTAAGAAGATAATCCTATTATTTATCATCTATATAGTGCTGAAAGGCATACGCAGCACTGTACATTTTGATATTTATAGATGGTCTCTGCTCAGAAGAGCTTACAATCTAACTTGGACAGACAGACATGACATATAAGGTTGGGGATGCAGAACTCAAAGTGAGAGAGGAGGTGGGTTTTTAATTGGGTGGGTTTTTAATTGGGTCTTGACCAGTGCCTGAGACGGAGCCCACTGTAGGGATTCAGGCAGCTTGTTCCAAGCATAAGGTGCAGCAAGGCAGAAGGAACGTAGTCTGGAGTTGGCAGTTGAAGAGAAGGGCACAGATAGGAGGGACTTACCATTTGAGTGGAGCTCAAAGGGGGGGGGGGGTCATAGGAGAAGATAAGTGAAGAGAGATAGTGAAGGGCAGACGAGTGAGTGCATTTGTAAGTCAGTAAGAGGAGTTTGAATTGTATTCGGAAATGGATGGGAAGCCAATCAAGTGCCTTTAGGAGAGGGGTAACGTGAGCAAAGTGGCTCTCCTGGAATATAAGTTGTGCAGCCAAATTCTGGGCAGATTGGAGGGGAGCGAGATGGCTAACTCATTCTTTGTTATTCAGAGATACATTTAACCATGTGTGGAATCTTTTTTTTTCTTTATGGGTCACTTACATCTTGTTTCCAGAAAAGAATCTTTACGAGCCCAGCATCACTGTAGACTGCCAGGTCTTGGCGTCATGAAACTCTTCAAATGAGACCACTATCTCCACTTGGTTTATTAGGTTTAAAATTTTAGGTTTGATATATAAGGCATTGCGTAATAATGCTCCTCAAGATATTGCTTCTGTATTGAAAATCTGTAGATCTTCCCAATGGAGATCCTTGAACAAAAGATTACCGAATGTGCCATCTGCGTGTCAAAGCAGCTCAATTGGTGAGGTCCGACTTTAGTACAGGAAGAGGCAGTCGGAGCATAGAACGAGTGATTTCCTTCACTTGCCGACGCCCCTTCACGGTCGGAAAATACCACGAATGACCTGGACCGCGGATTCATGGGGAAGCACTGTATATATTAGATTTCCAGCGTTGACGCATTTTCAAGAGAGAAAAAAAAATAGTTGCCACGACTTACGAATCAACCCTTGGTATTATTTAATATCTAACAATGACACAACTGATTTTTAACATTTTTATGTTGTTGATTTTAAAATGTTGATTTTATACTGTTTTTTTTATCCTACTTGCTTGGGTTAACAAATATTTTATTATTCTAACCGAGTTTCAAGTTTTATTGAGATTTGTTATCTACGCAATATCATATTTCAATGCGTATAACATTTTAAAAGGGGAGGAAAAAACAAAACATTGAACACAAATGATATACGTTCTAATACATAACTGGTACAGAAGGCAATGGGGATGAATTACAATCTTTAGAGAAAGAAAAGAAACATTTAGGGAAGAACACATTTGGTGGGGACAATTTGGTAGGGATAATTTTCGACCTACTCGTGGGATTGATTAAGGTCTAAAAAATTTAGTGATTAGTAAATTATGTTTCAAATGCGTCCTTATAAAGAAAACTTTTTAAGGAACGCTTGCATATGGTTACCTTGATCACAAGTAACCAACTTAAAGATATGCTGATACATCTGAATGATTTGGACCATCCTATTGACCACTCCATAAAAATTCTGGGAGCGACATTACTTTGGAGCAACACACAGATTTGTTAGTCAGAAAATGTTTCTCGGTCCTATGGAAACTCTGAACCATTAAGAAATATTTTGATGCAGTATCGTTCCGCTTGTTAGTCCAGTCATCTATATTAAGTATCCTTGACTGTTGAAACAATTTACTTGGGTGCCTATAAGAAAACTTTTAAAAGATTACGAGTGGTACAAAATTCAGCAGTACAGTTGATTTTCGGTTTGAAAAAATGGGAACACATCAGTCCCTATTACCAAAACTTACACTGGTTGATGATGGAGGCCACAGTCCTGTTCAAATTTGCCTGTATTTGTTTTGAATCAATCTTTGGTATGTCTCCAGTCTACCTTGTTTCCCATTTCTTTCTGAATTATTCCAACAAGCCCATACGTAGAGTTCATTTATTTGCTTATCTTACTATAAAATCCTGTCGTTTTAAGAGATTTCTTGATAGAACCCTTACTTTTCAGGCAGCCAAAATGAACGATTGGCTCGGTAAAATTATTTCATGTGTTTCATTTACTACTCATAAGAACGTAAGAATTGCCACTGCTGGGTCAGACCAGTGCCATGAGTTTAGCCTTACCTGCATACATTCTGGTTCAGAAAGTTAGTAGATAAAATTATTTGATAGATTTGTAACCTAAGTTTTTACTGTTTTAGTTCATTTGTTCATTATGCACTTTTTTGATTTGTACCAGTCACTGACTGTTCAGTTTCTCTTGTAAGAACATAAGCAGTGCCTCCGCCGGGTCAGACCATAGGTCCATCCTGCCCGGCAGTCCGCTCCCGCGGCGGCCCAAACAGGTCACGACCTGTCTGAATCACCAGAAGGGGCTCCCTTGCCACCTTGGTTTCTCATTGAAGTCCTATCTTCCCATCGTAGTCCTAACCCTCCGGTCTTGCACATGCACGACCTGTTGGGTTTCTATACTTATTACCTGGTTAGCTTTCTATACCTGTGTTACATCCCAGCACCTCTCTCAGTATCCCACGATCCCTTTATCCCTCAATGTAAACCGCCTTGAACTGTCATGGTCTGGCGGTATATAAGAATAAAGTTTATTATTATTTTTATTGCTTATTTTTAAATCAAACTTATGGGATAGAGAAAAAAGCAGTAAGTCAAATTAAACTTGTATGTAAATAAGTGGCATGTTAGTATTTTTATTCTTGAAATTAGTTTTAAACGCTCTATTTCTGTGTCTTATTTCTGAATGTACATTTATACCCTGCCTAGAACTGCAGAATGTGGGTTACAAATTTTTAAATACTTAAATAAATCGGTAACTCTCTAAGGAAACGATTTGAGAATTACTGGATTTCATCCCAAATGAATACAAACAGGGTTGTTTTATCCATTCCATAGACAAGGAAGAATGACAGATGCTGGTTTATCACCAGCCAGGATGAAAAATATTGGTAGTTTTTTTAAGAAAGAAAGCAAAGAAAACCTTTTAGTAGAAGAAGGAGCCCAGCATACCGTAGGAGGGGGGGATCCTCTTCCAATCAGTGGGACATTTTCATAGCGTGGGTTTCCTCCAAACAGCACTGCCTGGTTCCTGCAAGAGCGAAGGGGGTGGCACAGCATTTAACATTGCGATAAAGCTTTCATGGCTTGCACAGAGAAAGTGACGATGTTGCTCATGAGAGAACCGTGAACAATAACGAAGGTAGGAGCTGAGGGATGACAACTGTTGATGGGCCACACAGAAATCAAGAGGCAACGTCTGTAAAAAAGCTTCTATATTCTGCAAACATACAATAGGAAGAACAGCAGTATGGAAAAAGAAATGCATATGGACAGAGTGAAAATCTAGAAACATGACGGCAGATAAAGGCCAAATTGGCCATCCGCAGCATCCACTATGTCTTCCTCTACCTATTTGCATCTCCTCTTCCTGCATTGTGAGGTCATAGAGCTTTATGATTATAGAAACATGATGGCAGGTAAGGGCCAAATGGCCCATCCAGTCGGCCCATCTTCCTCTCTCTAAGAAATCCCACGTGCCTATCCCAGGCTTTCTTGATTCAGACAGTCTCTGTCTCCACCACGAGATCGTTCCACGCGTCTACCACCCTGTTAAAAAGTGTCTCCTTAGATTACTCCTGAGCCTATCACCTCTTAACGCCATCCTATGCCCTCTCATTCCAGAGCTTCCTTTCAAATGAGACTCGACTCATGCGCATTTACGTCATGTAGGCATTTAAATGTCTCTATCATATCTCCCCTCTCCCGCCTTTCCTTTGAGATCTTTAAACTGTCCCCATATGCCTTATGATGAAGACCACACACCATTTTAATAGACTTCCTCTGGACTGACTCCATCCTTTTTATATCTTGTGTGGTGGCAGAAGACAGGTGGGCAAGGAAGGGAATGAGCAGAGATGTAAAGCAGAGGTTAGCCAAGGTTAGAATCTGCTCCAGAAGCCCTGGGGATGGGGAATTTAGCACTTGTCTTTTAGGACAGGAAGAACGGGGCATGCAGTAGGTTTTGAGGGTGCGACATCCATCTCAGCTTTAGCAGGTACCAGAAAGCCAATGTAATGGAAGAAGGATTAGCTTTCTCAGAAATCTGGAACTACTCGTCAACCCATCTCCTAGTGGAGGGTTTGCATTCAGGGTGGGGATCAGGGTGAAATGGGAAGGGGATGTTGGCTTTAGCGTGAAGGCCTGGGGTGAGTCCTGTCAAGAACTGTGGCGATAAGCAGATTTTGCAGCTGTCCTTACATGTACTCTGAAACTGGTGCATTGGAGACAGCCTGCGCTGGAGCGGGGAGGCTGCTCTGACTGCCAAGGCTGCCGCTGTAGAAATGCCCCCGGGGAGGATTGTGCCCTGCAATGCGCCGAGCCTGTGGGTTAAAGGGGTCATCCTCATCGATGTCATCGTAATCTCGAATGCTGAAAGAAAGGAAAGAGTTCAGGCTTTCTTCCCCTTCACCCCGCCTGGCTTCTTTCTTTAGAGCAGGGGTGTCCAAACTTTTGGCTTCCCTGGGCTGCATTAGCTGCAAAAAATTTTTCTGGGGCTGGGCAAACGCTGCAGCAAGACAGAGGAGGGAGCCGGCAAGATGGTAAACACCCGGAGACAGCAGAGGAAAACACTGCATTGTTCTCGACCGGGGCCGCATAAAATACTTCACGGGGCCGCAGGATGGACACCCCTGCTTTAGAGTATCAGCTGACTTAGTGATTGCAAACATCTACAACTGGGCACTTGTTGCAATGAGGCCCACTGAAATTTACAAGGGGGGGGGTTCTGTCCCCTTCCTAGCCAGTCACTAACTGAACATTACTTGCCAAAAGGTGTGGGAAAGGAGCCCCACTGTATAACTGACACCAAAATGATATAATAATGATGAAATATGTCCTCAGTGTGAGGTTGCAAGCTTGAGAAAGAACCACAGCTGTGGTGGCTTAATCTTCCTGGACTTTTTCTAGAGTGAGATAAACTCACAACTTAGCCCCACACCATCACAGGAACATACAGTGTGTGAATAAATATAGTGAATCAACTTATATAGTGCAATTACTATCAATATAATTCACAAAATAGCAGTGTGGGGCTCAATTGTGAGTGAAGGTTAAGCTTCTTTCTAAACTTTGGGCTTCCTCAAGCTTGCAACCTCTCACCGAGGACATACTTCACCATTATTATATCACTTTGGTGTCAGTTATACAGTGGGGCTCCTTTCCCACACCTTTTGGCAAGTACTGCTCAGTTTGTGACTTTTAAGAATATTTTGCAGCTGTTGTTGTTGGGGGGGGGGGGGTTTACCCTTCCTAGCCAGGGCAAAATGGGAAGGTGCCCCCAATACAGACTTGTACAATTCTGCTAGAGCAGAGGACCTCAAATCCAGTTCTCAAGGTTCACAACACAGCTTTTTTTTTTTTTTTAGGATTTCCACAATAAATCCATATGAGATTTATGTGCATGCAAAGAAAGCAGTGAATGCAAATAGATCTCATACATATTCATTGTGGAAATCCTGAAAAGGCCAAAGTATGGATCGGATCTGAGGACCCCTGCTCTAGAGCAAACATTTGCCCCCACTTTCAAATCATCACTCAAACGCATCACCTGCACCACACCAGAGCCCTCCAGAATAGCTAAAAGCCAAGTCACCCTGCAGCCCATAATCATTCATATAACACAGAACAGGAAGTTAAAAGCACAAAGAGAGAGACAAGACGGGTGGGTACCTGCTGGTAAGGTGTTTCCAGGCACGAGGCATTGCGCATATCATAGCTGAAAACGCAAATACTGCCAGAAGCGAGAATAAGGCCAAATACAACAGTCCCTCCACCCCGTCGTAGCAGATGCCAATGACGGCGTCCAGGTAGTCCTACAGTAAGGCAAGGAAGAGGTTAACCTCACTCCAAGGTCGGTCGCAACACTGCATGCTCACTAAACACACGTGGACACTGCTGGATAGAGGTCATTGCGTTATCCAGGGAAGAGCTCAGGTTTCTAAGAGCACAGGGAAAACCAATTGATTTTTTATGGGAATATCATAAAAAACCACACGTCTTTACAGCACATTATGTGGCCTTAGGGTGTCCCATGGATTAAGGACATGTCTACCCCCAACCATAAAAACAGCCTTTTTATTTATTCATTCAATTTTCTATACTGTTCTCCCAGCTTAATAAAAGACATGTCGGGTGTTTGATTTTTTTTTTTTTTTTTTTTTTTAATCTTTATTCATTTTCAAGTCTTACAACAAGTGTATAATATTCAATCAGAAAAATTTTTGGATGGAGCGAGGGGCGGGGAGGGGGGATTTCAGCGGGGAAAGGGTAGACGGGAAGCTGTGCATTGTAAGGGGATGGGGGGGATTTGGGGGGGTGAATTGGTGAGCGGTAGGGGCACTCTTTACTTTTGAGTATTTCTTGCAGCTGTTGATTTTGATGTTATTGTGTCTGCAGTTTGAGATTCATTGTGCATTGTATAATTTGAAAAACTTGAAATAAAAATTTAAATATTGAAAAAAAAAAAAGAATCCCTTCCCACCCACCCATTTATTAATACTAGAACAATTGACAATTATTATCTTTCCAATCCCACCCCCCCTATACCTTATCTAATACCAAGGTGTTTAAGATGTCTGATCATTAGAATAAGTAATCAATGGCCCCCAAATCTTTTTAAACTTATGATAATTTCCTTGTTGCATAGCAAGCACCCTTGCAGATACCATAAATTCGGGAACAACATAAATCTCACCTCAGGCCAAGGAAAGCCTCGCTAAGAAGGTCCAGCCCCACATCTGGCACGGCTCTGCGTAGCAGTGCACGCACAGGGACGTAAGTGCACGTCATTACGCGGTGTGGGCGAGGAGACTCTTAGTACCCACGCACTTTGCTTCCACTTCCTCCTTCTACCATCTGGGGTAAATGTCTTGACGTTCTGTTGGGCTCGAGGGGGGAATGTCAATAACTTGCAGGAGGAGATGCGAGCGATGCTCTCCACTTGCTTTTGCAATAAAAGTTAATGTCGTTATAGGTGGAGTGAGTGCAGTCCATTCGTGGCATCTATCTGCTTATATACACACACACACACACAGTAATCCCCCGAAATTTGCGGGGGTTCTGTTCCAGGAACCCCTGCGTTTTTTTCTCCTGTCAAAAGACAGGGGAGGCAGGAGAGGGCAGCTGGAGCGCTGGAGGGTGAAGAAAATCACTCCTAGTCTGCTCCGACCGCCTCTTCCTGTACAGTCGGGCTACACCAATCAGGAGCTGCTTTGACACGCAGCTCCTGATTGGTGTTGCCCAACTTTACTACAGGAAGAGGCGGTCGGAGCAGACCATGAATGAGCAAGTCCACGATTTGCAAACCGCAAATTCGCAGGGTACACTGTGTCTCCACAGCCACAAGCCCCACAAATCTTTCACTGTGGCAGACACATTCCAGAAGAGCACAGAAGTGGCCGGCCAAGACGTCCTCCACTCACCTTGTGCAAACCCCGGCAGTCCAGCATGGCTGTAAGCTGGTGGAGGCTGGTCTCCGAAGAGTTCAGTAACTGCTGGATGCCTTGCAGGTCCTTCTGCAGAAGAGAGGAGGAATGAGGAAAAGATAAGAGGGAAAATGAAAGAGACAGATTGCTCCTGTCTGGACCTACCTTATAGTCTGTGTTACCATATGGCTCCAGAAAAAGGAGGACGGATTGGGACATCCGGGTTTTACTTCCATTTCAATGGAAGTAAAATTCAGATGTCTCAATCCGTCGTCCCTTTTCTGGAGCCATGTGGTAACTCAGTAGCACAGAAAACTTCTGTTTCCCATTACAATTAAAGGTTCTATCCTGCAATCAACCAGTAGTATTAAGATCCTTGGGGTCATTTTTGACAGCAAGCTCACTTTCCATGAACATATTAGTAATATTGTTAGATCTACATTCTTTAGATTACGGCAAATTTGTTCCGTTTCCAAATTCCTATACCCTAAATCTCTAAATATATTAATTCACTCGCTGGTGATTTCAAAAATTGATTATTGTAATGCTTTGTTCAAAGGAATTGCCTTAAAAGAAATCCGTCATCTGCAGATCATACAAAATGCCTCAATTAAACTCAAAGAACGCAAAAAAATTTGATCATGTGACTCCGTTACTCAAGGAAGCGCATTGGCTTCCAGTTGCTCACCGAATAACTTACAAACTAAGCCTACTAACTTTCAAATCTCTTCTCTATAAAACGCCTTCTTTCATTTATAGAGTTTTGATTCCCTCTAGATCACTTAGATCTATTGACCAACATCTCTTGACAGTCCCTTCTCTTAAAACTATAAATACACGGCGACACTCTATTTTTTCTGTCACAGCCCCTCAAACGTGGAATTTACTCCCAATTCATGTACGAGAAGAATTCAGTTTGGATAGATTTAAGAGCAAGCTAAAATGCTTTCTTTTTAAAGATGCATTTGACAGCCAATGAAACTAGAATGCAGGATTTGATTAGGGTTCTCTACTGAGCCTTGGGCTTTAAATTCTGTTTCTTATTATTCTCCCCTTACCTGTTGTTGTTTTTCTCTTCCTCTTGTATCATTCGTTCGTCTTGTGAGTCACATTTATATTGTCTGTTTCCCTTTAATTATTGGAATTTAATATTTTAATACTTTGTATATCGCTTAGAATGCGGAATAAGCGATTAATCAAATATTTAATAAACTTGGAAAGCTGCAGGTTAACTTCTGGAAGACATCGAAGATGGGCCCAGGAAGGTCCCTAACGACTTGTCTCCTCTTTTCAGATTAGGATGAAATCACCATGGAAAAGGCGGAATTGATCACCCTAGTGTTTCATCTCTTATCCACCTGGGCCCAAAAGGACAGCTTTCTGCTGGGTCTGCTGAGACATCATCAAACACCAACAGGGGGCAGCAGAAATCAAATCACAGAGTCAGGTTCAGACAAGTTCCTGGAGGAAAAGTTCATAGTCTGTTATTGAGAAAGACACGGGGGAAGCTACTTCTTGCCCTGTATCGGTAGCATGGAATATTGCTACACCTTGGGTTTTGGCCAGGTACTAGTGACCTGGATAGGCCACCGTGAAAACAGGCTACTGGGCTTGATGGACCATTGGTCTGACCCAGGCTATTGTTATGTTCTTGTGATAGCGGGTCATGTCCCCTTTCCAAATCCCGCAGAGTTTAAGCTATCAGCAAGGTGCACTCTGACTCTCCCCGCCTCGCTTCTCTCCTCCTTCCAGGAGATCGGCAGACTAGGATCAAAGTATCTCAATGGTGCAGGTCAAATTGTCCCTTGCCCTTCCAGAGTACCACTGCCCTCCTTTTGTCTCTTATCTTCCTCTGCTCTCTGGAAAGAATGCAAAGGCCAGAAACCTGACAAACACCCATTCCCAGCCAAAATTAAAATAGATTTTCCCACCAAACCTCTTTTTTTTTTTAAATCCTCTTTACATATTTATTAAAGTTTGAAGAATACAAAATATAATTCCAATGCAAGGAACAATCCTGAAACAACCAATTCAGCATAATTGACAAGCATACCATTGAATTCAAAATGCAACCCCCCCACCCTACCCCACCCCCGCCAACGTAACCCATCCCTCCATCTTCCACTACCACTTCATTTCTGATTTCCCTTTCTTCTCGTTCTTTTCTGCATTCCTGATCTTTGTAAGCTCTCCATTTCCCTTCCTTCCTCTTCCCCCGGCTTCCGTCTTTCCTTCTCCCCAATTACCACAAGGATCTCCCGAGTCACGTGTCTGATCCCAGCTCCGCTCCCCGTCTTGCTTACCTCAGCTGTAGGGAAGATGGGAACAGCAAACTGGAGCAGGCCTTGAATCTGGATCTGCATCGTAGTCAGAGATCGCTGGAATGTGGTCAGTGCCTGGACAGTTAAAACATCACGAGTTACCCGGGTGCCCTGTCCACATCCTGGAATCGGTTACGGACCCACCTTTTATAGTCTCCAAAGTGTCTGTCTACAATCAGGAAAACACAATGCATAGAACTAACCCCCTCCCCTCCTTAACAGTATCAGAACACATCACCCACTGTGCATGGAACAATGAGCCCTAAGACCAGAATCTATCATCTGCATGAGCTGGATTTGGTTCAGGTCTTTTTTTCAGGTACACTAAGTATTTTCCTGTCCTTAGAGGCAAATGAGTGTTAAGTGACTTCCTTAAGGACCCACAGTGGTTCTTAGCTTGATCCTCTAACCCTGTGTCTCTCAAACTTTTGTAGCTCTGGCACACTAGATGGAGCAAATGTTTTTTGCAGCACATTATAATTGAAATTCTAAAATTGCAAAACCAACAAAAAATTAAATTTCAGAGTTGCTAATCAATGCGATGCATGTGCTTGTTTTTGAATGCAAATTAACTCAAAATGCAGCTCGATAGTCAACAAGCAGACATGCATTTCATCATCCACCATCTGCAGTCACTCTCTTTTTTTTCCCCCAATTTCTGTCAGAGCTGAAATTCCATGTTCGCAAAAATAAGACGACCCAAATGGTAACAAAGCCTTGATTGCTTTGTTGCTCCATAAAAACAAAACTAAAATTACTTGCTGTTAAGTTTTCAAGGACCAATCTCATCAAAGAATGATGCTTGTCATAACTTTGACAGACTCTTGCTTACGTGA
This sequence comes from Geotrypetes seraphini, assembly GCF_902459505.1. Lineage (NCBI taxonomy): Eukaryota > Metazoa > Chordata > Amphibia > Gymnophiona > Dermophiidae > Geotrypetes > Geotrypetes seraphini. The sequence goes on from NC_047093.1 coordinate 9,106,826, forward strand.
CATACATGTCATCTATTCCAGTGTGTACTTATGTAGGGAATTTTTAAAAATAAAGTAAAATTCTGGAATCTCTCGTGCCACACCCAGAATCTCTTTGGGGCACACAGTTCGAGAGACTCCGCTCACCCAGAAAGATGTGACCCAGCTGCCGCATACCTGCTGGAAGGGGTTCCTGGGGCTCTGGCTGCAGTACGCATAGTAATGAATCACTTCTGAAATGCAAACACATACACATTTTACTTAAAAAAAAAAAAAAAAATCTCATATCTCGGGGTTACTCAATTCCGGTTCTCGAGGTCCACAGACAAGCCAGCTTTTCAGTATATCCACAATGAATATCCATCAGAGAAATTTGCATACCAAAGAGACAATACATGCATATCTCTCTCATGAATAATTGTTGTGGATATCCTGAAAACCTGTCCTGCCTGTGGACCTTGAGGACTGGAATTGAGTAGCCTTAATTATATCTTGTAACATCTACAATTCAGGGGCATAGCCAAAGACCCAATTCTGGGTGGGCCTAAGAACCCTCACCTCCCCGGCATCTCTCCCTTCCTCCCCAGACAATCGGGTATCTCTGAACTCTCCCTCCCTATCCATCGGTACCTTTTAAAACATTTCAGTTCTGTGCTAGCGACAACTCCTACCTGCTGCTTGTGCCAGCCACAAGCCTTCCCGCTAACCTGGCTCTACCTATAAGGAAACAGGAAATTGCATCAGAGGGAAAGCTTGGGGCCAGCATGAGCCATATGTGTAAGATGCTGCTTGAGGGGAGGAGGGAGTTGAGAGATGTTTGATCGCTTGGGGGAGGTATTCTGGAGTCTTCAGCTGGTGGGGCTTGGGGAACATTGCCAGCCACACCAGAGATGCAGCACTGCTAGGTAGGCTTCAGTCCAAAGTGGGTGAACGTCTACACCACTGCCACCATTCTGGGCTGAGGGGAGATATGATTGAAGTCTACTAAATCCTGAGTGGAGTAGAACGGGTACAAGCGGATCGATTTTTCGCTCCGTCAAAAATGACAAAGACTGGGGACACTCGATGAAGTTACAGGGAAATACTTTTAAAACCAATAGGAGGAGGGGGCGCTAGTGAGCTCCGCTGGAGATGGCTGCCTGAATCACTGCTCCAGCGCAAAATCGATCTAAGCCTCAAAATCAACCTTTTTTTGTAAGGGTGTTCTGCCTTCTCAATCGCGGATTATCGTTGCTAAGTAGCATGGCTACCTCAAAAGCCGGAAAAAAGAGAAGTATCGAGCCGGCTTCACCGTCAAAAGCTGCAGCTAAACTCGATGAGGAAAACAGCGTGCTCGCTTCTAACGGAGTTTCGCGCTCTTCGCACGCTGCTGGGGGATATGAAAAACGACTTGGACAAAATTAAATCTGAGTTCCACACATTTAAAGCTGAGCTCACCGACTTAAACCGATGCGTGGACACAGTGGAATCTCAATCGGCCATGCATTTTGAAAATATTAAAACGCTGCAGCGGCAGACCCAAGCGCATCACGCTGCTGGAGGCCGAACTGGCTGATGGTAATAACCGTGCACGACGGAATAATTTCCGTATACTGGGCCTGCCAGAATCGCGGGAGGGCCGCGACCTCATAAAATTCCTTGAAACCGCGCTTCCGAAGCTGCTGGATCTTGAATTCAGCCACGCTTTTGAAACAGAGCGTGCGCATCGAATTCCCTCTCATCAACCTACCAATCCTGCTAAATATCCAAGGCCGGTTATCGTGAAGCTACTGCGCTACCCGCAGGTGCTGTCCATTATGCAACAGGCTCGTCTCAAAGCTCCGATCAAACTGGACAGCCATACTCTGCTATTCGTGCCGGATCTATGCAAGCAAACAGCAAAAGCTCGCAAGCAACTACTTGAATATCGACCTCGACTTAAGCAGATGGGAGCCCGCTTTGGAATGCTGTACCCCGCAAAGCTCCGGGTTACTTACAACAACAACACCAAGGACTTCACATCACCTCTTGATCTTGCAGATTGCATCGAGTCTATTTCACCCAGTGGAATTGATAAAACCTGAGTATGCCTTAGCTGTGTTCCTATGCTACTTTATATTTGGTATCGATACCCAATTTACCAGTCAATTGCTTATTTGTTCTATGTAGCTTGTTGATGTACCTTCACCTGCCATGCGCTGTGAGCTGGTGATTCTGAGCTCTCCATGGGCTCTCTGACCCTTGGTCAACTTCTGTGTTCCTGTTTGGATTCCTTGTTCTTAATATTCTACATCTACTGTTTAGTCCTTGTACTGCTGAACTCCATCTCTGCTATGCAAGTATTATTGCTATTACTCATACTGTGTATTATGTTTACATTAACCGCTTCTTTTACAGAATTATGCTGTTGTTTTACTGCTTACTACTTTCAAATTGCATATTTGTCACTGTCCCATATACTACTCTTATATGGCTCTTAGATGTCCGACATTGAATGTCAAACGCTTAAATAACCCTGTTAAAAAAAAGAAAATTATCAACTATATATCCAAATTTAATGCGGACATACTTTTTTTTACAGGAAACGCATTTAGATACCAATGAAAACACTCAATTAAACTTATCTTGGGCTCACCCTGCTATACTTTCCCCTGCTGTACTCAGGAAAAACGGTGTCTTATTATTTCTTCGTAAAAGACCAGATCTCAAACTCATTTCACACACCTCTGATACTCAGGGGAGATGGTCCCAGGTTCTGTTAGATGTTAATGGTCACAAATTTATGATACTAAATGTATATGGGCCTAACCTAGACGACCCGCAATTCTACATGGATCTGGCCGACATTCTGAATAAATATAGAGACTATCACCATATACTGGGTGGTGATTTTAATGTAATCCAACACCATGTTCATGACAGGAAATCTACAACTTTGTATAAAAAAGCTAAAAATTGGTATATGCTACAAGATGTTATTGGTCAATTCCATTTGGTGGATCCTTGGAGAATTACTCACCCAGATAGTTCAGAATTTACTTTTTATTCCAACCCACACAATTCAACCTCCCGCATAGACTATTTTCTGATCAGTCAATCCCTCGTGCGATACATCCATGCCTCAGAAATAATGGAGATTAGTGTATCTGACCACGCTCTGGTGCTTTTGGACTTTACCTCTCTTCTTGAACCCATTAAGAAGTCCCAATGGCGTTTCAATAATACTCTGACGCAAGATGAAGAGTTTAAAAAATATATTTCAAAACATATAGACGAATATTTTACTTTCAACTCACCAGCTACATCCAAATGGCCTGTGATATGGGATGCATTTAAGGCATTTATACGGGGGTCAATCATCTCGTATACAGCTTATAAGAAAAAAATCATCCCTAGAGAAGCTGGAGCGGATGGAGGCTGATATTAAATCGCTGGAATCCTTGCACTGTGTCTCACCCTCCAATATGAATATTTTGACTCAACTACGGGCTCAAAGATATTCTTATAATTTGGCCCTCAGCACTGCTGCTGCTAAGCAATTATTTTCTCAACATGCCCACTACTACACTGATGCCAATAAATGTGGCCATGCTCTGGCCAATTACCTGAAGAGACGAGTGGATCACACTTCCATCTCCTCCATCACGACTGATGATCAAACGTTACTAACTGATCCCAAAGAAATCCTGGCTCATTTTCGTTCCTTCTATGAACAACTATATACCTCCACTGCAGCCACTCAATCTGACATGGACCAGTTTCCTTACTCCTCTACGTCATACTACGGTCGATGACCAGGCCAACTCTGTATTGAGTGCCTCTCTCACACTAACTGAGATTGAGTCTGCTATGGACCATATGGCCAAATCTAAGGCGCCAGGGCCTGATGGCCTGTCTATTGAGTTTTACCAGTGCTTCAAATCTCAATTATCTCCACATATACTCTCTTTTTTTGAATATCTCATATCCTCTGGTGATGTCTCCGGATCTTTCACTGAAGCTAATATCATTGTTTTGCCCAAACCTAACAAAGATTCCTCTTTAATACAGAACTATCGCCCTTTATCCCTCATCAACACAGACGCCAAACTGTTTGCAAAACTGTTGGCTCTGCGGTTACAACCCATTTTACATACCATCATCTCGCCAGAACAATCTGGTTTTATGTCGGGTAGGTTATCTAGCGATAATACTCGCATCATAGCCCAGGCTGGTTCCTCTGAGACCCCCATCGTTGCAATGAGTCTCGACGCAGAGAAAGCCTTCGATAGGATCGAATGGCCTTTCCTATTCCTGGTGCTAAAGTGGTTTGGTATTCATGACTCATTTATCAACATGATTCGGGTATTGTACTCCTCTCCAACTACCAGGGTATACATTAATGGTCTATCTTCTGTTGGCTTCACTCCCACCCGAGGTACCAGACAAGGATGTCCGCTGTCCCCTTTGCTATTTAACATCGCTTTGGAACCACTTTTATTAGCCTTTAAACAACATGATGGCATCCGTGGGGTACATTTTGGCTCTCATGAGATCAAGGTGACTGCTTATGCAGATGATGTGCTGCTTTATATTTCTCCTGACTCCATACCTATTATACTTCACACCATTTCCAGCTACTCTGCAGTTTCTGGATACAAGCTCAATCGTTCCAAAACGGAAATTATAGCTTTGAATTCACCGGAAGTATATGATTCCATTAAGGATCTTGGATTACAATGGATGAGTGGGAAAATGAAATATTTGGGTATTTACTTTGGCTCCACCCTGAATGACATTATAGAATTCAACACTGATCATCTTCTGAATACCATCAATGCTTTAGTCTCCAAATGGTCTCCATTACGATTATCTTGGTGGGGGAGATTGGAAACCATCAAGATGATGATAACCCCGACTGTTAATTATGTGCTTAGTATGATACCGATATACTTAAAGAGATCCTCTTACAAGAAGTTTGAATCCTTGCTCACACAATTTTTATGGAATAAATCTACACCCCGCATTAGTCTTCAGAAGTTGAAAAGAGAAAGATCTGAGGGAGGAGTCCGCTTTCCCAGTTTTCTTGAATATCATAGCGCCTTCATTCTTCGACAGGGGTCTTTTTAGTTTTCCTCCCAATCATCTACTTCTAACCCTCTGTGGGCTTTGATTGAGGAACAGCATGTGCAGTCAACTGACTTACAACTATTTACCTTCTCTGGCACTGTCTCTAATTTGGACACTCAGGATCACATTTCAACAACCAAAAAAGCCATAAGGGATATGGACAGTATTCTCCCCATCGGATGGAACACCACATTTTATGCCTATATTTGGGACAATCCGAAAATACTCATATAACATAAATCTGTCCATTGGAACATCTGGATTGCCGCAGGGATTTATAATATAGGTCATCTATATGACTCTGGGGCTTGGATTGCCTTTGAGGTTATATGTTCTCGATATAACATACCCCAATCACATCAGTTTCGTTGGATGCAACTCCGTCACGCTATCTCTGCTGGATATGATGTCCCCTCTCTTTCAACAGAGGATCCTTCTATATTATCTATGAATACATTTATTTGATCTAAGAAAAAAGGTCATTCGGCTTTGTGGTACAAATTACTAATGGAACCTCTCTCTGAATCACCTTTGGGTGTCACCACTGTATGGTCTATAGACACGGGTATTTCCCATGATCGTGACACCTGGAATCTCATCTGGAAAGAGTCACTTACTGTACTTTACTCGGCCTCAATTACACAAACTATATTTTTCCTCTTCCATCGAGCATTCTGGACTCCTTATAAACTTTCAAAACTACCAAACAATGGTAATAACATGTGCTGGTCGTGTAACACCAATATAGGCACACTAGATCATATGATTATCTATTGTTTTCCAATCCGTACATTTTGGGATTCCCTATGGATAACTATTGCCCAGATACTTGACATTGACGAACCCGTCACTTTGGCGGTGCTGATTTATGGTAATAAAGGTTTAAAGTCTTCCATTACTGATGAACAGGCTAAATTGTTACGTTGCCTATTGTTAATAGCTATAAAATTAATCTTAGCTAACTGGAAAAATGCTGATAACTTATCCTACAATTTATGGTGGTATAATATTTGTTTGATAATGCGCTATGAGAGATGCTTTGCAGAAAAACATGGATCACTACATACTCATGACAAACGTTGGGCACCCTTAACTTCCTTTTGCGGTATGTCTTAGATGTTTTACTATGTATGAAAGTATTTCTTTTCTTTTTGTACTTATTACATGTACTTGCTGTACTACTACTATGGACTTCTTCTGTATGATGCAGTCTGTTCCTGTTACTGATTTTTCTTTATACTGGACTCAGCTTGTATTCATTTTGTTCTCTCTTTGTATACTTAATATACTTAATAAAGATATTGCACTTAAAAAAAAACCAATAGGAGGAAATTTTTTTTCACTCAGAGAATAGTTAAGCTCTGGAACACGGTGCCAGAGGTTGTGGTAAGAGCGGATAACGTAGCTGGTTTTAAGAAAGGGTTGGACAAGTTCCTGGAGGAAAAGTCCCTAGTCTGTTATTGAGAAAGACATGGGGGAAGCCACTGCTTGCCCTGGATCGGTAGCATGGAATGTTGCTACTCTTTGAGATTCTGGAATCTTGCTATTCTTTGGGATTCTGTATGGAATGTTGCTACTCTTTGGGATTCTAGAATCTTGTTACTCTCTGGGATTCCAGAATCTTGCTTCCTCTTTGAGATTCTGGAATTCCAAAGGTGTAGCCTCCTCTTGGTACAAACTCATACAATCAAAAAATACGTGCTTGAGTCTATCAACAATTTGAAATGGTTTGAATCTCTTCAGTTGGATACGCCCACTGTACCGGCTATCGGCACGTGGTCAACCATATGGCAACAGTTGTTCAAGTCCATCAAGTCTATGTACTTTTTATTACATAGAGCAGTTTGGACACCAATCTTATCTAACAAAATTAAGTCAGGATCTTCTTACTGTTGGACTTGCATTACTCACACAGGAACGCTGGAACATATGCTGTTTCAATGTCCTCATATCCAGAAATTTTATTAATTGAATTTCCCTGAATTCTATTGTTTAATGGTTCCTCCCTTCTATTCCTTTTTACATATTTCTTTAATTCATTACAGAAAAGACCAGAACTGAACCTTGCCACATCATCTTCCAAAGAAAACTGAAAACCCATCTGTTCGATAATTAATCTCCTTTCCCCTCTCTTCTCTCCCTTTCCCATCCTCCTCTCTCCCCTTCCTCTCCCTCTTACCTATCCACCTCCTCTCTCTCCCTCCTCTTTCTCTCCCCTCTTACCTCTCTTTACAGTCGCCTTGAGCATGTATAGGTCTGAGCGACGCACAAATAAAAGATTAGATTAGATTTCGATATCATTTACATAGATGGTGCTCCTATTTGTAAAGTTAGGAATTTCTATGAAATATTCCTCTCCACTACCCTCTTCTAACCCCTTCCTCTGTAATATCGCCTAGAGCTTGTATAGGTATGTGCGACACACAAATGGAAGAAATAAATAAAAATATTAGGAGCAGGTCTGTCCCTTTGTTGGGGGGTGGAATGGACACTTTCGAAAGGCTTCTTGGGCCCTGGACTGGAGATTTCCATTTAGGATTAAAGGGAAGAGTGCACACAGCTCACTAGGGCTCTTTCTACTAAAAGCTCAACAATGGTTGAGGGTTCTTCACATTTGTCCATTACCTCCACTTATTTCATTCTGTGTTTGGTTCATTATGAATTTGTCTGGAGCGATGCAGAAATCGCTTGTTCCCTAGGGGACAGACAAAAAGGAAAAAAGGTGGTTAGTGAATTCCAAACATTTAATACCAGATGAAGTACAGTAAAACTATGGTTTACGAGCATAATTCGTTCCAAAAACATGCTTGTAATCCAAAACACTGGTATATCAAAGCAAATTTTCCCCATAGGAAATAATGGAAACTCAGACGATTCGTTCCGCAACCCCCAAACTTTCATACAAGATACTTTATGTAATTGTATTGCAAGACCTCGCTCATTTAGAACAGTCACTACACTCCGCAGCGTCAGAGAAAAAGAACCATCGGCTCAGTTGTGATGATGTGACGCGTATATACTGTATGTACTCGTATGGCGAGACTTTGCTCGTTTAGAACAGTCACTACACTCCGCAGCGTCAGAGAGAGAAGAACCATCGGCTCAGTTGTGATGGTGTGACGCGTGTATACTGTATGTGCTTGTATTGCAAGACATTGCTTGTATATCAACTTAAAATTTAATAAAATGTTTTGCTTGTCTCCGTACCTTAGGAAGGATATGGCGTTACTCGAGAGGGTTCAGAGGAGAGCGACACGCTTGATAAAAGGGATGGAAAACCTCTCATACGCTGAGAGATTGGAGAAACTGGGTCTCTTTTCCCTGGAGAAGAGGAGACTTAGAGGGGATATGATAGAGACTTATAAGATCATGAAGGGCATAGAGAGAGTAGAGAAGGACAGATTCTTCAAACTTTCGAAAAATAAAAGAACAAGAGGACACTTGGAAAAGTTGAAAGGGGACAGATTTAAAACGAATGCTAGGAAGTTCTTCTTTACCCAACGAGTGGTGGACACCTGGAATGCGCTTCCAGAGGGCGTAATAGGGCAGAGTACAGTACAGGGGTTTAAGAAAGGATTGGACAATTTCCTGCTGGAAAAGGGGATAGAAGGGTATAGATAGAGGATTCTGCACAGGTCCTGGACCTGTTGGGCCACCGCGTGTGCGGACTGCTGGGCACGATGGACCTCTGGTCTGACCCAGCAGAGGCATTGCTTATGTTCTTATGTTATGTTCTTATGTTGTCTTGCAAAAAACACTTGCAAACCAAGTTACTTACAATCCAAGGTTTTACTGTATACGATCAGCAGGAAACAAGGCCCATCTCCATTTATAAGACACATTCTTTTAAAATGTGCCGGCGATGGAAACTGAGCAGCTCCGTTTATTCACAGGACACACACAACACAAGCAGCGATAGTGCAAGCCACGCAGAAGCACTCACACACACAACCCCATCACAGGGCAACCAAAGATAAAATAGGGCCCTGGCATGGCCAAACCACTTTGTGAAGACACAGCTAATGACTGATCAATTGAGTGCATAATTTAATGACCAGAAACAATTTTGTTAAAAAATACTGAAGAAAAACATGCATTCGAAAAACGGGCAGCAGCTGTGTGAACTTTCCATCCTGCCCTGCTGATCAGCCTCAGAGCAAAGGGTCCCCGAGTCTACACAAACTCTGATCCCTTTGCTGAGACCACAAACTGAGGGTGATTTTAATGGCAAAGGCACTGCTCCACTGAGAACTGGACCTCCTTTAACTCGATTCATGTGGCTTTTAATCAGTCGTTGTCATTCAGTGAGAGATTGGAGAAACTGGGCCTCTTCTCCCTTGAAAAGAGGAGACTGAGAGGGGACATGATCAAAACCTTCAAGATAATGAAGGGAATAGACTTAGTGGATAAAGACAGGTTGTTCAGCCTCTCCAAGGTAGGGAGAACGAGAGGGCACTCTCTAAAGTTGAAAGGGGATAGATTCCATACAATTGTAAGGAAATTCTTCTTCACCCAGAGTGTGGTGGAAAACTGGAATGCTCTTCCGAAGTCTATAATAGGGGAAAACACCCTCCAGGGATTCAAGACAAAGTAGATAAAGACAGGTTGTTCACCCTCTCCAAGGTGGAGAGAACGAGAGGGCATTCTCTAACGTTGAAAGGGGATAGATTCTGTACGAACGTAAGGAAGTTCTTCTTCACCCAGAGAGTGGTAGAAAAGTGGAACGCTCTTCCGGAGTCTTTCATAGGGGAAAACACCCTCCAGGGATTCAAATAGGGGATAACACATAAGAACATAAGAAGTTGCCTCCACTGGGTCAGACCAGAGGTCCATCTCGCCCAGCGGTCCGCGACCTGTGAAGTGGTTTCTGACCACTTCTATAACCTACCTCAAGTTCTATCTGTACCCCTCTATCCCCTTATCCTCCAGGAACCTATCCAAACCCTCCTTGAACCCCTGTACAGAGTTTTGGCCTATCACATCCTCCGGAAGCGCGTTCCATGTGTCCACCACCCTCTAGGTAAAAAAGAACTTCCTTGCATTTGTTCTAAACCTGTCCCCTTTCAATTTCTCCGAGTGACCCCTAGTGCTTATGGCTCCCCACAGTTTGAAGAATCTGTTCTTATTCACTTTCTCTATGCCCTTTAGGATTTTGAAGTTTCTATCATGTCCCCTCTAAGTCTCCTCTTCTCCAGAGAGAACAGCCCCAGCGTTTTTAACCTGTCAGCGTATGAGAAATTTTCCATACCTTTTATCAGTTTAGTCGCCCTCCTCTGCACTCCCTCGAGTACCGCCATGTCCTTCTTGAGGCACGGCGACCAGTATTGAACACAGTACTCCAGGGATTCAAGACAAAGTTAGACAAGTTCCTGCTGAACCGGAACGTACACAGGTAAGGCTAGACTCAGTTAGGGCGCTGGTCTTTGACCTAAGGGCCACCATGGGAGCGGACTGCTGGGCACGATGGACCACTGGTCTGACCTAGCAACGGCAATTCTTATGTTCGTAATAATGGGCTACATGCACTGAAGTCGGTGATTGTCGCCAAACCTGTTTTCACAGCTTTAGCGAAGACCCGATGCACAAAACGGCTCACCGTACATTTTTCCCCTTGATCACCCATTTTCCAATCTGGCCATGCAAAGTAGCCAAGTGATTGATGCACTAATATCACTTGGCTATGCAAAAAAATAAAGATAAAACAGGGGTTACACACGTAAAATATCTGTCCCATAAGAAAAATAAGGGAGGGGCCTTGGGCGTCTGAGCCAATCAGAGCCTTAGGCTCCTCCCCGTGCATCACATGGTGCACTGGGGAGGGGAAGGCCCATCATTTTCCACGTGGAGGCCTTGGAGCTGGAGGGACCATGCTTCCCTCCAGCTCCCAACATCTACCAAAGGTATAGGCGGGGGGGGGGGGGGGGAGGGGGGAGGCACGAGTGTGGCATGGGGGAAGGGTGGAGAGGTGCCAGTGCCCCCAGGGCAGGATTAACCAATAGGCCAAGTAGGTACGTGCCTAGGGCCCGAAATGGTCAGGGGGGCCTGATGAAGGAAGGCATCAATATTGTTTTTTCCAAACGGTGATGGATCCCTCCAGCATCAATCGGCAATGCGGGCCCCCCCCCAATCGGCAACGCGGGCCCCACCCCGATCGGCAGCACTGCCCCCCATCGACGGAAAGTAAGACAAGCAAGCAACGCAGGTAAGAAAGGCAACGGGAACTGTAGTGCAAGCGGTGCTGCTTGCCCAAAGCTTCCCTCTGACGCAGCTTCCTGTTTCCGCCTGGGCGCATGGTGGGGTGGGGCGGGGCAGGGGAGCCCCAGTGTACTTGTGTGCTTAGGGGCCCTCAACAAATTAATCCTGCCCTGGGTGCCCCTACCAAGACGGCACCTGGTCCCACCCCCACCTCCTCCTTTACTCCACCACTGAATAAAGCGACTTGTCCAAGGTCACATACAGTAACGGAAGCGGAATTCGAACCCTGGTTTTCCTGGCTCCATCCAATAGATCGCCTCCTCTCTCAGACCTAGAGATGACAGATGACACAACCCCATGGCAATGCTGGCAGATAAGAAGTTTAATGAGTGCTGTAACTAATTCACCCTCACCAGCATAGCCTGATGCCGAAAGGGTTACAGGAGGCCAAGTTCTGCTTTGTAATTACAGAAGAAATGTTTGCTTTTCCCTTCCAAAGCCATGAGCAGCTCTCCATCTATCTTCTTCCACGGCTCATGCCAAAAGCTCTAATGAGATAAAAGTCAAGATAACGGTACGCTTTCTGGCTAAAAAAGATGAATCACAGGCTCATACCTGGTCTTCAGGATATTCCCCATTGACTGAAGCCGGGAACACAGATACAAAACCGTTTCACATTTTATTTAACTCACCCCCAGTTTTGATTTTTCTAAGGATCTCTGTGCACTTTTCTACTTGAAAAACTCAAAGGTTGCAGATTCTGAGGACAGAGCAGTAGAGGGGGGATGTGGAAGGAGGTAACTGGGATGGGGGGGGGGATTTGGTTTCATTTGTGTGACACAATGCTGGTGTTGGACATGCTGGCACCCGGGGCCAAGCAATATGTAGCAGAGACTGTGCTTCCTTCAGTTGAGGCCTATTTTGGCAAAAGGGAATGAGGAAAGGAAATGGGCCTTTCTGTGGTTACAATCAAGTAGTTTTACATATTATATACAGGCAATAAGAGGGTTAAAGAGGAAATTTTAAAAGAAGCGCCTATATAGGCACTGTTCAGCGCGATTCAAGTAAAATTGGGCGCTGTACAGTGAATCACGCTGAGCGGCACCTATTTCGGAGGCGCCCAGCTCTAGGCACAACTAAAAGATAGGCGATCAACCACCCTTTCGGTGAAGAAATATTTTCTGGTGTCGCCATGATTTTCAACGGATGCCCTCTTGTTGCCGTGGGTCCTTTAAGGAAAAAGAGATCCTCTTCCACCTCGATACGGCCTGTGACATATTTGAACGTCTCGATCATGTCTCCCCTCTCTCTGCGTTCCTCGAGTGAGTACAGCTGCAACTTACCCAGTCGTTCCTCATACGGGAGATCCTTGAGTCCTGAGACCATCCTGGTGGCCATTCGCTGAACCAACTCAACTCTCCGCACACCTTTTTGATAATGTGGCCTCCAGAATTGTACACAGTATTCCAGATGGGGTCTCACCATAGAACTGTACAACGGCATTATGACCTCGAGCTTACGGGCTGACGAAAACTTCTACGGATACAGTCCACGATTTGTCTAGCCCTGGATGACGCTTTCTCCACTTGATTGGCAGTCTTCATGTCTTCGCTAATGATCACCCCCAAGTCACGTTCTGCTACAGTCCTTGCTAGGATCTCACCATTTAGGGTGTAAGTCCTGCATGGATTTTTGCCGCCAAGGTGCATGACTTTGCATTTTTTGGCATTGAAACTTAGTTGCCAAGTCTTTGACCAATGCTCCAGCAGGAGTAGGTCCTGCGTCATACTGTCGGGCCCATTGCGCCTATTTTTTTTTGAAGGCCGCCTAAATTTTTAGAGGCGCCTTCTTACTGAATCGCGCTTTCCTGATAGGCGCCTAGGTTTCAATCAGTGCTGATTAAAAAGCTTAATTCATCTTGTATTCAATTTAGATAGGCGCCTCTCTAGCTGAGTGCCTCCGAAATAGGTGCCTAACTGGTTACAGAATTTGGGCCTAAGTGACTTCCCCCAGGGTCACAAGGAGCTGTGCTATGGTACAATCCCTGAATTCTTCAAAAATAAAATGTTGTCGTTACCAACCAGTAAGAGCATTGCGTTCTGAAAATGCTATACAGAAGCTGAAACCGTTAATTGTCAAAGAGGCGGGTCAGGTTTTTCCTGAATGCGGTGCAGTTTGTCTCCTTCCTGATTGCTTCTGGGAGGCCATTCCAGGTTTTTACACCAGATAAGTTAGCCTAGAGTGGAAAATTTGCTTGTAGTGGAGGTATTTTGTGGATGGCAGGTTTAGTTGAATTCTGTTAAGGATTCTTCTTGATGTCGACCAAGCAAAATATGTGGAAACCAATGCAGTGACCTTTTCATGTGCAGGAGTAAAATTGTGGAATTCTCTGGTAGGGCAAATTCGGAAATGCAGCGATAGGGGGGCATTTGTAAAGTTACTTAAAACACAATTATCTGTCAATGCCTTCTTTTACCAAGTCGATATTCCTTGTCTGCTGGTTTCCTGAAAGAATCAAATCCTTCTGCTTGTTTTAATTTGTGTTTGAAAGCTGTCTTGTTTTAAATCTAATCTAATCTTTGATTTTTTTATACTGATTCATCCCAACAGGAGGCTCGACTCGGTTAACAAAATATTAATAAAATTATACTATATTATATTATTGTCCCTTGATACTTCAATTTTGGAGATCCATTTGGGATCAGGTGAACAACGTAATGGATAATCCAGTGGTACTTACGTATGATACTGCTATTTGGCACTTTGATGAGAGCTAAAAGCCAAATATCATCTCACAATAACAAACTTCTCTTTATTATGACAAGCTTATTTTAAGGAATTGGAAAAACTGGGATCGATTGAACTATACCTTTTGGTGGGAGTCTCTCTGTCACGTCTTTAAAATGGAATGTATTATGGCTATACAACAGGGACATTATAAGAAGTTTCTGAAAATTTGGGAGCCGTTGACAAAATTTTGCAGAGTGATGGTTGATTTTGCCCTTTGATCATGCACGTCCAGGGTGGGTGGGTGGGTAGCAGGGGAGTTGGAATATATTTTTTAATTCTTTGAGTGCAATTTTTGAATGAGTTTGGGGGGGGTGATATATCTACAATTTTGATTGAATTTAAGTGCTTTTATAATGTAATATGATTGTATAATATGTTGCACTTATTTATGGTTTCAAAATGAAAAAAGATATTTAATAAAATAAAATAAAATTATACAGGAGATTAGAACAGAAACTATATCTTTTAGGCCAGAATTTTATCTTTTATGATTCTTTGAAAAAGAAGGATCATTAGTAAATTTCTGAAATAAATGTCTTCAGTACTTTACGAAAAGTGGGTAGATGAGAGAGAACTCGAATTATAGAAGGAATCTCATTCCAAACTTTTCCGAATAAAAAAGGAAAATGATCGACAAAAATTGGCCATACTTTTAATTCCTTTAACACTTTTGTAAACCGTTTTGGTTTAGAACATTTTAAAATAAATAAATTGAATCCAGTTCCCCTACTCTCAGGCCACAGCACTAACCACTAGAGCTCCTCCGCCCGACCTGTGCCTTGTTTGCGCCTCCTTAACCCAGGCCCTGTGTGACAAGATTTAAAGTCACAATAACCAAGATAAGTCAGAAAATAACCAAACTCCAACAAAATGAGGAAGGGTATAGAAGTCCTGTGTAGAAGAGACCAGGTGAAGATCCCTGAAATTTCCCCCATTTAAGCCAATACGGATGGAGCCTAAAATGAATGCTGAAAAAGTAAAAAATGGACTCTGACTAACAAACTCTAACAAACTGTCAGCTCTGAAAGACACTTCTGCTTTCTTGAAGGAAAGGTCAACCACAAAACACAGCTGGAAAGGAAGACACAGAAATTGATGTAAGAAATTCATCAAGAAACTGGGCTGTGCAGCGTAAGAACAAGGGATGTAAGGAAGTAAAAACTAACTACAGAGCTAAAAACCATTAGGCCAGGTGCTCGGAGGTGGGGCTTGGTATATTAACAGGACATTTCGGGGAAATCAGGGTAGAATTAAGAAATCATAAGGGGTGTGGTAACACAGTATCACTCATAACCAATCATTAGATTAATAAATTAGATAATAAATATGATTAACCAATGAAAATGTGAAATGTAACATGCATCAAGGTGGGCCAGAGCTGTCAGAGTCCTATAAAAGAAGGCTCCCAGGACCAGAGCTTCAGAACTCTTTGGAAGTTCTTCATCAGTCTGGCCAGCCTGATGTATGCTCTATCACTCTGTATGCTGTGTGATTTGTTCCTGTAAGCTACCATTTGATTATTAAACTCATAATGTTTGAACCAGCATAAAGGGAGTCGAGTGGTCTGTCTGTGAAGGCCTAGGGTCTTGAAAAACCATGCGACCCAGACTGCAGCGTTCACATAACTCCAAGGAGGAAAGCCTCAGAACCCCACTGCGGCGTTCTCCGCGCTCAGGTACACTTCTTATCGGCATAAAAACTTTCACGAGGGGAGGGGGAGTTTAAAAATTAAACTTCACTAAGAAATTTTTCACAGACGTTCACAAGACTTCTTTGACATCGATTCACAGAAATTCACGTACTTTCTCGCCTACGCATTTTAGGCGTTTTAACCGATTTAGAATCCCCTCCTTTAGTTTTTGCCTTTTATGTTTAACTTTCCTTTATTCATTGTGGTTCTTCCCATTTTCCTCCGTGTTTCAGTATGTCCGTTGTATGTCATTGTCTGAGTTTAATTAGGTTCATCATGTATGTTATTTTTATTTATTTATCACTTATATCCTAAGTGGTTTACATCATATTTCCCGAACCGTCCCGGCGGGCTCAAACTCTATCTAGTGTACCTGGGGCAATGAGGGGATTAAGTGGCTTGCCCAGGGTCACAAGGAGCAGCGAGGGATTTGAACCCACAGCCTCAGGGTGCCGAGGCTATAGCTCTAACCCCTGCGCCACACACTCCCACCTTCCTCTTCCCCTTTTTTTAATCATTGTACATCACCTAGAAGTTTTCATAGGCGATTAAGCAAATAAATTTTAAATGAAACAAAAGCTACTTTTCCTTATAATGTGTGGAATAGACTTCCAAAACTTCTCTCTTCAAGTGTTCAAATTGGCAGAGCCTCAGTCCACCCGACGATGGCCAGGGTTTCACGGTGAAAACACCGCTGCCTCTCAGACCTTCAGACTTTTTTCTACATGTCATGGAAATGGGTGTAAGATGAAATGTACAAAATGGTCCGATACCGTCCTTGAGGCAGTGGTGTTTTCACTGTGAAACCCTGGCGATCGTCGGGTGGACTGAGACTCTGCAGATTGAACACTTAAAAGGAATGTTTTGGAAGTGCATTATAAAGAAAAGTAGCTTTTGTAAAAAAATTTCCTAATGAAGTTAATTTTAAAACCCCCCAGAAATATAAGGAAATTCTTCTTTATGGAGAGGGTGGTGGATGCCTGGAATGCGCTCCTGAGAGGTGGTGGAGAGGAAAACGGTGACAAGAGTTCAAAAAAGCATGGGATGAACACAGAGGATCTAGAATCAGAAAATAATATTAAAGATTGAACTAAGGCCAGTACTGGGCAGACTTGCATGGTCTGTGTCTATATATGGCCGTTTGGGGGAGGATGGGCTGGGGAGGGCTTCAATGGCAGGGAGGGTGTAGATCAGGAGTGGGCAACTCCAGTCCTCAAGGGCCGGAATCCAGTCGGATTTTCAGGATTTCCCCAATGAATATGCATGACATCTATTTGCATGCACTGCTTTTAATGCATATTCATTGGGGAAATCCCGAAAACCCAAACGGATTCCGGCCCTCGAGGACCGGAGTTGCCCACCCCTGGTGTAGATGGACTGGAGTGAGCTTTGACGGAGACTTCAGTTGTTGGAACCTAAGAACAGTACTGGGCTTTGGATTCTTGTCCAGAAATAGCTAAGAAGAAAATTAAATTGAATCAAGTTAGGCAGACTGGCTGGACCATTCGGGTCTTTATCTGCCATCATCTACTATGTTACCTGAGTGCAGACTGCCTTAGTGGGGTTCTGAGGCTTTGCTTCTGGTGTTATGTGAAGGGTGCAGCCTGTGTCATATGTTTTTGTTGGAATCTGGTAATTTCCTGATTTATCTTAGGAATTAAAGTCAAATATTTATTCTGTCATGTTCCACCTCCCAGATCCTCCCTAGTGCCCACTTGTTCTGATGGGTGATCACATCAAAATCTGACCTTTGATCACCATCTTCATCCATCCTGTCTGACTCCTTCACACTCTCCTCCTCATCCGTTCAGAAGCATTTGTGATGGCTTACGCTAATTACATCTTTTCATTAAGGGTCTGAAGAGCTCCAGAAATGGTGAAAGCTCCCAGCTGAATCCGTGTGGGCAAGATGCCTTACCTTAATAATTCCCCCTAGGGGAAGAGGCACATCTTTCTCTGGCAATTTCCTTATTTCCCTGGAGGGCTACAAGGTGATTCCAGGGAACACCTGGCAAGAAAAGATAGCTCAGAGTGGCTGACAGCAGAGCACACATTTTTTTAAAAAAAAAGTCTATAAAATTGGATAAAAGATTATTCAGTACTAGAGAAATCTCTAGTGGGAAGAGGTTGGGGGCTTTCTTCTGATAAGTAACAGCTCCCCTAGGCCTTCAAATCCAATTACGCACACAACCAGCTGCCTCTCCCTCTCAAGGACCCCACTAACCTAATTAGAAAACAGAGCTTTAAGTGCTGGAGTTCAGACATTAAAGATACAGAAACCCCCTTTAAGAGCCAGATTTATGGGATAAAGGGCAGATTCCTAGAACATTTGCATCCTTATCTCTTGGAAGAGACTGTCATGTGAAGACAGTCAGATACTTTACTTTTAAACTCAGCTGGTCTCAATTTCAAAAAGTTAATGTTTGCATTTTCCTGAACTGCTACGAGACAGAAAGATGTCAGAAAGAGACTGCTCGAGAACTTTTGAAAATGTATCGGAAAGATTTTACAATGCCCTCTGGCTGATATTGGAACAGTTGGGAATATATTTTATATTATGAGAGGCTTAATGAGGGAGATTTAGATTAGTTTCTGCTAACATGCATTGATGTTTCTTCATTTTTAAGGGCCCAAAGTGCAAAAAACTCCAGCGTGAGGGGCAAGAGGGCACATTTCATAGCGCAAGAATGGTGCAGAAAACTAGCCTCCCAATGCTCAAAGCAAATGGGATGCAAATTTTGTATGCACTAGTAAAGAAAAAAGCAAGGGAAAAAACGTGACCGATGCATACGAGCGCGAGTGGCGCTTCCCGCAAAACTTCTCTGCAAGAACACTTCAGCAGTTTAAATTTATTTAAAAATTTATATACCGTATAAATCCTATATTGTTTATATAATAACAATCATAAATATTAGACAACTAGTCTTTAAGCCCATTACATTAACAGGTGCTAGAATAGATGTGTGTGTCTGTCTATCTTTCTTTCTGCCTCTCTCTTTCCTTGGCTGTCCAGCAGCACCCCTTCCCTGCTCCCCCTGTCCAGCAGCAGCCCTTCTCTCTTTGTTTAACCTCCCCCCTGTCCAGCAGCACCTCTTCCCTGCTCCCCCTGTCCAGCAGTAGCCCTTCTCCCTTCCTTTTACCTTCTCCCCTGTCCAGCAGCACCTCTTCCCTGCTCTCCCTGTCCAGCAGTAGCCCTTCTTCCTACCTTTTACCTTCTCCCCTGTCCAGCAGCACCTCTTCCCTGCTCCCCCTGTCCAGCAGCAGCCCTTCTCCCTTTGTTTAACCTCTCCCCTGTCCAGCACCACCCCTTCCCTGCTCCCCCTGTCCAGCAGCAGCCCTTCTCCCTTTGTTTAACCTCCCCCCTGTCCAGCTGCCCCCTTTCCCTGGCCCCCTGCCTGCCTGTATTTCTCTATTGTGCCATGCCTGCCTGCTCTGTGGCCCCCTTCTGTCCCCCCCCCCACAGAGCAAAGCATGATTGCTGTCTGCCCCCCAGAACACCCTCTCCCCCTCCACTTCTTACGCGCACGACACCCTCCTGCCATTCCTGAGTCAAACCGCTGAATTCACTGCACACGCCCCAAGCCGCCCCACGCACCACAATTGGAATGTGGTCACGAACACACACATCACGGCAGCAGGGATCACAAAACCCTAAGCGCACATGCGTGTTTAGGGTTTTATTATAGAGGATACATACATGTTCAATACGTAAAAAACTTTGGTATAAGATCCAGAATAGATATCTATCTAATAAAGCATTTGTAGGTAATTACATCACACAATATCTCATCATAAGAAAGCATTTACAAACAATTGCATTTTCTTGAAACCCAACCTAAGTGCGCACAAGCGCAGAACCCCTGGCAAGGCATTTCGAAGCTTTACACACACACCCCCCCCCCACTAACAACATAGCATCGCCAATCCCAGAGTGAGAAATTGTCATCTTGCCACACAAACATAATTTCATACTATTTTCCGATCTCAAACTCCTTCTGGATTGATAAATTTAGAAAAATCTTTACAAAACAGTGGGAGATGTGGGGTACGATATCTGATGTACTAGCTCCAAAATTTTAAAATGCATTCTTTGTTGGATTGGCAACCAGAGCAACTGTTTTAGGGTCACACCAGGAAAACAGGCGCCAAAGCACGTTCTCGCCTCCAGCTTTATTCGGGTTCGCAGACACTTTTTTTTTCTCACTTGTCAGCACTACAGGCTGTATGGGTTACTTTCTCCTTTCAAGAGATGTGAGACTAAACGATTTGCTTTTTTTCTCTGTGAGGATTTTTTTTTTTAATGAGGTATTTACCATTTCTTCTTCATTTTCTCTAATTGCAATTCTAACCTAATCTATACTAATAAAACCCTAAGCGCACATGCGCACTTAGGACAGCATGATCCCTGCCACCGTGGTCCCTGGGTCTGTGCCGAATTTCATTTTATAGAATACGGAGGCAGGGAATACGCTGGCAGGGAACACGCCGGCGACTCTCCCCTCCCACCCTCACTCACTGCCAGAGAAACCGCTGCCGCTGCTGATTCGGAACGGAAGGGGGGCACAGGCACCCCTGCCGGCATCTATTTCTCCCCCTCCTCCCTCTCACCTGCTCACCCACCCACAGCGTTTAACTGAAAAGCGCTGCGCCATGCTGCCGCCGGCCTCGCCATCTTCTCTCCACTGTGGCCCACCCTCTGACAACTTCCTGTTTCCGCTAGGGCTGGCCGCAGTGGAGAAAAGACACCGAGGCCAGCAACAACGCGGTGCAGCGCTTTTCTTTGAGGCAAGTAGATTTCTGTGGGGCATATGGACAGGGGGAGCACGGAAGGGGTGCTGCTGGACGGGGGGGAGGGGAAATAAGGGAAAAGGGCTACTGCAGGACAGGGGGAGCAAGCAAGGGGTGGATGCACAGGGAAGGGGGGAATGTTGCTACTGCTGCTGTACAGGGAAGTGGGGGGGAATGCTGCTGCTGCACAGGGAAGGGGGGGCAATGCTGCTGCATTTAGAGCACTGGTCTTTGACCGGAGGGCTGCCGCGTGAGCGGACTGCTGGGCACGATGGACCAATTGTCTGACCCAGCAATCGTTCTTTTGGGAGGATGGACTAATTAAATGACTAAAAAATAAATAAATTGTAGCCTGGTGCCATGTTGTGTAGGGATTTGTACGTTAGCATCAAGTCCTTAAAGACGCAACATATGGTTATGGGTAGCCAGTGGGCTGATGAAAGAGCCTGGGATACGGGATTCTTCTTCAGTGCTGAATTTTCAAGCAGGCATAAAAATGAGCTCAATTAAAAAGAACAATGGGGATTTTGGTGCATATGAGAGAATGTTTACAGGCAAGATTTTATAGCTGAGAAATGTTTGTCCCTGCCAACGCTTACATGCAGAATAAGTTTGCCGCGTTTGCATAGATGTGCATTCATACTTTCGGTTTGCTGGACAGGTGCGCAGAACGGCTCTGCACAGAGTTTGTGGTCCGATTTGAGATTGTAACGGTTTGTGCGCAGGTTCCGAGGCCGAGCCCAAATTGCGCTGATCACAAAACGTGCAGGGTCAAATCGGTGCCTATGTACGGGTTCATTTCTAACTGCGGTGCCCATGGCTTTCATTTTTATGCCAACCCACCTCTGTGCATTGCTCACACAATGTGGCCGCCATTAGCACCCAAAACGTTTGTGCATGTATCCAGTCTCCTACTGCCTGTTACGGCACAAGTTATGCACACGATTTGTTTACTGCCATCACTGCAGAACATTTTCTTGCTGATCTTGCAGAAGTCATGCTCAGCCACTGGCATGTGGTTTTACTGCTTGACTTTCTGCATTGATCTCTCACACAGCAAAACCTCCAGGGGACAGGGAAAATATCTATAGAACCTGTGTGTAAGTGTGTGCCTTTTGGCCTTCACATTTGAGCAACCGTGAGCCCGCGCAAGAGAGGGCTGCTTGGAATGCATCTTCATGTCAGGTCGCTTTCAGCTTTGTTACTAGGAATCATTAGAAAAGGGTTGGCAAACAAGACTAAGAATGTGATAATGTCTCTGTATTGCTCAATGGTGCGACCTCACCTGGAGAATTGCGCTCAGCTCTGGTCTCCTTATCTCAAAAAAGATAATAGCTGCACTCGAAAAGGTTCAAAAAAGGGCGACCAAGATAAATGGTGTGTAACAAATGATGGGCTGCATCCGTAGGGGTTTAGTCAGCAGAAAACCTGAAGTCATAATGCCACTGTACAGATCCATGGTGAGACCTCATCTCGAGTATTGTGTTCAATTCTGGAGACCACACTACCGGAAAGATGTGTTGAGAATTGAGTCGGTTCAGTGAATGGCTACCAGGATGGTCTTGGGGCTCAGGGATCTCACGTATGAGGAAAGGCTAAAAAAATTGCGGATGTACTCACTGGAAGAGCGAAGAGAGAGGGGGGACATGATTGAGACCTTTAAGTATATCACGGAGCGCATAGAGGTGAAAGATGATATCTTCAGTCTTACAGGGCCCTCGGTAACCAGAGGACACTCGCTGAAAATCAGGGGAGGGAAATTTCAAGGTGATGCTAGGAAGTACTTCTTCACTGAAAGGGTGGTAGATCATTGGAACGAGCTGCCTCAGCGGGTGATTGAGGCCAGCAGCGTGTTAGATTTCAAGAGAAAATGGGATATTCACGTGGGATCTATAGGGGAGTAAAAGTCAGGAAGTAGGTCATTGGTATGGGCAGACTCGATGGGCTATGGCCCTTTTCTGCCGTCAATTTCTATGTTTCTATAACTCCAAGTTTAGTTAAAATTTGATAAAATCGCTTTTTCATAAGTTCAATACAAATTGCGACTTACAATAATAAACAGCTCTCGTATGAGGAAAGACTAAAACGGTTAGGGCTCTTCAGTTTGGAAAAGAGACAGCTGAGGGGAGAAATGATTGAAGTCTACAAAATCCTGAGTGGAGTAGAATGGCTACAAGTGGATCGATTTTTCACTCTGTCAAAAATTACAAAGACTAGGGGACACTCAAT
The DNA here is from genome assembly GCF_902459505.1 of Geotrypetes seraphini. Classification (NCBI taxonomy): domain Eukaryota; kingdom Metazoa; phylum Chordata; class Amphibia; order Gymnophiona; family Dermophiidae; genus Geotrypetes; species Geotrypetes seraphini. The sequence goes on from NC_047093.1 coordinate 9,129,585, forward strand.
GAAGTTAAACATAGAAATATAGAAATAGACGGCAAATAAGGGCTATGACCCATCTAGTCTGCCCACCCTAATGACCCTCCCCTACCTTTGCTTAGTGAATAGAACCCACGTGTCGATCCCATTTGGCCTTAAAATCAGGCACGCTGCTGGCCTCAATCACCTGCAGTGGAAGACTATACAGAGTACTACTTTTAAAACCAATAGGAGGAAATATTTTTACACTCAGACAATAGTTAAGCTCTGGAACGTGTTGCCAGAGAATGTGGTAAGAGTGGTTAATGTAGCTGGTTTAAAAAAAAAAAAAAAAAAAGGTTTGGACAAGTTCCTGGAGGAAAAGTCCACAGTCTGCTATCCACTGCTTGCCCTGGATCTGGGGTTCCGGAATCTTGCTTGGATTGGCCTCCTGGAAGACGGGATACTGGTCTGATCTAGTAAGGCTATTCTGATGTTCTCTCACCTCGTTGGGTTAGCAGTGTCCCCTTGCTAACTTTTAGCTAGTTCGCCTCAGCAGCTGTGATGCATAGTGTTTGTGAGTTAAAGGGGGATGTTACACGCTACACGCATGACTTGGAAAAAAGTACATATCAGAAAAATCTTAGCTGCTCTGTAACACACAGCCAATAGATGCATGTTCCAGAAACCGCCTACATTGTTAACGCAGCACAAAGCACATGCAAGCTAACACAGACAGATGGCTTTACCACAGCTGCAGCAGTATCCATGGCCAGCGAGGTCCAGCTGAGTATCAAAGTCACCAGGGCACCACCCAGCATCCTGAAAGAGAAACGCATCCACTGGTCACATAATCCAGGCCAAGATCCACAAGGTTATGAGGGAAAGCATCCAGCCCCCCTCAGATTTTGCCGTTAGGTGCATGAATTCTAAAAAGATGGAGCCCTGGAGCAGGATGCGGAATTTTAGCAGCTCCGATCATGGCTCCGAGACCAATGCATGTTATTTTGGTCAGGCCACTGAATCTTTCCGCATTCTGTTCCAGTCCCAGCTACGGCACACGTCACTCCACTGAGGCCAACGTCCACGTGCTTCAGCTGTAAATCACCAGCTCTCCAGATGACTTTAGGCACGTCTGAATTTTCCCCAGCCTTCATTTTACAGGGCTATAATTAGCTAACCATGGACTCAGGGACCGCTACTGTGAAACAAGCCAAAAGAATTCCGTGGCTACACATTTAAGCATTAAGGATGCAAATTACTGGTGCATTAAAAAAAAAAAAAAAAAAAAAGTGTTGATAATTCACACGGCACTGCGAAATGCCTCCTTCCTGGTCAGTATATAAGCGGTGACAATCCCTGGTCTCTAGTGGCACTTCATTCACTCTCCCCCTCCCCCGACAACAGCAATGCCCACTTGCTCCTGCCTCGGGCGCTAGCACCTGACCCTGCGCAGTGCATCCTGGGATGTGCCAAGTGGGGTTGGTCTACCAAACAAGGGAAGCTTTGGCTTATTTGGTAGACTCCGTTCAAATTACCTGGCATTTTTATTGAAAAGTTTGAGGGGGCGAGGGCCTCTAGACTACTGTAGACGTTGTGTGTTGGGGGCGGGGAGGGAGGTCCAATGCAGGAGGCTATCTAGAGCAAGGGGGCTCTCCATGCCGCCTCAGACCTGGTAGGTTGCTCATGCAGTAGCCATTGGCGTTACCGCTCCACATTGCTGGAGGTTAAGCAGCCGAGACCTTAACATGTTACTGCGACGAGTGCCGATGTCGACTGTGTGAGTTAATTTCAGCACAGGAACCCTTTCTATATCCAGTTGCCATTAATAAGCAGATAAACTACTCGTTAACCGGGTATTTCTGCCTGCGGTGACTTTCTGCATCAGCCCCTCGGACTGGGAAGCCTCTGAAATGCTCCAAGAACTTTCCAGAACTATAATTGCCCATTTGCATCACATAACAGTCTATCGCCATGAAAGGAGCTGATCAGATCTACGCGGTGACCCTTGGACTCAGAAATAGAAGTCCCTCGGTCCAATTATAATGCTAAACTTGAGGAACTGCTGAGCTGCTGCATATTAATTAGCAGACAGATTTGCAGGATCCCCTTCCCCAGGTCTTTGTAGCTGGTGCTAATTTCTCAGCTCTGGCCGTTCCTGAATTATTGATAGAAGTCAGTCAGCTCTTGGATTAATAGGGGTGGGTGTTTTTTTTTGTTTTTTTTTTAAATCATCCTTTTCAGTAATCAGCCAGCTTGTCTCCAGTCCATCTTGGCGTTCGCACACATACACCACAGCCCCAGAGAAAATCAATGCGGCAGAGGAGTGAAGTTCTGTGAATGGCCGAGCACTTCCCTGGCAGAGCTGCCTTCAGGTCTTGAGTGCACACAGGGCAGAGTGTGGCTTTTTCCCTCTGCTAAGGTAATGCGTCTGATCCACTGCCTTTCTGTGGTACAACAGAAGCCGTTTTGCATTTATTGCTTGCCGACACTCCCTCTCAATCCGGGTTTTATACCTGGGGCAACGGAGGGTAAAGTGACTTTCGCAGGGTCACAGGGAGCTGCCATGGGAATTGCGCCTGGTTCCCCTGGGCCACGCCTTTCATGCATCTCCTAGAAACCGCTGATCAATTGGACAATTATTCGGGTCCTCAAGCATTTTTCCCTATCTTTCCCGGTGGGTTCCCACTCTATCTAATGTACCTGGGGTAATGGGGATTAAGTGACCCCCTAAGCCTAACAAATACCAACCGAGTAACCCCGCCCAAGCTCTGCCTGCCCCTGACTCCACCTCCATAATAGTACTAACTGGAATGCAATTTTTTCCATCCATTTTTCATTTACACATAATATAATCTTATTAATACATAATGGTAACCACAAAATTTTAAAAAACCCACAAAGCACACAATCGCTGCTTGGCTGGCCCAGACCTTCTCTCCGACATCGGAATTGACGTCAGGGGAAGGCTTGAGGGTCGGCGGCGTGCAATCGCTGCACGCGCCTGGCTCTTCCCTGCCCAGAGTTGCGGCAGGTGATAATTAAATGGAGCTGGCAAGTGGCGGGGGGGAGGGGGGGGTGTGGCAGGGAGGAATTGGCGGTCAGCCTGTGTACCTCCAACAGGCCATCCTATGTAGCCCCTAGGGAACACATACCTTAGCTTGAGAAACACTGGTATAGAGAATGACACGGGGAAAAATTTTTCACGTCCCCGCAGACACTCAATTTCCCTGTCCCATCCCTGTAAATTTTCTCACTGTCCCTACCCCATTCCTGAAAGCTCTGCCTTAACCGCACAAGCCTCAAACACTTATGGTTTTAAAGTGTTTGAGGCTTGTGCAGACGAGGATGGAGCTTAGGCATTGGTGGAATGAGGCATTATGACATCACAATTCAAGCTCTAGAATGTTGCTACTTAGGATTTTAAAGGGTCTGAGGCTTGTGCAGATGAGGACGGAGCTTAGGCATTGGTGGAATGAGGCATTATGACATCATAATCTGAGCTCTAGAATGTTGCTACTTAGGATTTTTAAGTGTTTGAGGCTTGTGCAGATGAGGACAGAGCTTAGGCATTGGTGGAATGAGGCATTATGACATCATAATCTGAGCTCTAGAATGTTGCTACTTAGGATTTTCAAGTGTTTGAGGCTTGTGCAGATGAGGACGGAGCTTAGGCATTGGTGGAATGAGGCATTATGACATCACAATCTGAGCTCTAGAATGTTGCTACTTAGGATTTTAAAGCGTTTGAGGCTTGTGCAGATGAGGGCGGAGCTTAGGCATTGGTGGAATGAGGCATTATGACATCACAATCTGAGCTCTAGAATGATGCTACTTAGGGTTTTCAAGTGTTTGAGGCTTGTACAGATGAGGACATAGCTTGCAAGGATGGGGCAGGTACAAGAAAAGAACTCACGGGGATGGGATGGAAAAATGAGTTCCCGCAGGGGACAGGGAAAAATCTGTCACCGTGTCATTCTCTACTCTCACTGACTTAACCTACTGTTGGTTCTGCTGTTTGTAGGGTCAACTGTACAGCACCAAGACGGAGACAGTGGACAACCTTCCACATGCACCATCCTTGAATGTGTCCAGATGTTACCAGAGTGCAAGGACAGGGGAGGAAAAAATAACATTCAAAACACACCGCTTTGCACTTACACAATGAGAAGACACTTTGAGTGCTTGGCCAGAGCAAAGCAGGCTATGAGGCACGCAACCAGGTCTAGGATGAACAGCAGGAGATACGAAAGCCACCTGAAAAGAGACAGACAGTGTTAGAGGTCTCAACACACCAATGTACAGAACAGTCACTGGTCAGAGGGATAATCATCCGGCCAACCAGGGGAGTTCAATGAAGGTTAGGATATCTTTTACTGGGCTCGTGTAACAAGCACACAAGGCTAACAGTGCTTGGAGACAAGAGGGTCCCGCCTTCAGATGTGGTTTCAAAAATTCAGGTCCCTAAAGTTATTTTGGCCCTACAGAAGATAGCAGAATATGAAAATAATTCAGTTCTGCAGAAACGAGGGTAACTCTTGGGCTTCTGTACACCATGCCCGTCACTGCCGCTCCACAGCACATGTGTTGTCTTCACAATGCAGCAGTAGAGTTGTTATAGAAAAAGAGCAAACAAGACATTTTCAAAGAATGTTGTGAAAGCAGTTAGCTTAGCAGGATTTAAAAAAGATTTGGATAAATTTTCTAAAATAAAATTCCATTAGCCATTATTAAGATGGACTTTGGGAAAATCCACTGCTTATTCCTAGGGTAAGCAGAATAAAATCTGTTTTGCTCTTTGGGATCTTGCCAGATACTTGTGACTTGGGTTCGCCACTACTGGAAATGGTGAAGGGCAACTGGTCTGTCCCAGCATGGCAACTCTTTTGTAAGAAGGCCAGCTCTTTTCTTCCTGTTTTATTCCCAGCTTGGTCTCCCTGCTTACCTAGCTTTCAGGATGAGATGGGTGTGCTGTGCCATGGAGGGCACAAGGACAACTGAATTCCATTTCTTCTAACATAAAAAGAACAACCTTATGCTAATATATTTATTTTCAGGGATGAGTACAGAAAAGAGGGAAAGCCTTGCCCATAAATATAAATAGAGAAAGAACAGGCGGGCAAGTGAAGTTGTCCACTCAAACAATTCAAAACTTTAATGTGTGGATCTTGGTCCAACAAGGATCCTAATTTCGGCATAAAAAATAACGTCCTCAGGGGACGTTTTTTTAAATTTAAAGCCACATGAAACAATGGATCGATGAGCTCATTAAATGAAGATGCTGCTTGTGCAAAAATTCTCACTTGTGAAAAACGTCAAGAGCTTATTTGCTCTCCTGGAATTTTTGCTCCAGAACTAGTTTACGGTATTTTCTCTTATTTGTTTCATGTGGCTTTAAAAAAAAAAAAAAAAAAGTGTCCCCTGAGGAAGGCATTTTTAATGCCGAAACTAGGATCCTTATTGGGACCAAGATTAGGGTTACCAGATTTTTGTACGGAGAAACCCAGACACATGGCCCCGCCCTGTTCCATCTCTAACCCTGCCTTGTTCTGCCTCTAGCCCCGCCCCCCGCCTCATCTTTGTTTTCCAAACTCCAGGCCACGTCTAGAGATCTCCCAGCATGCACGGATGCATATGACATCATCCACACACTATCAGAGGCCCCTCCCCCAGCTGCAGCCGGGAAGTGGGGGGGGTTTCCAAAACCCGGACAAACTACCGGGTTTTGGAAAGTCCATCTGGGCACCCAGACAGTCCTCTAAAAAGAGAACATGTCCGGGTTTTCCCGGACTCTGGTAACCCTAAACAAGATCCACACATTAAAGATTTGAGTCGGCTGAGTGGACAACTTCACTTGCCGCCTGTTCTTTCTCTGTTTTCAGGGAGACAGGACTGGTTTCCTCATTTGACTTCTGTTTCGCAGCTGTTGGCTTGTTGTGTTAATTTCATTTTTTAACACCATAAAGAGAGAGGGGGAAAGGGAGCAGAGATGAAATGTAAGTGTAAGAGAGAGAAAGACAGTAAGACCTGGATTCTACAAATGGTGCCCTACTGCCATCTGACTTAATTGTTTTAATTGGTTTTAATTGGCATGGTAATTGACTGCGCCATTAAAAACCGATTACACCCTTGTTAAAAAAAAGTAGGCACCAGAATCACGCGTAAGCATGGCGCCTACGATCAAAGCAGGCATGGTTAGGGGCGGAGGTGACCTTTGGTACTGTTAGCCGCGATTCTCAGTCAAACTTAGGTGCTGGTATTGTAGGCCTAATCGTTTCTGTAGCCGTGATTCTGTAAATGGCGCCTACGTGTGACTGACTCGCGCAGAGCGCCGTTTTCGTAGCTGCCGCCCAGTGTAGGAAAGTGAAAACGAAGCAGGAGAAACAGACCAAGAAGCTGTAACCGGAGCCTGAGCACTTTATTTTCAGTGTATAAAACCTTAATGGACTGCAGAAACAGGTCAGTTACAACATTCATCCCAAAACGATTTTAATCAGATGGGACTGGCACAGAAAACAAGCAATTATTCTCCTTATTAAAGGCAAGTGATCTTATTTAGATGAGTCTTTGCAAGTGAACTGAGTGGGAAGCGATGGGAGACAGCAATTTGAAAAAAAAAAAGAAAAAGAGATAAAATCAAATGTCTCCAAGAACTGCAGCAGAACGGAGGGCAGAAGACATAGAGGGACAGCTGAAGAGTGAGCTCAGTGGCCTCTCTGCCTCCTGAGGGCCAAGGAATGAGCCCTGGTTGGGCTTTGGGCCAAGGCTATGAATCTGCCCAGTACTGAAGCTCATCCCCCGCTGGAGACATAAAACCCTGACCAAACCAGGATTAAACCTTCCCTTACACACATTTAGATTTAAAGGAGGAGCACGGCCTAGCTTCTCCACATAGACACTCTATTGGCACTGAAGAGACACCTCTCGGATATTTCCCTCCCTCCCCTCCCCCCACCAGAACCACATTAGTCTTCAATCTGATCGTTCACAAGTGCTCTGATGCTTACTGACTGTGTCTCTAATTAGTACAGCCCCCTCCCCCCCACCATACAATAAACTCTCAGCCCTCGTGTTCTGTAGTGTGCCCAGTCCCTGAACATACTGCACTATGCCCTGGACCAGGAGTAGGCAATTCCAGTCCTCGAGAGCCACAGGCAGGTCAGGTTTTCAGGATCTCCACAATAAATATGCATGAGATAGATTTGCATCTCAAGGAGGCGGTGCATGCAAATCCATCTCATACATATTCATGGTGGATATCCTGAAAACCTGACCTGGCACCGGCTCTCGAGGACCGGAATTGCCTCCCCCTGCCCTGGACCGACATGAAGTCCATGATGGCATTTCTTGTAGACTTCTTAGCTTACCGTCTCGCCCAAGACTAGAACATGATGTGCACATTTACATGCTCTAGCCTTGAAAATTGTACACGTATGTTATAGAATACTGGCAGTCATGCACCCAACTTAAGTATTTAACTAATCCTTAAATGACGCCAAGGAGCAATGATGGGTTTAACTGCAGTAAACTCCTATCCCATAAAGCTAGCATCTAAATTCTGTAGTAGGTGTACACGTGGGCAGGAACACGCCTCAGTGCCAACGCTTAGTAACATGCAATGATGCCTGCTATGGACCGGGCATTTTAAGTGGTCTTTTCACTAGTATGCTATAACGCCCACCATTTTGTGTACATTTTGACACCTAAATGCTGCTGATCTATACAGATTTGCCTGCCATGGGTCCAAAGCAAGCATGCCCACATTCGTGGGCTGGCATGGGCTGAGAGTAAAGGATTCTGAGCGGTTTACAGAACTGGGAAGCTGTCACATCACTCAGTACCGAGGTAGGTAGTGACATCACCCTACGTGGCACCTGAAATTGACATCACTTCCTGACCCTGGGACCGACTGAAGCCTATAAGGCCTCAACGAACAGAGACTTGGCTTTACTGACCGAACACGAGACGTGTTTCGGTGTATTACGCCCGCATCGGGTCAAACACCAGTGCTCGATTGTGAAACAGAATGAAAAATGGCATTTCTTGGCCATCAGAAGCAACTCTTTTGCAAATGTGTGAATACAATCTCAGTGTTCCGTGCCCAATGATGGGAAATTCCACCACCACAGCAGCATTCTATATCGGGCTCACGGGAAAGTGCTTTGTACTCACCGGTAGTATTCCACATAACTGGTCTTGCTGATCACATCTCCCAGGTTCATGCTGACGTTGCGCCAGACGGGCAACCCCGAGAGCTGCTCCACGATGTTGTCTGCCATCTGCTGCATGAACTTCAGAGACAGCACGTAGTCACCTCGCGTGGCAAAGATCTCATTCAGTCGTGCCAAATGCTGCTCCATGGCCACATTCATCTTCCGCGAGGTGGCTGAAATCTACAATGGAAGGCAAAATGCCAGAGGTTCAGGAGACAGAAAAAGAAACTGAAAAGCCAGGCAGCTCCGTCTGTCACTGACTACGTGGTGTTTATTGGTGGTTTTAAGAGTCAGTAAGGCCGTGACCTGCGTACATTTAGTGACATATGGGCAAAGTGGTGGAGCTATGTGGTCACCTGAAGACAAAACAGAACTACAGAATAAATACTCTACTGAGAGTTCATCCTCTCCCAATGCACCTTATTCCTACCCGCTAGTCTCCTCTGCTATTTAGGGCTCGAGGCCTCCATCTTTCCCATCTACACAAAGCTTTCCTAGTGCACCTTATTCTTGCCCTGCAGTACCACCGGTATAAAAAGTTACCTCCCCCCACCCCCGACACCTCCTACTGTAATTCCTGCCCTGCAGCACACCCTACTGTTCCAGAATTGAGACCCACACTCAAGCTTACCGTTTCACTTTATTCTTACTCCGTTAGTCCAGTATTTAATTTCAGCAAATTGTATGACATAACCTGCATTGTCCAGAAGCCATTCCCCATGCAACTCACTCCATGTAACATAGAAATATGATGGCAGATAAAGGCCAAATGGCCCATCCAGTCTGTCCATCCGCAGCATCCACTATCTCCTCCTCTCCCTATTGGCTAAGGCTCTTAACATTTGCATCTCCTCTCCCTATTGGCTAAGGCTCTTAACATTTACATCTCCTCTTCCTATAGGCTAAGGCTCTTTACACCTGCATTGTGAGGTCATAGAGCTTTATGGTTATAGAAACATGATGGCAGATAAAGGCCAAATGACCCATCCGCAGCATCCACTATCTCCTCCTCTCCCTATTGGCTAAGGCTCTTAACATTTGCATCTCCTCTTCCTATAGGCTAAGGCTCTTTCCACCTGCATTGTGAGGTCATAGAGCTTTATGGTTATAGAAACATGATGGCAGATAAAGGCCAAATGGCCCATCCGCAGCATCCACTATCTCCTCCTCTCCCTATTGGCTAAGGCTCTTAACATTTGCATCTCCTCTCCCTATTGGCTAAGGCTCTTAACATTTACATCTCCTCTTCCTATAGGCTAAGGCTCTTTACACCTGCATTGTGAGGTCATAGAGCTTTATGGTTATAGAAACATGATGGCAGATAAAGGCCAAATGACCCATCCGCAGCATCCACTATCTCCTCCTCTCCCTATTGGCTAAGGCTCTTAACATTTGCATCTCCTCTTCCTATAGGCTAAGGCTCTTTCCACCTGCATTGTGAGGTCATAGAGCTTTATGGTTATAGAAACATGATGGCAGATAAAGGCCAAATGACCCATCCGCAGCATCCACTATCTCCTCCTCTCCCTATTGGCTAAGGCTCTTAACATTTGCATCTCCTCTTCCTATAGGCTAAGGCTCTTTCCACCTGCATTGTGAGGTCATAGAGCTTTATGGTTATAGAAACATGATGGCAGATAAAGGCCAAATGGCCCATCCAGTCTGTCCATCTGCAGCATCCACTATCTCCTCCTCTCCCTATTGGCTAAGGCTCTTAACATTTGCATCTCCTCTTCCTATAGGCTAAGGCTCTTTCCACCTGCATTGTGAGGTCATAGAGCTTTATGGTTATAGAAACATGATGGCAGATAAAGGCCAAATGGCCCATCCGCAGCATCCACTATCTCCTCCTCTCCATATTGGTTAACGCTTTTAACATTTGCATCTCCTCTTCCTATTGGCTAAGGCTCTTTACACCTGCATTGTGAGGTCATAGAGCTTTATGGTTATAGAAACATGATGGCAGATAAAGGCCAAATGACCCATCCGCAGCATCCACTATCTCCTCCTCTCCGTATTGGCTAAGGCTCTTAACATTTGCATCTCCTCTTCCTATAGGCTAAGGCTCTTTCCACCTGCATTGTGAGGTCATAGAGCTTTATGGTTATAGAAACATGATGGCAGATAAAGGCCAAATGGCCCATCCGCAGCATCCACTATCTCCTCCTCTCCGTATTGGCTAAGGCTCTTAACATTTGCATCTCCTCTTCCTATAGGCTAAGGCTCTTTCCACCTGCATTGTGAGGTCATAGAGCATTATTATTATCAAGTTTCAAGTTTATTGTATATTTGATTGATTGCTTACTCAAATTTCTAAGCGATGAACATATCATTAAAATTATATACAATTAAGAGGGCAGCAAAACAAATAGACTAAAACATACGTAATGTAATAAGGACTAACAGTACAAATATGTTAAAACAAGAGGAAAGGAAGGGTAAGAAATACATATCGTTGATAGAAAAGAAGACAATTATGGTAAAAACCAATTGGGAGGGAATAAACAGTGAACCTTAGAGAGGTTACGAAGATGAAATGAAACTCTCAATCAAGCTTTTTTAGGTATCAAAAGCATCCTTGAAAAGAAAACTTTTCAGTTTGTTCTGAAATTTATCTAAATTATTTTCTTCTCTTAAGTAAATGGGGAGGGAGTTCCATGTTTGCGGAGCTGTAACAGAAAAAATAAAATGCCGCCATGTATTAATAATTTTAAGTGAAGGGATAACTAATAAATGTTGATCAATAGACCTCAGTAATCTGGTTGGGGTATAGGGAATCAATGATTTGTAGATGAAAGGCAAGTAGGCTTAGCTTATACTGTATACGATGCGCAACTGGGAGCCAGTGCGCTTTCTTAAGAAGGGGAGTGATGTGATCAAATTTCTTAGCTTTCATTATTATTTTATTGAAGCATTTTGAATGATCTGTAGACGTCTAATTTCATTTTGGGCTATTCCCTTGAGTAGGGCATTGCAATAATCAATTTTTGAGATAACCAAAGAGTGAATTATAAAGTTAAGAGATTTTGGACATAGAAATTTAGATACTGAACGGATTTGACGAAGTCTATAAAAAGTGGATTTAACAATATTACTAATGTGATTATGATAGATTAGTTTATCATCGAAGATAACCCTTAAAATCTTAACCCCTAAGATCTTAACCCCTGCATTGTGAGGTCATAGAGCTTTATGTCTCCCGTATGCTATGAAATAGATCAGCTCCGGGAGTACCTTTCAACTGCGGAGATTTTCTCATTACCAGAGGGCATGACGCTATCAATAAGATAAGTGCTGGTTTCCTACAAGAACATTTGAAGTATATGTTTGAATTATTGACTATTTAACTTATTTAACTTTAAAACTTAGACCAAGGATGTGCTTCTTTATGGCAACTGTATACTTGTCATAGAAGTTTCCCGGGAATATTCCTGGGAAACACTGAGGTCTTTTCCCCGTATTGTTTGTGAAACTAACTTTACAAAAGTCTCTGGTTTTTGAATTTATTATATGAATATCTTCTGATGGATATATTTTTTTTAGATATCCAGCTTGTATAAATTTGTTTTTGTCATATAGAAACATTGTAACATGATGGCAGATAAAGGCCAAATGGCCCATCCAGTCTGCCCATCCACAGTAACCATTATCTCTTCTTCTCTCTAAGAGATCCCACCAGCCTGCCCCACGCTTTCTTAAATTCAGACACAGTCCGTCTCCACCACCTCAACCGGGAGACTCTCATATGCATCTACCACCCTTTCTGTAAAAAATAATTTCCTTACAATACTCACAGGTCCTACCTTTTCATCCTATGCTCTCTCTTTTGCAGGCCTTGCCAAAGATCAGGTTTCCTCACGTTCCACTCCTTGCATGGAAAATGCTATATAATCGTATAATGAAATTAAAATGTTCTAACACCATAAATCTCTATGACCTCATAATGCAAGTGTTAAGAGCCTTAGCTTATAGAGAGAGGCGGAGATAGTGGATGGGCCATTTGGCCTTTACCTGCCATCATGTTTCTGTGTTTCTAAAGCTGAAGATGTCCGGGCATGGCTTCCATTTTTACACTCACAAGTGGAAGTCCGATGGTTTGCTCTGGCAAGCAAGTTTGATTCTCTATACAGTAAAACCTTGGTTTACGAGCATAATTTGTTCCGAAAACATGCTTGTAATCCAAAATACTCGTATATCAAAGCAAATTTCCCCTTAAGTAATAATGGAAACTCGGACGATTCGTTCCACAGCCCAAAAACTTTAATACAAAATACTGTACGGGCTCGTATTGCAAGATCTCGCTCATTGAGAACAGTCCTGCAGAGTCAGAGAGAGAAGAACCATCGGCTCAGTTGTGATGTGTGTATACTGTATGCACTTGTATTGCAAGACATTGTATGTATATCAAGTTAAAATTTAATAGAATGCTTTGCTTGTCTTACAAAACACTTGCAAACCAAGTTACTTGCAATCCAAGGTTTTACAGTATTTGCCATCTCTGGAAAACAAGGACACAGTCATAAGACCTTTATCCTGCCTTATTTAGGGCACCAGCTGCAAAGAAATCCTCAGGGCTGGCAGGAGACCTAGAGTGTAGAAGTCAGTGTACAGCTGTCCAGATCGAACACAGAGAATATTTGTGCCAGGTATCTTAGAGCCACAACACACAAACACACACATGCATACGTTTTGTATGTCTGCAAACATCTGTGTGCTTGTATGTGTACCTATCAGACTAGAGGACAGGGTGAGAATGATTATTTCCTCTTTCATTAGACCTGGCAGCTCCAGAATTACCGTGTGGTTGACACTAGGAAATGCAAGAACTGCAGATCAAAAGTTTCTTCCTTAGGCCCAAGGCTCCCAGCAAGAGCTGGTCCCTAAGACAGAGGCCAAAAGTTGATTTAGATCGTTCAGATAACTTTACATCTACTGCCAAATTAAGGAGGGCACATACTTTACATAAAGACAACATATGTACACGTGCTTTGACAGAAACGGCCTCCGAAAGCTATACCATCTCCATCAGCACAGAGGGACTTGTGTTTAAAGCTGTACCTGCTCCAAGGAGGACGCAGTGTACGCGCGCACATTTTAAAAAAGTGCGTGGCCTTGCTCCACCCAACTGCACACCTGTGCATAGTCTGTATCACATTTACAAGTGTGCATGCTCTTGCTGGCATGTGGAATTGAACACGTATGTTCATCTGTCCAATTGAAGCGGGTTGTATATGGTGAGAGACTTTTTACTCTCTCCATATTGGTTGCCAAATTGTTGTTGATTATTTTTCCAAAAGTTTTTGGCTGGAATAAATCAGAAGTTCTTCCTCTAAACGTTCATTGCCAAAAAGGGTTATTTGAAAAGTTCCCTTTTATCTGGAAGGAAGATGGAATAAAATATTTGGGTATTTGGGTAAAAACAACCTTGGAAGAGACGATGAAAGTAAATGAAAGATCTCTATTGTTAAAGGTCACGGAAATGTGTGAGTAATGGAACCCCTTATATCTGTCCTGGTGGGGGGGGGAGGGGGAGTCCAAACTGATGACGATATTGCCTGTGATTTGCTACCAAATGGGTAAGTTACCGGGTTTTTTTCAGGGGTCCTTTTATAAAAAAATAAATACTATTCTTACTAAATTTATTTGGCTGGGTAAAACAGCTAGAATTGCTTTAGTATCTTTACAAAAACCAATTGAGGCGGGTGGGGTAAATTTACCCATTTTCCCAACTTTAATAGTTTTTAAGCCCGTTACATTGACGGGTGCTAGAATAGATGTGTCTGTCTGTCTTTCTTTCTGTCTCTCTCTCTCTCTTTGGCCGCTGTCTTTCTTTCTGTCTCTCCTTGACCACTGTCTGTCTGTCTGTCTTTCTCTCTCTCTCTCTCCTTGGCCGCTGCCTATGTGTCTGTCTGTATTTCTGTCTCTTTCCCTCCCTTCCATTCCCTGCTTGCGCCCTGCTCCCCTTCCTTTGCCCTCCTCCTCCCTTCAGTCCACCCCACCCCCTCTCTGCGGTAGCGCCATCAGCCTCCAGTGCCATGGCAATGAATAAACAGATCCTCATCCTCGACCTGCCCAACGAACTCAAATTCAGAGGTAAGGGGTGGTAGGTTCGCCACTGGGCGGGCAGAGAGCGCGGCTCCTGCGAGCTGCAACGGTGCTCTGACCCAGAAGGGAGAGTGGAGCAGAGGAGAAGACCGGATATGTGTGCGACCAGGAAGCAGCAGTGGTTGTGGCCTTCCCTCCCCTGGCTCCGTGAGCTCGGTCGTCGCCGCCTATTTCTCTCCCCGGTGTCAGCTGGCGGTGGCAGGCTTCAGGTGTTCTGGCCTCCGCTACACCATTTTGAGAGTTCAATGCCCCTTTTTAGCTGCTGGAGCTGGTTCTCCGCTGGTGCTCTGCAGCTGTCCTGTCTGTCTGGCATCAAACCATCATGCGCACATGCGCCAAACTTTAACATTCCTCTGCTGGCCACGGAGTTACGGATCACGGAGGCAGGGATCACGCAGGTAGGAGTGCACATGCGCGCTTAGGGTTTTCTTATTAGTGATAAAATAAAATTGGAGTCCTTCGTGCCATTGTTGCTCCTTGTGACCCCGGGCAAGTTACTTATCTTTCCACTGTCCCAGGTATAAAACTTAGATTATGAGGCTACTAGGAACAGAGAAAACAGATGTCTGTTTCTATGTAATATGTATGAACTGTCCCCCCCCCCTCCCGTGGGTGGGTTTCTGAGAAGAACTTGAAAAGAAACATGTAAATTACTTTGCTTGTACCACAAGAGTGATATATCAAGAATTTAAGAATAATAAATCTGAAGGCAGCACCATTCAGCCAGTTTTTGGCTCCTGGGCACCATGCTCAAAGATCAACTGCTTTAACTATGCACTTCCAAAATTCCCAAGTGGCTCGGAAAAAGGCAGGATATAAATAACAAAAACAAAACACGTCTAGCTGAGTGGTCCTGGGATTCTCCATAATAAGCAGCAGTGCAGAACTGGGGCTGGGCTGACGTGATTCTGGGTGTTTATCACTGCTGCCACTGGGCCAGAGCTTTGTCAGGCTCCCAAAGACTCTGCAGTGACTAGACGGAGGAGGAGCCAGAATACACGGAATAAGATGCAGCAGAAGAATCTAAATGCGATTGTGACATCACCAAGTTTAAGAATGGCTGGAAAGGTTTCTGGGGATATGATGACATCACAGAGCTTAAGAATGGCAGGAACATTCTGATGACAGTGTGATGTCACAGAACCAGAGTACAGCAAAGAATAACAGGACTATTTTGGCATTACAAAATGTATGAATAGAGCGTCCTCCAAGAGATGGATTAGATTGTGTGCTAGCCTGACCAGAACACATCCAAAGGATTTGGAAAGGCATGTTTTGCCCCTAAAAGATGACAGTTTACATTCCGCATCACTGCTCTCCCCACAACTTCCTTACCAGCTCATCAACGCCAGCGAGGGTATGATTTGCATTTTCGAGGGAATATGTCAGCTGGTAGACTCCATCATTTGTTTCACTGTTTCCATAGAATCCAATCCCAATAGCAGCACTGGTGAACAAGGAAAAAAAAATGGGAAAAGAAATACAGGAGTTACTTTTATAAGACTTTGCTCTGCAACCTTAAAAATCCTCTTCTGCTCTCCATTGCTCATAGCTGGTTCTCTACATCTCTTCCCTGGGTGTCTCTCCATCTCTCACTCTGCAAAAGCCCTGGATTTAGGGCTCCTTTTACAAAGGTGCGCTAGCGTTTTCAGCGCATGCATATGATTAGCGCGCGTTAGCCGAAAAATTACCATCTGCTTAAAAGGAGGCGGTAGCGGCTAACATACCTTTGTGAAAGGAGCCCTTAGAGTCCAGATCCTATTTCAGCCTTGAATCTCAAAACTAGAAAATCAGGTTCTAGGGTAAAAACTCCCAGTGCATCTTTCCCCCTGTTTTCACAGTGAGTTCTTGAACAAAACTAATAGCAATCCTCAACCTCTTTAATTCTTTACGGGGCATGTTGAGACCCTTGACATTAAAGCTGCCCACTCTCAATATATCAGCTCCCATAACCTAATACTCCAAATCCACAACATTCCCCCTCTTCCCCCTACCCCCCACACCAACTCCATAAGCCCTTGCTGTTACCCCCTTCCCCTCCAGCCCCACTCCCACTGTAGGGTCATGAAATGGTTAAATGTTGTTTAAAATATTGCTCTGGCCTACATAGCTGAAAACAGTGTACAATCTATTGACCTCATCTGCCTGAAATGTATGTCCCTGCCTTACCACATTGTAAGCTAAATAGATAAGAGTTTGAGCCATGATGTATCCTGCCCTTCTGTACATGTAACATTTAGACCTGTAAGATTTAGATAAGCAGAGAAATGAGCTAGTTTCTTATAGGACTATAAGTTGTATCCCTGAACCTATCATAAGTGCTGGCTTAGGACCAATAATAATTGTAGAAAAGTTATAGAAGTAACAAATGAAAATTGTAGTTTTTGCATATATTAGTTTGCGTATGCTTAGTGAAAAGGGCATAAAAGTCCGTGCATTTCCTGTTTCTAATACTCTAGTAGGCAGGCTGTTAACTGCACTAGAGTCCAGCATGCTGTAATAAACCTCTTGTACTTTCTTCACGCCTCTGACTTTGTGTGTCCAAGTGACCTTTCACCACCACCTCCATATCTCTGCCATGACTTCGTGTGACCCCCACCAAAGCCCATGTCCCCATCCATCACCCCCCTCCCAGAAGATCCACCCATCAAACATGCATTTTGAACTGTACTGCTGTTTCGATGTGTTGTTTTTTGTTATAAATAAGCAATTACAAAAAAAAAAAAACACCAAAAACAAAACTCCCAGTGAGCTGGTATCCCTTGAAAAGGTGTCTCCCATTATTCCAAAGACCGAACCGTGAGGCACTGAACTGTCACTGCTCAGAACACACAGGGTCTGCTCTTAGAATACTGCGACTCTCGCTGAGAGACAGAAGCTGAAACCCTTCCAGCGCCTCATGCTATAGTGAAGAGGAACTGGTCTCTCCAGGAACCGAGGGCAGAACAGGCCCCAGACTCCTCTCCATCAGCACGTTGTTAAGTGATTTAGCCCGAGGCGAAACGTCTCCGCATCTGTTTTTATTGGCACCTGAAGGGCAGTGCAGTTCAAGTCAGAATTTGGAAGTCGCTTCTCCTCGCTCCAGACATAAACACAACCACCCCCAACTGCATACCATCGACTGAGAGTCCCACGAGAGCACTACGAGGGGTTGCTGAAAAGTTCTCAGCCCAGCCAAGAGAATGATGTAGAGACATGAAGCTTACAAGTTATGTCACACTTTTGGTTTCATTTCTTATCACTGAAACAAAAAAAGCGTCAAGAAAAGTGTGGACTCACTTGGACGTTTCAGGGCTCCGCGGCATTTTCTCTCACAGCCCCTCGTATTGTGATGTTGTAGCTTAAACCGGGAAAAGACCTCAAACGCCCAAGTCTTTGAAAGACTTGCTTGTAAAAACACTTTCAAGGGGCCTGAACATCGTCCCTGGTCAAGAAAACCCGGTAATTTCTCTTTCTTTTTATGTGTCTTTTAAATCCAATTTTTATGCATGTGCTAAACAGTAATTTTTGCAGGCATTGTACTGGCAATATAGAGACTGATGTTATATTCATTTTCAAAATACACTTATATTATTTCTATATATTAGTAACAATCCGGCACGACTGGTTCCTCTGTACAATGGTCCTGTCATGCTTCTGCATGTGAGCTGAAGAATAAACCCTTTGATATGCAGAGAAACTTAGACAGAGACAGACAGACACAGAGAGACAGACACAGAGACAGACACAGACAGAGATACTGAGACAGAGAGAGAAACACAGAGAGAGACACAGAGACAGACAGACAGAGAGAAACAGACAGAGAGAGACACAGAGACAGACAGAGAGAGAGAGAGATACTGAGAGAGACAGAGAGAGAAACAGACAGACAGAGACAGAGATACTGAGAGGCAGAGAGAGCGAGAGACGGAGAGAGACACAGACAGAGTGATACACTCATTGAGGGAAAGCATCTCTTCTGATTCAATTTTAATCAGAATTTCACTCCACCTCACTAAAATCATTCTGTGCATCAAATCCTTTCGTGTTAAAATGAGCACATCACCAACTGGATTCAAGAGGCAGAGCCCGCAAAGAGCACAGCTGCCATCCTTCACACCTGGCCTGTCCGAACAGCACGAAAGAGAAGGAAAAGTCAAAGTGCAAAACTTCCGAGAGTCATAGGATCTAATGTATCTTATCACAATCCAGTTTTCGAGAACTTCCTCCATCGATATTATTGCCATCTTTGGATTACTGCAATTCTATTTATTGTGGAGCATCTGAAAATGTTCGTACTAGATTACAGTTGGTTCAAAACACAGCAGCTAGACTAGTCTTTTCGGTTAGAAGATTTTAAAGGGCTTCACCTCTTTTGCGCAAATTGCACTGGCTTCCAATTGGATACAGGATTAGGTTTAAGGTATTGTCTAATATATAAGGCTCCAAAACAATTAACATCTCTTTTATGTGTGTCAACTAAACAGAGTAACTGTAGCTTTAAACTTCAATTTACTACTATGTATCATTTCTATAGTGCTGAAAAGCGTACACAGCACTGTACATTGAACATTCAGCTGTTTTTAGAATAATTAGGAAGAGTCAACTGGTTCGATCTTTTTCTTATCAGAAGTGGAACCGTCTTCCTTTAGAAATGCAAAGCCTGAATTTGGATATTATGTTTCATAAAGTTTTAAAAGACCGACTTTTTGGATAAATGCTAGCCTAGATATTTCATCTCTGTGCAATCATTTTTAAGTATATTTTATTTCTTTACTTTTACATCCCATCTTCCCCAAAGAGCTCAGAAGAGGTTTCAGTTTGGCATTCAATGTGTTACAATAGAACATACAAAAAAGGAACCATTCCTAAAAGTCAAAATGACCCTGTATGTGGGTTAATTATTAAACGGGGACAAGCCTCAGATTATGCAGTAATTTTCCCATTCTGGGATTTCTTCCAAGAGAAAGGAATTATTTTCTCTTACTCCTGTTTGCATCATTGGCATGAAACCCCTCAAGTACAAACATTTAATATTAATTACTTTATTAAGAATTCATAAAAAGTTTATATCTCCTTTTTCTAATCTTCTGTTAAATGTTCAATATTTATTCAATGTTCAGTGTTCATTTCACTTAATTCCTTCATATTTAAATTAATGAATCTAAAAAACCTTCTCAATTGCATGGTTGGGACTATCATGAGAAGATCACACAGTTCATTTCAACACTCAGAATTACAATATACCAGTAACATTATAGTTACAGTTTACATTTGAAGGGTTGCAATATACATTACACGGGGGTTAGTTTTAAAGTCAAGGAGTGTGGTTTGAGAAATCTAATCACATGTTCTACAGCAGTGGTCTCAAACTCGCAGCCCACGGGCCACCTACGGCCCACCAGGTCCCTGGGTATTATAAAGAATGATTCTTTATGGAAAACTTGTGCCTTAAGTGTCTGGTGGTCGCGTCCGCAACTGCCTTCAGCTCTCACCTCCTCCAGCACCGGACACACGCACAAGCTGCCCTGCCTCCAATGGTTGCCTTGCGCTTTGGAACGTTGCCCGCCTGACTGCTGGAACCTCACGCAGGAAAATTGAACCGTGTTTACATTCAATTTTCAGATCTCAGTGTCCTGTGACATAAACTAGGAAATACACAAGCTCAAATCACAGTAATAGCACTTTCCAAACTGCGGGCCACAGCCCCAAATGGGGTCTCGATTGCCACTTTTGGGCTTCTGATTTGGGGCAGGTAGTATCTGTACCACTGAGAGCCATAGCTCAAAAGGACAGAGATGGTAGGAATTGAGGGAAGGGGGAAGGGGATGCTAATGCCGGAACACAATAAAATGGAATAAGAAAACAGGGTCTCCCTCTCCCAAGCCAAGAGTCCCCCTGCACCCCCCCCCCTTCCATCAGCAAGAAAAGTTGAGGGACAGGTCAGCTAGCTTTGGGACAAGCCTGAAAACTCACCAGCAGACGAGTCCAGCTACCACAGCCGTCCATGTTACGCAGCAGGATCTGGGCCTCTTGGTCTCAGCTGCCTCTTCTCTCTTACAGTAGCAGACGCAGAGCAGGTAGACAACCAGGGCAAACAGGTTCACACCCAGGCAGATGGCGGCAACAGCAACCAGAAACACCAGAGACTGGAAAACAAGAAATGTGAGCTCAGCGGTAGACAGGAACCTCAAACTATCTTTCCCCTCGTTAAAAGGCGTCATGTATGCAGGTAAATTAGGGAAATCCCTTTTCTTCAAATTCACTGAGCTTTGGAATAACCTCCCTACCCCGCTGCAGAACCTAGGCTCATTCCAATTATTCAGAAAGCATCTGAAAACCTGGCTTTTCTCCAAAACATAAAGCTATCTATTGAAAATGTAAAGCTAGCTATTAGAGAATGACAAAGTGACAAAATTCATCACCGTCCCCGTCCCCGCAGATAACTGCGGGAAATAATCCCATATCATTTTCTAGTGTCTATTTCAACCTCAGTCCTTCTACACCAGCATTCTTCAAAGCAAAGCTTGCGGGTCAGTGGTTGTACCCAATTATACTCCGATTCTTCCCTCTCTCCTTAAAGAATGACATGAAGATGGTTTCCCGCGGTTATCCGCGGGGATGGGAACGGTGATGAATTGTTGTCACCGTGTCATTCTCTACTACCTATCTTCTTCATAACCTCTAATTTCTTATTATGTCCTTCCCTCATTTATTGAATTACCTGTAAACCATGCCGAGCTCTATCTTTATGGAGATGATGTGGTAAACAAACTTAAGGTTTCGTTTAGCTTAGTTCATTCTCCATCGTCAGGCCCTTCACGGGGATTACTGAAGACAGAGGCAGCTCCCTCAATCCTATCACATTTCCATAGAATTAGGCCAGATACCATGAAGAGAGAACTCTGAAGCAACAACTCAAGGCAGGTTCCCATCCAAAAAATCACCTGGCTAGGAGGTTTTAGGCTGTGTGTTAACGTGCCTTGTGAATGCAGCTGGGAGCAGCCATTTTGTGCTATCTGGGCCAGACTTAATTGCAGGGCCCCCTGTGGACCAGTTTGGTACCCCACCCCATTGGGACAATATATTTCAAATGATTTATTTTAACCTAACTCTACAATGGTAGCTGATGATTAAAATTTTAGTGAGTTACAAGTTTGGGGTATCCTAGACCTCGGAGGAAGTAGAATAGCAAAATTGGAGAGTCACTGAACAGATATTTGTCATCTAGTTTATATTGTTAAAGTGATGTGATTTGGCTGTCCATTTCACTGGCTTCTAATTAGAGATCCTCCATGTTCAAATTGCAGCTTTACTCGCTCGAGGAGAACAGAGAGAGGGGGGGACATGATCGAGACGTTCAAGTATCTTACGGGCCGCATCGAGGCGGAGGAAGATAGCTTCTTTTTCAAGGGCCCCACGACAACAAGAGGGCATCCGTGGAAAATCAGGGGCGGGAAACTACGAGGTGACACCAGGAAATTCTTTTTCACTGAAAGGGTGGTTGATCGCTGGAATAGTCTTCCACTACAGGTGATTGAGGCCAGCAGCGTGCCTGATTTTAAGGCCAAATGGGATCGGCACATGGGATCTATTCACAGGGCAAAGGTAGGGGAGGGACATTAAGGTGGGCAGACTGGATGGGCCGTGGCCCTTATCTGCCGTCTATTTCTACGTTTCTATGTTTCTATGTTCAACTACTTCTGGTAAAGATTGGAAAAAATTGTCACGTATGATACAGATCTTACAGAACTTACACCCTGAATGGAGAAACTTTAACCAGAACTACGGCAGAACGAGACTTAGGAGTAATCATCAGTGCTGATATGAAAGCTGCCACTCAAGTGGAGAAGGCTTCATCTAAAGCACGGCAGATGATAGGTTGTATCAGGAGAAGCTTCGTCAGCAGGAAGCCTGATGTCATGATGCCATTGTACAGAGCCATGGTGAGACCTCATCTGGAATACTGTGTGCAATTTTGGAGGCCACATTACTGTAAAGATGTGCTCAGAGTTGAATCGGTTCAGCGGATGGCCACCAGGATGGTCTCGGGGCTAAAGGGTCTCCCGTACGAGGAAAGACTGAGTAAGTTACAGCTCTACTCTCTCGAGGAGCGTAGGGAGAGGGGAGACATGATTGAGACATTTAAGTACATCACGGGACGGGTTGAGGTGGAAGATGATATCTTTCTCCTGAAGGGACCCTCGACCACAAGAGGTCATCCGCTCAAACTCAGGGGAGGGAAGTTTCGTGGAGATGCCAGGAAGTACTTCTTCACGGAGAGAGTGATTGAGCATTGGAACAAGCTTCCAATGCAGGTGATAGAGGCACACAGCGTCCCAGACTTCAAGAATAAATGGGATACCTATGTAGGATCCCTACGAGGGTCAGCCAAAGGATAGGATCACTAGGGTATAGAACGGGTCAGTAGAATGGCATATTACAATTCTACTTAAAGGGGACATTAGACTTAAAAGGGAGGGTCGATGGTGTGGGCAGACTTGATGGGCTGTAGCCCTTATCTGCCGTCATCTTTCTATGTTTCTATCTTTTCAATCGATTGTGTCTTCTATGTGCCTGAACATGGCTAAAATTATTTCAGCTGGTATAAGGAGCTTTGAGGGCATCACATGTGTGGAATGGGGCTGGCGATAAGTTACGAGGGAGGTGTGGGTTGAGTATTTTAAATGTGTTTTTAAAGAAGTGTATGCCGCCTTGACATTTATCAAAAGGTGCCACTGAAATGTCATAAATAAATACTGTTTGTTCTCTTGAACTCTCTGATTGCGCTTCTCAAGGAGAATCTTGTCATTGCAAACCACTTACAATGCCATTTTGAGCTATAGCATAGAGAAATTGAGCAAAATGAAAAAGGCCAGTGTCCAGAAGCTATTTATTTGGGTTGTCAAGTCTATAGTTTTGACTGCAGCTACTCGTTCCCCGTCCTTCTGCCATGACTTCTTGGTCTGTCTAACGCAGTCTCTTTCAAATGGTGTGCCCTGAAGAGACTCTGGGTGTGCTTTTAAAAAAAAAAAAAAAAAACAACAACTAATAAATAATAAAAATTTATATTCCGCATATCCTACAAATTCTATGCAGATTACAAATTATTCAGGCACTCAAGCATTTTTCTCTAACTGTCCCAGCGGGCTCCCACTCTATCTAATGTACCTGGGGCAATAGGGATTAAGTGACTTGCCCAGGGTCACAAGGAGCAATATGTTTGGATCTTCTTATCTTTGCGAACTTGGATTTTCAGCTCCGACAGAAATTTAAATTTTTTTTCTTAAAAAGAGAGAACTGCAGATGGCGGATGATGAAATGTGTGTTTGCTTGTCGACTATCGAGCCCCTGTAAAAACATTAGAGCAAGCATGGCCCCTTTTTAAGGACACAGTCACCGAGGTGCAAAATCTACGCGTATCCGCATGGGATCCAAGAGAAAAAAAAACCAAGGAACCGGCGTGGCTCACTGTAGCGGTGAAGGAAACGAACAGAGACAAGAAGACTTCGTTTGAGGAATGGAAAAGGTAAAAAAAAAAAAAAAAGGACAAAAACTGGAAAAAGCACAAACAACATCAAAGTAGGTGCCATAAGGCGGTAAGAGGGGCCAAAAGACACTACAAGGAAAAAATAGCCAAGGAGGCAAAAAACTTCAAGCTGTTCTTTCAATATATTAAGGGGAAACAACCCACGAAGGAAGCGGTGGGGCTGTTGGATGACCATGGAATAAAGGGAGCGCTAAAGGAGGACAAAGCCATCGCCAACAAACTGAACACATTTTTTGTGTCTGTATTTACCAAAGAGGATATATATAATATACCAGAAGCCAACCGGAAACGAAGATGGGAAACTGACAGGGTTGATGGTCAGTCCACAAGAGGTATGCAGGCAGATTGATAGGCTTAAAAACAATAAACCCTCAGGACCGGACGGCATCCATCTGAGGGTAATCAAGGAACTGAAAGGGGCTATAGCCGAACTGCTCCAACTACTAGCCAATCTGTCGATTAAATCAGGAAGGATTCCGGAAGACTGGAAAGTGGTGAATGTTACGCCGATCTTCAAGAAAGGCTCGAGGGGCGATCCGGGAATCTACAGACTGGTGAGTCTGACCTCGGTACCGGGAAAGATGATAGAGGCACTGATAAAGGACCGCATCATTGATCACTTTGACGGACACAATCTGATGAGGACCAGCCAGCATGGCTTCAGTAAAGGAAGATCTTGCTTGACAAACTTACTGCTCTTCCGGAGGCTGTTGTAGGGGAAAACACCCTCCAGGGATTCAAGACAAAGTTGGACAAGGTCCTGCTAAACCAGAATGTACGCAAGTAAGGCTAGTCTTAGTTAGGGCGCCGGTCTTTGACCTAAGGGCCGCCACGTGAGCGGACTTCTGAGCACGATGGACCACTGGTCTGACCCAGCAGCGGCAATTCTTATGTTTTGAGTTAATTTGCCCTCAAAAATAGCTCATCCGTCACATTGATTAGTAATTCTGTTCTATCTACTTTAGTTTCACCGTTGTTACAATCATCCATATATAGCTTAAAAGTGGTTCCCAACCCTGTCCTGGAGGAACACCAGGCCAATTGGGTTTTCAGGCTAGCCCTAATGAATATGCATGAAGCAAATTTGCATGCCTATCACTTCCATCATATGCAAATCTCTCTCATGCATATTCATTAGGGCTAGCCTGAAAACCCGTTTGGCCTGGTGTTCCTCCAGGACAGGGTTGGGAACCACTGGCTTAAAGAACATGTTCACCCATCCATCAATAAAGATACCTAGACAGAACACTTGCTTTCCAGGCAGGCCAAATGAACGCAGTAATGGCTGAGCTCCTTTATAACGCACTCTTTATGCTATCTAAGTTTTAGAAAACGTAAAAACAAACTTGTTCAACCGATTTGTATCCTAATTGCTCCCTTTGTCCTATCACTTTACTCACTCTGATTTTTACCACGATCTCTCTTTCCCACTCTTCTCTCGGCCTACTTGTATGGATGTCTGTCCAGTGCCCCTTTCTCGCTGATTGTTTGAAGCAGGTTCCTGCTCTCTTATTCCTGTATCCGCTTCATGTACTTTAAACCTTCTTTGTACCTATCTTTGCCGATGGTCCAGCTCCTCTTATTGTAAACCGCCTCGAACTACTATGGCTTTGGCGGTATATAAGAATAAAATTATTATTATTTAAATAAATAGCTCACAAATTTACTTTTATGTTGGTTTTGCAATTTTATAATTTCAATTGTAATGTGTCGTGAAAAACATTTGCTCCATTTTAGTGTGACAGAGCTAAAAAAAAAAAAAAGGTTGAGAGACGCTGGTCTAACGGCTGAGCCAGCTCCAACTCCCTGCTCGCCTCTCATGTCTGAGCCTCATGGAGCACAAGAGCGGGAAAATGTAACACCAAAAACCGGAGAAACACCGAAATAAATTCTGGAAATATGGGGCCATATCCGGGACAGTGTGAATGAGCTCCTTCGGTAAATCCAGCCAACTGCCAAAATCCAGCAAGCCCAGCATTCTCTTTGAAGGTTTTCTATAGTATGTGAAAGGGGGTTTCACTCCCTAATCTTTCAGGGTTACGAAGGGTGTGGAAGGAGGATATGTGTCATAGTTTTACTGAATCTGAGAAGAATAGTTTCTGGCACCAGACAATTCACTCCACCAAATATTCTTCAGTAGTGCAATCTATGGGGGGTTTTTTAGCACTTGGTTCTTTGTGGACACCATTAAAATCTCACTATATAAACCCATCTTTTTCTAAAAATTGCTGGTCCTGTAATCAACACATTGGTCCCCTTAAACATATACAATTTGAATGCAACTGTAGCACCAGCTTTTGGCAACAGATTTGAACCACAATTTGCACTATTTTTCATTTACACACTCCTATAAGTTTCAAATTTTTTAATCTTAAAATCTCTATGCTTTCAAGATTCACTTTCAAAAAAAATGATTGTTACTTATTTGAAATTTAATAACTATAGGGCTGTTTTATGCTCTTGGAAAACATTATATTTAGTTTCTTATATAAAATGGCGGAATATTTTATGCTCCATGTATAGATCAGAATTGTACTTAGCAAAGAAAAAAGTTATCTTCATTGTACGCTGCAAAATGGTCTTCTCTTACAAAATACCTTCATATCTGACAATGTTTATGACAAATGTTATTTTAAAGATTTATTTATTTGCTAGGTGAGGAAACAGAGGAGGGGGGGTTATTATCTTTCTTAATGTTTTTTTTCTGTATATAAGAACATAAGAAGTTGCCCCCGCTGAGTCAGACCAGAGGTCCATCTTGCTCAGCGGTCCACTCCTGCGGTGGCCCATCAGGCCTAGTGCCTGAACAGTGGTCCCTGGTTAATTTTGTAACTTACCTCTAATCCCATCTCTATAATCTACCTTTACTCTTATCTGTACCCCTCAATCCCTTTGTCTTCCAAGTACCTATCCAAAGCTTCTTTGAACCCCTGTAGCGTGCTCCTGTTTATCACAACCTCTGGTAGCACGTTCCATGTATCCACCACCCTCTGTGTGAAAAAGAACTTCCTGGCGTTTGTTCTAAACTTCTCCCCTTTCAATTTCTCTGAGTGCCCCCTTGTACTTGTTGATCCCCATAATTTGAAAAATCTGTCCCTGTCTACTCTTTCTATGCCCTTCATGATCTTGAAGGTTTCTATCATGTCTCCTCTAAGTCTCCGCTTTTCCAGGGAGAAAAGCCCCAGCCTTTTCAGTCTGTCAGTATATGAGAGGTCCTCACATGCCTCTCATATACTGACAGACTAATAAAATTTCCTTGACTTAAAAAAAAAACAAAAAACCATCAGAACTCTGCGGTCGTTTTCTTTCTGAATATTACAAAGCATGAAGCTACCCTGCAGTCACTTCTAGAAAGGTCAGGACCCCAGGAGTTCCCTTACACTCTGGAGGTCAAGGAGCTCTGACCCACATCAGCGTGACCGCCTGCTGACACTGACTCAGAGGCTCACATGAATGGAGCTTCATGCTTCCCACGTCTTCCCGCTCTCCCTCTGACTGGGAGCAAGAAAGTCTGAAGCCTGGTCGGGCCTCCCAATGCGTTTGATTTTCCTTTCAATCCCTGTCTGTGAGTTCCACAGGATACTGGAGGCAACGACTAACCAGGGTCAGAAACTTGAAGGGAGAAAGCAGCCCTTCTAATAGCGAGGTTCTCACATTACAAAGGCCAGATCAGGAACAAAGAGGATGAGTCTACTGCCTCTGTAAGGAGAATTAACAGGACTTGAAAGCTTCGAGCAGGGCTTAAAACCTCATCAAATTATCAACGTGGGCCTCTGAAAACCCCTTCCTGGTCTGCCTTATCAGTGTAGGTTAGCAAGGATGATGCTGGACTGTTCGTAATCAAACAAGTCTCTCTCACTCTCTCTCCCATATTTTTTATAGAGTTCTTTTTTCAATAATTCAATGTTTTTATTAAATCATGCACCACACCACAATGGCTTTATAACAAATTTTAAATACATGACATGAAATCAATATATCTGTGAGGAGAGCAATTTTCAAATGATTTTACCTGGGCAAAACTGGCAGCTGAAAACATCATTACCTCTCTGAGGGCAGAAGTGCCCTCAGGTTTACAATACAGGTAATATTACCCGTGCTGCAGCTGAGCAACATGCGGGGGGGGGGGGGGGGGGGGGGTCTTCCTTTTTGCACTTGCTAGGAAGTAGGTATGCAAAGTAGTCTAATTTTCAAAGGAAATGCCACCTTTGAAAATTTGTTTACGAGTGTGAGCCCACACATCTATTCTGGATACACCCGTCACACCATACTATTTAGACTAGAGCAAAGTTCATTTCTCTACCTCCTGGCCCCATTCTTGCTTGGCACTTACCCATCATAAGCTCAAGGACAAGAATGATTTGTTTTCCCTCCCACCTTTTTCAAATAGCCTTCAATCCATAACCCCACTCCCCATTGTCCATCAACCCAGCCAGATTAACCCTTCCCCTTAACTGTATCCATGGCATTCTGTTTATCTGCCTAGATTGTAAGCTCTTTGAAGCAGGGACTGTTTTCTTCTTCTTTGTGACTGTACAGCGCTGCGTACATCTGGTAGCGCTATAGAAATAATTCATAGTAGTGTGAAGAGTTTCAGTCTTTGGGAAGCAAAGCTGAGCTTGTGATGTCATAATGCCTCATTCCACCAATAAGAGCCAACCTCATCAGTGATGTCACAATGGCTGGATTGTCCTGTACTCCCAGACAGATTAACCCTTCCCCTTAACTGTATCCATGGCATCCTGTTTGTCTGTCTAGATTGTAAGCTCTTTGGAACAGGGACTGTCTTCTTTATGACTCTGTACAGTGCTGCGTACATCTGGTAGCGCTATAGAAATAATTCATAGTAGTATTGTGAAGAGTTTCAGTCTTTGGGAAGCAGAGCTGAGCTTGTGATGTCATAATGCCTCATTCCACCAATAAGAGCCAACCTCATCAGTGATGTCACAATGGCTGGATTGTCCTGTACTCCCCTTTGCCCTCCAACCCAGCCAGCAGATTAACCCTTCCCCTTAACTGTATCCATGGCATCCTGTTTGGCAATTTATATTGTAAGCTCTTTCAAGCAGGGACCATCTTCTCTGTACAGCGTTGCGTGCGTCTGGTAGCGCTATAGAAATGATAAGTAGTGCAGGAAAAATTGCTGTGGCATAACCCTAAGTAATGAGAAAGCCACCTTAAAATCACAACCTGTGGTTCAGCGCTAAACGTCAACTTTCCGTCAGTGCCAGAGTAGTGATAGGCTCAGGCACCAACAGGAAAGTAGCATACACTAGCCCTTTACTGCCAACCTGACACTTCTTCCTGCCTCTCCCCCTCCCCCAAACATAGCTCTGGTGCTCAGCAACACCTACATACCTGAGGCCCCCCCTGTTGTCCCCAAACATTAAAAATAGCAATGCCCTGATGGTCCAGTGCCCCCCCAGTCACAAAATGCCCTGGTCAAGTGCCCCCAGCCAGCTTTCCACCTCCTCCTCCAATTGCAAATGCCCTGGTCTAGAAAAATCCATCCCACAACTCTCAAACCATGTCAGCCCCAAAAATGCCATGAGGGGCAGAGCAAAGGCTTCACTTCATCACCACGATGAAGACATAATCCAGACGTTGCCTGCTCAGCCTCAGATCCAATGGCTGTAGACTCTTCCCAGCCTTAAATACACTTCTCCCCCCCCCGTATCTGTGGATTCGCTATTTTTCGGCTTACTCCGCCCCCTAATTTTCATCACTGAACCTGGCGTTTCACATTGGAAATCGCTGCTCCCGGCATTGTACGGAGCAAATCGCAGGTCGGGTTATTCACGGTTTATTATCTTTTTCAGGTCTATTTTACCGAAAAACCGCGAATAAGTTTTTCGGTATTCACGGCTGTGTTCTGCCCGCATCTCCCGCGAATACAGAGGGGGGACGTGTAAATGCCTTTTTAGTGGTTTTAATCAGGCCTCTTGCTTTGGGAGATGCTGCTCAAGTGA
Source organism: Geotrypetes seraphini (assembly GCF_902459505.1). Taxonomy (NCBI): domain Eukaryota; kingdom Metazoa; phylum Chordata; class Amphibia; order Gymnophiona; family Dermophiidae; genus Geotrypetes; species Geotrypetes seraphini. The sequence continues at coordinate 9,159,353 of NC_047093.1, forward strand.
GAAATTTGAACCCCTTTTCTTCCCATTAGCAGTTCTTCACGTAAACCAGGGGTGTCCAACCTGCGGTCCCGTGAAGTACTTTGTGCGGCTCCAGTCGAGGGCGATGCAGTGTTTTCTTCTGCTGCCCCCCGGGTGTTTGCCGTCTCGCCGGCTCCCTCCTCTGTCTTGCTGCAGCGTTTGCCCCAGAAACATTTTTTTTCAGCCAATGCGGCCCAGGGAAGCCAAAAGGTTGGACACCCCTGACGTAAACGTTAAGACGGATTAGCTGGATTATCCCCTTATTTCTTATTTGATTTGCACATCCAGAGAGGGTGGGTGGGAGGGATGGGGGGGGGGGTATTGTATTTTGTTGTATTAACTGACCAAATCAAAGAGTTTGTGTTCTTGAATTAGGGGGGAGGAATGTTTTGTAGTATTTTTTTGATCGATTGAAAGTGCTGTTTTGAAGTCAATTGTATGTATAATTTAATGCACTGTTTTCGTATGGAAAATTAATAAATGATTTTTTTTAAAAAAAGGCCTCTCGTTTTGGGAGATGCTAGTCAAGTGAGAAATTTGAACCCTTTTTCTTCCCATTAGCAGCTCTTCACGTGAACGTGCCTCGAGAGGTCAGCTAATTTGCTCTGGGGCAACTTAGGATGAAGGCTGCAGTTATTCTGAGAAACAGGGGCAGAGTCACTCTGTAATGATGGGCTTTTTTCTGGCACCATAAAAGCTTTCCTTGTAAAAGCCTGGATGTGGGGAATGCCTTGAGCCTATTATGGCCCATTAGAAAGAGCAGCGCACCAATTCCTGTGATGATTTACTGGAAGAACTCTGCGCTACGTAAATGTTGGCGCTTACATCCTCATCCTCCACTCACTAACCTTCCACGCTTCCAAAAAGTACATCTTTCCCACAGCTGGCCGGGTCTGTACCACAGCAGAGGGCGCATCCTTCTGGGATCTGCATGGGCGGGTCAGCGCAAAGTCGTGAAACTCGGTTGGTTCATCACTGTCCGACTACACACTTCCTCCTGTTTATGACTATTATTGGAATCTTCTAAACCACTACTAATGACCGGGGAGTCAATTCAGAGCAGTTTGCATGAGCTCCGGTAACGGTGTTACAAGAGCAGAGCTCCGGTAACGGTGTTACAAGAGCAGAGCTCCGGTAACGGTGTTTCAAGAGCAGAGCTCCGGTAACGGTGTTTCAAGAGCAGAGCTCCGGTAACGGTGTTTCAAGAGCAGAGCTCCGGTAACGGTGTTTCAAGAGCAGAGCTCTGGTAATGGTATTTCAAGAGCAGAGCTCCGGTAACGGTGTTTCAAGAGCAGAGCTCCGGTAACGGTGTTTCAAGAGCAGAACTCCGGTAACGGTGTTACAAGAGCAGAGCTCCGGTAACGGTGTTTCAAGAGCAGAGCTCCGGTAACGGTGTTTCAAGAGCAGAGCTCCGGTAACGGTATTTCAAGAGCAGAGCTCCGGTAACGGTGTTTCAAGAGCAGAGCTCCGGTAACGGTGTTTCAAGAGCAGAACTCCGGTAACGGTGTTTCAAGAGCAGAGCTCCGGTAATAGTGTTTCAGGAGCAGAGCTCCGGTAACGGTGTTTCAAGAACAGAACTCCGGTAACGGTGTTACAAGAGCAGAGCTCCGCTAACGTTGTTTCAAGAGCAGAGCTCCGCTAACGGTGTTTCAAGAGCAGAGCTCCGCTAACGGTGTTTCAAGAGCAGAGCTCCGGTAACGGTGTTTCAAGAGCAGAACTCCGGTAACGGTGTTTCAAGAACAGAACTCCGGTAACGGTGTTTCAAGAGCAGAGCTCCGCTAACGGTGTTTCAAGAGCAGAGCTCCGGTAACGGTGTTTCAAGAGCAGAACTCCGGTAACGGTATTTCAACGGCAGAACTCCGGTAACGGTGTTTCAAGAGCAGAGCTCCGCTAACGGTGTTTCAAGAGCAGAGCTCCGCTAACGGTGTTTCAAGAGCAGAGCTCCGGTAACGGTATTTCAACGGCAGAACTCCGGTAACGGTGTTTCAAGAGCAGAACTCCGGTAACGGTGTTTCAAGAGCAGAGCTCCGCTAACGGTGTTTCAAGAGCAGAGCTCCGGTAACGGTATTTCAACGGCAGAACTCCGGTAACGGTGTTTCAAGAGCAGAGCTCCGGTAAGGGTGTTTCAAGAGCAGAGCTCCGGTAACGGTGTTTCAAGAGCAGAGCTCCGGTAACGGTGTTTCAAGAGCAGAGCTCCGGTAACGGTGTTTCAAGAGCAGAACTCCGGTAACGGTGTTACAAGAGCAGAGCTCCGGTAACGGTGTTTCAAGAGCAGAGCTCCGCTAACGGTGTTTCAAGAGCAGAGCTCCGCTAACGGTGTTTCAAGAGCAGAGCTCCGGTAACGGTGTGCAGAACTATGCTCTCTCATCTGGCTGAAAGAGGCCCCTATTTCTCAATAGCTCATTCTTAAAAATGTTATGACGACAGCATCAAATCCCCCCAAAAATAGGTGTTCTCACCATGTCCCTGGGGCACACCCAACCAGTCAGGTTTTCAAAGGCCCACATCGACTACGCACGAGACAGAGTTGCAGAGCACACAAATCTCTCATTGTGGATATCCTGACAACCCGACTGGCTGGGTGTGCCCAAGGAATGGGTTGAGAAGCACCCCAAAAGATTAGAGCATCTTTCTATCACCTAAAATAGTGGTTCTCAAACTTATCCTGGGGGGGGACCATCTTGAATATGCACGAGACAGATTTGCATGCCTGTCACCTCCATTATATGCAAATCTCTTTCATGCATACACAAGAGGGATACCCTGGACATGTTTGAGAATCGCTGATGTAAAGTAAGGAGCTTTGAAATGCATCACAGGGCACTTCTGGGCAGCTGTTTGCAGCTGCACAATCTGTAATCCCAGACAGCTGTTGCAGTGCTTCTCATAGTCCTCTTTTCCCACATAGATTCTAGAGGAAGTAATGAAATACAAGAGGGGGTGGGTGGGGGTGTAATGGCTAGGATTTATCCGGCTGGACACCAGCCCATTTCCTGCAGCTGAAAATTCTTTAGCACACATCAGATAACGCAGAAATATCATATCTGGGGCCATGACAGCCATTAACTCAGCACTGGCTCTGAAGAATGTTCTCATGAGAGAAAATGCCAGACAGTAGAAGTTGAGACAGCAGGGAGCACCCATTTCGAGATGTGAAGGAGGGACCTGTCTGCCACTTTAAAGAGGTCGCAGAACCTACCAGATTCCTAGACCTGGCCTTTCTCAATTAGAATTAAAAAAAAAAAAAAGGAGGGGAGAGTGTGGCACAGTGGTTAAAGCTACAGCCTCAGCACCCTGAGGTTGTGGGTTCAAGTCCCATGCTGCTCCTTGTGACCCTGAGCAAGTCGCTTTATCCCCCCCCATTGCCCCAGGTACATTAGATAGATCGTGACCCCTCCAGGACAGACAGGGGAAAATGCTTGAGTACCTGAATAAATTCATGTAAACCGTTCTGAGCTCCCCTGGAAGAACAGTACAGAAAATTGAATAAATAAATAAAAAGTCTGCGAAAGCCAAAGTGATGTACAGGAGAGAACAGGCCACAAGACTTTGCAGTGACTTTTAGAAGCAGAAAGAGCTGCAGCTACTTCCGTCTCTCTACCTGCTCCCCTCAAAATGACCAGCAGCCGAGCTAGAAGATGAGGCGAGTCTCTTTCAACTGAAAGGTAACTCTGGAATGAGGGGGACATAGGATGAAGGCGAAAGAGGATTCAGAACCTCGCAAAGGGTGAAGAAAGCTTGGAACAGCCTTCCGGTGGAAGAGGCAAAAAGTGCATCTGCATTCAAGAAATACATTGTTTGGGGTTTTTTTAAAAAATTCTTTTGTAATCTGCCTTGAACCGCAAGGCAATGGCGGAATAGAAATCTCTAAGACAGAGAAGGGGATAGTAGTCAGCATAGCTAGGCAGCCTAGATAGAAAGCCCGTGGAGGGGCATAATCAAAAGGGACGTCTAAGTCCGTTTATGTCCATTTCGCAAGTCGTCCAAAGTCAAAAAGTGCCTAAGTGACATTTTCGAAAGAGACGTCCAACTTCTTTTGACTTTCGAAAATCGTCCAAATTATACGTCCTGCAGATCTGTTAATCATATTTGACAGTAAATTAACTTTTCATGAACACATAGGTAGTATCGTAAAATCATCATTCTATAGACTCCGTCAAATTCGCTCTCTTTCACAATATCTTTGTTCTAAATCTCTAAATATCCTGATCCACTCTTTAGTAATCTCTAGAATAGATTACTGCAATGCCCTTTATAAAGGAATTGCACAGAATGAAATAAGACGACTTCAAATAATACAAAATACTTCAATTAAATTACTAACAAGGACAAAAAAATTTGATCACGTAACACCACTGCTCAAGAAAGCTCATTGGCTTCCAGTATCCCATAGAATAACATATAAACTAAGCCTACTCACTTTTAAAGCGATGCTTTTTAAAATACCTGCATTTATTTTTAATACACTAATTCCTTACTCTACAAATAGAACATTACGATCCAACGAACAGCATTTATTAACAATTCCATCTCTCAAAATCATTAATACTAGAAGACAATATATATTCTCTGTTACTGCTCCACAAATTTGGAACTCTTTGCCAATATACTTAAGGAAAGAACATGATATTGAGAAATTTAAGATTAACTTAAAAACATTCTTATTTAAAGATGCTTTTGATTAACAAGTTCTTCCCTTGAATTCAATAATGCTGCTTTCGACAATTCTTTGAACTCCCATCCTTTTGTTTTTCCCTACCTTCTTTTCTATTATAAATTGTATTTCATTTCCCCTTTTTCCCTTCATTCATGTTTGTTAATTTGCATTTAATTTTTTTTTATTTAATGGTTATATATTAATTAATGTTTTATTGTTAATTTTAAAAATGCAATTTTATCTTAAAGTTGTAATTTAAATATTTTCTTTTATGTATGTACATCGCTTTGAAGCAAGATTAAGCGATTAATCAAAAATTTTAATAAACTTGAAACTTGAAACTTAAAACGTCTATCTTTATAGTTCATTTTCGTACAAATGTCCGTCCAAGTCAAAAACGTCTAGAACAAGCCCTGTTGGACGTGGGAGGGGTCTGCAAACACCCAGACAGGGCACCTACATAGTGGGGTACCTTACAGGGCACTGCTGTGAACTTCACAAACAGGGTGCCATGGCTTCTCCTCACTACAGCTCCCTTATAGGTGACGGTGGGCCCCCCAAACCACCTCCAGAATCCCCTAGACCCACTTATCTACCACCCCTATAGCCCTTATGGATGCAGGAGCTACTTATATGCCAGTACAAAAGGGTTTTGGGGGTGTTTAGGGGAGTGCACATGTTTCAGTAACAATGCAGTGATTACAGGAGCTTATGGGCATGAGTTATTCTCTCTAAGGGTCCCAAACCCACCCCCAAGATGACTTCAGCTGCCTCTGGGCTGGACGACTAGGCTTTCCTATGCTAGGCAGCCAGATGATGATGGTCTGGAGGCTGACATTTCAAGTTATGATTAAACTTTTTATTGGGGTGGGGGGGTGTTAGTGATCACTGGGGTAGTGTGTGGGGGTCTGTGTTATGTGTTTTCAGTGATTATCTGGTGAGTTTAGGTGGGTTTTAGTGATTTAGACCATGTTTTAGATGGTCTAAGTCAAAACGTCCACGTTTCCTCTAGGCTCTGTTTAACTTTCGGTTATACATGCTGTACGACTAAGCCTAAGCTGGCCCACGTCCCGCCCACCTCCCGCCCTCGACACGCCTCCCGAAACGCCCCGTTGAGCGGCTCTATGAAGGTCTAAGTCGTTTAGAAATACGTCCAGAACCCGGTTTGATTATCGGCACTTGGACGTTTTAGAGAAATGTTCGTCCAAGTGCCGATTTAGGCCGGTTTTTGGACGTTTTTCTCTTTTGATTATGAGCCCCATATGGTCTATGCTTCTCTCAGATCACAGCTATTTAATAAAGTCATGTATCCCCCATAATATTCTTCTCACACAAGAACAGCAAAGCTGCTGGCTCCCGATGCAGATTTAGAGATGAAACAATTTTTAACGAGGTGATTTGTTGGCAATTTACTTATTGGGGTCACCTTTTTTCCTCACTGGTAGCCCAAGGCAAGTTACATTCAGGTCCACCACATCTATTTCCCTGCCCCTAGTGGGCTTGCAATCTGTTTGGACCCGAGGCAGTCAAAGGTTACGATTCAGAATGACATGGTGACAGAATCTGTCCCCATGGATAACGTGTGTCATTCTTTCGTGTCTATCTCAACTTCAGTCCTTATTCTTCAATGCAAGGCTTGACGGTCAGTGGCTGGGCCCATTCGTACTCTGATTTGTCCCTCCTTAAAGAATGGCACAAGGATGGTACCCAGGGCCGCCATCAGAAATTTCTGGGCCCCTTACTGAGCAATCCTATTGGGCCCCCCACGCACCCCTTCCCCCCCCCCCCGCCCCCCCCTTCTTCCATGAGCTGAATACACACATACTTTTCTCTGTCGCCGCACTCTTTGACCAAAAGATTTGTAAGCCTGCAGCCACGTCAAGGTAGACTCTTTCAGCAGGGCCCTAACCTAACCTAAACTAATCTATACCTATCTATTCTAAACTAACATATGTCTAATACTGAACTAATAACAAACATCTGCATAATAAATAACTAATAAATAATAGTGCTAGTAGCTATAATTCACTTTTGAATGTCAAATCTCAGTTAAGGATTTCTTTTGAGCTTTGTAGGCCAGAAGTAGATCACAATTGCACAATATTTTTTGTAACAAGTATTAAATGTGTTTTTATAAATACTGTAAGCTTAATAAATATATCAGAAAAAACTACACATCTGAGCGCATATCTGAACATACACATCTGTGTGATCCCATCCTCCTCTGCTTGCCTATAGCTGCATCATGCATGTTAAAAATTTACGATATGTTGATATGTGCACCTTCCTTCCTTCCCATCCATCCTCCTCAGCCTGTCCTTATACATCCACAGCTGCATGTTAATGATGATGTATATGTTATGATGATAAATAAGTGCATATGAGCACATCATTAACATGCAGCTATGGATGAATATAAAAAAGAAACAATATTCTGTACAATTGTCAATTTATAAATCAGCGTCTTCTCCCCATTCTCTCTTCCCCATTTCCCTTCAGCGTCCTCAGCCCACTCTCTCTCCACTTTCCTTCAGCGCACGCACATAAAAACAAGCAAGTAATTTATATCATTTTCATTCTATTCATTCATAGAAATTAAAGTCTAAATAATGCCAGTCACATAACAAAACATGATTTTACAAAAATAATTCCCTGCACAGTCAAGCCTGCAAGGATTACTAGATGTCTTTCAGCAGCTCCCCTCCCTCCCTCCCCCTTACCTTTGTGGCCAAGTCAAAATGATCTACCAACAATAAAATTTTTAAAACACAAAGCACGCTGTACGCAGAGAAAATGTTAATTATCATTTATTCCGCGGGTTTTCAAAGAGGTCAAGGCAGATGACTTTATGCAATGTCACCTCAGTAACAACTATACAAAAATAGACAAATATTCCCCCTCCCTTTTTACTAAAACGCAATAGCGATTTTTAGCATAGGGAGCTGAACTGAATGCCCCACGCTGCTCTCAACGCTCATAGGTTCCCTGCGCTAAAAAACGCTATTGCGGTTTAGTAAAAGGGGGCCATAGTGCAAAATATAGACAGCATATATAAATTCTCAAAGCAGACACATTTTGATCACTAAATTGAAAATAAAATCATTTTTCCTACCTTTGGTAATTTCATCAGTCTCTGGTTGCACTTTATTCTTCTGACTGTGCATCCAATATTTCTTCCCTTCTTTCAGCCTCCTGTATGCTTCCTCTCCTCCAGACCTCATTCCCTCCCCAAACTTTTTCTTTGTTTCACCCTGCCCCTTCTTTCTTTTTCTCTCTCTCCATACCCCCTTTCTTTCTGTATGTCTGTCTTTCTCTCTCTCTCTCTGTGCCCCATTTTTCTTTGTTTCACCCTGCCCCCTTTCTTTCTTTCTGGCTTCCTGTCCCCTTTCTTTCTTTTCCCTGCACTCCCCTATGCCACCACCATTGGGAAAATGCTGCCACCACCACTGGGGAATAGGCTGCCACTGCCGCCATCGGGAACAGGCCGGCGCCGAGTTCGCCCTGCTTCTCTTCCCAGCGGGGCTGACCAACTCTCGCCACCCGACGTCAATTCTAACGTTGGAGAGGACGTTCTAGGCCAGCCAGGCAGCGATTGGCTGGCCCAGAACATACTCTCCGACGTCAGAATTGACGCGAGTGGCGAGAGTTGGTCGGCCCCACAGGGAAAAGCAGGGAGAACGTGGCGCCGGCCTGTTCCCAATGGCAGCGGTGGCACTCAAGTGGCTAAAGAGCCGCAGTTTGCCGGCCTAAGGAGAACAGCTGTGCACCCTCTTGGGATGTAAACCCGGCGCGGGGCGGACCACCCCTCCCCCACCTTGGTATGCCACTATCTGTACCTCACTCCCTCCCTATGACCAAAAATTCTCCTTTCTTCTATTCCCCGTGTACACAACCATCTCTTTCCTTCCCTTCCTCTTTCCCAAGTCCATGCCTTCTGTGTCCAAAAACACATTCCCTCCCCCACCTCAGCATCTCTTTTCCTCCCTTCCTCTCTCCCAAGTCCATGCCTTCTGTGTCCAAAAACCCATTCCCTCCCCCACCTCAGCATCTCTTTCCCTCCCTTCCTCTCTCCCAAGTCCATGCCTTCTGTGTCCAAAAACCCATTCCCTCCCCCACCTCAGCATCTCTTTCCCTCCCTTCCTCTCTCCCAAGTTCATGCCTTGTGTCCAAAATGCACTCCCTCCCCCCTTTTGTGTTCCGCGTTTGCCTCCCAGCCCATCTTTGCAACTTTCTCAGCAAAACGGAGCTCGAGCCGAGAGGCTTGTTTCCTGCCTGTCCTGCCGCGCACAAATAGCCGACCGGAAGTATTCTCCGACGTCAGCGCTGACGTCGGAGGGCAGGCTTTGCTTAAGCCCTCCCTCCGACGTCAGCGCTGACATTGGGGAACACTTCCAATCGGCTAAATGTGAGCGGCAGGGCAGGTAGGAACAGAAGATGAGCCTCGTGGCTCGAGATGTATTGAACTCCGAAGGTGCCCCGTCCAGCTCTCTCCTGTGCATCTGGGGCGGACCGCCCCCTCCCTAGACTGTGGCCTAGGACCCTGGGGAAGCCCGGGCCCCCTGTCAGCTCCGGGCCCCTGAATGCAGGACTGGTAGTACTGCCCTGATGGCGGCCCTGATGGTACCAAAGAGTAGCAACATTCCAGAGTTGAGATTGTGATGTCATAATGTCTCATTCCACCAATGCCTAACAGCCAAACTCACCAGTGATGTCACAATGGTTTGATTGTCCTATACTTGGCTCAGATGCAAACATAAAAATTGCTGTACTGGGACAGAACGAAGATCCATCAAGCCCAGTATCCTGTTTCCAACAGTGGCCAACCTCAGTCCTTCTACACCAGCATTCTTCAATGCAAGGCTTGAAGGTCAGTGGCTGGGCCCATTCAGACTCTGATTCTTCCCTCTCTCCTTAAAGAACGGCATGGGGATGGTTTCCCATGGGGACGGTAACAAATTCTGTCACTGTGTCATTGTCTTAACTAAGATCACAAGAAGAAACAGTAGAATTTGAACCAGGCTTCCTTGGTACTCTAATCGGTACATCTCAACCCAGTCCGTAGGGCACACCCAGGCAGTCAGGTTTTCTGGATATCCACCATGCAGATACAAGACACAGATCTACACACAGCAAGCTGGTTGTGCATGCAAATCTCACATATGATTATGCATGGTGGATATCCTGAAAACCTGACTGACCAGGCGTGCCAAAGGACTGGGACGCGAACCAGCGTTCTCAGAAAAATCGCTTACGAGTTTTGGTTAAACAGGGGGATCTATGATTTCATGCAAGACTGTATGCAAAATCTCTATAATTTGGTCCAGCTGCTTGTGCGCTTTTTCTTATTGAACTGTGTAATTAGTTCCCTGATGAAATCTGCCAATCAGTGGAGTGAGTCACTGTTTACAAAACATTAGACTAGGAATCTGTCCATAAACTCATCTCTTCTCTTTCTTTTCTTAAATAGCCTTTCAGAGTGGCCCTTCTGTTTTGGAATAAGAGTGTCTAAGAGCTACGGAGGCTTTTCCCACAGGTTTCGTTTACATTTCAGGTAGGCAGTGCTTTTCCAAGTCTTAACACCTGTTGCAAAGGCAGCTCTGAAACACCCCAAAGGGCAGCTGTCCACTGCAGAGTTAAAAAAACAGCCCCAGCGGACTCGCACAGCCCCACCCCAGCTCTGCTCATCTTCTCTTGCTTTCCACATAACCAGAGAAGCCAAGTCACCCAGTTCCAGGCTGGAGATCTTGGGACAGCCCTGGATTTATGACCATCCCATCCTGATGCATTATGGGACTTGTTCCATTCATTTCAATGGGCAGGATCTAGCATGAAAAATCCCACAACGCTGTGTGATATTGTTCATCGATTGTTTTTGAGAGCTTCAGAGCAGTTTACATGAGCTCCCATAAGGTGCTACAATACAGAGCTTCTGTAGTGTTGTTATAAAACATTTACATATCTTTTACGATTAGTCTTTTACAGTAATTACTTACTAAATCTTTCACCCTATATAAACACTTGAGTTCAAAACCGCAACTGGGTAAAAATCTCCAGCTTGGAACTGGGCATCTCTGCACGACCACTATGACTGTCCTATTGTAGATGCACTGGACCTCACCCAGAGGAGGGGGCACCCAACACATGCTCCCACCCAGCTATACCTGCAGAAGGGGGCACACGATATGCACTCTTAGACCTAGCCACAGTTTTATCGTCCTGCTTTCCTTATTCTTTGTTTAATTGTAATGGGGTGATAAAAGGGATGGAACTCCTCTCGTACGATGAAAGGTTAGGGCTCTTCAGTTTGGAAAAGAGACGGCTGAGGGGAAATATGATTAAAGTCTACAAAATCCTGAGTGGAGTAGAATGGGTACAAGTGGATCGATTTTTCACTCCATCAAACATTACAAAGACTAGGGGCACTCGATGAAGTTACAGGGAAATAATTTTAAAACCAATGGGAGGAATTTTTTTTTCACTCAGAGAATAGTTAAGCTCTGGAACGTGTTGCCAGAGGATGTGGTAAGAGCAGATAGCGTAGCTGGTTTTAAGAAAAGTTTGGACAAATTCTTGGAGGAAAAGTCCATAGTCTGTTATTAAGACATGGGGGAAGCCACTGCTTGCTCTGGATTGGTAGCATGGAATGTTGCTACTCTTTGGGATTCTAGAATCTTGTTACTCTCTGGGATTCCGGAATCTTGCTGTTCTTTGAGATTCTGTATGGAATGTTGCTACTCTTTGGGATTCTAGAATCTTGTTACTCTCTGGGATTCTAGAATGTTGCTGCTCTTTGGGATTCTAGAATCTTGTTACTCTCTGGGATTCCGGAATCTTGTTATTCTTTGAGATTCTGAATGGAATGTTGCTACTCCTTGGGTTTTGGCCAGGTACAAAGAACCTGGATTGGCCACCGTGAGAATGAGCTACTGGGTTTGAAGGACTATTGGTCTGACCCAGTAAGGCTGTTCTTATGTTTTTAATGCTGTGTAAACCTTTGACATAATACTGTTTCCATGTATGGGGAGCAATGCACTTAAGAAACTTTTTCAGTCTAATTGCATCTGCATTTGTATGCATAAGGCCACTGGTGCACTCAGGCTTAAGCTCAGCCACATGTGTTCTTCTCCCAAATGGTCAATTACTTATACAGTGAGACAGCTGGGCTTCCTGTCCCTGGGGGCTGATGCTCAAAAGTTAATGCCAGTGTTAAAGGCAGTTAGCGTAGCACTAGTGCACACTTTGTGTGTTCAATGCTCTAAGCAGTGGTTCTTAAACCCGTCCTGGGGGGCCTCCAGCCAGTCGGGTTTCAAGATATCCCTCATGAATATGCGTGAGGCAGATTTGCAGGCCTGTCACCTCTATTATATGAAAATCTGCCTCATGCATATTCATGAGGGATATCTTGAAACCTGACTTGGCTGGAGGTCCCTAAGGACAGGTTTGCTCTAATGGTTTCACCCTGCAAAAGTGCTTGGGGGAAAAAAAAGCTTCTCAGGCATGTTTAGCACCAGAAAATTTACGGCAGCTCTGAGGAAGCATTAGAAGAAATGGTTAAGTGATGTCTTAAAGCAGTGGTCTCAAACACGTGGCCCGGGGGCCACATGCGGCCCGCCAGGTCCTATTTTGAGGCCCTCAGTATGTTTATCCTAATCACAAAAGTAAACTAAAACAGTTTCTTGATCATCTGTCTCTTTAGCTATAAATGACAATATTATTATTAAGACTTAGCCAAAAGGAAAGATTTATAAACGATAAAGAGTTTTACCTCATTTCTTTAATAAGACATTAACTCTTTTTTTCTGAGGCCCTCCAAGTTCCTACAAATCCAAAAGGTGGTCCTGCAAAGGGTTTGAGTTTGAGGCCACTGTCTTAAAGGAACCCTTCTCTCATTCAAGCTGACCGCCCTGCCCTGGACGGGAGTCAGTACAGAAAAAAAAAGCCTGGTGGTCTAATGGCCCTAGCATCCCCCCGCCCAAAAAAATAGCCCTAGTGGTTTGATGATACAGTGGCCTTCTCCCAGTCACAAATAGCCCCTCCCCCCCAAGCTAGGCTACGCCAGGCCAAGCCCTCAATGACTGTGGTCTGGTGGTTTCCTAGCTCACCCACCTCTCCCCCAGACATTTAGTTAGAAGTAGGAGCAATGCCCACTTGCTCCAGCTTCTCAAGGGTGCCATTATCAAAATGGCAGCACCCCGCCCAGCGACCATATAAGGGAGAAAATATGGTAATTAGGTTTCAACTAAAAGTATAAAGTTATGGGGGGTGGGGAGGTGGGCTGGGTTACCACTAGGCAGCCGATGGACTACCATGCTATTTGCCCCCAAACCACCAGGCGCTTGAGATCTCTAAATAAACAACTGCTCATAATACCATCGTATAAAGAAATAGTCTGAGATGTAAACAGTCCTAAATATTGGAATTTATTGCCACTGTCATTAAAAAAAAATGCAACCTCAGTTGATAAGTTTAAAGAAATCTAAAGACTTATCTTTTTTCTGATGCCTATTTTCGGGTATTGCTGGGGGGGAGGGGGATCTTCAAAGACAAAGGAAAGAATATTATTCATGTTAATGTGTTGTATTGTTTGTAATAAGTGTTGATTTATAACTTGTACATTGTGTATTGTGAATACGTCTTAGCCGCCTTGAAGGTTTTCCTGGGGGGAGGGGGGATAGAAAATTTTAAATAAACTTGGAAACTTGGGAAGGGGCTTTCTGGAGCGCACACTTTTTTGATGTCAACTTTCCTGTTCCAGGCGCGGACAGGAACGTTAGCACAGAGTTCTGAGCGGCAAATGACCGCCTGCAGTTTTAACGCAGTGTGAATTTGCAGGGTCATTAATGAGTCGCCACGCCAAAGTCTCTTTACGAAGTTTACTAGGCCCTCAAACTTGGAACTCATTGCCGATACATGCAAGAGAGGAACCCAACCTTGACAGATTTAATGGAAAACTTTTCAAGGACGCATTCGATACATAAAAGCAACGAGACCATTCGTTTTAGAGATGACCTACCCTGGGGGTCTTGCTGGGTCAGACCAATGGTCCATCGTGCCCAGCAGTCCGCTCCCGCTAAATCGGCTAGTGCACCCCTAGTGTTTTTTTCCTTTTATGTTTCTTTTCCATACTGGAAGTTCTTCCCATTATCCTAATGTTTCCTGTCATAAACCATCTGTCCATTGTTAAGTCTTCTGTCCCCCTTAACATATTGTTCCATCATAGACTATTTAATTGTGTACATCACTTTGAAATTTTTTGATAATGCGATTATATCAAACTTGAAACTTCATAGCAATCGCTGAGCATCAGCCCCCTGGACTGCTAGATATACAGGGGCCCAAACTACTTTTCTTAGACCTGGATAGAAGATACTTGAAGAGAAGCAAAATGATGTCCTGCCAGGTCAGTGACCCCTTCTCCCTCCCATCACAGCTCATATGGAAGGTAGGGGCTTCCACTGGTCCTGAGCTGATACCTTTTTAAGAAAATTACTGCTGGAGAAGAAATGTCCAAGAGCCTAATGCAGATTTCCTGCTGAATTACTCTTGTGGTTTTCTATTTGAAAGGAAGCATTACAATATTCTTCAAAGCAAACCACGCAGCCTCATCTGCTGGCAATCTACATAGCAAGACAGCCTAGTTATGGAGGACAGAAGAAAACAGCGCATTCCCGGCAGTCTGTCTCCAGCAGTGGCTAATCCAGGTCACGAGTAGTCAGCAGAGTTCTAAAGTGCAGGCCTATTTCTTGGAACTCACATCCTGAGACAAGTTGAGTTTTCCCAAGTCTTTATGGCTAAAAGCAATTAGCTTAGCAGGGTTAAAAAAAAAAAAAAGTTCATAAATCATTATTGCAATTGACTTGGGAAAATCCACTGCTTATTTCTAGGCTTAGCACCATTAAATCTGTTTTATTGTGACCTGGGTTGGCCACTGTTGGAAACAGAATGCTGGGCTTGATGGACCTTTGGTTTATCCCAGCATAGCAATACATAGGTTCTTATGACGGCAGATAAAGGCCAAATGGCCCATCCATAGCATCCACTATCTCCTCCTCTCCCTATTGGCTAAGGCTTTTAATATCTGCATCTCATCTTCCTATAGGCTAAGGCTCTTTACAGCTGCATTGTGAGGTCATAGAGTTTTATGGTTAGACACATAAAACATGATGGCAGATAAAGGCCAAATGGCCCATCCACAGCATCCACTATCTCCTCCTCTCCCTATTGGCTAAAGCTCTTAACATTTGCATCTCCTTTCCCTCTTGGCTAAGGCTTTTACACCTGCATTGTGAGGTCACAGAGCTTTATGGTTATAGAAACATAGAAACATAATGGCAGATAAAGGCCAAATGGCCCATCGCAGCATCCACTATGTCCTCCTATCCCTATTGGCTAAGGCTCTTAACATTTGCATCTCATCTTCCTATAGGCTAGGGCTCTTTACACCTGCATTGTGAGGTCATAGAAACCTGATTGCAGATAAAGGCCAAATGACCCATCCTCAGCATCCACTATCTCCTCCTCTCCCTATTGGCTAAGGCTCTTAACATTTGCATCTCCTCTTCCTATTGGCTAAGGCTCTTAACATTTACATCTCCTCTTCTTATAGGCTAAGGCTCTTTACACCTGCATTGTGAGGTCACAGAGCTTTATGTCCAAATCACTTTTATTCTCCTGGAGGGAATGTTTGATATAAAAAGGCTTTAAATAATTGACATCAGTATGAGCCCTTCGGATTGAACACGAGGGATTATTGGCTTAGATTTGATTGTTCCTTTTACCAACAATTTCAAGGAGTTGCTACGGGCACCACAGCGGCCCCTAGCATTGCCAACTTATTTATGTCTCAATTTGAAGAATATTTTGTATATACCAACACTCAATTTCAACATGTTCTGGGATGGATGCACTTTATAGATATTTGCTTTATTTGGATCAATTCTGATGAAGATCTTCAAGCTTTCCTAAACTGTTTAAATTCACTTACGAGCTATTTACATTTTATAGTGACTAGCCACAAATATTACATTTTTGGACACTAGTGTTATTTTATAAAAATGGGAAGTTATCTACTAAAGGTACATCATAAAATTTGTCCTTTTCTAGCTGCCATCCTAGACGACTGAAGGCGGCCATCCCCATTGGACAATTTCTATGGGCCAGACGCATATGCACTTCAGATGAAGAATTTAAGAAAGAAGCTAAAATTTTAATGAACAGATTCTTAGTCATTCACAAATCTTATTTAAGAGCATGGCATGCTAACTGGAATTTGATGCTGGCGGGCAGCAACAAGGAAGCTTCTTCCAATCAAATTTGTGCGTTTTCTCATTCTACTAAGTCTTGTGCCATAGCTGCCGGCATCAGATCCCACTGGCACGTATTTCAACTTCACCAAGCATTTCATGAAAACCCATGCATTGCCTTCACCCGGGGGAAAAATCTTTCGGAATATCTAGTTTTCTCAGATTTCCAAGTGAAACCTCAGTACCAAAAAGGCACAGGATATCATTCCCCCTGCGGCAAATGCTCAGTGTGTAATATGTCTCTCTCAGGTAACAAATGGGTTCATCCCATTACTAAGAAAGAGCATTAGCTCAGATCTAATACTACCTGTGACTCTAAGTTTGTGGTTTATGAAATTTCCTGCCCCCGTGGATTAATATATGTGGGATGCACCACTCGCAGTATCAGGACTAGACTAATTGAACACAAGGAAACTGGCTGCTCCTATGGTGTCCCACAATGATACTTACCAACATTGCTGGTCACCAATGAGTTACTGACTGAGCCAATAATCCCTCGTGTTCAATCTGAAGGGCTCATACTGATGTCCATTATTTGAACCCTTTTTAATACCAAACATTCCCTCCAGGAGAATAAAAGTGTTAGCCAATTCTGATTTGGATTATAGCTCGGACAATATTGGCAGCAGCAGTGTCCAAAGGGTTTTATTATTTGAGCTGCTTATAGAAACATTGTTAAATAAATAAATATTTATATTTATTTAAATTTAAATAAATTTATATTTATATAAATAAAATATATAAATTTATAAAATATATAAATATATATAAAATATATTTATATATATAAATATATATAAATATATATATTTATAAAATATATAAATATATATATTTTTTCAATTTTGATAATAACTTAAATAACTATATTCATATCACAATTTAAAAGAATTGATTATTAATTTAAATAGTGCTCAGACACACAACACCAGTTGCCATCAGACCATCATGGCACTATTAATGTCTGTTCCACCAATAACAATCCAACATCCATTTACTATAAAATAAACTTATCTTTGTGGTGGTTACTGCTTCTCCGATGGTCATTTAATAAGCAGCTGGTGTCATAAAGTGCTTGTGCAAATACTCAGAAATAATAACTTCTGGAAGCCAAAAATTACAAATATCTTCCCTTCTACTCGAGTTTCGCCTTGTGCTTCCTCAGGAAGGGATTATCTATCAAAAAACATATAATATAATATAATATAACATCTCACTACTAAAACATTAACACTAATGCTGTTTATAAAATATATCAATACATAATACAAATTTCCATAAATTACCTAAAACAGCCTCCAAAGAAGGCCCCATCCGACCTGCTCCATCAGAACAGGTACTAGCTGACATCAAGACCTTATAAACAGCATTAGTGTTAATGTTTTTGTAGTGAGATGTTATGTTATATTATATTATATTATATGTTTTTTGATAGATAATCGCTTCTTGAGGAAACACAAGGCGAAACTCGAGTAGAAGGGAAGATATTTGTAATTTTTGGCTTCCAGAAGTTATTATTTATTAGTTCAAGCACTAAATGACACCAGCTGCTTATTAAATGACCATCGGAGAAGCAGTAACCACCACAAAGATAAGTTTATTTTATAGTAAATGGATGTTGGATTGTTATATGGTGGTACAGACATTCATAGTGCCATGATGGTCTGATGGCAACTGGTGTTGTGTGTCTGAGCACTATTTAAATTAATAATCAATTATTTTAAATTGTGATATGAATATTGTCATTATAGAACATTGTAATATGATGGCAGATAAAGGCCAAATGGCCCACCCAGTCTGCCCATCCGCAGCATCCATTATCTCCTCCTCTCCCTAAGAGATCCCATGTGTCTATCCCACACTTTCTTGACCTCAGTCTTCATTTCACTACCTGCACTGGGAGACCGTTCCACACATCTACCACCCTTTCTGTAAAAATGTATTTCCTTAGATTACTCCAGAGCCTATTACCAGGGCAGGATTAATTCGTCGAGGGCCCCAAGGCACACAAGTACACTGGGCCCCCTGCCCCGCCATGCGCCCAGGCGGAAACAGGAAGCAGCATCGCTTGCAAAATTACAGTTCCCGTTGCCTTTCTTACCTGCGTTGCTTGCTTGTCTTACTTTCCGTCAATGGGGGGGGGGGCGCGTTGCCGATCAGGGGGGGGGGGGCCCGCGTTGCTGATCGATGCTGGAGGGGCCCATCGCCGTTTGGAAAAAAACAATGTTGATGCTCTCCTTCATCGGGCCCCCCTGACCATTTCGGGCCCTAGGCATGTGCCTACTTGGCCTATTGGTTAATTCTGCCCTGCCTATCACCTCTTAACTTCATCCTATGCCCTCTCGTTCCAGAGTTTCCTTTCAAACGAAAGAGACTTGACTCATGTGCATTTACGCCACGTATTTCTCCGAGATTCTTGAAATACTTACTGCCTTTCTATATTACAGGCAGGCTCTCTCTCTGTTCCTAGTAGACTCACAATCTGAGTTTTTATACCTCTGTCATAAGGGGCTGCAGTGGGACTCTCTGGATCCAGCTCCATCCTTAAGTTGAAACAAAAGCAGATCCAGAGAGGTTATCCTGATCCTCCATATTTTAGGTTTAAGGGCAAATGTTGCACCCCCAGCTTGGCTACGTCTTGGAGTAGCCAAATCAAGTTTCAAGTTTTATTAATTTTAATATACCGACCATCGACGTGCATATAGCTGGTTTACGATGCTAAAAAAATTAAAGGTTAAAAAAAATATATATAATAATTATAAGTGGGGGAAGAGTGAACATTAAAAGACAATTTACAAATCCAAACTTGGACTTGAGGGGAAAGCGGGGAAGGGGGAGTCGATAAATCCATCATTAAAAACAAAGTAAAAGAACTGAGTCAGGTCCACAGAATTAGAATGGGATGCAGAGAATCCGGTTTTTACATAGCTGCCCCCCTCTCCCCCCCCCCGCTGCCCCCCTTCCCCCCAGCTGCCCCCCCTCTCCCCCCTAGCTGCCCCCTTCCCCCCAGCTGCCCCCCTCTCCCCCCAGCTGCCCCCCCTCTCCCCCCTAGCTGCCCCCCTTCCCCCCTAGCTTCCCCCTCTCCCCCCTAGCTTCCCCCCTTCCCCCAGCTGCCCCCTCTCCCCCCCCCCCCCGCCATCAGCCTTAGCCACCCGGCTTCCAATACAGTCTCAGCTAAATCAAGATCAGTTTCAGCAGCCGGTGGTTTTCCGGATGGCCCCAGAGTCCTTTTTTTAAAAGCTGGTGTGCTAAATCTCGCGTGGCATAATTACAGCCCTTGGATCTCCTTTTTGAGTTTGATCCCAAAGCCCCCGGGACTAAGCGTGGGAACTTTGCTTTCTTCTGGGGTGGGGGCGAGGGTAGATCCGAGACCCTGGACCTCGCCCATTATGCAGCTTAGGCACCCGGAGACCCTCCTTTGCCCACCCCAGCGGGCTACCGATTTCCTCGCCAATCGGGCCTTTGCACAAAGGCCACGGGAGTTTCCGCCGAGCCAACCCTGCGCCCTCGCCAGTCCCGGACCACTGACCTGCTGGTAGCTCGTCCGGCCGGGCTGGAAGGTGCTGTCCACGGGCCGGAGGGCGAAGTCCAGATGGGGCAGAGAGTGCAACCAGTAAATCCACCAGGGAGCGACATAATCCACCCTGGCCGGGGCCATGGCTCGCCGCCCCGGGCAGCGATCCCACTGCAGCGGTAGTAGGAGCCACGGGAGCTGGGGAGAGCCGGGGGGCGGAGCCGCGTGGGGATGCCTCCCACTGGGGGCGGGGTCTATCAGTGACCACGCCTCCCCCACCGTCAAGGTCCACCGAGCTGGGCATCGTGTCAGATCACTTGGACTTTAGATATGAGATTTATTTGCATGCGCTGCTTCCATTGTATGCAAATAGATTTTCATGCATATTCATGTGGGAAATCCTGACCTGAGGCAGGAGTGGCATTGGGAAGGGATTCGAGCCCATCACCTCAGGGTGCTGAGTCAGCAGCTCTACCATTAGGCCACGCCTCCTCCACCCCCCCTCCTGAGCTCAGGGACTCACTCTGTGAAAAGTTCTCAAAGATGGGGGTTTCCATGGACGGTTTCCATGGATGGTCCAGCGCTTTCCCACTTTTCTCATGCCATCTGAAAAATATGAAACCAAAAAAGTGGAAAATAGTCCTCGATGGATACTACCCCAACTTGGCAGCCGGCATTTCACGGCCCACCCGGAACTGTGGCACGCAGTTTGCCATACACTGGTTCAGTGGTATAGCAAGGCCGCCCCCAGTCACGCGTGCCCACCCCCTCCCCGTACCTTTTTATCTTTGGTGTGAACAGCCACAAACTTACAGCCCGCGTCGGCTTCAGCGCTCTCTCCGATGCCACGTCCTAGGCGCGGGTCCCAGAAGTGAGAGCGCAAAAGTGGCACGAGCAGCCTATTTGTGGTTCCTCGCGCCACAGTTTAAAAGGCATGGGGGAAGGGAAGGGGCACAAGCGTGGCAGGGTGAGGAGTGGGAAGGGGGGCCAGAGAGCAGGAGGAGTGCCGGCACCTTGCGGTAGGTCTCCCCCCCACTCCCTCTTACTATGCCACTGCACTAGTTTACACCATGTGCCAGTTGGTGTAATGTGCCTAAAATTAGGTGCAGTTTCCAGTGCCACGCACTATTTTGTAAACGGCATCTAACTTTGAACATTTATAGAATAGCAGTAAGTGCTATTTTTTCAACTGTTTTTTTTTTTTTGGGGGGGGGGCACCTTTTATAGAACTAGTTCTTACTGAGCAAAATCACTTGTGCAGGTTACAGAATACCTATGTGTACAGCATAAGCTAATTGACAAATTAGCAGCTAAATGGCAATGATAATTAGAGTAATTGATGCTAATTTGAAGTTACTTGTGTAACTACACTTCATTGGTATTTTGTCATCTTACCATGAAAATTCCATAGGTACATTAGATAGGGCTAGATTCACTAAGCCCACCGATCAAATTCCGACTACTTAGCAACCCCTTTGCAACCCAATTCACTAACCTCTATCCCAATCATCCTCCGATTTGCGCATGCAAATGAGTGGAAACGGTGTTCAAATGTAGGCAGGCAGAGATTCACCCCCAAAAAATGAGGGACACTGACTGGGCTGACCAATCCAAATATAAGCAACTGCTGAGGACCTGTTGCTCAGGTCCTTTCCGACTGCCCTGTCTTCTGCCGCCCTGCTCTCTGCCCCATCTGCTTGGGCCCCAAGTTCCTGCTCTCTTCCCCTATATCAAGCTTTGTTCATGTATTTCAACCAGTTACCAACCTATAGAAAGGCATCTGTTGATAAGGATAGAGAAGACATTGGTATTGACTCTCTAGAAGGGTCTTATTTAAGAAGACCCTGTATACTCATTATGGGAATAGACCCCAGGAGAAAAGGCAACCAGTGGCCTCTACACAGTACAGGAAGGTGCAACAGGACAGCAAGAATGCAGTCCTTTAAGTTTCCACCCCAACATATATTTTGCTGGGCAGACGTTTGCGGGTCTTTTTCTGCCATCAACCACTGTTATTAGGTAGGCAGTCCCATGCTCATTCATTGTGCCACAGAGCATCAAAGTCCTTCTCTATATTATTCTATATAAAACACCATTGAAATACTAGACACAATTCGCCCTTCAGGCTCCAACCAGGACTCCTATCTGCCACATCTCCTAATGGCGGTGAAAGATGCCTTTGTAGACTCTATCCTTCTTCTCATCAACACCTCACTATAAACAGACATAGCACCCTCAAACTGGAAGTCGGTGGTTATCAGACCAATCTTGAAAAAACCATCACTCGACCCTAATGTGCCCGTCAACTTTAGACCTGTCTCCAACCTACCTTTCGTCTCTAAGATCCTGGAGAAAACAGTGTTAAGCCAATTACTCTCCTTCCTCGATGAACAAGAAGCCCTATCCGCCTTCCAATCACGATTCAGGAAATTCCACAGTACTGAAACTGTCCTATCAATGACTGCTGGAAACTCATGGACAAGGGTAATGATGTCCTTTTGGTGCTTCTGGATCTCAACACAGTGTTCGACACTATTGACCATTCTCACCTCATTGAACAGCTCTCTGAAATTGGAATCCGAGACATTGCGCTGCAATGGTTCTCCTCGTTCCTGGAAAACAGATCTCAAAGTGTTCTGCTCAATGACATGCTATCAAAACCGAAGCTGATCAAATATGGTGTTGCACGGGGGGGGCTCTACTATCCCCCCTATTATTCAATCTCTATGTCTATGCTCTAGACATAGCCCGCAAATATCAAACACAGATTCACTCCTTCACGGATGACATCCAACTGTACCGACCGCTAGAAGCCCGAGATGCCCAGATTGAGAAACACCTAAACTGCCTTTTGGAAATCATAAACTGGATGTCTGTCAATAAACTTCAACTAAATGCCTCCAAGACGGAACTCCTTTGGATACACAAAGAATGCTGCAACTGTGCCTGTCCCAAAATGTGCTGGAACTCAACTACTCTAACTGCAAAAGACAAAACACACAGCCTAGCAATACTCCTTGACTTCAACCTGTCGCTCTCCGACCATATCTCTCAGGTGGTATCTTCCTCATTTTACTACCTGCGACAACTCCAAAAAATAAGAAACTACTTTTGAGAATCTAACATTGCCCAACTACTTTGTCCTAGTACTCTCCCGCATGGATTACTGCAATGCGCTATTCAATGGTCTCATGGTAAAGAATGCACAATGGCTCCAGTGTGTTCAAAAACACGGCAATCAGGATTCTAAAAAACCTCTGTGCCCGTGACCCCATCTCCCAGGCTCTAGCATCTGCTCACTGGCTGCCTGTAGCCAAACGTTGCATCTTCGAGGGCCTAATGCTAGCTTTCAAATTCTTGCAGGACATTGCACCGGGCTATGTGATGGCTAAACTTCCTCCATATGTGCCAAACCGGTCCCTCCGTTCCCAGGATGAAATACACCTCAAAACGCTCCCTGGTCATGCTCTTCAACTATAAACCGCCAAACAACGGTCCTACTCCCACTTCATACCGAGCCGCTGGAATCGACTGCCATCACAGATCAGATCTCTTGAAGGTCTCCTCAACTTCAGAAAAGCAATAAAAACTGACCTCTTCCTCTGACCCCCTGCCCTTAATCCATGGACTACAAATAATTGTATATTTGGTAACTGAACCAGCCTGTGTCACGTAAGGATAACTACACCTAATATGTGCCAACTAGGATGAAAACTTGCATTGCAATCTTGAACTCAAATTATGTATGTTTAACCTGTAACCCGTTCTGCGCTGTTTGGGGATAACGGAATGGAAAATGAATGAATGAATTAATTCAACAGTCCACCGTTAATAGGCTCCCCCCTCCCCAAAGGGGAACAAGAAGTAGCAGCAACTTAACCAGTTCCTGCACACATTCTGTAAGATTAGCAGCACAAGTGACAGAATTTTTGTAATTTACTAACTCCTGTGAAGGAGTTAAAGCTTGATTTTAGTTTTAAAATAACTACACCCATAATTGCAGAGCTTCCCCCCCCCCCAAGAGAACATGTAGTCAGTGCAGTTGTGTGGAGAATAACGCAGAAACCACCATGCCACCAGCTGCAAACCATAACAGGGGGAAGTCTTCTCAATGAACTCTATGTAGCCCCAGCTCACCAGACTGAAGTATTCCCCTGAAATTCGCAGGGGTTCCAATCCAGGAACCTCCACAAATTTTGAAAAACCGTGAATACAGTTAAAAGGCAGGAGAGGGCAGTTGGGGCGCCGGCGGGTGCAAAATCACTCGCGGTATACTCTGACCGCCTCTTCCTGTTAGTAAAGTCAGGCTACACCAATCAGAAGCTGCTCTGACACCCAGCTCCTAATTGCTGTAGCCTGAACTTAGTACAGGAAGAGGCGGTCGGAGAATACCGCGAATTAGTGGGTCTGCAATTCGTGGGGGATCACTGTAGTTCATTCATAAGTACTGCTAGTAATTCAAGGCCAGCCTCCACCTGCATATGCAAATTTACAGAGGTCTCCTGGCAGAATAAACCCGTGGTATGATGGATTTTGAAAGGAACCAGCCATCACCATGTTCTTAAAAGTTCAATTTAATAACTCTCCTTATCATTTCATCAGTAAGCCCCTGCTCTGGATTTCATTAGTTTATTTCTACTTGGGGGATTCATAGATTTTTATATAAATAATTTGTAATAATCCAGTGGTATTTCCCAAACGTAGTTACCATGAAAAGATGCTGCAGTGAACACACCATTAAAGCATTATTAAGTTCTACAGAGCTGTTTCAATTGGATTTGATCATGTGACTGCTGCCATCTAGTGGCCCACACAAGACATTTACAACCTTCGGCTTATTTTAATACCTTTGCTTTCAAGGACTGTAAAGCAGGAATTTATGGCTATATCACCATCTTTACTGGAATATAAATAAAGCAGTTTACAATCAAACTACTCTGAACATGATTAATTAATAGGAAAGCAGGTAATAGAGACATACTAGAAATGGTAAAGAGGTTAGATGACTGAACTGACAAGGATCCTTTTATTTTATTCAGTTTTCTATACTGTTCTCCCAGGGGAGCTCAGAATGGTTTTACATGAATTTATTCAGGTACTCAAGCATTTTTCCCCCGTCTGTCCCAGTGGGCTCATAATCTATCTAATGTACCTGGGGCAGTGGAGGATTATGCGACTTACCCAGGATCACAGAAGCAACGTGGAGTTTGAACCCACAACCTCAGGATGCTGGGGTGTCAGGATTTCCCCAGTGAATATGCACGAGATCTATTTGCTTGCACTGCTTTCACTGTATACAAATAGATCTCATGCATATTCATTAGGGAAATCCTGAAAACCCAACTGGATTGTGACCCTTGAGGGTCTCAATCCAGTCGAGTTTTCAGGATTTCCCTAATGAATAAAGCGTGGCATGAACACAGAGGCTCACTAATTAGAATATAAATGGGCTAAGGAGATTGTTTGGATAGGCTGGAGTGAGCTTCAATGGCAACTCCAGTAGTTGGAAACTAAGGTCAGTACCAGGAAGACTTCAAAGGTCTATGGCCCAGGAATAACAAAGAAAAAAAGACAAGTTTAGTTTAATCATGAAATTGTGAGTACAGAGCAGACTGGATGGCCCATTCAGGTCTTTATCTGCCGTCATTTACTGTGTTACTATATTAAAGGCTTCTTATACCCATTTCACAAAACATACTTTGTGCACCAAGGTTTATATCTGGAAATGTTCCCCAGCCTTAATCTGCCTGCACTTCTTTATGTCCTGATTAGTTCCCTCATTAAGGCAGATTAACTGCAATCTTCACCACTCCCACAAAAATCATTGCACATGATGTAAGGATATCCTTAAATAATGAAATACTTAATGGATTGTGGGCAAGACGACAATGAAACCGATACTATATAAAACATAAAATCAGACTTCATTGAACAGGATCAAAGAAGAATTAGTCATGGTACTTATTCTGTGTCATACCCAAGCTAAACTGAATCATTTCAGCCCACATTATATAATGGTCCTTTAACTCTTGTTAATTTCGGGACACACCATTTGTACCCATAAGAATTCCATTTTAGGGGTGCTTTGAACAGGAAAAAAAAGCAACCCTTCAAACTCTATCCCCACCTTAACAAAGTTACGTGGCAAAAGCCCCAAGGTTCTTTGACTCTATATGGGCTTCGGGGCAGTTACCATAGTGGCCCACGCTATTGGGCTTTGTAAAAGGGGGGGGGGATATGTTACTATGTTCAAAACTCCCAGGAGACAGTTTCCTCTGCACTGATGCTTTCGGGAATTAGTTTAGCCCAGAACAACGGATATATTCTGCTCCTTTATAACTACAACGCTGTGACCCTTCCTTCAATGCTTTTTCCCTTGTCCTTTTTTTATACGAAATTGTAGCTCCACCCTTTTACCCCTCTTTCTAGTTTGTGATGTCCAATGTTCGCATCTATTGTACGTCTCTATTTGCTTATTTTAGTCACGAACGTCGCTTTGAATTTACTATAAAAGCGTTTATCAAATTTTAAATAAATCCTGAAATTTGAATATCACACAATACCGAGTTGTTGGTTTTTTTAGGTAGACAAGAGACCCTGCATTCAATTTGTTTCATCTTTTTATTATAATACAACTGTGAATCCTGCACACACTTGAGTTTACTTCAGCTCCTTGACAGCCAAACCTAAAGAAATAAGAAAATATATGAGAACAAGGTGCAGAATCTAAGCTTTCCATAACGTCATCAAAATCCTGTGCTTTCTCCTGTTCTTGCCTCTTGCTCTTCAGACATTACTGCAGCAGCATCCAATGACCACCTAATCAACGCAACAAGCTACAGCGTATTCTTAAAACTGCAAACCCAAGTCCAAAAGGACACACTAAACCATTCATCATCATGTCATCTGAATTCAAGACCCCTGCACACCTCTCCTTTGTGTAAATTGAAATAATTCTTAAAGTGTCATCTGTTTTGTAAGATGAAGTGCGATAGTTGATGCCTTTACAGTCATGAAAAAATTAGGACACCCCATGAAATATTCAGTTCTTTCTTAAGAAATGTTCACATATTGATGTCAAAGAAAGTGATGTAATTACAGGTAAACAACAAAAATTTTCCTTGAATTACTCATGAAACAAAAAGATATCCACAAAAATGTGTATTCTAACCGAGGAATGAATTAGGACACCCTTCATTCTAATAGCTAGTGTTACCCCCTTTGGCTGAAATAACTGCAGTGAGACACTTCTTGTAGCCATCTACCAGTCTCTGACATCGGTCAGAGGAAAGTTTGGCCCAATGCAGAATTCTGTCAGCTGTGAAATGTTTGAGAGGTTTCTTGTATGTACAGCCTGTTTCAAATCACTCCACAGCATCTCAATGGGATAAAGATCAGGGCTTTGGCTCAGCCACTCCAGGACTCTCCATGTCTTAATTTTCAGCCAATCCTTGGTGGATTTACTGGTATGTTTTGGGTCATTGTCATGTTGCAGGGTCTAGTTCCGCTTCAGCTTTAATTTTCTTACAGATGGTCTCGCATGTTCCTCAAGCACCCTCTGATACACTGTAGAATTCATGGTGGATTCTATGATGGTGAGGTGGTCAGGTCCTGCTGCAGCAAAGCACCCCCAAACCATGACACTTCCACCTCCATGCTTCACAGTTGGTATGAGGTTCTTTTCCTGGAATGCTGTCTTTGGTGTACGCCAAACATGTCCTCTTTTCTGATGTCCAAATAATTCAATTTTAGACTCATCTGTTCATAGAACAGTCTTCCAGAAGTCCTGGTGTTTGTCTACATTCTCTCTGGCAAACTTCAGTCTGGCCTTGATGTTAGAGAGAAAAGGTTTCCTCCTTGCACACCTCCCATGCAAGTTAAATTTGTGCAGTCTCTTTCTGATTGTAGAGGCATGCACTTTCACATCAACAGTAGCAAGAGCATGCTGTAGGTCCCTCGATGACATTTTAGGGGTTTTGGAGACTTCTTTTATCATCTTGCAGTCTGCTCTGGAGGTCAGACGGCCAAATCTGGGCATGTTGGCAGTTGTTTGGATAGTCCTCCACATGTAAACTATTTTCCGGACTGTGGAATGGCTAATGTCAAATTATTTTGAGATCTTTTAAATCCCTTAGCAGACTTATAAGCCGCTACAATCTTCTTTCTGAAGGACTCAGACAGCTCTTTTGATCTCATCATGGTGTTTACTCTTACCGCATAAGTTATGAGCACACCAAACTAAATGTCTGAGGTTTAAGTAGGGCAAACATCCTTCAAAATGCTGAGTAACGATGTTCTAATCATGAGAACCTGATGTGATAAAGTGGCTGAAATCACACACAGGTGTAAGTAGGAAGATTATGTGGGGGTGTCCTAATTTATTCCGCAGTTAGAATACATTTTTGTGGATATCTTTTGTTTCATGAGTAAATCAAGGAAAATTTTTGTTGTTTACCGGCAATTATATCACTTTCTTTTCCAAAGATAAATTTAAAAAAAAAAAGGATTTCACCTCTATGTGTGTCATTTGAACAGTCCAAACCCAGTTCAGCCACCCTTTGACCAGGAGTATGCCTGGGAAATGTTTCTGGCAACCTCTCCCCCCCTTATGGTATTACTATTCAATATTCTTTCTTCCGTAAGTGTTAGAATAGACACAAACATTAAGAACCACTTCCTATTCAAAAGGCATATACCAAGGTTTGCTCACCTGACCAAACACAAGCATGTCTGGTACTCACCCGGAGGTAGGGACTGTTTCAGTTTCTCAGCCTTCTCCTTGTCTGTGATAACCAGGGTGTATAGGTATTTACTGCAACGCACCTTAAATTTCACATTGTCCTTGTTTTTCTTTATTTTAACAGCTGCAAAATTAGAGAGACTGTTTAGCCCACCTTAAGACACACAGCAATGGATCAAGAACACCGCCTACCAGCCACGTCAACGGTTATAGTGTTACTACATTTTCCAATTCATGAGCAGGCTGAGCTAACACCAAGACACTTGTGGGTCAAAACACTACAGAACAGGCCCAAGAGCTATGGTGTACCGAAGCAGCACATGGTATGTAGCACTCAATTACATCAAGGAATGCAGCACATTGCCTGAGTTAAGACTCTGGGTATTTCCAGATCAGCTTTCTTTGTACAAGTTAGACTTTCTACTATAATCACTCCAGCCGAGGCAGGACCCTTAAGGCACAGATGCACTAAACTCGCTGTGTATTTAACGATTGTCAATGAATTGGTTTAGAGTTGAAGTAATTTACTGACTGATGCACACAATGGCTCACCGCGGGCTTTTCAGTGCGTTCGTTGAAGTCTCCAACTCTGCTATGTGAATGAGCTCATTAGTATTAAAACGAGCACTCCGTCTGATGCTCTATCATAGGGCTGCCCAAGTCCGGTCCTCGAGATCTACTGGCAGGCCAGGTTTTCAAGCTATCCACAATGAATATGCATGAGAAAGATCCGACTGCACTGCCTTCTTGGTATGCAAATCTCTCATATGCATATTCATTGTGGATATCCTGAAAATTAGATCTCGAGGACCGGACTTGGGCAGCCCTGCTCTATCACTTAGGGATGCACAAAATCTAGTGCCAACTTAACATCCTGAAAATACCAACAGGTCTGCACACGTTTTCTGTGCACCCCTCTTACCTCAGCCATGGACCCCCTGAGCCCCCCCCCATGTAGATTGACAGGAGAGATGCCCACTATCCTCCTGATACAGCCACACAGACCCCCTCCAGGAAGAATGTCAGCAGGAGGGATGCTTACCAGGGTTTCCAAGGCAGGAGGAAGTGGGCGCCTATCTTTTTTTTGAGGGGGGAGGCTGTCTTTGGGAAGGGGCAGAACACAACTTTATTTTTTTTAATGGCGACAGATATTGTGCGTGTTACACACGCACATCTGTACTTAAAGAAAAAAAAAAGAGAGCCTTCTTGCTCTGCAAAGCTGAGAAGCAGGAGGCTGCTTCATGGTTTCCTCTGCTGGCTCTGCGCATGTGTCAAAGTCAATTTTCCAACGATTGATTGGATGGAATTACGGCAGACCTCCGTGAAACTCATTTGCATGAGGCTGTTTGAACATCAATCGCCGTTTTCAAATCAGTTTATCGGCCCCCCAGCAACTCACAGGATTTTAATGACGAGTTTTGTGCAGCCGGGCCACAGTTCTTTGAAGCGTCCACTACACTGTTTAAGACGTAAAAGCATTTTACATTTACGTCCCAGATCAACCCCTTGTAAAGATTTTGCAGCTCCTCTGGCACTAGATATGTTATCAAGCAGCTCTACTATTAAGTACAGAAATAACAGCTGGATGTGGTTTATTTTTCTATTAAAGAACACATATATAACCTAGAACTCTGTCTGAAGTTTTCTATCTGCCGTCTATTCACAAAGAATACATTTATATGTATTGATTTGATTTGGGGGATGTATTGAGATTTTATTTAATTCATTAGGTCATTTGTTCTTTTTGTTTGATGCGTATTATACATGTTGGAACCTGTGCTACAACACAAACACATCACACCTGCAGATGGACAAATCTTGTAGGACTCTTCGATCCTCATCATCCCCTCAATAAGAGAACTCTTCTTTTTCCCTCCCTTTATTTTTCAATTTGATGTATTTAATAATTTTCCTCTCCATATCATGTACCTCAATGCGTGCTTCCCTTTTTTTGTTTAGCCATGTTTATCTTATTTTAAAAATTTTTATACTCTATTTTATTGTTAACCATTTAGATACCTGTATGATAAATGGTATATCAAAAATAAAGAAACTTTAACTAATACACAGTCACCACATTTCCTTAAACCCCATGCTAGCATCCACTTACCACGACCTGGATCCAACACCCATTAGCTCTCCCATATATGCTGACTAATGAGCGAACACCCAGGTCTTTCATTAGTTTTCTAAATCTCTCAACAGTTACCTGATCACTCCTCATCCAAATAAGCTTAAAGTGAGATACAATCAAATTCTCTTCACCCATATTTAAAACGGAACAAAAAACCACACACACACCATATATGCCTATCATAACTGTTAGACTAAAATTCTGTAGCTTTGGTCTTAGCACTTTCATCTGCTAATTTCAATCTGGCCTATTTCAGTATTTCTAGTAACTCATTCTGCTCCACTCTCTGTGTGTCATATTCCATAAACAGGGAGATGCCAAGAACATCCTATTCTGAACTATAGCCTTCCACAAGATATTAAAACAATTTCTCAAGAGACAAAACAAAGTGGCCCTCTACATGAAGAATTGTAGCCGGCTTCACCATCACCAACGGCATTTGGGACCAACAGGATCAAACTTACATTTTGCATCTTTTCTCCTGGCTGTCAACAGGAAGTCTTTAATCTCTTCAATTTTGCGAGGCTAAAAAAAAAAAAAAAAAAGAGGAAGATGAAGCAGCATAAAGTGGATTTTTAATTCATCTACTACTGGGGTTAAAGCTACACAGCCTCAGAACCCTCAGGTTGTGGGCTCAAACCCCCAGTGCTCCTTGTGACCCTGGGCAAGTCACTTAATCCCCCCCCCCCCCACATACATTAGATAGATTGTGAGCCCACCAGGACAGACAGGGAAAAATGCTTGAGTACCAGAATAAATTCATATAAACTGTTCTGAGCTCCCCTGGGAAAACAGTATAAAAAATTGAATAGAAATAAATAAAAACAAGCAGGAGCTGAAGGCATTACAGTGAGGTACAGTAGGCATTTTCCTACAACCCAAGTTGATTTTGAAGCAATGGAGAATTTTGTGACTTGCCCAAGGGTAGTAGTGGGATTTGAACCTGGGTCTGAGCCCGAGTCCATTTGGTCCAGCGACTTCCTAGTGAAAGACAGCCGAATCCCAGCATCAGCAAAGGAGACCAAATTCCCTTCCCTTCAATAGCTGGTATTAATACAGGGGAGGGGAGTATTCCTCCCCCCACCCCAGCCCCCACTAACATAGGAAGTGGGGGTGGGCCCTATTCCTCCCCCACTAACAACGGGAAGTGGGGGGAGGGGGGGCCCATTCCTCCCCCCACTAACACAGAAAGTGGGGGGGGGGGCCCATTCCTCACCCCAGCCTCCACTAACACGGGAAGTGGGGGCTCCTATTTCTCCCCCACTAACATGGAAGTGGGGCCCCTATTCCTCCCTCCACTAACATGGAAAGTGGGGGGCCCCCTTTTCCTCCCCCCACTAACACAGAAAGTGGGGGGCCCTAATCCTCCCCCCACTAACAAAGAAATGGGGGGGAGCCCTATTTCTCCCCCCACTAACAACGGGAAGTGGGGGAGGGGGCCTATTCCTTCCCCCACTAACACAGAAAGTGGGGAGCCCATTCCTCACCCCAGCCTCCACTAACACGGGAACTGGGGGGCCCCTATTTCTCCCCCACTATCACAGAAGTGGGGGGGCCCTTATTTCTCCCCCACTAACACAGAAAGTGGGAGGCCCTAATCCTCCCTCCACTAACATGGAAAGTGGGGGGCCCCCTTTTCCTCCCCCCACTAACACAGAAAGTGGGAGGCCCTAATCCTCCCCGCTCTAACACAGGTGTGGGGGGGCCCCCATTCCTCCCCCCACTAACACGGATGGGGGGGGGCGGCCCATTCCCTTAACAGATTAAAACCAAAGTGCTGCCGTCTACCAGGCCCGGCCTCCTCCTCCTCCTCCTCTAACCCCCACCCCGGGGCCGCTCACCATAGCGACAAATGCTGGAGCCGGAGACCTGCGAGAGAGAAGAGAAAGAAAACATGGCGTCAGTGTCTGGCCCGTCATTTCGCCCCAGGCCGTCGCGGGAAGGCCTCGGCCTCGGATCCCAACGGGTCCCGGCTCGGCCCAGTCCGTGTCGGCCCAGGATGGAGCTGGATTCCCCGCGACGGTCGCCACCTACTTACTCCACTCGCTAGCGACTGGGAAGAAGAAAGACTCGGCACTTCCGCATCCGGGGACTTAAAGCGGCGGCCCACGGACAACTACGGCGGCTGCCGAGGGACAAAAGCTGTCAAGGGGCGCAACTGTGCTTCAGATGTACGTTTTGACTTCTGCCGGTGCAAAGTCTCCACTTCCCACGGCATCAGCCAGAAATCCCGCTCTCCAAAACAGGAAAACCATTCCAACATGTAAACTGGTCGGGCTTGACTTGACAGTAAATTATTGGACTTTTAAAAAAATCTTTATTGATTTTCAAACTTTGACAGTGCAATACAAATAATTGAACATAAAATACTGCATTAACGCACTATTAACTACACAAGTAATACATAAAGCAATCATTTTCTCCCACCCTCCTCCCAATTATTAATACAATAAAACATATTATGTGACTACAATATTATAATTAAGTACCTCACAGTAATGGTCATGTATTTCTCCTTTTCTTAGATTTCCTTACACATCCAGGGTGGGTGGGTGGGGGGAGGGAATTGTATTTTAAGGATTAAAATTACTTAATTATAATATTGTAGTCACATAATATGTTTTATTGTAATTCTTGGACTTTTGAATGAAGCCATGAATGTAACATTCTGTGCACAAAGCCAAGGGGGGGAGGGCATACACAGTAACATAGGGCCCCTCTTACAAAGCCAAATGCACCCTTGAAGCCCCTTCAATTCCTATGGGTAGGGACTCATGGCTCTGCCCCCAGGCCCACCCAGTTCCATTCAAGTCACACCCTGTTTCTCCCACTCAACCTCTTCTCATGCTTGGAGCCGCATTGGGAAGGCTCCCTTATTCGTAAACTAAAAAAAAGAAGACACATGACCCAGCCCCACCCTTTCCCCTGGCCCTGCTCCACCTAAAGCACCCTGCCCCACTCCTACTTCCCACTAGTCTCATTCCTACACCCCCCACCTCCCCAGTGCAGACTCTAAACCAGGTATTAAAAAAATAAAAAGACCAAGAATGGCAGGGAAGACAAGAAGCACCAAGGCTGCAATCAAGATCAACCCCCCGGCTGCAGAAGAGATCCAGATGAAGGCCACAGGCTCCGTGCAAACTGAGGAAAATCCTCCCCCCCCCCCCCCGATGGATGGCGGAGATCTCTATACAGACCGAAGCTGAACCCTACCTGATTTCAGTCTCTGTGCAGATGGAAGAGGATGACCAGCAACAGTTCAACGGAGACATCCTACTGGAACTGACGAGTCTGAGGGAAGAAGTGCAGCAGCTAAGAAGTATCCGAGAGAGCGAGGCTTTCATCGATGGAGCCCTCCTAGAACTAGAACTATCCCAGGTCTCTGAGCAAGGGCAAGAAGTCAGGCCCGCAGCATTGGAAATATCAGCTGGGGTACAAGAAGAGACTAGAGACAAGGACACCTGGCAACTAGTCACCTCAGCAAGTAAACAAGAAGAGACTCGAGACAAGGATACCTGGCAACTAGTTACTTTGGCAAGCAAACAAGAAGAGACTCGAGACAAGGATACCTGGCAACTAGTTACTTCGGCAAGCAAACACAGAAGGCGGTCCAACTCCTCTAGATTATCTTCAAGCAAGCACAACAACCTTACATTAACTCCGCAAATCACCCTGAGCAACAGATTTCAGCTCCTACAAGAAAGTCCCGCCAGCAGAACTCAGGAGGACATTCAGGAAGACATCCTGGAATGCAAACTCGAAACCCAGCAGATGACCCCAAATCATGAAGTAACAAATCAGCACCCCCTCAAGAAACGCAGAGTAGTTGTCATTGGGGACTCTATGCTGCGGGGAACTGAGGGACCGGTATGCAGACCTGATCTACAAGCAAGAGAGGTCTGCTGTCTACCAGGAGCCAAGATCCAGGATGTGAATACATGCATAGGCAAAATAATCAAGCCCAAGACCACTACCCAATGCTCCTCATCCACGTTGGGACGAATGACACAGCCAGGAACTCTCTAGAGCAGATACAGGAAGACTTCAGAGCCCTAGGAGAAAAACTGAAGCTAATGGAAGCGCAAGTGGTTTTCTCCTCCATCCTACCGGTAAGAGACAAGGGGAGAGCCAGAGAACGGATCAAGAGGACTAACAAGTGGCTAAGGGGTTGGTGCAGGGAGATGAACTTCGGCTTCCTGTACCACGGAGGGGCATTTCAAGGACTGCAGGGGCCTGATGGCCTACACCTGACCAAAAGAGGGAAGAACGTCCTGGGACGACGCTTGGCTCACTTACTTCATAAAGCTTTAAACTAGGTGAGCCAGGGGAGGGGACCCACACTCACACAAGTAGGGTGAGTAACTCAGAGGTAAGAAATCGCGCGAATACTAAAGGGGACAGAGGGAGGGAAGAAGGAAGAGTGGAAGACAAAGACTCAGTATCTGGGGTAAGCAATAAAGTCAGTAGAGTGAAGGACAAAGGAAGAGACGGAGTCTCAATCTTGGGGTCAGTGGGGAAAACCCGCATGGACAGGACGTCAGGGGGGAGAAATCGCTTAGACATTGAAGGAGACCGAGACATCAGAAAGGGCGACAAAGGCACGATTGAAGGGGACAAACTATCTAAACCAGAAAACACTCCATACAAAATGAAAGAATGGACAGCCATGTATGCTAATGCCCGTAGTTTAGGCAACAAAATACTAGAACTGGAAACGGAAATGAGAAATGCTGACCTTGATGTAGTGGCGATATCAGAAACTTGGTTCTCGGAGTCCCACGGATGGGATATGGTCATACCAGGCTATAACTTATTCCGTCGAGACAGAGAGGGCAAATCAGGAGGAGGGGTAGCTCTATACATTAGAGAAAACGTCAAAGTTACTAAAATCACAGACATCAAATATACGGGACAGTCCCTCTGGGTGAACCTTGCCAGGGACAATAACAAATGCCTGTATCTTGGTGTTGTATACAGACCGCCTAGACCAGGTGTGTCCAATGTCGGTCCTCGAGGGCCGCAGTCCAGTCGGGTTTTCAGGATTTCCCCAATGAATATACATGAGGTCTATTTGCATGCACTGCTTTCATTGTATGCTAATAGATCTCATGCATATTCATTGGGGAAATCCTGAAAACCCGACTGGATCGCGGCCCTCGAGGACCGACATTGGACACCCCTGGCCTAGACAAAAGGAGCAAGCAGACGATGAACTAATGGAAGACATTGAGACCATCACACTGCGTGGAGATACAGTGCTAGTGGGAGATTTCAATATGCCAGATGTGGACTGGAACGAACCTTCCGCTATAACCAGCAGTAGCAAGAGGATACTAGCCTCCATGCAAGGAGCATGCCTCAAGCAGATGGTACTGGAACCCACTAGGGGTCAGGCGACCCTGGACTTATTGCTCACCAATGGGGATAGTGTCACAGAGGTATCGGTGGGAGACACCTTGGCATCCAGCGATCACAACATGGTGTGGTTCCACCTCAAGAAAGGAAACACTAGGTCAAATACGTCGACTAAGATATTAAATTTCAAAGGAACTAATTTTCAGGGCATGGGGGACTACGTCTACAATGTGCTGCAAAATCTAAGCACAACAGACAATGTAGAGGACCTATGGTCGACTCTGAAATCTACACTGCTGGAAGCAACCAACATATACATAAAAAACGTGAGCAAACGAAGCAGGAACAACAAACCACAATGGTTCTCCGCGGAGATCTCTGAGCTAGTAAAACAAAACAAAAAAAAACATTCGTTACCTACAAACAATCACAGCAATTTGAAGCTAAAGAATCCTATATGCCAAAATCCAGAAAAGTTAAAACGACAGTCAGAGAGGCTAAATGCCGAATGGAAGAAAACATAGCCAGGCAGGTAAAGAAAGGGGAGAAATCCTTCTTCAAATATGTTAGCGACAGGAAGAGAAACACAAGCGGTATTGGGCACCTAAAGAAACCTGACGGTAACTTTACAGACTCAGATGCAGATAAAGCAGAAATACTTAATAACTACTTCTGCTCAATCTTCACCTGCGAAGCGCCAGGATCCGGTCCTCAGCTACAGACAAGGGGGGGGGGGGGATTCTGAAGACCCATTCCGGGACATGGAAGTCTACCGTGAGCTATCAAAAATAAAAGTGAACAAAGCTATGGGCCCGGACAATCTACACCCTAGAGTACTTCGAGAATTGTGCGATGTCCTGGCAGAGCCATTGGCCGTGCTCTTCAATCTTTCCCTGAGCAAGGGAAAAGTGCCCCTAGACTGGAAAACTGCCAACGTTATCGCACTCCACAAAAATGGAGGTAGGTCGGAGGCTGAAAATTATAGACCAGTGAGTCTCATATCAATAGTGAGTAAACTCATGGAAAAATTGATTAAGAACAGATTAGACACGTTCTGGATGATGAAAGATTAAGGGATTCCTCACCAGCATGGCTTTACAACGGGAAGGTCTTGTCAATCCAATCTGATAAGCTTCTTCGATTGGGTAACAAAAAAACTGGATGAGGGTGAGTCCCTGGACATAGTATATTTGGACTTTAGTAAGGCTTTTGATAGTGTTCCACACCGAAGGTTATTAAACAAGATGAACTCGCTAGGACTAGGGGAAACACTGACAGCATGGGTACAAGACTGGCTTAGCGGAAGGCTTCAAAGAGTGGTGGTAAATGGTATCCCCTCAAAAACGTTGAGAGTGATCAGTGGAGTGCTGCAGGTCTCGGTCTTGGGCCCGATGCTATTTAATATCTTTGTTGGGGATCTGACTCAGGGACTTCGAGGCAAAATTACACTATTTGCCGATGACGCTAAACTATGCAGCGTTGTGGGCAGGGCCTCAAAACCTGACAGTGCAACCAGGCCCAACACTATGGAGCAAGACCTGCTTGTATTGGAAAAATGGGCCAGTACTTGGCAACTAAACTTTAATGCCAAGAAATGTAAAATAATGCACCTTGGGAGCAGAAATCCATGCAAATCATACACTTTGAACGGTGAAAATTTAACAAGAACTATTGCAGAAAGGGACTTGGGAGTTCTCATCCGGGAAGATATGAAAGCTGCTAATCAGGTGGAGAAAGCTTCAGCTGGAGAATCAGGTGGAGAAATGCTGGGTTGCATCAGAAGGAGCTTTATCAGCTGAAAGCCGGAAGTCATACTACCGTTATACAGATCCATGGTGAGACCTCACCTGGAGTACTGTGTCCAATTTTGGAGGCCACATTATCAAAAGGATGTGAAGAGAATGGAGTCGATACAGAGAATGGCCACTAGGATGGTCTCAGGATTTAAATGATGTTGTCTTCAGTAATGTCCCTGGGAATGATACCAAAATGCAATCAATCAAACAAATCAAAAGAAACAATCAGTACGGGCCCTGTGCCCTCGTTTCAACCAATGGCCCCGGGCAATGCTTATACAGTGACATGCACTTAGAAATGAATCTAAATAAACCGTGCCCAGTACATCATATTATTCTTTTGAAATATGTAAAACGTGTCAAAAAATAAAAAATAATAATAAATAATAAAGAAATGAAAACACTACCTTCCCCAAGCATGGACTTCTGAAGAAAAAATCATTGAAAAGAATGTCTCCCTGAAACCTCGTATACAAAAACACAAGAATGTGAATAATTATGTGAAAAAATCGAGCGAGATATATGAGTGAGCGGAATGTGTGAATAAAACAGAGCTATAAATTGGAGAGATACTTCTGAACAGCTCTTTGGATTATGATTCAAGTACTACGGCTACAGCACCTATAAGTTCATTCTTCAATGAGCATTTCGTATGTGAGCGGGACTGATCAAGTAGAGGTATCACAGAGCCATCATTGAACCTTGAACTTTGAATTTTGAACCTCATCCCGTTTTGAAATGGCTGAGCTAAGTACTTTTTATTGATTTTTACTGGTTTCTACTTTGTATCACGTTTCTTAGATTTTCCATTGATAGACACATTGAATTTTTGGTACATAGATTGAGGACATTGTATATTTTCACTTATTTGTTTTTGAACGTTTTTGATGATTTTGAGTTATTATTTTTTGTATTATGATTTTTTCACATAATTATTCACATTCTTGTGTTTTTGTATACGAGGTTTCAGGGAGACATTCTTTTCAATGATTTTTTCTTCAGAAGTCCATGCTTGGGGAAGGTAGTGTTTTCATTTCTTTATTATTTATTATTATTTTTTATTTTTTGACACGTTTTACATATTTCAAAAGAATAATATGATGTACTGGGCACGGTTTATTTAGATTCATTTCTAAGTGCATGTCACTGTATAAGCATTGCCCGGGGCCATTGGTTGAAACGAGGGTACAGGGCCCGTACTGATTGTTTCTTTTGATTTGTTTGATTGATTGCATTTTTTCATTAATAGTTCTTTTAAGGTTTACATATATATTTTTTTCTTCATTTTTGGTATCATTCCCAGGGACATTACTGAAGACAACATCATTTATAATACCAATTCTTTAATAGTCGTATTTCTACATAAATTGGTATTCATTGATATTTTGGTATAGTTTTTGAGGCCTTCTCAGGATTTAAAGACATCCCATATGAAGAACGCCTGATCAGACTGCGCTTATATTCTCTCAAGGAGCGCAGAGAAAGGGGGGACATGATAGAAACATTTAAATACATCATGGGCCACATCAAAGTGGCGGAGGAAATCTTTTTTCTAAAGGGTCCCACGGCGACAAGAGGGCATCCACTAAAACTTAAGGGAGGAAGATTTCATGGTGACACCAGGAAATACTTCTTCACCAAACGGGTGATTGATCGATGGAATGATCTTCCCCGCCAGGTGGTCGAGGCCAGTAGCGTGCTCGACTTCAAGAGTCGATGGGACAAACAGGTGGGAGTACTACAGAGTTATGCTCAAACAATAGATACTCCAGGGAAGAAGGGTTCTTGAGTGGGCAGACTTGTTGGGCCGTCGGCCCTTTTCTGCCGTCATACTCTATGTTTCTATGTTTCTCTCCAGCCCCCCACCTGAGTCTCACCTGTGTCTCCACGTACTACAATTTTAAACTTCGAGCAGCCAGCAACTAGCAACATGATCCTGTTGCCATCAGCCTGCTCTAGAAGCCTTTGCTGTTCAGCATCCCAGCCAGTGGCATAGCTAGGGAGGTTGGAGACCAGGAAGGGAGCTGAGGTCGGTGTGAGCAATGGGTAGAACCTGCCGCTCATGCCAGCGAACATTTAAAAAGGTACGCCGAGGGTGGGGTGGAGAGGCACTGCTGCCGGCATCTCTTACAGAAGAAACTAATTTTTCCCTAAAACAGGGAAAATTATACTTTCCTCTGTAATGGGGGGAGGGGGGGCGGGGTTACTCCCTGAACCCCCAACAGCAGCGCTAACACTTCTAAGTAAACTGGAGGGGTTCTTCCCCCCCCCCACTTTGAGCGCTTTAATGTTTAATCTGGCGCACTGACGTCCTGCGTGCATTTGTCTGTGCTCATTTGTCCACGCGCGCTTTCATCTATGAACCGGTTTAGGCACATCAAGCAGTTGTTCCTGATGCATCTCGATATTTGCATTGCATTTTAATTCCTTATTAGTCGGCTTCAGTCTTCATAAGCTAAACCATTCGTTATACCACCTTGTTGCCGACTTTCCTTTGTTCTTCAAGTGAAACAGCCCTGGGAGCACCTTCGGTTTGGAATCTGTGTCAGCTGGAACGGAGGCTGCAGGTCTCAGCTCTAAGATTTAGGAAAGTTTCAAGTTTATTTAGAATTTATTATACCGCCCACCCGAACCTTTTAGGCGGTGCACAAAAATGCCATAACAAAGCATTGCAAAGAGTTGTTCAGGCAATCTGTTGAAAGGTAAAGGTGGAACTTCTCCAGGATGATGGGTA
Organism: Geotrypetes seraphini; assembly: GCF_902459505.1. Lineage (NCBI taxonomy): Eukaryota > Metazoa > Chordata > Amphibia > Gymnophiona > Dermophiidae > Geotrypetes > Geotrypetes seraphini. Next base: position 9,199,604 of record NC_047093.1, read on the forward strand.
TTGTTTTTCCTATTGTGTCTCTGATGTGTATTGGTGATGTTCTGGGCTGTCATCATATCCTTTCTTACGTGTCTTGCATTTAATGTTCATATTGTTTTTTGTTTTTTTTATTTTTTATAAATTCTTTATTCATTTTCAAAATTACATTAAATGTATATATATATTCAATCACATTAACAATAAAATATATCATTTTACATTCTATCATTTGTACAGTACATAAATTTATCCGTCCCCCTTCCCACCCCTCCCTACCATATATTCCATAATCATATAAAAAACATATTAATAAAATATCCCTCACCCTACCCAAATTAATTGATACATTAAAGGGAAACATTTTCAACTAATCCTTACAAAATTCTGCTAATGGTTTCCACACATCCTGAAATTTCTTGAAATACCCTCTTTGTACTGCAATAAATCTTTCCATTTTATAGATATGGCACAAAGAGTTCCACCAAAAACTGTAATTTAGTCTCCTCCAATCCTTCCAATTATATGTAATTTGCTGAATGGCAACCCCAGTCATTATAAGTAACAATTTATTGTTCGCAGAAATCTGACTTTTTGCTCTCATTTCCATACCAAAAATCACAGTATCATAGGATAATGCCACTGGGTGATCTAATAAATTATTAATTTGGTCCCAAATTGATTTCCAAAAATTCATAATAAATGGGCAATGAAACAATAAATGATCTAAAGTTCCTGCTTCTAGATGGCAGTGCCAACATCTATTAGACAAAGAACTATCCAATTTTTGCAATCTAACAGCGGTCCACAACGCTCTATGCAATAGAAAAAACCAAGTTTGTCTCATAGATGCTGACACCGTACATCTCATTCTCCAAGACCAAATTCGTGGCCATTGAGATGCAGTCATTTCATGCTTAATCTCAATGCTCCAAATATCTCTTAAACCAGTTTTTAATTTCCATTTTGTAAAACTTAATATACCACATTTCAAACAAAAGTATATCAAGGTGGTTATAAATATATATATATATATGGTGGAGCCAGAATAGATTTTTTTTGTGGGGGAAGGTGAGGCAAGGTTACAAAAATGACTGGGCACTAGGCCTTCCTGCTGTCCCCCATATCTGCCTTTCTCCCCACTTGCCCTTTCTATCTGGTTCTACCTGTTAATGGGTCAAAAGGTGTCTTCACTTCCCACTGCTCTGTTCTCCGATTCATATCAAAACTTCATGGGTGGCACAGCCCGTTGATGTCCTCAAGTGCAGATATAGGGTATTACAGGAGCCGGAGAACAGAACAGTGGGAAGGCTTTGGAAAGTAAACCGTTCAAACATTGCCTTTGGATGCACAAATATCAAATTATTTTTAAAAAGTAGATTCTAAAATCTGTTCTCTTTTTCACACTGATGTGTGTGAATTAGCTTAAAAGATGAGCCTCACAGCTGGTACTAGGTTGGACAGATGTTGCACTGATGCGCATTGCCGTTTTCTATTACAGGAACGTTCATCGGATCCATATGCCTCAAAGGGAACTGTGTCTCCTGATTCTGCTAACATTTGCAGTACTTAGTTGCTCACGGTTTTGCTTTCTTCCTCACAGTAATGGGAATCTGCTGTCTCACCTAATGGGCTGTGTCTGCACAGTTTTGTGACCTCTCAAAGCACACAGCTGTGCCAGCCTTGTGTTTGCAGTGCAGTACTTCTCTGTGCCACTGGAGGGAGACAAAGCAACACAAACAAACCCTGCTGATGCTTTTTTAAAAATTGTTAATTTATTAGGATTTATTTACTGCCTTTTTGAAGAAATCCACCCAAGGCAGTGCGGAGCAAGAAAAATGGGCAATAGACAATTATAAGAGTAAAAATATTCAAATAACAGAACATATTGTGGCATGGCATGTGATTTACCATGTCAACACAATAGACATTAAACCATCTTAATAGACAGCATAGGGTGTAAGCTGAGGTGAAACAAACACAGATCAGATAGAATAACAGGAGTTAGTTAGAACTTTAAGGAGCGTTACATGTGGAGTCAGAAAGGTGCATTAATATGATCTCAGCTAAGGTAGGATAAGCAAGTCCTGCTACAATATTGTATTTACAGCTGGTGCTATTTATTGATTTGTTGGAATTTATTAACCATCGTTATGAAGAGAGTTCTTGTGTGTGTGTGACTATCTAGTTAGTACATGAAGAAGGACACGGTACTACTCGAGAGGGTGCAGAGAAGAGCGACTAAGATGGTTAAGGGGTTGGAGGAGCTGCCGTATAGCGAAAGATTAGAGAAACTGGGCCTCTTCTCCTTCAAACAGAGGAGATTGAGAGGGGACATGATTGAAACATTCAAGGTACTGAAGGGGATAGACTTAGTAGATAAGGACAGGTTGTTCACCTTCTCCAAGGTAGGGCGAACGAGAGGGTACTCTTTAAAGTTGAAAGGGGATAGATTCCGTATGAACATAAGGAAGTTCTTCTTCACTCAGAGAGTGGTGCAAAACTGGAATGCTCTTCTGGAGTCTGTCATAGGGGAAAACACCCTCCAGGGATTCAAGACAAAATTAGGCAAGTTCCTGCTGAACAAGGACGTATGCTGGTAGGGCCAGTCTCAGTTAGGGCGCTGGGCTTTGACCATAAGGGCTGCTGCGTGAGCGGACTGCTGGGCATGATGGACCACTGGTCTGACCCAGCAGCGGCACTTCTTATGTTCTTATGTTCCATTAAAGGCTAGGGAGAAAAGCCAATCTTTCCTCTGCTGTTCTGCTCCCTTTGTTCTCAGTAAGTAAAAAAAAAAAAGTTGTTTAAAACGCTGCTTAAAAAATATTTCAAGGTATCTCCAGAGGTGCCTAACGCCACTGTAGGTGTGGATAATGCCCGAAGTAGCGTTAGGTGCAGGTAGGTGCTTCTGGAGGCATGATTCACTTCAAAGGCAGGAACCAGAAATGTAGGCCTTGAAAACTCCGCCCTACGCGTCCGGCGTCTACCTGTGCTGGAGCTGCGATTCTCTAAATGGCGCCATTGTGTGACTGACTCACGATCAGCAGCCGCTCTTAACGTGGCCGCTAACAACGGCGCTGTGTAGAAAATCTGGGCCTACGTGCTTAACTAACAGTAGTTAGGCACAAGCACTTACACCAGGCCTTTGAGCTGGCATTAGAGCTCGGATGTAAAGCTAGGGGCATATCTGTGGATTTACACTAATATTCTATAATGGCAACTTGTATAGAATTACACCCTCTTCGTGTAGCCCACCGTTCCTCGGCCTTCGACCGCCACCTTGTTTTAACTGTCCTGAGGCAACGCTCACTATCACTCTGATTAGGGTTACCATATTTGTCTCTGGGAACCCCGGGGCACATGACACTGCCTCCAACCACACCCCGTTGTGCCCCAGCCCTGCCCCCACAAAGCCTCCTCTCTCCTTCTGGACGAGTTCCAGCTGGGTCTGGACGTGCGGGACATGATCTGCGCGTGCTCAGAGGCCCTCCAGATGCGGCTGGAGCGCGTTGGGTCTTTCCAAAACCTAGACAAATGCCGGGTTTTGGAAAGTCCGTCCAGGAGCCCAGGCAGTCCTCCAAAAAGAGGACATGTCCAGGTTTTTGCCAGAAGTCTGGTAACCCTAACCCTGATTTGATGGTCTACAAATTATTCTTGTCGTTCACCCCAGAGTTGACTGCACACGCGAGGACCAGAAAGTATTTATATCCGATAAATACATTTTAGTTTTCTTTTGAATCTTTAGTCAATAAAGCTGTTTCCATAGGCAGGAAAAGGCCTCCTTTAGAACAGAGGAGGGCGACGAAAATGATAGGAGGCTTGCGCCAGAAGACGTATGAGGAGAGACTGGAAGCCCTGAATATGTATACCCTAGAGGAAAGGAGAGACAGGGGAGATACGATTCAGACGTTCAAATACTTGAAGGGTATTAACGTAGAACAAAATCTTTTCCAGAGAAAGGAAAATGGTAAAACCAGAGGACATAATTTGAGGTTGAGGGGTGGTAGATTCAGGGGCAATGTTAGGAAATTCTACTTTACGGAGAGGGTGGTGGATGCCTGGAATGCGCTCCCGAGAGAGATGGTGAAGAGGAAAACTGTGACTGAGTTCAAAGAAGCGTGGGATGAACACAGAAGATTTAGAATTAGAAAATAATATTAAAGATTGAACTAGGCCAGTTACTGGGCAGACTTGTACGGTCTGTGTCTGTATATGGCCGTTTGGTGGAGGATGGGCTGGGGAGGGCTTCAATGGCTGGGAGGGTGTAGATGGGCTGGAGTAAGTCTTAACAGAGATTTCGGCAGTTGGAACCCAAGCACAGTACCGGGTAAAGCTTTGGATTCTCACCCAGAAATAGCTAAGAAGAAAAAATTAAAAAATTTAAATTGAATCAGGTTGGGCAGACTGGATGGACCATTCGGGTCTTTATCTGCCGTCATCTACTATGTTACTATGACTCCACAAGGGTAGGCTGAGAAGACTTGGAGCACTTTCTTTCATTCTTTTTCTATTATTCAAGTGATTTTAAACTGCCAGAGAAGAAAGACGTTGACTTATCTTTCTCTGACACTTGGTGAAGATTTTTAAAAAAAACAACCAAAAAAAAAACCCCAACCTGTGGATGGAACAAAAGAGGGACTGAAGGAGCCCCGCACTGCTCCATTTGCTTCCATTACTGGGGTTCAGAGCGTCCACTGAAGGCGGCAGCAGGACTGGTTTGCGAAACAATGAGGCTTCCCTGTTGAACAGCAAGCCTGAAATGGGGAAGCAATAGCAGGTCTGCTTAGGGGAGCCCTCTGGGAACGAGAAACTCAATTTTCCATTAATCTGCCACTTTTTTTCACTTTCAATTTCATTCACACATTAGGTTGCAGAGGGCAAATTGACTGAAAGAGGTTAAGAGGAACCAGAGGGACAAAAGAAAAGGTTGAAGAACAACTTGGAGAAAGGAGGGGAGCTTTGGCTTGCAATAAGATGGATTTTTCTTCGACACACATTCTAGCATCTTCTCTTTCTTTTCTCCAGTGATAGCTCTCTTCAGGTGTTGATAAAAAAAAAAAACATAGCAAGATAAGATGAAATTTAAGTTGGAGAAGTGCAAAATGATGCACCTTGGGAAGAATAATCTTGAAGGGGAGAGTGTGGCACAGTGGTTAAAGCTACGTTTCATCCTCTGATAACCAGAGCTGATATTGTGATGTCATAATGCCTCATTCCACCAATGCCTAAGAGCCAACCTCATCAGTGATGTCACAGTGGCTTCATTGTTCTCTGCTTGGCTCACTTTTGCTTCATTATTGATTTCTAGAGTGGTACAGTGCTTAAAGCTACAGCCTCAGCACCCTGAGGTTGTGGGTTCAAATCCCATGCTGCTCCTTGTGACCCTGGGCAAGTCACTTCATCCCCCCATTTCCCCAGCTACATTAGATAGATTGTGAGCCCTCTAGGACAGACAGGGAAAAATGCTTGAGTATCTGAATAAATTCATGTAAACCATTCTGAGCTCCCCTGGGAGAATAGTATAGAAAATTAAAGAAATAAATAGTGTGAAAAGCTTCAGCCTCAGATAACCAGAGCTGGTATTGTGATGTCATAATGCCTGATTCCACCAATAAGAGCCAACCTCATCAGTGATGTCACAATGGCTGGATTGTCCTACACTTGGCTCACTTTTGCTACATTTTGATTTCTAGAGTGGCGCAGTGGTTAAAGCTACAACCTGTTTTAACATATTGACACACTTATTGTAAGTTCAAAAATGAATAAAGATTAAAAAAAAAAAAAAAAAAAAAGCTATAACCTCAGTACCCTGAGGTTGTGGGTTCAATCCCATGCTGCTTCTTGTGACCCTGGGCAAGTCACTTAATCCCCCCCATCGCCCCAGTTATATTAGATAGATTGTGAGACCACCAGGACGGACAAGGAAAAATGCTTGAGTACATGTAAACCATTCTAAGCTCCCTTGGGAGAACAATATACAAAATTGAATGAATGAATAAAATAAATGATTAGGTCACCATCCAGGACAAGGATCTAGGTGTCTTCATATCAGTGTACTACTGCAGCCCAAAAAGCGTTTGGACAGGGATTGCAAAGAAAAGTGCCCACATATTGCTCCATGGTGTGACTGCGCCCTGAGCACTGTGTACAATTCTGATCAGCGCAAAAAAGATGCAGAGGTCAATTCTGCATAGGTCACCCACATTTAGGGTTCCTTTTATCAAGCCGCGCATAATAGCGTGCATTAATCCGCCGGCCGTGCTAGCCGCTACCACCTCCTCTTGAGCAGGTGGTAGTTTTTAGGCCAGCGCGGGGGTTAGCGTGTGATGAAAAGTCACTTGATAAAAGGAGTCCTTAAAGGGCGCTAAACAGTATTCTCTAATGGCATCTGTGGGATCAGATTCTGGTTTTACATGCCAGCCTTTACTTATTTATTTAAAAAACTTATATTCTGCTCTACCTAGGCAGATTACAAAACAAACAAACAAACATAATCATAAGATCAAAACACCCCAAAACAATATAAAATACAATAAAATAATACAATATAGAGATAACATTTCCATTACTCACTTCATTCCTTCAGTCATGGCTCCTTAAAGCTTCTGTAAAAAGAGATTTTATTATGACTTTTTGGAAATCAATTTGGGACCAAATTAATTGTTTATTAGAAAACCCGGTGGCATTGTATTATTTGGTATGTCAGTGAGAGCAAAGAGTCAGATATCATCAAATAATGACTGGGCTTGCCATTCAACAAATTACCTATAACTGGAAGAAGTGGAGTAGACTAAATTATAATTTTTGGTGGAATTCATTATGTCATATGTATAAAATGGAAAGAGTAATAGCAACACAGCGAGGATATATTAAGAAATTTCAAGATGTGTGGGAGCCATTAACAAAATTTTGTAATGATTAGATGTTACTTTTCCCTTAATTCTTAAAGTTTGTTTTTCAGGGGGGGGGGGGATTTTAAGTATAACATCTTATGAAGGGGTGGGAAGGGAGGGAGATAAGATTTTATGATTGGTATTATTGCTGAATATTAAGTGATATTCTCAACGTGCAAATGTGTTTATGTGTTATCACACTTATTGTACGTATAAAAATGAATAAAGATTTACAAAAATAATAATAATAATTTTTTTAAACTCTGAAAGTTATAATTCATTCTCAGTTGTCCAACCAGATTATTCCAAAGCTTCACCCCTGCCACCGAATTAGCCAGAGCTCTGGTGCAAGCATACCTCACGTGCTGTAGCTCGTCGACAGATAAGCGCATCGTTTTTTCGACGGGGCGGATTTAATATCACAGCAAGCGGAAGATCCCACAGCACACCCTGGGTGAATTGCTTGAAAAATCAATCCCAACACCTTAAACGCTACTCGAGATTTAAAAGGGAGCCAATGCAATTTTCCCAGTCAAGGTGTCTTATGCTCAAATTTACTACCACCAAAGATTAAAAGCGCTGCAGCGTTCTGAACCACTTGTAAAAGCCTACATTTGAATGATGACATACCGAAATACAGTGCATTACAATGAGGCGACCTTTGCAGTGCAACACTCTGAAGCACAAGCCAGCACGGGCCGTATCGAGGTGGAAGAAGATATCTTCTTTTTTAAGGGTCTCACAGCAACAAGGGGGCATCTGTGGAAAATCAGGGGCGGGAAACTGCACGGGGACACCAGGAAATTCTTTTTCACTGAAAGGGTGGTTGATCGCTGGAATAGTCTTCCACTGCAGGTGATTGAGGCCAGCAGCGTGCCTGATTTTAAGGCCAAATGGGATCGGCACATGGGATCTATTCACAGGGCAAAGGTAGGGGAGGGACATTAGGGTGGGCAGACTGGATGGGCCGTGGCCCTTATCTGCCGTCTATTTCTATGTTTCTAACCCAAGGTAAGAGGAGTTAGGAGTCGAAAGCACTCTCAAAGAGGTGAGCTGACATTTATAGACGGTCCCTGCTCGGAAGAGCTTACAATCTAGCTTGGACAGACAGACACGACATATAGGGTTGGGGATGCACATTCAAGTATCTCACAGGCCGCATCGAGGTGGAAGAAGATATCTTCTTTTTCAAGGGTCCCGCGGCAACAAGGGGGCATCCGTGGAAAATCAGGGGCGGGAAACTGTACGGGGACACCAGGAAATTCTTTTTCACTGAAAGGGTGGTTGATCGCTGGAATAGTCTTCCACTTCAGGTGATTGAGGCCAGCAGCGTGCCTGATTTTAAGGCCAAATGGGATCGGCACATGGGATCTATTCACAGGGCAAAGGTAGGGGAGGGACATTAGGGTGGGCAGACTGGATGGGCCGTGGCCCTTATCTGCCGTCTATTTCTATGTTTCTAACCCAAGGTAAGAGGAGTTAGGAGTCGAAAGCACTCTCAAAGAGGTGAGCTGACATTTATAGACGGTCCCTGCTCGGAAGAGCTTACAATCTAGCTTGGACAGACAGACACGACATATAGGGTTGGGGATGCACATTCAAGTATCTCACAGGCCGCATCGAGGTGGAAGAAGATATCTTCTTTTTCAAGAGTCCCGCGGCAACAAGGGGGCATCCGTGGAAAATCAGGGGCGGGAAACTGCACGGTGACACCAGGAAATTCTTTTTCACTGAAAGGGTGGTTGATCGCTGGAATAGTCTTCCACTTCAGGTGATTGAGGCCAGCAGCGTGCCTGATTTTAAGGCCAAATGGGATCGGCACATGGGATCTATTCACAGGGCAAAGGTAGGGGAGGGACATTAGGGTGGGCAGACTGGATGGGCCGTGGCCCTTATCTGCCGTCTATTTCTATGTTTCTAACCCAAGGTAAGAGGAGTTAGGAGTCGAAAGCACTCTCAAAGAGGTGAGCTGACATTTATAGACGGTCCCTGCTCGGAAGAGCTTACAATCTAGCTTGGACAGACAGACACGACATATAGGGTTGGGGATGCACATTCAAGTATCTCACAGGCCGCATCGAGGTGGAAGAAGATATCTTCTTTTTCAAGGGTCCCGCGGCAACAAGGGGGCATCCGTGGAAAATCAGGGGCGGGAAACTGCACGGGGACACCAGGAAATTCTTTTTCACTAAAAGGGTGGTTGATCGCTGGAATAGTCTTCCACTTCAGGTGATTGAGGCCAGCAGCGTGCCTGATTTTAAGGCCAAATGGGATAGACACGTGGGATCTATTCACAGAGAAAGGTAGGGGAGGGTCATTGGGGTGGGCAGACTGGATGGGCCGTGGCCCTTATCTGCCGTCTATTTCTATGTTTCTAAAAGCGCTGATAGAAAGCAGATGTAATGACAGATAAAACCTGATCCTTCCTGGGATGTGAGGCATGATCCAAGTACAAAGCTGAGTTTGGAAAGATGGACAGTAGAGAATCTATCCAAACGCCTAAAACGTTCATTTTTTTTTTTCACGCTGTCTATCTCAACACCTTCTGGCCAGAATGGATCTTCACCCTTCCTACCAACATCAACCACCTACACCTGGTCTATGGCTGGCCCAAGCACACATGACTAAGGGCTCCTTTTACGAAGGTGCGCTAAACGTTTTAGCACCCGCACCGGATTAGCGTGCGCTCTGGTGCGCGCTAGCCGAAAATCTACCGCCTGCTCAAAAGGAGGTGGTAGCGGCTAGCGCATGCGATAATTTAGCGTGCTCTATTCCACGCGCTAAGGCCCTAGCGCACTGCCTTTGGCCATTGATTTTTATTTCGGCATCTCAGAGTCTTCTCTGTTTCATGCTGGAGACCAGCTAAGTTGTTTTTATGTAGAACGACCTCCAGTCAGGCATCCAGGCTTTATTTATTTATTTTGAAGAAGTAGATCCAGCTTTTGACCCGTTCCAATTAATATCTTGGGGGGGGGGGGGGGGGGAAGCTTCTTTAACCACTTGGTTTATCCTGCAGATTGGGTTTTTTTTTCTGTCCATTTCGGATTCCCCTGGTGCTCAGGCGAAAGCATGGTTTGTATTTGGTCCTGAATTGCTATGAAATATACATTCGGAGGGATCACCTGTGGGATATGCATTCCTCTCCTCAGCAAGATACCATGTGACTGCTCCGTGATTCTGATTTTGAACAGTTTTCCAGTATTAAATAAACATTCGGCTGATAGCTCTGCAGGTTTTCTGCCGAAACTGAATTTGTGATGGGAAAACCCACCCAGAATGCTGGGGTGGGGGAGGTGGGTGAGCACACCACCTGTCTAAACAGATGGCTGCTGGCAAGAGAAGACGCTTGCCAATTTAAACGAAGAAGACAAAAAAAAATAAAAAGAGGCAAGGAAAGAAATTCTTCTAAACAATTTTCTATCTTGGCGCTTCCTCAAACCCACTTCTGCTTTCTGTCTGTCTTGGTTTGGGATTCAAGTCGTGGGAAGTCTCTCGGATTTAAAGAGCGCTGTAGAAAGGCAGGATTGGATAAAGTCCAGGACTGAGATGGAGAAATGATAGAAAGACAAGTTTATGACCTAAATGTCCACATATTGTATAGACAAAAGGGGCATTATGGAAAAAAGGCCTAAGTCCAACCGTCCAGCTGAACGTCCAAAGTCCATTTTTGAATGACAAATTGCTGGACGTCCAAATAGAATTTGTTTTTGAAAATCATCTTGACCAAGAGCGTCTAACTTTATACCACATTTTCGATCCAGGTTGGAAACATCCTAATCCTGACCATTTGGGTGTAGGTGGGGCCAGCATAGTAATGGACTGGCCACTTAGACATCCTGAAGAGCAATGGGACAACTTAGAGGGCACTGCTGTGAACTTCACATAAAGGGTGCCAGCTGTATATCTCACCATAACACCCCACATCACCCAACATGAGGCAACCCCCCCCCCACACACACACACAGGTAAGAGGGTGTCAGGTGATGTGTGTGGGGGTGTTGCCTCATGTGGGGGGATGTTGCCTGATATCAGGGGTGATATGGGGGAGGGCAGGAATGTTGAGGGATGCAGGGGGAATGTTGGGGGGTCTGGGGATATTGAGGGGATGTCAGGGGGAGAGGTGCATGGATCCGCTGCTCAGCTGATGCTGGCAGGGGGGAATCACCATCAGCTGAGCCGGCAGGAATCCCCGAAACTGGCTCAGCTGATGGGAATTCCTCTGCCGCGATCAGCTGATGGCAAGCCCTCAATGTGCTGTTTTTTCCCCCCCATCTCTGGGTGATGAGAGGGGGTCAGTGACCACGGGGGGGGGGGGGGGGGGGTCATGCCTTAAACCCTCCAGTGGTCATCTTGTCAGTTTAGTCACCTTTGGGGCACTTAGACCTGTTTTACTTTGGTCTAAGTCCTGGCATGTAAGTTCTACCTAGGATGTCCTGGAAAAGTTTTGATTATTGTTTCAGGATGTCCAGGTGGAAGCCCACCCAATTCCCACCCATAACACACCTCCCAACACGCCCCTTTGAGCTCTGGATGCACATCCAGAAAGTTGATTTTGATTAGCGACACTTGGACATCCCTGTTATTAGAACATCCAAGTGCCGACTTAGGCTGGTTTTGGAGTGTTTCAAAGTGCCTCTTAGATCATGTGCCCAACTTATACACCAGGATTTACAGTAGTTTTCAGTGGTGAAAGTCTCTGTGCCCAAACCTGAGCTTGGGAATCCGCTCTAAGCCCTATTCTAGAAAAGATTCCCAGTTGATAAATGCCTTCTGTAGAAGTGGATTTTCCCTGGTGTCGAAATCTGAGCTGCAGCTACTGGATACTGGATATTGTTTGGTTTTATTATGTTTTTATGGGGTGTTTGTACCTTTATAATTATGTTTGGTTTTTGTATAAGTAGGATATAAATTTTTTAAATAAATAAATGCTGAATCTGGCCCTACATGTATACACATATAGAATAATGGCAAATATGTATGTGTGAAGTCATGCACGTAAATGCAAAACTTCAACCTACGGCAGGGGTCGGTAACCTTTTTACAGCAAACAGCCAATTTATCCAAAATGTTTGACCCAAGATTTACAAAGAGCCGCAAGGTGTAGCTTTTCTCTCCTCCAACCCCTGGCAGGTCTCTGCACCTCTCAACCCTCCCCCAACCCATCTCCAAGGTTCTCTCCCCTCTCCAGGCCCTGACCTGACCCTTTAATCTCCCTCCCAACTCCATGATTTCCACCCCCGCCCCTCGGTCTACCAGTAGTTTTGTGGCAGGAGCGCGGCCCTCTCGCTCCTGCCACCTTCTAAAATGGCTGTTGCAACTTCTTGGGGTAGCTCACAGTATTATAGGAAAAGCCACAAGAGCTCATGGCAGTTATTTTAGAAGGCAGCCACAAAGGCTCCTACTGAGCCAAAAGGTACCTTGGTAGGCCAGGGGGGGGGGAATCATGGAGTTGGGAGGGAGATTAAAGGGTCAGGTCAGGGCCTGGAGAGGGGCGAGAACCTTGGAGATGGGTCGGGGGAGGGGCAGGGAAGAATAATAATAATTTATTTTTATATACCGCCAAAGCCATAATAGTTCGAGGCGGTTTACAACAAGAGGTGCTGGACAATTACAAAGTCATCGAATATAAGGTACAGGATGGGAGTAATGAAACACTATAAGATTCTTAGGTTACAATCGATTAAACAAATATAAAAGCTCCACTGCATTACGTTTTTAAAATACTTACACAAAGATAAACTTTGAGAAGGACAAGTCTTAGAATAATATGAAGCACATTTACACTCACCATGCTCTGCCATTAACATAAAAACCCTGTGGTAACTATTCAGCTGGTGGTGACCTCCACCAGAAGTATTATTGCCTGATATTCAATGCTGGGCCACAGTGGCGTAATAAGAGGGAGTGGTAGTGGAGTGCCTTGGGTGCCTTCTTGACAGGGTCATCGGCATCTCTCTTCTCCACCCCCCATACCTCTTTAAGTCTTCACCCAAGTGAGTAGGGTATCCTCCCCACTGCTCGCGCTGCTCTGAGTCTCCCCCCTCTGACATCACTTCCTGTTTGCAGGCCAGGAAATGACATCAGAGGTTAGGAGGATCAGTCAGCTGTAGTGAGACCCTGCTCACTACAGTGAAAACCCGAAGAGGTACAGGGGTGAAGGTGGGGTGACACTGCTTTTAAGAGATATCCCCTCACCACTGGTGGGGATGCCGGGCACCTCTGCCCCAGCTCCAGCTTCCTATACCAGGCCACTGCTGGGCCATATCTGGGCTTCAGCACTGAATTTTGTCACCTTCCCGGCCTCCGCTGGATAGCGCAAGTGCGGGCAAGGGTGACTAGGCCGATTTCTGCACGCCACTCCAGAGGGAGAATGGCCCTTCAGGGTGAGCAGGTTAAAACTGGCCAAGTTAGATTCAACTCAAAGCTTAAAACAGTAAAAAAAAACAATTCTCAAACAGGAGAGTTTTGCCAGGTAAGTTTATCAGGTAGGCATAATTATGCTGCCAAAAAGATCTAACAAAAAGAAAAAAAAACCTCACAAACTCTGGCTTAGAGAATGACACGGGGAAAAAATCGGTCCCCATCACTGCCCCGTCTCCGGCCCACCGTCCCCTTCACCGCCCCGTCACCACCATTCCCTTCACCGCCCCATCACCATCATTGCCATCCCTTTCAACGCCCAGTCACCGTCCCCGCAGCATCCATATAAGCCTCAGTACTGCAATATTTAGCTTATTCCTTCCTTATAAATCAAAGTTCTGGCTGCTGAACTAGAGAAAGATGTTCAGCTGGCAGGGCTTTGTTTATAAATTTTTATCAACACAACTAATATACTACTTTATCCTAAAGCAAAAAATAAATAAATAAATAGAATTATTTTTTCTGCCTTTGTTTTCTGGTTTCTGCTTTCCTCATCTTCTCATTCAATTCATTCTATTCACTGTGTGTCTTCTCTCTGCGTCTTTCATTTGCTGTTACTGTGCCTCTCCCTTCACCCCCCCTCCAATTGGTCTGGCACCCATCTTCTTCCCTCCACTCCCCCATAGTCTGGCATCTGTCTTCTTCCCTTCCAGCGTCTTCTCCCCACTCTGTCTTCCACATTTCCCTTCATGGTCTGCTCCTCTCCACCCTCCTTCAATGTCTGTTCTATTCCTTTCCACCACCAGTCATCCTTCCCTCCTTCACCATCTGTTCCTTTCTAACACCCTTCAGCTCCTCTCGCGTGGCCTATCTACCTCCCTCCCTTTTATTTTCGTGGCACGTTACAAAGTAATTTGTGCAAGCCACTGGAGCCTGCGAGCTTGGTCTCCAAACAATCTCGCTTCTGTGTTCCTATTTTCCCCATTTCTAATATCTCCCCTATGTATCTGGCATTGCCCCCCCCCCCCGTGTCCATATACCATCCCCATGGCATGTATGTCCCCTTTATGTCTCTGTCCCTATAACCCCATGCACATAATTTCCCCTCTGTTTCTGTTACCTTCCTGTGTCCAGATTTCCCCTCTCTTCCTCTTCCACACCAATGTGTCTCTTCTCTTCAACCCCATCTAGCTTCTTTCCCTCTTTCTTACCCCCCCCCCCTGCTTACAGCATCTGGCTCACCTGCCTGTCCTCCCCTTTCTTTCCTGCTGTGGGTTTCTTTCTCTCCCTCTTCATCCTCTTGGCCCAGAATTTCTTTCCCTTTCACTCCCTCCTTCCTAGTGTGAGCCGGGAAACGCGCAATCGTGCAGTGAAGCAGCCCCCTCCCGCCCGATTGCAGTGTTCCGTCAGCTCCCTCCCTCCACCTCACCTTAGGTACCTCGGTAGACCTGCGGGGGATCATGGGGTTGGGAGGGAGATTAAGGGTCAGGTCAGGGCCTGGAGAGGGGAGAGAGCCTTGGAGATGGGGCAGGGGAGGGGCAGGGAAGGGACCACCAGGTACCTCGGTAGGCCTGCGGGGGATCATACGGTTGGGAGGGAGATTAAAGGGTCAGGGACTGTACATCCGTAACTACATGCATGAAGAGCCGCAGGTTGCTGATCCATGGCCTATGAGCTATTATGGAAGCACCCGCTTAACTTACAGAGCAGGTATTTGCAAAGGGGCTAAGACGGAGATGAATCACGGGTGGGATATAGATGCGTCTCTCACACATGTCAGATACGGACTACTGTAAGCTATGTGCATCCTGCAGCTCTTGACACCACCCTCACTCTTACACCAGCCATCACTTTGGGCACCCAGAAGTTAGACACACAGATACCAGATTACACTGTTTTATAATGGAAGCCAGGCGCCTAGGATTCTTTAGAGCAGGGGACCCCTAGGGGGGTCTGTGAGGGTCAGATAAAAATTAACATTTACATTCACCGGTACTGTTGATTTTTCTCACAGATAATGAGAGAGTAGATGTAGTAGGAGAATGGTAGTAGAAAACGCAGTAACGTGTTCCCTCGAAAATAAGTCCAACCCTGAAAATAAGCTGTAGTCTCAGGATTCTCCGGCAACTCGTCAACACGCCTCCCCCCCCTCCCCGCCGCCACAATCGAACTCCTACTGACTCTCCATCCTTCGCTCCCCGCTGACCTTGAGCAAGCCCTACCTTCACCCAAAGCAGCGTCGGGCTGGCAGTGCTCTAAACAGGCCTGTCGCTGCTTTGGATGAAGGTAGGGCTCGCTTGCAGTCGGCAGGGAGGGAAGGATGGAGGGTCAACAGGAGTTTGGCTGTGCGGTGGGGGCAGGGGGGTGCTCAAGGGTTCTGCTGCATAAGGGATGGTAGTAATAGATCTGTTTTAATTTGCACAAGAGGCAAATTAATTTCTTAATTATAATGAGTGGACATTACTCTTTGCATAAAAAGGAGTGTTTTTTTTAAAAAAGATTGTTTACTTTAAAGTTTAACAATGTCATATATGTATGAGACAATCAAATCTCGATAAATAAAGTATATTATATTCATTGCATGCAAAGTTGTGTTTATGTGAATATTTCTTAAAGATGTCTGTGACTCAAAAAAAGGTTAAGAATCTCTGCTTTAGAGGAAAAGCTCTTCCTATGCACCATCCGGGTATACAATCGTCTCTCTAGTGACCCAGACTCAGGACACAAACTTTAGGTGGGAAGTGGTAAAACGCGGACCTCGCGGATCTAAAACCGCACGTCCTTAAAAATCTGAGGTCCGCGCCACTTGTAGTTTCTGGCTCTGACAGACCTCGGTGACAATTTAGCTCTGACGGATCCGTCTCAGCATAGGGAGGGAAAAGTATTAGGATCCGTCAGTGCTAAAATGTCATCGAGGTCTGTCAGAGCCAGAGACTAAAAGTGGCACAAATCTCAGATTTTTAAGGGCGTGCGGTTTTAGATCCGCGAGGTCCGTCAGGTCCACGAGGTCCGCGTTTTATCCCTTCCCACTTTAGACTAATCCAAGCTTTTTGACACCACCTTCCTGCAGTACTGATCCAAGAACCAGGGACAGCAAACCCAGGATGTATTGGAATATAAGTTCAAAAACCAGGACTGGCCAGACGTTTCCCTGTAGACCCGAAGACACCCACGTCAGCTGTGTGGATTGTAAGGGGAGGGATGCAAGAAGGAACTGGGAGCAAGCGGTCCCGATTCAAAGAATGATTCTCCACTGCTGAAGTGCTACCACACCGCCACCAAAGGTAGATCCATGGCCCTATCAACATTTTGCCTCCAATAAAACAGTAACTAGGAAGTTCAGAGGGCAAAGAGGGGATGTTAGTTTGATCCCCTCTAACCAAAACGATGTTCTTCTGTCCCTGACTTCATTCACCAAAAGGTCATCATTACACAGAAAGCAATCAGCAGTTGTAGGTTTTACTAATTCAGCTGCTTACCGCTGAGAAATTGTGTGGTGCTGAAGGACAGCTCCTGGCCGCCTCCCGCCGGCTTCCATTGCTGGACAAGCGCCATTAATAGGAGGCGACAGCAGCGGCACGCCAATTAATTACAGCACATGAAGTCTGCCTGGTCGGGAACCTTTGCAGGTCAACTCTGCCTTTAGGATCCCCGCTGCTGCTGCCTGCATGCTGCTTAACCCTTGCAGGGCTACTAGAGGTGATTCCCAGCAGTATCTGTCCAGTCTCCTCCTTGAACTATGTGGATACTGCACAATGAAAATGGAATAGAAAGCGCAGGATGGGTTCGTTCCATCCCCCTGCTTCACAGGGGCAGCTTGACAACCTACGCAAAAGCCATATTCTCCAGGACACCACAATACTGCCTACTGCAACAGGTTGTGATGGTAGGGGTGGGGGGGGCTGGAGGGAGGGGGAAGGGGTGGCAAGAATGATTTGCTATTAATGAGTGCAAATTAAAATAAAATACATCCTCTAATGATATAATCTTGCCTGAGATTCATAGCCCAGAGACATTGCAACCCCAAAGAATCCATCATCATAATATAATACCATCCTATTTACTAAAGTGGTAAGGTTTTGACAAAATTAACACAACTGCAAAGTCTCCAGATTAACGGTGGGGGCGTTCCCAGTATTGTTCAGTGAATGCACAAGAAACGGATTTCCCACACATTCATTTTTTTTGTTTTATTTCTAAATATTAAATTATAGCATTTATATACCGCTTATAGCTTAAGGGCTCCTTTTATTAAGGTGCGTTAGGGCATTAACATGTGGAATAGCGCATACTGAATTTCCGCGCGTGCTAGACCTTAACGCCAGCATTGAGCTGGCGTTAGTTCTAGCCGCATAGCGTGTGACATTATCCTGCGTGCGCTAAAAATGCTAGCACACCTTTGTAAAAGGAGCCCTAGGTGGTTTACATTCAGGTACTTAAACATTTTTCCTTATCCTGTCTGTCCTGGTGGGCTCACACTCTACCTAACATACCTGGGGCAATTAAGTGATTTGCCCAGGGTCACAAGAAGCAGTGAGGGATTTGAACCCACAACCTCAGGGTGCTGAGACTGTAGCTCTAACCACTGCACCACTCTAGAAATCATAATGTAGCAAAAGTGATCCAAGTGTAAGACAATCCAGCCACTGTGACATCACTGATGAGGTTGGCTCTTATTGGTGGAATGAGGCATTGTGACATCACAGTATCAGCTCTGGTTATTAGAGGCTGAACCTTTTCACAATCTATCTAATGCAGTGGTTCCCAACCCTGTCCTGGAGGAACACCAGGGCAATTGGGTTTTCAGGCTAGCCCTAATGAATATGCATGAAGCAAATTTGCATGCCTATCACTTCCATCATATGCAAATCTCTCTCATGCATATTCATTAGGGCTAGCCTGAAAACCCGATTGGCCTGGTGTTCCTCCAGGACAGGGTTGGGAATCACTGATCTAATGTACCTGAGGCAATGGAGGGATTAAGTGACTTGCCCAGGGTCACAAGGAGCAGTGAGGGATTTGAACCCACAACCTCAGGGTGCTGAGGCTGTAGCTCTAACCACTCCCACACATTAGCTAACTGGGAGACAACAAAATACAGTACGCTACACCTCTTGAGGTGATGTTAGCTGTACCACCTTATCTGCCCTGTTAACTGTTAAACGCATTTATAATTTACACACACACACACACACACACACACACACACACACACACACACACACACACACACAGTCTCCGTAAAATCAGAAAATTCTTTGACCAAGCACAATTTAGACTAATCGTCCAATCCCTAGTCTTAGGTCTGCTGGATTATTGCAACTCCCTATATCTTCCTTGTCCAGCCACTATGATAAAACAACTCCAGACCATACAAAACACCGCCCTCAGATTGATCTACTCACTCAAAAAATATGATCACATAACAACTGCCTTCTTAGACTCTCACTGGCTACCCATACAAGCACGAATCCAATTCAAATTCCACTGCCTGATATTCAAAGCATTACACGGCTCTTCCCCCTCCTATCTAAACAACCGCTTAAACCAAATCTCCACCTCAAGACACAGAAGAACCTCGAACCCTTTCGTCTTCCCCCCACTCAAAGGCACACATCGCAAGAAAATGTTTGACAACCTTCTGGCAACACAAGCAGCAAAAATCAACCATTCCATCTCCAATCTTATGACAATATCAGACAACTTCAAAACATTCAGAAAAGAAATCAAAACCCTGCTTTTCAAAAAATTCATCCAAATATCTTAACCCCTCCTCTTTTACCTCCAGAAGATTCACCTACCTTCAGATAACCTTCCCCCAAATTACCCACCTTAACACCGTCCAATTAAACAAATACCATAAATAGATTGTAACCTACCCTCTCTAACTGCATTCCATATGTATTTTTCATACAGTTCTTCACTGTCAGTTTAATTTCCATCCTATAAATTCACATAGAATTTTTCTTTTTTCAACCATCTTTATTTTCTCTTCTTTATTAATTTCCAGGTACTTTAGTTAGATTGTGAGCCTTCGGGACAGTAAGGGAATTTTTAAGTACCTTCTTACTTCTCATTTATAATCTTAATGTATATTTTCTTCAAACCGCTTAGAACCTAACGGATGTAGCGGTATATAAGAAATAAATTACATTACATTACATTACAGTCTTCACCATAATTTGGTTTTCCTGCCTACACTGAAATATCACACTTCAATGTAGATCATAGAAATTACAGTTAATGTTTCAATTAGTTATACTTTTAAAGAGTAATTATATTTAATGTCTATTATATTGTATTTTAATGTCTTTAAACATATTGGTAATGAGATTTAAAGCTGGACTCCTGAATCCAGAGACTGAGGGCAGGAAAATAAAACAAATCAAAGAAAATATATGTAGAATCAGCTTTTGAGTCAGCAGTTCGAAGGCTGCCAAGTGCCTTTTCTTTGCCTATTATATGAATTCTAGACCACATGAATCTCTTTAAAAGAGCCAAAGCTGTTCAAAGGAAGAACATTTCCTGAGTATGGTTCTGCGAAACAACTGGAGTTTGAAGGTCGAGGGGGAAAGTCAAGATTCGAGTTCCAGTTCATTCACTGTCACATCGGAACCTCTGCTCCCTCAGTCTCTAGTGCTCCGAGATTCTACACTGATTTCAAAGAGACGAGCAATGCTGCAGAAATTTTGCGTGGCAAGTGAACTCCATGAAAGTCCACGGAAATGCCACCTGAACGTTCATCGAGGAAAGCGACTGTCACATGTGCAGAATAATCCACAGAAAGAAGCATAAACATAAGAACATAAGAAATGCCGCTGCTGGGTCAGACCAGTGGTCCATCATGCCCAGCAGTCCGCTCTCACGGTGGCCCTTTTGGTCAAAGACCTAACTGAGACTAGCCCTACCAGCGCACGTTCTTGTTCAGCAGAAACTTGTCCAACTTTGTCTTGAATCCCTGGAGGGTGTTTTCCCCTATAACAGCCTCCGGAAGAGCATTCCAGCTCTCCACCACTCTCTGGGTGAAGAACTTCCTTACGTTTGTATGGAATCTATCCCCTTTCAACTTTAGAGAGTGCCCTCTTGTTCTCCCTACCTTGGAGAGGGTGAACAATCTGTCTTTATCTACTTTGTCTTGAATCCCTGGAGGGTGTTTTCCCCTCTTTGAATCCCTGGAGGGTGTTTTCCCATATGACAGACTCTAGAAGAGCGTTCCAGTTTTCTACCACTCTCTGGGTGAAGAAGAACTTCCTTACGTTTGTACGGAATCTATCCCCTTTCAACTTTAGAGAGTGCCCTCTTGTTCTTCCTACCTTGGAGAGGGTGAACAGTCTGTCTTTATCTACTAAGTCTATTCCCTTCAGTACCTTGAATGTTTCAATCATGTCCCCTCTCAATCTCCTCTGTTCGAGGGAGAAGAGGCCCAGTTTCTCTAATCTCTCACTGTATGGCAACTCCTCCAGCCCTTGTCTAACTTGGTCTTGAATCCCTGGAGGGTGTTTTCCCCTATGACAGACTCTAGAAGAGCGTTCCAGTTTTCTACCACTCTCTGGGTGAAGAAGAACTTCCTTACGTTTGTACGGAATCTATCCCCTTTCAACTTTAGAGAGTGCCCTCTTGTTCTCCCTACCTTGGAGAGGGTGAACAGTCTGTCTTTATCTACTAAGTCTATTCCCTTCAGTACCTTGAATGTTTCAATCATGTCCCCTCTCAATCTCCTCTGTTCGAGGGAGAAGAGGCCCAGTTTCTCTAATCTCTCACTGTATGGCAACTCCTCCAGCCCTTGTCTAACTTGGTCTTGAATCCCTGGAGGGTGTTTTCCCCTATGACAGACTCTAGAAGAGCGTTCCAGTTTTCTACCACTCTCTGGGTGAAGAAGAACTTCCTTACGTTCGTACAGAATCTTTCCCCTTTCAACTTTAGAGAGTGCCCTCTTGTTCTCCCTACCTTGGAGAGGGTGAACAGTCTGTCTTTATCTACTAAGTCTATTCCCTTCAGTACCTTGAATGTTTCAATCATGTCCCCTCTCAATCTCCTCTGTTCGAGGGAGAAGAGGCCCAGTTTCTCTAATCTCTCACTGTATGGCAACTCCTCCAGCCCTTGTCTAACTTGGTCTTGAATCCCTGGAGAGTGTTTTCCCCTATGACAGACTCTAGAAGAGCGTTCCAGTTTTCTACCACTCTCTGGGTGAAGAAGAACTTCCTTACGTTCGTACAGAATCTATCCCCTTTTAACTTTAGAGAGTGCCCTCTCGTTCTCCCTACCTTGGAGAGGGTGAACAGTCTGTCTTTATCTACTAAGTCTATTCCCTTCAGTACCTTGAATGTTTCAATCATGTCCCCTCTCAATCTCCTCTGTTCGAGGGAGAAGAGGCCCAGTTTCTCTAATCTCTCACTGTATGGCAACTCCTCCAGCCCTTGTCTAACTTGGTCTTGAATCCCTGGAGGGTGTTTTCCCCTATGACAGACTCTAGAAGAGCGTTCCAGTTTTCTACCACTCTCTGGGTGAAGAAGAACTTCCTTACGTTCGTACAGAATCTATCCCCTTTCAACTTTAGAGAGTGCCCTCTTGTTCTCCCTACCTTGGAGAGGGTGAACAGTCTGTCTTTATCTACTAAGTCTATTCCCTTCAGTACCTTGAATGTTTCAATCATGTCTCCTCTCAATCTCCTCTGTTCAAGGCCAGGAAACGCTAAATTGTAGACACGCGTGAGCGTGAATCGAAGGCACGCCTTGTTGTAGAGCATCACGGACGCGCGTCATAAGCTTGCCTCATATGTGTTGGATAGCCATAAGGGGCTCAGGTCGCAAAAACGATTTTAAGAAAGCCCAGCGCTTTAACAGTGTTTTCCCTTTTCACGGGCGTTGCCATAGTCACAAAAGCGATTTGGCGGCGGTTTCACTTTTGGCTTAGTTGTTGCAAAACTATTTTAAAGTCCGGCGGTGTTTTCACTACTTTTTGATGATTTTTTTTCATTCGCGGGGTTTTCATCTCTTTTGTTTATTGTACAAGTTTGTATTGGTCAGTATGATAGCTGGCTGGTGTGTGTGTGTGTGTGGGGGGGGGGGGGGTTCTTTGGTTTATCTGTTGTGATTGCTCTCCCTTTTGCAACATTTCAAAGCAGATGCATGTGAGGGGTCTGTGTGAGGGGTAAGGAGTTAGGAACTTTGGTTTAGCCTTGTTGGGATTGATTTTATCTGTTTTTGCAACATAACCAAGCACATGCATGCAGGGGTTCTTTGGTATATCTCTTGGGATTGTTTTCTTTGCTACTGAGAACTTAAGAAGTGTTCTTAGTTACTGTAATGACGCTGATTTCAGATCTGGGATTGAAATTCAGCTAGCAGGTCAGGTTTCTGAGACACACGTTACTGATATTGGCAAAGTTGTGTTAAGGAGTTTACTCTGAAAACAAACACGAAGACAATAAGGAGGCAGGTTACTGCATATATTTACGCCTCTCTAAACTCACACAAAAGTGATGTCAACATGTTCAGACATGTTTGAGGCATTGCTTTCATGCTTGTACTGTACATTTGTCTCCCTTTGCAAGAATCAACAATAATCTCCCATCATACTGGGATCAAACTTTCCCTGATATCTGCTTTCCATCACCTTGATATCTTGATGAAATCTTTCCCCGTGTTCATCGCTGACATCACCAAGTTTGGGTGGGAAGAAGTCGAGGTGAGAATGTAAGAAGTGCATTTTACGTGACATCCTGGCACCCATTAGCTGATATGCTGTCAGCATCTTCTCCACAAGCTCAGCATAATTCTCTGATCTGTGATGACCAAGAAAATTCTGAACAACCAGCACGAATGCTTCCCATGCTGCTGATTCAGCTTCTGTTTGAACGCATCATACGGGCCAACAAGCATTTTGCTACTGGGGTTCTGTCACCTGTACCTTAACAAGGGCCACATGCTGACTCTAAATCTGAAAATAGGTTTTATCTATCGCATCCTGTTTTTAAGTTATGTATATCATTTTTGTCAATAATGCTACCTAAAAAGCGTTGACATTTTACTGTTTCTGTAATACAATATTGCATTTTATGACAGCTCATCGATCACATATACCAATAATTTGAAAGTTTACACTAAAAAGTGATTGTGCTGCTTTTTCTACCTGTGAATTATAATATTTTGCTTGTTTTTATCCAAGATATTCTAATTGTTATACATAGAAACATGATGGCAGATAAAGGCCAGATGGTCCATCCACAGTAACCATTATCTCTTTCTCTCTCCAAGAGATCCCACATGCCTATCCCAGGCCCTTTTGAATTCAGACACAGTCTCTGTCTCTACACATCTCCACCCTTTCTGTAAAAAAGTATTTCCTTCGATTACTCTGTAACCTATCACAACTTCATCCTATATTAATTATAATATCAGAAAAAATTTGCACTGCACCTGATTCTTCTTCTGGTGTATATATGCTTGTTTATTGGGTTTTAAATGCAACCAGAAAGCAGGAACCCAGCAAGACAGGGCCTGTGCTCCAAAAATATATAACAAATTATAGATGCACAGCACATCACAAAGTCTTGATATTATGAAAAAAAAAACCCCAATTATGGATATGTACCTCTGTTATACTGGCATAAAAGCCATATGGGAGAAAGGTACTGGCTCACTCTGGTTACAACCAGAATTTAAAAAATTTAAATTGAATCAGGTTGGGCAGACTGGATGGACCATTCGGGTCTTTATCTGCCGTCATCTACTATGTTAGAAAGCAAGAATTGTGCAAGACAGGACCCATGCAATCCTGAAACACATACACATCACAGTGTCGCCCTCGGGTCAGAGTTAGGCCGATAGGTCACAGGACACTGTTGGTTACAAACTGGGAAGCAAGACCCCTTGGAAGGTTGATGTGCTGCAGGGAGTCAGATAACAGCCACGGGACAGGGTAGGCCACAAAAGCAAGACCCCCAGCAGTTCCTTGGATCAGACTAATTGGCTTTTTGTTCCCGGCACTCTTGAGGATGTGGTCAGATCAGTTCAGCGTTTTCTTGTGGCCATAGAGATGAAATGAGGGTGCTTCAAATATTCAAATAGTTTTAGAATTTGTCCATGGGGTGTGTAAAAGAAAGCTCCACTCTAGGCTCACACCGAGCTGACCTGAGCAGGAGGCCCCGCAGCCCAGCAGTGGCCACCCTCTGGGTCCACAGGATAGGGAGAGGTGAGACATGATCGAAACATTTAAGTACCTCACGGGACGTGTCGAAGTGGAAGATGATATTTTCTTTCTCAAGGGACCCTCGGCCACAAGAGGGCATCCGCTCAAACTCAGGGGCGGAAAATTTCATGGCGACACCAGAAAGTATTTCTTCACAGAGAGAGTGGTTGATCATTGGAACAAGCTTCCAGTGCAGGTGATCGAGGCAGACAGCGTGCCAGACTTTAAGAATAAATGGGATACCCATGTGGGATCCCTACGAGGGTCAAGATAAGAAAATTGGGTCATTAGGGCATAGACAGGGGGTGGGTAAGAAGAGTGGTCAGACTTGATGGGCTGTAGCCCTTTTCTGCCGTCATCTTCTATGTTTCTATGATAACCCTTCACGTTGTTTTTCTGAGCATTAAACCATAACAAATGTTCACGCTCATTACACTGTGTCTGAATGCTGATATGCAGTGAAATCGCTCATGTGAAAAGATCACCTTGGCATTAACGAGTGAACGGTCTGTTAGAGGAGAGTCTTACTGATGGCTGCAGGCAAATACAGTAAGAAATACGCAGCAGTGCAGCTCCTGGGGAGGCCCTGAGCTGCCTGGAAGTGCTGTTCTTCCAGTGCAGGGCCGTATTAGGGGAGGAGCTACATTGCTGGAGGTATTCTCCTTCTAAGAGTGACATATTCAGGAGTGCCTATTTCCAAACCCGTAATCTTCAACCTTGAATCCCCTCTGATTTAGGGCAGTGGTTCCCAACCCTGTCCTGGAGGACCACCAGGCCCAGCCGGGTATTTGGGATAGCCCTAATGAAGATGGATGGGGCAGATTTGCATGCCTGTCACCTTCATTATATGCAAATCTCTCTCATGCATCTTCATTAGGGCTTTCCCAAAAACCCAACTGGCCCGGTGAACCACTGGTTTAGGGCTCACTCGGGCCCATGCAGAGCTGGCCCTCCACATCCGCAGAACCGCTAAATGCTATCGAGCAACTCACTAACCTTCACAGGGATGGATCCAATTTGCAGTGTACTTATCAAGTCAGGTACAGCAGCGCAGAAGTTTGTAACATACTGAGTTTGAATTCCTAGTCAAATCTAATTAGCTGTGCAGACGGAGACTCTCATCTCGGGATTCAGCAGAAAGGAAATGAACATTTTTGATGGTGTCCTGTTGCTATAATTTGCTGTGTACATGCTGTTCAAGGTACGAGCACCTCCTCACTGGGGTAATTGAGGCATGATAATCTCGCCTCCAGCTCTTTTCCCTATCACAATTAGGTGCCCATTGCAGAGCTGCCAAGAGACCCAGCTCAAGAAAGGACATTTCTGGCTAGGCATCGTCTCTGAATTTATATCCCAGTGCCCTATGGCAGGGGTAGGGAATTCCGGTCCTCGAGAGCCGTATTCCAGTCGGGTTTTCAGGATTTCCCCAATGAATATGCATGAGATCTATTTGCATGCACCGCTTTCAATGCATATTCATGGGGGAAATCCTGAAAACCCGACTGGAATACGGCTCTCGAGGACTGGAGTTCCCTACCTCTGCTTTAGAGGAACATTGCATACTATGTTGGCAGATGATTTAGGCCAGGGGTGGGCAACTCCGGTCCTCGAGGGCTGGAATCCAATCGGGTTTTCAGGATTTCCCCAATGATTGTGCATGAGATCTATTTGCATGCACTGCTTTCAATGCATATTCATTGGGGAAATCCTGAAAACCCGACTGGAATACGGCTCTCGAGGACCGGAGTTCCCTACCCCTGCCTATGGTATCAGTACGGATTCTGTATCTGCTGTTTGAAATCAGCACCGTGGTAGCAGGCTGCATCAGAAATCAGAACATGTCCTAAAATCTCCCATCATGAACCTGGCTCTGGTGGTAGCTCTTTAATCAGGGTGAGCCCTATGCACGAGCCACTGTGATTCTTCTCTTTCAAAATTTAAATGAAACTGAAAAGCACTTCTGTTCAAAGACGCTTTTGATTGCTAATATCGCCCTGACCTTCTAGCATCCGACAGGACTCTCCCTCTCCCCCTCCCCCCTCCCCCCATGTGATTCCCATTCATCGTCTTTCCTCCCATGAACATGTCTGGCTGTCTTTGTCATAGTGATCACCTGTGAAATTTTACATTTTTAGCCTTTTTTAAAATTATGTACACCACTTAGACCAGTGGTTCCCAACCCTATCCTGGAGGACCACCAGGCCAATCGGGTTTTCAGGCTAGCCCTAATGAATATGCATGAGAGAGATTTGCATATAATGGAAGTAGCAGGCATGCAAATCTGCGCCATGCATATTCATTAGGGCTAGCCTGAAAACCCGATTGGCCTGGTGGTCCTCCAGGACAGGGTTGGGTACCACTGACTTAGACAATATCAAATTTTAATAAATTTGAAACTTGATTTTGCACAAAGGGAGTAACTCTTTACAGGTCACCAAAATATAGGCCCAGAATGCTGCGTGCTAAGTGAGAATTCTATATTAACAAGTCGATGCATAATTGCCATTACGAAATGTTAGCAGAGCCCACAGTTACATGTCAACATCTAGGCACAGCTGCATACACCAGGCCAATGGCTACTGTAAACGCCCGATCAGCAAGAAGGACCCGACGTGGACGTGTTTCGGCAAGGAAGTCTGCTTCAGGAGTCAAACTGAACTTTACTGTGAATCCAGAGCAGCCTACAGAAGTCCGTTTAGGGATGCAGCCAGTGTGAACCTAGAGCAGGGGTGGGCAACTCCGGTCCTCGAGGGCCAGAATCCAGTCGGGTTTGTAAGGATTTCCCCAATGAATATGTATGAGATCTATTTGCATGCACTGCTTTCACTGCATATTCATTGGGGAAATCCTGAAAACCCGACTAGATTCCTGCCCACCCCTGACCTAGAGGATTTTACCACTGTCTGGAGGTCTTTTGATTTTTTTTTTACCTCACTCCTTTGACTCTCCATTGTATACTGTCATGAGGATTCTTCTTCTGGTCCCCCTAAAAGTCTATAACTAAATATTACAGTTGTGCATGAAAATGTTGGCATTCAATTACCTTAGCGCATAAGTGCTGGGCACGCCCATGACCCACACCCCATGCAGTTGGCATTATAGAATTTGTGTGCTAAGGTTGTAGAATATTGATTAAGTGAAGTTATGATGCCGATTATTGCTCATTAATGGCTTGTTATCCAATTAAGTTATTACAGGTTCTATTTGGAGGGAATGTTCATTTAGACTTAGAGTCTTACATAGAGCTTATTTTTCACAAATTCAAGCTTTTCATGCCGGTTTAATTAATACCCCAATTTGTATTAAGTGTAATAAGGATCCTGGTACTTTAGTTCATGTTTTTTGGTCATGCCCTTTAATTAGGTCATTCCCGGTCTGCCATCCTGTTATTTTTAGGCTCATTATGGAGTTGTTCTGTTGTAGATTCATCAAGGGGAGTAATTTTTGGAAAAGCTGCGGCTTGTGGGGTTTTTGATAAAAAGAAGTGTCTCTTATTTCAAAAGGCGCGTATAATAGGACATAAATGTATTATGCAATTTTGGTTATCAAAAGAAGCTCCTAGTTTTTGGCATTGGAGGAATCAATTTCATCGTCTATTGTTATTTGAGACTTGGGAAGTTAGGCGTTCGGCTAGAAAAATTTGTATGTTTATGGAAATTTGGGATCCGTATATTCAGAATCTTTCAACTAAGGCAAGAAGTTTAATTCTTAATGACTTTTTGCTATGATTATTTATCTAAAATTCCAGTTCTTTACTTTTATTATTCTTTATTTTTGTCAACTTTCATTAGGTTGGGGGGGGGTTTAGTATGATTCTTTCAATAAAAAAGTTGACAGTTTATTTGAAAGTTTATTTGAAAGTTTATTTGAAATTTGATGAATCGCTTATACATAAAATACTAAGCGAATTACATTAAAATCCAAGTTTGTACATACACTAAGATACAAAAGAATAATGATAACAAATCAATAAAAAAATGGGTGAGACCTACAGACCAACAGACATGACTGGATATGGAGGGATGAGGGGATAAGGTTACAATATTAATAAAAAATAAAAAAAAATAAAAAAAGGGAGACAATAAGGGAGAAAACATTAGGAATGGTATCTTTATTGATTGATTGATTGATTGATTTTTTATTCATCTATTTTTGATAAAAGGACTGCTGCACTGTGATTATTCCATACAGGAGGTAAAGGCATCTTTAAACAGGAAGGTTTTTAGATTATTTTTAAAACGACTAATGTCTTTTTCGTCTCTTATATGTTGAGGAAGAGAATTCCAAACTTGGGGGGGGCTACAATCGAAAATATATCATGTCGTCTGGTACCGATCACTTTTAAGAAACTAAATTTACATTACATTACATTACATTACATTAGGGATTTCTATTCCGCCTGTGCCTTGCGGTTCTAGGCGGATTACAATATAGAAGATGTCTGGGCAATTCCAGTAGAATTACATTACAGGATAAGAGTAGATTACAGGAACGGTAAAGAATTATGATACAACAATTTAACAGAATGGTACATAACACAGAGGATAATACATGTCACAGAAGATAATACATATCACAGGAGATAATATATATCGATTGATTTTTTTGGGGGGAGGATAGGGGGAAGAGGTCAATAGGAAAAGGGAAGGGGGGTAGGAATTAGGGGGAAGGTATAGAGAGATGTAATGGGTATTCTGGAAATATATTTTGAAGAAATGAAAGATATTTGATGGAAATTAATATGATGAATTTTAATTTAATGACTATTTTATTGTATTATAATATTATATATGTACTGATTTCTTCAATAAAAATGTTATAAATTAAATTGCACGCGCATCTTGGATCAGCAGCAAAATTTGGACATCATATATAGAATCTGGGGTAAGTGTAAATTGTACAAGAAAGAGGGGTATAGCCTACTTTTTGACTCCTTTTGACTTATACCAGGGGTGCCCAAATGGTCAATCGTGATTGACCAGTAGATCTCAAAGGCAACGCGAGTCGATCGCGTTGCCTTTGCAATCTTTTTCTCCCTGCTGCTTTCCCAAGCCAGGCCTGGCGCGTACAAGCGCCGGACTCACAAGACTTCACCTCCGACGTCAATTCTGACATCAGAGAGGAAGTTCTGGGCCAGCCAATCGCTGCCTGACTGGCCTGGAACTTCCTCCCCAACGTTAGAATTGACGTCAGAGGTGAAGTCTTATGGGCCCGGCGCTTGTACGTGCCAGGCCTTGCTTGGGGAAGCAGCAGGGAGAACTTGGCGTGGTGGCTTGGGGGGGATAGGGAAAAAATCGGGGAAGTGGAGAAATCAGTGCAATGGCTAGGGGGGGGGGGCAGGGGGAGAGAGAGAAAGAAAGAAATATTGGCTTTGCAGAAGAAGGAAGTGGAACCAGAGACTCATGAAATCACCAGACAAAAAGGTAGGAAAAATGATTTTATTTTCAATTTAGTGATCAAAATGTGTCCATTTTGAGAATTTATATCTGCTGTCTATATTTTGCACTATGGCCCCCTTTTACTAAACCGCAATAGCGGTTTTTAGCGCAGGGAGCCTATGAGCATCGAGAGCAGCGCAGGGCATTCATCGCAGCTCCCTGCGCTAAAAACCGCTATCGCGGTTTAGTAAAAGGGGAGGGGGTATATTTGTCTATTTTTGTATAGTTGTTACTGAGGTCATTGCATCTGCCTTGACCTCTGAAAAAACTCCCGAATACAAATGATAACTAACATTTTCTCTGCGTACAGTGTGCTTTGTGTTTTAAAAAATTTTATTGTTGGTAGATCATTTTGACTTGGTCATTTTAAAAGTAGCTCACAAGCCAAAAAAGTGAGGGCACCCTTGACTTACACTGTCAAAATATTTGTGCAAATGCACTACTTGAGTCTCTGCGCATGGCCACACCCCCCTCCCCCCTCCCTCCTCCACAAGCTGCCTTTGTTTGTGATTTCTGTGGACAAGCAGTGCAGGTCTCCAAACTTTGATTAAAAAAAAAAACCAACCAAAACCCAACAACAGCATGAGAGAGTCAAAACATGGCAGAGAAATGGGAGTGGAGAAAGAGTGGAACAAGATGGCAAGACAAAGAGAGAATTCAGTAAGACGCAGGTGAAGAAGAGGAAGAGAGGGACAGATGCTAGAATGGAGGTAGTGAAGGGGTTAACTGCAAGTCGATATGTTTCCCCGGTAGAGGACAGTGGAGGCTCTTTATGAACTGCTTTGACAGTAGGGAACATGCAGATGTGCTGCTTGAAATGCTTTCCATGCAGGGGGTGCTGCTCCTGTCTAATGGGCAGGAGGGATCCCAGGACATTAATTTCACAGCTCTGCTATATTGCTGTGAGAAATTTTTCACCACATTTCATATCTGCACAGTTGCCAGGGGACTGCAAGATTGATGATCAGGCCGAGAAGCAGCTAAGTAAATGACACGCACACACACGCGCTCTCTCTAAATGTTTCTTTTAGCAAGGTTTTTTGGAGGTGGCAAGCTGCCATGTAAACATTTCGATCCGTCCAATGTGAACCAATCTGAAGTAGGAGAATATGGTTTTTACAAGTCTCAGCATCCCTCTTGCTCATTTACATACCTGTTTAGACATCACCCAATGAAAAGGCAGCCTTGGCCGCACCTGATGATGTCATGATGCAGCTGTGCTGCACACCCTGAGTTACAGATGAGCTGTGGTTGGGCTACTTTGCATTACTTGCTCATTATAACTCCTCAATCTGCTGCATCTGTCAATGTCTGCTTTCCACCCTGTCTGTCTGACCAAGAGGTGCTCCTTCGGCTGTTATGCTATATGGTATGTCAGGGGTGTCCAATGTCGGTCCTCGAGGGCCACAATCCAGTCGGGTTTTCAGGATTTCCCCAATGAATATGCATGAGATCTATTTGCATGCACTGCTTTCATTGTATGCTAATAGATCTCATACATATTCATTGGGGAAATCCTGAAAACCCGACTGGATTGCGGCCCTCGAGGACCGACATTAGACACCCCTGTGGTATGTTATATCTCCTGTATTGCATAACATTGCTATAGCCCAGGGATCTCAAAGTCCCTCCTTGAGGGCCACAATCCAGTCGGGTTTTCAGGATTTCCCCAATGAATATGCATTGAAAGCAGTGCATGCACATAGATCTCATGCATATTCACTGGGGAAATCCTGAAAACCCGACTGGATTGCGGCCCTCAAGGAGGGACTTTGAGACCCTTGCTATAGCCTTAACCTTGGAGAATCTTTCAACTCTTCCCCTGCAGACATTCATTTACATTCACTAGACCTGGCTGGTCCACATTGGTTGTGACGACCCAGTTCACACCACACTGTGGCCAGATCCCATTCCATGAGCAGAAATGGGGCAATGGGCTTGACATTCAAATATATTTACGTGGATATAAACTGCACTTATGTAGCTGGCACTGGCGAGGTATTCTCAGGGGCTCTGTGCTGATCCTCCTTACAGACTGTGTGGTTGAGACAAGGATGGTGAGTTAGCCAGGAAAGAGCGAATAACTGCCCAGAGAAAACTAGGCCAGAATAACTGCTGCCCTATCTTAATCTGCTTAGCTCAGGGGTCTCAAAGTTCCTCCATGAGGGCTGGAATCCAGTCGGGTTTTCAGGATTTCCCCAATGAATATGCATGAGACCTATTAGCATACAATGAAAGCAGTGCATGCAAATAGATCTCATGCATATTCATTGGGGAAATCCTGAAAACCCGACTGGATTGCGGCCCTCGAGGAGGGACTTTGACACCCCTGGCTTAGCTGCTCTGGATAGCCGCATGCTCCCTGCTCTGCCTTAGATCTTCAGTCCCGAATATGCGCAGAGAACTGAACCACCCTGGCCTGACCGGTTTTAAAACACAGACTCAGAGCGCAGAGTTTAAATTCCGAGCCAGGCGTTCTCAACCCGGCTGCTTTCAGTAATTTGGAATAATTCTAAGCAATTTCGATATTGTGATTTGGAATGAAAGTCCGGAACTGCAAAAGAAATGATAAATAGTGGCTGTAAAAATATGTGGGTGCGGGCGGATGTGTTTCTGGGTCAGCAAGGCTTTCTAGGATGACCCAAAGGAAATAAGTCAATAAAGGGCTCCTTTTACTGAGGTGCGCTAGCGTTTGCCATGCATGCAGGAAGTTACCGCGCCCTACACCGTGCGCTACGCCTCTAGAACTAATGCCAGCTCAATGCTGGCGCTAAGGTCTAGCGTGGGCGGCAATTCCGCACGTTAAAGCCCTAACGCGGCTTAGTAAAAGGAGCCCAAAGTAGAGGTCTGCACGGGAACGGGGATTGCGGGAATCCCGCGGGTCCCACGGGAATCCCGCGGAAATTCTACCCTAACCCATGGGACTCCCACGGGGATCCCCCTCTAGCCAACGGGACTCCCACGGGGATGGAAGGCTTTGGAAGCAGGGTTCATCCATATAATATAATGGACACATCAGCCTTGGTAAAAGAGGGGGTTTATAAGTTAATTACCTGAACAGAAAACAAAAAAAGGGTTCCACCAAAGAGATTCCACAAGGAAAACAGCAAAAGAAACTGTGGAATTGATGATCCTGTCAGAAGTAATTGCTGCTTTTTATGGGACGGGCGGGGATGGAGGTAATTCCTTGCGGGGATGGGTGGGGACGGAGAGGAAGCTGACGGGGACGGGTGGGGACGGAGAGGATCCTGGCGGGGAAGGGTGGGGACAGAGAGGATCCTGGCGGGGACGGGTGGGGACGGAGAGGATCCTGGCGGGGACAGGTGGGGACGGAGAGGATCCTGGCGGGGACGGGTGGGGACGGAGAGGATCCTGGCGGGGACAGGTGGGGACGGAGAGGATCCTGGCGGGGACGGGTGGGGACGGAGAGGATCCTGGCGGGGACAGGTGGGGACGGAGAGGATCCTGGCGGGGACGGGTGGGGACGGAGAGGATCCTGGCGGGGACGGGTGGGGACGGAGAGGATCCTGGCGGGGACGGGTGGGGACGGAGAGGATCCTGGCGGGGACAGGTGGGGACGGAGAGGATCCTGGCGGGGACGGGTGGGGACGGAGAGGATCCTGGCGGGGACGGGTGGGGACGGAGAGGATCCTGGCGGGGACGGGTGGGGACGGAGAGGATCCTGGCGGGGACAGGTGGGGATGGGTGGGATTTCTGTCCCCGCGCAACTCTCTAGCCCAAAGTGTCTGGCCTAGTGGTCAAATAAAGAGTATTGAGTCAAAATGTCACTCGTGAGCAGAGCCGTTCCTTGTTTATTCAGTCAAAAGTAAATTTAACAGTGTTTTCCATCATTTTGGTTTATCTTCGTTAAGTTTAATTTTGAGTTTAACGAAGATAAACTAAAATGATAGAAACACTGTTAAATTTACTTTTGACTGAATAAACAAGGAACGGCTCTGCTCACGAGTGACATTTTGACTCAATACTCTTTATTTGACCACTAGGCCAGACACTTTGGGCTAGAGAGTTGCGCGGGGACAGAAATCCCACCCATCCCCGCCTGTCCCCGCCAGGATCCTCTCCGTCCCCACCAGGATCTTCTCCGTCCCCACCCATCCCCGCCAGTATCCTCTCTGTCCCCACCCGTCCCCGCCAGGATCCTCTCCGTCCCCACCCGTCCCCACCAGGATCTTCTCCGTCCCCACCCATCCCCGCCAGGATCCTCTCCGTCCCCACCCGTCCCCGCCAGGATCCTCTCCGTCCCCACCCGTCCCCACCAGGATCTTCTCCGTCCCCACCCATCCCCGCCAGGATCCTCTCCGTCCCCACCCGTCCCCGCCAGGATCCTCTCCGTCCCCACCCGTCCCCGCCAGGATCCTCTCCGTCCCCACCTGTCCCCGCCAGGATCCTCTCCGTCCCCACCCGTCCCCGCCAGGATCCTCTCCGTCCCCACCTGTCCCCGCCAGGATCCTCTCCGTCCCCACCCATCCCCGCAAGGAATCATTTTGGTTTATCTTCGTTAAGTTTAATTTTGAGTTTAACGAAGATAAACTAAAATGATAGAAACACTGTTAAATTTACTTTTGACTGAATAAACAAGGAACGGCTCTGCTCACGAGTGGCTTTACGCATTTTGACTCAATAGCGAGTAAAAGAAACCCAGATCTGTTTTTCCATCATCCACAGAAAGAACATTCTTCTTTTTTAACCTGATTTCTGGGATCATTAAAATCTTATTGAAAATCGTGGGCCCCATATTCAAGAAAAAGCTGAGCTGCCACATTTAGATGCCTTAACTTATTCGGCCAAACTTAGGAGCCTAAGCGCGCTAGCCGAAAATCTACCGCTTGCTCAAAAGGAGGCGGTAGCGGCTAGCGTGCACGACAATTTAGCGCATGCTATTCCGGTGGTTAAGGCCCTAGCGCGGCTTTGTAAAAGGAGCCCTAAGTTTTCACCTTGAAAATCATCAATTTAGGCGTCCCATTTATTTTCCTAGATTTAGGACTTTATTGCTGAAAATCAACGCTGAGTTCATTACCCCCCCCCCCCCCCCCCCCCCAATATTCAGCCGCCGTCAGGCTTTGCGGCGACACCGGCAGTCAGAATGGATAGTCAACGCCAGGCTGTGAACTACCGAGTGGGAGAATTCTAGTGATATCGGTTGTGTATTAGATGCATTTTAACGGTTGATATTTTGTCTTTTTTTGTTCTAAACCTTCATCCAACTCATCCCATCATTCACCGCATACTTTATGGAAACTCTGCCGCCCACTCATCCAACGCTTCTCAATGGCGTGGTCTACGTCCCGCAGAACCCTCAACCGGATGCTACTGAATCTCCCATCCACTAAAACGAGTTTTCCGCTCCACGCTCACCTTCCTAGGAGTCAGAACTTGGAATGGCCTTACAGAAAGGACCAGAACTGAACCTTTGCCACATCATCTTCCGAAGAAAACTGAAAACCCATCTGTTCGATACTTAGGGCTCCTTTTACGGAAGAGCGCGTGCTAAAATGCCACGCGCGCTAGCCGCTACCGCCTCCTCTTGAGCAGGCGGTAGTTTTTCGGTTAGCGCATGCTATAGCGCACGCTAATCCGGTGTGTACGCTAAAAACGCTAGCGCACCTTCGTAAAAGGAGCCCATAATCTCCTTTTCCCTCTCTTCTCTCCCTTTCCCTTCCTCCCTTCCTCCTCTCTCCCCTTCCTCTTACCTAACCACCTCATCTCTATCCCTTCTCTCTCTCTTACCTAACTACCTCCTCTCTCTCCATCCTCTCCCTCTTACCTAACTACCTCCTCTCTCTCCCTGCTCTCCCTCTTACCTAACCACCTCCTCTCTCTCCCTCTTACCTAACCACCTCCTCTCTCTCCCTCCTCTCCCTCTTACCTAACCACCTCCTCTCTCTCCCTCTTACCTAACAACCTCCTCTCTCTCCCTCCTCTCCCTCTTACCTATCCACTTCCTCTCTCTCCCTCTTACCTAACCACCTCCTCTCTCTCCCTCCTCTCCCTCTTACCTAACCACCTCCTCTCTCTCCCTCCTCTCCCTCTTACCTATCCACTTCCTCTCTCTCCCTCCTCTCCCTCTTACCTAACCACCTCCTCTCTCTCCCTCCTCTCCCTCTTACCTAACCACCTCCTCTCTCTCCCTCCTCTCCCTCTTACCTAACCACCTCCTCTCTCTCCCTCCTCTCCCTCTTACCTATCAACTTCCTTTCTCTCCCTCCTCTCCCTCTTACCTATCCACCTCCTCTGTCCCCTCTCTTCCTCTCCCTCTTACCTCTATACTTCCTCTCTCCCTTTTACCTATCCACCTCCTCTCTCTCCCTCCTCTCCCTCTTACCTATCAACTTCCTTTCTCTCCCTCCTCTCCCTCTTACCTATCCACCTCCTCTCTCCCCTCTCTTCCTCTCCCTCTTACCTCTCTACTTCCTCTCTCCCTTTTATCTATCCACCTCCTCTCTCTCCCTCCCCTTTCTCTCCCCTCTTACCTCTCTGTACAGTTGCCTTGAGCCTGTATAGGTCTGAGCAATGCACAAACAGAACATTAGATTAGATTAGATAATATTATGATAAATGTAGTAACTGTTGTACTTTGTAGCATTGTTCACCACTTACTTCTTATGTCAGCGGTTTACAGTATCAAGACCAATAAATCCAATCCAATCTGGCATTGAATATCTGGTTTCATTTTTGAGCACGATAACTGAACCGATTAAGCCGATATTCATAGTAACATAGTAGATGACGGCAGATAAAGACCCGAATGGTCCATCCAGTCTGCCCAACCTGATTCAATCTAATTTTCTTCTTCGCTATTTCTGGGCAAGAATCCAAAGCTCTGCCCGGTCCTGTTCCCAGGTTCCAACTACTGAAGTCTCCGTCAAAGCTCACTCCAGCCCATCCACATCCTTAAGCGCTTAGCGGTGCTATTTACGTGGCCTATTTGAACCGCTAAACATAGCCGGTTTGGTGCTGAATATTCAAGCCTAACCAGCCACGTCACGCGATATAGCCAAGCTGCTAACTGTGGATATTCAGTGGGAAATATCCAGCTCTCTCCTGCTGAATATCGGTGGTTAGGCACTGAAATGCTATTTAAGTAGCCAAGAGCCAGTTAAGTCGCTTTGAATATTGGCCAGAGAACATTTTTTTCACTGCCCTAAATCCATTCTTGTTGCCACCCACTTCTAGGCTCCAAAACATAGGAATTTAGAAAAATTTTGAGTATCAATGAAGGCACTTCAGCCCTAATAAATTTGCAGAGAGGGAAATTTAGGAGCACAAATCTCACAAGGCTGAGACCCACGACGGGGTCTATACCAGGGAAAATGCTCAGCCCCCATGCTGCAGGGCTCTGCAAACCTGAAGATGCAGCCCACTGGCAGGCATTGAACCCTCTCAAGCTTCTGCTCAGAGCTCCAGTATGACCTATTTAATTTTCTATACTGTCCTTCTATACTGTCCTGGGCAAGTCACTTACTCCCCCCTTTGCCCCAGGTACATTAGATAGATTGTGAGCCCACAAAGACAGATAGGGAAATTGCTTGAGGACCTGAATAAATTCATGTAAACAGTAAGGGAGCTCAGAACTGTTTACATGAATTTATTCAGGTCCTCAAGCAATTTCCCTATCTGTCTTTGTGGGCTCACAATCTATCTAATGTACCTGGGGCAAAGGGGGGAGTAAGTGACTTGCCCAGGGTCACAAAGAGCAGTGTGGATTTGAACCAACAACCTCAGGGTGCTGAGGCTGGAGCTTTAACCACTGCGCCACACTCTCCTCTGATACAATCAGAAGTGAGCCTAGTATAGAACAATGAAGCCATTGTGACATCACTGATGAGGCTGGCTCTTATTGGTGGAATGAGGCATTGTGACATCACAGTATCAGCTCTGGTTATCAGAGGCTGAACCTTTTCACACTATTTATTTATTCAATTTTCTATACTGTCCTCCCAGGGGAGCTCAGAACGGTTTACATGAATTTATTCAGGTACTCAAGCATTTCCCCTGTCTGTCCTGGTGGGCTCAAAATCTATCTAATGTACCTGGGGCAATGGGGGATTAAGTGAATTACCCAGGGTCACAAGGAACAGTGTGGGGTTTGAACCCCAACCTCAGGGTGCGGAGGCTATAGCTTTAACCAATGCATCACACATTCCCCTAGCCCTGCTTTTGCAAAATACCCAGCTGGTTACCCACCTTTATGTGACACAATCCAGAAACCAGCCCCTGGCTAAGAGAAACAAGCTAGTTCTTCCTGGCAGATGTTTCGGGCCTGGTTGGTCCATTGGTCCAGTTTTCCATTTCAACCTGAACAATATTCTCTACAGATACCATAGCAGACAGGAAGAGCAAATAGTGCAGACAGAGAGAGGGGGGGGGGGTGGAGAAGGAGAAGAACAGAGAAAAGAGAGAGAGGGACAGCGAATGAGGGAGGGAAGGAGAGGGGGAAAAGAGAGAGAGGGACAGCGATAGAGAGAAGAGAAAGGGAGGGAGAGAATGAGAGGGGAGGGAGAGGGAAAGAGAGAAATAGGGGGTAGAGAAGGAAGGAGAGGGGAAAAGAGAGAAAAAGAGTGAGAGGAGGAAAAGGAGGGATGAGAGGGAAGAGAGGGGAAGTGAGACAGGAAGATAGAGGAGGTTTATAGAGATGGAGGAAGGAAAGAAAATTCTTCTAGAGAAAATCATTTTACAGTACTGCACATGCAAAGGGTTGGGGGGGGGGAAGCAAAGAGAAAGAGAGACTCTTTAGCCTGAGTGTAGTCAATAATTACTTTTCCGTACTGTTCAGTTAGGTAAGCAATAATGTAGCAACTCCTTCCAAACTGAAGTATCCTTTCACTTAATTAACCTGACAAACTGTAAAATTAAATCATGGAAGATGAAAAGCAAACCTTTTCAATTTGTGTGTGTGTTTTTAAACAATTTCTTTGCCTCTTAAGGAAAGATGAAAAGCTATATCATTTCCTGTCTATAGCATAACAGCAAAGGGTTTGGTTACACGTTAGAACTGATCGGGAGCTTTTAATAACCTCTGCGTTCAGCAGATAAACCAGAGGAATCTCTGAGATACCTGGATGTAACAGAAATTAACAATCTTTCTCAGCTAGCATCCTAACCTCAGGGATTAATTATTTCTCTCAGAAACTCACTTAACCCTAGGGATTAATGATCCCTGCCAGGATCTCAGACACCTCCCTACTTTTAGGATTTAATGATCCATCACAGGGTCTCCGGAAAAAGGCCTCTGGTCATCAGATGGCATTAATAGTCGGATTATGTAAGGAAAGGCTCACATTTATCTACCCAAGAATGGAAAAGGAAGATGAAACTGGTTTTGATAAGGAGAAATGGCTGACACGCAGGCAGGCTTCTGTGACTGGCAGCTGGGAAATATTCTTGCAATGTGAACTGGAACAAGTGGGCAGATTGGATAGGCCAACTGGTCTTTATCAGATGCCATAGAAACATAGAAATAGACGGCAGATAAGGGCCACGGCCCATCTAGTCTGCCCACCCCAATGACCCTCCCCTACCTTTCTCTGTGAATAGATCCCACGTGTCTATCCCATTTGGGCTTAAAATCAGGCACGCTGCTGGCCTCAATGACCTGAAGTGGAAGACTATTCCAGCGATCAACCACCCTTTCAGTGAAAAAGAATTTCCTGGTGTCCCCGTGCAGTTTCCCACCCCTGATTTTCCATGGATGCCTCCTTGTTGCCGCGGGACCCTTGAAAAAGAAGATATCTTCTTCCACCTCGATGCGGCCCGTGAGATACTTGAACATCTCGATCTTGTCTCCCCTCTCTCTGCGCTCCTCCTTCGTATGGAAGATCCTTGAGTCCCGAGACCATCCGGGTGGCCATTCTCTGCACCCACTCCAGTCTCAGCACAACCTTGCGATAATGCGGCCTCCAGAATTGCACACAGTATCCCACCTGGAATACTGTGTGCAATTCTGGAGGCCGCATTATCGCAAGGATGTGCTGAGACTGGAGTCGGTGCAGAGAATGGCCATTTGCTCTGTTGCTGCTGGAGCGTGTTGTGGATCACACACCAACGCTACACAGCTCTGTACAAAATAAACTATAAATGACCTAAGAAGATTTCAGGTCTAAATCTTCTCCTGAACGCCACAAGCATGGCTGCATTCATATGCAAATTAAGGGCACGTCTTTCTGCCAAAGCACAGGAAGGTTCAATACTTAGGGCTCCTTTTACTAAGCTGCGTTAGGGCATTAACACGTGGAATAGCACGCGCTAATCTGCCATGTGCCCTAAAAACAGTAGCGCACCTTAGTAAAAGATGGGCGGTGGATGTAAGATTAGCACCCAGATCTCAAGGTTTCACCTTCGTGCACTAAGCACTAGGAGGCTTCCTGAGCCCTCTTTCCTGCTTTAAAAAATCAGGCTGACCCGAGGTGCAAATTTTGTACGTAATGTTTTGGTGTGGTTTTTCTTCCCCCCTTTCTTTTTTCTTTCTTTTCTCTCGGCCCCCTTTTTTTTCTTTTCTACTTTTTATCCTTTTTGCCTTTTTTTCTCCTCACTTGTGGCTTTTCATCTCTCTCTTTATACTCACCTTCCTCTTTCTTCAGTTCAGGATTTACAATGCATGAAATGCTACACTCGAGATTCTCTGTATTAACATTGTTAGAAAACATCTTAGAAAACGATAAGTATAATGAAGACTAAGGACCATTTCTCTACACTACCAGTGCTGGAAGATTCTTTTAAATTTAATCTAACCTGAGGTCTAAGGAGAGCTGACAGCCCCACAGACACCCGAGTGATTAGTTTACTGAAAAAGGTTTGATGGACTTTCTCTGTAATACATGAGAACCAGAAATCAGATATCTGGAAGATACCTTCCAGTGTAACACAGGGTTCCTCTCTTTCACCCATTTTGTGTAAAAAAAAGCTTTCCTAAAAGAGAAGTCCATAGGCCATTATTGAGATGGCCTGGGGAAATCCACAGCTTATTCCTAGGATAAGCAGCTTAGAAACTGATTTATTACTTGGGATCTAGCTAGGTACTTGGAACCCGGGTTGGCCATTGTTGGAAATAGGATCCTGGGCTTGATGGACCTTCGGTCTGTCCCAGTATGGCAATTCTTATGTTCTTATCTGAGCCAGGTATAGGACAATGAAGCCACTGTGACATCACTGATGAGGTTGGCTCATAGCCATTGGTGGAATGAGGCTTTATGACATCACAGTCTCAGCTCTGGAATGTTGCTACTCTTTGGGCTTCCGCCATTGTGACATCACTGATGAGATTGGCTGTTAGGCATTGGTGGAATGAGGCATTATGACATCACAATCTCAGCTCTGGAATGTTGCTACTCTTTGGGCTTCCGCCATTGTGACATCACTGCTGAGCTCGGCTCTTAGGCATTGGTGGAATGAGGCATTATGACATCACAAGCTCAGCTCTGGAATGTTGCTACTCTTTGGGCTTCCGCCATTGTGACATCACTGCTGAGCTCGGCTCTTAGGCATTGGTGGAATGAGGCATTATGACATCACAAGCTCAGCTCTGGAATGTTGCTACTCTTTCGGTTT
Source organism: Geotrypetes seraphini (assembly GCF_902459505.1). Classification (NCBI taxonomy): domain Eukaryota; kingdom Metazoa; phylum Chordata; class Amphibia; order Gymnophiona; family Dermophiidae; genus Geotrypetes; species Geotrypetes seraphini. The sequence goes on from NC_047093.1 coordinate 9,241,026, forward strand.
CTGCCTGGTACATGGGACCCGGGTTGGCCACTGTTGGAAACAGGATACTGGACTTGATGGACCTTCGGTCTGTCCCAATATAGCAATTACATTTATGTTAGCTCATTATAGAAGTTAATGCACATTCTGGGTATTAATGCATATATGTATGCAGATGATCTGTTGATAACATTTCCTACTCAAAGAGATTTATTAGATATCACTCCATTGCATGTTTGGATGAAGTTCAAGGGTGGTTAATTAACCAGGGTATGTGTCTGAGCGTGCAAAAATCTATTGTTTGATGGATCTATTGGGATCCGACGCCACCTTCTGAATCATTCTCTTTGTTTGGAAAATCTTTCCCAGTTGTTCAATCTTTTAAGTAGCTGGGTGTGAGATTTGAGATGCAACGCTATCATTTGGTCAGCATGTTGATAATGTTGTTAGACAGGAATTCACGGTATTATGAATGCTGAAGGCAATTAAATGTTCATTGGATAAAGCTTCCTTTCTTATTTTGGTTCATTCATTATTTATGAGTAAAACTGATTGTGGTAAAGACCCCTAAGTCAAGACCACTATAGCACTATATAGCTTAATCAGAAAAAAATGGTGGAGAAAAAAAAGAGACCTCAGAAGTAAAGATGCCCCTTTACGTCAACACAACAATGTCATGTATTAAGGACTATCCCACAATACAAAGGAAACAAAAACACCACAACCCCATGTGTGAAAATATAAATCAAAAAAGAAGTGGTGAAGGGACACAATCAATCAACGTCAGGGACAATCAATTTATTTGAACGTTGTAAATCAATGATACAGGCATAGCAAGGAATCTTTCAATCCTTTTTTAATGCTGGACCCCAACAAGGTCCGTGTTTCGGCTACGATAGGCTTCTTCAGGGGTGTATGAATGTAGCTGAGCAGTGACATCTTGCAGTTATTCTTCAAAATCACATTTGTAAGATACCGTGCAAGAGTGCAGGCTCCTAACTGGACTTTGAGAGCAATCCTTTTGGTTTAATTATTTGCATTCTGGTGCCATCTACTGGGCTACATTCATACACCCCTGAAGAAGGCTATCGTAGCCGAAACACGGACCGTGTTGGGGTCCAGCATTAAAAAGGATTCAAAGATTTCATGCTATGCCTGTATCATTGATTTACGTCCAAATAAATTGTCCCTGAAGTTGATTGATTATGTCCCTTCCCCACTTCTTTTTTGGTATATATTAAGGACTAATCACAGTCATTGGTCTCTCCAAGAACTCCACAAAGTTCAATATCCATCTTCCTAGAATCATTAATTAGAACATATGAGGACAAAACCCCCAAATGCAAAAATAGTCCAGAACGTTTCTACAAAAGCAAAATGTACCTAAAAGAAAAGAAAACTGAACGCTGAGGCTCAAGGCGAATTCAATACTTATACGGTACATCCGGAAACCCTTTTAGCCAGACCCGACAGCGGCCCTGTTTTGCAACACAGCCCACCCACGGCGGTTCTCTGGAGATAGCTACGTCGGGTCTGGCTAAAAGGATCCAGCTGCGTCCCACACCCTGCATTTCTGCGACTTTCTGTGTTCCTGTATTCATCTTTCCATGTCCCCCTCCTCCCCGCCTGATAAAAGTCATCAGCATCTTTAGAAACTGGAAGCACATAGAGTAATTATTCCATTTCTTGGGCTCTGGAAACCAAGCCAAAACCTGGCTGCGGAGCACTGGGTGCATCACTGACCCACTGGAGCTCATCCAAATCATTTATCCCGCTGCAGGAGCACAAGATCTCTCCAGATATGCCACCCTTTATAAAATGAGGGGAAACTGCCTGCTTTTCGTAAATACACTACCTTTTGGGAGCAACATTTTAAATTGATTTTTCGTTTATATATTTCTCCTAAAAGGGCTTATTTGGCTCACTTCCGTCCCCACGCAGCCTGTCTTCGTTGTCAGGCTCCGGAAGCCAGCTTAGGCCACATGTTCTGGACTTGTCCTCAGATACAACTTTTTTGGAATGCTATATTTGCTTTTGTGGAGTCTATTTGGCATGTTACTGTTCGCAGTTCCCCTTTGCTTTTATTTGGGACTGTTCCTCACTACTTTCCACGTTCCAAGGGAGTTGCAGCTTTCCTCAAGTGGTCTATCCTGATCGCCTTGAAATGCATCCTGCTGAAATGGCTTGAAGCTGAGGCTCCGGACTATTCCCTTTGGAGGAGCTGCATGATCGCTCTTTTGATGTGGGAGCGAAGGGATGTGACTGACTTGGCTTCTCGACAAGGTCGTCTTTTCCAGACCACTTGGGAACCTTTCTGGAATACTTTGACCCCTCTGGCTCGTAGCCGGATACTTAATTGAAGCTTTGTTTGTACTTCCCTTTTGTGCCTCTTTTGTATAGTTTGTTATTCAAATTCTTTGTTAATTTGTGTTTCGAAGGAGGACCCAGGGGTGGGTGTGGTGGGGAGGGGGGTTTGGGGGGGTTTGGGGGGGGTGGTTCTTTTGGGGACTATTTCAAAATTTTGAGCTGTTTCTGTACTTTGTGTTACTATGTTGTGTTCTTGCTTGCTCAATAAAATATATTTGACCATAAAATGAGGGGAAAAAAGAAACCCCCAAATTGTGTTTCCCCTCGGTTTCAAAGGCTTCTACTTCCTTGTTAAAGCTTAATTTATTTTGGCTGGGCTAATACAGCGTTTTCTCACCGCTGCATCCACTCAGGATTTTCAGAGGATGGCAGCAGGTCACAGCATTTAAATTCCGGGGTAATGCTCGTAGTTTGGAAAAGAAAAGAGTTCTCCATTTAATGCCTCCAGGAATTTTGTTTCATGATTGCTCAATAAAAGATGTTTAAAGGATGAGTGAGTTGATGGAAATGTATCTGCTGTATATATTTTTGCCCAGCTTCCTTCCGCTTCTTAAGCTGCCGTCTTGTGGCTGAGCCCTTCAGGCACAACTGTGCGGAGCTTTTTTTTTTTTTCTTCAAAGTAGCCCCAGCCCCAGCTAGAACAGAAACTTGCAGATAGAACTGGCAATACGCAGGACTCTCATTGACCCATTAGCCCACGTGCAGGGGGTGGGTCTGGTCCACCCCAGGCCCGGTCTGTCCTTGGGACGCTCGCTCCCCTCCTGCTCTCTGCAAGTGCCCCTTCCCTTCCATCTCCCCCGGTACCTTTTTTTGTCTTTGGTGTGAGTAGCAGCGAAATTGCTGCTCACATCGGCTTCAGCGTTCTCTGACATCACTTCTAAGGCCCGCACCTAGGAAGTGATGTCAGAGAGCGCCGAAGCTGACGTGAACAGCTACTTTGTGGCTTCTCGTGGAAGGGAGAGGGAAGGGAAGGGGTGCATGCGCACGGGCGGCAGGGGGGGTGCAGAGCAGGAGGGGTGTGAGCATCAGATAAAAAGGAATGGGGGGATGGAAGGGGTGCATGTGGACAGCAGTGAGGGAGGGGGAGGGGTACCTCCACCCCGGGTGCCGCTCACCCTGCTACACACTGCCCACATGCCAGAAAATGTGGTAGAGAGTGTGGCACAGTGGATAAAAGCTACAGCCTCAGCACCCTGGGGTTGTGGGTTCAAATCCCATGCTGCTTCTTGTGACCCTGGGCAAGTCACTTAATCCCCCCATTGCCCCAGGTACATTAGATAGATTCTGAGCCTCCTGGGACAGACAGGGGAAAATGCTTGAGTACCTGAATGTAAACCATTCTGAGCTCCTCTGGGAGAACAGTATAGAAAATTGAGTAAATAAATAATGTGAAAAGTTTCAGCTTCTGATAACCAGATTTGGCATTGTGATGTCATAATGCCTTATTCCACCAATGTTTAAGAGCCAACCTCATCAGTGATGTCACAATGGCTTCATTGTCCTTTACTTGGCTCACTTTTCTACATTTTGAGTTCTAGAGTGGTGCAGTGGTTAAAGCTATATCCTCAGCACCCTGAGGTTGTGGGTTCAAATCCCCCACTGCTCAGTGTGATCCTGGGCAAGTCACTTAATCCCCCCATTGCTCCACATACATTAGATAGGTTGTAAGCCTGCTGGAACAGACAGGGAAAATTGCTTAAGTACCTGAATAAATTCATGTAAACTGTTCTGAACTCCCCTGAGAGAACAGTATAAAAAATTGAATAAATAAATACTGCTTTTAAAGACAGCCTTGCAAGAAGAGGCAATAGAGAAAGGGATCAACGCTGCACTGTGGTAAGTGACAATAAGGAAAGTGCTTGACTCTGGGAAAATAATCCTGTGGTGCAGCATTCCAGTGAGTAGTAATTATTGGTAGCGATCATATGGATATTCAATTTGCATTGTACAAGTCTGTAAATACCAGAGTAGAATCTTGCCCCCTGGTGGCTGCTGTTGCATACTGCATTGGATGGCCATTGCACTAGTAGCACTAGTATACCCTGAAGGATATTAAGAAAGAGGTCAGGGGTGTCAAATGTCAGTCCTCGAGGGCCGCAATCCAGTCGGGTTTTCAGGATTTCCCCAATAAATATGCATGAGATCTATTAGCACACAATGAAAGCAGTGCATGCAAATAGATCTCATGCATATTCATTGGGGAAATCCTGAAAACCCGACTGGATTGCGGGCCCTCGAGGACCGACATTTGACACCCCTGCTTGTATTGATCCTCACACCCAGGAGGCACCATTTCTTAACGGTGGCACAGACTAGGGATGGACATTCATTTGAAATTACCAAGACAGGGAGCCAACCCTGAAGTAACCGAAAAGGTAATTGTAAAAGCCCATTTCTAAACTGTCTAACGCAACTCCTGGGACATAACAATGACCTACATGAACTTGCAACTATGTATTTGTGACTATGACCAAACTGTATTAATAGCTGGATTGATTTACCTGTACTAGCAACCCTATTGAATGTCCGTGTCAAACTGCCCATTGTAACTCCCTGAGTAACCGACCCAACCTCTTGTAATGGAAACCGACCTTGAATTGAATAGGGAAAGGCAGAATAGAAAACCTGATTAGCATAATATAACATAACATCTTGTTTCATGTCATTTCTAACCCCAGACAGGAAAAGTCTGAATAGCCGAGTTATCTCCCTTGTGCGTTCAGTAGCACATTCTCCCAGATTTTGTATAGTTTGCCGAAATTTAGGTGTTGATCCCCGATCAGCATACAAACTAATTAGTAATTAAGTGCTAACAATCAATTATTGGAGTTAACAGTAATTAGTCTATAAAATGTAACATACAGCAGATATGGATGGACCTGAATGGTCCATCCAGTCTGCTCTATAATTACATGCATTACAATTTTGTGATTAAAAGGTCTTTGTTTCAACAAAAAGTCTTCTTCAGGGGTCCCTGGGGGTCCTATAAAGCCCTTTCTATTGCACATGCAAGCAGTGTCTCACTTCCGGTTCACCACACAATTGTTTCCCACGTACTCACTTTTATAGGACCCCCCAGGGACCCCTGAAGAAGACTTTTTGTCAAAACGCGGACCGTGTTGGGTCCTGTATCCCTAGCGAACTAGGTCCTTTAAGGCTCTTATGTAGATGATTTCAGTATACCTTTGGAACTTTGATACTTTCAAATAAAGTCCATTTGGGAACATCGTCACTCCACAGAGTTCTTTTGGTTTTCTCTGGATTTTCTTCTTTGTGGATATTTTGGGGTCAATTCCTTTTGTTTTTTGCTACTTAGGATTCTAAAATGTTTGAGGCTTGCGCAGATGAGGACGGAACTTAGGCATTGGTGGAATCAGGCATTATGACATCACAGCCTGAGCTCTAGAATGTTGCAAACACAAGCAGTGTCTCACTTCTGGGTCACCACACAATTGTTTCCCATGTACTCACCTTTATAGGACCCCCAGGGACCCCTGAAGAAGACTTTTTGTCAAAACGCGGACCGTGTTGGGTCCTGTATCCCTAGCGGACCAGGTCCTTTAAGGCTCTTATGTGGATGATTTACTTTTATGTGGATGGAATTATTTTATGTGGATGATTTCCTTTGGAATTTTGATACTTTCAAATAAAGTCCATTTAGGAACATCGTCACTCCACAGAGTTTTTTTTTGGTTTTCTCTGGACTTTCTTCTTTGTGGATATTTCAGGGTCAATTCCTTTTGTTTTTATTTCATAAAAGGACACGAGCAGAAGCTGTGGACCCGACACAGCACTGTGTTTCGGCATCTGAGGAATGCCTGTATCAGGGGTCACTAAACATAAAAACATAACACAACATATTAAAACACATCATATAAAAATTAAAAATTTTAAAAAAATTTTCCTAAGCCATACAAGTAAATGAATAAATACATATAAATATAATGAATTATACATATATCAAAGATATATATATGTGTGACAAACAAAACATATGCAAATACCTAAAAATGGAACCAAACCTGTGACGTATATGTTCTGGGATAAAACAAAGCTGTGTAGTAAATATATGGAAATAGGACCATCAAAATACCATATTTCATCAGGAGAAAAGCTCTAAAAACGACAGCATAACATAATATTTACATAAGACAATAAAAGAGCGCAAAACATGTAGCTGCGTGAACAAACTTCAAAGAACAGGTTTTGTAACAAGCTAGCAACCATACAAGATGTTAATACAGAAAATCTCAAGTGTATCACTCCATAACTTTGTAACAAAATAGCAACTTTATAGAATGTTAATACAGAGAATCTCGAGTGTAACATTTCATGCATTGTAAATCCTGAACTGAAGAAAGAGGAAGGTGAGTATAAAGAGAGAGATGAAAAGCCACAAGTGAGGAGAAAAAAAGGCAAAAAGGATAAAAAGTAGAAAAGAAAAAAAGGGGGCCGAGAGAAAAGAAAGAAAAAAGAAAGGGGGGAAGAAAAACCACACCAAAACATTACGTACAAAATTTGCACCTCGGGTCAGCCTGATTTCATCAATAGACTGTTAATTTATAGACTCTACACTTGTATCGATACCTGCGGTATCCACATTGGAGAAACTGGGGCTCTTTTCCCTGGAAAAGAGGAGACTTAGAGGGCACATGATAGAGACTCATAAGATCATGAAGGGCATAGAGAAAGTGGAGAGGGACAGATTCTTCAAACGTTCGAAAACTACAAGAACGAGAGGGTGTTCAGAAAAATTAAGAGGGGTCAGATTCATAACCAATGCTAGGAAGTTCGTCTTCACCCAAAGGGTGGTGGACACCTGGAATTCGCTTCCAGAGGGTGTGATAGGACAGAGTATGGTTTTGGGGTTCAAGAAGGGATTGGATAATTTCCTGAAGGAAAAGGGGATAGAAGGGTATAGATAGAGGATTACTATACAGGTCCTGGACCTGATGGGTCGCCGGGTGAGCGGACTGCTGGGCATGATGGACCTCTGGTCTGACCCAGCAGAGGCACTGCTTATGTTCTTATGTTCTTAAAATAACCCAAAAGAACACAGGGAAACTGAAGGACATGAATAATTCCAGCTTGCACTCCCCCCATCCCTCCCCCCCCCCCCAATGCAGACTGCAGACAGAAAGTCAGGGGTGCTGGATCATCGAGATGTTAATATAGGCATACGTGAAAGACTTCACCGTGTGTACATAAGTATCCAACCCACTGTTAGTTCTGGTTTTGGCCAAGCAAGGAACATCGTCTTCCCCTCCTTCCCTGTCTGACAGTGACAACCACAGATTCATAAAGAAAAGGCACATTAGAAAAAAAACATAATCCTTTTCTGTAATATCACAGTTGCCTCGGCTGCATTAATGATCCTTTCTGGATTACCAATTTCCTAACAACCCATTAGTGAAGTTGAGGGGGGGGGGAAGGGGGTGTAGGCAGTGCACAATGCGAGCTAATGGTGAAATCAATCCTGCCTCCCAATCTGCGAATCTGACAAGAGGAATTAATGGGGGGACCGGATATGAGATGTTCAGCTTCATTCCTCAGTCAGAATTATGATCCTGAACTGAATTGAAATGGATCTGAAAAAATTTCATCAGGGGCTATTGAAAAACCAATTTTTAATTTATTTTCCAGTGGTTTATATCCAGGACTTTATTGACTTCCCTCTGATGAATAAATCTCGGGCCCAGTAATAGGAAGCCAGTGTGCAGGTCACAAGACCAGCAGATAGGATGGAGACCGTGCTCGGAGCCCCCCTCTCTCCCCCCCCCCCCCCCGTCTCTCTCCTCTGCAGGATCTTTCGTATGATTGGGTGGGGAAGAGGCGATCTGAAAAGACAGAGCATCGCATAGAGACCAGAACCCAAGCAAGGATGTTAAGCACTCAAGATGACTCTTCAGTCATGCCCCGAGATTTTGATCGCAAAACTAAGAGCTCCTTTTATCAAGGTGCGCTATGGGGGTTAGCGCCTCGGACATTTCATCATGCACTAACCCCTGCGGCACACCAAAAAACTAACCCCTCGTCAATGGAGGCATTAGCGATTACCGCGGCAGGCGGTTGAACACGCGGTATTCCACTTGTTAACCGCCTACCGTGGCTTGATAAAAGGAGCCCTAAAGCTAAAAACCCTCTCTTTCCCAGAACAATCCTCTAAAAAGGCAATATGGCACCCAAACTCAGTGAAAAACACTATTTAAACGATGTTTTAAACTGATTTTGAAGGCACCTACCAGCGCCCAAAAAATCAGTGCCACAGTCGTGCTTCCGTAGGCGTTTTACGATGCCTAATGCCACCGCAAGCGTGGCTAACGCTGGAAGTGGTGTTAGTTGCTGTAAAGCACCTATGGAAGCCCGAAATGTAGGCCTAGAAAACCTTGATCTCCAGTTCTGGTGCTGCCTTTGCCAGAGGCGCAATTCTCTAACTGGCGCCATCGTGCGATTGGCAGGCGACAACGGCGCTGGTTAGAGAATCCAGTCCTAGGTGGACATCACGCATTTAAATATTAAGCTTTGCTTCGTGCAAATACATAATACTGGCCTGGCCTTAGTGTCTGAGTTCTAATCCTGGCTCTGCCACATGCTCTTTGTTGTTGGGGGTTTAAAAAATTTATTTAGTCATTTTTACAGAAAGCTCATTGGTTACCAATGTAACATCATATACCTAGGAGCTTATAAAAAGAACCTCAACAAGCTGAGATTAATCCAGAACACCGCGATCCAACTAATCCACAGTTTTAAAAAATGGGAAACTCCACTGGCTACCCGCAGAATCCAGAGTCCTCTTCAAGTTTGCTTGTTTTTGCTACAAAGCTGTCTTTGGGAGTCTTCCAGCTTACCTAATCTCCCAGTTCCCCCCCGAGTCCAACAAGAGCACTCGCAGAACAAACCTATTTAATTACCCCTCCTTGAAATCTTACCAATACAAAAAGTTTCTAGATAGAATGTTATCATTCCAGGCAGCTAGGCTGAACACATGGCTTGGAAAGCCCATACTTGAGGCCACTCCATACGCAGACTTTAGAAAATCCCTGAAAACTCAACTATTTAATAAATTCTAAATTCCTATACCCAACTCTTCCTCGCCATGACCCTTCCACCTCGCCCCTTAATTCCAAGGCCCAAAACTAATTATATTTTCCACCTTGAATCTCATGTACTGACATAATGTATCTTTATTGTAACCCACCTGCACCCCATGTACTAACAAAACGAATCTTCATTGTATCCCATGCACTGTGTGACAAACCCAGCACCAGCACTAGCCCAGTCCCTGATAGGATTAAGTGCAGAAGAATGGACCAGATTGATTCTGGCGCTCAACTTGAGGCTGACCTCCCTTGCCCCTATAATCAAAGTGATAGTGAGCTGGAACAGAGGCAGGCAGGTTGGCAACAGCAGCTTCCGGGCTTTAGAACAGCTAAAGAAGCCACAAGGAAAGTAGCTGCAGTTGAAAAACCCAGGCAGAGGAAAACTGCTGTAGAGCCAAAACCCATCCCCCGCTACAGGCTGAAGGGGATTGGCTCTGGTCTGTTTAAAAGCAGGCAGAGACAAACAGGAGGAGGAGGAGCGAGTGACGAGGGCGAGTCACTCCCACAGCCCAAGGCAGGAGAGGAGCTGTGGAACAGGGCAGCAGAGGAAAACGTGCTGGATTATCCCATGCAGGATTTGGAGGAAGTCTTAACCCCTTCAAACTATCCAGTGCCAGACCAGGTAGAAGGCATGGAGATAGAAATAGCTGGCCCTAGGGCAGAAGGCCAGTTAGAAGGTATGGAATTCTGAAGGAAAGAATGCAGCAACAGGGAAACTGTTTGTGCTTTATGTTTTCTGTTTGCATATCGTTTTTATTTCTCTCTCTGCTGCCCAAGTTAAACCTGAAGAAGGGGATATATATATTGAGCTGTATAAGCATAGGAAGTTGGAGAATAATACTTGCCTGAAGTCTGAATCAAGTTATGCATTCAAAGACAAGTTTGTGAACCAGATGCAGGCTGAACTGTTTAAAGTGCAGTTGGAACTGTAGGAAAGTTACTGTGACTCCCGTTGCAGGGAGCTAATTAGATTAACCGTCTCAGCTGTGTGATTTGTGCCTGCACGTAGGAGCTGTGAGAAAAGCTGAACTGCTAACAGAGTGTGCTGGGACGATTTTTGCCTACTGAGTTCTTGTCTGCTTGAAAATGTACTGTAAGTTTGATTTTTGCCAATTTACTATTTTTGTTCAATGACCTGCAAAGTGATATTGTTTTGCTGTTGCATATCTTTTGACCTGGAGGTCAGAATAAACCATTTATGTTTTCCTAAAGAACTCGTTTGCTTGGTGATATAGTGAAACCTTGTACTTACCCTATATCTCGAGGGGCCTAGACCGTTGTCTGGGGCCGCCTAAAAATCCTGGAGGTACCCCTAGTTAAAGGGGACGCGCCCGAAGCAGTGTGTTTGTCACACGCCAGCCCTGGACTGCAAGGGGGTTTGTGACAACTGACAAAATATATCTTTACTGTAAACCACTTACATCCCATGTATGGACTAAACGTATCTTTATTGTAAACCGTTTGCATCCCATGTACTGTCAAAATGTATCTTTATTGTAAACCGCTTCGAACATCACGGTATAGAGGTATATAAGAAATAAAAATAAAATAAAATAATAAATAGAACATAGGATCACCTACAAAATTATTTTACTTACCTTTAGAACTAGAGCAAATAACCAGCAAATAACCAAATAACTTACTTATTCCATACAATCAAACTAGGACTTTAAGATCTACAGCTCACAACCTTCTTACCATTCCTTCATTGAAATATATCAGTACAATGAGGACCAGAATTTTCTCCGTCAGTTCCCCCTCTCTTTGGAACAGTATCCCAAATCACTTACGTGAAATAACAACTCTTGTCAATTTTAAGGCGAAGTTAAAGACATTTTTATTCCTTGATGCTTTTGTAACTTAAACCGTCCTTCTAAGGACGACTTAGATTCAGGAAAGGTTCTCCCTTTGTTCTTTCCCTTGAATGTTCTCTTTCTCTCTATCAATTGTAGTTCCAACCCTTCTTCCCTTTTGTTCTGATTTGTCAATATCTTTACAAATTGTCATTTCCCTTGCTTTGTCTTTGTTCATATTGTATTTTAATCGGCGCATTGTTTTGGCGTTATTTTGTACACCGCCTAGAAGGCTTGATTAGTCGGTATAAGAAATTTTAACTTGAAACTTATGAATTCAATAAATTTTATTATATAATATTTATAAATACAATCAGCTCATAACAGATTTACATTATACATAGGAACCAACAATCGTCCTATACAATAACAGTTATAATACATCAGAAAAAAAGTATTAATTACCACAATTAAAATAAAGCACAAATATAGGTAGCTCACTAACATATACTAGGATGATCTGCGCAAAGCTAGTGGTGGGGGTGAGTGGGGTGGGGGGTCTTCAAGGAATGTGCTTTATAGAACACTATCTTAGAACACATTTCATACTTAACTTTGGCTTTCAGCCATAAAGCTCGTGCAGACGCTGACGTCCAACCAACAGCAGTTAGGCTCACAAAGGCCGCTATCCTAAAACATTGCAGCTAATTTCTGGGAACGTCCCCGAGCCCCTTTGGGGTTGTGCCCTATGAAATGCAGGCGCGCATGTTGTGATATGGAGCATAGAGATCTCTGTGTAGCTCGGTGTCTTTCAAAAGTTTTAAACTCTGGCACAGTAAACAGGTCAAATGTTTTTCGTGGCACATTATAACTGAAATGATAAAATTGGAAAGCCCCCAAAAAACTAAGGCCCCCGTTTACGAAATCGCGCTAGCGGTTTTTAACGCCGGGAGCCGCACCGAATGATGCGCGCTGCTCCCAATGCTCATAGGAGCTCTATGAGCGTCAGGAGCAGCGCGCAGCATTCAGCACAGCTCCTGGTGTTTAAAACCACTAGAGTGGTTTCATAAAAGGGAAGGGGGTGTAAATTTGAGAGTTATTAATTTAAAGTTCTTTAAGCTATGTATGGGTAATTGTAACAACGGTGAAACCAAAGTAGATAGAATAGAATTGCTCATCAATGCGAGGGATGTGCTTGTTTTTGAGTGCAAATTAACTCAAAAAGTGGCTCGATAGTCGACAAGCAAACAGGCATTGATTTCATCATCACCATCTGCAGTCGTTCTCTTTTTTTTCCGATTTAATTTCTGTCAGAGCTGAAAATCCAAGTTCGCAAAGATAAGAAGATCCAAATCATAACAAAGCCATGATTGCTTTGTTGCTCAAGTTAAGATAACTACAGGAACCCCCACAAATGTTGAAAAACCACGAATACGGTTTTTAGCAGGGGAGACAGGAGAGGGCAGCCGGAGCGCCGGTGAGTGAAGAAAATCATTTGCGGTATGCTCCAACCGCCTCTTCCTGTACTAAAGTCGGGCCTCACCAATCAGGAGCTGCGTGTCAAAAGCCAGAGGCCCAACTTTAGTGCAGGAAGAGGCGGTCGGAGCATACCACGAGTGATTTCCTTCACTCACCAGCGCTCTGGCTGCCCTCTCCTGCCTCTCCGACTGCCCTCTCCTGCTCACTTATTCGTGGACGGAAAATACCGCGAATGACCGGGACCGTGAATCGCGAACCGTGAATTTGCGGGGGAGAACAGTACTGTATAAGAGATACAACTAAAATTATTTGCTGTTAGTTTTCAAGGACCAATCACGTCAAAGAATGATGCTTGTCTGGGTGGTTGTATTCTTACAGATGCTCATAACATTGACTCTTGCGTACGCAACACACATGCCATCTATTCTAGAGTATAAGGAAATTTTTTTAAAATAAAGTAAAATTCTAGAATCTCACATGGCATTCCCGGAATCTCTTCTGGGCACATTGCAGTTTGAGAGACATAAGGCGGTAAAAGGGACCAAAAGAGATTACGAGGAAAAAATAGCCAAGGAGGCGAAAAATTTCAAGCCACTCTTTCGATATATTAAGGGAAAACAACCTGCAAAGGAAGCGATTGGACCATTGGATAACCATGGAATAAAGGGAGTGCTAAAGGAGGACAAAGCAATCACCAACAAATTGAACACATTTTTTGCGTCTGCATTTACCAAATAGAATATACTGTGACCAGTCAGACCCGGGCTCTGCCAAGGTCCCAGTTAAGCCAGGGAAAAAAGTAAGAATAAAAACAAGGAAGGAAAATTCCAGGATCTCCCAGGGTTATATTTTGGGAGATAATGCCATTGACCACCAGAGGGAGCTGGATTCATCTGAGGAGGAAGTAGGTGAGCTTGATTCGAGTCACCACCGGGGGAGCTCAAGAGGCCCCTGGACTTCTGCTGACTCACTCAGATCAGGCCACACCCCTAGGGTATGTAAGCCAGCAGTGGCATTCAAGCCAGGAGGCCAGTTAGGGAGGAAGTTCAGGCCTTGCCTCCCTAAAGATCCACCTGGGCCAAACAGGAGCAACAACTCTATGCCTATGGAGCTGACAGAGGCTGGACAAGATGAAGACTTGCCACTCTTGAATGGAGAGCCTATGGAATGTCAGGAAGCTTGTGCAGGCTGTGAAGTTAATTATCTTGAGCCTATGCAGGTGGACTTGGCCTCAAGCTACAAACAGTGAGTTTGGATTTTTGGGAACTGTTTGTATGCTGTGTTTTTTTTTATGTTGGTTTTGGGAAAGCTAGGAGTGTGTGGGGAGAGGTTTTGTTTTCACTCTGGGTGGGATTTTGAAGGCCATTTCGGTGGCTGTATTTTGACAAAACCTGTACACTCTCCTTTCCTGGCAGTCATAAATGTTGCCAGAGGCTTTCCTCATTTTTTTTCTTAAGGACTGAGAATTATGGGAAACTATTATCCTGAACTGCAGTTTTGATTTACTGAATTTCCTGCTTTGGAGCAGGCAGTGCTAGCTCTGTGGAGAGCTGTGGTCTCAAGAAGCAATTGGGACTTTATTAGGTGTGAAAGAAAGTTTTGGACTTTATTTTTGGACTGTTTCATTTTTCTTGCCATTTTGACAATATTTCTTTAATGCTGTGTGAAATCCTGACCAATGTTGTGAAAGTTTAATGAAATACTTACCTACATGAAGGATTGAGTAAAAGAACTATTTCTATCAACTTCTACCATTGTTGGAACTTTATTTTTCTTGGCTTTAACTTTGATTACTGCTGAGAACCCAGTCCTGCAGGGTGACTCCATGCCGGGTCACACGCTGGTGAACTGTTTATGTTAACCACTGGGTTTGCTATAGAGCCCAGCCCTGGGCTATAGTGGTGGTGACAATACACAGCATACCGGAACCCATCAGGCTATATGCTGGAAACGAAGACGGGAAACTGACAGGGTTGACGGTCAGTGTAGAAGAGGTATGCAGGCAGATCGATAGACTTAAGAGTGATAAATCCCCGGGACCGGATGGCATCCATCCGACAGTCATCAAGGAACTGAAAGGGACTATAGCTGAACTGCTTCAACTAATAGCTAATCTGTCGATCAAATTGGGAAAGATTCTGGAAGACTGGAAGGTGGCGAATGTTACGCCGATCTTCAAAAAAGGTTTGAGGGGAGATCTGGGAAACTACAGACTGGTGAGTCTGACTTCAGTACTGGGAAAGATGGTAGAGGTGCTGATAAAGGACCGCATCATTGATCACATTGACTGACATGGTCTGATGAGGACCAGCCAGCAAGGTTTCAGCAAAGGCAGATCTTGTTTGCCGAACTTGCTGCCCTTCTTCAAGGGAGTAAACAGGCAAATAGACAAGGGCGACCCGGTCGACATTGTATATCTGGATTTTCAGAAGGCGTTTGACAAGGTTCCACATGAACGACTACTTTGGAAAATTGCGAGCCATGGAATCGAGGGTGAAATACATGGATTAAAAACTGGCTGGAGCATAGGAAACAGAGAATGGGGGTAAATGGACAATACTCGGACTGGAAGAGCGTCACCAGTGGGGTGCCACAGGGCTCAGTGTTTGGACCCGTGCTCTTCAACATCTTTATAAACGATCTGGACATTGGTACGACGAGTAAGGTGATTAAATTTGTGGACGATACAAAGCTATTCAGAGTAGTGAAGGCGCAGGGGGATTGCAAAGATCTGCAACGTGACATAATCAGGCTCGAGAAATGGGCATCGACATGGCAGATGAGGTTCAACATGGATAAGTGTTAAGTGATGCATGTTGGTAAGAAAAATCTCATGCACAAATAAAGGATGTCCAAATGCTAGGAATGATAAAGAAGGGGATCACGAACAGATCGGAGAAGATTATCATGCCGCTGTACTGGGCCATGGTTCGCTCTCACCTGGAGTACTGGATCCAGCACTTGTTGACATACATGAAGAAGGACACGGTACTACTTGAAAGGGTCCAGAGAAGAGTGACTAAAATGGTTAAGGGGCTGGAGGAGTTGGTGTACAGTGAGAGATTAGAGAAACTGGGCCTCTTCTCCCTTGGAAAGAGGAGACTGAGAGGGGACATGATCGAAACATTCAAGATAATGAAGACGTAGTAGATAGAGACAGGAGAAGAGGAGACTTAGAGGGGATATGATAGAGATTTACAAGATCATGAAGGGCATAGAGAGAGTAGAGAGAGACAGAAAGAGAGAGAGAAAGGGAGACAGAGAGAAAGAGAGAGAGAGAGAGAAAGAAAGAGAGAGAGAGAAAGATTGGAGAAACTGGGACTCTTTTCCCTGGAGAAGAGGAGACTTAGAGGGGATATGATAGAGATTTACAAGATCATGAAGGGCATAGAGAGAGTAGAGAGGGACAGATTCGTCAAACTTTCAAAAAATAAAAGAACAAGAGGGCATTCGGAAAGTTGAAAGGGGACAGATTCAAAACAAATGCTAGGAAGTTCTTCTTTACCCAACGTGTGGTGGACACCTGGAATGCGCTTCCAGAGGACATAATAGGGCAGAGTATGGTAATGGGGTTCAAGAAAGGATTGGACAAATTCCTACTGGAAAAGGGGATAGAGAGGTATAGATAGAAGATTACTGCGCAGGTCCTGGACCTGTTGGACACAATGGACCACTGGTCAGACCCAGCAGCGGCAATTCTTATGTTCTTAGTAACTGCCAATTAAGTGCTTTTTAACTTCAATAATTGATTGCTAGCGTCTAATTGGCTCATTAGTTTACGCATACCTGGGATCCATCTTAAATTTGCGTGACCTCCATAGAATGTGGGGGTTTTCATGTGATGCTGGGAAAATCACATCCTTTTTCCGTGTTTCTGATCTAATTCCACTTTGCCACTGACTCTTGTTTGACCCTGGGCAAGTCCCTCATGTTCAAGTTATGTTATATCTGCGACACTGGTCAAATTGTAATTCGCTTACACTATCGAGCGAATGATAAATGTGATACATTAAAAACATTTTCTCTCGACTGCTATTGAGTAAGAATTCTATAGTGGAATTATTTTGGGCAGGACCCTATCATTCAGTTTCAACCAACGCTAAAATGTGCCACGCATTGTCAGGAAAGATGCCGAGGCTGGGTCCACAAGGCGTCCAGCTGAGGTTTCCGTGTCCCAGGGAAGAATCCAGCAGAGGTTCTGCTTACAGAGGATCCAGGCCCAAGCAGGAACGCAGCACAAATTCCCACAACAAGATCTGCTTCTACTTTCTTGTCTTTGTAAAACAAAAGGGAAGAGCGAGAATGGGGCTCACCAGGGGAAGAATTGTTTATCCAACGGTGCTAGGTCAATCGTTGTTAACCACTTGTGAGCTGGAGGGACTGTTTATAGACCACAGGGAGAAAGGCTGGAAGGAAGGGAAGGCACAGGCCTTCACGCAGAAGGGAGAATTTGTTCAAAGGGCTCTTTGCCCCTCTTCAAGCTACATTTCTCTTATCTGGGTCTGGAGCTGAAAAATGAGGACAGCTGTTTGTAACGCAGCCAGAATAAGGTCCCTCCCCTACATCCTATCCCGAGTTCTTGCAGTAACATAGTAAATGACAGCAGATAAAGACCCGAATGGTCCATCCAGTCTGCCCAAAAGGTGCACACATTACAAATCCACGATGAAGCTCAATTGTCTTTGTTCACTGATATTTCCGACTTATAGGCCTTAGAAGTCTGCCCAGTAACGTGCTTAGGTTCCAACTACTGGAGTTCCCATCAAAGCCCTCCCCAGCCGCCCATTCTGAGCCGAATAGCCATATATAGGACACAAACCAAGTCTGTCCGGTATCGGCCTTGGTTCTTCCAATTATACCCTTCGTTGTCTGATTAGAGATCCTCTGTGTTCATCCCTAGCTCTTTTGAATTCTGCCACTGTTTTCTTCTCCACCACCTCCCTCGGGAGGGCATTCCAGGCATCCACCATCCTCTCTGCAATCTCAATTTACTGTATGTCCTCTAGTTTTATCATTTTCCTTTCGCCGGAAAAGATTTGGTTCCATATTAATACCTTTTAAGTATTTAAACGTCTGTATCATATCTCCCCTATCCGTCCTGTCCTCTAGAGCAGTTGTTCCCAACCCTGTCCTGGAGGACCACCAGGCCAGTTGGGTATTTGGGATAGCCCTAATGAATATGCATGGGGCAGATTTGCATGCCTGTCACCTCCATTATATGCAAATCTCTCTCATGCATACTCAGGGCAATCCCAAAAACCCGACTGGCTAGTGGTCCTCCAGGACAGGGTTGGGGACCACTGCCAGTAAACAGTATGGGCCGGGGTAAACAGGAGAGGGGGTTGACACCCTGTTACCTGATTCTGTTGAGGATACGTACCATAGAAGCCAGTATTTCAAAATGACTGGGGTGCAACACAACACAGGGAAGGAATTAGTTCAATGCTGGGGGTGCTCATGCAACCTTAGATCACGACATCCACAGTGAACACAGTTAAGTTGTGAGGCAGAAGGATTAAACCTCCTGTAGAAATAAAACAAATCTTTGCATTTGTGAATATGGAGCGAAAAAGGGCGGAAGAGAGAAGGACATGGAGGCAGCACAGATGCCATCCTTCTTTGCATTGCAGTGCTGTAACTTGGCCGAGGCTTGTAGACACCGGTGTTGGATTGTGAGAGCCGGAGCAGCACGAATCTCCGCGCTGTTAGCATCTGTCCTAGAACAAGCACTTCGAAAGGTCACCTGTCAGGGATCCGCTTTATGCAGCCTTTGGAGAACAGCCAGAGGCTGTGTTAGGCCAGGCGTCTTTCTCGCCCATCCCGATGCACTCTGGAGCTTGTAATTAAAGCGAAATTTGAAAATCCGAACCGGCCCTGATTTTCTTACTTCTCTTCCCCTCTTGGATCCAGTGCTTTACACTGATTTAATGTGATTTGTGGATGACAGGCTGGTCTAAGCCTGCTGAGCTCCATCGGTGGAGAGTTCAGAGTTTTGCACTCCTGTATGGCCGATTCTTCTTTCTTTTAGCAATGCATCTGAAAAAGTCTCATCCTTCCCCTCTAGGGCCTTAGTTGTTCTTTGCCTACGTTTCCACCTTTGCTTTCCTGTCGACTTTCCCGGTTCCTTCAGCTTTTCCAAATAATCCAAGGTTTGTTGCCACTGGTAAAAAAAAATCCTTTTGTTGCACAGGAGTTAAGCTATGGAACTCTTTGATGGGTCAGATACGGAATGAAAAGGGGATGTTTAGAAAATTACTTAAAATGTAGATATGCCTTTTTCTAGACATAATTTTCTTTGGTAGAATTGATAAACTGCTTATGATTGTTATTATGCAAAGTTATGCTATTTTTTTTAAGCCCTGATTTTTAAGGTTGGTTCTTATGTTCATTTTATTATGTTTCTGTTTTAAAACTATGGATGTAAATTTTGTAAACTGTTTAGTTGTAAACGGTATAGAAATTTTTAAAATCAATCAATCTTCTTACTCCCTTTTATCTGACATGCCTTGAATCTTTTGAATGCTAATCTTTTTCTTTAAAGTCATCTCTTTTGAAAGCCATTAATTTTTTTTAAAATTCTCTTCTTTCCATTTTATTTCTCTAAAAATAGATTTGTTGTCCTGACCTTACCGCAGCTCTGTCATCGTCTCTCGAAGGGTCCACCTCATCCTAAAAAAGTCAGTCTTCTCGAAGTGATAATCATTAGAGCTTAGATAATTATCTGGACATTTATTCGTAACAAAGCCATTATTGTCTGTTGTCTTCATTTATTTCTTCAATTTTCTATCCCATTCTCCCAGGGGAGCTCAGAACGGTTTACATGGATTTATTCTGGTACGGAAGCATTTTCCCTGTTTGTCTCAGTGGGCTCACACTCTATCTAATGGGGCAATGGGGGGATTAAGTGACTTTGCCCAGGGTCATAAGGAGCAGCGTGGGTTTGAACCTAGAATCTCAGGGTGCTGAGGCTGTAGCTTTAACCACTGCACCACTCTAGAAATCTGAATGTAGTAAAAGTGATCCAAGTTTAGGTCAATCCAGCCATTGTGACATCACTGATGAGGTTGGCTCTTATTGGTGGAATGAGGCATTATGACGTCACAATACCAGCTCTGGTTATCAGAGGCTGAAACTTTTCACACTATTTATTTAATCAATTTTCTATACTGTTCTCCCAGGGGAGCTCAGAACGGTTTACATGAATTTATTGAGGTACTCCAGCATTTTCCCCCCATCTGTCCTGGTGGGCTCACAATCTATCTAATGTACCTGGGGCAATGGGGGGATTAAGTGACTTGACCAGGGTCATAGGGAGCAGCGTGGGTTTGAACCCACAACCTCAGGGTTCTGAGGCTGAGGTTAGAGGTGAGTTTCACCTCTGGCTTCCTGAGGACAGTTATCTGCAGGGAATCACTGATCTTTGAACTTAGAATGGAATCTCTCCCCCAGTAGAAACGCACAGAGGGTGGGTCTCTATCAACTGAAAGGAAGCCGTAGAACAGTATATCGCAAACTGCGTGCCGTGGCACATTTCTGTGCCTTCTGAGATTTTAGGTGTGCCGCGGCACACTGGGCAGGAAAAGAGGTGCCGGCGTCAGCCATCTTGCACCTTCCTGACGATACGAAGAGGAAAGCAGGAGTATCAGCAGCAGAAGGCAGGAAGTTGCAAGTTAGCTGACGCCGGCGCCTCCTTCCTGCCCCTGTATGCCGCGGGACACTCAAAATCCGAGACGAAGAGGAAAGAGGAGTCCCGGCAGCTTCTCTCTCCACCCCCGGACTAGCAGCGGAAACAACTGCCGCTAGCATTCGTTTAGACTCGGTTTCTTCAGGCAGTCGTGGGGCCTTTGCTAGGCCGGCCCACTTCGATGATGAAACCGCGGCTAAACTAATCCTAGCGGCAGCTGTGTGGCGAAGTTAAAACCATTTCCTATGAACACTTCATCGCCATTATTTCAATGGTGACAAGTATTAATTATATCACTCAGGGATCTTCAGACTAGAGAATGACACGGTGACAAAATTAATCACTGTCCCCGTCCCCTCGGATAACTGCGGGAAATAATCCCATGTTATTTTCTAGTGTCTATTTCAACCTCGGTCCTTCTACACCAGCATTCTTCAAAGCAAAGCTTGCGGGTCAGTGGTTGTGGCCATTCATACTCTGATTCTTATGTGAGCCAAGGATAATGAAGCCATTGTGACATCACTGATGTGATTGGCTCTTAGGCACTGGTGGAATGAGGCATTATGACATCACAATATCTGCTCTGGATACCAGAGACTGTCATTCTGTAGTGTCTGTTTCAACCTCAGTCCTTCTACACCAGCGTTCTTCAAAGCAAAGCTTGTGGGTCAGTGGTTGTGGCCATTCATACTCTGATTCTTCCCTCTCTCCTTAAAGAATGACATGAAGATGGCAGTGTTCCCAGAAGTTTGGTTTGGGGTGAAAGAAAGGGGAGACAGAAAAGAGAGGGAGACAGAAAGATAGGGAGGCAGAACTGGGAGACAGAAAGAAAGAAAGGGGGCAGGGAGACAGAAAGACAGAGAGAGAGAAAGAAAGTAAGGGGAGGGGGGCAGGGAGAGAGGAAGAAAATGTTGGACTCATGGAAGGACAGAGATGTTGATTGGGGAACGGAATGAGTTCTGGAGGAGACGAAGCATGCAGGAAGCAGAAAGAAGGGAAGAAAGATTGGATGCACAGTCAGAAGAAGAAAATGCAACCAGAGACTGATGAAATCACCAGACAACAGAGGTAGGAAAATGATTTTATTTTCAATTTAGTGATCAAAATGTGTCCATTTTGAGAATTTATATCTGCTGTCCATATTTTGCACTATGGCCCCCCTTATAGCAGTTTTTAGCGCAGGGAGCCTATGAGTGTCGAGAGCAGTGCGGGGCATTCAGTGCAGCTCCCTGCACTAAAAACTGCTATTGTGGTTTAGTAAAAAAGGAGGGGGTATATTTGTTTATTTTTGTATAGTTGTTACTGAGGTGACATTGCATATTTTAAAGTCATCTGCCTTGACCTTTTTGAAAATCCCCCCCGAATATAAATGATAATTAACATTTTTTCTGCGTGCAGTGTGCTTTGTGTTTTTTAAAAATTTTATTGTTAGTAGATCATTGACTTGGTCATTTTAAAAGTAGCTCGCAAGCCAAAAAATTGTGGGCACCCCTGGATTAGAGAAACTGGGCCTCATCTCCCTTGAAAAGAGGAGACAGAGGGGACATGATTGAAACATTTAAGGTACTGAAGGGAATAGACTTAGTAGATAAAGACAGATTGTTTACTCTTTCCAAGGTAGAGAGAACGAGAGGACTCTCTAAAGTTGAAAGGGGATAGATTCTGTATAAACGTAAGGAAGTTCTTCTTCACCCAGAGAGTGGTGGAAAGCTGGAATGCTCTTCCTGAGCTATTATAGGAGAAAACACCCTCCAGGGATTCAAATAGGGGAAAACACCCTCCAGGGATTCAAGACAAAGTTAGACAATTTCTGTCTCAAGTTTCAAGTTTCAAGTTTCAAGTTTATTTACATTTGATATATCGCTTATAAAAAATATCTAAGCGATGTACAATTAAAAACCAGCAGGTTGTGGCAATACATGTAATTTCACTAAGTTAGACAATTGACAAAACAATGTGGACAAACATGATTGGGTAGGAAGGAAGGGGAAAGTTACAATTGCATTATTTGTTAGAATTTACATAGAATGGATAATACACTAGGTATAATTAGAATGAAGCAAGAGAAAAGAAAATTAAAAACCTGTAAGAATATAAAATAAATCATTTCATAAATCAAATGCATCTTGAAATAGGTAGGTTTTTAACAATTTTTTAAAAGAAATAAAATCTTTTTCATTTTTAATAAAATTTGGTAGGGAGTTCCACAAGGATGGAGCAACCACTGAAAACATATCTTTGCGTCTAGTGCCGATTATTCTTAATGAAGGAACTGAAAGCTGATTAGATAAAGATGATCTTAAGGATCGAGGAGGATTATATGGGACTAACATTTTAGAAATGAATAGGGGTTCATTTGAAATTAATGTTTTGAAAACTAGAAATAAGGTTTTAAAAGTGATTCGGTGAGAAATTGGAAGCCAGTGAGATTTGATGAGTAGTGGGGTAACGTGGTCGTATTTTTTAGCTTTGTGAATTAATTTGATTGCGGTATTTTGTATAATTTGGAGTCTTCTCCTTTCTTTCTGAGATATGTTTATTAGGAGAGAATTGCAGTAATCTAATTTTGAAATAATTAGCGAATGAACCAAAATGTTAATAGATTTGGGGTCTAAGAAAGTGGAAATAGAGCGTAGAAGCCGGAGTCTGTAAAAACAAGATTTAACTGTTTCGCTGATGTGATTATGAAATGAGAGATCTGTGTCAATTATTACTCCTAGAATTTTCATATGAGAGACGGATTCAAGAGGAGAATCGTTTAGAAAGAATGGAGCTTTTAAAGTTATGTTACCTTTCCATGTAAAAAGCATTGTTTTTGTTTTTTGAACATTCAAGGATAGTTTATTATTGTTTAACCAATTTTTTATTTGTTCTAGTTTGTCGTTGATGGTTTTTATTTCTTCTGCAATTTCAGGGTTAAGAGGGTGCATGAGTTGAATGTCATCTGCATAGGAGAAAGCTGTGAAACCCAGTGATTGTGCAATAGTAATAAGAGGGGATAAAAAGATATTAAATAAAAGAGGGGAAAGAATAGACCCTTGTGGTACTCCGTATGGTAATGTAAAGTTTTCAGAGTAAGCATCATTGAATTTGACTTTAGAAGTACGATCTGAAAGAAAGGAAGTCAACCAATCAAGGGTTTGTCCTTCTATGCCTATTGATTGCATACGGTTAAGCAGGAGTTCGTGATCAATTGTATCAAACGCCGCCGATAAATCTAAAGAGAAGAGGGCAACAGATTTGTGATGATCGAGATAATAATGAATATTTGTTACTAGGCCGATCATAGAATGTTCCGTACTGTGATGTTTTCGGAAACCTGTTTGGTTCGGATGTAGTGCGTTTGTGGATTCAATGAAATCAGTCAGCTGTTCGAAGACTAGTTTTTCAGTGAGCTTCATTAGGAAAGGTAAATTAGAAATAGGACGGTAATTGGATATGTCGTCTTGGGTTATTTTCATGTTTTTCCTGATTGGAGTAATGATAGAGGTTTTCCACGAAATAGGAACAGTGACAGAAGCAAAACTCTTTTGTATAAGGGAGAGAATGAAAGGACCGACAGTATGAAAAAATTTCTTTAGATAGTACGGTGGGAAAGGTTCTAAGGAAGAGCCTTTTAAATTGATTGATTTAAGATGTCTTTCTAGATCTTCTAATGTTGGTATTCTAAGGTTTGAACATTTGGCTACTGGGATAGAAATATTTGTATTTTGATTTTCTGGTACAGGTGAAGTTGTTGTGTTATTATTTGTTTTGAAATTTTGTCTAATCTTTTCAATCTTATTGCAAAAATAATCCGCTAGGTCTTGAGCTGTTGGGATTGGTGTTTGATTTGATGTATTCCTTTTTTTGTCAGGGTTTATTGATTTAAGAATGTTAAATAGGACCGCAGTATTTTTTGATTTTTGTATCTTATTATTATAATAAGATTTTTTTCCCTGTATAATTTTATCTTTATAATAAGTAGCATTGTCTTTAAATCTTTGAAGGTTGATGGAAGTTTTAGATGTGCGCCATTTCCTTTCTGAGGCGCGGAGATGTGTTTTTATTTGGGATAATTCCTTAGAATACCATGGATTTCTAGATTTACGAATAGATATTGTTTTTGTGATTGCTGGTGCTTTGCTATTTACAATGGATTCTAAAGTCGAATTCCAATATTGAAGTTGTTCCTCAATGCTATTGAATTTTTGAGTGTTTATGGAAGGGTTGAAATATGGTATGATGTCAGAGATTTCTAATTTAGAAAAGTCTCTGTATGAAACTGTTTTGTTTTCAGAATGAGTATTTAGGGTAAAAGGTTCTTTAAGATAAAAATTAATAGAAATAAATTGTGAATCTGACCATGGGGACTGCGACTATGTTTGGGACTGAGTTGGAAATTAATTTGAGTAGTAGGTATCAGGATCATATCTAAGATATGTTGAGCTTGATGTGTGGGTTCATGAATTAATGTTTTCAGATTTAAGTCTTTGAAAAGATTTAATGTGTCAGAGGTATTTGGATTATTACAGTTATCAAAATGAATGTTGAAGTCTCCCATTATCATTGGGCATTTGGCAGTTGAACAAAAGTCAAAAAGTAAATTATGGAGTAATGTTAATTTAGAATATTCAATTGGAGGTGGAATGTATATTAAGAGAAGATCAATTTTTATTTTCAGGTTAATTTTGATATGAAGAAATTCAATTGTAGAGTTATTAATGGATTGGTCTTGAGGATTAATTAGGTTATTTTGGAATATTATAGCTAAACCTCCACCTTTCCGATTATGACGGTGGTTCCATATAAAATCATAGTTAGAGGGGCAGCAAAAAGAAAGATAGGCTTCCTCACCTTCGGAAAGCCAGGTTTCAGTAATGCATAGGATGTGTAAATTATGTTGGAGAATAGAGTCTTTTATAAGATGGTATTTAGTTTTCAGGGATCTAGAGTTGATTAAGCCTAATCTTAGGTTTAATGGTTTTGAGGTATTGTAAATTTGAAGTGGTAATGTAGAATTTGATTCTGAATTGTTTAGTGGAGAGTTAGTAGTGGTTATTGATACTAACGTACTAGGTGTTGATCTTTGATGTCTGTAAGGGGAGGGTCTATTATTTAGTTGAACAGGAATGATTTGTTGTTGCATATCCTTGATTAAATTTATATGAATAACTGTAATGAAAAAGGATGATAGAAAGAAGAGTGATACTAACCAGATGTAAATTGCTCGTTTGAATTTGGAAGTCAAGGGCCTCGAACAAGTGGTAGAAAGATAATTGATAGAGGCGTCCTCGGTGTGCGACCGAAGGAGCGAACAAAGGAGCAGGTTCTGCTCCTTTTGCGCGCTCCTTCGGCGTGCGCCGCAAAGGAACCTATTTTATAGCACATGCGCTGACCTGCTTAGGGGAGGAGTCCGGCGGGCCGCCGCTTTGCGGCGGCAGAGGAGATGAAGGCAGAAAGACTACAAAGTAGAATGAACACAGAGATTAACTTAACAGGTAAAAAAAAATCAATAAAATGTTAAGACATTAAAATCTTCATGCAGCCAGTTGGTGAAGTGAGTTGTAGTGCAGTAGTCTAAAGGCTCAACCAGAACGTACGCAAGTAAAGCTAGTCTCAGGGCACTGGTCTTTGACCTAAGGGCTGCCACGTGAGCAGACTGCTGGCCACGATGGACCACTGGTCAGACCCAGCAGTGGCAAATTCTTATGTTCTTACGGGGTGATGCGTAACAGCGTTCAGCTCATTATTCATTGTTGCCCATGTTCGGCTCTCTGAGGCCATATTCTGTAAATATGTGCGCAACTTTCCGATTGCCCCTGGCATGCCCATCCCCCTCCCATTCTGAGATACGATTTTTTGACTTTCCTTCTGTGAAGAGACGGGCTTATAAACGATATCGTAGTAAAACTTTGGCATATTTGGCAGTTATGTGGGACAAACGTGTTGGCACTTATATATCCATCTCAACCTCTTATCTAGTCTTTAGAAAATCGCTGAAAACCCACCTGTTTGGTAAATATTTTGATGAATTTATTATGACCATACTACAAGCGGCTAGTATCTGTTAGCTGTTAACCGCAATGAACCGCAAGATAGCTGCGGTATATATTTTTTTAAATGATTATCTATATATATAAAATCGGAGGTATGTATGTGTGTGTGTATGTGCTGCGATCACGCAAAAACGGCTTGACCGATTTGAACGAAACTTGGTATGCAGATCCCTCACTACCTGGAGTGATATGTTCTGGGGGTCTTGCGGCCCACCTGCACACATGGGCGGAGCTAAAAAAAGAAAATCAGATTTCATCCATTCATGTCAATGGAAAAAATGTAAAAAGCTGCCATTCTCACAGTAATTCCAACTATAAAACACTTTTTATGACACTATAACCACTAGGGACATCGTTTCTATTCTACCACGGACACCATACATATAGAGTTTGTATGTTCTAACTGTGTTTGTAACTGTTTCCTTCATGCACCCCAGTTCATAATGTTATTACATTACATGAGTACTCACATATGCTGAACTAGGAACACAGGTTTCATTCTGAACCGGGAAAAACCTGCATGGAGTTTCTTTTCAACCTGAGTTTCCACATATTTAGTTGTTTAAATCAATACTGAAACTTTTGTTCGGGACAGGGACAAGGTGAAACCGTATTTATCCTGCGGATACCACTTATTCCAACACATCTTCCTTTTCAGTTTAAGAGATTGCAAATTCCAGTGAGACTTGCATTCTCTATCACAATCAACAAATCACAGGGACAGACTATTACATACTGTGGAGTGGATTTAAGATCCCCCTGTTTTTCCCATGGACAACTCTATGTTGCTTGTTCAAGGGTGGGTTCACCCAAGAATTTTTATGTTCTTGCTCCTGGAGGTGAAACTAAAAATGTTGTTTATAATCAAGTTTTGTGTTAGTTGTATTGTATTCATTTTGTCAAATATTTCACATTATTATTTGAATATTGTACTTTTTATAAAGCTGTAAAAAAATAATTTCATTCACCACTATAAAGTATCTTTATTTGAATCCATTTACAGTGTTATTGCTATAATTAAATACCCGTGCAATGCCGGGGCATCAGCTAGTTTATTTATAAAAATTTACACATTTATTATCAAGCATATCATCTTGTACAGAAAGTGAGATCAAGAAAACATAATAATATTATTTACTCTCATACCTGAAAATAAATCAAAATATTAGAAGAAAATAAACATCATAACTTAATCACACACTAGTCCTCAAATTAGGATCCAGGATTAACGATAAGAGTAGAAATTAAATTAAAAGAAAAATATTTTAACAAGGAAAATCGCTTAAACTGCTACTGAAAAGTGAGCTCATTATTATCGCAAGGGTACAGATGGTTCTACAGACTCAAGACATTTCGCAGAAAGGAAAGCAGTCAAGTGGGCTGGTTCTACGAATACATATTTGAAGGAACGGTATCTTATGACACATTTACAAGGGTACCTAAGAAAGAAAAGTCACTCCTGGTTTTAACATTAAAAATTCCCTTCTTCTCTTCTGATGTCTCTCTCGAGACATCAGGAAATATAGCTGCGGTATATAAGAATTGATGTAATGCAACACGCGCCAGAGGAGTTAGCGCTCCGCCTTCTAGCATAGTGTTCAGCCAGATGCCCAATTTACCAATGGTTAAGAGCTTGATAAGCAATTCATTTATGCCCAATCTCAGCAGTCGGGCAATATCCGTAGGCCAGGGCTTAATATTTCCAGCGCCTGGCGGTCTCTAGCTAGGTACCATCCGTGCCTCGTTTTTCAGGGTCACCGATCTTCCCCTCCCTTCCTGCAAGTACCGGTTACAAGGATGTGCCCGAATCCTTCCTGTCAGGAGCCTGAAACTTTTATTTCACTAAATGAGCTTTGCCTAATTGCTTGATTTACTTTCATATTTTCCAAATCAGCTGCTCTCCTTCACTGCCTTTTTAATTGCTGGAAAAGATGAACACTTCTTCATGTTTTAAGGAGTGTAAAACTGTATCATTAAAACAGTAGCAGTGTAAATCACTGACGGAGAATGAAGTAATGCCTCTGGGTGTGATAAGAAGATGCATCGAGCATGAAGCTGCCCATTATGGAATAAAGTCTGCATAGGAACCAGGGAGACGGGCTTTACAAAGGGGACCAGGAATCTGTGCTGACAAGGATGAGTATGTATGGTGGGTCCTTTCATAAAGAGTGTGACAGGAGTATAACATAAGATAAAAATCCATTTCTATACCGCAATACCGGAGGCGTAGAGAGAAGGTTTTGTGCGTGTCTTTGAGAAAGAGTATGACAGGAATATAATGAGGAGGTGAGATAGTGGGGTGTCCATGCGTGTGTGGGGGTGTCTAAGAAATGTGATAGGAGTATTATGGGAGGTGAGATCGAGGGGGCTGGGATGATTCATCGCTACCGTTTCATCGTGGCTATTTCACTGTGATGCCACAGCCTCAAGGAAAGCAAACAAAATGTTGGGTATCATTAAGAAGGGTATCACGACCAGGACGAAGGAAGTCATCCTGCCACTGTATCGTGCAATGGTGCGCCCGCACCTGGAGTACTGTGTCCAGTACTGGTCGCCGTACCTCAAGAAGGATATGGCGGTACTTGAGAAAGTCCAGAGAAGAGCAATTAAGCTAATAAAGGGCATGGAGGACCTCTCATATACTGACAGACTGAAAAGCTGGGGCTTTTCTCCCTGGAAAAGCGGAGACTTAGAGGAGACATGATAAAAACCTTCAAGATCATGAAGGGCATAGAAAGAGTAGATAGGGACAGATTTTTCAAATTATGGGAAACCACAAATACAAGGGGGCACTCAGAGAAATTGAAAGGGGAAGGTTTAGAACAAACGCCAGGAAGTTCTTTTTCACCCAGAGGGTGGTGGATACATGGAACGCGCTACCGGAGGATGTGATAAGCAGGAGCACGATACAGGGCTTCAAAGAAGGTTTGGATAGGTACCTGGAGGACAAAGGGATTGAGGGGTACAGATAGGAGTAGAGGTAGGTTATAGGGATAGGATTAGAGAATTAGAGGTAAGTTACAAAATTAGTCTGGGACCACTGTTCAGGCAATAGGCCTGATGGGCCGCTGTGGGAGCAGACTGCTGGGCAAGATGGACCTCTGGTCTGTCCCAGCGGAGGCAACGCTTATGTTCTTAACATCCTATTCCGAGCCTGGCTCTTAATGATTAAGCGTTTTGGGGGGCAATGCTCCCCCCAAATTATACCCTTCCCCTCTCCTCCCTTTGGCGCCCTCGCCCAGCTTGTCCGCTCCCATCGCCACCTCCTGTCCGCCGTTCTTCTCCTGTGGTGCAGGGCCGGATGGGGCCGGGCGCTCAACAGACCCCTTGCAGCTCCTCGGAACCCCTCCCAGCGATTGGGGCTTTGTGTGGTCCCGGGTGCTGCATCCCCTCAGCTTTGAACCCTCTTCTGAGAACTCACCAGACTTCCATTGCTGCTCAGCTGTATGGGACGGTTCAGCGCAGCCATTTCAGTGTGGCTGTGATGAAGTGTCCCGCAATGGACTGCCTCATTCCACTCCGGAGAGGGGATTGTGTCTTTGAAACAAAGAGTGACAGCTGTACAATTAGGTGATAAGCTATAGAGAGGAGGGTGACGGGAAAAAAGCGCGCAAGACATCAGCACGCCGGTGAAAACTTACTTTTAAAGCGCTCCGATAGGGGGGTGTGGGGGGGGCAACCTCCCCAGTTTACTTCATAGTCTTCGCGCTGCCGTTGGGGGAATGTGGGGGGTGCAACCCCCTACGTTATAGAGAAAACGTAACTTTTTAAAAAAAAATCAGGAAAAAGTTACGTTTACTCTATAATGGAGGGTTCCAACCCCCAACCCCCTCCAATGCCAGTGTGAAGACTATGAAGTAAACTGGGGGGGGGGGGGGTTCCCCACTCATACCCCACGTTGGAGCTCTTTAAAAGTAAGTTTTTCACCAGCGCACTGGGGTCTTGCGCCAAATTGTCTGCGCTGCAATGTCGGCGCACTGATGTCTCGTACACACGAATGACTATGAACCTTGAGCTTCAACATAGGGAAATGCAAGGTCATGCATGTAGGGAAAAGAACCCGATGTTCACTTACAAAATGGGGGGATCACCGCTAGGGGTGAGTAACCTTGAAAGAGACCTGGGAGTGATGGTAGACACATCATTGAAGGCGTCGGTGCAGTGCGCCACAGCCTCAAGAAAGGCGAACAGAATGTTGGGCATCATTAAGAAGGGTATCACGACCAGGACGAAGGAAGTCATCCTGCCACTGTATCGTGCAATGGTGCGCCCACACCTGGAGTACTGTGTCCAGTACTGGTCGCCGTACCTCAAGAAGGACATGGCGGTACTTGAGGGAGTCCAGAGAAGAGCAACTAAGCTAATAAAGGGAGTGGAGGACCTCTCATATACTGACAGACTGAAGAAGTTGGGGCTTTTCTCCCTGGAAAAGCGGAGAGGAGACTTAGAGGAGACATGATAGAAACCTTCAAGATCATGAAGGGCATAGAAAGAGTAGATAGGGACAGATGTTTTCAAATTATGGGAAACCACAAATACAAGGGGGCACTCAGAGAAATTGAAAGGGGGAAGGTTTAGAACAAACGCCAGGAAGTTCTTTTTCACTCAGAGGGTGGTGGATACATGGATCGCGCTACCGGAGGATGTGATAAGCAGGAGCACGCTACAGGGGTTCAAAGAAGGTTTGGATAGGTACCTGGAGGACAAAGGGATTGAGGGGTACAGATAAGAGTAGAGGTAAGGTTAGAGGGATAGGATTAGAGGAAATCTGTAAATTAGTCAGGGACACTGTTTCAGGCAATTAGGCCTGATGAGCCTCCGCGGGAGCGGACCGCTGGGCAGGATGGACCTCTGGTCTGACTCAGCGGAGGCAGCTTCTTATGTTCTTATGTTCTTAACCGAGAGGAGTGTGTGTATGTGTGTACATGCGTGTGTGAGTAGGGTTTCCTTCTGGAAAATCTGGACCCCCCCTAGCCACGCCCCCAGGGCCACCTAGTTACGCCCACCCCTACCCTAATTCTGCCCCAAGCCCATCCCAACCCTGCCCCTCGCTGCCTTGGCGGGCAGGAGGAAGTCTGCACATGCGAGGACTTCTTCCCCGACCGACGCAGCTTTTCAAAACCCCTGGACAAAGTACCATCCAGACCCCCCCCCGAACATGTCCTCAAAAGGAGGATGTCTGGTTAGCCTATGTGTGAGGGAGAAAGGGATAGATGAAGAGACCACAGGAAGTTTGCTTTGCCATTCCATTTCTCACCTGTGATGGGGATGTGTGCGTCTGTGTGCGTACAGGAAGAAAAGGGGAGAGACCTTATGTGTGAGAATGTGACAGGAGGGAGCGAGCACAGTGATCGTCTGTGTTTCAGAGAGCATAATAGGGTTTTTTTGGGGGGAGGTGGAGGGTGGGAAGAGAGTGTCTGTGTGTGTGTTTGTATCTGGGTGACAGGTCAAAAACACGCAAGACAATCGCGCGCAGACAAAATCGCGCAGACAAATAAGCGCTAAGACAATTGCGCGCAAGACAATTCAGCGCACCGACAACTCAGCGCAAGACAATTGAGCGCAGCGACAACTCAGTGCAAGACAACTCAGCGCAAGACAACTCAGCGCAAGACAACTGAGCGCGCCACTAGAGGCCGCTTGACCATCGGAGGACACGCGCACATACAGCACGTGAACACGTCATCACGTCGACGTGTGTTCAGTATGATTCCCTTGACTCTTTGCGTTTTCAACATAAATCACGTGAATGCATTTTCGTTACCATGGTCTCGCGCTCGGTTGTCTGCGCGATTTTGTCCGCGCGCGATTGTCTTGCGCGAAATTGTCTTGCGCGCAATTGTCTATGAACCTTGTATCTGAGTCAGAGAGTGTCACAAATCTGATACAAGATATTTTCCTAAGAGTGCCAGTGAAGGCCTTGGCATATGACTTATTAATATGTACTTCCAGTTGCTGGATTGGAGATGGTATAGGGTTACCGTATGGCTCCAGAAAAAGGAGGACGGATTGAGACATCCGGGTTTAGCTAGGGATTGACTGAGGCAGAAAGTGGGGGTGGCCAGACTCACCCAGCAGGCCTACCTACTGCACGTGCTCGGAG
Organism: Geotrypetes seraphini; assembly: GCF_902459505.1. NCBI lineage: Eukaryota > Metazoa > Chordata > Amphibia > Gymnophiona > Dermophiidae > Geotrypetes > Geotrypetes seraphini. The sequence goes on from NC_047093.1 coordinate 9,273,569, forward strand.
AGCATTTCCGTTCAATGGGCGCCGTCAGATGACATCACCCATATGTGGCTGTCCACGGAAAACTTCTGTTCCAGGTAAGTCATTTCACTTGCTAATACCAGCGTGCAGTGGGGTGAAAGTCCGAGGGAAAATGCTTGAATACCTGATTAAATTCTGTGCTCTCCTGGGAGAACGGTATAGAAAATTGAATAATTAAATAAAACCCGAGGCCTGGTGAAATATCTTCCTGCAGATATCTGTCAGCACTGACTCAAACCGTTGAAAGAGATAGAGACCAAACCAAAAATGAACCCAGGCTTTATCTCAATGCTCCAAATGTCCCTAAGTCCATTTTTAGGGTTTTTGTTTACAATTGCCATACAAAAAGGGAATTAGAATAATTTTTAAAAGATTTGGGGGCCATTGACAAGTTATTGCAATGATTAGACACCATTTTCCTCTGAAAGTACATTTATACGTGGGGGGAGGGGGATGGTATAAAGTTCTATTAAAGGTTTAATCAATAGATAAGAATATAATATTTGTATGATTTTTTTGATTAAAATATTTGAAGGTAGGATGGGTGGGGGGGGGGTATAAATTTATGTATTTATGATGTTATAAGAAAATTCAAGTGATGTATTTAAGTTTTAACTGATATATTATTGTGTACTTGATGTAAGATGGAAAAATGAATACAGAACTTGGAAAAAAAAAATGAACCCAGGATCATATTTTATAGTGACATCAAATTTATAATAATGACCTCAAAAAAAGACCTCAAATGCCCCAGTGTCTCAATATGTTGAAGATACATTCAGTGGGGCAAAAGGTACTATCATCGGTCAAGAAACCTCATTATAATTGAGCCGTCACCAAAAGTGGCTTTTTCTGAGATCTTGCTTCAAACAGATATCAATACTGTGTAAGTATAACTTGTATTTCTGAGCAATTGATAAATAAACGCCTTCACATCTGAGCCTATCCGTTTCACTCAATGGCTTCCTCAGGGGATATGTTTAAAGTACTTCTCAAATTGCGAATTCTTCACAGTAAACTTGGTCACACAGTTTTCTTGCCGACAAAATCTCTCTGCCCAATCTCACGGTTATACTTACACAATATTGATATCTGTTTAAAGCAAGACCTCAGAAAAAGTATCACAAGATTTAAATAAGAAAAAACAATAAAAGTAAAAAGAAACAGGTCACTGTTGATGACTTTTGCACTCAATTATAATGAGTTTTTTTGACCGATGAAAGTACCTTTTGCCCCATTGAATGTGTCTTCAAAATATTGACACACTGGGGTAGTGGCACTAGAAAAGGTTCAAAGAAGAGCGACCAAGATGGTAAAGGAGATGGAACTCCTCTCGTATGAGGAAAGACTAAAATGGTTAGAAATGAGAAGGCTGAGGGGAGATAGGATTGAAGTCTACAGAATCCTATTAGAAGCGTACAAGTGGGTCGATTTTTCACTCCGTCAAAAATTACAAAGACTAGGGGGACACTCGATGAAGTTATAGGGAAATATTTTTTAAACCAATAGGAGGAAATATTTTTTCACTCAGAGAATATTAAGCTCTGGAACACGTTGCCAGAGGATGTGGTAAGAGCGGATAGCGTAGGTGGTTTTAAGAAAGGTTTGGACAAGTTCTTGGAGGAAAAGTCCAGAGTCTGTTATTGAGAAAAACATGGGGGATGCCACTGCTTGCCCTGAATTGGTAGCATGGAATGTTGCTACTCTTTGGGATTCTAGAATCTTGTTACTCTCTGGGATTCCGGAATCTTGCTATTCTTTGAGATTCTGTATTGAATGTTGCTACTCTTTGGGATTCTAGAATCTTGTTACTCTCTGGGATTCCAGAATGTTGCTATTCTTTGAGATTCTGTAAGGAATGTTGCTATTCTTTGGGATTCTAGAATCTTGTTACTCTTTGAGATTCCGGAATCTTGCTTTTCTTGAGATTCTGTATGGAATGTTGCTACTCTTTGGGATTCTAGAATCTTGTTACTCTCTGAGATTCTGGAATCTTGCTATTCTTTGAGATTCTGTAAGGAATGTTGCTATTCTTTGGGATTCTAGAATCTTGTTATTCTCTGGGATTCCAGAATGTTGCTATTCTTTGAAATTCTCTAAGGAATGTTGCTATTCTTTGGGATACTAGAATCTTGTTACTCTCTGGGATTCCGGAATCTTGCTATTCTTTGAGATTCTGTATTGAATGTTGCTACTCTTTGGGATTCTAGAATCTTGTTACTCTCTGGGATTCCAGAATGTTGCTATTCTTTGAGATTCTCTAAGGAATGTTGCTATTCTTTGGGATTCTAGAATCTTGTTACTCTTTGAGATTCCGGAATCTTGCTATTCTTTGAGATTCTGTATGGAATAGAAACATAGAAACATAGAAATAGACGGCAGATAAGGGCCCACGGCCCATCTAGTCTGCCCACCTTAATGTCCCTTCCCTACCTTTGCCCTGTGAATAGATCCCATGTGCCGATCCCATTTGGCCTTAAAATCAGGCACGCTGCTGGCCTCAATCACCTGTAGTGGAAGACTATTCCAGCGATCAACCACTCTTTCAGTGAAAAAGAATTTCCTGGTGTCACCTCGTAGTTTCCCGCCCCTGATTTTCAACGGATGCCCTCTTGTTGTCGTGGGACCCTTGAAAAAGAAGATATCTTCCTCCGCCTCGATGCGGCCCGTAAGATACTTGAACGTCTCGATCATGTCCCCCCTCTCTCTGCGCTCCTCGAGCGAGTATAGCTGTAATTTGTCAAGCCGTTTTTCGTATGGTAGATCCTTGAGTCCCGAGACCATCCGGGTGGCCATTCTTTGCACCGACTCCAGTCTCAGCACATCCTTGCGATAATGCGGCCTCCAGAATTGCACACAGTATTCCAGGTGGGGCCCTCACCATGGATCTATACAATGGCATAATGACTTCCGCCTTACGACTGACGAAACCCCTTCGTATGCAGCCCATGATTTGTCTTGCCTTGGACGAAGCCTGCTCCACTTGATTGGCAGACTTCATGTCTTCACTGATGATTACCCCAAGTCTCGTTCTGCTACCGTTTTTGCTAGGATCTCGCCATTAAGGGTATAAGACTTGCATGGATTCTGGCTGCCCAGGTGCATAACTTTGCATTTTTTGGCATTGAAGTTGAGTTGCCATGTCCTAGACCATCGCTCCAGTAGGAGTAGGTCGTGGCATCATGTTGTCGGGCACTGAATCTTCGTCTGTTGTGCATTTGCCCACTACATTACTCAGTTTGGCGTCATCAGCGAATAATGTTATTTTACCTCGAAGCCCTTCTGCCAAGTCTCTTATAAAGATGTTGAATAGGATTGGGCCCAAGACTGAGCCCTGTGGTACTCCACTAATCACCTCCGTCATTTCGGAGGGGGTGCCGTTCACCACCACCCTTTGGAGCCTATCTCCAAGCCAGCTCCCAACCCATTTTGTCAATGTGTTACCTAATCCTATAGAACTCATCTTGCTCAGTAACCTGCGGTGTGGTACGCTATCGAATGCTTTGCTAAAGTCCAGGTACACGATGTCCAGGGACTCCCCTATATCCAGCTTCCCCGTTACCCAGTCAAAGAAGCTGATCAGGTTGGATTGGCAGGATCTCCCCTTAGTAAATCCATGTTGTCGGGGATCCCGTAGATTCTCCTCATCCAGGATCTTATCTAATTGGTGTTTGATTAGAGTTTCCATTAGTTTGCTCACTATCGATGTTAGACTCACTGGTCTGTAGTTTGCTGTCTCCATCTTTGAGCCTTTCTTGTGGAGTGGAATGACGTTAGCCGTCCTCCAGTCCAACGGGACGCTGCCTGTACTAAGGGAGAGGTTGAAGAGCGCGGACAGTGGCTCCGCCAAGACATCACTCAGCTCCCTAAGCACCCTGGGGTGCAGGTTGTCCGGCCCATTGCTTAGTTACCTTGAGCTTTGACAGCTCACACGTAGACACTGCTGGGCGTAAACTCAAAGTTACTAAACGGGTCAACTGAGCCAACCCTTGTCTGTAGCTGAGGGCCGAGCCCTGGCGCTTCTCGGGTGAAGACTGAGCAGAAGTATTCATTTAATAGTGGGGGCTTTTTCCGAATCCTTTTCCACATAGTCTCCGTCTGGTTTCCTAAGACGTACAATCCCGCCTGAGTTTTTTCTTCTATCACTGATATACCTGAAGAAGGATTTATCTCCCTTCTGGATGTTCTTTGCTAGAGACTCCTCCATGAGGAATTTAGCCTCCCTGACTGCTGTTTTGACGGCTTTGATTTGGCCAGGTAGGCTGCTCTAGAGTCCTGCTTCCCTGATTGTTTGTAAGAGATGAATGCTTTTTTCTTCTCCTTGATCAGGTCTGAGGAATGTTGCTACTCTTTGGGATTCTACAATCTTGTTATTCTCTGGGATTCCAGAATGTTGCTATTCTTTGAGATTCTGTATGGAATGTTGCTACTCTTTGGGATTCTACAATCTTGTTATTCTCTGGGATTCCAGAATGTTGCTATTCTTTGAGATTCTCTAAGGAATGTTGCTATTCTTTGGGATTCTAGAATCTTGTTATTCTCTGGGATTCCAGAATGTTGCTATTCTTTGAGATTCTCTAAGGAATGTTGCTATTCTTTGGGATTCTAGAATCTTGTTACTCTCTGAGATTCCAGAATGTTGCTATTCTTTGGGATTCTAGAATCTTGTTACTCTCTGGGATTCCAGAATGTTGCTATTCTTTGAGATTCTGTAAGGAATGTTGCTATTCTTTGGGATTCTAGAATCTTGTTACTCTTTGAGATTCCGGAATCTTGCTATTCTTTGAGATTCTGTAAGGAATGTTGCTACTCTTTGGGATTCTAGAATCTTGTTACTCTCTGGGATTCCAGAATGTTGCTATTCTTTGAGATTCTCTAAGGAATGTTGCTATTCTTTGGGATACTAGAATCTTGTTACTTCTCTGGGATTCCGGAATCTTGCTATTCTTTGAGATTCTGTATTGAATGTTGCTACTCTTTGGGATTCTAGAATCTTGTTACTCTCTGAGATTACCAGAATGTTGCTATTACTTTGAGATTCTGTAAGGAATGTTGCTATTCTTTGGGATTCTAGAATCTTGTTACTCTTTGAGATTCCGGAATCTTGCTATTCTTTGAGATTCTGTATGGAATGTTGCTACTCTTTGGGATTCTAGAATCTTGTTACTCTCTGAGATTCTGGAATCTTGCTATTCTTTGAGATTCTGTATGGAATGTTGCTACTCTTTGGAATTCTACAATCTTGTAATTCTCTGGGATTCCAGAATGTTGCTATTCTTTGAGATTCTGTAAGGAATGTTGCTATTCTTTGGGATTCTAGAATCTTGTTATTCTCTGGGATTCCAGAATGTTGCTATTCTTTGAGATTCTCTAAGGAATGTTGCTATTCTTTGGGATTCTAGAATCTTGTTATTCTCTGGGATTCCAGAATGTTGCTATTCTTTGAGATTCTAGAATCTTGTTACTCTCTGAGATTCCGGAATCTTGCTATTATTGAGATTCCTCTATGGTATATTGCTAGTCCTTGGGTTGTTGGCCAGGTACTAGGGACCTGGATTGGCCACCGTGAGGCTATTCTTATGTTCTTATATGATGTCACTGTAAAAGATTGTACTGTGTTCATTTTTTGTTTGATGTTTTGATTGGTGAATTACAGTTTGTTTCCAAATGAATTGTATGAAAGAGGCAGAGAAACATGGACTTTTTATTTGTCTTTGGTTCAGGCTGTCTCTGTCGGATTCTGCTACACAGCCACTGGGTTCAGGAGTTCATAATACCGGTGTCATGCTCCAAACTTTCTCCTGTATCCCCTGCATCTGCCAACAGTCTGCTAAAATCATTCAGCAGAGACTAATCTGATTGCTGAGACAAATTAATGGGACACTAGCCTAACTGGAAGGAGAACAGAGGCATTAGAGGATGCTGGATCCTTCCCATGCTAATGAGACCCTATTCAAAGGCCTGAAAAGGTCTTCTGCTACAAGTCAGACAGGAGGAATCTTACAGCAGGAAGAGCTGCTGTTCTGTGGCCAGGTCATGTGTCAATCAGCCAAGGAGAGAAGAGGTTTAAAGGCTGATCCTGGGATTAAGCTCTGCAGGAAGGGCTCTGAAGACAGCTCAGAGCTTTGCACTCTCACAGTCCGTGACAGCTGTCTCTGTTCACAGCCCCTCCAGCAAGGCACATGGCTGGAATGAATTTTAACATTTGGGACTCTTTTGTAATTCTAACACCGGGCAAAACCAGGGTCAAAAATCCGTGCTCAATCTATGGGCTTCGTCAAGGAGTTTTGTTGCTGTCCCTGTCTCTGCCCCATTTATGTAAGCTCTACCTTAACTGCACAAGCCTCGAACGCTTATGATTTTAAAGTGTTTAGGCTTGTGCAGATGAGGACGGAGCTTAGGCATTGGTGGAATGAGGCATTATGACATCACAAATCTGAGCTCTAGAATGTTGCTACTTAGGATTTAAAGCGTTTGAGGCTTGTGCGGATGAGGACGGAGCTTAGGCATTGGTGGAATGAGGCATTATGACATCATAAATCTGAGCTCTAGAATGTTGCTACTTAGGATTTTAAAATGTTTGCAGGCTTGTGCAGATGAGGACGGAGCTTAGGCATTGGTGGAATGAGGCATTATGTACATCACAGTCTGAGCTCTAGAATGTTGCTACTTAGGATTTTAAAAGGTCAGAGGCATGTGCAGATGAGGACAGAACTTGCAGGAATGGGCAGCGACAGAGACAGTGACAAAACCACTTGGAGATGGGACTGGAAAATGAGTTCCCGCAGGGACGAGGAAAAATTTGTCCCCGTGTCATCTCTACCCTGGATCTCTCTTACCCTCTATCTCAAAGCCTTATGTATCAGAATCCTAGTCAGCACTATGGCAAGAAAGGCTTAATCAGTAGACTAGAGGAGGTCAAAGGTCGGGCGTTTTGGCACCCATAATTGGCGGCACCCTGGGCTAGAGTCTCACCTGGTGCAATGGTTAAGCCTTGAATTAGGTGCCATAGGAGGCTCAATGAGCACCAATTCTATAATGACACCTAGCCAATGCCTACGACATTATGAAATTCTAGTGTAATGTCACTTTAAGGTGCCAAAAGCTAAGAGTGATTACGTCTGTCAGATCCATGCCTGGTTTAAGTGGATGCGCCGAACTAAAATCCAAAGTATTCACAAGATGGTGGACCAAAAGGAGGGAGGGAGCAGAGGCATAGTAAACAGGGGGTGGGACCATCCCAGGCACTGTCTTGGTAGGGGCGCCAGCATCTCTCCGCCCCCCCACGCCAAGCTTGTGTCCTCCCTCCTCTGCCCCTTTACCTCTAAAAAATTCGCCAGCGTGAGCAACTATTCTAGCCTGATGCTCTCGCCAACCTGGCTCCCCCTGAAATCACTTCTGGGTTGTGAGGCCAGGAAGTGATATCAGAGGGAAAGCCAATGCCAGCGTGAACAGCAGGCCAGAGAAGCTGCTCACGCTGACAAAGATTTAAAGAAATACGGGAGTGGGAATGGAGGGTGTGGGGGTCTTTAGTATGGAAAGAGCGAGGAGGAGTGGAGAAGACGGCGTCTCCTGCCCTCGCTACACCCGCCTGCCTGCCCCGGGCGCCTCGCTATGTGCCACTGGGAGGAAGGGAGAGGATACTGGACCCAAGGAGGGGAGAGCCACAATTCCTTGCGCTTTCTTACCTCGTCACCATAGAGCTGCCGAGTTACCCAGTTCCAGAAGGTTTTAGGTCAGTCCTGGGTCTCTGAACAGCCCCATCCTCGTGCATTATGAGACTTGTGACACTGATTTCAAGGAGTAGAATCAGAAACTATCGCTCAATGGTGTGACCTCACCTGGAGTGTTGCGTTAGTTCTGGTCTCCTTATCTCAAGAAAGATATAGAGGCACTAAAAAAGTACAATCTAAAAAAATAAATAATGATAATCAAAGCGGAGCATCGTTGTAGTCTGTGCTGTGAAAGACAGAAAATCTACAGATTTGCCTATCTGACATTGTGGTGAGCAGAACCCTCCCTGCCACAAAGCAGTTACCCCCTAATTCTAAATCCTTACACGATTTTATACTTAGCATGCAAAGCGTCAGTTATGCACATAACTTAACTGCTAATTGGCTGTGAAGGAGTCTATAGGATGATGTCACTTCCTCTTAAGAGCACTCCCTCACAGTATCAGGGCCACCTTAAAATCCTAGTCCTGCCCAAGGGGGAAGTGACACAGAAGGGCATGTCCCAGGAAGTATAAAAGGCCAGGTCAGAGCTAGATTGAGGAGACCCAGAGGGAAGAAGTGGGATTCGCTATAGATGTCTCCACCTCAGAGCTGAGAAACTACAACCCCTATTTTCAGGTAGGCCAAGTCAACTTGGAACACGTAATTGCCGATATAGAATCTGCACTAAGCATATACATCATCCTGACACAGTCAAACTGTAGAGGATTAATCCCTTAAGGCACTGAGCTGAAAATCTTTGACATGGGGTCTTTGGGACACTCAAGAGCCAACCACTAAGAACAACTTTGGACAATAGACACCACTGCTTCCACCTACGGAGTCATTAAATACACTTAAAAAACCTCGTAACTGGTAACAGAACATTTTGCAGTGTGAACATAAGAATTGCCACTGCTGGATCAGACCCGTTGTCCAGCAATCCGCTCACGCGGTGGCCCCTGGGTCAAAGACCAGCGCCCTAACTGAGACTAGCCCTACCTGCGTACGTTCTGGTTCAGCAGGAACTTGTCTAACTTTGTCTTGAATCCCTGAAGGGTGTTTCCCCCTATTTGAATCCCTGAAGGGTGTTTTCCCCTATGACAGACTCTGGAAGAGCGTTCCAGTTTTCCACCACTCTCTGGGTGAAGAAGAACTTCCTTACATTTTTTAGCAGTGTAGAAATGTGCGGCCCTGAACAGGGATTTATTATTCACTTTTATGTTGCTCTGGTCCCTTCTGTTTTACAGCTGTTACACGCCAACACCGCCAACAACTTTATAAGAAGAGATCAAATTAATTTCCTTCCTGCACAGCTTTTCCCAATCTCAAACTTCATTTATCTAATGAAATGAAATTAGCATCTTAAAACAGCCTCAGATTTTCATTTAACCGCTCCTCATGCTGGGATTTAGACCCTTCATGCTCTTCACCCTCCCTTTAAGTTTTAGCTACATCAAGTTACTGAAGCCATTCGACAAACTTCTCCGAGGCCTGATTATCTAATGAAGACCTCAAGAGGAATGAAAAGCTATCCATCCTCCTTCTGTCAGAGAACTGCAACTCTGGGAGTCACATACAGTCCACACTGTTGTGTTAAGTGAAGATGAACCATTGATAGGAAGGGGGCAATAGTGGCTTAAAGTTATGAGTGTGGTAAGCGAGAGGATCCCTCAGAACTGTGACTGATGGGGAGGAATCTCTAAAGCCGTTATGACAATTGAGGGAGAGTTACTGATAGAGATGAAGCTCCCCAGAACTCAAGTAATGGGTGGAGGAAAGCTGCCAAGGGGTACTTAAGAGTGTGACAGTGGGTGAGTGGAGTTACTGTTGGAGATGACCTCTAGACTATGACATTGGGTGAAGGACAGCTACTGAGAGGCACTCCAGAGCTATGAAGATGGGTGAGAAGGTGGGTTGGATGCAGTAAGGTTTCCCAGTTTCTACCAAAATTGGAAGTTGTTGATTCTAGAAAGCATCAGGACATTGGGATGGAAAGGTTACACCTGGTGTTGGTGTTGGTAAGGGGTATTAGGCACCATAGGTGAAGCCCCAGCCTTATGCCCCCAACTCAGTTAACTTCCAGACCCCCTAGCATCCTATCTCCCCCTGAGATTTGGATAATTAAAACCAACGGTCATGATCAGCTCAACATCATCTCTCCAAGAAAAATCCTGAGTGGATAACTGGACATTCTTCTTTTAAGCATTAATCTTTGGTACATGATAGGCCAGAGCACGTTACAGGGCTTCAAAGAAGGTTTAGATAGGTTCCTAGAGGATAAAGGGATTGAGGGGTACAAATAGGAGTTGAGCTAGGTTATAGGAATAGTCAGGGACCACTGCACAGGTGATAGGCCTGAGGGGCCGACATGGGAGCGGACCGCTGGGCGGGATGGACCTCTGTTCTGACCCAGCGGAGGCGAATTCTTAGGTTCTTATGTTCTTACATAAAAATGGGCTGTTTGAAAATTGCCCACCCCTCTGCCTGTGATGGTTCTTTGAATTTCTGTGACTCTCAGGATCTGAAGGTCCACAAAGTCCAGTATTCTGTTTCCAACAATGGCCAATCCAAGTTACAAGTACAAGTACCTGGCAAGATCCCAAAAGAGTAAAAGAGATTTTATGCTGCTTATCTTAGAAATAAGCAGTGGATTTTCCCAAGTCCATCTTAATAATGGCTTATGGGTTTGTTTGTTTTTTAACCCTGCTAAGCTAACTGCTTTTACCACATTCTCTGGCAATGAATTCCAGAGTTTAATTACACACTGAGTGAAGAAATATTTTCTTCAGTTTGTGTTAAATTTAGTACTTAGTAGCTTTATTGAGTGCCACTTGTCCTTGTACTTTTGGAAAGAGTAAACAAACGATTCACATCTACCTGTTCCACTCCACTCATCATATCTCCCCTGAGATGCTTTTTCTCCATGCTGAAGAGCCTTGGCCTCTTTAGCCGTTCCTCATAGGGAAGTTGTCCCATACCTTTTCTAATTCTGCTATATCTATTCAAAGTACAATCGCACTGTTGAGCAAGAGATAGGCATTGTAATATTCTCATTTTTGTTTTCCATTCTTTTCCTGATAATTCCTAACATTCAATTTGCTTTCTTAGCTGTCACCGCACACTGAGCAGAGGGTATCAATGTATCATCAACATTTCTGTGCTTCCAGACGGATTTCCTGCGACACTAGGCCGCTCGGTGGTATAAATTAATATCTGGATTTTTGAATAAGAAACCAAAACCTGGTCTTTGTGACACTTGGAGCATTGAGATAAAGCATCAGATTACTGCGTCCCAATGGCCACGAATCTGGACTTGGAGGATGAGATGTACGGTGTCTGCATCTATGAGACAAACTTGTTTTTTCTTATTACATAAAACATTTTGGACTCCGATTAGATTACAGAAATTAGATTGTTCCAAGTCTAATAGATGCTGGCACTGCCATCTTGAACCAGGGACATTGGATCATCTATTATACTATTGTCCCTTGATACTTCAGTTTTGGAGATCCATTTGGGAATCAGGTAAACAAAGTACAGTGTTCCCCCGGTCGTTCGCGGTCGGCGGTCCCGGTCATTCGTGGTATTTTCTGACCGCGAACCGCCGACAAGGAGAGGACAACTGGAGAGGTAGGAGACAGCAGCCAGAGTGCCGGTGAGTGCAGGAAATCACTTGCTGTATGCTCCGACCGCCTCTTCCTGTACTAAGTCTGGCCTTACCAATCAGGAGCTGCTCTATCCTGCCTCTCCCGCTGCCCTCTCCAGTATCCCCCCCCCTGAAAAACCGTATTCACGGTTTTTCAAGATTTGCGGGGGTTCCTGGAACGGAACCCCTGCAAATATCGGGGGAGTACTGTCATGGAAAAATCCAGTGGCACTTACATATGACACTGTGCTATTTGGCACTTTGATGAGAGCTAAAAGCCAAATATCATCCCATAATAATAAACTTCTCTTTATTATGACAGGAGTTGCCATACAGCTTATTTTAAGGAATTGGAAAAACTGGGATCGATTGAACTATACCTTTTGGTGGGAGTCTCTGTGTCACGTCTTTAAAATGGAACATATTATGGCTATACAACAGGGACATTATAAGAAGTTTCTGAAAATTTGGGAGCCATTGACAAAATTTTGCAAAGAGTGATGGTTGGTTTTGCCCTTTGATCATGCATGTCCAGGGTGGGTGGGTGGGTGGTGGGGGGGGGGGCTGGAAAATATTTTTAATTTGAATGCAATTTTTGAATATGAAGTTGGGGGGGATGGTGATAAATGTATTAGTCATGGATTACAATTTTGATTGAATTTAGGTGCTATTATAGTGTAATATGATTGTATAATATTGTTGCATTTATTTTTGGCTTCAAAATGAATAAAGATATTTTTTAAAAAACAAAGCATTTCTGGACGGTGACTCCTGCATCACTTAGCTATAGTTTGGGTTCCTCTTTCCCATAAGCATCACTTTGCTCTTATTCACATTAAATATCATCGGTCCACGCTTATAGACGAAGCAAAGAGCGAAAGACCCTTTTTGGAATTTCGAGTTCACACCCGGAGACGTGTACTGCGAACTTACAACACTCAAGGTGAATAAAGCCATGGGTCCGGACAATCTATACCCCAGAGTACTCAGGGAGTTGTGTGATGTCCTGGCGGAAACGCTATCCATACTCTTCAATCTCTCACTCAGTACGGGGAGAGTACCCATGGACTGGAAAAAGGCTAACGTTGTTCCACTGCACAAAAAAGGTTGCAGAGCGGAGGCTGCGAATTACAGACCGGTGAGTCTAACATCAATAGTGTATAAACTCATGGAAATACTAATCAAACGTAAAATAGACACGTTCCTGAATGAGGAGAATCTATGGGTTCCCAGTCAACATGGATTCACCAAGGGTAGGTCCTGTCAATCCAATCTCATTAGCTTCTTTGACTGGGTAACAAGAAAGCTGGACTTGGGAGAATCCCTAGATGTAGTGTACCTAGACTTCAGTAAAGCCTTCGATAGCGTCCTTCACCGTAGGCTGTTGAGAAGATGAAATCGATGGGGTTGGGAGAAACGCTAACTGCATGGGTCAAGGATTGGCTAATTGGTAGACTTCAGAGGGTGGTGGTTAACGGTACCCTCTCTAAAACATCAGAAGTGACAAGTGGAGTACCGCAGGGCTCAGTCTTGGGCCCGCTCCTTTTCAACTTATTCATAGGGGACCTGACTCAGGGGTTGCAAGGTAAAATAACACTATTTGCCGATGACGCCAAACTATGTAACATAGTGAGCGGCTCTGATTTACACGATAGTATGACGCATGACCTTTTTTTGTTGGAACGTTGGTCATCTACCTGGCAGCTGGGCTTCAACGCCAAGAAATGCAAGGTCATGCACCTCGGCAGTAGGAATCCATGCAGAACTTACACCTTAAATGGTAAAACCTTAGCTAGGACTGTAACAAAACGAGATTTGGGAGTGATCATCAGTGCAGATATGAAAGCTGCCAATCAAGTGGAGAAGGCTTCATCTAAGGCAAGACAAATGTTAGGTTGTATCCGCAGAAGTTTCGTCAGCCGGAAGCCTGAGGTCATCATGCCGTTATACAGAACCATGGTGAGACCACATCTGGAATACTGTGTGCAATTCTGGAGGCCACATTACCTTAAAAATGTGCTAAGAGCAGAGTCAGTTCAGCGGATGGCCACTAGGATGGTCTCGGGGCTCAAGGGTCTCTCATACGAAGAGAGGCTGAACAAGTTGCGGCTCTACTCTCTCGAGGAACGTAGGGAGAGGGGAGACATGATTGAGACATTTAAATACATCTCCGGACGTATCGAGGTGGAAGAAGATATTTTCCTTCTCCAGGGACCCTCAGCCACAAGAGGGCATCCGCTTAAACTCAGGGGTGGGAAATTTCATGGGGACACCAGAAAGTATTTCTTCACCGAAAGAGTGGTTGATCATTGGAACAAGCTTCCAATACAGGTAATCGAGGCCAACAGCGTGCCAGATTTTAAGGGTAAATGGGATGCCCATGTGGGATCCTTAAGAGGGTGGAGTTAAGGATGGGTCATTAGGAGAGGGATCTCCAGGAGAGCAGACTCAGGGGGGTGGGTCTGTGAAGTGGGCAGACTTGATGGGCTATGGCCCTTATCTGCCGTCATTTTTCTATGTTTCTATTATGATGCCCAGTCTCCCTCCCATTTTTTTTTTTTTTTTACTGAGCTACGGTAGATGGTTCTAACATGGCCTGGAGTGCTAAATGCTCCAACACGCATAGAGCATCGGAATAAGTAAGAGCAACGAGTGCTCTGGGTCATGGTAGAAACCTTAATTACCTCACTAGTTATTCCCATCTCTATGTTAATAAAAACAGCAGTCCAAGCACAGACCCTTGGGAACCGCACTATCTACCCATCTCCAATCAGAATACAGGCCATTTAATCTTACTTTCTGTTAAGAACATAAGAACAGCCTTACTAGGTCAGACCAATGGTCCATCAAGTCCAGTAGCCCGTTCTCACGGTGGCCAATCCAGGTCCCTAGTACCTGGCCGAAACCCGAAGAGTAGCAACATTCCATACAAAGAGTAACAAGATTCTAGAATCCCAAAGAGTAGCAACATTCCATACAGAATCCTAAAGAAGAGCAAGATTTCGGAATCCCAGAGAGTAACAAGATTCTAGAATCCCAGAGAGTAGCAACATTCCATACAAAATCTCAAAGAATAGCAAGATTCCGGAATCCCAGAGAGTAACAAGATTCTAGAATCCCACAGAGTAGCAACATTCCATACAAAATCTCAAAGAATAGCAAGATTCCGGAATCCCAGAGAGTAACAAGATTCTAGAATCCCAGAGAGTAGCAACATTCCATACAAAATCTCAAAGAATAGCAAGATTTCGGAATCCCAGAGAGTAACAAGATTCTAGAATCCCACAGAGTAGCAACATTCCATACAGAATATCAAAGAATAGCAAGATTCTAGAATCCCAGAGAGTAACAAGATTCTAGAATCCCACAGAGTAGCAACATTCCACACAGAATCTCAAAGAATAGCAAGATTCCGGAATCCCAGAGAGTAAGAAGATTCCATACAGAATCTCAAGGAATAGCAAGATTCCGGAATCCCAGAGAATAACAAGATTCTAGAATCCCGAAGAGTAGCAACATTCCATATAGAATCTCAAAGAATAGCAAGATTCCGGAATCCCAGAGAGTCACAAGATTCTAGAATCCCACAGAGTAGCAACATTCCATGCTACCGATCCAGGGCAAGCAGTGGCTTCCCCCATATCTTTCTCAATAACAGACTAGGGACTTTTCCTCCACAATAGGACTTTAACTCCTATCCCATGACTTTCTAATTTCATCAGGAGTCTTTTATGAGGTACTTTGTTAAATGTATTTTGAAAGTCCAGGTGCACAATATCAACCGGCTCACTGTTATCCACATGTTTATTCAGCCCGTCAAAGAAATGCAGTAGATTGGTGAGGCAAGATTTCTCTTGACTAAAACTATGCTGGCTTACTTTCATTAATCCATGCTTATGTATATGCTCTGCAATTTTATTTTATTTATTGGGATTTATTAACCACTTTTTCATGAAGAGATTCACCCAAAGCGATTTTCATTTTTATAACAGTCTCTACCATTTTGCCTGGCACCGATGTCAGGCTCACCGGTTTATAATTTCCCGGATTACCTCTGGAACCCTTTTAAAAAAACTGGCATTACATTGGTCACACTCCAGTCTTCTGGTTAAGGGGCTGGAGGAGTTGCCTTACAGTGAGAGATTAGAGAAACTGGGCCTCTTCTCCCTTGAAAAGAGGAGACTGAGAGGGGACATGATGAAAACATTCAAGATAATGAAGGGAATAGACTTAGTAGATAAAGACAGGTTGTTCACCCTCTCCAAGGTAGGGAGAACGAGAGGGCACTCTCTAAAGTTGAAAGGGGATAGATTCCGTACAAACGTAAGGAAGTTCTTCTTCACCCAGAGAGTGGTAGAAAACTGGAACGCTCTCCCGGAGGCTGTTATAGGGGAAAACACCCTCCAGGGATTCAAATAGGGGAAAACACCCTCCAGGGATTCAAATAGGGGAAAACACCCTCCAGGGATTCAAATAGGGGGAAGCACCCTCCAGGGATTCAAATAGGGGGAAACACCCTCCAGGGATTCAAATAGGGGGAAAACACCCTCCAGGGATTCAAATAGGGGAAAACACCCTCCAGGGATTCAAATAGGGGGAAACACCCTCCAGGGATTCAAGACAAAGTTAGACAAGTTCCTGCTGAACCGGAAAGCACGCAGGTAGGGCTGGTCTCAGGGCACTGGCCTTTGTCCTGGGATCCACTGCAGGAGCAGACCGCTGGGCACAATGGATCAATGGTCTGACCCAGCAGCGGCAATTGTTATGTTCTTATGGTACCTTGCTGGATTTCAAGGATAAATTACAAATTACTAACAATAGCTCTGCAAGAACATTTTTCAGTTGTCTCAGTACTCTGGAATGAATACCATCCAGTCCAGACAATTTGCTACTCTTCAGTTTGTCAAATTGCCTCATCACATCTTCTAGGTTTACAGAGCTTTGTTTCAGTTTCTCTGACTCATCAGCATTGAGGAAGATGTGGGAGAGATGGATAGATAGAAACCTGATGGCAGATAAAGGTCAAATGGCCCATCCAGTCTGCCCATCCGCAACATCCACTATCTCCTCCTCCTCTCCCTATCGAAAGTGGATGCTGCGGATGGACAGACTGGATGGGTCTTTTGGCCTTTATCTGCCATCAGGTTTCTATAACCAAAAAGCTCTATAACCTCACAATGCAAATGTTAAAAGTCTTGGAGGAGCATAATCTAAAATCTGCCTCAGTCTGAGATTGGATGTTTTGTGCAAGACGTCCACAAACCCAGCAGGAAAAATGTCCATTTTCAAAGCTGCCAAACGCCTATATTTTATTTTTGAAAAATGAGCCAGGTATAAGTTTTGGTCCTTAGTATGTCTACTTTTTTTGCCCATTTTCAAAAATAAAAACATCCACTTGAAAAACGTATAAAAGCAAGTTTTCTAGACGTACCCACCAACTACCTTGTCTGACCATGGTATAAGGAATCCCCATCAGCTGAGCCGGTTTCGGGGATTCCTGGTGGCTCAGCTGATGGGGATTCCCCCTGCCAGGATCAGCTGAGCTGCAGAACCCTACATCCTAACATCCCCTTCACATCTCTACATCTCCCTGATATCCCCCACATCTCCCCTGACATCACCGCCCCCCACATCCCCCCAACATTCCTGGGCCCTCCTCCTACAACCTCAGAACCCCCCCCCCCCGTACCTTTGGAAAAACAAACCGCAGGAGGGAAGCTCAATCCCTCCTGCCTTCAGGGCTGTGTGCTGCAAATGACAGGGCTTCCCCCTCCCATTGCATCTTGGGATGCAGTGGAAGGGACCAAAGGCCCTGATTGGCTCAAAATGGCAATTTTGGAAGGGGCCTTAGGCATCTGAACAGTCAGGGCCTCTGGCCCCTCCCTGTGCATCACAGGATGCACCGGGGAGGGGAAGGCTTGTATTTTAAGACTGGCGGCCTGAAGCAGGTTTCTTGCTTCCAACTTTTTAAAAAGGTACGGGGGAAGATTCGGAGGAGGTTGGAGGGGTTGGGGTGGGGGTGGGGGGGTGTCTGGTTGCAGGAGGGAGGGACATCCTTCCTGCCATTTTTTTTGTTTCGGGAGGGGGACGGTGGTTTGGGGGTGCCTGGTGCGGGATGGGGGCATGGCAAGGGGGTGTTCTGTGTGGCAGGAGGGAGTGGGCATCCATCCTGCCTATTTTGGAGGAAGGGGAGGGGCTTTGGTTCGGGGGAGTCAGTGGCATGGAGGGACAGGACTGGGTGGGGGCATTGCACGGTGGTATTCGATCAGGCAGGAGGGCGTAGGCATCCCTCCTGCTAGTTTTGCTGTGGGAGGGGTGGGATTGCGGTGCTGGTTTGTAGGGGAGTTGTTGGGGAGGACCATCAGCGTGTTAGGGGGTTTTTTTCTTCTTTTTTTTTCAATGGGGAAGATTACATCTGTGCCATAAAAAACAAAGAAGCCCTAACAGCAGTGACTGGAGGCTTCTTCCCCTGTCCCTGCTGTTAGGGCTCTGTCCATGTGTCAGTCGCTCACTGAGCGATTGATCGGTCGTGTTTGCATGCAAATGATTTGCACCTCCAAGCAAACTTGATAGCGCATCGATCGCTCGTCGAGAATCGGCCAGAGGATCATCCAACAGCGATCCAGTCGCTATCTTTAGTGCATCCAGGCCTAAGTTCCATTTCCATCTGCTGAGTATCTGTGACACTTTACACCCCTCGTTATCCTGTACTCCGATGAAGGCTCTGCTGGAGCATTAGAAATGTTAATGGGGTCAGCCTCTTTCTTACCCTCTAATGGGGCAGAGCAGAGCAGTGGTCTCAAAACTCACGGCCCGCCAGGTCCTATTTTGAGGCCCTCGGTATGTTTATCATAATCACAAAAGTAAAATAAAACAGTTTTTTGATCATTTGTCTCTCTAGCCATAAATGACAATATTATTATTAAGACTTAGCCAATAGGAAAGATTTATAAACTATAATGCCTCATTCCACCAATAAGAGCCAGCCTCATCAATGATGTCACAATGGCTTGATTGTCCTGTTCTCCCCTCTGTCCTCCAACCCAGCCAGCTGATTAACCCTTCCCCTTAACTCAGTGGCCTCAAACTCACGGCCCGCCAGGTCCTATTTTGAGGCCCTCGGTATGTTTATCCTAATCACAAAAGTAAAATAAAACAGTTTTTTGATCAAATGTCTCTTTAGCTATAAATGACAATATTATTATTAAGACTTAGCCAAAAGGAAAGATTTAGAAACTAGAAAGAGTTTTACCTCATGCAAAATTGTCATCCTATATAATAAAATGCTAAGCGCGTATGCGCACTCTTACCCCGTGATCCCTGATCTGTCAGGCTGTGGCAGGTAAGAGTACGCATGCGCGCGTCTAAGGACCGGAGACAGGTAACATGCCGTGACTCCCCCCCCCCGCCGCCGACCCTACCCGGCACACCAGTAACACGCCGCGACTCCCCCCCTCCGCCGCCAACCCTACACGGCACACCAGAAACCTCCGTTGACCCTCCCAGCCGACCCACCGCGAGACGAACACAAACCTCCTGGCTCCAGTAGCGTCCGAGGCAGTGTAAACACGCTGCTTCGCGTCCTTCTACTGGCCTAATTTCCTCTGCCGCATCCCTGATGACATCATCAGAGACACAGCAGAGGAATTTAGGGCAGTAGAAGACCGTGAAGCAGCGTGTTTACTCTGCCTTGGACGCTGCTGGAGCTGGGAGGTTTGTCGGCCGTCTAGAGGTGGGAGGGTCGGCTGGGAGGGTCAACGGGGGTTTCGGGTGTGCCGGGTAGGGTCGGCGCAGGGGGGGGGGTTAAATGGATACATGCTGCTCAGGGGGATGGGAGGCAGGCAGGCTGGCATGGGGGTTGGGGGGGTTAAATGGAAACATGCTGCTCAGGGGGATGGGAGGCAGGCTGGCAAGCTGGCATTGGGGGTGGGGGTGGGACAAAATCTGGAAGATAATGATGGGGACATAGGAAGGAGGCACTGGGGGCACTAAGGACATAGGGAGAGACACAGACAGAAAAAATGACAGACAGGCAGCGTGCAAGGAGAGAGAGACAAAGAAAAAAAAAACCCAGACAGTCATCTACTCTAGCACCCATTAATGTAACAGGCTTAAAGACTAGTTTCTTTAATAAGACATTAACTATTTTTTTCTGAGGCCCTCCAAGTACCTACAAATCCAAAATGTGGCCCCGCAAAGGGTTTGAGTTGGAGACCACCGGCCTAGCGAGTGTCTGGGAACTGATCAGAGAAAATCAGATTCCAAAGGCTGGATAAGCACAGCGTCGCTGCCAGACAAAACATTTGTCAACATTTGGCTATGTCAAGCTGGAAAATCTGCTGTCTCGCATTGATTAATATGAGACCCAGAAACGGAGAATGATTCGCTTTTACTAATGCCACCTGGTACCGTGTTTAGCATCATGTCCAGTAAGCTCCAAAAATATAGGGTTACCAAATGGCTCCAGAAAAAGGAGAATGGATTGAGACATCCGGGTTTTACTTCCATTCATAGTAACATAGTAGATGACGGCAGATAAAGACCTGAATGGTCCATCCAGTCTGCCCAACCTGATTCAATCTAAAAATTTGTTCTTGTTGTTTTTTTTCTTAGCTGTTTCTGGGCAAGAATCCAAAGCTCAACCCAGTACTGTTCTTAGGTTCCAACTACTGAAATTTCTGTCAAAGCTCACTCCAGCCCATCTACACTCTCCCCACCATTGAAACTCTCCCCAGCCCATCCTTCACCAAACGGCCATATACAGACCCAGACCGTGCAAGTCTGCCCAGTACTGGCCTTAGTTCAATTTTTAATATTATTTTCTGATTCTAGATCCTCTGTGTTCATCCCACGCTTCTTTGAACTCAGTCACCGTTTTCCTCTCCACCACCTCTCTCCGTAAAGGGAGCTCATTCCAGGCATCCACCACCCTCTCCGTAAAGTAGAATTTCCTTACATTGCTCTTGAATCTACCACCCTTCAACCTCAGATTATGTCCTCTGGTTTTACCATTTTCCTTTCTCTGGAAAAGATTTTGTTCTACGTTAATACCCTTCAAGTATTTGAACGTCTGAATCCTATCTCCCCTGTCTCTCCTTTCCTCTAGGGTATACATATTCAGGGCTTCCAGTCTCTCATACGTCTTCTGGCGCAAGTCTCCTATGATTTTCGTCGCCCTCCTCTGGACCGCTTCAAGTCTTCTTACGTCCTTCATCAGATACGGTCTCCAAAACTGATCACAATACTCCAAGTGGGGCCTCACCAATGACCTGTACAGGGCCATCAACACCTTCTTCCTTCTACTGGTTATGCCTCTCTTTATACAGTCCAGCATCCTTCTGGCAGCAGCCAACGCCTTGTCGCACTGTTTTATCGCCTTTAGATCTTTGGACACTATCACCCCAAGGTCCCTCTCCCTCTCCCCCTCCGTGCATATCAGCCTCTCCCCTCCCAACATATAAGGCTCCTTCCAATTATTAATCCCCAAATGCATTACTGTGCATGTCTTTGCATTGACTTTTAATAATAATAATAATAATAATAATAATAATAATAATAATAATAATCAGTTTATATATCGCAAGGCCGTAAAGTTCTATGTGGTTTACAATAGTTTAAAAAAAAAACAATAAAAGAAGTTGACTAGAACTAAAACTTTTTACGAATTTTTACGAATTAGCTGCCTAAATACTTCGAAAACAGATATGTTTTTAGATGTCTCCTAAATTCCCCATAAGTTGCCAGATATTAGACCATTCCTCAATGGAAGTAAATCCCGGATGTCTCAATCCTTCCTCCTTTTTCTGGAGCCATTTGGTAACCCTACAAGAATGCCACAGCAGGGAATGCAGAGGCCCATGGATGGCAATTGTATAAAGTGCGTAGTAGCAGTTACATGCTACTTATATGGGTAAACTGTTAGAATAATGACGTATTTTAAATTGTCATGATTAGTTGTTAAGGCTTTTTTTTGTATCTCTGAAATGCCTCCGGATATACTTGCTAATGTAATTTGAAAGTCTTTTCTGTAACATCGCTGTCTGTGTACAGTCTCTTCCTCTGTAAACTGCTCTGAACTGCTGTGGTATTGCGGTATACAAAAATAATCCATGAAAAGGCCCTGTCTAAAGGCTTAATCAGCGCATTGTCACTCAACACCTCACAATCAGCTTTAATTGGAGTTACGAGGGGCCACTGAAAAGTGCTCAGCCCAACCAACATAGATGGGGCAGTCTCCATCGAGGGTTATACTGTACACTTAGGGCTAGATTCACTAAGCAAACCGATCGTGCACCGCTCGTTTTGCGCTCAATTTCCGACCCCGGCTCGATTCACTAACCACCCTCCAGACCTCATCCGCACCGTATGCGATCAGCTCGTGCAAATGAGTAAAAATGCATGTAAATTTCTTAACGTGTCAATTCATGAAACCATTTCCTCCAAACCGATTGGCCTTTCCATTCCAAAAAGTTACGACTGCTGAGGACCAGTCGTTTACATCCTCGCCAGCTATTTCTGCCTAGCAACTGACGCGCGCATGTTAAGAACCCCATTAAAAATATATAGCTACCCCTCCAAACATCATAATGTAATGTAATGTAATGTAATTTATTTCTTATATACCGCT
Source organism: Geotrypetes seraphini (assembly GCF_902459505.1). Lineage (NCBI taxonomy): Eukaryota > Metazoa > Chordata > Amphibia > Gymnophiona > Dermophiidae > Geotrypetes > Geotrypetes seraphini. The sequence continues at coordinate 9,295,575 of NC_047093.1, forward strand.
AAACTCCGTTAGGATTCTAAGCGGTTTTCAGAAAAAATAGACAATAGGGTGCATTAAAATTATAAGTAAAATAGGTACTTAGATATTCCCTTACTGTCCCGAAGGCTCACAATCTAACTAAAGTACCTAGAAAAATGACAATTAGTAGGGTAATGAAGAAATAAAATAGAGATAGATGAGAAAAAATAAGAAAATAAACATTCTAATAAGACTACAATGGTCTAAAGGACTTTGAAAGGTTGAAAAAAAGAGGGGAGATGGGAAATAGAAGCAGAAGGGAGAACCGTTGAAACTATAGAATTCTTGGGAAATTTAAATGAAATTTAAATAATAAAGTAGGAAACAAAAACCAAGTGGCAAAACATAAATATGTCAAAACTTTTAAATATATGTAAACCTTCATGTACATAAGCGTTAGAAATTTTTTTTTTCTTTTTTGGAATGCGCATAGCGAGCGCGGGAGTGAATCTCGTATTTGTAATACGCATGGCGAGAAAATAGTCGATTAACCCTGTGCTCTCCTTGCGCATTGTACATTTCAAATATCAATTCCAGAACTTAACTAGTCTCGGAGTGAAAAAACTTTTCCTCCTATTGGTTATAAAAGTATTACCCTGTAACTTCATTGAGGGTCCCCCTAGTCTTTTGACCTGAAAGCGGGCCCCAGACTCTGCCAATGCAGCTGATTCCTGAGCCAGGGAAAGAGGAAGGAGAGTCACTACGAAGCAACATCTGCGTTACAGCCCGTGCCGGAATTTGTTTTTTCACTTCTGTTTGCAAGCCTCCTCTTCCCTCTGGTGCAGAGACCAAAGGTTTTGCATTAAGATGAGCTCAGGGTGGAAAAGGCCGGAATAATTCACTCAGTGTGGTTATCAGATGGGAAGGTTCTGGTTACATCATACAACTCCTCGGTTTCTTTCCCCAATCAATCCATTCCTAATTCCAAACAATGTTCTCTAGGATAAGGGATGGCTTCAAATAACCAATCTATTGTTAGGGTAGAACAGAGGCCCTTTATTGAAGCCATTATTTAACCCGGCTTCAAGACACACAGCACCGAACTCCACTTCCCTCCTGCTGAATATAAACGAAGACAGAAGCCAGCTTCATATACACACACAGGCCCCCCCCCCATCCAGAATGCTTCCCCTGTCCCTTTTTTAATTAAATGAATATTTTGGGAATGGACATTGACTTGCCCATCCAAAAGGTAGCACTGTGGACCGATGCTGCCTACAGAAGTTCTGAATATCAAAAGATTCACTTAACTCACCGATCTGGATTGTTGGCCGAGTTTTGCCCAGCGACTGATTCACTACAGATTCAGCATGCAAACGATCTGATCGGACGCACGCCCAGAAGCTGTCGAGACGTAGGCGCAGATTATCCTTGTAGATGCGATTTGCACAAGCGAGCTCAAAATGAAGGGGGAGGGGTGGCTGCAGTTTACTTGCTGGCCCTACGAGTGGACATTTTAAAAGGAATCATTTCAATTTGTGCAGCCAGATTATGGAACAGAACACGCTTTAGAACCGTGAGTTAAAACCACGGGCTCGCGCTGTGCTTTTTGCAGAATATATAAAAAGGGAGTTTGTATGCATATATCCAGTTTTATTTTGATGGTTGCTTTGTAACCTCGATACTGGGATTTCAGGGCGGCAGAGAGCAGGAAACAGAGAAACATGACGGCAGATAAAGGCCAAATGGCCCATCCGCAGCATCCACTATCTCCTCCTCTCCCTATTGGCTAAGGCTCTTAACATTTGCATCTCCTCTTCCTATTGGCTAAGGCTCTTTCCACCTGCATTGTGAAGTCATAGAGCTTTATGATTATAGAAACATGATGGCAGATAAAGGCTAAATGGCCCATACAGTCTGCCCATCTGCAGTAACCATTATCTCTTTCTCTCTCTGAGAGATCCCACGTGTTTATCCCAGGCCCTCTTGAATTCAGTCTCAATTTCCACCACCTCTTCTGGGAGAGTGTTCCTCGCATCTACCACCCTTTCCGTAAAAAAGTATTTCCTCAGATTACTCCGGAGTCTCTCACCTCTTAACTTCATCCTATGCCCTCTCATTGCAGTTCCCTTCAAATGAAAGAGACTCAACTTATGCACATTTATATTATGTAGGCATTTAAAAGTCTCTATTATATCTCCCCTCTCCCGCCTTTCCTCCAAAGTATACAGATTGAGGAGAGTCGGCAAGGACAGTAAGCGACTGGTCCTCAGAAGTCACTTCATTTCGGATCGGCAAACCCAATCGGTGTTTCTTCTTCTGCTTAGTGAATTGATGGCGTCCTACTTACGCATGCCATTTCCCCTCATTTGCATAGGTGGATCGGATCAGGTGGACGATTGATCGGGTACAAGGTTAGTGAATTTGGTCGGGGAACGATTGCAAACTGGTCGGGATTCGATCGGTGAGTTTAGTGAATCTAAGCCTGTGTGTTTACTGAGCTTATCCAGCTCTACTGGTATATGGCAAGGAAACAGTTACAGCTCAATAGGACAAGTGGCTGTCAGGATCTCAACAAGAGGCAAGATTCCATGATACTTAAAGCAGTGCCTTTACAAGGGTCTGTCTGCCACACAAAATAAGCAGATAGCATAGCTGGTTTTAAGAAAGGTTTGGACAAGTTCCTGGAGGAAAAGTCCATAGTCTGTTATTGAGAAAGACATGGGGGAAGCCACTGCTTGCCCTGGATTGGTAGCATGGAATGTTGCTACTCTCTGGGATTCTGGAATCTTGTTACTTTCTGGGATTCTGGAATCTTGCTATTCCTTGGGATTCTGTATGGAATGTTGCTACTCTTTGGGATTCAAGAATCTTGTTACTCTCTGGGATTCTGGAATCTTGCTATTCCTTGGGATTCTGTATGGAATGTTGCCACTCCTTGGGTTTTGGCCAGGTACTAGTGACCTGGATTGGCCACTGTGAGAACGGGCTACTGGACTTGATGGACCATTGGTCTGATCCAGTAAGGCTGTTCTTATTTATGGATGTTGCATCCAAGGATTTGTTCAGACCGTTTTTAAACCCAGCTATGCTCACCACTGTAACAACATTCCCTGGCAATGAGTTCTAGAGCTTAACTATACTGAGTGAAAAAAAAAAAAATTCCTCCTATTCATTTTAAAAGTATTTCCATGTAACTTCATGGCGTGTTCCCTAGTCTTTGCACTTTTTGAAAGAGAAAACCCTTGATTTGCATTGTACTCTGCTCAGGATTTTATAGATCTCGACCATATCCTTCTTTTAGTCACCTCTTCTCCAAGCTGAAGAACCTTAACCTCCTAAGCCTTTCCTCATACGAGAGTCATTCCATCTACCTGTGCCTAGAAGACATACTGGGCCAAGCAGCAGTAAATCATCTGGAGTGGATGGTATACACCCCAGGATACTGAACGAACTCAAAAATGAAATTGGTGGTTTACTGTTGGTGATCTCTAAGTTGTCATTAAAATAATTTATGGTACCTGAAGATTTTGGAAGGGAAAATCCAAGAAATTACAGACTGGTACAGTAACTCCACACACTCATTTTCTCAGCAGCCAGTGATTAGGGCGTCCAAGTACCAATTTATGCTGGGGGTGGGGGGTGGGGGGGTTGACGTCTTAGTTTTGTTGATAATGCCCCTAATTGAATAATTAGAAAAGGTTCAAAGGGCAACTAAAATGATGGAACTCCTCTCATATGAGGAATGGCTGAAGAGGTTAAGTGACGAGATGGGTGAGGTCTCTAAAATCTTGAGTGGAGCAGGGTGGGCAATTGTTTAGTCTTTCAAAAAGTAAAGGTGAGGAGACACTCCATAAAGTTGCATGATAGTATCTTGAAAACAAATTTGAGAAAACAGTTTTTTCAGTCATTGTTGCCTAGGGAGCTGGGAGAAGCAATTCATATTTCTGGTTTATAAAAGGATCGGGCAAGTTCCTGGAGGAAAAGTCCATAATCTGGCTGGTGACATGGAATCTTGTTAATTTTTGGCATTGTGCCGGGTATTTATGACCTGGTTATATGAACCTAGTATGGGAATTCTCTTGTTCTTATCTTATTGTTTTGCTTCTTTGAAATCCTGAGGAGCCATCACCCCAAAGTCTCCTCCCTCATCACCTTCTTACCCCCTCCCCTGTCTTATAGTGCTACATCAGATTTCTGCCCTACAAACGCACGACTGCGCTTTTTTGCATTGATTTTTAATTTTTGCCATTCCTACAGCTTTCCGAAACGGCTTTTCATTCTGTCTGCTCCCCACAGAGGCATCCACTCTGCTGAAGATTACAGGAGAAGAGCTAATACCCAAACCCTGGATCACCTGGGGAGAAAATTACACTGGAGAGATACAACAACTGGAAATTTCATTTAAAATAACATTTGTCGGCTGAATTATTGTAGTCAGATAGGTAGAGTCTGAATCCGAAAAACCTTTCTGCAGTGGGCTACAGTGGCAATGCTTTCACAAGGGACTGGGAAAAGACCATCTTCAGAACTAGGGTATTTAGAGACCAAAGTGACTTTCATGGGCAGGAAAAGCAAGGGCCCAGACCCCAGGACCCCAAATCTGTCTTCTATGCCCTCCTAGGGGGAAGCTATGCAGGAAGCCTCCCTTCCAGCACTGGGCATACCATGGAAAGAAAAAAGTGTGTAACATAGCCACCTGCATACATGTACACCTGGTGCCATGCATTCCCTCACAAATGGAGACACTCACACGTTGAAAAGTGGGGAAAGATAATAATAACTTTATCCTTTTATACTGCCATAGCCAAAAGTTCTGGACAATCAATGTTTTTTCTCCTTTCCTCCATTTCCAAACTCATGCATGAATGTGTGTGAGTGTGTGTATAGAATGAGTGCCTCTTCTTTCTCCCCACTCAAATCCAAAACGTCCCACCTTCTTGCACTTCACTCCCCTCCTCCACCTAGGGCTACAATATGGCTTCAGAAAAAGGAGGAGAGATTGAGTCAATCAGGTTTTACTTCCTTTGAAAGCCATGGAAGTAAAACCCGGATGTCTTGATCTGTCTTCCTTTTTTTCTGGAGCCATATGGTAACCCTACCTCCGCCCATTCTCTCCCTCCCCTATACGCACATTCTCTCTCTCCTCCCCTATCCCCACCCCTTGTCCCCTTTCCCTCTCTCTCATTTCTTTTGTCTGCCTTCCATCTTTACTCTCCCTCTTTCCCCTTCTAATTCCCCCCATTCTCCTTTTAACATCATTCATTTCATTCCCCTTTCATCCCAGTAATCTGTATTTAGACTTCCTGCAAGGCCCCCCCCCCCCCAGCAAAAGAACTGAACTTGGTCACAGCCATGGTGAAATTTGGCTGGAACTGCAAGTGGCGACCCCATTTCCTGCCACCAGGCACTATGGCCTTGTTCAGATCTTCTGCCAGTGGGGTGGAGCTCCTGCCGACAGGCTCCACCCATCTTCATCATGGCCGCTGCCCTTCATACTTTTCCTTCCAAGACAACCACTGCTGCTACTTTTTGCCATGATATGGCCAGTGTTGTCAACTAGATCCAAATTCACCTCACAGGGTTGATCCAAGCCTAACTTTACCCCATTGTATGCAGGGACTTGTAGCTTTGATTTCCCCATGACACTCAATGGGATAAATAAACCCAGGAATGGATGAAATCTGTTGGGTAAATCTGGATCCAGTTGGCGACCTTAACCATAGCCATGTTCTTTTACTCTGCCAACTAGAAATGGGACCCTGGCCAGCAAGGGGGATGAAAACCACCACTACTTATCATTTTTATAGCACTGCTAGACATTGTATACTCGTACTTTGTCCCTAATGGATTGTAACAGGGTGAAGTTCCCGCCACTGGCCAGCAGAGGGAGTCTGAGCAGCAGAAAGAAGGAGCTAATTTGCATAAGATCCTGTAAAGGCACCTGGGAGCTGTCCACTCACAGTGAGTGAAGTTGGGTTCTGAAAAGGACGGCTTCAGGACAGAGCTAGGAAGAACAAGAGCTCCTTCTTGAGCCTGGGTGACCCTTGGCAGGAGGAATGCTGGCTTTGGCCTAACTCCTGGTAAGCCCTTGATACCAGTGTCGACAGGGGGCCCAACGCAGTAGAGGAGGTGTCCAGTGCTGACAGGGGCACAATGTAACAGAGAGAGAGCGTGACCCTTCCCTGTATTAGCCTACCTGGGAGAGCGTGGAGTGGCTGTGAGAATCCTCACAGAGAGCAGCTGAGGGACTGGAAGGAATCCTCAGGGAAAGACAACTAAATGGTTGTGAAGGTTCTGGTTGGACTGGTGAAGTATCCAGGACCTGTGGGGAACCAAGAGGCTGGGGAACAAAGGACTGGCGGTGGCCCCACAGGCAGCTAGAAGAGCTGGAGGAGTCTAAGATCTGAGACTGTTGGTGAATGGCGGAGGGACTGGCAAATGATACTGGAAACTGCTAGAAGACCCAAGGGGAAGCAGCCTGTAGACCCTGAGAACATTGGCCAAAGGTGCCTGGCAAGTGACCTGCGGGGCCAGTGGCGCCCGGCAGAGAGATCGGTAAATGGTACCGGGATCTGACCGAGGACCCGGAGATGACCAGGGAGGGCCTGGAGGGATTAACAGTCTAGTGTTATTGTTTTAACAGAGCCCAGTAGAAGACTGGAAGTGCCTGGGGACAGATGATGTGACGGGTAATGACTGCTTGGCACAATCAAAAAAAAAGTGACTTGCTCAGGGTCATAAGGAGCTGCAGTGGGGCTCAAACCCAGCTCCCCAGGATCTCTGGCTGCTGCACTAACCATTAGGCTACTGGTCGCTCAGACAGACAGACAGACAAATGGATGTGGGCCTTCCCAAAAAGGACTCTCAGAAATACAATCTTACACACACACAATCTTATGCACACTTCCACCCATATATGCACACACACATGACATACTCCACATATATGCACACGAACACACACACAAAATACAATCTTATGCAGACCCCCCCAAATACCAGACACACACACATGTGCATTCACTCAAGGGTCCATAGACATGAATTCTCCCACATACATATGTATGAAAGTGCACACACATGAAACCCCCTCAGTTCTCCTGTCGGTAAGCAAGACGCAGAAGAGTCGGGCTTGTACAGGACAATGGATAAGATGGCGGTAAGAGGCTAACCCCTGCGGAATCTGTATGGATATTAGAAACAAATCCAAGCTAAGCCCTGGGTCCCCACACAGTGTTGCATGAATGTTATGAACTGTGCATCATCTGTCCCCCAAACCCCTCCCCTCCAATCCTGTTACACAAAGCCATTTCAAGATAGGAGAGGGAAGAAAAAGACTCAGTGATTATAAGCCGAGCCTCAAAGGCAGATGGACTGAGACTCATTCACCACTGCCTGGAGCCGCTTGGCTGAACAGGAAGAAATCTGATTAGTTTTCCTGAGAAGGGCCCTAATGCAATCATTTCCCAGCCTCAGTTTCTCTTCCAACCTGGCTTGGATGATGGCTGGCAGTCCTGACGGGGGAGTGATGGAGGTACATGCTGTACTTCCAGCCTCCACTAGAGGATGCTGGAGCTCAGTTTGCTGGGCAGAGATTTCCCCCCTGTCCATGCACCCAGGCATGAGGCAGGAAAGGCCATCAGAGCACAGCAGGGTTTGCTTAATGCCGTCTCGCCTGTCTCTCCCTTTCTACACCCTAAATCTGGAGCTTCCAATGTGCCTCACAATGCAGAGCGAAGGAAGGGCTGACCAAACCATAGAAACAGCCACAGCCCATCACTGACACAACTTCGCTGTGTGCCAGCGAGCACAGCATGGCATCAGCTAGATCAAAATACACACGGAACCAGTGTATTATCCTTTAGGCCAGTGTACAACCATCCAGTCAAGTGTATCATTTTGCAGCTCAAAGTGCAACCATCGAGCTCGAGCCCAGTGGGCAACTATCTAACCCAGGACCTCCCAGCCCAATGTACAACTGACCAGTCCAGTGTACAACCATCCAACCGGTACTTTCCAGCCCAGGATCCTCCAGCTCTGTGTACGTACGCTACTGCATCCATTCACATCCGCGTACATACAGTAAGTTATCAGCTCATCTCTGCTGCATGCTCTGTGAGCACCTCAGCTCCTGTATCTTATTTATTTAACCTCAATTTATTCTTCTTCTTTCCAACAGTAGCTCAAGGCGAAAAACGACCTGCTGACAACTGTCACCGACTGGAAAAGGGGAAGGGGGCGGTTCTGTGCCTCAGGGGACCCTGCTGAGGAGGATAACCACATAACGCATCCCTTAAGGGACAGACTGCGGGTTCTGTGGCTGGATTGATAAGTGACACTTACTTTGCCTCATAATTACGTTTGGCGATTTAACCCAAATTGGAAATAAATGGAGGCAGTTAGAGAACAACAAAGTGTTTTGATTGTCTTGGAAAAAAAACATTTGCATCCATAGCTGAGAACACTTAAAGAAATTGAGTTATGTCTCTCTTCAGAGAGTAATATGCCTTTTTCACTTATATTAAAATGTTGTGCGGCAGGTGTAGAGCAATAGAGAGAGAGAGAACATTTAGAATTGATAAAATGAATCTACCAAAGCCCCAGACGAACACAGTAAGTGACGGACTTTCTGAGGCAACTGCAATATATTCCAAGCACCCCTAAGCGCCTTTCTGAAAGCATATTCTCAATTGCAGAGAAGGAAGTGCTATGTTGCTGGTCCTCTCCTTGGCTCTGGTTATCGAGGCATCTGGACCTCTCCTTTCCCACTGGTTGCTTGCATTTAAAATGTAATTCTGGAAAGTTGCAGATGAGACTCTTTTTTTTTTTTTTTTTTTTGGGGGGGGGGGAGAGGGCAAGTCTGGGTTTATACATAGCCACATTAGGCCTAGGGCAACACAATTCTGAAAAAAAATGATGGACGATACAGAATAACATTTCACCGAAATAATGTATTCAGAATCAAACAGGCCAGTACTTCATTCAAATATTTCCTCACTAGTATTTCTGGGGAAAGGAGCAATAGAAAAGTTAAGAAACCGAAGGTTTTTGTTTCTAGGCAAATTCTCCAGTGGATGATTCTAGCATTCTGTGTAGAGGAAAATCCTATTTTCAGCACTGCTCATCTGAGAGGATACTTTATCTGTTTTAGTATCTAATTCCTTAAACTAGAAATAGAGTCTGAGGTAAAAACTGAGGCACTACATTTTTCAGTAGTGACTCTGGGGGTCTTATACTAAAGATTAGCTCATAGGAATAAAATTTCAGATAACGGGAGCTAAAAGACCCCTTGTGTATGTGGTGCTACCATCCAAATGGCTTTTAAGGTAATCTCTTGGTCTGAAGTTGGAGTAATGGTCTTCAGGAAGAAATGATGCTGAAATGGAGGGCCATGCTACTTGAGTTGACCTTTCTAGAAGCTGGGGATAAACCAGCGTAGTCGGCTCAATGGAGGAGTTTTGGTGAGGGGGCTCAAAGAGGCTCCCTCTAAGGGTGGACTGTTCACTGTGACCCCAGATTTAACTCCTGACCGGGGGGGGGGAGGGGGGAAGAGATGCTGTGCTCCCCCCCCCTCCTATCAGTCCTTCTCTCTGGCATTGGTAGGGAGAAGGGGAAGAAGTTCTTCCCAACCCCTAATCCTGCCCTCTCCTAGCATCTTTTCCTGTCTCTCACCGTATGCAAATCTATCCATTCATATTCATTGAGGATATCCCGAAAACTTGACTGGCTGGGTGTGTCCCGAGGACTGGGTTGAGACTCCTGCTCCAGACTATGAGTCATTAGCTGTGGGGTAGATCAATGGCTCTAAACCCAGCCTCAGGGCATACCTACTGGATCAGACCAATGGTCCATCAAGCCCAGTAGCCCATTCTCACGACCATGAGATAAATTTGTATACCAAGGAGACAGTACATGCATATTCATGGTAGATATCTAGACTGGGTTAAGAACCAGTGGGGTAGATCATGGATGGGCAACCATGTTCCTCAAAGGCTATAACCAATTCAGATTTTCAAAGCACTACAGACATGGGGGAAGCCTCTGCTTGCCCTGGATCGGTAGCATTGGAATTCCGGAATCTTGTAATTCTTTGGATTCTGGAATGTTGCCACCATTTAGGTTCCTTCCAGGTACTTGTGATCTGAATTGACCACTGTTCTTATGTGCATTCAAGTCAATCTCATCCATGTTCATTGTGGAAATCTTGATAGCCCAACCGGGTTTGTGACCCTTGAGGGCCGTGATTACTGCACTATGAGGAGAGCGTTGGAACTGTAACAGTTAACCACTTCTTTACCTACAGCAAGAAACAGCAGCGTTTCAGAGACGGGGCAGAAACGCTTCTTTTCCACAATCCGATTCTCTCTCCTGCTTTCCTCAGGTTTTTCTTGCCAGCAGTATCCAGGTCTATAAGCACAAAGTGAGGGTCAGTAAAGCTGCCTGACCCTGCCCTGGGTCAAAACGTTTGCCACCAGCTCAGTTAGCCTTTGCTACATCGCTGAATGTTTAATTGAAGACGCCGCTGCTGGAAGGTAAAATCTAATGAGGTAGTCGGCAGCCTATCAAATCCGGCCTAGGGTCTGGAATAAGAAACGTATACATTTCTTTATACGTGTGCCCACCAGCTGTATTGATGACATGGAAGTCTGGGCCTGCAGTTAGGGATGAGGCTCACAGTCTGCTAATTCTATCCAGAGTACAGCTAAATTAACATGGACCAGGAAGAGTAATCCTGCATTTTCTGAGAATGAATCCTTTATTTGTAACCTGCTTAACCTACTAGAACAGGGGTAGGCAATTCCGGTCCTCGAGAGCCGGAGCCAGGTCAGGTTTTCAGGATATCCACAATAAATAGGTACAAGATAGATTTGCGTCTCAAGGAGGCAGTGCATGCAAATCCATCTCATACATATTCATTGTGGGTATCCTAAAAACCTGACCTGGCTCCGGCTCTCGAGGACCGGAATTGCCTACCCCTGTTGAAGATTCACTGTGTAACACCACCTATATAGCAGGGCTACCCAAGTCCAGTCCTCGAGATCTACTGGCAGGCCAGGTTTTCAGAATATCCACAATGAATATGCATGAGAGAGATTTGCCTGCACTGCCTTCTTGGTATGCAAATCTCTCTCATGCATGTTCATTGATCCTGAAAACCTGGCCTGCCAGTAGATCTTGAGGACCAGACTTGGGCAGCCCTGACCTATAGTATGCTAATACACAATTATGTAGCGAGGGTAGGAGGTGCTCGGAGCAGTTGCGCCCCCTCCTCTCTACCCCCCTGCTCCTTCCATAACCCCATGCCATACTCGCGTCCTCCTTTCCCACCCCTGTACCTCTTTAAATCTTCGTGCTGGCTTTCCCTCTGATGTCACTTCCTGGTGCCACATGCGCAGTTCCATCGCGTGGGTCCGTTTTCCGTGAGATGTACAGCATCTCAGATAGGAGTGGCATGCGCCCGAAACACTCTCTCTCCTCCCCCGAGACGGATGTCGGACACGGCGGCTGTCTGCCCGTGCTGTTTTTTTGATCTGCCCTGATCCTTGCTTGAAGTCCTCTCTCCTCCCCCGAAGCTGATGTCGGACGCGACGTTTGTCTCCCCCGAGGCGGATGATCTTATGGGAATCAATGTTCTTTGCTCTGCCCTGCTCCTTGCCTTAGTATATTAAGTTGAAAGACCAGGCAGCGGCTCCTCTCAGGATCCCCACCTGCGTCGGAAGTCCAATGCAGTTGGGGATCTTGAGAGGAGCCGCCGCCGTGTCTTTCAACTTAAAAATATACTAAGGCAAGGAGCAGGGCAGAACGATCTTCAAAATGGCGGCAAATCGATCTCCGTTCCTCCGGGGGTGGGGGTGGGGGGGGTCTGGGAGGAGAGGGATCGTGGCCACACCGAGGAGCCCAGCAACTTTCCGTTGTCCGGGACCCGACTCATTTTCCGCCCCCCCCTCTTCCCTTACCGCGGACCCGACTGGTGATTCAAGCAGCGTGTCAGCACTCTTCACACGCTGCTTCGGGCCCTTCTACTGCCCTGATTTACTCTGGCACGTCCGGAGCAAATCAGGGCAGTAGAAGGGCCCGAAGCAGCGTGTGAAGAGTGCTGACACGCTGCTTGAATCGCCATGTGTAGTCGGGCCCGTGGGAAGGGACGCAGGCGGGGATCATGAAAGGAGCCACCGCCGCGTCTTTCAACTAAAAAAAAAACAAAAAACAAGGCGGATGTCGGCCCGATGACTGAAGGAACCGTCGGGTCTAATTCAAATACTTCCGGCAGGTCGGGAGGGGGCAGAGCAGGCTCGCACGCCTGGCGGGGACGGACAGGAACTAGACTCCCTGCAGGAGCCAGCCTGATGGCTGGAGATCACCGGACTGGACAGGGGGAGCAGGTAAGGGGGTGCTGCAGTACAGGAGGAGCAGGGAAGAGGTGATTCTGGACAGGGGGGGGAGGTAACAGGAAGGGAGGCCTACTGCTGGATAGGGGAAGCAGGGAAGAGGTGCTGCTAGATGGGGGGGGGGGAGGTAAAAGGAAGGGAGAAGGGCTCCTGCAAAGGAGAAGAGCTACTGCTGGATATGGGGAGCTGGAAATGGGGTGATGCTGAACAGGGGGAGATAAAAGGAGAAGGGCTACTGCTATATAGGGGGAGCAGGGAATAGGTGGGGGTGCTGCTGGACAGGGAGGAGGTAAAAGTAAGGGAGAAGGGCTGCTAGCACCCATTAATGTAACGGGCTAAACAACTAGTAATAATAATAATACATTACATTACATTAGTGATTTCTATTCTGCCATTACTTTGCGGTTCAAGGTGGATTACACAAGAGTTGTCAGGAGGTTACAAGAATTGTAACATTACATAAGAATTGTCGAGAAGTTAAGGAGATACATGTTGGGTAATTAGAAATTGGGAGGAGTTGTGGCGCAGTGGTTGGATCAGCACCCTGGGGTTGTGGGTTCAAACCCCGCACTGCTCCTTGTGACCCTGGGCAAGTCACTCAGTCCTCCATAGCCCCAGGTACGTTAGATAGATTGTGAGTCCACCGGGACAGATAGGGAAAATGCTTGAGTACCTGATTGTAAAAACCGCTTAGATAACCTCGATAGGCGGTATATAAAATCCTAATAAACTTGAAACTTGAAATATTTTAGATTAGATATGGGTGGAGTGTGTGATAGGTGGAGTTTGAGAAGGAACTGTTCGTGTTAGATAGGTTTTATGTATTTTTTTGAAGAGTAGGGTTTTGGTTTCTTTTTTGAAGGTTTTGTAGTCTGTGGTCGAAGACAACAGATTGGTGATTTGTCTGTCTAGTTTAGCTGCTTTGGTGGCCATTAGATTGTCATATAGTTTTCCTCTTTTGACATTTTTGGTTGGTGGGCGTGATCTCCTGTGTCTGGTTGAGGTGGATTGAGTTAGTCGGTTGTTCCAGTAGGTTGGGCTTTCTCCATTAATAGCTTTGTATAGTAGGCAGTAGAATTTGAAGTGTACTCTTGCTTGTATTGGGAGCCAGTGTGAGTTGTGGTATGCCTCTGTGATGTGATCATATTTTTTCAATGAGTAGATGAGTCTTAGGGCTGTATTTTGTATTGTTTGTAATTGCTTTATCAAGGTCGCTGGGCAGGGGAGGTATAGTATGTTGCAGTAGTCTATTAGTCCAAGGATAAGAGATTGTACCAGTAGTTGGAACTGTTTCCTGTTGAAGAATTTACGCATTTGTCTTAGGTTTCTCATAGTCACGAATGATGTTTTTATTACTTCGTTGATTTGTGGTTGCGTGGTACAGCCTCTGTCGATTAGTACTCCAAGAAGTTTTAGTGTGGGTTGAATGGGGTATGAGATCGATTTTATTACTAGATTTGTTAAGGTTGGAATTTATTTTTATATACCGCCAGACCATGATAGTTCAAGGCGGCTTACAGCAAGAGAAACTGAACACTCAGTGACATATGCAAATCATAAAAAGTACATGATAAACAAGTAAGCTAAAACAGTAAAATCTTAAGTTACTAATATGTCAGATAACTGCGTCTTTACTAATTTTCTAAAAGAATAATAACATGAAACACCTGCAGTAATTTAGGCCAATGAATGCCAAAGTAGGTGTGGCCAACACTGGACGTGGGGTTAGGTGCCTACGTAGGCGCGATTCATGCGAAGACAGGTGCCGGAAATGTAGGCCCAGAGAACCCTGACCTCCATTTCTGGCGCCTGTCTTTTGCATTGGTGGGATTCCAAAATTGGCGCAGTTGCGTGATGGGCCACCACGTTTAAAGCGGCCACCGATATTGGCGCTGGTTTGGGAATCTGGGCCTGGTCTATAAAGGGAGCCTGCGCTTAGCGTCAGTCTGGTCAGATCCCCATTTATGAGTGTCTATTTAAAGACATATTTGTTTACGAAATACTTAGGCAGTTAACTGGCAAAGATTTTATAATGGACCATTTAGAATCATTATGGCATTCTCTTAATTACTGGCTTATTTAATTTTCTAATTCTATCTAACTTCTCTTTGAATTTGCAATTTTTAAATTTTGTACACCGCATAGAACTTCACAGCCCTGCAGTATATAAACTGATTATTATTATTCATTTCCAGAATTTCCCCATACATTTTGGGAAGCTAATATTTATACACAGAGCAACATTTTCATGTTTGTTCGGATACATGCATGGTGCTGTGACCTCCAGTTCAGTCTTTCAAAGTTGCAGACACAAGAAAAATCCCCAAAGCAGACATTATATTCTGCCAACCAAACTTCTACGCTGCCTCGGACTTGGTGAACATTTTCTCGTGCTGTGCATGCCCTGGAAGCCACCGTTCCCTGCATTTAATTTACTGTGAGCTCACCTGCACAGTGATAACTAACTCCTGCGCAGAACCACCTCCCTATATCGTGCGCCTTTTATCCTGCGCACATACTTTGCAGTAACTATCTGCCTCATCTCGCAGTATCTTTCTGCATTGGCTCTGTGATGGCCTGAAGTGAATCCTGGTTAGGGAAAAGGCACCACATTTGGACTAAGAAAGGAGGGGTCTCGGCTGCAGCTCTACGGGAATCTGCCTATAGGATAGAAGGTCAGAGAGAAGATAACGCTGTTGGAGTTCAGTCACGTGGGTATGGCTCAATTAATTCCAGAAATGTCAAATGTTACCAGTAATGAAATGGAACTAATTAAAGAAGAATTAGATTGAGACCTGACTGTTTCCATGTGAAAGAGCTTCATTTCCTTCTCCATCTCCCTGCTGGCCATGATCACTAACAAATTAATTAATGTTTAGAGAAGCAACTATCAGCTATTTAAACTGCTCAGTAAATCCTATCAGGTGCTTCTTGGAAAGGATTTCACTCTGGAATGGAGCTGACACAGCCACAAGAGTCCTGCGGCTCCATGAAAGCAATAAGGACAAAGGGGAAGTCTTGCCCTACACTGCCTCCCTCATGTACGAGCAGTCCACAGAGAACCTAAGTTACCGGTAACGGCGGTAAGTAAGTACACTTTACAGCCGAGCACAGATCCTCTGTGTTATGTGCAGTACCCTAGATCAGGGGTAGGCAATTCCGGTTCTCGAGAGCCGGAGCCCGGTCAGGTTTTCAGGATCTCCACAATGAATAAGTACGAGATGGATTTGCACGCACTGCCTCCTAAAGATGCAAATCTATCTCGTGCATATTTATTGTGGATATCCTGAAAACCTGACCTGGCTCCGGCTCTCGAGGACTGGAATTGCCTACCCCTGCACTACACTGTTTATGTTCTCTTCTACACCCATATCTGAAAGACAATACAGTTACCTTCCCAGGTGATGTTAAAACAGGGGTGGGCAACTCCGGCCCTCGAGTGCCAGAATCCAGTCGGGTTTTCAGGATTTCCCCAATGAATATTCATTGAAAGCAGTGCATGCAAATCTATCTCATGCATATGTATTGTGGATATCCTGAAATCCTGACCTGGCTCCGGCTCACGAGGACCAGAATTGCCTACCCCTGCCCTAGATACACCCACAGCACCTCACCGGGTCTCTTGCAAGGAGGCATTCCACTGCCTGGTTCCAATCCTTTCCCTGCCACATTGAAAATAACCATGGGGATGATACTGGAGGATCATATCGGACTAGCACAAAACCAATTTCTTTTTAGATCCGCAAGTCATCAAGTCGCTAGGATTCGAGCGTGAGTCAATGGCACCTAATAACAACATCTTGCCTCTCATTTTGGAAGGTCCCTACACCAAAGGTGTCAAAGTCGGTCCTCGAGGGCCAGAATCCAGTCGGGTTTTCAGGATTTCCCCAATGAATCTGCATGAGATCTATTTGCATGCACTGCTTTCAATGCATATTCATTGGGGAAATCCAGAAAACCCGACTGGATTCCGGCCCTCGAGGAGGGACTTTGACACCCCTGCCCTACACTATACTGTGGACTTGCAGAGACCAGTCTTAATATTTCCTTTCAATCTGGTCTGCTAAATGATCTCAATATGTCTATAGATTGAATGTATTAGAAAGTCTTTTTTATTAAATAAAAATCCTTTCCCTGAATTCCTGGGAAACATCTAGGGCAAGGGTAGGCAATTCCGGTCCTCGAGAGCCGAAGCCAGGTCAGGTTTTCAGGATATCCACAATGAATATGCATGAGAAAGATTTGCCTGCACTGCCTTCTTGGTATGCAAATCTCTCTCATGCATATTCATTGTGGATATCCTGAAAATCTGGCCTGCCAGTAGATCTCGAGGACCGGACTTGGACATCTAGGGAATCAAAACACATATTGCTTTGTTTCGCACCTGAACAGCACATAAGATAAATACAATAAAAGCTCATTTTTATTTCTGGGTTTTAATGTGCATGCTAAAAGATAGAACCCCCCCCCAAAAAAAAAAAAAAGAAGAAAAAATAGTAAATAAAAGGAAAATCTGTGCCACCTTCACCCCTGAAGAAAAGGATCACAAGCAGTGAAAGAAGATAAAGCAGGTGGATCCAACACAAAAGGTAGGGAAACAGCTAGAAGAGTGCCCCTCTTCACTGCAGGGAATGCTTGGATGGAATGGGTGGCATGCCACAAATGATGTCATAAATGCTGACTTTGTGACATCATAGTCAGGCTCGCCCCCTGGCTGCCTGACATGAAAGCTGCAGTTGTTCTCTCTCACCACTAGAGGTCAGCTCATTACATTGCTCTCAGCCCACTTCCTCCCTTTTCATTTTCTGACAGTTTTTAAAGGGTTAATGCACAATCACACAATTGCACGGGGACCTTTTAAAGCACATACAGCTCTTCTGCAATAAAGCCCATTTTGCCTGCCTTTGTCGAGCTTTATTGAATTTTGCAGGTCCTTTACATCTGATCTGTTTTACAATTCATAACCTGCATTCTATGTGGAGTTTGTGCCCTGCTGTGTCACCACCATTTAGATGCAGGAAACATTTGCAGTGCTTTCCGTTTCTCCAAGACCCTGCCAACAGCCGGAACATATTGGAAATTAATTCTGTCCCCCAAAGGCTGCTCTGACCTTACAGAGGATCCCAGAAATAAGGGCAAGGGATGGGGCAAGCGGCGGATAAAACTGATATGTAAGAAAATGTGTTATTATAAGGTGGTGGTCTCAAGAAAGCCAACCCTGAATTGTCTGCTATTATTTATGGTGGAAACGTAGCTCTGATCTAGTAGACACTGTTTTATATGGTTGTGGAGTGCTGCCTACATCTGGTTGCACTGTAGAAATAACAATAATTACTATAATACAGCTGCTTTATACTTGAGACACATACGCTAGATTATTCAGGTCCAGGAGGGAGAATTAAAATCTGGCTCTGAAGATACACTTAAGCCTACTGTGGTTTTACTAGTAGAGAATGACAAGGAGACAAACTTTTCCCAGTCCTTGCAAGTTCTTTTCCTGTCCCTGCCCCATTCCTATAAGCTCCGTCCTCATCTGCACAAGCCTCAAGCACTTGAAAATCCTAAGTAGCAACATTCTAGAGCTGAGATTGTGATGTCATAATGCCTCATTCCACCAATGCCTAAGCTCCGCCCTCATCTGCACAAGCCTCAAACACTTTAAAATCCTAAGTGGCAACATTCTAGAGCTGAGATTGTGATGTCATAATGCCTCATTCCACCAATGCCTAAGCTCCGTCCTTATCCGCACAAGCCTCAGACACTTTAAAATCCTAAGTAGCAACATTCTAGAGCTGAGATTGTGATGTCATAATGCCTCATTCCACCAATGCTTAAGCTCCGTCCTCATCTGCACAAGCCTCAAACACTTCAAAATCCTAAGTGGCAACATTCTAGAGCTGAGATTGTGATGTCATAATGCCTCATTCCACCAATGCCTAAGCTCCGCCCTCATCTGCACAAGCCTCAAACACTTTAAAATCCTAAGTGGCAACATTCTAGAGCTGAGATTGTGATGTCATAATGCCTCATTCCACCAATGCCTAAGCTCCGTCCTCATCTGCACAAGCCTCAGACGCTTTAAAATCATAAGTGTTCAAGGCTTGTGCGGTTAAGGCAGAGCTTACAGGAATAGGGACAGCGACAAAACTCACAGGGACGGGACGGAGAAATTGAGTTCCTGCGAGGATGGGGAAAAATTTGTCCCCGTGTCATTCTCTAATTGCTAGTCCTTCCTCTCCATCTTACTACAGTTGATTTCAAATGGAAGGATGTCAGAAATCCAGGACTGGCTTCAAATCTCCTTTCTGGACACCCCAGGATCAGATTAATATATATTCATAGTGGATATCCTTAATCCCAGACTGACTGTGGGATCCTCAGAACAAATAAATAGTGTTTATCAGGTTAGTTCTAGGGGTTTTACCCTGAAAACCTGACATAAGCTAAATCTGACCAAAGGATCTGGAAACCACTGGTCCAAGAGATTCATAAGAATATAAGAATAGCCTTCCTGGATCAGACCAATGGTCCATAAAGCCCAGTAGCCCGTTCTCAAGGTGGCCAGTCCAGGTCTGGCCAAAACCCAAGGAGTAGCAATATTCCATATAGAATCTCAAAGAATAGCAAGATTCCGGAATCCCAGAGAGTAACAAGATTCTAGAATCCCAAAGAGTGGCAAGATTCCAGAACCCCAGAGAGTAACAAAATTCTAGAATTCCAAAGAGTGGCAAGATTCTGGAAACCCAAAGAGTGGCAAGATTCCGGAATCACAGAGAGTAACAAGATTCTAGAATCCCAAAGAGTGGCAAGATTCCAGAACCCCAGAGAGTAACAAAATTCTAGAATTCCAAAGAGTGGCAAGATTCTGGAAACCCAAAGAGTGGCAAGATTCCGGAATCACAGAGAGTAACAAGATTCTAGAATCCCAGAGAGTAACAAGATTCTAGAATCCCAAAGAGTGGCAAGATTCCGGAATCCCAGAGAGTAACAAGATTCTAGAATCCCAAAGAGTGGCAAGATTCCAGAACCCCAGAGAGTAACAAAATTCTAGAATTCCAAAGAGTGGCAAGATTCTAGAAACCCAAAGAGTGGCAAGATTCCGGAATCACAGAGAGTAACAAGATTCTAGAATCCCAAAGAGTGGCAAGATTCCAGAACCCCAGAGAGTAACAAAATTCTAGAATTCCAAAGAGTGGCAAGATTCTGGAAACCCAAAGAGTGGCAAGATTCCGGAATCACAGAGAGTAACAAGATTCTAGAATCCCAGAGAGTAACAAGATTCTAGAATCCCAAAGAGTGGCAAGATTCCGGAATCACAGAGAGTAACAAGATTCTAGAATCCCAGAGAGTGGCAAGATTCTGGAATCCCAAAGAGTAACAAGATTCTAGAATCCCAGAGTGGCAAGATTCCAGAATCCCAGAGAGTAACAAGATTCTAGAATCCCAAAGAGTAGCAACATTCCATGCTACCGATCCAGGGTAAGCAGTGACTTCCCTCAAGTCTTTGTCAATAACAGACTATGGACTTTTCCTCCAGGAACTGTCCAAACGCTATCTGCTCTTACGACAACCTCTGGCAATGCGTTCCAGAGCTTAACTATTCTCTGAGTGAAAAAATAATAATTTGGGGTTTATTATACAGTCGAATAAACACAGAACTATATTATTAATTATTGCTGCCATATTTTATCTTCACCAGTCAAAGGAATAATTCTGGTCAGGAACCGAGGCACTGTGAAAATGACCCTGTCCGTACAACTCGTCTATATGGTTTTTTTTAAATTTTGTACCGTAGATTAAGAAATTATACAATGAATTAGCTGACCCAGGGCTCCTATGATAATCTAGGTAGGTGCAGAAGAAAATTGTATGTAAAAAGTTATGAGTTTGTTAGCGGCAGAAGCAGGATTTCAATTTAGATCTAAGATACCCCCACCTCTCTATGCCCGAGGTGCAAGCATATTAATTGGTTCTTGTGGCTGTGTGTTGCAGGCGCACCATCAGCTTCTTCAAGCGATGATCTATCTCCAGACGGAAGATTTGTTTGCATGGATATCAGACAGACGAATGTTTTTAACGCTGCATGGCTGTTTGTCAGAACTCACTCCATGTCATTAATCGCTTAAATAAGACGCCTTAATGGAATGGCTCATGACAAGGGGGGGGGGGGCTGCTTGAGGCAGGAAAATGACAAGATAGCTCCCCATTCTCTCTCGTGTCCGCTGTGTTTTTGCTATAACTTCCCTGTAATGGTACTTAAGATGGTTAATAAATTACTGTTCAGGAATCTTTAGGCACGAATAATGTGATGCTGAAAAATGTAAATGCCAAACGGAAGCCATCTATTACTACAAGCTTCTCTGTGTTTTTCTGTTCCATAAATCCATTACGGCTTGCTTTTTAGCTATTCTGTGTTCAGATTTGCTAGGAGTTAACTATTCCCTTTGCTGTTCTCTCCACCGGCATTTGGCAGCTCGCCAGCAAATGTCTCCGAGGAGCAGCTGGAGCCCTCGCCAGGCGAAAGGGGGCCCTTCTCGACTGCAGGTGCAGTTCAAGAAGGAAAATGAGCCCGGTGGATCCCTACCGTGTTTCCCCGAAAATAAGACCTACCCCCAAAATAAGTCCTAGTCGCTGGCAGCAGCAGCGCTTCCTTCTGCCGCTGCCGCGCACCCCCCGACCCATCTCTCCCTCCCATCCGAACCGCGAGACAGGAATACCTTATAAATCTAAATCTAAATCTGTACTTTGTTCATTCAATCTGTAACTCTGTTTATTCACTCAATCTGTAACATTTCTAAGCATTGTAAACCGCATAGAACTTCACGGTCCTGCGGTATATAAACTGTTATTATTATTATTATTATTATAACAAACCGGCAGCGTCAGCACTCGGCATGCTAATGGCATCATCAGCAGAGCAACACCCAGGAAATAGAAGGCCGTGAAGCAGCCTGTGTAGATTGCTGCCGAGTTCCTACGCTGCCGGTTTGTTATAAGATATTCCTGTCTCGCAGTTCGGATGAGAGGGAGAGACGGGTCAGCGGGCGGAGGGGAGGGAGGTGCGCGGCGGCAGGGGGATAGAAAGATGCTACACAGGGGGATGGGAAGAAGGGAGGGATAGAAGTTGGAAGGATTCTGCTGCACAAGGGATGGGAGGGAGGGAGGGATAGAAGCTGCAAGGGTTCTGCTGTATAAGGGATGGGAGGGAGGGATAGAAGCTGCAAGGGTTCTGCTGCACAAGGGATGGGAGGGAGGGAGGGATAGAAGCTGCAAGGGTTCTGGTGCACAAGGGATGGGAGGGAGGGATAGAAGCTGCAAGGGTTCTGCTGCACAAGGGATGGGAGGGAGGGAGAGAAGTTGCAAGGGTTCTGCTGCACAAGGGATGGGAGGGAGGGAGGGATAGAAGCTGCAAGGGTTCTGGTGCACAAGGGATGGGAGGGAGGGATAGAAGCTGCAAGGGTTCTGCTGCACAAGGGATGGGAGGGAGGGAGAGAAGTTGCAAGGGTTCTGCTGCACAAGGGATGGGAGGTAGATAGGGATGGAAGCTGCAAGGGTTCTGCTGTACAAAGGATGGGATGGAGGGATAGAAGATGCAAGGGTTCTGCTGCACAAGGGATGGGAGGGAGGGAGAGAAGTTGCAAGAGTTCTGCTGCACAAGGGATGGGAGGGAGGACTAGAAAGATACTGCACAAGGGGATGGGCGATAGGGGAGGAAAGATGCTGCACATGTGTGGGAGAGAAAGTTAATGGGAAGAATTGGAGTGAAGGAGAGGAAGGGAGGGATGATCATTGTACAGAAAAAAATAAGACCTACCTGAAAATAAGACCTAGTGCCTTTTTGGGGCCCAAAATTAATATAAGACATCGTCTTATTTTCGGGGAAACATGATATCAGTGACAATGTGAGGGAAAGGCCAGAGATGAAGTGGGTTCCAGTGGATGAGACTTTGTAGCAAGAAACCAGGGCCTAGCTATCCATGTCAGCCATCTGATCGTCTAGGTCAGGAGTGTCAAAGTTCCTCCTCGAGGGCCGCAATCCAGTCGGGTTTTCAGGATTTTCCCAATGAATATACATGAGATCTATTTGCATGCACTGCTTTCATTGTATGCTAATAGATCTCATGCATATTCATTGGGAAAATCCTGAAAACCTGACTGGATTGCGGCCGTCGAGGAGGGACTTTGACACCCCTGTTCTAGATCTATGAAATCCTGCCTGGGGCAACATCAACAACTATTTGTGGAAAACTGGGCGCAAAAACACCCCCTATTTTAGAAGGTGTCCTGTCTTCATTTCTTTCCTGTTTACATCTTCATCTGTACCAGTGGCGTAGGAAGGGGGGACCCCTTTCCCCGTAACTTTTGCGTGAGCAACCACCAACTTGCTGCCTGCCTCTGATGTCACTTCTGGGACCTGCGCCTAAGAACTGACGTCAGAGAAAGCGTCAAAGCAAACGCAGGGAGCAAGTTGGAGGCTGCTTGCACCGAATTTCAATAGCTACATGTGGCGGGGAAGAGGGTGGGGGGAGGAGTGCCACTGCTTTGGGCGCTGCTCACCCTTGCTATGCTACTGTACCGTCCCCTCAGGTACAGTGGCATAGCGAGGGCAAGTGGTGCCCCTCGCCTGCCCTCGCTCCTTCTCGCCGTGCGTGCAGCCCCCTTCCCTTCCCCTGCATCTTCTTAGTTTTCCAGGCGCGAGCAACATTATGAACTCGCTACCCGCGTCGTGTCAGCTATCCCTCTGATGTCACTACCTAGGTGCGGGACCCGGAAGTGACGTCAGAGAGAGGCGACACTGATGCGGGCACCGAGATCGTTATGCTGCTCACGCAGGAAAAATGAAAGAGGTACAAAGGAAGGGAACATGTGCACGCACACGGTAGTTGGGGGCAGAGAGAAGGATGGGTGCTGGCTCCCCTATCAAAACTGCATGCGGGATGGACCATTCCCCCCTTACTCCGCCACTGCTCACACATTGTTATTTTCACTTACCGGGTTGTGGTAAGAGCGGAAAGCGTAGCTGGTTTTAAGAAAGGTATGGACAAGTTCCTGGAAGAAAAGTCCGTAGTTGTGCTGCTGTCTCACCCCAAAGTGTTCATAGGTGTTGAAACTAGAGGCATTTGTGTGTGTGTGGGGGGGGGGGGAGGTTTCGTGGTGGTAGCGGGGAGCGGGGTGGATGGGTGGGGCTGCAGAAACCTTTGACAGATTGTACATGACTCAAAAATAGTTCTGCAGTCTCCATTCTCCAGACTGAAAAATTGCAGGTGGACCTTAGGAAATTGGAAGAGTGGGCATCCACGTGGCCGATGAAATTTAATGTGGACAAATGAAAAGAGATGCACATTGGGAATAATAACCTGAATCACAGTTACTGGATGTCAGGGGATTAGCGCCCAAGAAAAGGATCTGGGTATCATTGTAGACAATACGAAGAAACCTTCCACCCAATGTGAGGCGGCGGCCAAAAAAAGCAAACAGGATGCTAGGAATTGCTAAAAAAGGGATGGTTAACAAGACTAAAGATATTATATTGCCTCTGTATCGCTCCATGGCGAACTCATCTGGAGTATTGCATTGAATTCTGGTCTCCTTATCTCAAGAAAGATATAACGGCACTAGAAAAGGTTCACAGAAGAGCAACCAAGATGGTAAAAGGGATGGAACTCCTCTCGTATGAGGAAAGACAATGGTTAGGGCTCTTCAGCTTGGAAAAGAGACGGCTGAGCGGAGATAGGATTGAAGTCTACAAAATCTTGAGTGGAGTAGAACGGGTACAAGTGGATCGATCTTTCACTCTGTCAAAAATTAAAGACTAGAAGATACTCAATGAAGTTACAGGGAAATACTTTTAAAACCAATAGGAGGAAATATTTTTTCACTCAGAAAATAGTTAAGCTCTGGAACGCATTGCCAGACGTTGTGATAAGAGCGGATAGCGTAGCTGATTTTAAGAAACGTTTGGACAAATTCCTGGAGGAAAAGTCCAGAGTCTGCTATTGAGAAAGCCACTTGCTATTCTTTGGGGATTCTGCATAGAATGTTTCTACTATTTGTGGTTCCGGAATCTTGTTACTCTTTGAGATTCTGAAATGTTGCTACTATTTGAGATTCTAGAATCTTGTTACTCTTTGAGATTCCGGAATCTTGCTATTACTTAAGATTCTGTATGAAATGTTGCTACTATTTAAGTTTCTGCCATATACTTGTGTCCTGGATTAGCCACTTTGAAGATGGGCTACTGGACCAGATGGACCATTGGTCTGACCCAATCAGGCTATTCTTATGTTCTTATTTTCATTAAAGTTGTTGCAGCTCCCTTGCAAGCAATCACTGGTAAGCAACAGAATTAAGAACAAGCTATTATAGATAATTCAGTCAGAAATGAAAACACACTGAATCCTTATGATTTGCATTTTTAAAGTCTGATCTAAATGCAGTGTCTGCAACGATATTTCCACCGGTAGTGTTCATGAAAGAAATCTCAGGTATCGCTGTGGCGACCAGGGATGTGGGATCAAGAGACATGGACACTCGTTTCCTACAGCAAGACAGAAATCCATCAGCTCAGGGCAGGGACGGACGGATCAGATCACCATTGAATTAGGAAGGGACTATTTGCCCACAGTGTAGGAGCTCATTCCAGACTATTCTCTGTGCATTTGCAAAGGAATTACATTTTAAAATAAAACTATACTATCGTATACAGTGTGCATTTTTATTTCTTATAAATTTGAGATAAAATATTCCTAGTATTTAATGACAAGAGCCCTGCTGGGGCACCTCTGCTTATGGAGACGGAAAGCCTAGAAAGTCCCAAAATACCCCAGCCTCGGATTTTCCAGATGCACGAACTTGGATTCAAACAGTGCAATAAATCACAGGCTGAGCTTGTCTTCTCCTACAGAAGATGCCAAATCCAATCCCATCTTTGTGAATTAAGCTTATAACCTCAGTATTCCCAGCGAAAGAATTTCAGTTGCATTATTCGGCGAATGAGTTAGCAGGTAAAGAGCTGATGATGAAGGAATTGCAAAGAGGAACTGGTTTCCTTTCTAAGCAAAAATATGTCATCATCGTCCTTCCCGGCGTGAAGCTGTTGCCAACTCATTGGCACACTCCTTACCTCACTGGTATGAGTACAGCAGGTCATAAAACCATTCCCTTAGTCTAGCACACAGATGGCATTGAAAGGAGGCATCCATCTGCTCTGGAAAGTTCATGCAGAACGCCATCTTTGGTAGGGTTGCCAGATTTTACTAAAGTAAAATCTGGACCCCCCCCCCTAGACCAGTGGTCTCAAACTCAAACCCTTTGCAGGGCCACATTTGGATTTGTAGGTACATGGAGGGCCGCAGAAAAAAAAGTTAATGTCTTATTATAGAAATGACAATTTTGCATGAGGTAAAACTCTTGATAGTTTATAAAACTTCCCTCCTCAAAGGCCTGCATGTTCCCCCCTTCTTTGAAGCGTCCTCCAGCTTCTCCCCAGGCCTCCCGGTATTAGTTTTACCTAATTACCATGCCTGTAGAGAGGATCACCGGTGCTGTCACATTCCTTGCAGGCTGCCACCGGCCTCTGCAGCACATTCCTTCTGCCACGGTCCCGCCCCTCCCCTGACGTCAGGGGTAGGATCGCGGCAGAGGGAACGTGATACTGAGGATGACGGCAGCCTGCAAGGATCGCTACAGCACTGGCAATCCTCTCTGCATGCTGCAGTAATTATCTGAAGGTAAGAGCTGGAGGCCAGGAGGGAAACCAGAGGATGCTACAAAGAGCGGGCAGCACTAGTACAGACCGCGGGCCGCAAAATAGTACCTGGCGGGCCGCATGTGGCCCCCGGGCTGCGAGTTTGAGACCACTGCCCTAGACCCATCCCAGCCCCTCCCAGTTCCATCCATCCGTGTCTCGTTACCTCCCAGCTCTATGCAGTTTACAATGGTTAAAAGGTGTTACAAATTAAGTAGAATTAACAAAGTTAGAAGTTAGTTATTAACAGCGTTAGAGATCAGTTATTGTGGAGTAGGATTGTACAGGTTAGTTGCCTAAATACTTCAGGAACAGATATGTTTTTAGGGGATGCAGTCCGCCCTGGGCGCGGTATCCCTCCTTCTCTCTGCCCTCCTGTTCCTCTCCTTGCCACATGCCCCTTGCCTTCCCTGTACCTTTTTTTCCTTCCCCGGCGTGAGGTTGCAGCCCATGTCGGCATCGGCTTTTTTTCCTACATCACTTCCGGGACTCGCACCTAGGAAATGAAGTCAAAGGGTGAAGCAACACCGACGTGGAACCGGGAACCGGGTCAGCAGCGTGCAAGTGCAGCTGGCGCTGAAGATAAGGAGCAACCAAGCTGGAAGGAAGACCGACACACGCTTGCAGGGGTCACTGATCCGGCTTTGGCAGAGGGGGGCATAACCAGCTAGACGGCCCTGAACAAGTAAGGGAGAGAAGGGATAATGTGGGACAAAGGGAGAAAAGAGGGGAGGGGAGGAGCACATTGGGACACGGGGGGGGAGGGAGGGGGCAAGAATTTGGAAGGTAGGAAGGGGGGACATGAACTTGGGACACAAAAGGAAGTGGAGGAGACATGAACTTGGGACACAAGGGAGGGGATAGGAAGGGAGAATTGTTGGGGATGAGTGTGTAAGTGAGAGGGAAAGATGGTGCACATGGGGAAAGGAAGAACGAGGAAAATTGTTGGACTTAGAGAGAGAGAGAGAGAGAGAGGAGTGGGGAAGAGAAGGATGAGAGGGAGAAATGTTGGATATGGTGGTGGAGAGGGAACAGAGGTACAGATTGAAGGGGATGCAAGGAGGAGGAATAGTGATGGAGGGAGAGGGTGGCATGGTGCTGGAGAGGGGTGATAGAAGGAGAAATGTTGGGCATGGGGCTGGTGGGTGATAGTGAAAAATGTTGCACATGAGAGGGTAAAATGTTGGATATGGCAGTAGAGGGAATGGAAGAGATGCACCATGGATCTCTCTCTTTCCCGATTTCCTGTACACGGGATGGAGATGGGGACCGAGTTCACGGGGACGGGATGGAGACTGAGCTGCGTGGATGAGGCGGCGACGGGGGCTTTTATTTCAGTCTTAGTAGGTTGCCGCCGGTCCACAAAATAATTCTTTTATTTCCACCGGTCCATAGGTGTAAAAGGTTGAAGCCCACTGGGATAGAAGACACTCCCAAAGTGCATCCCATCCCTATCACATATACATAAAACAATTACCATAGAAACAAAAATAGCAAAGCATATCTGTAAAACCGAACAGTCACACAATTCATAAACCATAAACGGCCACCCACATATCTCAAGTAGCCTCCACCTCCTTCTACCACCTCCGCCAACTGAGAAGGATCAAACCCTACATCTCCACACCTGACCTGGCCCAACTCCTCTACGCCTATGTCCTCTCCAGGATGGATTACTGCAACTCCCTATTTAATGGAGTAGCCAAAAAAGACCTCAAGCGCCTCCAGCGGGTACAAAACGCAGCAATCCGCCTCCTAAACAGCCTCAACTACCACGACCCCATCTCCCCAGCCCTCCGCGAAAATCACTGGCTTCCGATTAACCAACGATGCGCATTCAAGGCCCTGGTAATAGCACATAAAAGAGCTTACGCCACCACGCCAGCCTACATAGAATCCAAGCTGACCATGTACACCCCCACCCGCCCCCTCCGCTCGGAAATGGAGAAACGCCTATGCATCCCCCCAGGAAGATCTCTCCTGTCACAAACCGCCTGCAAACGCTCCTACAGCCACTTCATCCCCCAACTCTGGAACCAACTCCACCCCTAACTCAGATCACAGAACTCATTGATGACCTTCCGGAAAGTGGTAAAGACCCTCCTCTTCAACTAAAATGACAACTGCAATCTACCCTTAAACTCCCCCTCCATCCTGAACCTCTACTTAAATTGCTGTATAATCCCCATACTTGAACTACTGTCTAATCTTTGTACTGTCCAAATATACTTCACCGTGAATGTTTGCTTGTAGGCCGTTCTGAGCTCCTGGGAGGACGGGATAAAAATTGAAATAAATTAATAAATTAATGCAAACTGTTAGCATCACATTGGTAACGATGTCCCCTGTCCTGGGTCTCAGATTAATTCAATTGAAAAGTACTTGAAACCCTCAACGTCTTGGCTCCCGAGTAGATTCGATTCCACTTAGAAAATTGCATATTACCTGGCATCGTTTCAGAGGAAATACAACATGCAAAGCCCAGATATAAAAGCATGAACTTTTATTCCTCTCGGTTGCACTGTTATCTTGTTATATCCTGTTTTCCATATGATTAAAAGGCCTGCTGTGTGAGTTAACAAAGTTAAAAGCTGGCGCTTCTAATGGCTTTTCATCTGCCTTTTGAAACCGATGTGGGGACAAGAGGGGCTGGAGACGCTGCCAGCTGCCTATTATGCCCTGGACACGGATGCAATGGTGGCTCGGAGAGACCCAGAACTCGCCGCAAGTCAGTTTAATATTATGGTAAAGCTGATTTTAGATTAACCTCGGGATCTGGATAGTCCCTTCTGTTGTCATTATCCCTCCTTTTCTCTGCACCCCACATTAATAAAACAAAACACCTTATTGTGGTAAATAGCCGCAGCTCTTTATTATATCACATTAACCAATAAATTAACTTGCATAAATTAACATCATTAACATATTGAACCTCAATTAACAATCAACCTCAGCAAGCTCCTCCCGAGCTACCCTGTGTAAACAGTACCTTTGCCCCCAACCCCGCCACCAACAGCAAGTGTCTGAGGGGTGGCATGACCTCATGCCCCTTTCACCCGGGTCACCTGACCCCAAGGCACGGCTCCCAGCCGGCCCACCGCTCATCGCCGGATGAGCCCCAGCACCCAGTAGCTCGGGAGACCCGCCACCCATGTCACTAAAACCTCTCTAAAGGGAGGGAGGGTGGGACAAAATTCTGCCTTGGAGGACCTGCAACGAACTTAGTCCTCCAAGGCTCGTTCTAACAAAACCCTATATAAAACGCCCCTTTTCCTACGCTATCCAATCCCAGCCTCTCCTTTTGGCGCGAACCCCTCCCCTTCTTCTTTACAATTCCTTCTATTTAACGGTTTTCCTCCACCCCCCCCCTTCCCTACTTTGCCTGCATGTAACACCAGGGCCTCCCAGCCCCGTGTTAATCTCCGCCCTTCAAGACAAGCTCTCGGGCTCCTTCGTAATTACGCCTAGGACAGAAACTCTGGAACATCTCAGCCCGCACTGGGGTCAAGGCAGTTCGCCATCCGTACGCAGCAGCGCAGAGTCAGGCTGCAGACAAATCACTAAGGCCCATATGCCCAAAACTCACAGTGTGTCCAAAGTATTTCCGCTGCCGATGCCCCAAACGGCTAATCGCGGTCTTTTCCGTGGTTTGTAGCAGCCTGTGATAATCGTATGTAAATGGATTAAAACAAGCTCTTCAGTATTCAAATGAGCATGCCAACCGATGTCCAGGTGATGCACAAAGGGAAGCACCAGTCTTTAAGAAGAACATAAGAAGTTGCCTCCGCTGAGGCAGACCAGAGGTCCATCTCGCCCAGCGGTCCACTCCTGCGGCGGCCCATCAGACCCACTGCCTGAGCAGTGGTCCCAGACTATCCCTATAACCTACCGCTACTCTTATCTGTACCCTTCAATTCCTTTATCCTCTAGGAACCTATCCAAACCTTCTTTGAAGCCTTGTAACGTGCTCCGGCCTATCACAGCCTCCGGAAGCGCGTTCCATGTATCCACCACCCTCTGGGTGAAAAAGAACTTCCTGGCGTTTGTTCTAAACTTCTCCCCTTTCAAGTTCTCTGAGTGCCCCCTTGTACTTATTGATCCCCTTAATTTGAAAAATCTGTCCCTGTCTATTTTTTTCTATACCCTTCAGGATCTTGAAGGTTTCTATCATGTCTCCTCTAAGTCTCCGCTTTTCCAGGGAGAACAGCCCCAGCTTTTTCAGTCTGTCAGTATATGAGAGGTTTTCCATACCCTTTATCAGTTTAGTTGCTCTTCTCTGGACTCCCTCAAGTACCGCCATGTCCTTCTTGAGGTACGGCGACCAGTACTGGACACAGTACTCCAGGTGCGGGCGCATCATTGCACGATACAGTGGCAGGATGACTTCCTTTGTCCTGGTCGTGATACCTTTCTTAATGATACCCAACATTTTGTTTGCTTTTCTTGAGGCTGTGGCGCACTGTGCCGACGCCTTCAAAGACGTGTCCACCATCACTCCCAGGTCTCTTTCAAGGTTACTTACCCCTAGCAGTGACCCCCCCCATTTTGTAGCTGAACATCGGGTTCTTTTTCCCTACATGCATGACCTTGCATTTCCCTACGTTAAAGCTCATTTGCCACTTTTTGGCCCATTCTTCTAGCGTCGTTAGGTCTCTTTGCAGATCTTCGCAGTCTTCCATGGATTCAACCCTGCGGTAGAGTTTGGTGTCATCCGCAAATTTAATAACTTCGCAATTTGTTCCCGCCTCCAGGTCATTAATAAATATGTTGAACAGGAGCGGTCCCAGCACCGACCCCTGCGGAACTCCGCTCGTGACCCATTGCCAGTCTGAGTAATGGCCCTTTATTCCAACCCTCTGTTTCCTGCCTGCCAGCCAGTTTTTGATCCATCTATGGACCTCCCCTTGCACCCGTGTTTCCACAGCTTTTTAAGCAATCTTTCGTGCGGTACCTTGTCGAAGGCTTTTTGAAAGTCAAGGTAAATGATGTCAATGGATTCCCCTTTATCCACCTGGCTGTTTACCCCCTCAAAGAAGTACAATAAGTTTGTGAGGCATGACCTATCCTTGCAGAAGCCATGCTGACTCGACTTTAGCTGTCCATTGTTTTCTATGTGCTCACAGATGCTGTCCTTAATCAGTGCTTCCATCATTTTTCCCGGGACCGAGGTCAATCTCACCGGCCTGTAGTTTCCCGGGTCCCCCCTTTAATGATCCAAAATTAGCCACAGGTCAAGGGGTGCCGGTAGCGTTAAAACGCGTGTATTAGAAGCGTATACCGACAGGTTTGGACTGCTGATTGCCTGTGGAAGTTCATTAAAACACTTTGTGTGGGCTTGAGGCAGTGGCATAGTGAGGGTGAGAGGTGCCCCTCCCCCACCCCTTCCCCGTACCCCCCTGCCACGCACGCACCCCTTTCCCTCTAGTTGCTCTCTGCCCAGTGGCGTACCTAGGGTATGTGGCACCCGGGGCCCATCATTTTTTGACACCCCCCCCCCATGTAAAAAAATATTTTTTGTAATGACCATGAAATGGAATAAATGGTCAGAATAGAAACAGGCAGTGAAAATTTTCTTATATTCCAAACATAACATAACATAAATTATGTCTGAATTGTCATGACATCAGAAGTACATATGGAGTAGTTGCAGGTGATGCTTGGGACAGTTCTGATTGTGTTAGTTCGGTTTTATGTGTTTTTTGAATAGAAGGGTTTTTATTTCTTTTTGAAGGTTTTGCAGTCTGTGGTCGATGTCAATTGGTTGTAGGGTTGGGGGTCGAGTGTTGCAGCTCGAATGGCTAGGAGGTTGTCGAACAGTTTTTTTCTTTTGACGTTTTTGGTTGGAGGGTGTGTGAATGGTGCGTGAGTTCTCCTATGTCTGGTTGAGGTGGATTGAATTATTTAGCTGAAGAAATTAGTTACCCCCTCATCCCACACACATTAATTCTCTTCCATTTTTGTTCCCATTATAAAAAACACTGATAAGTTCCCAGAAAAAAATACATTAAAATAAGAAGTGAAAACAAAGGCCCCTACAGATGAGAACATAACATAAGAATAGCCTAACTGGGTCAGACCAATGGTCCATCATGCCCAGTAGCCCATTCTCATGGTAGCCAATCCAGGACACTAATACCTGGTCAAAACCCAAAGAGTAACAACATTCCATGTTACCGATCCAGGGCAAGCAGACACTTCCCCCATGTCTTAATAAAAGATTATGGACTTTTCCTCCAGGAATTTGTCCAAATCTTTCTTAAAACCAGCTACACTATCTGCTTTTACCATAACTTCTGGCCACTTCATTTTTAAGTTTAGATCTTTCCTTTCAAACAGAGACCTTGCTAGATGTCAAATACAGCACAAGGTAACTTCACATGGACTTAGCTGTGCAGGAAACGTGAATCTCCTCATACACCCACCATATAGTGCAAAAATGTACAAAGGTCTGTTTTTTTCTTTCGATCACTACATAGCCTAATGCCACACAAGCACCGCTGTTACAAACATATTCTGTAGGTCAATGCTAAGGATAACAAAGTTTCCTTCCTTGGACCAGAAGGAGATACTGATAAACCACTGGAAGAGATCCCAAAACAACACCCAAAGACCCACTCAGTGTGTGAACCAGTTGAGTGGAGTGGACTAACTGGGGGGTGGAAATGGGCCCGGAGTTTGCTCAGCAGAATTTCCCAGACCACCTCTTCCTCTCAACACATTGACACGCTGCCACCATCACCACTAGGAACACCTCACTGGGTAGGCCAGCTATGCTATAAACTTTATAAAACACATTATTATATTTTCTTATAAAGCACATATTTTAACTGAACTCTCTGACATCCTCAGCCTTTCCATTCACAAAAATAGAAGGAAGAAAAGTTCCCATTTCCTGCTGTCTCATGTCCCCGGCCTATACAATATTTTTTTTCTGCAGACCCTTCAAAAGTCTAACCAAATCCTCGTTTTACTTGCATTATAAAGTATTGAGGATGCCATCTCTCCCCAATCCCAGGTCCTAAAGTCTAAGACAGTAGTGCAAACTAATGCTGCCAGATTCAGGAAAAAAAATTTCGATTCGATTCAGCCTATTGAATTGGTTTTTCAATTCGATTTTCCTGCCCATTTTGGTGATTTTTTTCAAAACTCCTGGTGGGTTTTATAGCTTTTTCACCCCCTTTGGCTTCTCCTAACCACACTGGCGCTGTGGTGTAAATAAAATAAAGAAACAAAAAGGACTTTTCCTTTCTCTGTTAAATCCTAGCTCACGTTTGCAGTCCAACACCAGCTCTGGCAGGATACACATTTCAAATCTGACATATTATAATCACAAAACAGAAAATAAAATTAATTTTTCTACCTTTTGTTGTCTGGTTATATTTCAAATCTTGTTGGTCCAAGGCTCTGGTTTTCTTCTGATAACTTGCTTGCCAGGGTCTCCGTCTTTCTTCTTTCTGCATGCTAACCATCCATCTGCCAACTCTGTCCTCCCTTTCCATTTCCCTTCCCTTCTCAGGAAGTCTGGTATCTTTCCTTTTTTTCATCTCCCTCCACAGATCCACCTTTTCTTAACTACCCTTTCATCCGGCATCTCTCCCTCCTTCCCCACCACCCCAGAGTCCACCATCTCTCCCTTTCTTTTCCTAATTACCCTCCTATCCAGTATCTCTATCCCTCCTCCACACCATCTCTTGTGTCCAATTTCTCTCCCTTTCTGTTCCTTCCCTCCCTAAATCCCATGGTCCATCATCTCTCTCCCTCTCCTCTATTTTCAGACCCATTATTTCTTCCCCCCCCCAAAGTTTGGCATATGCACGTCTCTTTGAACACCCCCTTCCCTCCGTGTATTTCTAAACCAGGGTCTCCCCCCAAAGGCCTGTCCCCCCTTAAAGGTCTGCCTGTCCCCCCCTTGAAGGCCTGTCGTCCCCCCTTGAAGGCCTGTCCATCCTCTTGAAGGCCTGCCTGCCTGTCCCCCACTTGAAGGCCTGTCCCCCCCTTGAAGGCCTGCACCCCTTTGAAGGTCTGCACCCCCCCGAAGGCCTGCGCCCCCCCCTTGAAGGCCTGTCCCACCCCCTTGTAGGCCTGTCCCCCCTTGAAGGCCTGCCTGCCTGTCCCCCCCTTGAAGGCCTGCATCCCCTTGAAGGCCTGCCCCTCCCCGAAGGCCTGCACCCCCCATGAAGGCCTGCACCCCCCTTGAAGGCCTGCACCCCCTTGAAGGTCTACACCCTCCCGAAGGCCTGTCCCCCTTTGAAGGCCTGTCCCACCCACTTGTAGGCCTGTCCCCCCCTTTGTAGGCCTGCCTTTCCCCCCTTGAAGGCCTGGCCCCCCCTTGAAGGCCTGCACCCCCTTGAAGGTCTGCACCACACCGAAGGCCTGCACCCCCCCAAAGGCCTGTCCCACCCCCTTGTAGGCCTGTCCCCCCCCTTGAAGGCCTGTCCCTCCCCCTTGAAGGCCTGCACCCCTTGAAGGTCTGCATACCCCCCGAAGGCCTGCCTGTCACCCCCCTCCCCCTTGAAAGCCTGCCTGCCTGCCCGCTCGCCCCACCTTGGCCTGATGCCCCGACCCACCCCGAAGGACCGCTCGCCCCCCTGGCCTCCCCGCACCACCTATGAAGCAGCCGCAGCAGGATCGCGACGTCAGCAATCCCTGCGCTGCTTAGGCGCTGCTTCCTGCGCCGCAGTCCCACCCCTCCTCTGACGTCAGAGGAGGGGCGGGACCGCGGCGCAGGAAGCAGCGCCCAAGCATCTCAGGGATCGCTGACATCGCGATCCTGCTGCGGGCTGCTTCACAGGTGGTGCAGGAAGGTCAGTGGGGTGAGCGGTCCTTCGGGGGTGGGGGGGACTGAACGGCAAGGCCGGGAGCACCCCCTCAGGGCTGGCACCCGGGGCGCATTTCCCCCCCCCCGTCCCCCCCTTGGTACGCCACTGTCTCCGCCACAAGCCACAAGAATGTCAACGTGCTAAGAATGTTAGGAATTATTAAAAAAGAGATGGTTAAGAAGACTGAGAATGTTATAATGCCTCTGTATCGCTCCATGGTGGACCTCACCTGGTGTATTATGTTCAATTCTGGTCTCCTTATCTCAAGAAAGATACAGTGGCGCTAGAAAAGGTTCAAAGAAAAGCTAGGGGATTCCTCTTGTATGAGGAAAGACTAAAATTGTTAGGGCTCTTCAGCTTGGAAAAGAGACAGCTGGGGGGGGGAGATATGATGGAAGTCTACAAAATCCTGAGTGGAGTAGAACGGGTACAAGTGGATCGATTTTTTGCTCCATCAAAAATTACAGACTAGGGGACACTCGAAGTTACAGTGAAATACTTTTAAAACCAATAGGAAGACATTTTTTTTTTCACTCAGAGAATAGTTAAGCTCTGGAATGGCGTTGCCAGAGGATGTGGTAAGAGCGGATAGCGTAGCTGGTTTTAAGAAAGGTTTGGACAGGTTCCTGGAGGAAAAGTCCAAAGTCTGTTATTGAGAAAGACATGGGGGAAGCCACTGCTTGCCCTGGATCGGTAGCATGGAATGTTGCTACTCTTTGAGATTCTGGAATCTAGTTAATCTCTGGGATTCTGGAATCTTGCTATTCTTTGGGATTCTGTATAGAATGTTGCTAGTCTTTAGGATTCTAGAATCTTATTACTCTCTGGGATTCCAGAATCTTGCTATTCTTTGAGATTCTGTATGAAATGTTGCTACTCCTTGGGTTTTGGCCAGGTACTAGTGACCTGGATTGGCCACTGTGAGAACGGGCTACTGGACTTGATGGACCATTGGTCTGACCCAGTAAAGCTATTCTTATGTTCTTATGTCCTCCTCATGACCCTGCTGTCTCTCCCTCTGACCTCACTTCCTATGTGCAGCACTCGGAAGTGACATCAGTGGGAGAGATGATGCGGTCGTGAGGAGCACCTTGAAGTTGTTGCTCATGGCGAACAACTAGAGATACAGGGGAAGGGAAAGGGGGCGCGTCCATGGTGAGGGGAGGAGTGGGAAGAGTCAGGGACGGAGAGGAGGAAGGGTGCTGGCACCCCCATCAGACTGGCCCCTCGCCCCTCCTTACTACACCACTGGATTGAGACCCATATAAATATACGTTGGGTGCAGAGCGCGTTTCATGCATATGTGTTAAAGGCGTGTCTCCTGCACGTCCGTTAAAAGTGTATTCCAGCTGGTCTGGGGCTGCTGAAGCCTATACATTTTGGGCTTTCCTACTTGCGTGGTTTGTTGTTCGTTCTTCACCCTTCCGCTCTTAAGACAGGTGCCAATGAGACGCTACAAGAAGGCACGCCTATGATTGACGCTCATGCATCCCTGCGACATAGCTATTCTTCGCATGGACCAGTCACTTTCACCTACGGATTACGGCGGAACTCCGCGAAACTCATTTGCATGCAAAGTTGTCGGAACATCGATCACTGTTTTCATATTGGACAATGCACCAGCACCACGGCGACTCACGGGATTATATCAGCGATTTTGGAGCGTCTGACTCTCACACCACAGGAAATCAGGTAGGAGGTTTAACCGTTGAGAGAACAAGCTGGTTCTATGGAAACCTCATTCTCACATGGAGGAACGGTTCAAAACTGAACAGAAGAAGCACAGGAGGCGGCAGGGAGAGAGGGAGAAATAGGAGTAAAGACAAATAGAGAGGGCGAGAGAGGGGTCTGAGCACTGAGTCAAGGAAATGGAGAAACATAAGGGCGGCAGTTCTATAAACCAGGGCCAAGACTGAGGCACCCAATGCCACGCACAGAGTCAATCCTATAATGGCTTCTTGGTGCTAAGATTCCATTCTGGAATATTAGCCTTAAGTTGGCGCCAGTGGCGTATCGAGAATGAGAGGCGCTCCTACCCTGCCCTCATCTCGACCCCTCTGCTCTTTCTTTGCTAGTGCCTGCTGCGTGTGCCCCCCTTCCCTTCCCCCATACCTCTAGTTGAAGTTGTTGCTCGTGGTGGTCAACAACATGCTCCTCATGATGTCATTGGCTCTTGGTGCCCAGAAGTGATGTCAGCGGGAGAGCCAATGGGGTTGCGCAGAGCATGTCGTTGACCACTGCAAACAATAACTTCAACTAGAGGTACGGGGAAAGGGAAGGGGGCCGGAGAGGAGGAGGGGTTGTCTGTGCCCCCTCCAACATGGCGCCCGGGGCAGACCACCTCCCTCTCCCCCTTTACTATGCCACTGAGTATGCCAAGTCAATTCAGCTGTACATGTTGGCCCCTAATTGTATCCTGCCACTACTTATCATTTCTGTAGGGCCCATGGACTCTGCTACTACTTCCCGCCTATGCGGGGAAAGGAAGCTGTAGCAGAGGAAAAGCTTCCAGGTCATCGAAGGCAGCGTGTTTACTTCACTCACGATGCCGGTGGCCCGAAGAGTTAGAGCAGTGCTGCTGGGAACGAGAATGGTGAACAAGCATCGGATCTCACCGGTGTGGAGGGGGGGGGGGAGGGGAGGGGAGAAGGGGACTCTGGATAGGTGTGTGAACTGCAAAGAATGTCTCCATGGGCCGCCATTGGCTCATGGGCCTGTAGGGTCACTAGATGTCCAGTTTCCCCGGACAAAAGTAGTATAATAATAAAGCCTTCTGGGCTCCCAACAGAGTCTGGGGAAATCCAGACATCTGGCAACCCTGACCATATACAATATGGCGGTGCCCCTTAGCTGTTTGCACGGTAGAGGAGCAGCGAGCAGTCATCAGATTTCTTTGGTCGGAGGGTGAGAAACCTCAATGAAATTCACAGAAGAATGCTTCAACAGTATGGAGATGCCTCATTGGCGAGAGAAGAGTGTACAAGTGGGTAGATGCATTTAAAAATGGGCGAACATCAATCCCTGATGAGGAACGCTCTGGTCATTCCAGGACGGCCGTCATAGATGAGAAGGTAGGTCGTACTCATGCCATTATCCATGAAAATAGGCGCATTTCTTTAGAAGTTCTGGCCAGGGAATTGGATGTCGGTGTTGGATCTGCATATACCATTGTCATGGAGGTTCTGAAATATCGCAAGTTGTGTGCACGGTGGGTGCCTAGGATGCTGACTGATGAGTACAAGAGAGCACAAGATGATTCATGAGCAGACTTCCATGGCCTTTATGAAGGCGGTATAATGATGAAGAAGGCTTCCTGGCACGTATCGTTACAAGAGACGAAACCTGGGTGCATCACTATGAGCCTGAAAGCAAGAGGAAGTCCTCAAAATGGCGTCACTCATCGTCTCCAGTCAAGAAGAAGTTCACGTCTCAACCCTCCGCTGGAAAGGTCCTTTTCATTCTTTTCTGGGATATGAATGGACCAATTATCGAGCACTATCAGCAAAAAGGGTGAAACAGTGAATAGTGCTCGATGCAATGTTGGAGGAGGAGTTGGAGCCAAAATACGAAGCCATCGCAGAGGACTTTTGTCTAAAGGTGTTCTTCTCTTTCATGGTAACGCACGCCCTCACATGGCCACTGCAACTCTTGACACCATTTGGAGAGTGAGATTTCAAATCTTACAGCATCCTCCGTACAGCCCTGATCTTTCTCCCTCTGATTATCATGTGTTTGGACCCTTGAAGGACACTTTGAGAGGACGAAGATTTGGAAGCAATGACAAGGTTAAAGAAACGGTGCATTCCTGGCTGAAGGCATAACGAAAAATGTTTTTTTTCCCCAAAGGAATAAAGAAGTTGTCACAACGGTGAGAGAAGGAGGGTGATTATGTAGAAAAATGATATAATTTCTATCTCTAATTGAATTATATATCTCAAAATATTCAATTTGCCGTTACTTTTTGAAACGTCCTCGTACATTCAATGAACTAAAACGAATAATTACATTAAATTAGATAGATGGGAAAAGCATCTTGCAACTGACCCTTCCACCCCATCAGTGGGATGTTTTGGGCTGTATCCATGCTAAGACACATACATTCTGGAAGAGTGACAGATTCCATCTGTGACTAGGCAAAGCCAGACTAAAACATGCATCACTTCCTTGAAGTTTTCTTAGTTAAACATAAAATTAGAATACTTTGGGTCACACAAAGACGTGAGAAATTCCTAATTGGTCTGCTGTCTCACTCAGCAATGTGGAGGAGTAACGTGGGTGGAAGCATGCAGGTCCGGCTGGAGAAAAAGAAAGGAGAGATATTACTTGAAGTCCTAAAACACTTTTTTTTGTCAAGTGAAATTTTCTTACTTGTAGACATATCTTTTCCATTTTTCCATGGAGAGCTGTGATGGGAGTTTCCCATGGGGAAGTTTCAGCATTTCTGGAGGACAGGAAGAAGAATACTCTGGTCTTTATTTGGTTCCAAAGACAAAAGTAGCAAAAAGACTATGAAAAGATATTTTAATTCCTGGAATT
Source organism: Geotrypetes seraphini (assembly GCF_902459505.1). Lineage (NCBI taxonomy): Eukaryota > Metazoa > Chordata > Amphibia > Gymnophiona > Dermophiidae > Geotrypetes > Geotrypetes seraphini. Next base: position 9,335,027 of record NC_047093.1, read on the forward strand.
TTCCTGGGAGTGCACAATGCACTGAGCAATATTTTTTGATACAAGCAACTGATACCACAATCAATCAACCAATCATCTAAGGAAAAGTAGTGTGTGCTTCTGGGTTCAGCTTCTGCCCTATGGAGGTTGGAAATCCTGCATATAGAAGCCCCTAGGGCAGTGCTCCCCAATCTTTGTGTGGTTGTGACCCCAAGATCACAGCTAAATAAAATGGTGTGGCCTCCAAAGGTGCAGAATAAAGACACACTTTTGGAGAGCCCATCTAGGTTGTGACCCCAAACATGGGTTTTGATAACTCCATTTGGGGTCCCAACCCACAGTCTGGGAAGCTCTGTGGTAGGGAGAGAATGTCCCAGCCCTCACAAAATAGCAGAGCGTAGTGAATGAGACTTGTAGCATTGCCGCTGTACCGGGCCATGGTGCGCCCTCAACTGGAGTACTGCGTCCAGCACTGGTCGCCATACATGAAGAAGGACACGGTACTACTCGAAAGGGTCCAGAATAGAGCAACTAAAATGGTAAAGGGGATGGAGGAGTTGCCGTACAGTGAGAGAATGGAGAAGCTGGGCCTCTTCTCCCTTGAAAAGAGGAGACTGCGAGGGGACATGATCGAAACATTCAAAATACCGAAGGGAATAGACTTAGTAGAGAAAGACAGACTGTTCACCCTCTCCAAGGTAGGAAGAACGAGAGGGCACTCTCTAAAGTTGAAAGGGGGATAGATTCCGTACAAACATAAGGAAATTCTTCTTCACCCAGAGTGGTAGAAAACTGGAATGCTCTTCCTGAGTCTGTTATAGGGGAAAACACCCTCCAGGGTTTCAAGCCAAAGTTGGACAAGTTCATGCTAAACTTGTGAGACTGGACTCATTTGGAGCACTGGTCTTGATCTTGCGGACTGCTGGGTAGGATGGACCATTGGTCTGACCCAGCAGTGGCAATTTCTTATGCATGCATACGAGGGTTTTGGAGTGAAAGTGGAAGAAAACCCTGCAGAAGGCTCAAGGCTGCTTTGTAGGCCTGATACAAACCAGTTCCGGCTACACTGGAAGCCTAGAATCTCTTCTGAGACAACTTCTCTGAAACACAAGACTTAAGAGCCGGGATCTTCGGTTTGGAAAAAGTTAATAAAATCAGGCGTGAGGAGGAATTGTTTTATAGGGAACGGTTGTTCAATCTTTCAAACAATGCAAAAACAATAACTCCATGAAACTAACAACCAGCAGGTTGACAACAAATTGTAGAATTTTTTTTGTTAATCACACAGCATTTAATTAAACTGTGGAATCTGTGTGGAAGGATTTGGTTGAGAAAACTAACATAGCAGGATTGTACAAGTTCTTGGAGGAAAAGTCCATAAAGATATTATTAGTCAAGAAAGTTTAGTTTAGTTTTTAACAGATTTTCTTGACTACCTTTCAATGAATCATCCTGAAGTAGATTATATTGTCAACCATAAAGGAAGAAAAAAAAAAAAAAGAAACAGACAAGGGAATGAAAAAGTCGGGAGAAAGGAGACAGAAAATGTAAGAACTGCTGTACTGGGCCAAACCAAAGTGGGAATTCTATAAGGGGCCCCGACTGTATAACAACATCTGGATGACCAGATTCCATTAGAGCAGGCCTTCTCAGCTCAGTCCCATCAGGTTTTCTGGATGTGCACAATCAATATTCATGAGACAGATTTGCATATCAAAGGAGGACGTGCATGGCAGATGTATCTCATGCATATTCATGTTGGATATCCTGAAAACCTGATGGGACTTTGTGTGCTCCGAGGACTGGGTTGAGAAGCCCTGCGTTACAGAAGAGTAGTGTAAGCTGATATCTGTGTGCCTTACATCCAAACACCCACAGTTCCATTATCCATAGCGCAGCAATGGAGTCATGTAGCTTACATGATTCTGTAAGTTGTGTATCTAACTGGGAGCCATGCCCACCCCTCTCTCATGTTTTGCCCATGCCCTGCCCATGTATATACCGAAATGCACTTACATGGGTTCCGGGTGCTTTTCGGACCTTACCCAAGGGGGACCGCTTCTTTTGTCGTAAGGTGTTATCTCCTGGCTCGCAGATGTATTATGCAGCATTGGACTTCTCCGGATTCTCCTACGTTTTGGCAGTGGAGAGCTCAGATACATACATTGGTTCTCTGGGAGGCAAGGAAGGTGGGGGCTCTTTCAAACATAGGCATCATTTTTTTTTTTTTTTTGCTGCTCTGGGACCAGTATTTACGTTCCTTATCTCCTAAGGGGTGCAGTCTTATTTTAAACATCTTTGTTTAAATGCTGTGGGTAGCCTGGATGTTTCATTAGCATAGGATCTTTGGGGGGGGGGGGTGGAAGGGTTGGGGGGGCTTTACTATCTTGGAAGGCAGGTCCAGTATTGTTGGGTGCCCTAGGGTCATCAGAGTCCAGACCCTGGGAGGAATGTGTTCCTTATTGCTCGAAGGACTGGCTTGCCTAGTTTTTCTATTAGACTTATGTGGTCTGGGGGGCTGGAATCATAAAAAGGGGGGGGAAGGGGAGGGGTTTAAACAAGGGGGGTGGGACGAGATGTTAACATAAAAGACAAATAACTTTGTAATGTTTTATTTTGTTCTGACGGATCTTCCGTTTTGTTCAAGTCAATTTAAAAAAAAATTGTTTTAACCATACATCTGCTTGTCTGGAATACATTTCAGGGCACTCACGTGTGCAAGCGCTACTTTTGACACAGATAAGCATGCAAAGAGCACCAAACCACAGGCGACGAGTTATAGAATTGCTCAGTATCCAATGAGTGGCCACTCCAGGTCACAAGTACTACTCCATGCTACAATTCTGGAGGCCGCAACTTCAAAAAGATATAAGGATGGAGTAGCCAGAGGAAGGCTACTAAAATGGTGTGTGGTCTTCGTCATGAGGCATATAGGGACAGACTTAAAGCTCTTTGGAGGAAAGGCGGGAGAGGGGAGATATGATAGAGACGTTTAAATGCCGACATGGCATAAATGAGCATGAGTCAAGTCTCTTTCATTTGAAAGGAAGTTCTGGAATGAGAGGGTATAAGATGAAGTTAAGAGGTGATAGGCTGCGGCGTAATCTAAGGAAATACTTTTTTACAGAAAGGGTGGTAGATGCGTGGAACAATCTCCCAGAAGAGGTGGTGGAAACAGAGACTGTGCCTGAATTCAAGAGGGCCTGGAATAGGCACGTGGGATCTCTTAGCGAGAGAAAGAGATAATGGTTACTGTGGATGGTCAGACTGGATGGGCCAGTTGGCCTTTATCTGTCCTCATGTTTCTATAACCATAAAGCTCTATGACCTCACAATGCAGGTGTAAAGAGCCTTAGCCAATAGGGAGAGGAGATGCAAATGTTAAGAGCCTTAGCCAATAGGGAGAGGAGGAGATAGTGGATGCTGTGGATGGACCATTTGGCCTTTATCTGCCATCATGTTTCTATAACCCTAAAGCTCTATGACCTCACAATGCAGGTGTAAAGAGCCTTAGCCAATAGGGAGAGGAGATGCAAATGTTAAGAGCCTTAGCCAATAGGGAGAGGAGGAGATAGTGGATGCTGCGGATGGACCATTTGGCCTTTATCTGCCATCAGGTTTCTATAACCATAAAGCTCTATGACCTCACAATGCAGGTGTAAAGAGCCTTAGCCAATAGGGAGAGGAGGAGATAGTGGATGCTGCGGATGGACCATTTGGCCTTTATCTGCCATCAGGTTTCTGTGCATGTTTAACATGAGAACATGGAGCAGCACATGAAGATCAATTGGGAGCACACGGAATAGGGGCTCAGAAAAGCTGGAGTCTCTAAAAATGACTCACACAGAGACCTCATTTGTATCTTTGTGCAAAGGCCATTCTTGCCCATGCTGGTATCCCATACCCAACTCCTCTGCTAGGATGAAATGTGACGGGATAAATTCAGCACCCCTCTCTAGCAGAAATACCAGCCAGCCACAGATTTCTATCTCAGAAATTCTTTTCCTCTTTGGCAATGAATTTTACGGTTTTAGGCATACAGACCTTTCAGTGAGCTTCGACCCGATTCATCATTCCTAATTAATTAAAAAGTAATTACTTATAGATTTATCGTGGGTAATCCATGCCGCTTCAGCGTACGGCGTTTGCCTTCCCTTGGATTTTTCTCTTGAAAACAGTCCATCCTCATGGAGTTTTCTTCCAAAGCCTTTGACAGACGCATGAATGAGTTGGGCAGAATTCTCCCAATGGCTAGGCAGTAATTAACAAGCGTCAGTGGGGGGAGGAGGGGCAGGTAGGGATTTTGAGTGAACAGATTTATACGATAACCTTTAACTTTAAGGAATATACAGTGGTTGCTGAGTGTAAATTGCAGAGTCCTGAGCACACCTCACATGCTGTAAACTCGGCTCGGTGACAATAAAGCATTGACTGGTGCCTCAGACATGGGCTCAGTAAGCACCACATAAAGCCTTTTATTCAACCATTAAATAAATGCCACGGAACTGTTCAATCAATTTCCAGGAACCATTCCATCCTTCCCTGAATCGATTTTTAGAGCTTTAAGCGGTGTTAGTCCAACTCGCCATCTCTTGCCAGACAGGAGTGATGTCACAGAACCAGCTGTTAGCATTGATCAATGATGTCACAGAGGCAGTGCAACATTTCCAGTGAAAGTAAGACGGAAACTTTTCCATTACTAGGCAGGCACTGGGTCAAGGGCAGCCAGAAGGTGGAATAGAAGTGGTGTGGGATCGAGTGTGTGCAGTGGAAAGGGACAGAGTGGGGTGTGGTGGAATGGATGGGAGTGAGCTTTCGGAAGTTTGGTATTTATTTTTCTTAGGTTTATTTAAGATTTGATATACAGTACTCCCCTGATATTCACGGGAGTTCCGTTCCAGGAATCTTGAAAAACTGCAAATACGGTTTTTCGTGGGGGAGACTGGAGAGGGCAGCGGGAGAGGCAGGAGAGAGCAGCCGGAGTGCTGGTGAGTGAAGGAAACCGCTCGCTGTATGCTCCGACCGCCTCGTCCGGCACTAAAGTCGGGCCTTACCAATCTGGAGCTGCGTGTCAGCTAAATTTGAAAGATCAGTGCCAAAGATGAAGCTAGGGCAGGAAGTGAAGAAGAAAGGAGAAGAGTAAAGAGTTAGCAAATGGACAGGAGAGACTGGAAACTGAGTTAAAAGCACAGATAAAGAGAACAAGAATCTGAGACCCGACATGATCAGAAAAACAAAGTCGCCAGACCATGGTGGTAGAAAAAAAAAATCATTTTTATTTTTAGTGTTTGGAATATGTCCAATTTCAGAATTTACCTCTGCTGTCTTTACGGGAGGAAACGTGTTTCTTTCTGTTTTCCTGGTATTATGCCGCATGCAGAGTCTGGCTTCTTGGGATTTCAGGTTCACTTGAAGGAAGATTCTCAATTCTGCAAAGCCAGGGATCTGTAGTAATTCAGCTCGTTCAGGTTCTCAGCTGGTGCATATTCTAGGGCTCATTGAAATATTTGTAGTGCTGTGTTTTTCGAGGTGAATTTTGAAAGTTGATGCTGCTACGAAATGATAATGTGTTGGTCAGTAAGTCTTGAGTGGATTTTGTAAGGTTTTGTACCACTTCACAAAATACCTGGCGCTAGAGAGGGTTTAGGTTGCTATTACTGCGATGACTCCAAAATCATTTATTTATTTTGTACTAGTATTTAAGCCCGTTACATTAACAGGTGCTAGAATAGATGTGTGTGTCTGTTTTTTGTTTTTTTTTTCTCTTTCTCTCTGCTTGGCCGCTTTCTGTCTGTCTATCTTTCTTTCTTTCTGTCTCTCTCTTTCCTTGGCTGTCTACCACCACCCCTTGCCTACTCCCCCATGTACAGCAGCACCCCTTCCTTTTACCTCCCCCCTGTCTAGCAGCACCTCTTTTCTGTTCCCCCTGTCCAGCAATAGGCCTTTTCCCTTCCTTTTACTTCTCCCCCCCCTGTCTAACAGCACCTCTTCCCTGCTCCCCCTGTCCAGCAGTAGGCCTCCCTTCTTGTTATCTCCCCCCTTTCCAGTAGCACCTCTTCTCTGCTTCCCCTGTCCAGCATTTGGCTTCCTGATCGTTCGTGTATGCCCTCCTCTTCAAAAAAGCCTACTGAGGATCGCAGCCGGCTGTAGCAAACCTCGCAGGCACTAAGCACCTTGGTAGCACGTTCCCTCTGACGTGATCCGGTGCGTCAGAGGGAATGTGCTACTGAGGTGCAGAGTGGCCTGTGAGGTTCGCTATTGCCAGCCGCTATCCTCAGGAGACTTTTTTGAAGAGGAGGGCAGGCAGAAGAGCTGCTTCAGTGGACTGGATGGAGGACTGCTGCTCGATGCCTGTAGGAGCTGGAGAGCAGGGAGGTCTGCGCTTTACAATTGCTCTGCCAGTAGCGCGCATGCGCACTCCTGCCTGCCAAGGACATACGGATCACAGATCACGCAGGTAGGAGTGCGCATGCGCACTTAGCGTTTTATTATTATAGATGGGAAAATGTCCTGGTTTTGCTGTGGATCCATTGTTCTGTCAATAAGGCTTCTGTGAATGCAGATTAGGTTTTTAAACTTAATACCGTGATGATGGAAGCCTCGGTGTTGTTTAAACTAGGCTGTTTCTGTTATAAGGCTGTTTATGGTACAGCTCCTTCCTACTTAGTCAATAGATTCTCTTTAGTATCATAGTAGAACTCATCCTTTGTGTAATTTTCCATCTGTCCAGGGTTGCAGGAGTAACAAATTTCTGAATCATACTTTGGCATCTCTTCATGACAACGAATTGCGAATATTGTTGCTTACTACTCATTCCTATGGCCATTTTAGAAAACAATTGAAGACCTATCTTTTTTCTAAATATCTGACTGTTTAATGAACCGTCTTATTTTATGCAATATGTTTACTGTTGTAACTTTTTGTAAACCGCGTTGAACTTCTGGTTACGCGGTCAGTAAGCACAATGTTATGTTATGATCCGGTGTGCAGGGTCAAAGGTCATTATTTTACAGACTACCGGTACACATAATTTAATTGTAGCAATTAAAACCTTTTTATATGCATTTCTGGTGGTACCTGACTATTGTGGGTGGAGCCATGGAGAGCCACAACATGGAGTACCAGAACCTTTTTATTTCTAGGAAAAATAAACACTGGTTGCAGAAATGTCATTTTGACCTGCCACCCCTATACCTAGCTTGCCTCTCTGTTGCCAAAGTAGGGTTACCGTATTTGTGAAGCCAAAAAAAGAGGACATATGACCCTGCCCACACTCCATCCATTTCCTTGGTCCCCCTTCCCATCCTCTGTACCCTTTTAGTGTTTCTCTCTCCTTTCCTCCAACCCTTCTCCCCCCAGGTGCTTCTCTCTCTTTCCAATCCCCCCCTCTCCTGCGGATGCTTTTTTCTCTTTCTCTCTCTCTTTCCAACTCTCAACCCCCCTCCTGTGAGTGCCCCTCTCTCTCCTTCCAACCTCCTCTCCTGTTTGTCTCTCCCCTCCCCTCCAGCACTATCCTACTCCATGCTCTTTTTTCTAGCACTCTCTCCTTTCCATAATGCTTCTCCAGCCCTCCCTCCCTCCTGTTTCTTCAGTTCCCCTCCCTCCCATCCTTCTTCATACTGTTTCTCCAGCCCCCCTCCATGCTGTTTCTCCAGCCCCTCTCCCTCCCTCCTTCCCTTCATGTTGTTGCTCCAGTCCCCCTCCATGTTGTTTCTCCAGTCCCCCTTCCCCCTCCATGTTGTTTCTCCAGCCCATCTCCATAGGTTGTAGGGTAGAATAAAGTAGAGTGGAGTAGACTGCTTTGAGTGGAGGGAGGGAAGGCCTCTCCTGTCTCTCAAGGTCGGATTCTCTAATATCACCGGTAAAATCCGACGGGTCACTGTAGTGGCTGTAAATCCAATGATTCAAAAAAGACGAGTGAGTCTCAAACAACCGCACATGCAAATGAGGTTCGCCAAGGGCCTCCAAATTTAAATGAGATCAGTGGCTGGTGATAGCGATCGGCACCTGCGCAGAATAGTCCACGGAAAGAGGCGTAAATGTGCGCATGTGCTTGGAAAAGCTACGCTATAGGCACAGATATATGTTGTGTCCATTAAAGGCGGCCAGTGCTAGTGGATGGAGGAGAATCGTCAGCGTTCAACAAGTGCGTATACAACATGACTTTAATGCATGCACTCAAGACGCATTCTTTTGAGATATTTTCCGCCTTTACTATGATATATTACTATGATTTATACGAATAGTGGGGGGGGGGGGGGTTCTTTTTATTTTTATCATGAGCCAAAGCCAGATACAGGTGCCTGAGATGCGCTTGTCACAGGACTGGCACCCCTAGACGTTTAAATATTAATGAGCTCACTTTAGTACCCTATTAATAGTAATGACCTCGTTGTACTACATTTGCATGGCAGAGTCCGAGGCTGCGTGGAAGCGCGGAAAAGACCCCAGTGAGACGTTCTGAGAATCGGCAGGTCAAATTCTTGCATGCTAAACCAGCCAGAACCGGTTTAGCGAACACCGTTAAACGCATGGTGGGTTTTGAGAATCTGACCCTCAGTCATTAGATCAGAATCTTGCTGGGGGGGTGGGGGTGGGGGTTGAACCATACTGAAAATGGAAAGGGCTGGGCAGGATTTCCTTCATCTCTGCTTCTTTGTATTTGCATAATTACAGAAAGGACGTGCTTAAAACTTTCACAATAATTCAGTTGGGCGACAAAAAAAAAAAACTAGCAAGAATAAACCATTCTGCAGAATGTTTGACCCGTACAGTGTATTTTCTTTAAAGTAAAAGCTTTTCATCCACAACACCGAAGGGTCGTTTGTAGGATAAATGTTTTCTTCTCAGAGGTTTGCAGATGATGCTTCATTCCCAGGCTACAGAATCACCAGCGAGAATAAATCCTTCAGCTAATGGACAGTTGATACCTTCTGTCTCTATAGAACCAGAAAACTGAAATCAGTTAATACCAAAATGAAGAAATTAGAGGTTGAAAGAGGTTCTCATTTTGCAGGACTTTCCCTTCAGGCTTGAAAATAATAATATTGAGAATAAAAACGATTGTGAGCCACAGCTAGCCTCCGGGTCCCAGGCTGGTCCTGTGCAGAAGTCAGCCTGTCAGAGCCATCGCTTATTGTAAATGGAGCCATCGTTGGCTTTTAAATAGGGCCCTGGGGCTGTAGAAGCATTTCAATTTCAAAGCAGTTCAAGGCGATGAATGTAAGTTGAAAGATAAAACAAAACATACCCAGCTTAGTTATAAAAGTGAACCCTCTATGCATTCTCCCCCACCCCCATCACTCAGCCCTGCAACTCTCCACTTTCACTGACAGAATAGAGAAAAATTGTCTTCAGTCACTGCACGGAACTCGGGCACCTTTCACAGGGCTGGCACGCAGCTTAATTACTGCAAAAAGTAAGAGCGTATGGGCAAGAAAATACGGGCACAGATCCGACTCCTATGGACCCCTCTAGACTATTTGTAATGCAGCACCCTGGCAGCTTATCTCCGGCGTCCTGGAATTCTCTTACTATGAAAACTCACCCACGTGGTAGCGCACAGGTGTCAAACTCGAGGCCCACAGAGGCTGTTTTATGCGGCCCGTGGTTCCGATGCCCCCGGTGTTATCTTGTGGCCGGCTCTCTCCTCTTCGCAGCCATGGTGTACACGAGGCTCCTCACCTAGAAGCATTCCCTCTGACATTGCGACATCATAGAGAAGGCTTCCAGTTCAGGCGCAGCGCGAGGAGCCGTGCACACTGTGGCTGCGCTTCCGGTTTAGGCGCAGAACGCGCGAGGAGCTGCTGCACAAGATAACACCGGGGGGCACCGGACTGCGAGCTGCAAGACACCCACCAGAGGGAGGCACAGCATGGAGGGAGGGAGACAGCAAAGGTAGGGGGAATGATTTTATTTTCAATTTACTGTTTGAATTGTGTCAATTTTGAGCATTTTCATCTGCTGTCTATATTTTGCACTGCTCAGGAAGAAATACATTTGTTTCTTTTTCTCTGGGGTTGTACTGCATGCAGAGTCTTGAATCTTAGGGTTTCATTTGTATATACAGTAAATCCTTGGTTTACGAGCATAATTCGTTCCAGAAGCGTGCTTGTAATCCAAAGCACTCGAATATCAAAGTGAATTTCCCCATAGGAAATAATGGAAACTCAGATGATTCATTCCACAAACTTTAATACAAAATACTTTACGCACTCGTATCGCAAGACTTTGCTTGTTTAGAACAGTCACTATACTCCGCAGCGTCAGAGAGAGAAGAACCATCGGCTCAGTCGTGATGATGTGACGCGTGTATACTGTATGTTCTCGTATCGCAAGACCTCGCGTGTTTAGAACAGTCGCTACACTCCCGCAGCGACAGAGAGAGAAAAACCATTGGCTCAGTCGTGATGATGTGACGCGTGTATACCGTATGTATGCGAATTGCAAGACCTCGCTCATTTAGAACAGTCGCTCCACTCCCGCAGCGTCAGAGAGAGAAGAACCATCGGCTCAGTCGTGATGATGTGACGCGTGTATACTGTATGTTCTCGTATCGCAAGACCTCGCGTGTTTAGAACAGTCGCTACACTCCCGCAGCGACAGAGAGAGAAGAACCATCGGCTCAGTCGTGATGATGTGACGCGTGTATACCGTATGTATGCGAATTGCAAGACCTCGCTCATTTAGAAAAGTCGCTCCACTCCCGCAGCGTCAGAGAGAGAAGAACCATCGGCTCAGTCGTGATGATGTGACGCGTGTATACTGTATGTTCTCGTATCGCAAGACCTCGCGTGTTTAGAACAGTCGCTACACTCCCGCAGCGACAGAGAGAGAAGAACCATCGGCTCAGTCGTGATGATGTGACGCGTGTATACCGTATGTATGCGAATTGCAAGACCTCGCTCATTTAGAACAGTCGCTCCACTCCCGCAGCGTCAGAGAGAGAAGAACCATCGGCTCAGTCGTGATGATGTGACGCGTGTATACTGTATGTTCTCGTATCGCAAGACCTCGCGTGTTTAGAACAGTCGCTACACTCCCGCAGCGACAGAGAGAGAAGAACCATCGGCTCAGTCGTGATGATGTGACGCGTGTATACCGTATGTATGCGAATTGCAAGACCTCGCTCATTTAGAACAGTCGCTCCACTCCCGCAGCGTCAGAGAGAGAAGAACCATCGGCTCAGTCGTGATGATGTGACGCGTGTATACTGTATGTTCTCGTATCGCATGACCTCGCGTGTTTAGAACAGTCGCTACACTCCCGCAGCGACAGAGAGAGAAGAACCATCGGCTCAGTCGTGATGATGTGACGTGTGTATACCGTATGTATGCGAATTGCAAGACCTCGCTCATTTAGAACAGTCGCTCCACTCCCGCAGCGTCAGAGAGAGAAGAACCATCGGCTCAGTCGTGATGATGTGACGCGTGTATACTGTATGTTCTCGTATCGCAAGACCTCGCGTGTTTAGAACAGTCGCTACACTCCCGCAGCGACAGAGAGAGAAGAACCATCGGCTCAGTCGTGATGATGTGACGCGTGTATACCGTATGTATGCGAATTGCAAGACCTCGCTCATTTAGAACAGTCGCTCCACTCCCGCAGCGTCAGAGAGAGAAGAACCATCGGCTCAGTCGTGATGATGTGACGCGTGTATACTGTATGTTCTCGTATCGCAAGACCTCGCGTGTTTAGAACAGTCGCTACACTCCCGCAGCGACAGAGAGAGAAGAACCATCGGCTCAGTCGTGATGATGTGACGCGTGTATACCGTATGTATGCGAATTGCAAGACCTCGCTCATTTAGAACAGTCGCTCCACTCCCGCAGCGTCAGAGAGAGAAGAACCATCGGCTCAGTCGTGATGATGTGACGCGTGTATACTGTATGTACTCGTATCGCAAGACCTCGCTCGTTTAGAACAGTCACTAGACTCCTGCAGCGTCAGAGAGAGAAGAACCATCGGCTCAGTTGTGATGATGTGACGCGTGTATACTGTATGTACTCGTATCGCAAGACCTCGCTCATTTAGAACAGTCGCTCCACTCCCGCAGCGTCAGAGAGAGAAGAACCATCGGCTCAGTCGTGATGATGTGACGCGTGTATACTGTATGTACTCGTATCGCAAGACCTCGCGCATTTAGAACAGTCGCTCCACTCCCGCAGCGTCAGAGAGAGAAGAACCATCGGCTCAGTCGTGATGATGTGACGCGTGTATACTGTATGTTCTCGTATCGCAAGACCTCGCGTGTTTAGAACAGTCGCTACACTCCCGCAGCGACAGAGAGAGAAGAACCATCGGCTCAGTTGTGATGATGTGACGCGTGTATACCGTATGTATGCGAATTGCAAGACCTCGCTCATTTAGAACAGTCGCTCCACTCCCGCAGCGTCAGAGAGAGAAGAACCATCGGCTCAGTCGTGATGATGTGACGCGTGTATACTGTATGTTCTCGTATCGCAAGACCTCGCGTGTTTAGAACAGTCGCTACACTCCCGCAGCGACAGAGAGAGAAGAACCATCGGCTCAGTCGTGATGATGTGACGCGTGTATACCGTATGTATGCGAATTGCAAGACCTCGCTCATTTAGAACAGTCGCTCCACTCCCGCAGCGTCAGAGAGAGAAGAACCATCGGCTCAGTCGTGATGATGTGACGCGTGTATACTGTATGTTCTCGTATCGCAAGACCTCGCGTGTTTAGAACAGTCGCTACACTCCCGCAGCGACAGAGAGAGAAGAACCATCGGCTCAGTCGTGATGATGTGACGCGTGTATACCGTATGTATGCGAATTGCAAGACCTCGCTCATTTAGAACAGTCGCTCCACTCCCGCAGCGTCAGAGAGAGAAGAACCATCGGCTCAGTCGTGATGATGTGACGCGTGTATACTGTATGTACTCGTATCGCAAGACCTCGCTCGTTTAGAACAGTCACTAGACTCCTGCAGCGTCAGAGAGAGAAGAACCATCGGCTCAGTTGTGATGATGTGACGCGTGTATACTGTATGTACTCGTATCGCAAGACCTCGCTCATTTAGAACAGTCGCTCCACTCCCGCAGCGTCAGCGAGAGAAGAACCATCGGCTCAGTCGTGATGATGTGACGCGTGTATACTGTATGTACTCGTATCGCAAGACCTCGCTCATTTAGAACAGTCGCTCCACTCCCGCAGCGTCAGAGAGAGAAGAACCATCGGCTCAGTCGTGATGATGTGACGCGTGTATACTGTATGTACTCGTATCGCAAGACCTCGCTCGTTTAGAACAGTCACTAGACTCCTGCAGCGTCAGAGAGAGAAGAACCATCGGCTCAGTTGTGATGATGTGACGCGTGTATACTGTATGTACTCGTATCGCAAGACCTCGCTCATTTAGAACAGTCGCTCCACTCCCGCAGCGTCAGAGAGAGAAGAACCATCGGCTCAGTCGTGATGATGTGACGCGTGTATACTGTATGTACTCGTATCGCAAGACCTCGCTCATTTAGAACAGTCGCTCCACTCCCGCAGCGTCAGAGAGAGAAGAACCATCGGCTCAGTCGTGATGATGTGACGCGTGTATACTGTATGTTCTCGTATCGCAAGACCTCGCGTGTTTAGAACAGTCGCTACACTCCCGCAGCGACAGAGAGAGAAGAACCATCGGCTCAGTTGTGATGATGTGACGCGTGTATACCGTATGTATGCGAATTGCAAGACCTCGCTCATTTAGAACAGTCGCTCCACTCCCGCAGCGTCAGAGAGAGAAGAACCATCGGCTCAGTCGTGATGATGTGACGCGTGTATACTGTATGTTCTCGTATCGCAAGACCTCGCGTGTTTAGAACAGTCGCTACACTCCCGCAGCGACAGAGAGAGAAGAACCATCGGCTCAGTTGTGATGATGTGACGCGTGTATACCGTATGTATGCGAATTGCAAGACCTCGCTCATTTAGAACAGTCGCTCCACTCCCGCAGCGTCAGAGAGAGAAGAACCATCGGCTCAGTCGTGATGATGTGACGCGTGTATACTGTATGTTCTCGTATCGCAAGACCTCGCGCGTTTAGAACAGTCGCTACACTCCCGCAGCGACAGAGAGAGAAGAACCATCGGCTCAGTCGTGATGATGTGACGCGTGTATACCGTATGTATGCGAATTGCAAGACCTCGCTCATTTAGAACAGTCGCTCCACTCCCGCAGCGTCAGAGAGAGAAGAACCATCGGCTCAGTCGTGATGATGTGACGCGTGTATACTGTATGTTCTCGTATCGCAAGACCTCGCGTGTTTAGAACAGTCGCTACACTCCCGCAGCGACAGAGAGAGAAGAACCATCGGCTCAGTCGTGATGATGTGACGCGTGTATACCGTATGTATGCGAATTGCAAGACCTCGCTCATTTAGAACAGTCGCTCCACTCCCGCAGCGTCAGAGAGAGAAGAACCATCGGCTCAGTCGTGATGATGTGACGCGTGTATACTGTATGTACTCGTATCGCAAGACCTCGCTCGTTTAGAACAGTCGCTAGACTCCTGCAGCGTCAGAGAGAGAAGAACCATCGGCTCAGTCGTGATGATGTGACGCGTGTATACTGTATGTACTCGTATCGCAAGACCTCGCTCATTTAGAACAGTCGCTCCACTCCCGCAGCGTCAGAGAGAGAAGAACCATTGGCTCAGTCGTGATGATGTGACGCGTGTATACTGTATGTTCTCGTATCGCAAGACCTCGCGTGTTTAGAACAGTCGCTACACTCCCGCAGCGACAGAGAGAGAAGAACCATCGGCTCAGTTGTGATGATGTGACGCGTGTATACCGTATGTATGCGAATTGCAAGACCTCGCTCATTTAGAACAGTCGCTCCACTCCCGCAGCGTCAGAGAGAGAAGAACCATCGGCTCAGTCGTGATGATGTGACGCGTGTATACTGTATGTTCTCGTATCGCAAGACCTCGCGTGTTTAGAACAGTCGCTACACTCCCGCAGCGACAGAGAGAGAAGAACCATCGGCTCAGTTGTGATGATGTGACGCGTGTATACCGTATGTATGCGAATTGCAAGACCTCGCTCATTTAGAACAGTCGCTCCACTCCCGCAGCGTCAGAAAGAGAAGAACCATCGGCTCAGTCGTGATGATGTGACGCGTGTATACTGTATGTTCTCGTATCGCAAGACCTCGCGTGTTTAGAACAGTCGCTACACTCCCGCAGCGACAGAGAGAGAAGAACCATCGGCTCAGTTGTGATGATGTGACGCGTGTATACTGTATGTACTCGTATCGCAAGACCTCGCTCATTTAGAACAGTCGCTCCACTCCCGCAGCGTCAGAGAGAGAAGAACCATCGGCTCAGTCGTGATGATGTGACGCGTGTATACTGTATGTACTCGTATCGCAAGACCTCGCTCATTTAGAACAGTCGCTCCACACCCGCAGCGTCAGAGAGAGAAGAACCATCGGCTCAGTCGTGATGATGTGACGCGTGTATACTGTATGTTCTCGTATCGCAAGACCTCGCGTGTTTAGAACAGTCGCTACACTCCCGCAGCGACAGAGAGAGAAGAACCATCGGCTCAGTCGTGATGATGTGACGCGTGTATACTGTATGTATGCGAATTGCAAGACCTCGCTCATTTAGAACAGTCGCTCCACTCCCGCAGCGTCAGAGAGAGAAGAACCATCGGCTCAGTCGTGATGATGTGACGCGTGTATACTGTATGTTCTCGTATCGCAAGACCTCGCGTGTTTAGAACAGTCGCTACACTCCCGCAGCGACAGAGAGAGAAGAACCATCGGCTCAGTCGTGATGATGTGACGCGTGTATACCGTATGTATGCGAATTGCAAGACCTCGCTCATTTAGAACAGTCGCTCCACTCCCGCAGCGTCAGAGAGAGAAGAACCATCGGCTCAGTCGTGATGATGTGACGCGTGTATACTGTATGTACTCGTATCGCAAGACCTCGCTCGTTTAGAACAGTCACTAGACTCCTGCAGCGTCAGAGAGAGAAGAACCATCGGCTCAGTTGTGATGATGTGACGCGTGTATACTGTATGTACTCGTATCGCAAGACCTCGCTCATTTAGAACAGTCGCTCCACTCCCGCAGCGTCAGAGAGAGAAGAACCATCGGCTCAGTCGTGATGATGTGACGCGTGTATACTGTATGTACTCGTATCGCAAGACCTCGCTCATTTAGAACAGTCGCTCCACTCCCGCAGCGACAGAGAGAGAAGAACCATCGGCTCAGTTGTGATGATGTGACGCGTGTATACCGTATGTATGCGAATTGCAAGACCTCGCTCATTTAGAACAGTCGCTCCACTCCCGCAGCGTCAGAGAGAGAAGAACCATCGGCTCAGTCGTGATGATGTGACGCGTGTATACTGTATCGCATCACAAGACTTTGCTTGTATATCAAGTTAAAAGTTAATCAAATGTTTTGCTTGTCTTGCAAAACACTTGCTCACCAAGTTACTTGCAATCCAAGGTTTTACTGTATTAGTACTTATAGTTTTTGGTCCCGTATTTGCATAGAGGTTATCTGTGTTCTGGTAGGAATGAATGTTGAGAAGCATACGGTGTGCTTTGTGTAGTTTAATTTTGTGGTTAACCATTTATTATATTTTATTGTGTGTGTATATATCTAATCTAATCTAAACCTTAAGTTTATATACCGCATCATCTCCATGAGAATGGAGCTCGACACGGTTTACAAGAACTTAAAATAGTGGATATGAAAAATGAATGGAAAAAAATGGTGTTAAAATTAGTTCTATTATGGGGGCGGGATCTGGTCCGCAACTTAGCCTATGTTTTGGATTTCGGCCCCTTAAGGTGATTGAGTTTGACACCCCTGTGGTAGCGCATGGATAGTGAGGTTCTGCACCCATATTTCTGGACACTTGGATAGGGATCTCCTAGGACAAGCAGGATGAGTCAGCCACATCTGGTTTTTCACTATTCCTTGATGGTTGTTGACCAGTTGCCTTTGTTCGGTGCCCGGAACACAGCACATTATTAAAAACACTGTTTGCACAATCTAACCTGCTTTGTCTTCTTATCCTGCCGGGCTCAGCCTCCACAGCCAGGTGAGGGATACACGAGGCGCAAGGACGCAAGTCCAATGGGCTCATCCCTCGGCTAGGGAGTCACCCATATGTGGCTGACTCATCCTGCTTGTCCTCGGAGAAAGTGTAGTTACTTAACTGTAACGCAGGTTCTCCGTGGACAGCAGGAGAGTCAGCCACACAACCCACCTGCTTCCCTTTACGGCTGACCCGGCCACAGCTAGGAACATCCTGGGGAACAGGGGGAAGCAGGGGGAAATGGGTAGTGCTTGGGCATGCTCGGTGGGACCCCAGGCACCGCACATGCTCGGAGGAAAAAAAAAATCTCTCTGAGCTATTGGGAGCTGTTATGCAAATAAGGTTTTTAATAATGTGCTGTGTTCCGGGCACCGAACAAAGGCAGCAACTGGTCAAGGAACAGTGAAAAACCAGATGTGGCTGACAATTCTGATGTCCACGGAGAACCTACATTACAAGTAAGTAACCACACTTTACCAGCCTCCTTTATGAGGACATGTCCAAGGGTCTGGACAGCTTTTCAAAACCCAGCACTTTGCACAGGCGCAGATGTGTATGCCATCATCAGGTCACACCGGCGTATGTGCAGAAGCCATCTCGATGAGCAAACAAGTTGAGGGGCGGGGCTGGGGGGGTCAGAATGGGGCATGGCCAGGTGGAACGAGGTGGGCCATGGGTCCATATTTTCATTTACGAAAATCTGGGCCCTCATGATGAAAAAGTTTCCGTACAAGACTCGTTAAAGCAGTCTTTCTGGCATGGACACTCTCCTCCTGATGTTCAAAAGGGTTCTCCATGGCTGCTACTGATCCTCCTAGAACCTTAAGCAAATGCATTACAAGGAGTTCATTAATATTCTAATTAGCTTTCCTTGTGATGCAATAAAGGGAACGCCCCACCTTTTACAATTGCAATTTTCCAGCAGCTCCTGTTGTGCATGTGTTGTGCACTCATGCAACACACGCACAACAGCTGCACCCTCCCCAATCCCCCCCCCCCAAAAAAAAAGACCACCCACTGTTCTCTGACCAGCTGATGGTGGCTCCAGAGCCATGATCAGCTGAGAGCCAGCAGAGGGGAGAGCGGCGGCTGCTGGCTTAGCTCATTCAGGGCTTCTATAGCCAGCTCCAGAGCCCCAGCTGACTGTGGCTTCCCCTGCTGGTTAGCCACAATCAGCTGATTGGGACTTCCCCTGCTGGCTCTGGAACTGCGATCAGCTGACTGGGGCTTCCCCTGCTGGCTCTGGAACTGCGATCAGCTGATTGGGGCTTCCCCTGCTGGCTCCTGCACTGGAGCCGGCAGGGGAAGCTCTAATCAGCTGATCGCTAGGGGAGTATGGGGGAATCATTCCTTAATCCCTCCAGTGATCATCTGGTCAGTTTGGACACCTTTTGGCACTTATCTGTTAATGAAACAGTTCTAGATTCTAACATCCACATTTTGCAGTGGACGTTTGCAATAATATTCCATTATTGCAGAAAAATGTCCTTGCAACCCCTTGCTATTTACATAATTGGCATTAAGCATGGCGCTAAATTTACCCCTCCTTTTACAAAACTGTAGTGCGGATTTTAGCGCCAGCCATGGTGGTAACAGTTCCAATGCTCATAGACATTTATAGACAGTCCCTGCTAGGAAGAGCTTACAATCTAACTTGGACAGACAGACATGACATAGAGCAGTGGTTCCCAACCCTGTCCTGGAGGACCACCAGGCCAATCGGGTTTTCAGGCTAGCCCTAATGAATATGCATGGAGCAGATTTGCCTGCCTGTCACTTCCGTTATATGCAAATCTCTTTCATGCATATTCATTAGGGCTAGCCTGAAAATCCGATTGGCCTGGTGGTCCTCCAGGACAGGGTTGGGAACCACTGACATAGAGGGTTGGGGATGCAGAACCCAAGGTGAGAGGTGTTATGTATGTCAAAGCACTCTCAAAGAGGTGGGCTGACATTTATAGACGGTCCCTGCTCGGGAGAGCTTACAATCTAACTTGGACAGACAGACATGACATAGAGGGTTGGGGGATGCAGAACCTATGGTGGGAGGAGTTAGGAGTCGACAGCACTCTCAAAGAGGTGGGCTGACATTTATAGACGGTCCCTGCTTGGAAGAGCTTACAATCTAACTTGGACAGATAGACATGACATAGAGGGTTGGGGATGCAGAACCCAAGATGAGAGGAGTTAGGAGTCGAAAGCACTTTCAAAGAGGAGGGCTTTTAACTGGGTCTTGAACACTGCCAGAGACAAAGCCCACTGTAGAGATTCGGGCAGCTTGTTCCAAGCATATGGCGCAGCAAGGTAAAAGGGGCAGAGTCTGGGTTGGCAGTTGAAGAGAAGGGCACAGACAGGAGGGACTTACCAGCTGAGCAGAGCTCAGGGTGGGGATCATAGGGGGAGATAAGTGAAGAGAGATAGTGAGGGGCAGGAAGAGGAGTTTGAATTATATTCAGAAACGGATGGGAAGCCAATGAAGTGATTTTAGGAGAGGGGTAACGTGAGCAAAGCGGCTGTCCCGGAATATGAGTCATGCAGCCAAATTCTGGATGGATTGGAGGGGAACAAGATGGCTAAGCAGAAGGCCTGAGAGAAGCGAGTTGCAGTAATCTAAGCGCGAGGTGATGAGGGCGTGGCTAAGTGTTTTGGTAGTGTGCTCAGTGAGGAAGGGTCGGATTTTCTAAAGTTCAGAAGTCCTTCAAGGAATCTGATTTGCGGGGGCAGTTGATTCCAGTGGCTCGGTATGAAGTGGGAGTAGAAACATCATTTGGCATTTTGCAGTTGAAGGGCATGACCAGGGGGTGTTTTGAGGCCTATTTGAGACAGAGGGACATGTTCGGCACTTATGGGGGATGCGTGGCTGTCATGAAGCCTGACGCCATGTCATGCAAGGATTTAAACCAGGGGTCTCCAAAGTCCCTCCTTGAGGGCCGAATCCAGTCGGGTTTTTAGGATTTCCCCAATGAATATGCATTGAAAGCAGTGCATGCACATAGATCTCATGCATATTCATTGGAGAAATCCTAAAAACCCGACTGGATTCGGCCCTCAAGGAGGGACTTTGGAGACCCCTGATTTAAACGCTAGCATCAGGCCCTTGAAGACACAACATTTGGCTACTGGTAGTCATCACACACTAGCCCCTAATAACTACTACTACAAGTGTGGTGTAGTGGTTAGAGCTACAGTCTCAGCACCCTGAGATTGTAGGTTCAAATCCTGTGCTGTTCCTTGTGACCCTGGGCAAGTCACTCAGTGCTCCAGGTACATTAGATAGATTGAGAGCCCACTGGGGCAGATAGGGAAAATGCTTGAGTACCTGATTTGTAACCCACCCTGGGCTCCTAAAAAAATAGTGCTGCTTGGCATACACAACACTGTGCATTAGAATATCCAAGGCAGTCCCTGCTCAGAAGAGCTTACAATCTAGTCACCAGGACAAGTAGGGGTTAGGGAGTTCCTCAGACATGGGTGCTTGCAAGCAAGTGGGGGTTTGAAGTTAAAAGCAACTGTAACACATTGATGCCATCACAGACTAGCCTCTAATAACACATTAATACCATTGGAAAAAGGAAAAATTTGGAAACAAATGTGATTTTGGTTGGGTTTCTATGTAGCAGCAATGCAAAGTGCGCAAGCTCTCGGACACATTTTCAGGTGCAAATAAAAGGCTCCGTCTCTCTTGAAATAAAATTGTATTTCAGACCCGCCCTGCTTTGTCCTGTAGCATCAGTAGAGCTGTTCCTTTGACCTCAATTATCTTTTGGCTGCTCAAAATATGAAATCATAGAAGCTAAATTGAATTTGCAGCATAAGAGCTAAAACTCATCTGCAACAAGCAGGAACAGGGAACCACCCTCAGCATTTGTCAGACTAATGCAGGGGTAGGGAACTCCGGTCCTCGAGAGCCGTATTCCAGTCGGTTTTTCAGGATTTCCCCCAATGAATATGCATGAGATCTATTTGAATACACTGCTTTCAATGCATATTCATTGGGGAAATCCTGAAAACCCAACTGGAATACGGCTCTCGAGGACCGGATTTCCCTACCCCTGGACTAATGAAATCCTCAGCATGCACTCCTCGTAAATAAATTGTAATTAGAGTCCCACCTATCAGGGGCCGCTGAAAAGTTCTCAGCCCTTCCAACAAAGTTGGGGCAGTCTCCATCAAGGGCTATATTTCAAGAATGTTAATCCCTTACAACCCAACTCGCTCTTTAAGATCATCCTCCCAAAATGTATTCGTCATACCCTCTCTGAAAACAACAGGAACAAGAAGATCAGACATGTTCTCTGTCCTGGGCCCACAATGGTGGAATTCTCTCCCACAATTTATTACAATCGAAAGAGATTTACATTCTTTTAAAAAATCTTTGAAAACACACCTTTTTAAAGACGCTTTTAATTCCTAGTATTATTTAAGTTTTTCTTAACATTTTAAGTTTTTATCTAACCCTTCCCTTATGTTTTTTTGCCCTATTTGTTTTCTTAACTAAGACATGTAATCTTTTCCCTCTCTCTCCCTCCACCTCAAATCTGTCCTGTCTCAAACTTATGTTACTGAGTTTTAATTTTGTATCTCGATATTTTATGTTTCATTTTGTACATCGCTTTGTAATCAGATTTAGCGATAAATCAAATGTTAATAAACCTTGAAACCTTAGGCCTGGATTAGGGTTCCCATTTTTCGGGCTGTAAAAATGCAGACACATGGCCCTGACCTGTTAAGCCTCCGGCCCTATCCTGTTCCCCACGGTTCCCACCCAGTTCCGCATTCGGCTCTGCCCCATTCATCCCCACAAACCTCCTCTCTTCTTCCTTGACAAGCTCTGGCTGCCTCTGGAGGGCCTAGAGCAGGAGTGGGGAAACTCCAGTC
This sequence comes from Geotrypetes seraphini, assembly GCF_902459505.1. Lineage (NCBI taxonomy): Eukaryota > Metazoa > Chordata > Amphibia > Gymnophiona > Dermophiidae > Geotrypetes > Geotrypetes seraphini. The sequence continues at coordinate 9,356,950 of NC_047093.1, forward strand.
CTCGAGGCCCAGAATCCAGTCGGATTTTCAGGATTGCCCCAATAAATATGCATGGGTCTATTTGCATGCACTGCTTTCCATGCATATTCATTGGGGAAATCCTGAAAACCCGACTGGATTGCGGCCCTTGAGGACCAGAGTTGCCCACCCTGGCCTAGAGAATGCGCGGATGTATGTGACATCATCCGGGCATACTCAGATGCCCTCCAGAGGCAGCTGGAGCTCGTCAAGGTTTTCCAAAACCCAGACAAACTGCCTAAAACAGGGGTGTCAAAGTCCCTCCTCGAGGGCCGCAATTCAGTTGGGTTTTCAGGATTTCCCCAATGAATATGCATGAGATCTATTTGCATGCACTGCTTTCATTGTATGCTAATAGATCTCATGCATATTCATTGGGGAAATCCTGAAAACATGACTGGATTGTAGCCTTTGAGGAGGGACTTTGACACCCCTGGCCTAAAAGAGGACATGTTCAGGTTTTTCTTAGCTTGGATTCTCTAACTGGCACCGATTTTCCAGGAACCAGCAGACAGCCAAGCTCATTAAAAAAAAGCTATTCATCGTGTGCCTAAAATTGTTAAGGGTTATGTGTGTTGGGAATGTACGTATGGAGTTTTGCGTAGGGCATATTTCTCACAGGTACAAGCATTTCATGCAGGATTAGTTAATTCTCCTATTTGTATCAAATGTGAGAAAGATCCAAATACTTTATCTCATGCATTGTGGCCATCCTATTATTTGTAGGTGCTTTATGGAATATTCAATTAGTGGAATCAGGAAGGGGGTAATATTTGGTAAAGCTGCTGCCTGTGGGGGGTTTGGATTAGTTAGAAATATTTTATTTCAGAAGGCATGTATGATTGGTCATAAGCGTATTCTACAATATTGGTTACAGAAAGATCCTCCTAGTTTATGGCATTGGAGGAACCAATTCCATCATTTAGTTTTATTTGAGGTTCGTACATTTCCTAAATTTGGGATCCATATATTCAAAATCTTTTCTCTAAAGCACGAAGTATGATTCTTAATGTTTTCTATTGAAGCTTTAGAAACGTTCATAGCATTTCAACACATCGTAATTTGTGTCATCTTCCATTCTGGGGGAAGAGAGGGAATATGGTGGTTGATAGCAATTTGGAAATTTTTGAATTGTATATTTGTTTAATTCATTTATTATAATGTTATAATTGGAAATAAAAACTATGGGAGGAAGGGAAGAGGGGCACTTGGAGAAATTAAAAGGGGACAGATTTAGAACAAATGCCAGAAAGTTCTTTTTCACCCAGAGGGTGGTGGATACATGGAACGCGCTTCCGGAGGCTGTGATAGGCCGGAGCACGTTACAAGGCTTCAAAGAAGGTTTGGATAGGTTCCTAGAGGACAAAGGGATTGAGGGGTACAGATAGGAGTAGAGGTAGGTTATAGGAATAGTCAGGGGGGGAAGGGTACAGGGGTTGTGTATAGAGGTATGAATAGGTAATATGGAAATATATTTTGGAGGAATGATAGAAATATGTATGGAATATTAGAATTTTAAATATAATTGTAATGAATACTTTACTATATTGTATTATTGTATATTTATTTGATTCCTTCAATAAAATGTTTTAAACTAAATGATGGCTTTTAAATGAGTTTCAAGGCACCTACACAGTCAGTGCCAGAATGGTGCCTCCTTAGGCCCTATAGGCTAATGCCAAAAGTGGCGTTAGGTGGCAGACAATGCCTACATAGGCACCAGAAATGTAGGCCTGGAAAACCCTGGAGTCGCGATTCTCTATGCGGCGCTGTTGCATGACTGGCACACGCTTTTTAAGTGGACACTAATATCAGCACTGTACAGTATAGAGCAGGGCTAGGCAATTCCAGTCCTCGGGAGCCACAGGCAGGTCAGGTTTTCAGGATATCTGCAATGAATATGTATGAGATGGATTTGCATGCACCGCCTCCTTGAGACGCAAATTTATCTCATGCGTGTGTAGTGTGGATATCCTGAAAACCTGAGCTGCCTGTGGCTCTCGAGGACCGGAATTGCCCACCCCTGCTCTAGAGAATCCTTTTTCCGTTATGTTGGAAAAATACAGAACCCAAAAAAAGTGGAAAATCGCGTAGACGAAGGGCTCCTTTTACTAAGGTGCGCTAGCGTTTTTAGTGCACGCATGAAATTACCGCGCGGTACGCTTCTAGAATAACGACAGCTCAATGCTGGCGTTAAGGCCCTCACACACCTTTGTAAAAGGAGCCCTAAGTCTATAACCCTCAGTGGAGACTGCAAAGAGCAGAAACAATATTTGGTTAGACCAGGGGTAGGGAACTTCGGTCCTCGAGAGCCGTATTCCAGTCGGGTTTTCAGGATTTCCCCAATGAATATGCATGAGATCTATTGACATGCACTGCTTTCAATGCATATTCATTGGGGAAATCCTGAAAACCTGACTGGATTCCGGCCCTCGAGGACTGGAGTTGCCCACCCCTGGCCTAGAGCAGTGATTCCCAACCCTGTCCTGGAGGAACACCAGGCCAATCGGGTTTTCAGGCTAGCCCTAATGAATATGCATGAGAGAGATTTGCATATGATGGAAGTGAGAGGCATGCAAATTTGCTTCATGCATATTCATTAGGGCTAGCCTGAAAACCCAATTGGCCTTTTGTTCCTCCAGGACAGGGTTGGGAACCACTGGCCTAGAGGCTGGATATTAAAATGGTTAGTGGCGTTCTTCGTAAACTATATGGCAGGGGTAGGGAACTCCGGTCCTTGAGAGCCGTATTCCAGTCTGGTTTTCAGGATTTCCCCAATGAATATGCATGAGATCTATTTGCATGCACTGCTTTCAATCCATAGTCATTGGGGAAATCCTGAAAACCTGACTGGAATACGGCTCTCGAGGACTGGAGTTGCCCACCCCTGACCTAGAGGCTGGATATTAAAATGGTTAGGGGCGTTCTTCGTAAACTATATGGCAGGGGTAGGGAACTCCGGTCCTCGAGAGCCCTATTCCAGTCGGGTTTTCAGGATTTCCCCAATGAATATGCATGAGATCTATTTGCATGCACTGCTTTCAATCCATAGTCATTGGGGAAATCCTGAAAACCCGACTGGAATACGGCTCTCGAGGACCGGAGTTCCCTACCCCTGGGTTAGACCCTATTTAAATCGTAGTTCTGTGGACTTTGCAGATCCCAGCACGGAGTCAACAGTTCAGCAGAGCTGTCTCTGAATCAGTTTGGAGTTTTTCCAGCTAAGCTATTACGTTTTACATTTGTCTGCCCGGTTCGCATTGATGTCCACTTTAGATAACTGGTTCTAAGCCTGGATTGACTGGGGATGGGGGGAGGGGTTCCGTTGGTTCCAAGAATCTGCTTAGTGGTAGCACTGTCTGAGTCTTAGGTGCTGACAGCTTACCCCTGTGGAGTAAATTAAGGCTCAATCAAAGAATAGATAGGATCAGTCAATAATCTCACAAAAATACCTCTCTATCACACTTTAAATAACTTCAAAAATGGAAACAGCAAAGTTCATCATGAAAATGTTCCACTTCACTCTATTATTATTACTGGGCCTACCCATTCATCCGACCCTGCCTTTAGCTGTCTATATGTTCCACCCTTTGCTGGCTGTTAAGATGTTTTATTGTGTACTGTGTTGAAATGGTAAGTAGCATACTTTGTCATAGTTTGTACTAGTGTTTAAATATTTTTACTTCAGTTGCTGGCTTAGTCCTACTGGAGGTGAATTTTTTTTCAAAAAAGCGATAAATGAATCCTAATAAATCCCCATCTGATTTACCTCCCCTTTTACAAAAGCGTAGGGCAGTTTTTAGCGCCGGCCATGACAGTAACGGCTCCGACGCTTATAGAGTTCCTATGAGTGTAGGAGCTGTTACCTCCATGGCCGGCACTAAAAACCACGCCACACTTTTGTAAGAGGGAGGGGGGAGGGGGTTAGTTCTTTTCATTCATGGCTGCACTCTTTTAATTTAAAACCTCTTATTTGGGTTTTGTCCGTATGTCTTAAATGTCTTAACTAGACTTTAAGTTCCAGTGAGCAAGGACTGCTTTTCTGCTGGATACCACTGGTATGTGGCAAATGATTAGTGCGAAGAATATTGATAAATATATATTCTGCAATTTAAGTGGGGCCATAGCCAAGGCCAAATGATCATTATTTCAAGGAGGAAGCCAACGGGATCACACTGAGAGCACAGGAAGATGAGAAGGGCAAATCAACAGAGAGATAATTAGTCTGCCGCAGACACCCCTCCCCCATACCTAGTGCTAGCTGCAAAATCACTAGCCTACTCTAACAAGGCAAAAACGGCGAGTTCTACAGCATATTTCCATTCCAGTTTGGGTTTCTTTTGGGCAGACATTCATAAACTCTTAATAAGGTTTGGAAGCAGACACAAGGCATGCAGATGACATGAAACGAAGTCTTGAGTCTTAATGGCCTTTCTCCCCTGTGATGGGAAAGGAGGCCCCGACGCCTTTTCTCTGCACTGGAAGCTGTAATGTTATTCATGCAAGAAAGAAGAAAAGGAACAACCAAGAGGGATGTCTAAGATTTAATCACAGACGGATGGCAGAGAGCTCAAGTTTTTAAATTAAACCTGGGACTAGACTTAAGGGGGTTATTTAGAAGCAGTGAAGAGGATGCTGGCCAGTGACGCTTCCATAACAGGGGTTAAATAGGCAGAGCACAGGGGCAGCTCAGAGCTGGTGCAGAGAACAGCAAAACATGAGGTAAGACACACAGCTGGAGGGCTATAAAGATAGAAACATAGAAAGTGACGGCAGAAAAAGGCCCACACCGCTGACCCCCCCTCCCCTATTTAATCGCTCTCTGATGACCTTTCCCTCGTAGAGATCCGACATGAGCATCCCATCTCTTCTTAAAATCCGGCACGCTGCTGGCCTCGATCACCTGCACTGGGAGCTTATTCCAGCTGTCAACCACTCTTTCGGTGAAGAAGTATTTCCTGGTGTCGCCATGAAACTTCCCGCCCTTTATTTTCAGCGGGTGTCCTCTTGTGGCGGAGGGTCCTTTAAGAAGGAAAATATCATCTTCTCCCTCGATACAACCAGTGACATACTTAAACGTCTCAATCATGTCTCCTCTCTCCCTGCGTTCTTCGAGAGAGTTCTGCAATTCGTTCAGTCTTTCTTCGTATGATAGATCTTTAAGCTCCGAGACCATCCTGGTGGCCATCCGCTGTACCGACTCGACTCTCAGTACATCTTTACGGTAATGTGGCCTCCAGAATTGTACGCAGTACTCCAGATGAGGCCTCACCATGGTTCTGTACAAGGGCATTAGGACGTCGGGCTTCCGACTAACAAAGCTTCTCCGGATACAACCCAGCATTTGCCTAGCCCTGGATGAGGCCTTCTCCACTTGATTGGCCGTTTTCATGAATCCATCCCAAAGGAATCATCTCCGAATTCTGGGCCATGGACTGGGGTACCGAGTGCATGTACCATAAATCTGCAGGAAAGAACATCGAGCTGCCCTGCGGCCCAAAGGCTTCATTCGTTGCCAAAGAAAATGACCACGTTTTGATTCCTTTGGTACATGGAAAGGCAGTAATGTGTTAAGTGTGGACCTGGCACCTTTTGTCGGGTCCTCAGAGCACACCCCGAGGGGTCTGAAGTCTTCACACCAAAAGGTACAATTATAGTTATGGTGTATCATTTATTTATTCATATTCTGCCCCAATACAAGGCAGAGACCAAGCATAACCTAGAAAATTAGAAAATTTGAAGCAGAACAGAAATGCTAAAGCAGTACGTATAGACTTCCCTGCCTTGGAGGAGGGAGGTCACCTGAAAGGAAAACATCACCCCGTAGCCAGGACCTGACATCTTGTACCTAGGATGTTTCTTCAGGGGCTTCTGTCCAGGAGAAAGAAGTTAGGATGACCATTGTAGTTGGTGATTTGATTATTAGGCAGGTAGGTTCCTAAGGCCTTCTCAGCCATCACCGCTGCATGTTGAGCTGAGGGTTTCAAAGTATCATCAAGTTTCCAAGTTTATTTTGATATACCGCCTTATCAATAGTTTCAAGGTGGTTACACAATAAAATCAGGGAGAGGACATCATCAATTAAGACAGTGGACAGATAAGACAAAAGGACATACCTAGGAAATATTTTCAAGAGATTTTGGCCATACCGTTGGAAAATTTGCTCTCTATTGCGAGAGCTTATTACCTCAACATTAGAAATCCTCGATGGGAATCTACTCCAGCTGAATTGCCTGGAGACAGATATGAGGCGGATATGAGTTTATCTTCATTTTTGGAAACTTCGTTAGAAGTACTTACTGATAGAACTACCATGTTTGTGACTCTTGCTCTGGAAAGTGACAGGGAATTTGTTCTTCGTCTTTATTTCCATCCTATGAATGACCAGTTTTTAGGCTCAAATGTTAGAATTTTTCCAAATGTATCTCAAAAAACCCAGAGACGTAGGAAAGGACTCTTGGCCTTGAGGCCCAGAGCTCTGGCTCTGGGGGCTACATTTCTTGTTAAGTATCCTGCAAAATGTTTTGTTACCTATCAGAATAAGAATTTTCTGTTTTTTTGAGCCTAAACAACTTCTAGAATTTATTGAGTCGAGAGGAAGGTTGGTAACCGTACCCGATGATATATGACTTGCTAGCGGCTGTAGGAAGGCGAATCTATTGTCGTTCTCCTGTATTAGTTTAATAATTTCCTCGGGGTTTAATTTCTTTTCTTGATCTCTTATATTGTGGACTAAATAAGAGTTATATTTTCTCTGTCTTGTTTCTATAAATTTATTTTTCATGATTTGTAACAAGTGATGTATATGCTTGTAAAATTGAAAATTGTATATTAAAAAAAAGACAAAAGGACATCCTGAAACGAATGGAAAAAAGGGAGAACTACAATATAAATAAAGGAAAGAGAGAGATACAGGCAAATATAAAAAAGAGAGGGTAATACATAGCAATCCAACTTAAGTGGGCTGAAAGTAAGTTTTTATAAAATCCCTAAAAGGACAATCAAACTTGGAATGCGTCTTTAAAAAGGAATGTTTTAAGAAAAGATTTGAATTTCTCCATGGATGTCGTCTCTCTCAAATGGTTAGGCACTGAATTCCAAAGGGAGGGAGCAACAAATGAAAATATGGAATTTCTCCTCGTATTAATGTGTCTGAGTGATGGAACTACTAATAAATTTTGATCTGAAGATCGGAGGGTACGTGAAGGGGAATTTGGAATCAAAAGTTTGTTAATAAATTCCGGCTGTCTGTTTATTCTTGTTTTAAATGCCAGCAGTAATGTTTTATAAGTGATGCGGTGGGTGATGGGGAGCCAATGGGCTTTGATCAAGAGGGGAGTGACATGGTCAAATTTCTTGGCCTGAAATATGATCTTGACCACAGTATTTTTGATTATCTGAAGACGTCTGATCTCTTTCTTTGCAATTCCATGGTACAATGAGTTACCATAGTCCAGCCAGGAGATAACCAAAGAATGAATAACTTGTCAGAGGTATGGAGAATCTGAGCTACAAAGAACGCCTCAGAAAACTGTGACTGTTCACCCTCGAAAAGAGAAGACTGCGAGGAGATTTGATAGAGACTTTTAAAATATTAAAAGGATTTGATAAAATTGACCGGGAAACAGCATTACTTACATATTCAGATGTGACATGGACAAGAGGTCATAGCCTGAAACTGAGCGGCAGCAGGTTCAGGACAAATGTCGGGAAGTTTTGTTTCACACAACGAGTGGTGGGTGCTTGGAATGTTCTCCAGGAAGAGGTGGTGGCAGAGACTACTGTTTTGGGTTTCAAGCGCAAGTTGGATTCACACCTTCTTGCAAATCACATTGGGGGATACGGGAAATCTGGGTCTCCAATAAGGAGCACCTAACTGGGCCTCCGCATGTGCGGATCGCCGGACTAGATGGACCTAGGTCTGATCCGGCGAAGGCGTTTCTTATGTTCTTATTTAGAGCAGAATTATCAAGGAGGTTAACTAGAGAACGAATCATCTGGAGGCGATAAAAACATTTTCGAACTACAAGTCTATTCAATTACCCTTTTATAAAATCTTGTCAATACAAAAAGTTATTTGACAGAATTCTTTCATTCCAGGCCGCTAAACTGAATACGTGGCTTGGAAATGGGCATCGACATGGCAAATGAGGTTCAATGTGGATAAGTGCAAAGTGATGCATGTTGGGAACAAAAATCTCATGCATGAATACAGGATGTCCGGGGCGGTACTTGGAGAGACCTCCCAGGAAAGGGACTTGGGAGTTCTGATTGACAAGTCTATGAAGCCATCTGCACAATGTGCTACGGTGGCGAAAAGGATGAACAGAATGCTAGGAATAATATAGAAGGGGATCACGAACAGATCCGGGCCATGGTGCGCCCTCACCTGGAGTACTGCGTCCAGCACTGGTCGCCGTACATGAAGAAGGACACGGTACTACTCGGAAGGGTCTAGAAGTGACTAAAATGGTTAAGGGACTGGAGGAGTTGCCGTACAGTGAGAGATTGGAGAAACTGGGCCTCCTCTCCCTTGAAAAGAGGAGACTGAGAAGGGACATGATTGAAACATTCAAGATAATGAAGGGATTAGACTTAGTAGATAAAGACAGGTTGTTCACCCTCTCCAAGATAGAGAGAACGAGAGGGCACTCTCTAAAGTTGAAAGGGGACAGATTCCGTACAAATGTAAGGAAGTTCTTCTTCACCCGGAGAGTGGTAGAAAACTGGAACGCTCTTCTGGAGTCTGTTATAGGAGAAAACACCCTCCAGGGATTCAAATAGGGGGAAACACCCTCCAGGGATTCAAATAGGGTGAAACATCCTCCAGGGATTCAAATAGGGGGAAACACCCTCCAGGGATTCAAGACAAAGTTGGACAAGTTCATGATAAACTGGTGAGACTGAACTCATTTGGAGCACTGGTCTTGACCTGGGGGCTGCCGCGTGAGCGGACTGCTGGTCAGGATGGACCATTGGTCTGACCCAGCAGCGGCAATTCTTATGTTCTTAGAGGCTTCTTCCTATTCCGGTTTAAGAAAATTGTTAAACACACGTCTGCTTGGCATGATTATATCTTAGCTGTGTTACTGTTTAACTTATCATTGTCTCTTAATAGATGTCTTCCAATTTTTAACTGATCAATTTTATTATGTCATCTTTTAACTTCATTGATTGTATGTAATTTTTCTTCGGTTGTGAACCGTTTTGAACCTTCTTTGGTATAGCGGTATCCAAAAATAAATTATTATTACTGTGCTTATATGGTCGTGAAAGTTGAGGTTCTCATCTAGAGTAATTCCTAAGAGTTTAATTGATTTGACTAATTGTACCGGAGCAGAATAAAATTTAATTGGGGAGATCAGAGAAGATCCTTTCTTAATTGGAAAAACCATAGCTTTGGTTTTATTGATCAGTGATCACCTATTTTTCCCACCTAGATCCTGACTCCTAACAGCTATAGTTCGGGTTCCTCTTTCCCACATGCTCACATTAAGGGCTCCTTTTACAAAAAAATGCGCTAGCGTTTTTAAAGCACGCGTCGAAAATCTACCGCCTGCTCAAAAGGAGGCTGTAGCAGCTAGCGCACGCGGAAATTTAGCATGCGCTATTCCGCGGGTTAAGGCCCTAATGCACCTTCGTAAAAGGAGCCCTAATCTGTCATTTGGATACCCAGTCTTCCAGTTTCACAAGGTCCTCCTGCCATGTTTCACAATCCTCTTGTTGGTCCCGTGACCAATGTGCTTTGTTAAACCATGAGCAGCTTCCTGTGCTGTGCTTTTGCATATCTCATCAGCATTTGATCCCCTCAATCACACGATCGTCTGTTGACCTTGGGTGGTCTTTTCTTCATTTAACTTGAAAAAAATTGACAGGGACCACTTATTGCCTCCTATTGCGGAGGTGCTGGGGCCAAGAGGGAGTGGGATTTTATATACCACTTGGACAGGGTGTATTAAGCGGTTTACAATCAGGTACTCAAGCATTTTCCCCTCCCTGTCCTGGTGGGCTCACAATCTATCTAATGTACCTGGGACAATGGGGGGGAGGGGATTAAGTGACTTGCCCTTGGTCACAAGGATCAGGGTGTTGAGGTTGTAGCTTTAACCACTGCACCACTCTAGAAATCAAAATTAGTAAAAGTGAGCCGAGTAAAGGACAATCAAGCCATTGTGACATCACTGATGAGGTTGGCTCTTATTGGTGGAATACGGCATTATGACATCACACTACCAGCTCTGGTTATCAGAGGCTGAAACTCTTCACATTATTTATCCAGTTTTCTATACCATTCTCCCAGGGGAGCTCAGAACAGTTTACATGATTTTATTCAGGTGCTCAAGCGTTTTTCCCTGTCTGTCCCATAAGGCTCAAAGTCTAATGTACCTGGGACAGTGGGGGATTAAGTGACTTGCCCAGGGTTGCAAGAAGCAGCATGGGATTTGAACCCACAACCTCAATCAGCTGAGGCTTTAGCTCTAACCACTGCATCACACTCTCCTCTGACACAATAGAGAAGTGAGCCAAGTATACACGTCTCCCTCCGTATTTGCTGTGATAGGGGATTCACAGACCCGTGAATACAGAAAAACCGCAAATAACTTTTTCATATGTGATTCGCTTTTTCTATTAAAAACTATCGCAAATATGGTGAAATCACGATAAACATGGTGGAAGACCTGGCCTGTTCCTGAAGGAGAGGCAAAACACGGTGAAGAAAGTGCCGGGATTCAGCAATTTTCTCTGTAAACGCTTGGAATCAGCGATTTCTCTAAGTAAGCTGACATAATTTTGGGGGGGGAGGGGGGGAACCAGCAAGCTAAAAAACACGAATAATCGAAACCGTGAATGCTGAAACCGCAAATACGGAGAGAGAAGTGTAGAACAATGAAGCCATTGTGACATCACTGATGAGGTTGGCTCTTATTGGTGGAACGAGGCATTATGACATCACAGCTCTGGTTACCAGAAGCTGAAACTTTTCACACTATTTATTTATTCAGTTTTCTATACTGTTCTCCCAAAGGAGCTCAGAACGGTTTACATGAATTTATTCAGGTACTCAAGCATTTTTCCCTGTCTGTCCTGGAGGGCTCACAATCTATCTAATGTACCTGGGGCAATAGGGGGGGATTAAGTGACTTGCCCAGGGGTCACAAGGAGCAGCGGGGGTTCAACAATTGAACAAACTCAATGACATAAAAAGTCACATCTCTAATCATTTTTTTAATACAATTATTCACATTAAATCTCCCGAGTACGACTACAGCGATCTAAAAAGATTGAAGTGGACTGTCGGGTCTCCTGATGGCATGTAGGAGATCAGCTGTTGTTCTGCCTTGTTTCTCATTCCTACAAACTTTCGCTTTTTTAATTTTTGCTTTGGAGGCAAAGTCATAAATAGTGGACATGATCGAAACATTCAAGATAATGAAGGGAATAGACTTAGTAGATAAAGGCAGGTTGTTCACCCTCTCCAAGGTAGAGAGAACGAGAGGGCAGTCTCTAAAGTTAAAAGGGGACAGATTCCGTACAAACGTAAGGAAGTTCTTCTTCACCCAGAGAGTGGTGGAAAACTGGAACGCTCTTCCAGGGGCTGTTATAGGGGAAAACACCCTCCAGGGATTCAAATAGGGGAAAACACCCTCCAGGGATTCAAGACAAAGTTAGACAAGTTCCTGCTGAACCGGAATGTACGCAGGTAGGGCTAGTCTCAGGGCGCTGGTCTTTGACCAGAGGGCCGCCGCGTGAGCCGTGTTCTTATGTGTGCATTTCAGTTTCAAGTTTATTAATATATTTGATGAATCGCTTATTAGAATTACTAAGCGATGTACAAAATCACAATAGAGTATAATAAAAAGAAACAAACATTTTAACAATATACTTTCATAGAATACAAACATGAGTCGGGAGGGAAAGAGTAAAAGTTACAATTTTCAATTTATGGTAGAAAAAAGGAAAAACAAAAGGGTAAGGGGTAGTTAAACCACAGCATGATTTAAAATCTCACTAAAAATTTAAATATTAAAAGCATCTTTAAATAGGTAAGATTTTAAAAGTTTTTTGAATATTGTGACGTCTTTTTCGATTCTAATATATTGTGGCAGGGCGTTCCACCATTGAGGTCCCATCACAGAGAATATGTCAGATCTTCTTGTTCCAATCATTTTCAAAGAGGGGACTGTAAGGAGAACATAAGAACATAAGAAGTTGCCTCCACTGGGTCAGACCGAGGTCCATCTCGCCCAGCGGTCCGCTCCCGCGGCGGCCCATCAGGTCTGCGACCTGTGAAGTGGTTTCTGACCACTTCCATAACCTACCTCAAGTTCTATCTGTACCCCTCTATCCCCTTATCCTCCAGGAACCTATCCAAACCCTTCTTGAACCCCTGTACAGAGTTCTGGCCTATCACTTCCTCCAAAAGCGCGTTCCATGTGTCCACCACCCTCTGCGTAAAAAAAGAACTTCCTAGCTTTTGTTCTAAACCTGTCCCCTTTCAATTTCTCCGAGTGACCCCTAGTGCTTGTGGCTCCCCTCAGTTTGAAGAATCTGTCCTTATTTACTCTCTCTATGCCCTTAAGGATTTTGAAGGTTTCTATCATGTCCCCTCTAAGTCTCCTCTTCTCCAGGGAGAACAGCCCCAGCATTTTTAACCTGTCAGCGTATGGAAAATTTTCCATACCTTTTATCAGGAGATTTTGACCAAATGAGCGGAGTGGGCGTTGAGTATTGTGTGGTATTAATAATCTAGATATAAATTGGGGTTCATTGAAGGCTACAGTCTGTGCGCTGTTTCCCATTTTTGGTACAGTCTCTCATATTACGCCAGCTCGATTCCTGCAATATTGCCTATTTGGCAATTTCTCACAAGAGCACGCAACGATTGCGAATAGTGCAAAACGCGGTGGTCAGGTTGATTTTTAGGTTGAAGAAATACGATCACGTGACACCCTCCTTTCGAGTGCTGCATTGGCTTCCGGTGGAGGCGCGAGTGAAGTTTAAGGGCTCCTTTTACTAAGCTGCGCTAGCGGTTTTAGCGTGTGCTTAGTGCGCACTACGATGCCACGCGCGCTAGACGCTAACGCCTCCATCGAGCTGGCGTTAGTTTTTCCACACTGCGCCGGGTTTAGCGCGCGCTAATCTACAGTGCAGGCTAAAAACGCTACCGCAGCTCAGAGAAAAGGAGCCCTAAGTTTGGTTGCTTCTGTTTTAAGGCTTTGTTTGGTTTAGCTCCCAAATATGTCACTGAACTTATCTCTTTTGCAACCAATAGACCTAAGAGAAACTCGCATCCGAATTTTGTTTCCCCGCCTGTTAGAGGACGTAAACTTAAAAAACATCATCAACATCGTTTTTCATATCGGGTAGCGTTATGGGGCAAGGATTTAGAACAATTGCTTTTGCTTACTGATATGTAATCGATTATTATTGACTCTTCTCTTTCCTTTAATGACCATCTTAACTCCTTGGTAAAAAACATGCTTTTTCAACCTCCACATGCTGAGGAAAGTAAGATCCTGCTTCCTCCAACAACATTTTGCTGTCCTTGTACAATCTATCATCCTCTCCAGACTAGACTACTGTAACTCCATCTATTTAAGTCTTACCAAAAAAAGGCTTGAAAGACTTCAGCGGATTCAGAACACTGCGGCCAAGCTAAACTTCGCAAAAAGCAAATTTGATCATGTCCAAACTTCACTGGCTTCCAGTAATTTCCAAGGTCCATTTTAAATGCGCCTGTCTAGCTTTTAAGATCCTACACGGCATCCTCCCGTCCCTCCCCTAATTCCAGTATCTTGGAATTCCTTGAGTACTGATACCACCAGATCTTCCCAAAAACTTAAATTATCCTTCCCCTCGCTAAAAGGTATCCTCTATGCGGGAAAATTAGGGAAATCTCTCTACTTCAGAATCACTGAGCTTTGGAATAACTTCACTGCCCCACTACGGATTCTGGGCTTCTTACAACTATTCTGAAAGCATCTGAAAACTAGGCTATTCACAAAAAATGTAATGCTTTCTTCCCCTCTATATTCAACCTCCAACCCCCACGATGCTAATCCTTTCTTTTATTAAGCTCTTGTAAACCGTGCCGAGCTCTATAATTATGGAGTACTGTTTTTCTTACTTTCACAGGGTATGTACTGATAAGAATATAAGAACTGCCATCTCTGGATCAGACCTTCGGTCCATCAAGTCCGGCGATCCGCACACACGGAGGCCCAGCCAGGTGTACACCTGGTGTAATTTTAGTCACCGGTAATGATCCGTGAAGTGGTATGAGAGCCTGAAGAGCTTGGTGGGTCTGGACAGAGCGTATGAGAAGCAGTGAACTTGAAACCCCTGACGCAATGACCAGAGCGAAACGGAGGGTTCCCCGTCAGTGGCGTACCTAGGGTATGTGGCACCCGGGGCCCATCATTTTTTGACACCCCCCCTATGTAAAAAAATATTTTTTGTAATGACTATGAAATGGAATAAATGGTCAGAATAGAAACAGGCAGTGAAAATTTTCTTATATTCCAAACATAACATAACATAACATAACATAAATTATGTCTGAATTGTCATGACATCAGAAGTACATATGGAGTAGTTGCAGGTGATGCTTGGGACAGTTCTGATTGTGTTAGTTCGGTTTTATGTGTTTTTTGAATAGAAGGGTTTTTATTTCTTTTTGAAGGTTTTGCAGTATGTGGTCGATGTCAATTGGTTGTAGGGTTGGGGGTCGAGTGTTGCAGCTCGAATGGCTAGGAGGTTGTAGAACAGTTTTTTTCTTTTGACGTTTTTGGTTGGAGGGTGTGTGAATGGTGCGTGAGTTCTCCTATGTCTGGTTGAGGTGGATTGAATTATTTAGCTGAAGAAATTAGTTACCCCCTCATCCCACACACATTAATTCTCTTCCATTTTTGTTCCCATTATAAAAAACACTGATAAGTTCCCAGAAAAAAAATACATTAAAATAAGAAGTGAAAACAAAGGCCCCTACAGATGAGAACATAACATAAGAATAGCCTAACTGGGTCAGACCAATGGTCCATCATGCCCAGTAGCCCATTCTCATGGTAGCCAATCCAGGACACTAATACCTGGTCAAAACCCAAAGAGTAGCAACATTCCATGCTACCGATCCAGGGCAAGCAAACACTTCCCCCATGTCTTAATAACAGATTATGGACTTTTCCTCCAGGAATTTGTCCAAATCTTTCTTAAAACCAGCTACACTATCTGCTTTTACCATAACTTCTGGCCACTTCATTTTTAAGTTTAGATCTTTCCTTTCAAACAGAGACCTTGCTAGATGTCAAATACAGCACAAGGTAACTTCACATGGACTTAGCTGTGCAGGAAATGTGAATCTCCTCATACACCCACCATATAGTGCAAAAATGTGCAAAGGTCTGTTTTTTTCTTTCGATCACTACATAGCCTAATGCCACACAAGCAGCGCTGTTACAAACATATTCTGTAGGTCAATGCTAAGGATAACAAAGTTTCCTTCCTTGGACCAGAAGGAGATACTGATAAACCACTGGAAGAGATCCCAACACAACACCCAAAGACCCACTCAGTGTGTGAACCAATTGAGTGGAGTGGACTAACTGGGGGGTGGAAATGGGCCCGGAGTTTGCTCAGCAGAATTTCCCAGACCACCTCTTCCTCTCAACACATTGACACGCTGCCACCACCACCACTAGAAACACCTCACTGGGTAGGCCAGCTATGCTATAAACTTTATAAAACACATTATTATATTTTCTTATAAAGCACATATTTTAACTGAACTCTCTGACATCCTCAGCCTTTCCATTCACAAAAATAGAAGAAAAGTTCCCATTTCCTGCTGTTTCATGTCCCCGGCCTATACAATATTTTTTTTCTGCAGACCCTTCAAAAGTCTGACCAAATCCTCGTTTCACTTGCATTATAAAGTACTGAGGATGCCATCTCTCCCCAATCCCAGGTCCTAAAGTCTAAGACAGTAGCGCAAACTAATGGAAAAAAAATTTTGATTCGATTCAGCCTATTGAATTGGTTTTTCAATTCGATTTTCCTGCCCAGTTGGGTGATTTTTTTCAAAACTCCTGGTGGGTTTTATAGCTTTTTCACCCCCTTTGGCTTCTCCTAACCACACTGGCGCTGTGGTGTAAATAAAATAAAGAAACAAAAAGGACTTTTCCTCTCTCTGTTAAATCCTAGCTCACGTTTGCAGTCCAACATCAGCTCTGGCAGGATACACATTTCAAATCTGACATATTATAATCACAAAACAGAAAATAAAATTAATTTTTCTACCTTTTGTTGTCTGGTTATATTTCAAATCTTGTTGGTCCAAGGCTCTGGTTTTCTTCTGATAACTTGCTTGCCAGGGTCTCCTTCTTTCTTCTTTCTGCGTGCTAACCATCCATCTGCCAACTCTGTCCTCCCTTTCCATTTCCCTTCCCTCCCCAGGAAGTCTGGTATCTTTCCTTTTTTTCATCTCCCTCCACAGATCCACCTTTTCTTAACTACCCAATCATCCGGCATCTCTCTCTCCTTCCCCAGCACCCCAGAGTCCACCATCTCTTCCTTTCTTTTCCCAATTACCCTCCTATCCAGTATCTCTATCCCTCCTCCACACCATCCCTTATGTCCAATTTCTCTCCCTTTCAGTTCCTTCCCTCCCTAAATCTCATGGTCCATCATTTCTCTCCCTCTCCTCTATTTTCAGACCCATTATTTCTTCATCCCCCCCCCCAAAGTTTGGCATATGCACATCTCTTTGAACACCCCCTTCCCTCCGTGTACTTCTAAACCAGGGTCCCCCCCAAAGGCCTGTCCCCCCTTAAAGGTCTGCCTGTCCCCCCTTGAAGGCCTGCACCCCCCTTGAAGGCCTGTCCCACCCCCTTGTAGGCCTGTCCCCCCCCTTGAAGGCCTGTCCCTCCCCCTTGTAGGCCTGTCCCCCCCCCTTGAAGACCTGCCTGCCTGTCCCCCCCTTGAAGGTCTGCACCCCCCCAAAGGCCTGCACCCCCCTGAAGGCCTGTCCCCCCCTTGAAGGCCTGTCCCACCCCCTTGTAGGCCTGTCCCCCCCCCTTGTAGGCCTGCCTGCCTGTCCCCCCCTTGAAGGCCTGTTCCCCCTTGAAGGCCTGCACCTCCCCTGAAATCCTGCACCCCCCCTGAAGGCCTGCACCCCCCCTGAAGGCCTGTCCCACCCCCTTGTAGGCCTGCCCACCCCCTTGTAGACCTGTCCCCCCTTGTAGACCTGTCCCCCCTTGAAGGCCTGCCTGCCCCCCCCTTGAAGGCCTGTCCCTTCCCCTTGAAGGTCTGCACCCCCCCCGAAGGCCTGTCCCCCCCCTTGAAGGCCTGCCTGCCTGTCACCCCCCTCCCCCTTGAATGCCTGCCTGCCTGCCCACCCGCCCCACCCTGAAGGACCGCTCGCCCCCCTGGCCTCCCCGCACCACCTATGAAGCAGCACTACCTATGCTCCCGGCCTTGCCGTTCAGTCCCCACCACCCCCGAAGGACCGCTCGCCCCACTGACCTTCCTGCACCACCTATGAAGCAGCCGCAGCAGGATCGCGACGTCAGCTATCCCTGTGCTGCTTAGGCACTGCTTCCTACGCCGCGTTCCCGCCCCTCCTCTGACGTCAGAGGAGGGGCGGGACTGCGGCGCAGGAAGCAGCGCCCAAGCAGCTCAGGGATAGCTGACCTCGCGATCCTGCTGCGGCTGCTTCATAGGTGGTGCAGGAAGGTCAGTGGGGCGAGCAGTCCTTCGGGGGTGTGGGGGGACTGAACGGCAAGGCCGGGAGCACCCCTTCAGGGCTGGCACCCGGGGCGGACCGCCCCTCCCGCCCCCCCCCCCCCCCCCCCTTGGTACGCCACTGTTCCCCGTCGGGTTCAGTGGCTGCAGGGCCCAGGAGGTGAAGGACTGAGAGATCCTGGATGCCGAAGCAGCTAAGTTGCTCTCTTTTTTTGCTGTGTTCCACGCTGAATCCTGGACTACTTTGCTACAGTGCTGATTTACCCATTTTTCACGATTGAGGGCTGTGTGTCCCGGTGTGTTTTGTAACGTCTCCCTGCAGGCTACCATAGAGCTTTTTCTACTTGTTCTATATTTTGGAGTGCAGGGTTAGCTTTGAAAGGTGGAGTTTTTTGCCAGAAGAAGCTGAACTGAGGCTTTTTCTCCATCTTTTCTTTTTCCCTGTTGCCACCTGTTGTGTGATTAGCTTGTGTGTGTGTGATTAAAGCCTGTTAGTGTTGCAGAGGGGAGGTTTGTGTCCATATGGGGTTCTGATTTAGAGGTAAAATAATTGGAGTTTAACTGACCCTTTTCCTGAGAGTATATGTAATTTTAGTCACCCATATCCCTCTATGCCTCTCGTAAGGAGATGTGCATCTAGTTTGCTTTTAAATCCTAGAACGGTGGATTCCGCAATAACCTCCTCTGGGAGAGCATTCCAGGTGTCCACCACTCGTTGCGTGAAGCAGAACTTCCTGATATTTGTCCTAGACTCGTCCCCCCTTAGCTTCAGTCCATGTCCTCTTGTCCGTGTCACATTGGACTGATGATTTTATATTATGTTTTATTCCCTGATTGTCCAACACTTCTTGTTGTAAACCGCCTTGAACTATTATGGCTTTGGCGGTATAGAAGAATAAAATTATTATTATTATTATTATTATGGGGAATTTAGGAGACATTTAAAAATATATCTGTTTTTGAAGTATTTAGGCAGCTGATTGTAAAGATTATGTAATATTCAGATCATTTTAGTGTTATTGGCTCTTCGATCGTCAGCTCATAATCTTCTTTCTGTTCCGTCACTAAGATACATAAATACAATGAGATCTTCTATTTTTTTCTGTGACTGCTCCTTCTCTCTGGAATAGCATTCCAAATTATTTACGTAATGAATCAGCTCTTAATCAATTCAAGACAAAGCTAAAGACATTTCTTTTCGTCGATGCCTTTGAGACTTAACTGCCCTTTTAAGGGCGACTTAGAATGATTTTATTTTTACTTACCCTCCTATTGTTTTTCCCTTAAACTGTTCTCTTTTATCTTTGAAATTGTAGTTCCTGCCTATTATCTTCTTGTTCCCACCTGTTAGGGTTTTATGTCTCCAAAAGTCTTTGTCGCCCCCCTGTCTTCTTAAATTTGTATTTTAACTATTGTTTTCTTCTATGATTTTGTACTCCGCCTAGAAGGCTGATTAGGCGGTATAAAAATTTTTAATTAAACTTGAAACTTCTACACAATCTTTTATTGTATTTTTAACTACATAGAACTTTACAGCCTTGCGGTATATAAATTGATTATTATTATTGTTATTGTCCTATTCTTCCAGGCGAAAATCAACCAGAAATGACGGAAATTTCCCTGGCCCCCCCATGTTCTTTGGAATGAGGATACTAGCCAAAATGAATACTGGTATAGCAAAGAGGTCCAACCCCTTCTCCTCCACACGGCAATCTGTACTGTGAAATGCTATGTGACAGTCTGGCCATGCGTTTTGAACAGAAGTGCCAGCCGTATTGATAACAAATTATGCAATTACGTTACAATGGCGCACTTGTACACAACTTGTAGAGGTCTTGAAGAGGATGGCTTAATCAAGTAAATAATACTCTATCAAGCTATTATTTTGCTGAAAACCAGAACGTAAAGTCCTTCAAGTACTTGATTGCTGGCACTTCTTAACGAAGTAATTGTCCAATTAGTAACACATTACTTTCAGGAGGAGAGCAGTTCTGTTCGGGGAAACAGCGAGAAATTGATCTGAGCTTTCAAAACATGTCAGTCCAGTCACCTAGAATCAATCAAAAGGACAAAGCCTGGAAGCCCCGTCTAGCAACACGTCAGCTGTGAGGTAGTAATAGCGCACTTCAACGGCCAGAAATCAACAGGGTTGGTGGCAACTAGGTACTCTTTGGGGGGATTGAAGAGGCCAGCTATTTAAGTTTCAAGTTTATTTAGTTTCTTTGATTAACTCGCATAGTCCAAATCCAATGCGATTTACATAAGTTCCAAAGTTATGTAAAATATTAAAAACCAACAAACATAACATTCATTCCTAATACAATAGTACATATAAGGAGGGAAGCGGTAAACAACAATTAACATAAATACAATTCTAAAAAAAAAACAAAAAAAAACTAAAAGTAAAAATAAAACCAGGGGAGGATTAAGCCACGAAAGGTAGGGGAACAAATACCCGCTTGATTCTATTAGATTGTCTTCCTGAAACTATTATAGGCAATGAACTCAGGAGATTAGGTAACTGATCACTTCTGTTGTCTGGGTTTCATAGAAACATGATGGCAGATGAAGGCCAAATGGCCCATCCACAGCATCCACTATCTCCTCCCTCTCCCTATTGGCTAAGGCTCTTTACACCTGCTTTGTGAGGTCATAGAGCTTTATGGTTATAGAAACATGATGGCAGATAAAGGCCAAATGGCCCATCCGCAGCATCCACTATCTCCTCCTCTTCCTATTGGCTAAGGCTCTTTACACCTGCATTGTGAGGTCATAGAGCTTTATGGTTATAGAAACATGATGGCAGATGAAGGCCAAATGGCCCATCCACAGCATCCACTATCTCCTCCCTCTCCCTATTGGCTAAGGCTCTTTACACCTGCTTTGTGAGGTCATAGAGCTTTATGGTTATAGAAACATGATGGCAGATAAAGGCCAAATGGCCCATCCGCAGCATCCACTATCTCCTCCCTCTCCCTATTGGCTAAGGCTCTTTACACCTGCTTTGTGAGGTCATAGAGCTTTATGGTTATAGAAACATGATGGCAGATAAAGGCCAAATGGCCCATCTGCAGCATCCACTATCTCCTCCTCTCCCTATTGGCTAAGGCTCTTAACATTTGCATCTCCTCTTCCCATAGGCTAAGGCTCTTTCCACCTGCATTGTGAGGTCATAGAGCTTTATGGTTATAGAAACATGATGGCAGATAAAGGCCAAATGGCCCATCCGCAGCATCCACTATCTCCTCCTCTCCCTATTGGCTAAGGCTCTTAAAATTTGCATCTCCTCTTCCTATAGGCTAAGGCTCTTTCCACCTGCATTGTGAGGTCATAGAGCTTTATGGTTATAGAAACATGAGGGCAGATAAAGGCCAAATGGCCCATCCAGTCTGCCCATCCACAGTAACCATTATCTCTTTCTCTCGCTAAGAGATCCCACTTGCCTATCCCAGGCCCTCTTCAATTCATACACGGTCTCTGTCTCCACCCCCTCTTCTGGTAGACTGTTCAATGCATCTACCACCCTTTCAGTAAAAAACTATTTCCTTAGATTACTCATGAGATTATCACCTCTTAACTTCATCCTATGCCCTCTCATTGCAGAGTTTCCTTTCAAATGAAAGAGACTCGACTCATGCACACTTACATTAAGTAGTTATTTAAACGTCTCTATCTTATCTCCCCTCTCTCGCCTTTTCTCCAAAATATACAGATTGAGATCTTTGAGTCTGTCCCCATACGCCTTATAACAAAGACCACACACCATTTTAGTAGCGTTCCTCAGGAACGACTCCATCCTTTTTATATCTTTTTGAAGGTGTGGCCTCCAGAATTGTACACAATATTCTAAATGAGGTCTCACCAGAGTTTCGCCATGTCTGGATAGGTAGAACCGAGGTTTCAGCCATCAAGCTGTGATTTTCTTCACGGTCCCTGAAGAAAGCCACAGCGTGATGGCTAAAACCTCGGCTCTACCTACCCAGACATGGCGAGTTCTGGACAACAGCAACAATCATGACGCCAGACGCAGTGAGATCCGGATAACAGCAACTATAATGACGCCGGCTCTAGAAGCCTAAGCGAACAAATTGAGTAAAGTATTTAGATTATGAAAAAGTTTGGTGGTAAGACATGGAGGCAGAAGGGTGAGTTCAGAATTAGGTATGGGTTTTGTACGTTCATCCACTAGGATGGTAGAGAAACAGTGGAGTGAAGGGGTATGTGTGAATTCAAGAGGGTCTGGGATAGGAACGTGGGATCTCTCAGAGAGAGAAAAAGATAATGATTACTGCGGATGGGCAGACTGGATGGGCCATTTGGCCTTTATCAGCCGCCATGTTTCTATGACTACATTACACTTTCAAGAAGTCAATGGAGTCGTGATTTTGACCCTGGATACATGTGTTATAGCCTGCAGAAGCAGAAGTGGTACAGCTGCATTCGTATTTCAAGATGACTAGGACGGCCTGCATGGAAGGACTGTGGTTTAAACCCCCGTCTCTAAAAGCCAGATGTCTTAATGAACAGCTTCACTAATTTTCACTGGCAGTGGGTGATATTACAAAACTTGGTAAGAAGTCAAAGGGAGCCTTGGTTTGGGATTAAGCCTAGGGATAGGAGAAGATGACAAGGCCTGAAATGGCCTTCCTGCAGCCCTATGACTGCTCTTGCATGTGCCTGGGACAGATGTGGAGGTTGAGGAACCAGTTAAGAAATAGGTTGAGGGTGCTGTTTGTATACTGGAAGTTAAATATACCGTATTCTGGCGTATAAGACGACTGGGCGTATAAGACGACCCCCCAACTTTTACAGTTAAAATATAGAGTTTGTTATATACTCGCCATATAAGACTACCCCTTCTTCCGCACACCTTCTGCACAACAAATAAAACTTAAAAGAACATCAGAATTTATTTCAACAATTTTAATTAATTCACTAAAGCTGAATAGAACAATAAACCCATGGGAGCTGCCATGCTATGTGTTTTCTAAACTGTTAACCAAACTGAAACTGTCAATGATAGAAGGAAGATAACACATAGAGGGAGAGAGCAAGTGCCGGGCAAGTCCCTAGCAAGTTTGCTGGCATGACAGTTTCCCTTTAAAAGCCTTCAAAAGCCTCCTGTTCGCCCCCGCAACTTCCTTAAGGGCTAGACTCCACACACGGCCGCATGTGCGAGAGACGTAGTAAAGAGAAAAGGGGTGGGGCCAGAGCGCCGCTGCTTCCCGCTGCGCAGGATGAAGGAGCTGGCACCCTTGTCACACTGATGTCCCGCCATGGCCCCGCTGATGTCCCGGCAGGTTTACTAGTACCGTAAGCACCGTAAGGAGGTAAGGAAGGAGATGTTAGGGCATGTAAAGTAAGGGCATGTAAACAGTACCCGGCGTATAAGACGACCCCCGACTTTGGGGAGGATTTTAAGGTACTGAAAAGTCGTCTTATACGCCGGCAAATACGGTATTTATTTATTCAATTTTCTATAGCATTCTCCCAGGGGAGCTCAGAATGGTTTACATGCATTTATTCAGGTACTCCAGCATTTTTCCCTCTCTGTCCCGGTGGGCTCACAATCTATCTAATGTACTTGGGACAATTGGGGGGATTAAGTGACTTGCCCAGGGTCACAAGGAGCAGTGTGGATTTGAACCCACAACCCCAGGGTGCTGAGGCTGTAGCTTTAACCACTGCACCACTCTAGAAATCAAAATGTAGCAGAAGTGAGCCAAGTAAAGGACAATTGAGCCATTGTGACATCACTGATGAGGTTGGCTCTTATTGGTGGAATGAGGCATTATGATGTCACAATACCAGATCTGGTGATCAGAGGCTGATGCTTTTCACACTATTTATTTCTTCAATTTTCTAAACTGTTCTCCCAGGGGAACATTAATTTATTCAGGTAGTCAAGCATTTCCCCTGTCTGTCCTGGGGGGCTCAAAATCTATCTAATGTACCTGGGGCAATGGGGGGATTAAGTGACTTGCCCAGGGTCACAAGGAGCAGCATGGGATTGAGGCTGTAGCTTTAACCACTTTGCCACAATCTCCCCCTCATAGGTGTTTGAAATGACCTGGGAAATGTCTAGGGTTACCAGACGTCTGAGGGTCCAGATGGCTTTTCAAAACGCTTCTTCTACTCCAAGTCCTTGGTGAACCACAGTTTCGAGATTGTTGCCGTGGCTCGCATCAATCTCTCTTCAAAAACTGCAGATGCACCTCGTCGTATCAGAGATGTAATCAATGTTTTCCGCCTGAGATGTCGCTGCAACTAAAACTTTTTAAGAGCAACAGCCTCAGAAGGAAATCAATTTAACATGATGCAATCGTCTCTGTATTCCTCAAATGGCTTCTGAACTGTGGCGTAGCGAGTGTGAGAGGCGCCCGGGGCAGTGGGGCCCCTCCCCTGCTCTTGCCTCTGCCCCTCCCCCTGCTCCTTCCCCAATCCCACCTGCCACTCCCCCCCCCACTTCCCTTCCCTCAAACCTCTAGTTGAAGCTGTTTGCGGCGGTCAACAACGTGTTTCTCGCAACCCCATCAGCACTCCTTCTGACATCACTTCCTTTGCGCAGATCCCGGAAGTGATGTCAGCGGGAGAGCCGACCGGGTCGTGAAGAGCACGTTGACTGCCGCGAACAACTTCAATGAGAGGGATGGGGAAGGGAAAGGGGGGGGGGCGCATTCATGGAGGGGAGGAATGGGAAGAGGTGGGGGGGGCGGAGTAGAGGAGAAGGGTGTTGGCGCCCCCCCCCTTTCTTCACCACTGATTTCAGGGAAGCAATGAAAACTTACCTCTTTCCATAACTCTAGTCACTCCCTTCAAACCCTATGAATGAACTCGATCCACTCTGGTTGTTAACTGAAGATGGAAATCACCATACGTTAACGTAGAGACCAAAACTAACATTATCGTACAAATGTAAATTCACAATTCGTTTGTTTCTGCTTTATGTATGAACCTACATAAACTAACCCAAGTGGTGTATCTGATCAAAATCCCAAGCGGTTTTGAATTGGGAGTAGAAATGTAAATAAGTTTTTTAAAAAAACGTTTACAAAAAAGCATAAAAACTTTTAAAATAATTTTATATGTACTAACTTATGATTAAGCTAAAGTAAGTCGAAATAGGACACAATTAGCATGTTATGATAGGATATCAATACACAGGTTTTTGTCCGATGACTGGAGCGAGGAGCAAGAAAACTACGCTGACAAACTCAGTCCGTGGTAATACGACTGTGCGTAGGCTCCATTACTGAGGCCTTTTCCTGTAGTAAAGTATTAACGAATTTAAAGGGTTAATGCGCTTCTCCACAACAGTGGGAAATATATTTGTTATAGTCTGAGCTCGTTGGGGAGGACGGAATTTAAAACTAGTGTAACCACATAAATACATAAATAACTTCTAGGTGCCGGTCGGTGTGGTTGTTGTCGGTCAACCGCTGGCGCACTTAGGCATCGCTAAGGGCTCCTTTTACAAAGCTGCGCTAGCGGTTTAACGGGTGTAATAGCGCTACCGCCTCCTCTTCAGCAGGCGGTGGTTTTTCGGCCAGCGCGGGGCTTAGCGCGTGATGAAAAGTCGCGCGCGTTAACCCCGTTAGCGTGGCGCAATAAAAGGAACCCTAAGTGTCTTAGAGGTAGGCGCTGGTATATTAGGCCAGGTTTTACCTGCCCTAATTTTACCGATGCCTATCGACTCCTAAGACAAGCATGCCTATTCTGGTCCCCTAACCGCATCTACTGGATGAGAACAAATTTATAAAAAAAAATAAATAAATAAAACACCCAACATAAAACAGTTGGAGTTTTTAAAAATAAATTGGTTCTCAACATAAGAACATAGAGATGCCGCTGCTGGGTCCATCACAACGCCATTTAAAATCATTGAGGTTTAACCATTTTTTTATCGGTGCGGTCAATCACAACGCCATTTAAAATCATTGAGGTTTAACCATTTTTTTATCGGTGCGGTCACTCACAACGCCATTTAAAATCATTGAGGTTTAACCATTTTTTTATTGGTGCGGTCAATCACAACGCCATTTAAAATCATTGAGGTTTAACCATTTTTTTATCGGTGCGGTCAATCACAACGCCATTTAAAATCATTGAGGTTTAACCATTGTTTTATCGGTGCGGTCAATCACAACGCCATTTAAAATCATTGAGGTTTAACCATTTTTTTATTGGTGCGGTCAATCACAACGCCATTTAAAATCATTGAGGTTTAACCATTTTTTTATCGGTGCGGTCAATCACAACGCCATTTAAAATCATTGAGGTTTAACCATTTTTTTATCGGTGCGGTCAATCACAACGCCATTTAAAATCATTGAGGTTTAACCATTTTTTTATCGGTGCGGTCAATCACAACGCCATTTAAAATCATTGAGGTTTAACCATTTTTTTATCGGTGCGGTCAATCACAACGCCATTTAAAATCATTGAGGTTTAACCATTTTTTTATCGGTGCGGTCAATCACAACGCCATTTAAAATCATTGAGGTTTAACCATTTTTTTATCGGTGCGGTCAATCACAACGCCATTTAAAATCATTGAGGTTTAACCATTTTTTTATTGGTGCGGTCAATCACAACGCCATTTAAAATCATTGAGGTTTAACCATTTTTTTATTGGTGCGGTCAATCACAACGCCATTTAAAATCATTGAAATTTAACCATTTTTTTATCGGTGCGGTCAACCACAACGCCATTTAAAATCATTGAAATTTAACCATTTTTTTATCGGTGCGGTCAATCACAACGCCATTTAAAATCATTGAGGTTTAACCATTTTTTTTATCGGTGCGGTCAATCACAACGCCATTTAAAATCATTGAGGTTTAACCATTTTTTTATTGATGCGGTCAATCACAACGCCATTTAAAATCATTGAGGTTTAACCATTTTTTTATCGGTGCGGTCAATCACAACGCCATTTAAAATCATTGAGGTTTAACCATTTTTTTATCGGTGCGGTCAATCACAACGCCATTTAAAATCATTGAGGTTTAACCATTTTTTTATTGGTGCGGTCAATCACAACGCCATTTAAAATCATTGAGGTTTAACCATTTTTTTATCGATGCGGTCAATCACAACGCCATTTAAAATCATTGAGGTTTAACCATTTTTTTATTGGTGCGGTCAATCACAACGCCATTTAAAATCATTGAGGTTTAACCATTTTTTTATCGGTGCGGTCAATCACAACGCCATTTAAAATCATTGAGGTTTAACCATTTTTTTATCGGTGCGGTCAATCACAACGCCATTTAAAATCATTGAGGTTTAACCATTTTTTTTATTGGTGCGGTCAATCACAACGCCATTTAAAATCATTGAGGTTTAACCATTTTTTTATCGGTGCGGTCAATCACAACGCCATTTAAAATCATTGAAATTTAACCATTTTTTTATTGGTGCGGTCAATCACAACGCCATTTAAAATCATTGAGGTTTAACCATTTTTTTATCGGTGCGGTCAATCACAACGCCATTTAAAATCATTGAGGATTAACCATTTTTTTATTGGTGCGGTCAATCACAACGCCATTTAAAATCATTGAGGTTTAACCATTTTTTTATCGGTGCGGTCAATCACAACGCCATTTAAAATCATTGAGGTTTAACCATTTTTTTATTGATGCGGTCAATCACAACGCCATTTAAAATCATTGAGGTTTAACCATTTTTTTATTGGTGCGGTCAATCACAACGCCATTTAAAATCATTGAGGTTTAACCATTTTTTTATTGGTGCGGTCAATCACAACGCCATTTAAAATCATTGAGGTTTAACCATTTTTTTATCGATGCGGTCAATCACAACGCCATTTAAAATCATTGAGGTTTAACCATTT
This sequence comes from Geotrypetes seraphini, assembly GCF_902459505.1. NCBI lineage: Eukaryota > Metazoa > Chordata > Amphibia > Gymnophiona > Dermophiidae > Geotrypetes > Geotrypetes seraphini. Next base: position 9,384,567 of record NC_047093.1, read on the forward strand.
TTTTATTGGTGCGGTCAATCACAACGCCATTTAAAATCATTGAGGTTTAACCATTTTTTTATCGGTGCGGTCAATCACAACGCCATTTAAAATCATTGAGGTTTAACCATTTTTTTATCGGTGCGGTCAATCACAACGCCATTTAAAATCATTGAGGTTTAACCATTTTTTTATCGGTGCGGTCAATCACAACGCCATTTAAAATCATTGAGGTTTAACCATTTTTTTATCGGTGCGGTCAATCACAACGCCATTTAAAATCATTGAAATTTAACCATTTTTTTATTGGTGCGGTCAATCACAACGCCATTTAAAATCATTGAGGTTTAACCATTTTTTTATCGGTGCGGTCAATCACAACGCCATTTAAAATCATTGAGGATTAACCATTTTTTTATTGGTGCGGTCAATCACAACGCCATTTAAAATCATTGAGGTTTAACCATTTTTTTATCGGTGCGGTCAATCACAACGCCATTTAAAATCATTGAGGTTTAACCATTTTTTTATTGATGCGGTCAATCACAACGCCATTTAAAATCATTGAGGTTTAACCATTTTTTTATTGGTGCGGTCAATCACAACGCCATTTAAAATCATTGAGGTTTAACCATTTTTTTATTGGTGCGGTCAATCACAACGCCATTTAAAATCATTGAGGTTTAACCATTTTTTTTATCGATGCGGTCAATCACAACGCCATTTAAAATCATTGAGGTTTAACCATTTTTTTATTGGTGCGGTCAATCACAACGCCATTTAAAATCATTGAGGTTTAACCATTTTTTTATCGGTGCGGTCAATCACAACGCCATTTAAAATCATTGAGGTTTAACCATTTTTTTATCGGTGCGGTCAATCACAACGCCATTTAAAATCATTGAGGTTTAACCATTTTTTTATCGGTGCGGTCAATCACAACGCCATTTAAAATCATTGAGGTTTAACCATTTTTTTATCGGTGCGGTCAATCACAACGCCATTTAAAATCATTGAAATTTAACCATTTTTTTATTGGTGCGGTCAATCACAACGCCATTTAAAATCATTGAGGTTTAACCATTTTTTTATCGGTGCGGTCAATCACAACGCCATTTAAAATCATTGAGGATTAACCATTTTTTTTATTGGTGCGGTCAATCACAACGCCATTTAAAATCATTGAGGTTTAACCATTTTTTTATCGGTGCGGTCAATCACAACGCCATTTAAAATCATTGAGGATTAACCATTTTTTTATTGGTGCGGTCAATCACAACGCCATTTAAAATCATTGAGGTTTAACCATTTTTTTATCGGTGCGGTCAATCACAACGCCATTTAAAATCATTGAGGTTTAACCATTTTTTTATCGGTGCGGTCAATCACAACGCCATTTAAAATCATTGAGGTTTAACCATTTTTTTATTGGTGCGGTCAATCACAACGCCATTTAAAATCATTGAGATTTAACCATTTTTTTATTGGTGCGGTCAATCACAACGCCATTTAAAATCATTGAGGTTTAACCATTTTTTTATTGATGCGGTCAATCACAACGCCATTTAAAATCATTGAGGTTTAACCATTTTTTTATTGGTGCGGTCAATCACAACGCCATTTAAAATCATTGAGGTTTAACCATTTTTTTATCGGTGCGGTCAATCACAACGCCATTTAAAATCATTGAGGTTTAACCATTTTTTTATTGGTGCGGTCAATCACAACGCCATTTAAAATCATTGAGGTTTAACCATTTTTTTATTGATGCGGTCAATCACAACGCCATTTAAAATCATTGAGGTTTAACCATTTTTTTATTGGTGCGGTCAATCACAACGCCATTTAAAATCATTGAGGTTTAACCATTTTTTTATCGGTGCGGTCAATCACAACGCCATTTAAAATCATTGAGGTTTAACCATTTTTTTATCGGTGCGGTCAATCACAACGCCATTTAAAATCATTGAGGTTTAACCATTTTTTTATTGGTGCGGTCAATCACAACGCCATTTAAAATCATTGAGGTTTAACCATTTTTTTATCGGTGCGGTCAATCACAACGCCATTTAAAATCATTGAGGTTTAACCATTTTTTTTATTGATGCGGTCAATCACAACGCCATTTAAAATCATTGAGGTTTAACCATTTTTTTATCGGTGCGGTCAATCACAACGCCATTTAAAATCATTGAGGTTTAACCATTTTTTTTTCGGTGCGGTCAATCACAACGCCATTTAAAATCATTGAGGTTTAACCATTTTTTTATCGGTACGGTCAATCACAACGCCATTTAAAATCATTGAGGTTTAACCATTTTTTTTATTGGTGCGGTCAATCACAACGCCATTTAAAATCATTGAGGTTTAACCATTTTTTTATTGATGCGGTCAATCACAACGCCATTTAAAATCATTGAGGTTTAACCATTTTTTTATCGGTGCGGTCAATCACAACGCCATTTAAAATCATTGAGGTTTAACCATTTTTTTATCGGTGCGGTCAATCACAACGCCATTTAAAATCATTGAGGTTTAACCATTTTTTTATCGGTGCGGTCAATCACAACGCCATTTAAAATCATTGAGGTTTAACCATTTTTTTATTGGTGCGGTCAATCACAACGCCATTTAAAATCATTGAAATTTAACCATTTTTTTATTGGTGCGGTCAATCACAACGCCATTTAAAATCATTGAGGTTTAACCATTTTTTTATCGGTGCGGTCAATCACAACGCCATTTAAAATCATTGAGGTTTAACCATTTTTTTATCGGTGCGGTCAATCACAACGCCATTTAAAATCATTGAGGTTTAACCATTTTTTTATTGGTGCGGTCAATCACAACGCCATTTAAAATCATTGAGGTTTAACCATTTTTTTATCGGTGCGGTCAATCACAACGCCATTTAAAATCATTGAGGTTTAACCATTTTTTTATCGGTGCGGTCAATCACAACGCCATTTAAAATCATTGAGGTTTAACCATTTTTTTATTGGTGCGGTCAATCACAACGCCATTTAAAATCATTGAGGTTTAACCATTTTTTTATCGGTGCGGTCAATCACAACGCCATTTAAAATCATTGAGGTTTAACCATTTTTTTATTGGTGCGGTCAATCACAACGCCATTTAAAATCATTGAGGATTAACCATTTTTTTATTGGTGCGGTCAATCACAACGCCATTTAAAATCATTGAGGTTTAACCATTTTTTTATCGGTGCGGTCAATCACAACGCCATTTAAAATCATTGAGGTTTAACCATTTTTTTATCGGTGCGGTCAATCACAACGCCATTTAAAATCATTGAGGTTTAACCATTTTTTTATTGGTGCGGTCAATCACAACGCCATTTAAAATCATTGAGGTTTAACCATTTTTTTATCGGTGCGGTCAATCACAACGCCATTTAAAATCATTGAGGTTTAACCATTTTTTTATTGGTGCGGTCAATCACAACGCCATTTAAAATCATTGAGGTTTAACCATTTTTTTATCGGTGCGGTCAATCACAACGCCATTTAAAATCATTGAGGTTTAACCATTTTTTTATCGGTGCGGTCAATCACAACGCCATTTAAAATCATTGAGGTTTAACCATTTTTTTATTGGTGCGGTCAATCACAACGCCATTTAAAATCATTGAAATTTAACCATTTTTTTATCGGTGCGGTCAATCACAACGCCATTTAAAATCATTGAAATTTAACCATTTTTTTATCGGTGCGGTCAATCACAACGCCATTTAAAATCATTGAGGTTTAACCATTTTTTTATCGGTGCGGTCAATCACAACGCCATTTAAAATCATTGAGGTTTAACCATTTTTTTATTGATGCGGTCAATCACAACGCCATTTAAAATCATTGAGGTTTAACCATTTTTTTATCGGTGCGGTCAATCACAACGCCATTTAAAATCATTGAGGTTTAACCATTTTTTTATCGGTGCGGTCAATCACAACGCCATTTAAAATCATTGAGGTTTAACCATTTTTTTATTGGTGCGGTCAATCACAACGCCATTTAAAATCATTGAAATTTAACCATTTTTTTATCGGTGCGGTCAATCACAACGCCATTTAAAATCATTGAAATTTAACCATTTTTTTATCGGTGCGGTCAATCACAACGCCATTTAAAATCATTGAGGTTTAACCATTTTTTTATCGGTGCGGTCAATCACAACGCCATTTAAAATCATTGAGGTTTAACCATTTTTTTATTGATGCGGTCAATCACAACGCCATTTAAAATCATTGAGGTTTAACCATTTTTTTTATCGGTGCGGTCAATCACAACGCCATTTAAAATCATTGAGGTTTAACCATTTTTTTATCGGTGCGGTCAATCACAACGCCATTTAAAATCATTGAGGTTTAACCATTTTTTTATTGGTGCGGTCAATCACAACGCCATTTAAAATCATTGAGGTTTAACCATTTTTTTATCGGTGCGGTCAATCACAACGCCATTTAAAATCATTGAAATTTAACCATTTTTTTATTGGTGCGGTCAATCACAACGCCATTTAAAATCATTGAGGTTTAACCATTTTTTTATCGGTGCGGTCAATCACAACGCCATTTAAAATCATTGAGGATTAACCATTTTTTTATTGGTGCGGTCAATCACAACGCCATTTAAAATCATTGAGGTTTAACCATTTTTTTTATCGGTGCGGTCAATCACAACGCCATTTAAAATCATTGAGGTTTAACCATTTTTTTATCGGTGCGGTCAATCACAACGCCATTTAAAATCATTGAGGTTTAACCATTTTTTTATCGGTGCGGTCAATCACAACGCCATTTAAAATCATTGAGGTTTAACCATTTTTTTATCGGTGCGGTCAATCACAACGCCATTTAAAATCATTGAGGTTTAACCATTTTTTTATCGGTGCGGTCAATCACAACGCCATTTAAAATCATTGAGGTTTAACCATTTTTTTATCGGTGCGGTCAATCACAACGCCATTTAAAATCATTGAGGTTTAACCATTTTTTTATCGGTGCGGTCAATCACAACGCCATTTAAAATCATTGAGGTTTAACCATTTTTTTATCGGTGCGGTCAATCACAACGCCATTTAAAATCATTGAGGTTTAACCATTTTTTTATCGGTGCGGTCAATCACAACGCCATTTAAAATCATTGAGGTTTAACCATTTTTTTATTGGTGCGGTCAATCACAACGCCATTTAAAATCATTGAGATTTAACCATTTTTTTATTGGTGCGGTCAATCACAACGCCATTTAAAATCATTGAAATTTAACCATTTTTTTATCGGTGCGGTCAATCACAACGCCATTTAAAATCATTGAAATTTAACCATTTTTTTATCGGTGCGGTCAATCACAACGCCATTTAAAATCATTGAGGTTTAACCATTTTTTTTATCGGTGCGGTCAATCACAACGCCATTTAAAATCATTGAGGTTTAACCATTTTTTTATTGATGCGGTCAATCACAACGCCATTTAAAATCATTGAGGTTTAACCATTTTTTTATCGGTGCGGTCAATCACAACGCCATTTAAAATCATTGAGGTTTAACCATTTTTTTATCGGTGCGGTCAATCACAACGCCATTTAAAATAATTGAGGTTTAACCATTTTTTTATCGATGCGGTCAATCACAACACCATTTAAAATCATTGAGGTTTAACCATTTTTTTATTGGTGCGGTCAATCACAACGCCATTTAAAATCATTGAGGTTTAACCATTTTTTTATCGGTGCGGTCAATCACAACGCCATTTAAAATCATTGAGGTTTAACCATTTTTTTATCGGTGCGGTCAATCACAACGCCATTTAAAATCATTGAGGTTTAACCATTTTTTTATTGGTGCGGTCAATCACAACGCCATTTAAAATCATTGAGGTTTAACCATTTTTTTATCGGTGCGGTCAATCACAACGCCATTTAAAATCATTGAAATTTAACCATTTTTTTATTGGTGCGGTCAATCACAACGCCATTTAAAATCATTGAGGTTTAACCATTTTTTTATCGGTGCGGTCAATCACAACGCCATTTAAAATCATTGAGGATTAACCATTTTTTTATTGGTGCGGTCAATCACAACGCCATTTAAAATCATTGAGGTTTAACCATTTTTTTATCGGTGCGGTCAATCACAACGCCATTTAAAATCATTGAGGTTTAACCATTTTTTTATTGATGCGGTCAATCACAACGCCATTTAAAATCATTGAGGTTTAACCATTTTTTTATTGGTGCGGTCAATCACAACGCCATTTAAAATCATTGAGGTTTAACCATTTTTTTTATTGGTGCGGTCAATCACAACGCCATTTAAAATCATTGAGGTTTAACCATTTTTTTATCGATGCGGTCAATCACAACGCCATTTAAAATCATTGAGGTTTAACCATTTTTTTATTGGTGCGGTCAATCACAACGCCATTTAAAATCATTGAGGTTTAACCATTTTTTTATCGGTGCGGTCAATCACAACGCCATTTAAAATCATTGAGGTTTAACCATTTTTTTATCGGTGCGGTCAATCACAACGCCATTTAAAATCATTGAGGTTTAACCATTTTTTTATTGGTGCGGTCAATCACAACGCCATTTAAAATCATTGAGGTTTAACCATTTTTTTATCGGTGCGGTCAATCACAACGCCATTTAAAATCATTGAAATTTAACCATTTTTTTATTGGTGCGGTCAATCACAACGCCATTTAAAATCATTGAGGTTTAACCATTTTTTTATCGGTGCGGTCAATCACAACGCCATTTAAAATCATTGAGGATTAACCATTTTTTTATTGGTGCGGTCAATCACAACGCCATTTAAAATCATTGAGGTTTAACCATTTTTTTATCGGTGCGGTCAATCACAACGCCATTTAAAATCATTGAGGTTTAACCATTTTTTTATTGATGCGGTCAATCACAACGCCATTTAAAATCATTGAGGTTTAACCATTTTTTTATTGGTGCGGTCAATCACAACGCCATTTAAAATCATTGAGGTTTAACCATTTTTTTATTGGTGCGGTCAATCACAACGCCATTTAAAATCATTGAGGTTTAACCATTTTTTTATCGATGCGGTCAATCACAACGCCATTTAAAATCATTGAGGTTTAACCATTTTTTTATTGGTGCGGTCAATCACAACGCCATTTAAAATCATTGAGGTTTAACCATTTTTTTATCGGTGCGGTCAATCACAACGCCATTTAAAATCATTGAGGTTTAACCATTTTTTTATCGGTGCGGTCTATCACAACGCCATTTAAAATCATTGAGGTTTAACCATTTTTTTATTGGTGCGGTCAATCACAACGCCATTTAAAATCATTGAGGTTTAACCATTTTTTTATCGGTGCGGTCAATCACAACGCCATTTAAAATCATTGAAATTTAACCATTTTTTTATTGGTGCGGTCAATCACAACGCCATTTAAAATCATTGAGGTTTAACCATTTTTTTATCGGTGCGGTCAATCACAACGCCATTTAAAATCATTGAGGATTAACCATTTTTTTATTGGTGCGGTCAATCACAACGCCATTTAAAATCATTGAGGTTTAACCATTTTTTTATCGGTGCGGTCAATCACAACGCCATTTAAAATCATTGAGGTTTAACCATTTTTTTATTGGTGCGGTCAATCACAACGCCATTTAAAATCATTGAGGTTTAACCATTTTTTTATCGGTGCGGTCAATCACAACGCCATTTAAAATCATTGAGGTTTAACCATTTTTTTATCGGTGCGGTCAATCACAACGCCATTTAAAATCATTGAGGTTTAACCATTTTTTTATTGGTGCGGTCAATCACAACGCCATTTAAAATCATTGAAATTTAACCATTTTTTTATTGGTGCGGTCAATCACAACGCCATTTAAAATCATTGAGGTTTAACCATTTTTTTATTGATGCGGTCAATCACAACGCCATTTAAAATCATTGAGGTTTAACCATTTTTTTATTGGTGCGGTCAATCACAACGCCATTTAAAATCATTGAGGTTTAACCATTTTTTTATCGGTGCGGTCAATCACAACGCCATTTAAAATCATTGAGGTTTAACCATTTTTTTATTGATGCGGTCAATCACAACGCCATTTAAAATCATTGAGGTTTAACCATTTTTTTATTGGTGCGGTCAATCACAACGCCATTTAAAATCATTGAGGTTTAACCATTTTTTTATTGGTGCGGTCAATCACAACGCCATTTAAAATCATTGAGGTTTAACCATTTTTTTATCGGTGCGGTCAATCACAACGCCATTTAAAATCATTGAGGTTTAACCATTTTTTTAGTGGTGCGGTCAATCACAACGCCATTTAAAATCATTGAGGTTTAACCATTTTTTTATCGATGCGGTCAATCACAACGCCATTTAAAATCATTGAGGTTTAACCATTTTTTTATTGGTGCGGTCAATCACAACGCCATTTAAAATCATTGAGGTTTAACCATTTTTTTATTGGTGCGGTCAATCACAACGCCATTTAAAATCATTGAGGTTTAACCATTTTTTTATCGGTGCGGTCAATCACAACGCCATTTAAAATCATTGAGGTTTAACCATTTTTTTATCGGTGCGGTCAATCACAACGCCATTTAAAATCATTGAGGTTTAACCATTTTTTTATTGATGCGGTCAATCACAACGCCATTTAAAATCATTGAGGTTTAACCATTTTTTTATTGGTGCGGTCAATCACAACGCCATTTAAAATCATTGAGGTTTAACCATTTTTTTATCGGTGCGGTCAATCACAACGCCATTTAAAATCATTGAGGTTTAACCATTTTTTTATCGGTGCGGTCAATCACAACGCCATTTAAAATCATTGAGGTTTAACCATTTTTTTATCGGTGCGGTCAATCACAACGCCATTTAAAATCATTGAGGTTTAACCATTTTTTTATCGGTGCGGTCAATCACAACGCCATTTAAAATCATTGAGGTTTAACCATTTTTTTATTGGTGCGGTCAATCACAACGCCATTTAAAATCATTGAAATTTAACCATTTTTTTATTGGTGCGGTCAATCACAACGCCATTTAAAATCATTGAGGTTTAACCATTTTTTTATCGGTGCGGTCAATCACAACGCCATTTAAAATCATTGAGGATTAACCATTTTTTTATTGGTGCGGTCAATCACAACGCCATTTAAAATCATTGAGGTTTAACCATTTTTTTATCGGTGCGGTCAATCACAACGCCATTTAAAATCATTGAGGTTTAACCATTTTTTTATTGGTGCGGTCAATCACAACGCCATTTAAAATCATTGAGGTTTAACCATTTTTTTATCGGTGCGGTCAATCACAACGCCATTTAAAATCATTGAGGTTTAACCATTTTTTTATCGGTGCGGTCAATCACAACGCCATTTAAAATCATTGAGGTTTAACCATTTTTTTATTGGTGCGGTCAATCACAACGCCATTTAAAATCATTGAAATTTAACCATTTTTTTATTGGTGCGGTCAATCACAACGCCATTTAAAATCATTGAGGTTTAACCATTTTTTTTATTGATGCGGTCAATCACAACGCCATTTAAAATCATTGAGGTTTAACCATTTTTTTATTGGTGCGGTCAATCACAACGCCATTTAAAATCATTGAGGTTTAACCATTTTTTTATCGGTGCGGTCAATCACAACGCCATTTAAAATCATTGAGGTTTAACCATTTTTTTATTGGTGCGGTCAATCACAACGCCATTTAAAATCATTGAGGTTTAACCATTTTTTTATTGATGCGGTCAATCACAACGCCATTTAAAATCATTGAGGTTTAACCATTTTTTTATTGATGCGGTCAATCACAACGCCATTTAAAATCATTGAGGTTTAACCATTTTTTTATCGGTGCGGTCAATCACAACGCCATTTAAAATCATTGAGGTTTAACCATTTTTTTTATCGGTGCGGTCAATCACAACGCCATTTAAAATCATTGAGGTTTAACCATTTTTTTATTGGTGCGGTCAATCACAACGCCATTTAAAATCATTGAGGTTTAACCATTTTTTTATCGGTGCGGTCAATCACAACGCCATTTAAAATCATTGAGGTTTAACCATTTTTTTATTGATGCGGTCAATCACAACGCCATTTAAAATCATTGAGGTTTAACCATTTTTTTATTGGTGCGGTCAATCACAACGCCATTTAAAATCATTGAGGTTTAACCATTTTTTTATTGGTGCGGTCAATCACAACGCCATTTAAAATCATTGAGGTTTAACCATTTTTTTATCGGTGCGGTCAATCACAACGCCATTTAAAATCATTGAGGTTTAACCATTTTTTTATTGGTGCGGTCAATCACAACGCCATTTAAAATCATTGAGGTTTAACCATTTTTTTATTGATGCGGTCAATCACAACGCCATTTAAAATCATTGAGGTTTAACCATTTTTTTATTGGTGCGGTCAATCACAACGCCATTTAAAATCATTGAAATTTAACCATTTTTTTATCGGTGCGGTCAATCACAACGCCATTTAAAATCATTGAAATTTAACCATTTTTTTATCGGTGCGGTCAATCACAACGCCATTTAAAATCATTGAGGTTTAACCATTTTTTTATCGGTGCGGTCAATCACAACGCCATTTAAAATCATTGAGGTTTAACCATTTTTTTATTGATGCGGTCAATCACAACGCCATTTAAAATCATTGAGGTTTAACCATTTTTTTATCGGTGCGGTCAATCACAACGCCATTTAAAATCATTGAGGTTTAACCATTTTTTTATCGGTGCGGTCAATCACAACGCCATTTAAAATCATTGAGGTTTAACCATTTTTTTATCGGTGCGGTCAATCACAACGCCATTTAAAATCATTGAGGTTTAACCATTTTTTTATTGGTGCGGTCAATCACAACGCCATTTAAAATCATTGAGGTTTAACCATTTTTTTATCGATGCGGTCAATCACAACACCATTTAAAATCATTGAGGTTTAACCATTTTTTTTATTGGTGCGGTCAATCACAACGCCATTTAAAATCATTGAGGTTTAACCATTTTTTTATCGGTGCGGTCAATCACAACGCCATTTAAAATCATTGAGGTTTAACCATTTTTTTATCGGTGCGGTCAATCACAACGCCATTTAAAATCATTGAGGTTTAACCATTTTTTTATTGGTGCGGTCAATCACAACGCCATTTAAAATCATTGAGGTTTAACCATTTTTTTATCGGTGCGGTCAATCACAACGCCATTTAAAATCATTGAAATTTAACCATTTTTTTATCGGTGCGGTCAATCACAACGCCATTTAAAATCATTGAGGTTTAACCATTTTTTTATCGGTGCGGTCAATCACAACGCCATTTAAAATCATTGAGGATTAACCATTTTTTTATTGGTGCGGTCAATCACAACGCCATTTAAAATCATTGAGGTTTAACCATTTTTTTATCGGTGCGGTCAATCACAACGCCATTTAAAATCATTGAGGTTTAACCATTTTTTTATTGATGCGGTCAATCACAACGCCATTTAAAATCATTGAGGTTTAACCATTTTTTTATTGGTGCGGTCAATCACAACGCCATTTAAAATCATTGAGGTTTAACCATTTTTTTATTGGTGCGGTCAATCACAACGCCATTTAAAATCATTGAGGTTTAACCATTTTTTTATCGATGCGGTCAATCACAACGCCATTTAAAATCATTGAGGTTTAACCATTTTTTTATCGGTGCGGTCAATCACAACGCCATTTAAAATCATTGAGGTTTAACCATTTTTTTATCGGTGCGGTCAATCACAACGCCATTTAAAATCATTGAGGTTTAACCATTTTTTTATCGGTGCGGTCAATCACAACGCCATTTAAAATCATTGAGGTTTAACCATTTTTTTATTGGTGCGGTCAATCACAACGCCATTTAAAATCATTGAGGTTTAACCATTTTTTTATCGGTGCGGTCAATCACAACGCCATTTAAAATCATTGAAATTTAACCATTTTTTTATCGGTGCGGTCAATCACAACGCCATTTAAAATCATTGAGGTTTAACCATTTTTTTATCGGTGCGGTCAATCACAACGCCATTTAAAATCATTGAGGATTAACCATTTTTTTATCGGTGCGGTCAATCACAACGCCATTTAAAATCATTGAGGTTTAACCATTTTTTTATCGGTGCGGTCAATCACAACGCCATTTAAAATCATTGAGGTTTAACCATTTTTTTATTGATGCGGTCAATCACAACGCCATTTAAAATCATTGAGGTTTAACCATTTTTTTATTGGTGCGGTCAATCACAACGCCATTTAAAATCATTGAGGTTTAACCATTTTTTTATTGGTGCGGTCAATCACAACGCCATTTAAAATCATTGAGGTTTAACCATTTTTTTATCGATGCGGTCAATCACAACGCCATTTAAAATCATTGAGGTTTAACCATTTTTTTATTGGTGCGGTCAATCACAACGCCATTTAAAATCATTGAGGTTTAACCATTTTTTTATCGGTGCGGTCAATCACAACGCCATTTAAAATCATTGAGGTTTAACCATTTTTTTATCGGTGCGGTCAATCACAACGCCATTTAAAATCATTGAGGTTTAACCATTTTTTTATCGGTGCGGTCAATCACAACGCCATTTAAAATCATTGAGGTTTAACCATTTTTTTATCGGTGCGGTCAATCACAACGCCATTTAAAATCATTGAAATTTAACCATTTTTTTATCGGTGCGGTCAATCACAACGCCATTTAAAATCATTGAGGTTTAACCATTTTTTTATCGGTGCGGTCAATCACAACGCCATTTAAAATCATTGAGGATTAACCATTTTTTTATCGGTGCGGTCAATCACAACGCCATTTAAAATCATTGAGGTTTAACCATTTTTTTATCGGTGCGGTCAATCACAACGCCATTTAAAATCATTGAGGTTTAACCATTTTTTTATCGGTGCGGTCAATCACAACGCCATTTAAAATCATTGAGGTTTAACCATTTTTTTATCGGTGCGGTCAATCACAACGCCATTTAAAATCATTGAGGTTTAACCATTTTTTTATCGGTGCGGTCAATCACAACGCCATTTAAAATCATTGAGGTTTAACCATTTTTTTATTGGTGCGGTCAATCACAACGCCATTTAAAATCATTGAAATTTAACCATTTTTTTATTGATGCGGTCAATCACAACGCCATTTAAAATCATTGAGGTTTAACCATTTTTTTATTGATGCGGTCAATCACAACGCCATTTAAAATCATTGAGGTTTAACCATTTTTTTATCGGTGCGGTCAATCACAACGCCATTTAAAATCATTGAGGTTTAACCATTTTTTTTATCGGTGCGGTCAATCACAACGCCATTTAAAATCATTGAGGTTTAACCATTTTTTTATTGGTGCGGTCAATCACAACGCCATTTAAAATCATTGAGGTTTAACCATTTTTTTTATTGATGCGGTCAATCACAACGCCATTTAAAATCATTGAGGTTTAACCATTTTTTTTATCGGTGCGGTCAATCACAACGCCATTTAAAATCATTGAGGTTTAACCATTTTTTTATCGGTGCGGTCAATCACAACGCCATTTAAAATCATTGAGGTTTAACCATTTTTTTATCGGTGCGGTCAATCACAACGCCATTTAAAATCATTGAGGTTTAACCATTTTTTTATTGGTGCGGTCAATCACAACGCCATTTAAAATCATTGAGGTTTAACCATTTTTTTATCGGTGCGGTCAATCACAACGCCATTTAAAATCATTGAGGTTTAACCATTTTTTTATTGATGCGGTCAATCACAACGCCATTTAAAATCATTGAGGTTTAACCATTTTTTTTATTGGTGCGGTCAATCACAACGCCATTTAAAATCATTGAGGTTTAACCATTTTTTTATCGGTGCGGTCAATCACAACGCCATTTAAAATCATTGAGGTTTAACCATTTTTTTATCGGTGCGGTCAATCACAACGCCATTTAAAATCATTGAGGTTTAACCATTTTTTTATTGGAGCGGTCAATCACAACGCCATTTAAAATCATTGAGGTTTAACCATTTTTTTATTGATGCGGTCAATCACAACGCCATTTAAAATCATTGAGGTTTAACCATTTTTTTATCGGTGCGGTCAATCACAACGCCATTTAAAATCATTGAGGTTTAACCATTTTTTTATCGGTGCGGTCAATCACAACGCCATTTAAAATCATTGAGGTTTAACCATTTTTTTATCGGTGCGGTCAATCACAACGCCATTTAAAATCATTGAGGTTTAACCATTTTTTTATTGGTGCGGTCAATCACAACGCCATTTAAAATCATTGAGGTTTAACCATTTTTTTATCGGTGCGGTCAATCACAACGCCATTTAAAATCATTGAGGTTTAACCATTTTTTTATTGGTGCGGTCAATCACAACGCCATTTAAAATCATTGAGATTTAACCATTTTTTTATCGGTGCGGTCAATCACAACGCCATTTAAAATCATTGAGGTTTAACCATTTTTTTATCGGTGCGGTCAATCACAACGCCATTTAAAATCATTGAGGATTAACCATTTTTTTATTGGTGCGGTCAATCACAACGCCATTTAAAATCATTGAGGTTTAACCATTTTTTTATCGGTGCGGTCAATCACAACGCCATTTAAAATCATTGAGGTTTAACCATTTTTTTATTGGTGCGGTCAATCACAACGCCATTTAAAATCATTGAGGTTTAACCATTTTTTTATCGGTGCGGTCAATCACAACGCCATTTAAAATCATTGAGGTTTAACCATTTTTTTATCGGTGCGGTCAATCACAACGCCATTTAAAATCATTGAGGTTTAACCATTTTTTTATTGGTGCGGTCAATCACAACGCCATTTAAAATCATTGAAATTTAACCATTTTTTTATTGGTGCGGTCAATCACAACGCCATTTAAAATCATTGAGGTTTAACCATTTTTTTATTGATGCGGTCAATCACAACGCCATTTAAAATCATTGAGGTTTAACCATTTTTTTATCGGTGCGGTCAATCACAACGCCATTTAAAATCATTGAGGTTTAACCATTTTTTTATCGGTGCGGTCAATCACAACGCCATTTAAAATCATTGAGGTTTAACCATTTTTTTTATTGGTGCGGTCAATCACAACGCCATTTAAAATCATTGAGGTTTAACCATTTTTTTATTGATGCGGTCAATCACAACGCCATTTAAAATCATTGAGGTTTAACCATTTTTTTTATCGGTGCGGTCAATCACAACGCCATTTAAAATCATTGAGGTTTAACCATTTTTTTATCGGTGCGGTCAATCACAACGCCATTTAAAATCATTGAGGTTTAACCATTTTTTTATCGGTGCGGTCAATCACAACGCCATTTAAAATCATTGAGGTTTAACCATTTTTTTATCGGTGCGGTCAATCACAACGCCATTTAAAATCATTGAGGTTTAACCATTTTTTTATCGGTGCGGTCAATCACAACGCCATTTAAAATCATTGAGGTTTAACCATTTTTTTATTGATGCGGTCAATCACAACGCCATTTAAAATCATTGAGGTTTAACCATTTTTTTATTGGTGCGGTCAATCACAACGCCATTTAAAATCATTGAGGTTTAACCATTTTTTTATCGGTGCGGTCAATCACAACGCCATTTAAAATCATTGAGGTTTAACCATTTTTTTATCGGTGCGGTCAATCACAACGCCATTTAAAATCATTGAGGTTTAACCATTTTTTTATTGGTGCGGTCAATCACAACGCCATTTAAAATCATTGAGGTTTAACCATTTTTTTATTGATGCGGTCAATCACAACGCCATTTAAAATCATTGAGGTTTAACCATTTTTTTATCGGTGCGGTCAATCACAACGCCATTTAAAATCATTGAGGTTTAACCATTTTTTTATCGGTGCGGTCAATCACAACGCCATTTAAAATCATTGAGGTTTAACCATTTTTTTATCGGTGCGGTCAATCACAACGCCATTTAAAATCATTGAGGTTTAACCATTTTTTTATTGGTGCGGTCAATCACAACGCCATTTAAAATCATTGAGGTTTAACCATTTTATTATCGGTGCGGTCAATCACAACGCCATTTAAAATCATTGAGGTTTAACCATTTTTTTATTGGTGCGGTCAATCACAACGCCATTTAAAATCATTGAAATTTAACCATTTTTTTATCGGTGCGGTCAATCACAACGCCATTTAAAATCATTGAGGTTTAACCATTTTTTTTCGGTGCGGTCAATCACAACGCCATTTAAAATCATTGAGGTTTAACCATTTTTTTATCGGTGCGGTCAATCACAACGCCATTTAAAATCATTGAGGTTTAACCATTTTTTTATTGGTGCGGTCAATCACAACGCCATTTAAAATCATTGAGGTTTAACCATTTTTTTATCGGTGCGGTCAATCACAACGCCATTTAAAATCATTGAGGTTTAACCATTTTTTTATCGGTGCGGTCAATCACAACGCCATTTAAAATCATTGAGGTTTAACCATTTTTTTATCGGTGCGGTCAATCACAACGCCATTTAAAATCATTGAGGTTTAACCATTTTTTTATCGGTGCGGTCAATCACAACGCCATTTAAAATCATTGAGGTTTAACCATTTTTTTTATTGATGCGGTCAATCACAACGCCATTTAAAATCATTGAGGATTAACCATTTTTTTATCGGTGCGGTCAATCACAACGCCATTTAAAATCATTGAGGTTTAACCATTTTTTTTATCGGTGCGGTCAATCACAACGCCATTTAAAATCATTGAGGTTTAACCATTTTTTTTATCGGTGCGGTCAATCACAACGCCATTTAAAATCATTGAGGTTTAACCATTTTTTTATTGGTGCGGTCAATCACAACGCCATTTAAAATCATTGAGGTTTAACCATTTTTTTATCGGTGCGGTCAATCACAACGCCATTTAAAATCATTGAGGTTTAACCATTTTTTTATCGGTGCGGTCAATCACAACGCCATTTAAAATCATTGAGGTTTAACCATTTTTTTATTGGTGCGGTCAATCACAACGCCATTTAAAATCATTGAGGTTTAACCATTTTTTTATCGGTGCGGTCAATCACAACGCCATTTAAAATCATTGAGGTTTAACCATTTTTTTATTGGTGCGGTCAATCACAACGCCATTTAAAATCATTGAAATTTAACCATTTTTTTATTGGTGCGGTCAATCACAACGCCATTTAAAATCATTGAGGTTTAACCATTTTTTTATCGGTGCGGTCAATCACAACGCCATTTAAAATCATTGAGGTTTAACCATTTTTTTATCGGTGCGGTCAATCACAACGCCATTTAAAATCATTGAGGTTTAACCATTTTTTTTATTGGTGCGGTCAATCACAACGCCATTTAAAATCATTGAGGTTTAACCATTTTTTTATCGGTGCGGTCAATCACAACGCCATTTAAAATCATTGAGGTTTAACCATTTTTTTATTGATGCGGTCAATCACAACGCCATTTAAAATCATTGAGGTTTAACCATTTTTTTATTGGTGCGGTCAATCACAACGCCATTTAAAATCATTGAGGTTTAACCATTTTTTTATTGGTGCGGTCAATCACAACGCCATTTAAAATCATTGAGGTTTAACCATTTTTTTATCGGTGCGGTCAATCACAACGCCATTTAAAATCATTGAGGTTTAACCATTTTTTTATTGGTGCGGTCAATCACAACGCCATTTAAAATCATTGAGGTTTAACCATTTTTTTATCGATGCGGTCAATCACAACGCCATTTAAAATCATTGAGGTTTAACCATTTTTTTATTGGTGCGGTCAATCACAACGCCATTTAAAATCATTGAGGTTTAACCATTTTTTTATCGGTGCGGTCAATCACAACGCCATTTAAAATCATTGAGGTTTAACCATTTTTTTTATCGGTGCGGTCAATCACAACGCCATTTAAAATCATTGAGGTTTAACCATTTTTTTATTGGTGCGGTCAATCACAACGCCATTTAAAATCATTGAGGTTTAACCATTTTTTTTATCGGTGCGGTCAATCACAACGCCATTTAAAATCATTGAAATTTAACCATTTTTTTATTGGTGCGGTCAATCACAACGCCATTTAAAATCATTGAGGTTTAACCATTTTTTTATCGGTGCGGTCAATCACAACGCCATTTAAAATCATTGAGGTTTAACCATTTTTTTATCGGTGCGGTCAATCACAACGCCATTTAAAATCATTGAGGTTTAACCATTTTTTTTATCGGTGCGGTCAATCACAACGCCATTTAAAATCATTGAGGTTTAACCATTTTTTTATTGGTGCGGTCAATCACAACGCCATTTAAAATCATTGAGGTTTAACCATTTTTTTTTTTTTTTTTTTTTTTTAATTCTTTATTTATTTTTAACATGAAAACCATCAAGAAAAAATAACTTTCTTGTTCAGATTATTGAGAAAGACATTACAATATATAATAAATGAATATAAAATATAAAGAAAATAGTTTTCTTAATCAATCTTTAGTCCATTATTTATAGATCCAAGAATGTTAATGAGTGAAAAAAAAAGAGGAAATGGAATCATCCAATTAAACAATAAGATAGTGATTTCCTGACTGTGGTTACAGGATTAACTACTAAATTAACTTGATGTTATTGGACCCCCTTCAAGGCGTTTCATGGTGAGAAAACCTGTTAACTGAGATGGTTCAAAGAATATATATGTATTGGATCTATATTTTACAATACATTTACATGGATATCGTAAAAAGAAAACTCCCCCCACTGCTGCCACCCCTGGTTTAAGAAGCAAAAACTGTCGTCTACGTTTTTGGGTTTCCTTTGTCACATCCGGGAACATCTGTATCTTATGTCCAAGAAATTCTTTGTCTCTATTTTTGAAAAACAATTTCAGTAACCAATTTTTATCAGGTGTTAATACCACCGTAAGTAAAAGAGTAGCAGGTTTTACTATTTCTTTAAGAGAAGTTTCCAAAATTGTTGTTACATCCATTGGAGAATTCTGATTTTGTTCCAACTGAGAAGATTCTTCTTTTATTTTTGTTGGCAAGTAAAACACTTGTAGGAAAGGAGGAAGCATATCTTCAGGAATATTTAATATTTCAATCAAATATTTTTTCAACATTTCTTTTGCGGATATCGTTGAAGTTTTAGGAAAATTCAAAATTCTAAGATTATTTAAACGCGAAGTATTTTCTAAACTTTCAACTTTCCTTCTTAAATTGGTATTATCTCTGATTAAAGTACCCTGTACCTGTTTTACTTCTAATAGTTCCTTCTCAATTGTGTCTACTTTAGTTTTCAGTAGAGAAGTATCTTCTTTCACAACTTTAAATTCTTCCTTTTGTTCCAAAACTTTCTTTTCCAAATCCAATATTTGTGGAGATAAAGTCTGTCCCAAGCTTGCAACTAGGACCCAAATTGAATCCAGGGTGATATTAGTAGGTCTTATTGAAGCAAATGTACCTGGTTGTATTGATTGAATTCCTCCAGTCTCAGGGCTTATCTCTCCTTTGCCTTGTTCTTCTAACTGCTCCACCGCTGTTTCTGCCTCAAGATTGAGAACTTCCGGGGCCAAGCTCAAATTAGCCTCCCGGGGTAGAGAGTCCACCACTTCGGTTAGACTGTCGTCCCTCGGTGAGCTGGCTCTCTGGGGCTGTGGAGGCGGGGATCTTACGTCGGGGCTCAGCGTCGACTCGAGCCCAGGGAAGTTCACTGCCGCCTCACTCGTTGCCGGAACTTCCAGCGGGCGAATCCCCGACAAAATTGGATCCCGTTGTAGGCGCCTCAGAAACTCATCTATAGCCACCGTAGGAGGGGTATCTGCACGCCGCGAGGCTCCGACTGCGCTTCTACCCCTTCTCTTCGGCATTTTGCGAAGGTAAAGTAAGAAGCTATTCCGAAAGCGTCTCACCCACAGTCATTCAATCGCGGCCATCTTGGATCGCTCTCGTTTAACCATTTTTTTATCGGTGCGGTCAATCACAACGCCATTTAAAATCATTGAGGTTTAACCATTTTTTTATCGGTGCGGTCAATCACAACGCCATTTAAAATCATTGAGGTTTAACCATTTTTTTTTTTTTTTATTGGTGCGGTCAATCACAACGCCATTTAAAATCATTGAAATTTAACCATTTTTTTATTGGTGCGGTCAATCACAACGCCATTTAAAATCATTGAGGTTTAACCATTTTTTTATCGGTGCGGTCAATCACAACGCCATTTAAAATCATTGAGGTTTAACCATTTTTTTATCGGTGCGGTCAATCACAACGCCATTTAAAATCATTGAGGTTTAACCATTTTTTTATTGGTGCGGTCAATCACAACGCCATTTAAAATCATTGAAATTTAACCATTTTTTTATTGGTGCGGTCAATCACAACGCCATTTAAAATCATTGAGGTTTAACCATTTTTTTATTGATGCGGTCAATCACAACGCCATTTAAAATCATTGAGGTTTAACCATTTTTTTATTGGTGCGGTCAATCACAACGCCATTTAAAATCATTGAGGTTTAACCATTTTTTTATCGGTGCGGTCAATCACAACGCCATTTAAAATCATTGAGGTTTAACCATTTTTTTATTGGTGCGGTCAATCACAACGCCATTTAAAATCATTGAGGTTTAACCATTTTTTTATTGATGCGGTCAATCACAACGCCATTTAAAATCATTGAGGTTTAACCATTTTTTTATTGGTGCGGTCAATCACAACGCCATTTAAAATCATTGAGGTTTAACCATTTTTTTATCGGTGCGGTCAATCACAACGCCATTTAAAATCATTGAGGTTTAACCATTTTTTTATCGGTGCGGTCAATCACAACGCCATTTAAAATCATTGAGGTTTAACCATTTTTTTATTGGTGCGGTCAATCACAACGCCATTTAAAATCATTGAGGTTTAACCATTTTTTTATCGGTGCGGTCAATCACAACGCCATTTAAAATCATTGAGGTTTAACCATTTTTTTATTGATGCGGTCAATCACAACGCCATTTAAAATCATTGAGGTTTAACCATTTTTTTATTGGTGCGGTCAATCACAACGCCATTTAAAATCATTGAGGTTTAACCATTTTTTTATTGGTGCGGTCAATCACAACGCCATTTAAAATCATTGAGGTTTAACCATTTTTTTATCGGTGCGGTCAATCACAACGCCATTTAAAATCATTGAGGTTTAACCATTTTTTTATTGGTGCGGTCAATCACAACGCCATTTAAAATCATTGAGGTTTAACCATTTTTTTATTGATGCGGTCAATCACAACGCCATTTAAAATCATTGAGGTTTAACCATTTTTTTATTGGTGCGGTCAATCACAACGCCATTTAAAATCATTGAGGTTTAACCATTTTTTTATCGGTGCGGTCAATCACAACGCCATTTAAAATCATTGAGGTTTAACCATTTTTTTATCGGTGCGGTCAATCACAACGCCATTTAAAATCATTGAGGTTTAACCATTTTTTTATTGGTGCGGTCAATCACAACGCCATTTAAAATCATTGAGGTTTAACCATTTTTTTATCGGTGCGGTCAATCACAACGCCATTTAAAATCATTGAGGTTTAACCATTTTTTTATTGATGCGGTCAATCACAACGCCATTTAAAATCATTGAGGTTTAACCATTTTTTTTATCGATGCGGTCAATCACAACGCCATTTAAAATCATTGAGGTTTAACCATTTTTTTATTGGTGCGGTCAATCACAACGCCATTTAAAATCATTGAGGTTTAACCATTTTTTTATCGGTGCGGTCAATCACAACGCCATTTAAAATCATTGAGGTTTAACCATTTTTTTATTGGTGCGGTCAATCACAACGCCATTTAAAATCATTCAGGTTTAACCATTTTTTTATCGGTGCGGTCAATCACAACGCCATTTAAAATCATTGAGGTTTAACCATTTTTTTATCGGTGCGGTCAATCACAACGCCATTTAAAATCATTGAGGTTTAACCATTTTTTTATTGGTGCGGTCAATCACAACGCCATTTAAAATCATTGAGGTTTAACCATTTTTTTATCGGTGCGGTCAATCACAACGCCATTTAAAATCATTGAGGTTTAACCATTTTTTTATCGGTGCGGTCAATCACAACGCCATTTAAAATCATTGAGGTTTAACCATTTTTTTATTGGTGCGGTCAATCACAACGCCATTTAAAATCATTGAGGTTTAACCATTTTTTTATTGGTGCGGTCAATCACAACGCCATTTAAAATCATTGAGGTTTAACCATTTTTTTATCGGTGCGGTCAATCACAACGCCATTTAAAATCATTGAGGTTTAACCATTTTTTTATCGGTGCGGTCAATCACAACGCCATTTAAAATCATTGAGGTTTAACCATTTTTTTATTGGTGCGGTCAATCACAACGCCATTTAAAATCATTGAGGTTTAACCATTTTTTTATCGGTGCGGTCAATCACAACGCCATTTAAAATCATTGAGGTTTAACCATTTTTTTATCGGTGCGGTCAATCACAACGCCATTTAAAATCATTGAAATTTAACCATTTTTTTATTGGTGCGGTCAATCACAACGCCATTTAAAATCATTGAGGTTTAACCATTTTTTTATTGATGCGGTCAATCACAACGCCATTTAAAATCATTGAGGTTTAACCATTTTTTTATTGGTGCGGTCAATCACAACGCCATTTAAAATCATTGAGGTTTAACCATTTTTTTATTGGTGCGGTCAATCACAACGCCATTTAAAATCATTGAAATTTAACCATTTTTTTATTGGTGCGGTCAATCACAACGCCATTTAAAATCATTGAGGTTTAACCATTTTTTTATTGATGCGGTCAATCACAACGCCATTTAAAATCATTGAGGTTTAACCATTTTTTTATTGGTGCGGTCAATCACAACGCCATTTAAAATCATTGAGGTTTAACCATTTTTTTATTGGTGCGGTCAATCACAACGCCATTTAAAATCATGGTGCGGTCAATCACAACGCCATTTAAAATCATTGAGGTTTAACCATTTTTTTATCGGTGCGGTCAATCACAACGCCATTTAAAATCATTGAGGTTTAACCATTTTTTTATTGGTGCGGTCAATCACAACGCCATTTAAAATCATTGAGGTTTAACCATTTTTTTATCGGTGCGGTCAATCACAACGCCATTTAAAATCATTGAGGTTTAACCATTTTTTTATCGGTGCGGTCAATCACAACGCCATTTAAAATCATTGAGGTTTAACCATTTTTTTATCGGTGCGGTCAATCACAACGCCATTTAAAATCATTGAGGTTTAACCATTTTTTTATCGGTGCGGTCAATCACAACGCCATTTAAAATCATTGAGGTTTAACCATTTTTTTATTGGTGCGGTCAATCACAACGCCATTTAAAATCATTGAAGTTTAACCATTTTTTTATTGGTGCGGTCAATCACAACGCCATTTAAAATCATTGAGGTTTAACCATTTTTTTATTGATGCGGTCAATCACAACGCCATTTAAAATCATTGAGGTTTAACCATTTTTTTATTGGTGCGGTCAATCACAACGCCATTTAAAATCATTGAGGTTTAACCATTTTTTTATTGGTGCGGTCAATCACAACGCCATTTAAAATCATTGAAATTTAACCATTTTTTTATTGGTGCGGTCAATCACAACGCCATTTAAAATCATTGAGGTTTAACCATTTTTTTATTGATGCGGTCAATCACAACGCCATTTAAAATCATTGAGGTTTAACCATTTTTTTTATTGGTGCGGTCAATCACAACGCCATTTAAAATCATTGAGGTTTAACCATTTTTTTATTGGTGCGGTCAATCACAACGCCATTTAAAATCATTGAGGTTTAACCATTTTTTTTATCGGTGCGGTCAATCACAACGCCATTTAAAATCATTGAGGTTTAACCATTTTTTTATCGGTGCGGTCAATCACAACGCCATTTAAAATCATTGAGGTTTAACCATTTTTTTATAGGTGCGGTCAATCACAACGCCATTTAAAATCATTGAGGTTTAACCATTTTTTTATCGGTGCGGTCAATCACAACGCCATTTAAAATCATTGAGGTTTAACCATTTTTTTATCGGTGCGGTCAATCACAACGCCATTTAAAATCATTGAGGTTTAACCATTTTTTTATCGGTGCGGTCAATCACAACGCCATTTAAAATCATTGAGGTTTAACCATTTTTTTATCGGTGCGGTCAATCACAACGCCATTTAAAATCATTGAGGTTTAACCATTTTTTTTATCGGTGCGGTCAATCACAACGCCATTTAAAATCATTGAAGTTTAAACCATTTTTTTATCGGTGCGGTCAATCACAACGCCATTTAAAATCATTGAGGTTTAACCATTTTTTTATCGGTGCGGTCAATCACAACGCCATTTAAAATCATTGAGGTTTAACCATTTTTTTATTGGTGCGGTCAATCACAACGCCATTTAAAATCATTGAAATTTAACCATTTTTTTATTGGTGCGGTCAATCACAACGCCATTTAAAATCATTGAGGTTTAACCATTTTTTTATTGGTGCGGTCAATCACAACGCCATTTAAAATCATTGAAATTTAACCATTTTTTTATTGGTGCGGTCAATCACAACGCCATTTAAAATCATTGAGGTTTAACCATTTTTTTATTGATGCGGTCAATCACAACGCCATTTAAAATCATTGAGGTTTAACCATTTTTTTATTGGTGCGGTCAATCACAACGCCATTTAAAATCATTGAGATTTAACCATTTTTTTATCGGTGCGGTCAATCACAACGCCATTTAAAATCATTGAGGTTTAACCATTTTTTTATTGGTGCGGTCAATCACAACGCCATTTAAAATCATTGAGGTTTAACCATTTTTTTATTGATGCGGTCAATCACAACGCCATTTAAAATCATTGAGGTTTAACCATTTTTTTATTGGTGCGGTCAATCACAACGCCATTTAAAATCATTGAGGTTTAACCATTTTTTTATCGGTGCGGTCAATCACAACGCCATTTAAAATCATTGAGGTTTAACCATTTTTTTATCGGTGCGGTCAATCACAACGCCATTTAAAATCATTGAGGTTTAACCATTTTTTTATCGGTGCGGTCAATCACAACGCCATTTAAAATCATTGAGGTTTAACCATTTTTTTTTCGGTGCGGTCAATCACAACGCCATTTAAAATCATTGAGGTTTAACCATTTTTTTATTGATGCGGTCAATCACAACGCCATTTAAAATCATTGAGGTTTAACCATTTTTTTATTGGTGCGGTCAATCACAACGCCATTTAAAATCATTGAGGTTTAACCATTTTTTTATTGGTGCGGTCAATCACAACGCCATTTAAAATCATTGAGGTTTAACCATTTTTTTATCGGTGCGGTCAATCACAACGCCATTTAAAATCATTGAGGTTTAACCATTTTTTTATTGGTGCGGTCAATCACAACGCCATTTAAAATCATTGAGGTTTAACCATTTTTTTATCGATGCGGTCAATCACAACGCCATTTAAAATCATTGAGGTTTAACCATTTTTTTATCGGTGCGGTCAATCACAACGCCATTTAAAATCATTGAGGTTTAACCATTTTTTTATCGGTGCGGTCAATCACAACGCCATTTAAAATCATTGAGGTTTAACCATTTTTTTATCGGTGCGGTCAATCACAACGCCATTTAAAATCATTGAGGTTTAACCATTTTTTTATTGGTGCGGTCAATCACAACGCCATTTAAAATCATTGAGGTTTAACCATTTTTTTATCGGTGCGGTCAATCACAACGCCATTTAAAATCATTGAGGTTTAACCATTTTTTTATTGATGCGGTCAATCACAACGCCATTTAAAATCATTGAGGTTTAACCATTTTTTTATCGGTGCGGTCAATCACAACGCCATTTAAAATCATTGAGGTTTAACCATTTTTTTATCGGTGCGGTCAATCACAACGCCATTTAAAATCATTGAGGTTTAACCATTTTTTTATCGGTGCGGTCAATCACAACGCCATTTAAAATCATTGAGGTTTAACCATTTTTTTATCGGTGCGGTCAATCACAACGCCATTTAAAATCATTGAAATTTAACCATTTTTTTATTGGTGCGGTCAATCACAACGCCATTTAAAATCATTGAGGTTTAACCATTTTTTTATTGATGCGGTCAATCACAACGCCATTTAAAATCATTGAGGTTTAACCATTTTTTTATTGGTGCGGTCAATCACAACGCCATTTAAAATCATTGAGGTTTAACCATTTTTTTATCGGTGCGGTCAATCACAACGCCATTTAAAATCATTGAGGTTTAACCATTTTTTTATCGGTGCGGTCAATCACAACGCCATTTAAAATCATTGAGGTTTAACCATTTTTTTATCGATGCGGTCAATCACAACGCCATTTAAAATCATTGAGGTTTAACCATTTTTTTATCGGTGCGGTCAATCACAACGCCATTTAAAATCATTGAGGTTTAACCATTTTTTTATCGGTGCGGTCAATCACAACGCCATTTAAAATCATTGAGGTTTAACCATTTTTTTATCAGTGCGGTCAATCACAACGCCATTTAAAATCATTGAGGTTTAACCATTTTTTTATCGGTGCGGTCAATCACAACGCCATTTAAAATCATTGAGGTTTAACCATTTTTTTATCGATGCGGTCAATCACAACGCCATTTAAAATCATTGAGGTTTAACCATTTTTTTATTGGTGCGGTCAATCACAACGCCATTTAAAATCATTGAGGTTTAACCATTTTTTTATTGGTGCGGTCAATCACAACGCCATTTAAAATCATTGAGGTTTAACCATTTTTTTATCGGTGCGGTCAATCACAACGCCATTTAAAATCATTGAGGTTTAACCATTTTTTTATTGGTGCGGTCAATCACAACGCCATTTAAAATCATTGAGGTTTAAACCATTTTTTTATTGATGCGGTCAATCACAACGCCATTTAAAATCATTGAGGTTTAACCATTTTTTTATTGGTGCGGTCAATCACAACGCCATTTAAAAATCATTGAGGTTTAACCATTTTTTTATCGGTGCGGTCAATCACAACGCCATTTAAAATCATTGAGGTTTAACCATTTTTTTATCGGTGCGGTCAATCACAACGCCATTTAAAATCATTGAGGTTTAAACCATTTTTTTATTGGTGCGGTCAATCACAACGCCATTTAAAATCATTGAGGTTTAACCATTTTTTTATCGGTGCGGTCAATCACAACGCCATTTAAAATCATTGAGGTTTAACCATTTTTTTATTGGTGCGGTCAATCACAACGCCATTTAAAATCATTGAGGTTTAACCATTTTTTTATTGGTGCGGTCAATCACAACGCCATTTAAAATCATGGTGCGGTCAATCACAACGCCATTTAAAATCATTGAGGTTTAACCATTTTTTTATCGGTGCGGTCAATCACAACGCCATTTAAAATCATTGAGGTTTAACCATTTTTTTATCGGTGCGGTCAATCACAACGCCATTTAAAATCATTGAGGTTTAACCATTTTTTTATCGGTGCGGTCAATCACAACGCCATTTAAAATCATTGAGGTTTAACCATTTTTTTATCGGTGCGGTCAATCACAACGCCATTTAAAATCATTGAGGTTTAACCATTTTTTTATCGGTGCGGTCAATCACAACGCCATTTAAAATCATTGAGGTTTAACCATTTTTTTATCGGTGCGGTCAATCACAACGCCATTTAAAATCATTGAGGTTTAACCATTTTTTTATTGGTGCGGTCAATCACAACGCCATTTAAAATCATTGAAGTTTAACCATTTTTTTATTGGTGCGGTCAATCACAACGCCATTTAAAATCATTGAGGTTTAACCATTTTTTTATTGATGCGGTCAATCACAACGCCATTTAAAATCATTGAGGTTTAAACCTTTTTTTTATAGGTGCGGTCAATCACAACGCCATTTAAAATCATTGAGGTTTAACCATTTTTTTATTGGTGCGGTCAATCACAACGCCATTTAAAATCATTGAAATTTAACCATTTTTTTATTGGTGCGGTCAATCACAACGCCATTTAAAATCATTGAGGTTTAACCATTTTTTTATTGATGCGGTCAATCACAACGCCATTTAAAATCATTGAGGTTTAACCATTTTTTTATTGGTGCGGTCAATCACAACGCCATTTAAAATCATTGAGGTTTAACCATTTTTTTATTGGTGCGGTCAATCACAACGCCATTTAAAATCATTGAGGTTTAACCATTTTTTTATCGGTGCGGTCAATCACAACGCCATTTAAAATCATTGAGGTTTAACCATTTTTTTATCGGTGCGGTCAATCACAACGCCATTTAAAATCATTGAGGTTTAACCATTTTTTTATTGGTGCGGTCAATCACAACGCCATTTAAAATCATTGAGGTTTAACCATTTTTTTATCGGTGCGGTCAATCACAACGCCATTTAAAATCATTGAGGTTTAACCATTTTTTTATCGGTGCGGTCAATCACAACGCCATTTAAAATCATTGAGGTTTAACCATTTTTTTATCGGTGCGGTCAATCACAACGCCATTTAAAATCATTGAGGTTTAACCATTTTTTTATCGGTGCGGTCAATCACAACGCCATTTAAAATCATTGAGGTTTAACCATTTTTTTATCGGTGCGGTCAATCACAACGCCATTTAAAATCATTGAGGTTTAACCATTTTTTTATCGGTGCGGTCAATCACAACGCCATTTAAAATCATTGAGGTTTAACCATTTTTTTATCGGTGCGGTCAATCACAACGCCATTTAAAATCATTGAGGTTTAACCATTTTTTTATTGGTGCGGTCAATCACAACGCCATTTAAAATCATTGAAATTTAACCATTTTTTTATTGGTGCGGTCAATCACAACGCCATTTAAAATCATTGAGGTTTAACCATTTTTTTATTGGTGCGGTCAATCACAACGCCATTTAAAATCATTGAAATTTAACCATTTTTTTATTGGTGCGGTCAATCACAACGCCATTTAAAATCATTGAGGTTTAACCATTTTTTTATTGATGCGGTCAATCACAACGCCATTTAAAATCATTGAGGTTTAACCATTTTTTTATTGGTGCGGTCAATCACAACGCCATTTAAAATCATTGAGGTTTAACCATTTTTTTATCGGTGCGGTCAATCACAACGCCATTTAAAATCATTGAGGTTTAACCATTTTTTTATTGGTGCGGTCAATCACAACGCCATTTAAAATCATTGAGGTTTAACCATTTTTTTATTGATGCGGTCAATCACAACGCCATTTAAAATCATTGAGGTTTAACCATTTTTTTATTGGTGCGGTCAATCACAACGCCATTTAAAATCATTGAGGTTTAACCATTTTTTTATCGGTGCGGTCAATCACAACGCCATTTAAAATCATTGAGGTTTAACCATTTTTTTATCGGTGCGGTCAATCACAACGCCATTTAAAATCATTGAGGTTTAACCATTTTTTTATCGGTGCGGTCAATCACAACGCCATTTAAAATCATTGAGATTTAACCATTTTTTTATTGGTGCGGTCAATCACAACGCCATTTAAAATCATTGAAATTTAACCATTTTTTTATTGGTGCGGTCAATCACAACGCCATTTAAAATCATTGAGGTTTAACCATTTTTTTATTGATGCGGTCAATCACAACGCCATTTAAAATCATTGAGGTTTAACCATTTTTTTATTGGTGCGGTCAATCACAACGCCATTTAAAATCATTGAGGTTTAACCATTTTTTTATCGGTGCGGTCAATCACAACGCCATTTAAAATCATTGAGGTTTAACCATTTTTTTATCGGTGCGGTCAATCACAACGCCATTTAAAATCATTGAGGTTTAACCATTTTTTTATTGATGCGGTCAATCACAACGCCATTTAAAATCATTGAGGTTTAACCATTTTTTTATTGGTGCGGTCAATCACAACGCCATTTAAAATCATTGAGGTTTAACCATTTTTTTATCGGTGCGGTCAATCACAACGCCATTTAAAATCATTGAGGTTTAACCATTTTTTTATCGGTGCGGTCAATCACAACGCCATTTAAAATCATTGAGGTTTAACCATTTTTTTATCGGTGCGGTCAATCACAACGCCATTTAAAATCATTGAGGTTTAACCATTTTTTTATTGATGCGGTCAATCACAACGCCATTTAAAATCATTGAGGTTTAACCATTTTTTTATTGGTGCGGTCAATCACAACGCCATTTAAAATCATTGAGGTTTAACCATTTTTTTATTGATGCGGTCAATCACAACGCCATTTAAAATCATTGAGGTTTAACCATTTTTTTATCGGTGCGGTCAATCACAACGCCATTTAAAATCATTGAGGTTTAACCATTTTTTTATTGGTGCGGTCAATCACAACGCCATTTAAAATCATTGAGGTTTAACCATTTTTTTATTGATGCGGTCAATCACAACGCCATTTAAAATCATTGAGGTTTAACCATTTTTTTATTGGTGCGGTCAATCACAACGCCATTTAAAATCATTGAGGTTTAACCATTTTTTTATCGGTGCGGTCAATCACAACGCCATTTAAAATCATTGAGGTTTAACCATTTTTTTATCGGTGCGGTCAATCACAACGCCATTTAAAATCATTGAGGTTTAACCATTTTTTTATTGGTGCGGTCAATCACAACGCCATTTAAAATCATTGAGGTTTAACCATTTTTTTATCGGTGCGGTCAATCACAACGCCATTTAAAATCATTGAGGTTTAACCATTTTTTTATTGGTGCGGTCAATCACAACGCCATTTAAAATCATTGAGGTTTAACCATTTTTTTATTGGTGCGGTCAATCACAACGCCATTTAAAATCATGGTGCGGTCAATCACAACGCCATTTAAAATCATTGAGGTTTAAACAATTTTTTTATCGGTGCGGTCAATCACAACGCCATTTAAAATCATTGAGGTTTAACCATTTTTTTATCGGTGCGGTCAATCACAACGCCATTTAAAATCATTGAGGTTTAACCATTTTTTTATCGGTGCGGTCAATCACAACGCCATTTAAAATCATTGAGGTTTAACCATTTTTTTATCGGTGCGGTCAATCACAACGCCATTTAAAATCATTGAGGTTTAACCATTTTTTTATCGGTGCGGTCAATCACAACGCCATTTAAAATCATTGAGGTTTAACCATTTTTTTATCGGTGCGGTCAATCACAACGCCATTTAAAATCATTGAGGTTTAACCATTTTTTTATTGGTGCGGTCAATCACAACGCCATTTAAAATCATTGAAGTTTAACCATTTTTTTTATTGGTGCGGTCAATCACAACGCCATTTAAAATCATTGAGGTTTAACCATTTTTTTATTGATGCGGTCAATCACAACGCCATTTAAAATCATTGAGGTTTAACCATTTTTTTATAGGTGCGGTCAATCACAACGCCATTTAAAATCATTGAGGTTTAACCATTTTTTTATTGGTGCGGTCAATCACAACGCCATTTAAAATCATTGAAATTTAACCATTTTTTTATTGGTGCGGTCAATCACAACGCCATTTAAAATCATTGAGGTTTAACCATTTTTTTATTGATGCGGTCAATCACAACGCCATTTAAAATCATTGAGGTTTAACCATTTTTTTTATTGGTGCGGTCAATCACAACGCCATTTAAAATCATTGAGGTTTAACCATTTTTTTATTGGTGCGGTCAATCACAACGCCATTTAAAATCATTGAGGTTTAACCATTTTTTTATCGGTGCGGTCAATCACAACGCCATTTAAAATCATTGAGGTTTAACCATTTTTTTATCGGTGCGGTCAATCACAACGCCATTTAAAATCATTGAGGTTTAACCATTTTTTTATCGGTGCGGTCAATCACAACGCCATTTAAAATCATTGAGGTTTAACCATTTTTTTATCGGTGCGGTCAATCACAACGCCATTTAAAATCATTGAGGTTTAACCATTTTTTTTATCGGTGCGGTCAATCACAACGCCATTTAAAATCATTGAGGTTTAACCATTTTTTTATCGGTGCGGTCAATCACAACGCCATTTAAAATCATTGAGGTTTAACCATTTTTTTATCGGTGCGGTCAATCACAACGCCATTTAAAATCATTGAGGTTTAACCATTTTTTTATCGGTGCGGTCAATCACAACGCCATTTAAAATCATTGAGGTTTAACCATTTTTTTATCGGTGCGGTCAATCACAACGCCATTTAAAATCATTGAGGTTTAACCATTTTTTTATCGGTGCGGTCAATCACAACGCCATTTAAAATCATTGAGGTTTAACCATTTTTTTATTGGTGCGGTCAATCACAACGCCATTTAAAATCATTGAAATTTAACCATTTTTTTATTGGTGCGGTCAATCACAACGCCATTTAAAATCATTGAGGTTTAACCATTTTTTTATCGGTGCGGTCAATCACAACGCCATTTAAAATCATTGAGGTTTAACCATTTTTTTATCGGTGCGGTCAATCACAACGCCATTTAAAATCATTGAGGTTTAACCATTTTTTTATCGGTGCGGTCAATCACAACGCCATTTAAAATCATTGAGGTTTAACCATTTTTTTATCGGTGCGGTCAATCACAACGCCATTTAAAATCATTGAGGTTTAACCATTTTTTTATCGGTGCGGTCAATCACAACGCCATTTAAAATCATTGAGGTTTAACCATTTTTTTATCGGTGCGGTCAATCACAACGCCATTTAAAATCATTGAGGTTTAACCATTTTTTTTATCGGTGCGGTCAATCACAACGCCATTTAAAATCATTGAGGTTTAACCATTTTTTTATCGGTGCGGTCAATCACAACGCCATTTAAAATCATTGAGGTTTAACCATTTTTTTTATCGGTGCGGTCAATCACAACGCCATTTAAAATCATTGAGGTTTAACCATTTTTTTATCGGTGCGGTCAATCACAACGCCATTTAAAATCATTGAGGTTTAACCATTTTTTTATCGGTGCGGTCAATCACAACGCCATTTAAAATCATTGAGGTTTAACCATTTTTTTATCGGTGCGGTCAATCACAACGCCATTTAAAATCATTGAAATTTAACCATTTTTTTATTGGTGCGGTCAATCACAACGCCATTTAAAATCATTGAGGTTTAACCATTTTTTTATTGATGCGGTCAATCACAACGCCATTTAAAATCATTGAGGTTTAACCATTTTTTTTATTGATGCGGTCAATCACAACGCCATTTAAAATCATTGAGGTTTAACCATTTTTTTATCGGTGCGGTCAATCACAACGCCATTTAAAATCATTGAGGTTTAACCATTTTTTTATCGGTGCGGTCAATCACAACGCCATTTAAAATCATTGAGGTTTAACCATTTTTTTATCGGTGCGGTCAATCACAACGCCATTTAAAATCATTGAGGTTTAACCATTTTTTTATTGGTGCGGTCAATCACAACGCCATTTAAAATCATTGAGGTTTAACCATTTTTTTATCGGTGCGGTCAATCACAACGCCATTTAAAATCATTGAGGTTTAACCATTTTTTTATCGGTGCGGTCAATCACAACGCCATTTAAAATCATTGAGGTTTAACCATTTTTTTATCGGTGCGGTCAATCACAACGCCATTTAAAATCATTGAGGTTTAACCATTTTTTTATTGATGCGGTCAATCACAACGCCATTTAAAATCATTGAGGTTTAACCATTTTTTTATTGATGCGGTCAATCACAACGCCATTTAAAATCATTGAGGTTTAACCATTTTTTTATTGGTGCGGTCAATCACAACGCCATTTAAAATCATTGAGGTTTAACCATTTTTTTATCGGTGCGGTCAATCACAACGCCATTTAAAATCATTGAGGTTTAACCATTTTTTTATCGGTGCGGTCAATCACAACGCCATTTAAAATCATTGAGGTTTAACCATTTTTTTATTGATGCGGTCAATCACAACGCCATTTAAAATCATTGAGGTTTAACCATTTTTTTATCGGTGCGGTCAATCACAACGCCATTTAAAATCATTGAGGTTTAACCATTTTTTATCGGTGCGGTCAATCACAACGCCATTTAAAATCATTGAGGTTTAACCATTTTTTTATCGGTGCGGTCAATCACAACGCCATTTAAAATCATTGAGGTTTAACCATTTTTTTATTGGTGCGGTCAATCACAACGCCATTTAAAATCATTGAGGTTTAACCATTTTTTTATCGGTGCGGTCAATCACAACGCCATTTAAAATCATTGAGGTTTAACCATTTTTTTATTGATGCGGTCAATCACAACGCCATTTAAAATCATTGAGGTTTAACCATTTTTTTATTGGTGCGGTCAATCACAACGCCATTTAAAATCATTGAGGTTTAACCATTTTTTTATCGGTGCGGTCAATCACAACGCCATTTAAAATCATTGAGGTTTAACCATTTTTTTATCGGTGCGGTCAATCACAACGCCATTTAAAATCATTGAGGTTTAACCATTTTTTTATCGGTGCGGTCAATCACAACGCCATTTAAAATCATTGAGGTTTAACCATTTTTTTATCGGTGCGGTCAATCACAACGCCATTTAAAATCATTGAGGTTTAACCATTTTTTTATTGGTGCGGTCAATCACAACGCCATTTAAAATCATTGAGGTTTAACCATTTTTTTATCGGTGCGGTCAATCACAACGCCATTTAAAATCATTGAGGTTTAACCATTTTTTTATCGGTGCGGTCAATCACAACGCCATTTAAAATCATTGAGGTTTAACCATTTTTTTATTGGTGCGGTCAATCACAACGCCATTTAAAATCATTGAGGTTTAACCATTTTTTTATCGGTGCGGTCAATCACAACGCCATTTAAAATCATTGAGGTTTAACCATTTTTTTATTGGTGCGGTCAATCACAACGCCATTTAAAATCATTGAGGTTTAACCATTTTTTTATCGGTGCGGTCAATCACAACGCCATTTAAAATCATTGAGGTTTAACCATTTTTTTATTGGTGCGGTCAATCACAACGCCATTTAAAATCATTGAAATTTAACCATTTTTTTATTGGTGCGGTCAATCACAACGCCATTTAAAATCATTGAGGTTTAACCATTTTTTTATTGATGCGGTCAATCACAACGCCATTTAAAATCATTGAGGTTTAACCATTTTTTTATTGGTGCGGTCAATCACAACGCCATTTAAAATCATTGAGGTTTAACCATTTTTTTTATTGGTGCGGTCAATCACAACGCCATTTAAAATCATTGAAATTTAACCATTTTTTTATTGGTGCGGTCAATCACAACGCCATTTAAAATCATTGAGGTTTAACCATTTTTTTATTGGTGCGGTCAATCACAACGCCATTTAAAATCATTGAGGTTTAACCATTTTTTTATTGGTGCGGTCAATCACAACGCCATTTAAAATCATTGAGGTTTAACCATTTTTTTATTGGTGCGGTCAATCACAACGCCATTTAAAATCATTGAGGTTTAACCATTTTTTTATCGGTGCGGTCAATCACAACGCCATTTAAAATCATTGAGGTTTAACCATTTTTTTATTGGTGCGGTCAATCACAACGCCATTTAAAATCATTGAGGTTTAACCATTTTTTTATCGGTGCGGTCAATCACAACGCCATTTAAAATCATTGAGGTTTAACCATTTTTTTTATCGGTGCGGTCAATCACAACGCCATTTAAAATCATTGAGGTTTAACCATTTTTTTATTGGTGCGGTCAATCACAATGCCATTTAAAATCATTGAGGTTTAACCATTTTTTTATTGGTGCGGTCAATCACAACGCCATTTAAAATCATTGAGGTTTAACCATTTTTTTATCGGTGCGGTCAATCACAACGCCATTTAAAATCATTGAGGTTTAACCATTTTTTTATTGGTGCGGTCAATCACAACGCCATTTAAAATCATTGAAATTTAACCATTTTTTTATTGGTGCGGTCAATCACAACGCCATTTAAAATCATTGAGGTTTAACCATTTTTTTATTGATGCGGTCAATCACAACGCCATTTAAAATCATTGAGGTTTAACCATTTTTTTATTGGTGCGGTCAATCACAACGCCATTTAAAATCATTGAAATTTAACCATTTTTTTATTGGTGCGGTCAATCACAACGCCATTTAAAATCATTGAGGTTTAACCATTTTTTTATTGATGCGGTCAATCACAACGCCATTTAAAATCATTGAGGTTTAACCATTTTTTTATTGGTGCGGTCAATCACAACGCCATTTAAAATCATTGAGGTTTAACCATTTTTTTATAGGTGCGGTCAATCACAACGCCATTTAAAATCATTGAGGTTTAACCATTTTTTTATCGGTGCGGTCAATCACAACGCCATTTAAAATCATTGAGGTTTAACCATTTTTTTATCG
The DNA here is from genome assembly GCF_902459505.1 of Geotrypetes seraphini. Classification (NCBI taxonomy): domain Eukaryota; kingdom Metazoa; phylum Chordata; class Amphibia; order Gymnophiona; family Dermophiidae; genus Geotrypetes; species Geotrypetes seraphini. The sequence continues at coordinate 9,421,059 of NC_047093.1, forward strand.
GTGCGGTCAATCACAACGCCATTTAAAATCATTGAGGTTTAACCATTTTTTTATCGGTGCGGTCAATCACAACGCCATTTAAAATCATTGAGGTTTAACCATTTTTTTATCGGTGCGGTCAATCACAACGCCATTTAAAATCATTGAAATTTAACCATTTTTTTATTGGTGCGGTCAATCACAACGCCATTTAAAATCATTGAGGTTTAACCATTTTTTTATTGATGCGGTCAATCACAACGCCATTTAAAATCATTGAGGTTTAACCATTTTTTTATTGGTGCGGTCAATCACAACGCCATTTAAAATCATTGAGGTTTAACCATTTTTTTATTGGTGCGGTCAATCACAACGCCATTTAAAATCATTGAGATTTAACCATTTTTTTATTGGTGCGGTCAATCACAACGCCATTTAAAATCATTGAAATTTAACCATTTTTTTATTGGTGCGGTCAATCACAACGCCATTTAAAATCATTGAAATTTAACCATTTTTTTATCGGTGCGGTCAATCACAACGCCATTTAAAATCATTGAGGTTTAACCATTTTTTTATCGGTGCGGTCAATCACAACGCCATTTAAAATCATTGAGGTTTAACCATTTTTTTATAGGTGCGGTCAATCACAACGCCATTTAAAATCATTGAGGTTTAACCATTTTTTTATCGGTGCGGTCAATCACAACGCCATTTAAAATCATTGAGGTTTAACCATTTTTTTATTGGTGCGGTCAATCACAACGCCATTTAAAATCATTGAAATTTAACCATTTTTTTATTGGTGCGGTCAATCACAACGCCATTTAAAATCATTGAGGTTTAACCATTTTTTTATTGGTGCGGTCAATCACAACGCCATTTAAAATCATTGAGGTTTAACCATTTTTTTATTGGTGCGGTCAATCACAACGCCATTTAAAATCATTGAGATTTAACCATTTTTTTATTGGTGCGGTCAATCACAACGCCATTTAAAATCATTGAAATTTAACCATTTTTTTATCGGTGCGGTCAATCACAACGCCATTTAAAATCATTGAAATTTAACCATTTTTTTATCGGTGCGGTCAATCACAACGCCATTTAAAATCATTGAGGTTTAACCATTTTTTTATCGGTGCGGTCAATCACAACGCCATTTAAAATCATTGAGGTTTAACCATTTTTTTATTGATGCGGTCAATCACAACGCCATTTAAAATCATTGAGGTTTAACCATTTTTTTATTGGTGCGGTCAATCACAACGCCATTTAAAATCATTGAGGTTTAACCATTTTTTTATTGGTGCGGTCAATCACAACGCCATTTAAAATCATTGAGGTTTAACCATTTTTTTATTGGTGCGGTCAATCACAACGCCATTTAAAATCATTGAGATTTAACCATTTTTTTATTGGTGCGGTCAATCACAACGCCATTTAAAATCATTGAGGTTTAACCATTTTTTTATTGGTGCGGTCAATCACAACGCCATTTAAAATCATTGAGATTTAACCATTTTTTTATTGATGCGGTCAATCACAACGCCATTTAAAATCATTGAGGTTTAACCATTTTTTTATTGGTGCGGTCAATCACAACGCCATTTAAAATCATTGAGATTTAACCATTTTTTTATTGGTGCGGTCAATCACAACGCCATTTAAAATCATTGAGATTTAACCATTTTTTTATCGGTGCGGTCAATCACAACGCCATTTAAAATCATTGAGGTTTAACCATTTTTTTATCGGTGCGGTCAATCACAACGCCATTTAAAATCATTGAGGTTTAACCATTTTTTTATCGGTGCGGTCAATCACAACGCCATTTAAAATCATTGAGGTTTAACCATTTTTTTATCGGTGCGGTCAATCACAACGCCATTTAAAATCATTGAGGTTTAACCATTTTTTTATCGGTGCGGTCAATCACAACGCCATTTAAAATCATTGAGGTTTAACCATTTTTTTATCGGTGCGGTCAATCACAACGCCATTTAAAATCATTGAGGTTTAACCATTTTTTTATTGGTGCGGTCAATCACAACGCCATTTAAAATCATTGAGGTTTAACCATTTTTTTATCGGTGCGGTCAATCACAACGCCATTTAAAATCATTGAGGTTTAACCATTTTTTTATCGGTGCGGTCAATCACAACGCCATTTAAAATCATTGAGGTTTAACCATTTTTTTATTGGTGCGGTCAATCACAACGCCATTTAAAATCATTGAGGTTTAACCATTTTTTTATCGGTGCGGTCAATCACAACGCCATTTAAAATCATTGAGGTTTAACCATTTTTTTATTGGTGCGGTCAATCACAACGCCATTTAAAATCATTGAAATTTAACCATTTTTTTATTGGTGCGGTCAATCACATCGCCATTTAAAATCATTGAGGTTTAACCATTTTTTTATTGATGCGGTCAATCACAACGCCATTTAAAATCATTGAGGTTTAACCATTTTTTTATTGGTGCGGTCAATCACAACGCCATTTAAAATCATTGAGGTTTAACCATTTTTTTATTGGTGCGGTCAATCACAACGCCATTTAAAATCATTGAGATTTAACCATTTTTTTATTGGTGCGGTCAATCACAACGCCATTTAAAATCATTGAAATTTAACCATTTTTTTATTGGTGCGGTCAATCACAACGCCATTTAAAATCATTGAAGTTTAACCATTTTTTATCGGTGCGGTCAATCACAACGCCATTTAAAATCATTGAGGTTTAACCATTTTTTTATCGGTGCGGTCAATCACAACGCCATTTAAAATCATTGAGGTTTAACCATTTTTTTATTGGTGCGGTCAATCACAACGCCATTTAAAATCATTCAGGTTTAACCATTTTTTTATCGGTGCGGTCAATCACAACGCCATTTAAAATCATTGAGGTTTAACCATTTTTTTATTGGTGCGGTCAATCACAACGCCATTTAAAATCATTGAAATTTAACCATTTTTTTATTGGTGCGGTCAATCACAACGCCATTTAAAATCATTGAGGTTTAACCATTTTTTTATTGGTGCGGTCAATCACAACGCCATTTAAAATCATTGAGATTTAACCATTTTTTTATTGGTGCGGTCAATCACAACGCCATTTAAAATCATTGAAATTTAACCATTTTTTTATTGGTGCGGTCAATCACAACGCCATTTAAAATCATTGAAATTTAACCATTTTTTTATCGGTGCGGTCAATCACAACGCCATTTAAAATCATTGAGGTTTAACCATTTTTTTATCGGTGCGGTCAATCACAACGCCATTTAAAATCATTGAGGTTTAACCATTTTTTTATTGATGCGGTCAATCACAACGCCATTTAAAATCATTGAGGTTTAACCATTTTTTTATTGGTGCGGTCAATCACAACGCCATTTAAAATCATTGAGGTTTAACCATTTTTTTATTGGTGCGGTCAATCACAACGCCATTTAAAATCATTGAGGTTTAACCATTTTTTTATTGGTGCGGTCAATCACAACGCCATTTAAAATCATTGAGATTTAACCATTTTTTTATTGGTGCGGTCAATCACAACGCCATTTAAAATCATTGAGGTTTAACCATTTTTTTATTGGTGCGGTCAATCACAACGCCATTTAAAATCATTGAGATTTAACCATTTTTTTATTGATGCGGTCAATCACAACGCCATTTAAAATCATTGAGGTTTAACCATTTTTTTATTGGTGCGGTCAATCACAACGCCATTTAAAATCATTGAGATTTAACCATTTTTTTATTGGTGCGGTCAATCACAACGCCATTTAAAATCATTGAGATTTAACCATTTTTTTATTGGTGCGGTCAATCACAACGCCATTTAAAATCATTGAGATTTAACCATTTTTTTATTGGTGCGGTCAATCACAACGCCATTTAAAATCATTGAGGTTTAACCATTTTTTTATTGGTGCGGTCAATCACAACGCCATTTAAAATCATTGAGGTTTAACCATTTTTTTATTGGTGCGGTCAATCACAACGCCATTTAAAATCATTGAGGTTTAACCATTTTTTTATTGGTGCGGTCAATCACTACGCCATTTAAAATCATTGTTTAACCATTTTTTTATTGGTGCGGTCAATCACAACGCCATTTAAAATCATTGAGGATTAACCATTTTTTTATTGGTGCGGTCAATCACAACGCCATTTAAAATCATTGAGGTTTAACCATTTTTTTATTGGTGCGATCAATCACAACGCCATTTAAAATCATTGAGGTTTAACCATTTTTTTATTGGTGCGGTCAATCACAACGCCATTTAAAATCAATTCAGTTGCACAGAAGTTTTAGTTAGACATCGCTAGGTATCTGCATTTAGAAGACCTAGCAACACCTGCCCCTCCCTTTACAAAACCGCTCATGGGAACGGCAAGGGCAGCGCAGGGCATTCAGCGTTCCGGCCTGCGCTAAAAACCATTATCGCGGTTTTGTAAAAGGGGGGCGGGGCTAGATGTCGTTTATAAAATCAGGCCCCCTGTGCCATTCGTGGCCTTTAGAAGTGCAAAGTGTTGCCGCGTGGAACAGCTGCCTATCTGTGGTGACATTCTCAGCTAGGGATGTTATAGGAAGGTGACAGTGTGTGTAATGATTTTCTTTCCTTGCTGGGTTTATAATCCAGAAGATGTTATTATAAAATTTAGCTGTAACTACGGGATGTATGAAAGCAGGATCATAAATAAGACGTTTCTACAGCTGGCTGACAGACGGAGTCTCATTATCAGGACCGACCATATCAAAACTACCGCACCAGCCGTGGAATATTGCAGAGCCGTAAAGGGTCCTGTCCGGCCTCTACTCTGAAAAATGATTTAGACAGTTGTATTAATATGCAAATTCCTGTCTTGCCTGCCACTTTATCATTCCACTCGTTATACAATTTGCTACTTATAGAAGAAAAATTACCATAATGGGCCCCTGGGGAATGCTAGTAAAAAGGATGGAAACATTACTTATCATGGCGTTCCACTACAATTATCAGCAACTTTTGTTCTTTTTCAAGAAAATAAACCATCAGTGCCGGGAATCCATTTAGGCGGAATGAATGCGGCATTATTACAAATAGAGGCGGTTAATTGTTTCAGATAAAGCATGTTTTCACCACCCCGGGAGATAAAGCTGATAATTGTTTGGGAAAATTGAGGTTGAGGACCTCAGAGCCCTGAAGAAACATCAGGAAAACATCTGTAACCCTGTCAGTGTCAGCAGGGAGACAAAAGCAGGACAGAGGGAGTGCGTGTGAGGGTCCCATACAAAGAACGAGACGCTCGTTCTTTCCTCCGATAGTGGATATGACAGAACACAGGCACTTTTTAGAAGCTCAGCAATGAAGAACGCTTTGAGCCTGATACTACGAATCAGAGACGCTGCACTGCCACTAAACTCTGAGGCAGGGGGAGGGAACTCCGGTCCTCGAGAGCTGTATTCCAGTCGGGTTTTCAGGATTTCCCCAATGAATATGCATTGAAAGCAGTGCATGCACATAGAAACCACCGAAAAGAAGAACATCTAGTAACCCAGTAATGAGAAACTCCTTCAAATAATGACAACAAAAGTGACCAAATGATTTAAAGGAATTTCTCTCGTATAGTTAATCATGAATGGGGCCATTAGAACAACAAAGACATCAATACAGCCAATATAATAAGCCCAAAATGTCACAGATCCAGCCACAGTTGTCCAGTATCCAGTTGCATTTATATAAGCAATAATATGCAAAATGCTCAAATGAAATGTCCTAAAATTGCATTGGCAAAGCCAGCAATCACAAATATGATGAATTTCACTACTAAGCTTTGAGTTGTGTGCCAGGGGCCAGGCATTAGTCCAAAAAATTGGAGCAAATGATTTGGGACTTTCATATGGTATTTGATGATTAGATTAGATCAGATTAGGGGGCACTCAATGAAGTTACAGGGAAATACTTTTAAAACCAATAGGAGGAAATATTTTTTCACTCGGAGAATAGTTAAGTTCCTGGAGGAAAAGTCCATAGTCTGCTTGCCCTGGATCAGTAGCATGGAATGTTGCTACTCTTTGGGTTTTGGCCAGGTACTAGTGATCTGGATTGGCCACTGTGAGAACGGGCTACTGGGCTTGATGGACCTTTGGTCTGACCCAGTAAGGCTATTCTTATGTTCTTATATTCATTGGGGAAATCCTGAAAACCCGACTGGAATACGGCTCTCGAGGACTGGAGTTCCCTACCCTTGCTCTGAGGTATTATAAGGCAAACCTCATACCCCCTCCCCCTCCCCTAGTTCAAACTAAATTGGAAATTTTAATAAAAACAAAACTTAAATTTTATTTGGTTTTCCTTCTCTTTTCATTAGTGATGTTAGCTATCAAGTAGGGTTACCATATGGCTCCAGAAAAAGAAGGACGGATTGAGACATCCGGGTTTTACTTCCATTGCTTTCAATGTCTCAATCCGTCTGACCCCACCCCGCTCTGCCCCTAGCCCTACCCCCACCCCCACAAAGCCTTGACTTTGTTTTCCGACCTCTGGGCCGTATCTGGAGGGTCTCCGAGCATGTCTTGATGCATGTGACGTCATCAGCACGTGCTCAGAGGCCCTCCAGATGCGGCCGGGAGGTTGGGAATTCCTAAACTCAGACAAACTACCAGGTTAGGGAAAGTCTGTTTGGGCACCCAGGCAGTTCTCTAAAAAAAGAACATGTCTGGGTTTTCTCAGACATCTGGTAACCCTAAGCTTAAGGCAAGTTACCTTCAGGTACAGGACTCCTGTAGCAACTCTATAATATTGAGTTTACTCAGTGGCGTACCTAGAATATGTGACACCCGGGGCCCATCATTTTTTGACACCCCCCCATCTGTACAAAAAGCATGATTTTTAGTAACAAGCCACACTTCACACATGAGCACCTAGGAAAAGGCAGCATCTTACATACTGCAATACACCCATTCTAAAACTAAACAAGCCAGACTAGTTCAGATCAATCCTAACAGAAAACCATGTCTTTCGAACACACAGAACACAGAAAACACCTTCGCCTAGTATGGAATATGTCATCACAAACTAACCCCTCCCCCTTTTACAAAACTGTAGTGTGGTTTTTAGCCACGGTGGTAACAGCTCAGATGCTAACGCTAAAAAACGCTCTACGGTTTTGTAAATGGGGAGACAAAATAAAAATACGTAGACAAAGGCTAAACTGACGCACCAAGAAGCTGGACTCTGCGTACAATGCAACATCACAGAAACAGCGATGCATCTCACCTAAAGCAAAAAAAATAAATAAATAAATAGAATTTTTTTTTCTACCTTGTTTTCTCTGGTTTCTGCTTTCTTCATCTTCTTGTCACTCTCTTCCTTTCATCCACTGTCTACCTTCTCTCTGCCCTTCTATATTACTAGAGAAAGACAAAAAACCATCCCTAACAGAACTGGAAGTAAACTCAATCAAGTACCCTATACAGAACTCCCTCAAAATCCTTGGAATACACTTAGACAGATGCTGTACAATGCAAACACAAATCCAAAAAATCACCCAAAAAGCATTCTTCACAATGCGAAATTTAAGAAAAATCAGAAAACTCTTTAAAAAAGACCAATTCAGGATCATTGTCCAATCCATGGTACTAAGTATCGTCGACTATTGCAACAGCCTCTACTTACCCTGCTCGACCAACACAATAAAAATACTACAGACCATACAGAACACAGCCCTCAGACTCATATATTCACTCAGCAAATACGACCACATTACCAATGCATACCTAGAATCCCACTGGCTACCAATAAAAGCAAGAACACAATTCAAACTCTGCTGTCTCATTTTCAAAGTAACCCATGGCACGGCACCCAGTTACCTAAATAACCGTTTTCATTACTACCACCCACCAAGAAAAAGGAGAACACAGAACCTCTTCACCTATCCACCACTCAACGGTACCTGTCGTAAGAAACTCTATGACAACCTCCTGGGGACACAGGCAGCCAAAATAGACTCTGACATCTCTAAATTACTGACCAAAACAACAGACATAAAAGAGTTCCGCAAAGAAATAAAAACACTACTGTTCAAAAAATATCTCCCATCACTCTAACCACCGCCCAATGAGTTCCCATTCAACGACTTCGGAATCACTCATCCATATTATCTCTTTGTCTGTGATCAAGAATGTACTGTAACTCTCCTACACTACACCCGACTTAACTGATCGAGTTGACATATATTACCTCTGCAAAATGCATTATCTTCTGCTATATGTACTATCTTCTGTAATAAGTAATATCTTCTGCGAAATTGTAATATCATAACTCTTCACTGTTCCTGTAACTTACTCCTATCCTGAAATGTAATTCTACTGGAATGTCCCAGATATTTTCTATATTGTAATCCGCCTAGAACCGCAAGGCACAGGCGGAATAGAAATCCGTAATGTAATGTAATGTATATGGCATCTTCTCTCCTTCTATTCCACTTCCAGAAACTTTATGCCTCCTCCTTCCATCTCTCCCTTCACCCCCATTGGTCTGGCATCCATCTTCTTCCCTTCCCTCCTCCAATGGTCTGGCATCTCTCTCCTCTCCTTCCCTCTCGTGGTCTGGCATTTCACTCTCTCCTCTCCGTTCCCCCCACTTCCATCAGCATCTGCCTCCTTTCTCTCCCTCCAACCCAATTCCATGCAGTATCCTTCCCCCTTATGTCTCTTTCTCCTTTCCCTGCAATTCCATCAGCATCTGCCCCCATATCACCCTTCACCACGCTTCCATACCACCCTGATCCCCTTTTTCACCCTTCACCACGCTTCCATACCACCCTGACCTCCTTTCTCACCCTTCACCATGCTTCCATACCACCCTGACCCCCTTTCTCACCCTCCACACCCTTCCTTACCACCCTGACCCCATTTTTCTCCTTCTACCACCTTGCTATGCTCCTTTCTCTCTCCATCCAAATCAGCAAGGGAGTTGCGGCAAGGTCCCGTGATGACTGCGGCTGCCGGGCCACCCCCCCCCCCCCCAACATCACTTACCTCTTCCGGAGCAGAAGCAACAGAAGTAGTCATTGCAGGACCTTCCTGCACTTCAGCGCGGCTGCCAACTCTGCTCTGGAATAAGTACGGCAGCTGCGCTGAGGTGTCATTTTGAGCAGCGTGGGAGGTTCTGGATCCGGCCGGCTGTGCACCCCCTTGAAGCGTGCACCAGGGGCGGACTTCCCCCCCCTTGGTACGCTACTGGGTTTACTACACTCTGAGTATGAACCTGTGGCAAAGGAAAGTTAACTGATTTGCCCACAGTGGGATCTGAACTAGGCTTTCCCCTCCCCAAGCAAACACACAGTGGAGATATCCAAAAACACAGTGGTGCTTGATCATTTCAATACTCTGCTTTATTTATGCGGTGACTCAACACGCATGTGTTTCGGCCTAGACGTCCTGCCTCGGGAGTCTTGTTGAATATTGCAGAGTAAAATATATCTCAAATTGGAGCATCAATATACAAAGGCCCTCTTCAAAGTCTAACAAGAGCGTGTAAAATCCGCAGTTGCAGTTAGCAACTAAGTTTTTTGACATCTCCACTGTTTTTGACTTCTGGAGGTGATTCTCCTGGTTGCGTTTGTTGCATTTTCCCCTTCTCAGGCCACAGCTCCCTTCAATCCTTAGGCTTTTCTTTCAGGACAGTTGGCAGCTCTGTTACTGTAAAACTGTAAATCAGCGTCTCTCAAACTTTTTTTTAGCTCTGGCACACTACGGTCCTCGTCTATCAAACTGCGCTAGCAGTTTGTAGCATGGTGAGCCGCGCTGAATGGCCTGCGCTGCTCCCAACGCTTATAGCGCAGTTTGATAAAAGAGGCCCTAAATGGAGCAAATGTTTTTTGAGGCACATTATAATTGAAATTATAAAATTGCAAAGCCAACAAAAAATTAAATTTTATTTAAAGTTCTTTAAGCTACATATGGGTAATTGTAACAATGGTAAAACTAAAGTAGATAGAACAGAATTGCTAATCAATGCAATGGATGTGCTTGTTTTTGAGTGCAAATTAAGTCACAACGCGGCTCGATAGTCAACAAGCAAATATGCATTTCATCATCCACCATCTGCAGTTCTCTATTTTTCAATTTAATTTTTGTCTGAGCTGAAAATCCAAGTTCACAAAGATAAGAAAATCCAAATGGTAACAAAGCCTTGATTGCTTTGTTGCTCAAGTTCGGATAACTCCTGCATAAAAAAATCAAAATAAAATGACTTGCTGTTAGTTTTCAAGGACCAATCACGCCAAAGAATGTTGCTTGTCTGGTGGTTACATCCTTACACGCATAGACGCACATATCATTGACAGACCTGTGTACACGACGTACATGTCCTCTATTCTTTAAATTCGCCTGCCTCTGCTAAAATACCTTAGCAGGCTCTTCACCAATCTACCTGTCTGATCACCTTGAAATTGCAGGCCCCTCTCGTACATGAAACACCTACCTGTTTTCCTTTCCTTCCCTGAAGGGCTGCCTCTACAAGAAATTTCTTGACAGATCCCTAGCATTCCAAGCGGGCAAATGGAACAAATGCCTCACAGCCCTCATCTCCAATTCCCCCCCCCTACCAAATGTTCAGGAAGTCAATCAAAACCTACCTGTTTGACAAATTCCTCTAACTTCTCCCCACCTCTTCCTTGACCTACTCCTCTGACCTCGACTTCCCTCCAGACTCTCCGACTCCTCCAATCTTGTCAGCCACTAAATGGCTTAACAAAATGGATCACTCTATCCAACTAATTACCCTGTCTTCGTTACTCCCCATACTAAATGCCTCTGCTCTGCCTTATCGAACTCCGCAGTATGTATCTACGCCGTAGGTAACTCTGCTGTATGTAACACCGCTCTATGTAACTTACAGCAAATATAACTTCTCTGCAAATGTAACCTAGCTGTAAAATAACTTCACCGTAAATATAACATCGCCAAAAATGTAACTTTGCTGTAAATGTACAGTCTCTTCATCTGTAAACCACATAGAACTTCCATGGTAATGCGGTATACAAGAATAAAGTTATTATTATTATTATTAATTTTTAGAAATACAGTGGAACCTTGGTTTACAAGCATAATTCGTTCCAGAAGCATGCTCGTAAACCAAATTGCTCATATATCAAAGCAAGTTTCCCCATAGGAAGTAAGGGAAACTGCTTTGATTGGTTCCACCTCCTCCCCCCCCCCCGAGGCTACTGACGCTGCTCCATTCTCCCCCCCTTGAGGAATCCGACGCTGTTCCAAACCCCCCCCCCCCGCTCGCGTTGCCCCCCCCCTCCACCGCGATCCTACTTCCCCCCTTCCCCCCCGAGCAGTCAATGACATCCTTTACCCAACTTGGCACCAGTGCCGGTGCCCGAAGATCCTCCCTCTTCTGGCGCGGCCTGGGCTGGGCGGTGCGTTGGAGATCCTCCTTCTTCTGGTCTGGGCTGGGCTGGACTGGCTTTGAGCATTTGCGCATGCTCAAAGCCTTCTGGTCTCGCTCTCAATCTCGGAGAGAGCGAGACCAGAAGGCTTTGAGCATGCGCAAATGCTCAAAGCCAGTCCAGCCCAGACCAGAAGAAGGAGGATCTCCGACGCACCGCCCAGCCGCACCAGAAGAGGGAGGATCTTCAGGCACCGGCACTGGTGCCAAGTTGGGTAAAGGGTGTCATTGACTGCTCGGGGGGGGAGGGGGGAAGTAGGATCGCGGTGGAGGGGGGCAACGTGAGCGGGGGGGGAAGCTGGATCGCGGGGGTGGGGCGCTCGTACAGCGAGGCAAGCTCGGTTTATGAGGCACCAAGTTTGCGAATGTATTGCTCGTCTTGCAAAACACTCGCAAACTGGTGCACTCGTAAACCAAGGTACCACTGTACACTTCTCCCCCCGTATTCGCTGTGATAGGGGATTAACAGAACCGCAAATACAGAAAAAATGCAAATAACTTTTTTCATATGTTATTCGATGTTTTCTATTAAAAACCATCGTGAATATGGTGAAACCGCGAATAACCCGGTGGGAGACCTAGCCTGTTCCGGAAGGAGAGGCAAAACACAGTGAAGAAAATGCCGGGAATCAGCGGTTTTCTCTGTAACCGCTTGGCATCAGCGATTTCTCTATGCAAGCTGATGTAATTTGGGGGGGAGGAGCCAGCAAGCTAACAACCCTGAATAATCGAAACCGCAAATGGTGAAACTGCGAATACGGAGGGAGAAGTATAAAATAAAATTCTGGAATCTCTCGGGACGCAGCCGGAATCCATGGCACCCCGTTTGAGAGATACTGCTGTAAATGATAGAGAGTGAAACCCCCAAAGGCTCAACCTTCCCCTCATGACCTGGAGCAAAGACCAGGGTACTGAAAGTTACTGCACTGCTGGTCTTCAAAGCCAAACTCCGCAGGGAACAAAGTTGTCTTGCTTGCAGCTCTAAAATCCTACCACCCCCTGCCCTCCCCCCCCCCCCCCACGAAGAAAGCAGGCCTGGCTAATGTCGGGTCTTAGGTTCTAAGAAGCCAGAGGGAGCATTCGGGAAAGAACAGAGAAGAACATGCCAGTTTCTAAGTAATATAATTATCTTGCAGTATTTTTAGTTTTCCCATTAACAGGATATTTTCATATTAGCCTTCCATTAACCTCGACACAAAATTAAAGTTTCCAGAGAGGTTTTATTTTCCACAGGTAAGGCATAGAGAAGAATTAAGAAGGTTTTTGTAATTAAAGACATCTAATTCCAAGCTCCAGCCAGGGGGAATTTATCTCTAGTAAATATTAAGAACCATTTCCCCAGTGCTGAAGCATGAAAGGGGGTCGTCCCAGTAGCATCCTATGGTAGCTCCTTCAGGAGATCCTTCTAGAGGCACACTCTCTCTCCCCCTCCCCTCTTATCCCTCTCACGCCATGCTGATGTGGCCTCTGCAAGGGTTAACGAGGGCTACAAAAGCCTTGGAAATTAAGTTTCACAAAGAGACCCAGTTCCAGGCAGTGGGAATGAGCTCTACCCTGAGACACATCAATATCTCCTCCCAAGGCAGCCAGCTTTGATCAAACAACAAAAGGAAGGTTGATTTCCATTAAAGGCAGAGCAGAGCAGAAGCGGGAGATCAAAGACGGCAAAAATGGAACAGAGGATGGAAAAAGATGAAGAGGGAAGGAGGGCACAGGGGAGAAAGGAATGGATCAAGAGTAGATGGAATAGGAAGGAAAGAGTAAAGGACCATGAAAAATGAATGATGAAGGGGAAACAGTGGATGAGGGATGAGGCGGCAACCGACCATGCTGGGAATGGACTTCCAGGGGCTTCCCTCAGTCCACACACTTTTTCTTTGCATGTTTTTATTTCACACTAATTTTTACGGTGAGCGGTGGAGAAAAAGGGAAGAAGGCAAAATAAATTGAAAGACAGATTGAGTTCTGTGGTGATAAAATGATGCAGCTAACGAAAAAAACAAAACAAAACAAGCAGCCGGCTGAGATTTCTGAAGGGTTTGGAGGGTGCATTGATCGTCCCTGCAGGAGATTCTTCTCGTGCTTTGGTGCCATGGAGGGACTCGTCTTGTTCAGTAGCCCCCCAGCTCTTCCTGGGGTGTCAGTACTAAATGGAGAGATGAAGTGGAGTTTTCCTAGCTACACTTGTTTCTCGAAAGCTTCTATACCGCTACTAATGACTGGGAAGTCAATTCAGAGCGCTTTACATGAGCTTCTGTAATGGTGTTAGAATACAGAGTTCGCCTATTTACTTCCCTAATTTTTGTAGCAATTTTTCATTCATATACGTTGGAATCTGGGGTATTGCTGTAGCGTATGGACAGGAGTGGCAATCAATACCCTGGGCATTGGCTCTCAGTTGCCATTTTCATGTCTATAAAATTGATTGGAAATGGGTCTCACATTAGAGCAGAACCAAAGACCTTATGGTACTTCTGTTCATTGACCCCAAAAAGGCTGAGCCTTGTAGTGGCTAGACACTCAATGTCCTCTTTCCTGGACCTGCTGATTCATTCTCTTACCGCTAGAGAAGGGAATGTTCCATGTCCCTGAGGCCTATCTCATATGCCTTTCTTCCTCCTTCCCCTAGATCAGGGGTAGGCAATTCCAGTCCTCGAGAGCCGGAGCCAGGTCAGGTTTTCAGGATATCCACAATGAATATGTATGAGATGGGTTTGCATGCACTGCCTCCTTGAGATGCAAATCTATCTCATGCATATTTATTGTGGATATCCTGAAAACCTGACCTGGCTCCCGCTCTCGAGAACCCCTGCCCTAGATATAGGGTTACCATATGGCTCCAGAAAAAGGACAGACTGAGAGACAATTGAAAGCAATGGAAGTAACACCCGGATGTCTCAATCCGTCCTCCTACCTAGATTTTGCCACAAGATTCATAGGCGCCAACATTTCAGAATGATTAGGGGTGCTACAGATTACCCTTCCATGGACACAGAGGAGCCTGCTCAAAATTGGGAGTACCCTCTGGCACCTACAGTGCTGGCTCCTGTGATGAGATGAGACTGGGTGGACCATTTGGGTCTTTATATGCCATCATCTACTATGTTACTATCTTTAGTTTTTTTTATTTGTTGCTAGCAAAAGCTGTGTATCAGATTGCAGAGGCCCAAGAGTGACTTAGCGTACGATCCATGACTTGTTCGATGTCCATCCTGGATTAATGCACTTAAGAACATAAGAATAACCCCACTGGGTCAGACCAAAGGTCCATCTAGCCCACTAACCCATTCTCACGGTGGCCAATCCAGGTCACTAGTAGCTGGAAAAAACCCAAAGAGTAACAACATTCCAGACTATTGATCCAGGGCAAGCAGACTATGGACTTTTCCTCCAGGAACTTGTCCAAACCATTTTTAAAACCAGCTACATTAACTGCTCTTACTGCAACCTCTGGCAACACATTCCAGAGCTTAACCATTCTCTAAAAGTGAAAAAATATTTCCTCCTATTGGTATTAAAACTATCTCCCTGTAACATCATCGAGTAAAAAATCAATCCATTTGGACACATTCTACACCACTCAGGAGAGAATGACACGGGGAGAAATTTTTCCCCGTCTCATTCCCGTGAGTTTTGTTGCTGTCCCTGCCCCATTCCTGTAAGCTCTGCCTTAACCACATAAGCTTCAAACACTTATGATTTTCAAGTGTTTGAGGCTTGTGCAGATGAGGACGGAGCTTAGGCATTGGTGGAATGAGGCATTATGACATCACAATCTCAGGTCTAGAATGTTGCTACTTAGGATTTTCAAGTGTTTGAGGCTTGTGCAGATGAGGGCGGAGCTTAGGCATTGGTGGAATGAGGCATTATGACATCACAATCTGAGCTCTAGATGTTGCTACTTAGGATTTTAAAGTGTTCAAGGCTTGTGCAGATGAGGACGGAGCTTAGGCATTGGTGGAATGAGGCATTATGACATCACAAATCACAATCTGAGCTCTAGAATGTTGCTACTTAGGATTTTCAAGTGTTTGAGGCTTGTGCAGATGAGGACGGAGCCTAGGCATTGGTGGAATGAGGCATTATGACATCACAATCTCAGCTCTAGAATGTTCATACTTAGGATTTTCAAGTGTTTGAGGCTTGTGCAGATGAGGACGGAGCTTAGGCATTGGTGGAATGAGGCATTATGACATCACAATCTGAGCTCTAGATGTTGCTACTTAGGATTTTAAAGTGTTTGAGGCTTGTGCAGAGGAAGACGGAGCTTAGGCATTGGTGGAATGAGGCATTATGACATCACAATCTGAGCTCTAGATGTTGCTACTTAGGATTTTAAAGTGTTCAAGGCTTGTGCAGATGAGGACGGAGCTTAGGCATTGGTGGAATGAGGCATTATGACATCACAAATCACAATCTGAGCTCTAGAATGTTGCTACTTAAGATTTTCAAGTGTTTGAGGCTTGTGCAGATGAGGACGGAGCTTAGGCATTGGTGGAATGAGGCATTATGACATCACAATCTCAGCTCTAGAATGTTCATACTTAGGATTTTCAAGTGTTTGAGGCTTGTGCAGATGAGGACGGAGCCTAGGCATTGGTGGAATGAGGCATTATGACATCACAATCTCAGCTCTAGAATGTTCATACTTAGGATTTTCAAGTGTTTGAGGCTTGTGCAGATGAGGACGGAGCTTAGGCATTGGTGGAATGAGGCATTATGACATCACAATCTGAGCTCTAGATGTTGCTACTTAGGATTTTAAAGTGTTTGAGGCTTGTGCAGAGGAAGACGGAGCTTAGGCATTGGTGGAATGAGGCATTATGACATCACAATCTGAGCTCTAGAATGTTGCTACTTAGGATTTTCAAGGGTTTGAGTCTTGTGCGGATGAGGACGGAGCTTAGGCATTGGTGGAATGAGGCATTATGACATCACAATCTGAGCTCTAGAATGTTGCTACTTAGGATTTTAAAGCATTTGAGGCTTGCGCAGATGAGGACGGAGCTTAGGCATTGGTGGAATGAGACATTATGACATCACAATCTGAGCTCTAGAATGTTTCTACTTAGGATTTTAACGTGTCTGAGGTTTGTGCAGATGAGGACGGAGCTTAGGCATTGGTGGAATGAGGCATTATGACATCACAATCTGAGCTCTAGAATGTTGCTACTTAGGATTTTAAAGCGTTTGAGGCTTATGCAGATGAGGACGGAGCTTAGGCATTGGTGGAATGAGGCATTATGACATCACAATCTGAGCTCTAGAATGTTGCTACTTAGGATTTGAAAATGTTTGAGGCTTATGCAGATGAGGACGGAGCTTAGGCATTGGTGGAATGAGGCATTATGACATCACAATCTGAGCTCTAGAATGTTGCTACTTAGGATTTGAAAATGTTTGAGGCTTATGCAGATGAGGACGGAGCTTAGGCATTGGTGGAATGAGGCATTATGACATCACAATCTGAGCTCTAGAATGTTGCTACTTAGGATTTTAAAGCGTTTGAGGCTTGTGCAGATGAGGACGGAGCTTAGGCATTGGGTGGAATGAGGCATTATGACATCACAGTCTGAGCTCTAGAATGTTGCTACTTAGGATTTTCAAGGGTTTGAGGCTTGTGCAGATGAGGACGGAGCTTAGGCATTGGTGGATTGAGGCATTATGACATCACAATCTGAGCTCTAGAATGTTGCTACTTAGGATTTTAAAGCATTTGAGGCTTGTGCAGATGAGGACGGAGCTTAGGCATTGGTGGAATGAGGCATTATGACATCACAATCTGAGCTCTAGAATGTTCCTACTTAGGATTTTAAAGCATTTGAGGCTTGTGCAGATGAGGACGGAGCTTAGGCATTGGTGGAATGAGGCATTATGACATCACAATCTGAGCTCTAGAATGTTGCTACTTAGGATTTTCAAGGGTTTGAGGCTTGTGCAGTTGAGGACGGAGCTTAGGCATTGGTGGAATGAGGCATTATGACATCACAGTCTGAGCTCTAGAATGTTGCTACTTAGGATTTTCAAGGGTTTGAGGCTTGTGCAGATGAGGACGGAGCTTAGGCATTGGTGGAATGAGGCATTATGACATCACAATCTGAGCTCTAGAATGTTGCTACTTAGGATTTTAAAGCATTTGAGGCTTGTGCAGATGAGGACGGAGCTTAGGCATTGGTGGAATGAGGCATTATGACATCACAATCTGAGCTCTAGAATGTTCCTACTTAGGATTTTAAAGCATTTGAGGCTTGTGCAGATGAGGACGGAGCTTAGGCATTGGTGGAATGAGGCATTATGACATCACAATCTCAGCTCTAGAATGTTCATACTTAGGATTTTCAAGTGTTTGAGGCTTGTGCAGATGAGGACGGAGCTTAGGCATTGGTGGAATGAGGCATTATGACATCACAATCTGAGCTCTAGATGTTGCTACTTAGGATTTTAAAGTGTTTGAGGCTTGTGCAGAGGAAGACGGAGCTTAGGCATTGGTGGAATGAGGCATTATGACATCACAATCTGAGCTCTAGATGTTGCTACTTAGGATTTTAAAGTGTTCAAGGCTTGTGCAGATGAGGACGGAGCTTAGGCATTGGTGGAATGAGGCATTATGACATCACAAATCACAATCTGAGCTCTAGAATGTTGCTACTTAAGATTTTCAAGTGTTTGAGGATTGTGCAGATGAGGACGGAGCCTAGGCATTGGTGGAATGAGGCATTATGACATCACAATCTCAGCTCTAGAATGTTCATACTTAGGATTTTCAAGTGTTTGAGGCTTGTGCAGATGAGGACGGAGCCTAGGCATTGGTGGAATGAGGCATTATGACATCACAATCTCAGCTCTAGAAAGTTCATACTTAGGATTTTCAAGTGTTTGAGGCTTGTGCAGATGAGGACGGAGCTTAGGCATTGGTGGAATGAGGCATTATGACATCACAATCTGAGCTCTAGATGTTGCTACTTAGGATTTTAAAGTGTTTGAGGCTTGTGCAGAGGAAGACGGAGCTTAGGCATTGGTGGAATGAGGCATTATGACATCACAATCTGAGCTCTAGATGTTGCTACTTAGGATTTTAAAGTGTTCAAGGCTTGTGCAGATGAGGACGGAGCTTAGGCATTGGTGGAATGAGGCATTATGACATCACAAATCACAATCTGAGCTCTAGAATGTTGCTACTTAAGATTTTCAAGTGTTTGAGGCTTGTGCAGATGAGGACGGAGCCTAGGCATTGGTGGAATGAGGCATTATGACATCACAATCTCAGCTCTAGAATGTTCATACTTAGGATTTTCAAGTGTTTGAGGCTTGTGCAGATGAGGACGGAGCCTAGGCATTGGTGGAATGAGGCATTATGACATCACAATCTCAGCTCTAGAATGTTCATACTTAGGATTTTCAAGTGTTTGAGGCTTGTGCAGATGAGGACGGAGCTTAGGCATTGGTGGAATGAGGCATTATGACATCACAATCTGAGCTCTAGATGTTGCTACTTAGGATTTTAAAGTGTTTGAGGCTTGTGCAGAGGAAGACGGAGCTTAGGCATTGGTGGAATGAGGCATTATGACATCACAATCTGAGCTCTAGAATGTTGCTACTTAGGATTTTCAAGGGTTTGAGTCTTGTGCGGATGAGGACGGAGCTTAGGCATTGGTGGAATGAGGCATTATGACATCACAATCTGAGCTCTAGAATGTTGCTACTTAGGATTTTAAAGCATTTGAGGCTTGCGCAGATGAGGACGGAGCTTAGGCATTGGTGGAATGAGGCATTATGACATCACAATCTGAGCTCTAGAATGTTTCTACTTAGGATTTTAACGTGTCTGAGGTTTGTGCAGATGAGGACGGAGCTTAGGCATTGGTGGAATGAGGCATTATGACATCACAATCTGAGCTCTAGAATGTTGCTACTTAGGATTTTAAAGCGTTTGAGGCTTATGCAGATGAGGACGGAGCTTAGGCATTGGTGGAATGAGGCATTATGACATCACAATCTGAGCTCTAGAATGTTGCTACTTAGGATTTGAAAATGTTTGAGGCTTATGCAGATGAGGACGGAGCTTAGGCATTGGTGGAATGAGGCATTATGACATCACAATCTGAGCTCTAGAATGTTGCTACTTAGGATTTGAAAATGTTTGAGGCTTGTGCAGATGAGGACGGAGCTTAGGCATTGGGTGGAATGAGGCATTATGACATCACAGTCTGAGCTCTAGAATGTTGCTACTTAGGATTTTCAAGGGTTTGAGGCTTGTGCATATGAGGACGGAGCTTAGGCATTGGTGGATTGAGGCATTATGACATCACAATCTGAGCTCTAGAATGTTGCTACTTAGGATTTTAAAGCATTTGAGGCTTGTGCAGATGAGGACGGAGCTTAGGCATTGGTGGAATGAGGCATTATGACATCACAATCTGAGCTCTAGAATGTTCCTACTTAGGATTTTAAAGCATTTGAGGCTTGTGCAGATGAGGACGGAGCTTAGGCATTGGTGGAATGAGGCATTATGACATCACAATCTGAGCTCTAGAATGTTGCTACTTAGGATTTTCAAGGGTTTGAGGCTTGTGCAGTTGAGG
The DNA here is from genome assembly GCF_902459505.1 of Geotrypetes seraphini. Classification (NCBI taxonomy): domain Eukaryota; kingdom Metazoa; phylum Chordata; class Amphibia; order Gymnophiona; family Dermophiidae; genus Geotrypetes; species Geotrypetes seraphini. The sequence continues at coordinate 9,441,079 of NC_047093.1, forward strand.
ACGGAGCTTAGGCATTGGTGGAATGAGGCATTATGACATCACAGTCTGAGCTCTAGAATGTTGCTACTTAGGATTTTCAAGGGTTTGAGGCTTGTGCAGATGAGGACGGAGCTTAGGCATTGGTGGATTGAGGCATTATGACATCACAATCTGAGCTCTAGAATGTTGCTACTTAGGATTTTAAAGCATTTGAGGCTTGTGCAGATGAGGACGGAGCTTAGGCATTGGTGGAATGAGGCATTATGACATCACAATCTGAGCTCTAGAATGTTGCTACTTAGGATTTTAAAGCATTTGAGGCTTGTGCAGATGAGGACGGAGCTTAGGCATTGGTGGAATGAGGCATTATGACATCACAATCTCAGCTCTAGAATGTTCATACTTAGGATTTTCAAGTGTTTGAGGCTTGTGCAGATGAGGACGGAGCTTAGGCATTGGTGGAATGAGGCATTATGACATCACAATCTGAGCTCTAGATGTTGCTACTTAGGATTTTAAAGTGTTTGAGGCTTGTGCAGAGGAAGACGGAGCTTAGGCATTGGTGGAATGAGGCATTATGACATCACAATCTGAGCTCTAGATGTTGCTACTTAGGATTTTAAAGTGTTCAAGGCTTGTGCAGATGAGGACGGAGCTTAGGCATTGGTGGAATGAGGCATTATGACATCACAAATCACAATCTGAGCTCTAGAATGTTGCTACTTAAGATTTTCAAGTGTTTGAGGCTTGTGCAGATGAGGACGGAGCCTAGGCATTGGTGGAATGAGGCATTATGACATCACAATCTCAGCTCTAGAATGTTCATACTTAGGATTTTCAAGTGTTTGAGGCTTGTGCAGATGAGGACGGAGCCTAGGCATTGGTGGAATGAGGCATTATGACATCACAATCTCAGCTCTAGAATGTTCATACTTAGGATTTTCAAGTGTTTGAGGCTTGTGCAGATGAGGACGGAGCTTAGGCATTGGTGGAATGAGGCATTATGACATCACAATCTGAGCTCTAGATGTTGCTACTTAGGATTTTAAAGTGTTTGAGGCTTGTGCAGAGGAAGACGGAGCTTAGGCATTGGTGGAATGAGGCATTATGACATCACAATCTGAGCTCTAGATGTTGCTACTTAGGATTTTAAAGTGTTCAAGGCTTGTGCAGATGAGGACGGAGCTTAGGCATTGGTGGAATGAGGCATTATGACATCACAAATCACAATCTGAGCTCTAGAATGTTGCTACTTAAGATTTTCAAGTGTTTGAGGCTTGTGCAGATGAGGACGGAGCCTAGGCATTGGTGGAATGAGGCATTATGACATCACAATCTCAGCTCTAGAATGTTCATACTTAGGATTTTCAAGTGTTTGAGGCTTGTGCAGATGAGGACGGAGCCTAGGCATTGGTGGAATGAGGCATTATGACATCACAATCTCAGCTCTAGAATGTTCATACTTAGGATTTTCAAGTGTTTGAGGCTTGTGCAGATGAGGACGGAGCTTAGGCATTGGTGGAATGAGGCATTATGACATCACAATCTGAGCTCTAGATGTTGCTACTTAGGATTTTAAAGTGTTTGAGGCTTGTGCAGAGGAAGACGGAGCTTAGGCATTGGTGGAATGAGGCATTATGACATCACAATCTGAGCTCTAGAATGTTGCTACTTAGGATTTTCAAGGGTTTGAGTCTTGTGCGGATGAGGACGGAGCTTAGGCATTGGTGGAATGAGGCATTATGACATCACAATCTGAGCTCTAGAATGTTGCTACTTAGGATTTTAAAGCATTTGAGGCTTGCGCAGATGAGGACGGAGCTTAGGCATTGGTGGAATGAGGCATTATGACATCACAATCTGAGCTCTAGAATGTTTCTACTTAGGATTTTAACGTGTCTGAGGTTTGTGCAGATGAGGACGGAGCTTAGGCATTGGTGGAATGAGGCATTATGACATCACAATCTGAGCTCTAGAATGTTGCTACTTAGGATTTTAAAGCGTTTGAGGCTTATGCAGATGAGGACGGAGCTTAGGCATTGGTGGAATGAGGCATTATGACATCACAATCTGAGCTCTAGAATGTTGCTACTTAGGATTTGAAAATGTTTGAGGCTTATGCAGATGAGGACGGAGCTTAGGCATTGGTGGAATGAGGCATTATGACATCACAATCTGAGCTCTAGAATGTTGCTACTTAGGATTTTAAAGTGTTTGAGGCTTGTGCAGATGAGGACGGAGCTTAGGCATTGGGTGGAATGAGGCATTATGACATCACAGTCTGAGCTCTAGAATGTTGCTACTTAGGATTTTCAAGGGTTTGAGGCTTGTGCAGATGAGGACGGAGCTTAGGCATTGGTGGATTGAGGCATTATGACATCACAATCTGAGCTCTAGAATGTTGCTACTTAGGATTTTAAAGCATTTGAGGCTTGTGCAGATGAGGACGGAGCTTAGGCATTGGTGGAATGAGGCATTATGACATCACAATCTGAGCTCTAGAATGTTCCTACTTAGGATTTTAAAGCATTTGAGGCTTGTGCAGATGAGGACGGAACTTAGGCATTGGTGGAATGAGGCATTATGACATCACAATCTGAGCTCTAGAATGTTGCTACTTAGGATTTTCAAGGGTTTGAGGCTTGTGCAGTTGAGGACGGAGCTTAGGCATTGGTGGAATGAGGCATTATGACATCACAGTCTGAGCTCTAGAATGTTGCTACTTAGGATTTTCAAGGGTTTGAGGCTTGTGCAGATGAGGACGGAGCTTAGGCATTGGTGGATTGAGGCATTATGACATCACAATCTGAGCTCTAGAATGTTGCTACTTAGGATTTTAAAGCATTTGAGGCTTGTGCAGATGAGGACGGAGCTTAGGCATTGGTGGAATGAGGCATTATGACATCACAATCTGAGCTCTAGAATGTTCATACTTAGGATTTTCAAGTGTTTGAGGCTTGTGCAGATGAGGACGGAGCTTAGGCATTGGTGGAATGAGGCATTATGACATCACAATCTGAGCTCTAGATGTTGCTACTTAGGATTTTCAAGGGTTTGAGGCTTGTGCAGATGAGGACGGAGCTTAGGCATTGGTGGATTGAGGCATTATGACATCACAATCTGAGCTCTAGAATGTTGCTACTTAGGATTTTAAAGCATTTGAGGCTTGTGCAGATGAGGACGGAGCTTAGGCATTGGTGGATTGAGGCATTATGACATCACAATCTGAGCTCTAGAATGTTCCTACTTAGGATTTTAAAGCATTTGAGGCTTGTGCAGATGAGGACGGAGCTTAGGCATTGGTGGAATGAGGCATTATGACATCACAATCTCAGCTCTAGAATGTTCATACTTAGGATTTTCAAGTGTTTGAGGCTTGTGCAGATGAGGACGGAGCTTAGGCATTGGTGGAATGAGGCATTATGACATCACAATCTGAGCTCTAGATGTTGCTACTTAGGATTTTAAAGTGTTTGAGGCTTGTGCAGAGGAAGACGGAGCTTAGGCATTGGTGGAATGAGGCATTATGACATCACAATCTGAGCTCTAGATGTTGCTACTTAGGATTTTAAAGTGTTCAAGGCTTGTGCAGATGAGGACGGAGCTTAGGCATTGGTGGAATGAGGCATTATGACATCACAAATCACAATCTGAGCTCTAGAATGTTGCTACTTAAGATTTTCAAGTGTTTGAGGCTTGTGCAGATGAGGACGGAGCCTAGGCATTGGTGGAATGAGGCATTATGACATCACAATCTCAGCTCTAGAATGTTCATACTTAGGATTTTCAAGTGTTTGAGGCTTGTGCAGATGAGGACGGAGCCTAGGCATTGGTGGAATGAGGCATTATGACATCACAATCTCAGCTCTAGAATGTTCATACTTAGGATTTTCAAGTGTTTGAGGCTTGTGCAGATGAGGACGGAGCTTAGGCATTGGTGGAATGAGGCATTATGACATCACAATCTGAGCTCTAGATGTTGCTACTTAGGATTTTAAAGTGTTTGAGGCTTGTGCAGAGGAAGACGGAGCTTAGGCATTGGTGGAATGAGGCATTATGACATCACAATCTGAGCTCTAGATGTTGCTACTTAGGATTTTAAAGTGTTCAAGGCTTGTGCAGATGAGGACGGAGCTTAGGCATTGGTGGAATGAGGCATTATGACATCACAAATCACAATCTGAGCTCTAGAATGTTGCTACTTAAGATTTTCAAGTGTTTGAGGCTTGTGCAGATGAGGACGGAGCCTAGGCATTGGTGGAATGAGGCATTATGACATCACAATCTCAGCTCTAGAATGTTCATACTTAGGATTTTCAAGTGTTTGAGGCTTGTGCAGATGAGGACGGAGCCTAGGCATTGGTGGAATGAGGCATTATGACATCACAATCTCAGCTCTAGAATGTTCATACTTAGGATTTTCAAGTGTTTGAGGCTTGTGCAGATGAGGACGGAGCTTAGGCATTGGTGGAATGAGGCATTATGACATCACAATCTGAGCTCTAGATGTTGCTACTTAGGATTTTAAAGTGTTTGAGGCTTGTGCAGAGGAAGACGGAGCTTAGGCATTGGTGGAATGAGGCATTATGACATCACAATCTGAGCTCTAGATGTTGCTACTTAGGATTTTAAAGTGTTCAAGGCTTGTGCAGATGAGGACGGAGCTTAGGCATTGGTGGAATGAGGCATTATGACATCACAAATCACAATCTGAGCTCTAGAATGTTGCTACTTAAGATTTTCAAGTGTTTGAGGCTTGTGCAGATGAGGACGGAGCCTAGGCATTGGTGGAATGAGGCATTATGACATCACAATCTCAGCTCTAGAATGTTCATACTTAGGATTTTCAAGTGTTTGAGGCTTGTGCAGATGAGGACGGAGCCTAGGCATTGGTGGAATGAGGCATTATGACATCACAATCTCAGCTCTAGAATGTTCATACTTAGGATTTTCAAGTGTTTGAGGCTTGTGCAGATGAGGACGGAGCTTAGGCATTGGTGGAATGAGGCATTATGACATCACAATCTGAGCTCTAGATGTTGCTACTTAGGATTTTAAAGTGTTTGAGGCTTGTGCAGAGGAAGACGGAGCTTAGGCATTGGTGGAATGAGGCATTATGACATCACAATCTGAGCTCTAGAATGTTGCTACTTAGGATTTTCAAGGGTTTGAGTCTTGTGCGGATGAGGACGGAGCTTAGGCATTGGTGGAATGAGGCATTATGACATCACAATCTGAGCTCTAGAATGTTGCTACTTAGGATTTTAAAGCATTTGAGGCTTGCGCAGATGAGGACGGAGCTTAGGCATTGGTGGAATGAGGCATTATGACATCACAATCTGAGCTCTAGAATGTTTCTACTTAGGATTTTAACGTGTCTGAGGTTTGTGCAGATGAGGACGGAGCTTAGGCATTGGTGGAATGAGGCATTATGACATCACAATCTGAGCTCTAGAATGTTGCTACTTAGGATTTTAAAGCGTTTGAGGCTTATGCAGATGAGGACGGAGCTTAGGCATTGGTGGAATGAGGCATTATGACATCACAATCTGAGCTCTAGAATGTTGCTACTTAGGATTTGAAAATGTTTGAGGCTTATGCAGATGAGGACGGAGCTTAGGCATTGGTGGAATGAGGCATTATGACATCACAATCTGAGCTCTAGAATGTTGCTACTTAGGATTTTAAAGTGTTTGAGGCTTGTGCAGATGAGGACGGAGCTTAGGCATTGGGTGGAATGAGGCATTATGACATCACAGTCTGAGCTCTAGAATGTTGCTACTTAGGATTTTCAAGGGTTTGAGGCTTGTGCAGATGAGGACGGAGCTTAGGCATTGGTGGATTGAGGCATTATGACATCACAATCTGAGCTCTAGAATGTTGCTACTTAGGATTTTAAAGCATTTGAGGCTTGTGCAGATGAGGACGGAGCTTAGGCATTGGTGGAATGAGGCATTATGACATCACAATCTGAGCTCTAGAATGTTCCTACTTAGGATTTTAAAGCATTTGAGGCTTGTGCAGATGAGGACGGAGCTTAGGCATTGGTGGAATGAGGCATTATGACATCACAATCTGAGCTCTAGAATGTTGCTACTTAGGATTTTCAAGGGTTTGAGGCTTGTGCAGTTGAGGACGGAGCTTAGGCATTGGTGGAATGAGGCATTATGACATCACAGTCTGAGCTCTAGAATGTTGCTACTTAGGATTTTCAAGGGTTTGAGGCTTGTGCAGATGAGGACGGAGCTTAGGCATTGGTGGATTGAGGCATTATGACATCACAATCTGAGCTCTAGAATGTTGCTACTTAGGATTTTAAAGCATTTGAGGCTTGTGCAGATGAGGACGGAGCTTAGGCATTGGTGGAATGAGGCATTATGACATCACAATCTGAGCTCTAGAATGTTGCTACTTAGGATTTTAAAGCATTTGAGGCTTGTGCAGATGAGGACGGAGCTTAGGCATTGGTGGAATGAGGCATTATGACATCACAATCTCAGCTCTAGAATGTTCATACTTAGGATTTTCAAGTGTTTGAGGCTTGTGCAGATGAGGACGGAGCTTAGGCATTGGTGGAATGAGGCATTATGACATCACAATCTGAGCTCTAGATGTTGCTACTTAGGATTTTAAAGTGTTTGAGGCTTGTGCAGAGGAAGACGGAGCTTAGGCATTGGTGGAATGAGGCATTATGACATCACAATCTGAGCTCTAGATGTTGCTACTTAGGATTTTAAAGTGTTTGAGGCTTGTGCAGATGAGGACGGAGCTTAGGCATTGGTGGAATGAGGCATTATGACATCACAAATCACAATCTGAGCTCTAGAATGTTGCTACTTAAGATTTTCAAGTGTTTGAGGCTTGTGCAGATGAGGACGGAGCCTAGGCATTGGTGGAATGAGGCATTATGACATCACAATCTCAGCTCTAGAATGTTCATACTTAGGATTTTCAAGTGTTTGAGGCTTGTGCAGATGAGGACGGAGCCTAGGCATTGGTGGAATGAGGCATTATGACATCACAATCTCAGCTCTAGAATGTTCATACTTAGGATTTTCAAGTGTTTGAGGCTTGTGCAGATGAGGACGGAGCTTAGGCATTGGTGGAATGAGGCATTATGACATCACAATCTGAGCTCTAGATGTTGCTACTTAGGATTTTAAAGTGTTTGAGGCTTGTGCAGAGGAAGACGGAGCTTAGGCATTGGTGGAATGAGGCATTATGACATCACAATCTGAGCTCTAGAATGTTGCTACTTAGGATTTTCAAGGGTTTGAGTCTTGTGCGGATGAGGACGGAGCTTAGGCATTGGTGGAATGAGGCATTATGACATCACAATCTGAGCTCTAGAATGTTGCTACTTAGGATTTTAAAGCATTTGAGGCTTGCGCAGATGAGGACGGAGCTTAGGCATTGGTGGAATGAGGCATTATGACATCACAATCTGAGCTCTAGAATGTTTCTACTTAGGATTTTAACGTGTCTGAGGTTTGTGCAGATGAGGACGGAGCTTAGGCATTGGTGGAATGAGGCATTATGACATCACAATCTGAGCTCTAGAATGTTGCTACTTAGGATTTTAAAGCGTTTGAGGCTTATGCAGATGAGGACGGAGCTTAGGCATTGGTGGAATGAGGCATTATGACATCACAATCTGAGCTCTAGAATGTTGCTACTTAGGATTTGAAAATGTTTGAGGCTTATGCAGATGAGGACGGAGCTTAGGCATTGGTGGAATGAGGCATTATGACATCACAATCTGAGCTTTAGAATGTTGCTACTTAGGATTTGAAAATGTTTGAGGCTTATGCAGATGAGGACGGAGCTTAGGCATTGGTGGAATGAGGCATTATGACATCACAATCTGAGCTCTAGAATGTTGCTACTTAGGATTTTAAAGTGTTTGAGGCTTGTGCAGATGAGGACGGAGCTTAGGCATTGGGTGGAATGAGGCATTATGACATCACAGTCTGAGCTCTAGAATGTTGCTACTTAGGATTTTCAAGGGTTTGAGGCTTGTGCAGATGAGGACGGAGCTTAGGCATTGGTGGATTGAGGCATTATGACATCACAATCTGAGCTCTAGAATGTTGCTACTTAGGATTTTAAAGCATTTGAGGCTTGTGCAGATGAGGACGGAGCTTAGGCATTGGTGGAATGAGGCATTATGACATCACAATCTGAGCTCTAGAATGTTCCTACTTAGGATTTTAAAGCATTTGAGGCTTGTGCAGATGAGGACGGAGCTTAGGCATTGGTGGAATGAGGCATTATGACATCACAATCTGAGCTCTAGAATGTTGCTACTTAGGATTTTCAAGGGTTTGAGGCTTGTGCAGTTGAGGACGGAGCTTAGGCATTGGTGGAATGAGGCATTATGACATCACAGTCTGAGCTCTAGAATGTTGCTACTTAGGATTTTCAAGGGTTTGAGGCTTGTGCAGATGAGGACGGAGCTTAGGCATTGGTGGATTGAGGCATTATGACATCACAATCTGAGCTCTAGAATGTTGCTACTTAGGATTTTAAAGCATTTGAGGCTTGTGCAGATGAGGACGGAGCTTAGGCATTGGTGGAATGAGGCATTATGACATCACAATCTGAGCTCTAGAATGTTGCTACTTAGGATTTTAAAGCATTTGAGGCTTGTGCAGATGAGGACGGAGCTTAGGCATTGGTGGAATGAGGCATTATGACATCACAATCTCAGCTCTAGAATGTTCATACTTAGGATTTTCAAGTGTTTGAGGCTTGTGCAGATGAGGACGGAGCTTAGGCATTGGTGGAATGAGGCATTATGACATCACAATCTGAGCTCTAGATGTTGCTACTTAGGATTTTAAAGTGTTTGAGGCTTGTGCAGAGGAAGACGGAGCTTAGGCATTGGTGGAATGAGGCATTATGACATCACAATCTGAGCTCTAGATGTTGCTACTTAGGATTTTAAAGTGTTCAAGGCTTGTGCAGATGAGGACGGAGCTTAGGCATTGGTGGAATGAGGCATTATGACATCACAAATCACAATCTGAGCTCTAGAATGTTGCTACTTAAGATTTTCAAGTGTTTGAGGCTTGTGCAGATGAGGACGGAGCCTAGGCATTGGTGGAATGAGGCATTATGACATCACAATCTCAGCTCTAGAATGTTCATACTTAGGATTTTCAAGTGTTTGAGGCTTGTGCAGATGAGGACGGAGCCTAGGCATTGGTGGAATGAGGCATTATGACATCACAATCTCAGCTCTAGAATGTTCATACTTAGGATTTTCAAGTGTTTGAGGCTTGTGCAGATGAGGACGGAGCTTAGGCATTGGTGGAATGAGGCATTATGACATCACAATCTGAGCTCTAGATGTTGCTACTTAGGATTTTAAAGTGTTTGAGGCTTGTGCAGAGGAAGACGGAGCTTAGGCATTGGTGGAATGAGGCATTATGACATCACAATCTCAGCTCTCGAATGTTGCTACTTAGGATTTTCAAGCGTTTGAGGCTTGTGCAGATGAGGACGGAGCTTACAGGAATGGGGCAGGGATAGGAAAAGAACTCGCCAGAACAGGATGGAAAATGAGTTCCCACGGGGATGTGGAAAAATGTGTCCTGTGTCATTCTCTATTTGTAGACTCCAATCCTATCCTCTCTCAGCCGCCTCTTATCTAACCTTTTTAGTCTTTCCTCATACGAGAGGAGTTCCATCCCCTTTATCATCTTGGTCGCTCTTCCTTGAACCTTTTCTAGTTCTGCTATAACTTTCTGTTGGAAAGGGATAAGGGGATACCTGGTTGCTTATTTTAGAAGTTCTATTTAAGTTTCAGATGTGCCTGTCTTGGCATTTAGAGCTGTGCATTGCACGGATATAATCTCCACTCATCTCCGAGGCTGATCGCCCCACCTGTGTGATGAAGTAGCCTAATGTTTGTAGAGTGGGCCGAGGAACTGGGCTCAATTCCCTTTGCACCTCCTTGAGTCTCTGGGAAAGTCACCTAACCTTCAATTTTGAGCCCTTTAGTGTCAGAGGAAACACCTGCATATGATAAATGTCAATTGCATGTATAACCCTTACTGCCTTGCTGCAGGTTATGAAGGCACAGAAGAGAGCTTCCGAAGACGCCAAGGCGATCTGTTGATACAGTATTGATGTTGTCTAGTACAACGAGATCGTTTTATCAAGGATTTTCCTGATGACTATATATCCCCTGAAGAAGGCAGTTCACACTGCCGAAACTGGGATCCTAGTCGGGATCATGGAATGAGCCTCTAATAAAGATTTAGACATCTCACTTGCCTTCCAGAAGATATTCTGCATTTTTCTTTCTGGTGCCAGGGCGGTGGAACTCGCTTCCCGCTCCCATTGTGCTTTAAATTCATATCAGCATTGAAGGCGCGCTTTTTCTGCCTTCCCTGGGTCATGATTGGCGAGGGCCGAGGCTGGCTTAACTCATCTACTGAATCCCCTGCTATAAGTGCCTGACGCTGTTCTATTAAAATCTGATCTTCCATGTGTTTCTCCTCATTTCCAAGTTTCCAAGTTTATTAGAAAAATTTGATTAATCGCCTATCACATTTCCTAGGCGATGTACAATCTCATAAAAAATCAGTTGGGGTGACAAATATAACAAACAATATAATTACAGACATTACTATGCATAATTTCTACATATCATTTCGAAGCAAAGGAAGGTTTATTAAAGGGTTACAATCATTATTAATTTAATTTAATTACATTTAAGGAAAAAACGATAGGAGGGGTAACAAATAAAATTTATATTTAATATATAGAATAAAAAGGAAATATATAGAATAAAAAGTAAAAAAGTTTTAGGACATAAAATTTATACATTAAAAGCATCATTAAAAAGGAAGCTCTTAAGTTTAGGTTTAAATTTATCTAGGTTCCTTTCCTCTCGAAGAAAAAGTGGGAGATCATTCCAAGATTGAGGAGCTGTTATTGAGAACATGGTGTGGCGCCTAGTATTGATAGCTTTGTGTACGCCCGAGTGGGCGATTTATGCTGGATTATTGGATGTTCTTGTGCACTGTTCAGTTTTATGTTTGATGGTTTGCTCAATAAAGAAATATTATATATAAAAAAAAAAAAAAAAAAAGGTCCACAATATCCCTTGCTGGTTTCACATTCAGGGGAGAGGGAGCAGGCAGCAACCACTGGGGCATTAAGGAGATGTTGTGCCTTAGCGACTTCACTGGACATCCGCTCAATCAGAGCCGCTTTCTGAAATAATAACATCCATCTTTTCAGACATGGGCATATCTTCCGGTGTCAGGTCAAAAGCGCGCCGGGACAAAGGTGCGCGCAGACAATTGAGCACAGCGCGGAGGCGTGTGCCGCAGAAAATTACTGTTTTTACGGCTCCGATAGGGGGGGGCGTGGGGGGAACCCCCCCCCACTTTACTTAATAGACATCGCGCCACGTTGTGGGGGCGTTGTGGGGGGTTTGGGGGGTTGTAACCCCCCCACATATTACTGAAAACTTCACTTTTTCCCTGTTTTTAGGGAAAAAGTTAACTTTACAGTAAAATGTGGAGGGTTACAACCCCCCAAACCCCCCACAATGCCGGTGCGATCTCTATTAAGTAAACTGGGGGGCTCCCCAACAAAACCCCCCGTTGGAGCCCCTAAAAACTGTCATTTTCTTCGGCGCGCACCTCCGTCTTGCGCTCAGTTGTGGGCGCGCGCCTTTGTCTTTCGCGGGGTTGTCTATGAACCTATCTTCCTGCTCTGTGACAGGAGTTGGAGTTCCATATTTTGGTCCTCCCTAGTCCCATCCACACCCTCTTAGACGTCCATATCCCGGCTTTATGTAATCAGGATTTGAATGTTCCTACAATATGGACGTCTAAATGTCAGATTTAAGATCTCCAAAACAAAACTAGAGCTTCTTAAAAAAACAAAAAACCCACCCAACAGTAAGGTAAACCCTGCACGTGTCCTGCGAAAACAGAGCGTGCTACGCAGTCCATTGGAAGGGGGTCTGACCTTTTTTTCTTTTTATCCGGGAGCCGCTGGGCCTGAGGTATATAGCGGGGTGAGGATGCAAAAGTGAGAAAACCCCATTAAGGTCCCTCCGCCACAGAAAGGAAATGCACAGCCAGAAAAAGTATTTCCCAGGGGCTTCTCTTTATGGATGCGTGGCGCAAACAGAACTCTCGTCATGAACTACGGCTTCCCAAGATGGTAAATTGAGCATTTCGGTGAAGGGAGCAGCAAAAAGAAAGAAATATAATGACATCAAGGTTATGTGGTCCCAGGCTGACAAGACAGATTATCTCTTGTAATCCATCACAGGCTGACATTTTCTAGCTATTGGGATACTTTTTCTTTTAAAGAAAACATTTTTACACTCCTTAATAACAGTAGCAGGCTGTCGTTAAGGGATAAACGTTATCTATCATTTTTATCCTACTCTGCCTGATAAAAAGGAAGTTTGGAGGATGACGAGAGGGTGACCTTGAAAGGGAATTGCAAAGTATAAAAAGCCACATATCGTCGCATTTATTTTGAAAGGGATTCTGGATTTCAGCCCTGTCCATAGGACCCCCCAGTGGAGAGTTAGTGGGGATTAACAGGAACGTCCTGTGATAATAGGATCTAAAAATTATGGGATGGCTGATTTTCTCTGTCCAAATCGTGCACTGCTTTCCTTCAGCATAGGTCTCAGGAGGCCCTAATCCAGTGGTCTCCAACTCCAACCCTTTGCAGGGCCACATTTTGGATTTGTAGGTACTTGGAGGGCCTCAGAAAAAAAGTTAATGTCTCATTAAAGAAATGACAATTTTGTAGGCGGTAAAACTCTTTCTAGTTTATAAATCTTTCCTTTTGGCCAAGTCTTAATAATAATATTGTCATTTATAGCTAAAGAGACATTTGATCAAAAAACTGTTTTATTTTACTTTTGTGATTAGGATAAACATACCGAGGGCCTCAAAATAGGACCTGGTGGGCCATGAGTTTGAGGCCACTGAGTTAAGGGGAAGGGTTAATCAGCTGGCTGGGTTGGAGGACAGAGGGGAGAACAGGACAATCAAGCCATTGTGACATCACTGATGAGGCTGGCTCTTATTGGTGGAATGAGGCATTATAGTTTATAAATCTTTCCTATTGGCTAAGTCTTAATAAAAATATTGTCATTTATGGCTAGAGAGACAAATGATCAAGAAACTGTTTCATTTTACTTTTGTGATTATGATAAACATACCGAGGGCCTCAAAATAGGACCTGGCGGGCCACATGTGGCTCCCGGGCTGCGAGTTTGAGACCACTGCCTTAATCAGTCCTTCTGTACAGCTCTCGTCTCACCTGGCCTTCAGTTGATGTCACCTGTAGGACAGTTTATTTATTCAATTTTCTATACTCTTCTCCCAGGGGAGCTCAGAACAGTTTACATGAATTTATTCAGGTACTCAAACATTTTTCCCTGTCCTGGAGGGCTCACAATCTATCTATTACAGGGGTAGGGAACTCCGGTCCTCGAGAGCCGTATTCCAGTCGGGTTGTCAGGATTTCCCCAATGAATATGCTTGAGATCTATTTGCATGCACCGCTTTCAATGCATGTTCATTGGGGAAATCCTGAAAACCCGACTGGAATACGGCTGTCGAGGACCGGAGTTCCCTAATCCTGATCTATTGTATCTGGGGCAATGGGGGGATTAAGTGACTTGTCCAGGGTCAAAAGGAGCAGCATGGGTTTGAACCCACAACCTCAGGGTGCTGAGGCTTTAGCTTTAACCATTGCGCCACTCTCTTCTCTGATACAATATCAGAAGTGAGCCAAGTATAGAACAATGAAGCCATTGTGACATCACTGATGAGGTTGGCTCTTATTGGTGGAATGAGGCTTTATGACATCACAATACCAGCTCTGGTTATCAGAGGCTGAACCTTTTCACACTATTTATTTATTCATTTTTCTATACTGTTCTCCCAGGGGAGATCAGAACGGTTTACATGAATTTATTCAGGTATTCAACCATTTTTCCCGGTGGGCTTATAATCTAACTAATATACCTGGGGCAATGGGGGACAAAGTGACCTGCCTATAGTCACAAGGAGCTGTGTGAGTCAGTGGCGTGGTGCCCATCCCCCACCGTCGTCCCTACCCCCATTTTCTCGTACCTTCTTAACTTCTCTGATGTGAGCAGCATGCCTACGTCGGTGTTGTCTCACCCTTTCTCGTCACTTCCTAAGCGCGGATCCCAGAAGTGGCGTCAGAGAGAGCACTGATGCTGACGCGGGCAGCAACCCTGTGTTGGGGAAGTAAAAAAAAAGACAATGGGGCGCACGTGCATGCCAAGGAGCGAGGGGGGAGGCAGAGAGGAGGAGGGGTGCGCAAAACTGCGCCCAGGGCGGACCACCCTCTTCGCCCCTCCCCCTACTATGCCACTGGTGTGAGTTTGAACCCAAAAACCTCAGACGTAGCATGGTAGGAGATAGAATGGCAAACATTATCTGACAGAGACACAATACAATTCAGCTTCTTATATCGCGCAGTTTTCGACAGGGAATCATTGCGGTTTGCAGCAAGAAAGATGACATTTGTGATTCCAGATTAAAGTGAGATTAAATTGAACTTAGATAGTTCAGAGTGTGGAGGGAAGTGATAAATGGGAGCGCTTGACTGCGGATAACATTCGTAACTGCAGGGGGAAAAGGTATGTCTTTAACCTTTTCCTGAAGAGACAGTGTGTGGGAATATGCCACAGGTGAGTTGGTAGATTGTTTCAGGTCCAAAGAATTCAAAAGTGGAGTTAAACATTCTTTTTTCTGGCAAAACATAGTTAAAACAGTGTGGTAAAAACAGAATCTGTATGCAACTCCGGTTACTGCAACTCCAAAAAGGTCTTGCAGAACCAGAAAAGGTACAGAGAAGGGCGACAAAAATGACAAAGGAGACAGAAATGACCTCCCCATGGGGAAAAGCCAAAGTGGGCAGGGCCCCCCAATACAGAGAAAAGACAGCCCAGGGGAGACATGACAGAGATCTGCAAAGCAACGACTGGAGTGGAACGGGTACACATGAATCACCTGTCCACTTCCTCAGAAAACTCCAGGACTAGGGGACACGTAACGAAGCCACAAGGCAGCAAATCCAAAACAAACCGGAGAAAATACCTCTTCACCCAATGTGCAACCAAACTCTGCCGGAGAATGTGGCAAAAGCAGTTAGCTCAGCAAGGTTTAAAAAGGCCCCAGACAATTTCCCAAAAGAGAGGTCCATGCACCACTAAGGTGGACATGGTTTATCCTCAGGTGTGTGACCTACAGCCTTGACAAGGCATCAGCCAAATCCAAAAAATAAATCATTTCAGGCACTGCACTAAGTTTGGCCAGTGGCTGAATCTGATTGTGAGGTGGTGCTAAAGGAGGTACTGCACTGCAGAGTTGGTTGCCCTGCCAGTGCCACTGTGAGACCGGACTAGCAAAGCACAGATGCTGCACTTCAGAGCTGGTTACCCTGCCAGTGCTGCCACCGTGAGGCCGGTCTAGCAAAGCACATATGCTGCACTTCAGAGCTGGTTACCCTGCCAGTGCTGCCACCGTGAGGCCGGTCTAGCAAAGCACAGATGCTGCACTTCAGAGCTGGTTACCCTGCCAGTGCTGCCACCGTGAGGCCGGACTAGCAAAGCTTCTGCACTGCAGAAGGTATTATCCTTCCCAGACAACTGAGTAAGAAAGAATTTTGTAAATGACTTCATGGTGTTTTTTTTTTAGCCAAGAACACAGGATGTGAGCCTTGATCTCAAGGCAGTCCGTTCTTGGTCCTTTGACTGTGACTGAGGACTTGTAGAAGATGGGAGCTTAATGCCCTCTCACCCACTGCATTTTGAATTTGATGCAATAATGACTTGCAGGAGCAGGCAGGTAGGTTAAACCTCCTGAAAGTAAGAGTTGGTTAGATTTCAGTTACCAGAGCCTCTGTTTTATTCCTGGTTAAGCAACAGAAGAGAGAGTACTTGCCTTATGAGAAGGGTACAGCCTAGGACTACCATATGGCTCCAGAATGAGACAGTTGTGGGTCTGGCTCATATGTGTCTATGTGGGTTGTGTTGTGTGGGCATGTGAGAACATGCATGTAAAGCCGGGATCTCAAACTCCCTCTTTGAGCGCTGCAATCCAGTCGGGTTTTCAGGATTTCCCCAATGAATGTGCATGCACTGCTTTCAATGCATATTCATTGGGGAAATCCTGAAAGCCTGACTGGATTGTGGCCCTTGAGGAGGGACTTTGACACCCTGCTCTAGATCTTGTAGAAGTCAGTCTAGCTCAGGGGTCTCAAAGTCCCTCCTTGAGGGCCGCAATCCAGTCGGGTTTTCAGGATTTCCCCAATGAATATGCATGAGATCTATGTGCATGCACTGCTTTCAATGCATATTCATTGGGGAAATCCTGAAAACCCAACTGGATTCGGCCCTCAAGGAGGGACTTTGACATCCCTGATATAAAGGGTCTATAAGGGATGATTTCATAGATTTTGAAAATTCAATCCACATATTCTATTAAATACAATCATTCCTCCAAATATTTTATGACAAACCCTAATTACCCCCACCCCACCCCCTTCGCCATCTCCCCTCCATCCTTCCCATCCCCCCCTCCCTCCCAGGATGGAAGATGAGAAAGACAGCCAGATCTAGGATACCATAAAGGCAATAAAAGCTTCAATGCAACTCATTAAGAATCAAGCTTCGCGTTCTAGGTGAAAGTTTTTGAATATAGGGGTCCCAAATTTTCATAAAGAGACAAGTTCATCTAGGAGAACGAGCAACCTCCCAAACTTCAAATAAAAGTACACGATGTAATTGGTTCCTCCAATGCCAAAACCTAGGAGCTTCTCTTTGCAACCAATATGCCGTAATATATTTATGACCCACCACACAAGCTTTCTGAAATAAGAGGCATCTCCCTTGAACCATATACCCCACAGGCAGCTGCCTTACTAAATAGCACCCCCCCTTGGAGATCCCAGCACAGGACTATCCCATTACCCTTGCCTTCTTTAATTAGACTGCTTTTCTTTGAAAAGAGATCATTTTACTTTCAACTACAATCATATATTCATAAAGATATTCCTTACAAATGAGTTCACATATTTAAAAATTCTAATCCATATAATGTATAAAATACTATCATGAAAAACTATTATTCCTCCAAACATTTTATATTACAAACCATAGTCCCCCATTATCACCCCCTTCCCTCCTTCCCATTCCCCCGTCCCTCCCATGTGACTAATTTTAAAATGGCCTGAGATCTCTCAGTTTTATTTGTATTTATTCTACTGTATTAGACTGTATGCAATTCACCGTTGTTATATTAGGAATTAAAAACAGCTTTATTTGAAGGTTATTTTGTCGAGTAAGGTGAGGAGCGAGCTGCCTGAGTTCAGGTTGTTAGTGTTAAGGCAATTTGTTTGTTTTGTTAATGATTGTCTGTGTCTTATGTTATGGGGACAGGGTTTGTTTTTGAGATTGTGTGTATTTTTGTGTTTTGAATATTTTTTTTTTTTTTTTAATAATTCTTTATTCGTTTTCAAAATTACAACAAGTGTTATCTAATCTAATCTATATATTTTCAATCACATTAACAATAAATACATCACTTAAAACCTATCATTGGTACATTACATAAACTCTTATCCCTCCCCCCTTCCCACCCCTCCCTTCCATATATTCCATTATCTTATAGAATATGTAATAATAAAATATCCCCCCTTCACTATTAAACTGATAAATCTAAGGGAAACAATGTCAACTATTATGTTTTATTATGTATGTAATGACTTTGTTACCCGCTTAGAATTGTGGATTTGCAGGTTATAAATAAATACGAATGTGTTTGACTATGTGTATGTGTATGAAGGGGTGTATGGGTGAAATTGTACATATATGTGGGGTATACATGTGTACAAGTGGGGTTTGATTTTGTTCCTTTCAAGACATATTTGTTGTGGAATTAAGGTCATGCATTTGGCAGTGTTACCTTTCTTTTGTGGAATGAATGATATCAAAACTGTCACAGCATCCAGAACACATTGTTGTGACAGCTTTGCAAATTGCAACGTGAAGAAATGTTTGTTGATGAAAAGGCAATATGCAGTTCTTGGCAGGGTACCAGTCCCCCCTCCACACCAAAGCTCCATCCACCAAGTCAGAGAGATGATTGACAAGCCTCAGCATCTGCTCAATGCGAAAGATGCAAATGCAACTCTTTTTGCTTTAATGGAAAACATAGGGTTACCATATGGCTCCAGAAAAAGGACGGATTGAGACATCCAAATTTTACCTCCGGTGAAAGCAGTGGAAGTAAAACCCAGATGTCTCAATCCCTTCTTTTTCTGGAGCCATATGGAAGAAGTAAAACCCGGATGTCTCAATCCCTTCTCCTTTTTCTGGAGCCATATGGTACAAGTAAAACCCGAATGTCTCAATCCGTTCTCCTTTTTCTGGAGCCATATGGTACAAGTAAAACCCGAATGTCTCAATCCGTTCTCCTTTTTCTGGAGCCATATGGGAGAAGTAAAACCCGGATGTCTCAATCCCTTCTCCTTTTTCTGGAGCCATATGGTACAAGTAAAACCCGAATGTCTCAATCCGTTCTCCTTTTTCTGGAGCCATATGGAAGAAGTAAAACCCGGATGTCTCAATCCGTTCTCCTTTTTCTGGAGCCATATGGAAGAAGTAAAACCCGGATGTCTCAATCTAGTCTTCCCATCCACAGTAACTATTATCTCTTTCTCTCTCCATGAGATCCCACGTGCCTATCCCAGGCCCTATTGAATTCAAGTCCAGGTACTCAAGTCCAGGTACTTGAGAGAGTCCAAAGGAGAGCAACAAAAATGGTAAAAGGGCTGGAACACTGCTCATACGCTGAGAGGCTGGATAGGCTGGGGCTCTTCTCTCTGGAGAAAAGGAGACTCAGGGGAGATATGATAGAGACCTTCAAGATCATGAGGGGCATAGAGAGGGTGGATAGGGACAGATTCTTCAGACTGAAGGGGACAGCAAATACGAGGGGGCATTCTGAGAAACTGAAGAGAGACAGGTTCAAAACAAATGCAAGGAAGTTCTTTTTCACCCAAAGGGTAGTGGACACTTGGAATGCGCTACCGGAGGAAGTGATCAGGCAGAGTACGGTACAGGGATTCAAGCAGGGATTGGATGGATTCCTGAGGGATAGAGGGATCGTGGGGTACTGAGTAAACCAACCTGGTCGTGCATGTGCAAGACCGGAGGGCTAGGACTTCGATAGGAGGGCAGAACTTAAATGGGAAACCAAGGTGGCAGGGGAGCCCCTTCTGATGATTCAGACAGGCCTTGACCTGTTTTTGGCCACCGCGGGAGCGGACTGCTGGGCAGGATGGACCTGTGGTCTGACCCGGCAGAGGCACTGCTTATGTTCTTATGTTCTTATAAGAAGTTGCCTCCGCTGAGGCAGACCAGAGGTCCATCTTGCCCAGCGGTCCGCTCCCGTGGCGGCCCATCAGGCTTATTGCCTGAACAGTGGTCCCCGACTAATTTTATAACTTATCTCTAATCCTATCCCTATAACCTACCTCTACTCCTATCTGTACCCCTCAATCCCTTTGTCCTCCAGGTACCTATCCAAACCTTCTTTGAAGTCCTGTAGCGTGTTCCTGCTTATCACATCCTCCGGTAGCGCGTTCCATGTATCCACTACCCTCTGGGTGAAAAAGAACTTTCTGGCGTTTGTTCTAAACCTTTCCCCTTTCAATTTGTCTGAGTGCCCCCTTGTACTTGTGGTTCCCCATAATTTGAAAAATCTGTCCCTGTCTACTTTTTCTATGCCCTTCATGATCTTGAAGGTTTCTATCATGTCTCCTCTAAGTCTCTGTTTTTCCAGGAAGAAAAGCCCCAGCTTTTTCAGTCTGTCAGTATATGAGAGGTCCCACATACCCCTTATTAGCTTAGTTGCTCTTCTCAGGACTCTCTCAAGTACCGCCATGTCCTTCTTGAGGTACGGCGACCAGTACTGGACACAGTACTCCAGGTGCGGGCGCACCATTGCACGATACAGTGGCAGGATGACTTCCTTTGACCAGGTCGTGATACCTTTCTTAATGATGCCCAACATTTTGTTTGCCTTCCTTGAGGCTGTGGCGCACTGCGCCGACGCCTTCAATGTTGTGTCTACCATCACTCCCAGGTCTCTTTCAAGGTTACTCACCCCCAGCAGTGATCCCCCCATTTTGTAAGTGAACATCGGGTTCTTCTTCCCTACATGCATGACCTTGCATTTCCCAATGTTGAAGCTCATTTGCCACTTTTTGGCCCACTCAAGTGACAGTCACAGAGTGCAAAATTAAGGAGTGCCGGGCACTGCACCCTTCTAATAACCAGAACTCTGCTGTCCCAAAAGCTTCAGAAAAGCATTTTGCTGCCGAGTTGAGAGCGTGAAAACACGGTCTTGCCATGCCCAAATGAATCTCTCCTCGAAACGCAGAGAACAATTTGGTGTTTTCTTAAATAGGTTGTGTCATTGCACAGCACGGGTGCAAAGAGGCAGGGGATTGAGTCAGGCTTAACAAAGACAGCGGGAAGAAGATGGAGCTGATCAGGGTGCTGCTGTCCTGTTCAGAGTCTCAGCTTGCAAAAAGAGTTGTTTATAATGTTTATTGTAGTGCATGAGTGATTATAAATCTACAGATAATGACAGTAGTGGAATAATTTAGAGATGGAAGGTGAGAGGATGATAGAAAGGTGATCAAGAAGAATCTTGTTAGCTCTCCGTTAGGATGCACTGTGCCACAACCACCAGCTACTTTCAGCTTGATGGCATATTGCCATGTATATCTTTTTCCCATATACCTGACAATAAGCACTGAAAATCAATATTGTCAATGTACAGAAGCTAATTGGTGTTGTCTTTAAGCAATGAAGGTGTCAGAATCTATGCCAGGACTGTCAGTCAACAAGTACTGCGAGGAACAGCTGTGCCGTCACTGTGGTGGTATTTTGAGATATGTGGGGATCCCAGTCACACTCTCTCAGCTTGGAGCAATTGTACTGATGGTCCGTATTGCCTGTCAGTGTCAGCAAATGGTGGCCACTCTTGCAATGCTGTGGCCACTAGTGCTGCCCGACTCAGGAAAAAAAATTTCGATTCGATTCAGCCTATTGCATTGGTTTTTCGATTCGATTCGATTTTCCTGCCCAAGTGGGTGTTTTTTTCAAACATCCTGGTAGGTTTATTTTATAGCCTCTTCACCCTCTTTGCCCTCTCCTAACCACACTGGCGCCGTGGTGTAAACAAAATAAAGAAACAAAAAAATACTTTTCCTCTCTCTGTTAAATCCTAGCTCACCTTTGCGGTCTAACACCAGCTCTGGCAGGATACACGTTTCAAATCTGACATATTGTAATTACAAAACGGAAAATAAAATTAATTTTTCTACCTTTTGTTGTCTGGTCATTATTCAAATCTTGTTGGTCCCAGGCTCCGGTTGTCTTCTGATAACTTGCTTGCCAGGGTCTTCTTCTTTCTCTGTTCTAACCATCCATCTGCCATCTCTGTCCTCCCCTTCCATTTCCCTTCCCTCCTCCGGAGATCTGGCATCTTTCTTTTTTTTCGTCTCCATCCACAGATCTACCTTTTCTTAACTACCCTTTCATCCAGCATCTCTCCCTCCTTCCCCACCACCCCAGGGTCCACCATCTCTCCTTTTCTTTTCCCAACTATCCTTCTATCCAGTATCTCTATCCCCCCCTCCACACCATCCCTTGTGTCCAACTTCTCTCCCTTTCTGTTCCTTCCCTCCCTAAATCCCATTGTCCATCATCTCTCTCCCTCTCCTCTATTTTTAGACCCATTATTTCTTCCCCCCCAAAGTCTGGCCATGCACATCTCTTTGAAACCCCTCCTTCCCTCCCTCCCTCCGTGTACTTCTACACCAGGGCCCCCCTCCCCTGAAAGTCTGTGCCCCCTGAAGGCCTGTCCCCCCCTTGAAGGCCTGTCCCCCCCCTTGAAGGCTTGTCCCCCCCTTAAAGGCTTGTCTTCCCTGAAGGCCTATGCCACTATCCCTGACCTGACCCACCTTTGAAGGTCTGTCCCCCCCCTTAAAAGCCAGTCCCCCTCTTAAAGGCCTGTCCCACCCTTGAAGGCCTGTCCCCCCTTAAAGGCTTGTCCCCCCCCCCCTGAAGGCCTGCCTGTCCCCCCTGAAGGCATATGCCACCATCCCTGGCCTGTCCACCCTTTGAAGGCCTGCGCCCCCCAAGGCCTGTCCCCCTTAAGGCCTGTCCCTCCCCGAAGGACTGTACACCCCCCCTCTGGGAAGGCATCCGTGTTCCCCCTGGCCTCACCGCACCATTTACCATATAAGTGAAGCCTGCAGAGCAGATCGCAGTACTAGCGTCTTTGCAAGCTGCTTTGAGCTGTTTCCTCTGCTGCAGTCCCGCCCCTCCTTTGACATCAGAGGCAGGATTGCAGCGGAGGAAACAGTTTGTAAAGATGCTAGTACCGCGATCTGCTCTGCAGGCTTCACCTGTAAGATAAATGGTGCGGGGAGGCCAGGGGAGAAGCGGGAGGCCAAGGGGAAGCCGGACGTCAGGATGGGAAATCGGACGCCGGGGGGGGGGTGGAGAACTGGATGCCGGGGTGGGGGGGGGAGCCGACAGCAGCACTTCCCGACTGACCCTCCCTCCTCGCCCTCTAAAGCAGGTGTGGCAGCGGCCGGCCAGCAAGAGCAGTGCTGCCACTCCTGCTTTAGGGGGCGAGGGGGGAGGGTCTGAATCGGGAAGCCAATTTTTTTGTTGTTTTAAATCAATTCGAATCGATTCACCCGAAGTGAATTGGTGAACTGATTCGAATCGTGAATCGGGCAGCACTACTATCCACCACATCCCCAACATACCTGGACTGGAATTGCAGTACCAGTTATTGGTTGGGGGCTCCTTCCAGAACCCTGTAATCATGGTTCTAAATTCAGCCACCAGGTGTCACCATAAACACCAGTCCTGATTCCCTACCCTGCCCCTCTGCAGCATCCCAGCAGGGGGATGGGGGAGAGGATAGCACTTGTTGTTTGATCCATCAGCCAGCCTGTGTTAATAGCTGTATATATTATAATAGCTGTATTTATTATTTCTCCAGTGCTACCAGATGCATGCAGTGTTCTACATTAAACACACAAGAGGCGGTCCCTTCTCAGAAGAGCTTACAACCTAATTATGACAGACACACAAGACACAGGGTGGATCAATATATGCTGCTCATGAAGGGAAAGACATTTTCTACCCTCTATGTCATGTCTGTCTGTCCCAGTTAGATTGTAACTTCTGAGCAGGGACTGTTTATAAATGTCAAAATGTACAGCGCTGTGTACGCCTTTTAGCACTAAATAAGTGAGAAGCAGTAGTAATAGATGAAGAGGTAGAGAGGGTAGGGGGCTACAGAGGGAAAGAGAACACACATATGGTGTATTAGAAGTTGGAAGGGTTAGGACCTAAACGCAGCTTCCCAAAAAAAAAGATGGAGCCAACATACTGATTCAGGCAGGTTGTTCCAGGCGTACGGTGCAGTAATGCAGATGGAGTAGAGTCAGGAGTTGGCAGTAGAGGACTTGCCCGAAGAACGTAGCATTGCCCGTTAATTAGCTTAAATCTTCATTAGTACAAAATCCATGCTAAATAACTAATGATATGCAGAAATTTTGCAAACAAGCTCCTGTCTAATAGGGCAAAGAAAAGAAAAGCATGCTAAAATGCTTTTTTTTTTTCTGTATTTTTAATTCTTTATGTGGATTTCTATCCCGGCCTCCCAGAAGAGCTCAGAACGGGTTGCAAGTTTGCAGACATGATAAAACATAACAGGGTATGTAGTAATGTAGAACATGACAGTACATTTTAGGTCATTAATTGCATCATTAAAAAGAGATTAGGTTCTTACCTTGATAATATCTTTTCCAATAGGTAGGGATGGCATGCTGAACCTAGGGTCCCACATCTGCTCCCGCGCATGAGGTGAACTTTTTCTTTCCAAGCTCCAATATTACAGTATTCATTCCACCTTATACTAGGGAAAAGCTACTTCTGCCTCAGTTTAAGGTAAGATTTACTGTAAGACAGGGGTGTCCAACTTTTTGGCTTCCCTAGGTCACATTGGCCGAAAAAACTATTTTCTGGGGCCGCAGCAAGACAGAGGAGGGAGCCGGCAAGACGGTAAACAACCCGGGGCAGCAGAGGAAAACTCTGCATTGCCCTTGACCAGGGCTGCACAAAATGCTTCACGGGGCTGCATGCGGCCCTTGGGCCACAGGTTGGACACCCCTGCGAGTGTAAGACAAACCCACGAATAGCTGAACAAAGATGGCAGCGGTATTAGGCACCGAGCAGAGAGTTTGTAGGCTGAACCTTTTTCTTCGGTGACTTTCTTTTTCTCATGTTAACAAGTTCTGCCACACTCAAAACACCAGAAAACGGACTCAGCAGATCCATCTAATTATTGCCCAATTTTTACCTTCTCGTTTCTCTCTAAAATTACAGAGAAATTGTAACCAACCAAGTTTTCATGGAGATTCTGTTACTGGTGTGCATCCAAGACAGACCAGGTTTCATGTATCACATAGCGCTTTCAGATGAGGTTAGTTTGAATTTCAATAGAGGGGGTCAATGTTCTTCTTTTGTCCTTCGATCCCTCCGCAGCCTTTGATTTGTCAATCATTCTGTTCTTCTACAACATCTGTCCGATGTATGGCCATCTCAAGCTTGGCTCGAAAATAGTTTCAATCCTGTCTGTCAAACAGATTTTTTTCAAGTTCCCCGGGCTGGGTTGACTCTGCTTCAGTTCTTCCTCACAGTGGTGTTCCTCAGGTGCCCATTCTTGGTCCCATTCTCTTTCATGTTCATTTGGCACCTTTGACATAAGAACATAAGATTTTCCGCTGCTGGGTCAGACCCGTGGTCCATCGTGCCCAGCAGTGCGCTCACGCGGCGGCCCTTAGGTCAAAGACCAGTGCCTTACCTGCATATGTTCTGTTCCAGTAGGAACTTATCCAACCTTGTCTTGAATCCCTGGAGGGTGTTTTCTGTTATAACAGCCTCCGGAAGAGTGTTCCAGTTTTCTACCACTCTCTAGGTGAAGAAGAATTTCCTTACGTTTGTACAGAATCTTTTCCCTTCTAACTTTAGCGTTCCTTATCCAATCTTTGGACTTTATCTTCTTTACCTTTCTGGATGATTTTCAGCTTCTCTCATTTGGCCACTTTCATGCTAGAAGTTTCTACACTCCTTGACAAAACTGCTGATTGGTTAGCTACCTATGGACTGAAATTGAATTCCATAAAATGTCAACCCGCTAAATTTTGCGCTGCTCCAGCACAGATAAGTTTATTTTTGATCCAGCAAAAGTTTGCAGTTGTAGAAGTTCTTGAGTGCTGTGATTGAAAAATGAAAGATTTCTGCTGTTGGGGCATTGCTCTAAGTATGGTCTCAAAACCTTTTTTCTGGCTTCATCAGTTCCCTTGAAGGAATCATTTAAAGTTCTGGGAATAGTCCTTGACAATAGCTTGTCCTTCTCTCTTCAGATCTCTGAAAGGGTGAAGAAATTGTTCTTTATCTTTAAACAGTTCTGCACTTTTTTGCCCATTGAGAGACAGGAACAAAAGAAAAGCCTTACTGGGTCAGACCAATGGTCCATCAAGCTCTGTAACCCATTCTCACGGTGGCCAATCCAGGTCATTAGTACCTGGCCAAAACCCAAGAAGTAGCAACATTCCATATAGAATTTTAAAGAATAGCAAGATTCCAGAATCCCAGAGAGTAACAAGATTCTAGAATCCCAAAGAGTAGCAACATTCCATTCAGAATCTCAAAGAATAGCAAGATTCCGGAATCCCAGAGAGTAACAAGATTCTAGAATCCCAAAAAGTAGCAACATTCCATTCAGAATCTCAAAGAATAGCAAGATTCCGGAATCCCAGAGAGTAACAAGATTCTAGAATCCCAAAGAGGAGCAACATTCCATTCAGAATCTCAAAGAATAGCAAGATTCCGGAATCCCAGAGAGTAACAAGATTCTAGAATCCCAAAGAGTAGCAACATTCCATTCAGAATCTCAAAGAATAGCAAGATTCTGGAATCCCAGAAAGTAACAAGATTCTAGAATCCCAAAGAGTAGCCAAATTCCATGCTACTGATCCAGGGCAAGCATCTTAATAACAGACTATGGATTTTTCCTGCAGGAATTTGTCCAAACCTTTCTTAAAACCAGGAAAACACTGTGCCTCTTTCTTCATTCATTGGGATTGTTGTGTTTAGATTATTGCAATTCTCTTTTCCATGTACAGCTTCATAGACTTTAAATTGTTCAAACTGCCTCAGTTAGACTGATCTGTGAACAGGGAAATATAATAGGGTTTCACAACTGCTATCTAAGGAAAATTGGCTTCCAGTTACAAATTGTATTCTGTTTAAAATTCTCATTCTTGTCCTTAGGGACTTTCATAGTTAGGGTTACCGAATGGCTCCAGAAAAAAGGAGGATGGATTGAGACATCCATGTTTACTTCCATTGAAAGATATGGATGTAAAACCAGGAAGTCTCAATCTGTCCTTTTTCTGGAGCCATATGGTAACCTATGCTGGTCTTCTTCCATTTCTTTTCAACATCCTTATTTCCTGTGGTGTTTATTTTAGAAGCTCTTTTCCTGTTTTGCACATCTGAAAACAGGCATTTTAATGTCCAAATTAGTGCTGCCCGATTCACTTCGGGTGAATAGATTCGAATCGATTTAAAACAAAAACAAAAAAAATTGGCTTCCCGATTCGGCTGACCCTCGCCCCCTAAAGCAGGAGTGGCAGCGCTGCTCTTGCTGGCTGGCCGCTCCTGCACCTGCTTTAGAGGACGAGGAGGGAGCATCAGCCGGTCAGTGCTGCTGTCCAGTTCCCCTCCCCGGCATCCGGTTCTTCCCCCCCCTGGTGTCTGGTTCTTCCCCCCCGGTGCCCGGTTTTTCCCCCCCGGCGTCCGGCTTCCCCCCCCGGTATCTCACTTCCCCCCTGGCCTCCCCATACCTTTTACCGTATAGAAGCAGCCTGCAACAAGATCGTGATGCCAGTGATCTTTGCTTTGCTTCGGTGCTGTTTCCTCCGCCGCGGTCCCGCCCCTCCTCTGACGATACATAAACCCAAATCCTTCATATCCATGAAACTGGATAATTACATATTCCTTTCCACCCTATACATCAGTTCACCAGCCACAGCATGATTTTAAATAAAGAAAAAATAATCCAAAATCAACCCGCATACTTCATGAGACAAAACAGGAGTCTTTTCAGCAATTTTTTAAAAATTCCCCCCACCTTTCACCATTCATGTGTTCAAGTTATGGCGCCTTTACTGTGGAACGGATTGCCACTCTCTATTGATTCCAAAGTTCCCTTTTGCAAATTCAGAACAGCGCTGGAAACTTTAGTCTTTCAGTCAAACCTTGCCCTCGGCATAAAACACTCATTCTGCACCAGGACTAGCTAAATCAGATCCTTAAACCTTGTTTAACTGTATAAATAATATGCCTTGAGTTTAAGTTCCCATCTGTTCATCCCAAAGCACTCTCTCTCATCCTTCTTGTCCCCATTGGAAATCCGCATTTGACCCCTTGGCTATAGGCTAAGCTGGGATTGTTTTCCCTTGAGAAAAGGAGACTGCGAGGGGATATGATCAAGACTTTCAAAATACTGAAAGGTATTGACAAAATAGAGCAGGAAAAAAAATTATTTACAATGTCCAATGTGACGTGGACAAAAGGACATGGACTGAAGCTAAGGGGGGGACAAGTCCAGGACAAATATCAGGAAGTTCTGCTTCACGCAACGAGTGGTGGACACCTGGAATGCTCTCCCAGAAGAGGTAATTGTGGAATCCACTGTTCTAGGATTTAAAAGCAAACTAGACGCACATCTCCTTACGAGAGGCATAGAGGGATATGGGTGACTAAAATTACGCCAGGTGTACACCTGGCTGGGCCTCCGCGTGTGCGGATCGTCAGACTTGATGAACCGAAGGTCTGATCCAGAGATGACAGTTCTTATGTTCTTATGTATTATAGAAAAGCATTAGCGTCATATCTATGTAATTTGAATGCTCTGATTTGTGCTTATTAGATGTCTCCCTTTTAGCATGCATTATCTCTCTTTTCTTTGAATTGCGGTACTGTTTCATGGTGGTCCTATTATAATACTCCCCCGAATTTTGAGAAACCGTGAAAACGGTTTTTCAGCTGATCGCAGGCAGGAAAGGGCAGCTGGGGCGCCGGCGGGTGCTTAAATTGTACTTACGAAGCTGAACGCATTTTCCGACTGCCTCTTCCTGGTACTAAAGTCACGGTTACACCAATCAGGAGCTGCTTTGACACGCTCTCTGGCATATCAAAGCAGCTCCTGATTGGTGTACCCATGACTTTAGTACTAGGAAGAGGCAGTCGGAAAATACCGCGAATTACTGAGTCCACGATTTGCGAACCGCAAATTCACGGAGGTTTACTGTATTAGGTTTCAATGTACCAATTTTAACTCTGCCTCATTCATTGCATTTATATTTATGAGGGCGGTTTGAAAAGTCTGGTAGAAAAGAAGTTAAACAACGCACTCTCCAGCGAGGGTATACACGCAGTACAGCGAGTTTCCGGGTTTTTTTCATAAGCAGTTTTTCCTATGCAAAAAACTGGAAACTCACTGGACTAACCCTTTCCTTTACTAATGCGAAGCGTGGGTTTTAGCGCTGGTGGTGGCGGTACCTGCTCCAACGCTCATAGAATTCCTATGAGCGTCGGAGCAGTTGCCTCCGCTGCCGACGCTAAAACCTGCGCTCTGTGTTAGTAAAGGAGGGGGGAAGTGTATTTATAACCCTCGATGGAGACGACGTTATTTAATTTGCTTTTTTTTCTTTACCAAACCTATCAGACAACCCTCATATTCTATCTCTTTTAATTGAATTTCAATGCTGTTAATAAATATACACTTTTGAAACTTTCATGGTAGTCCTATTATTAAGTTCCTGTTTACTGATATTCATTATTTTTATGTTATGCTGTTAACAAAATTGTAATCTATATGTTGAATTATATCTGCTGTGCATTGCCTTGGGTGAATCCGCTTTAATAAAACCCTAGGTGTGCATGCACAGTTGAAACGCCGTGTGGGCAAGCTTACGGAGCCCTAAATAGTAGCAACATTCCAGACAGAATCTGAAAGAACAGCAAGATTCCGGAATCCCAGAGAGTAACAAGATTCTAGAATCCCAAAGTGTAGCAACATTCCATACAGAATCTCAAAGAATAGCAAGATTCTGGAATCCCAAAGAGTACCAACATTCCATAATCTCAAAGAGTAACAAGATTCCAGAATCTCAAAGGGTAAGCAAGCTTATCGAACCCTAAATAGTAGCAACATTCCAGACAGAATCTGAAAGAATAGCAAGATTCCGGAATCCCAGAGAGTAACAAGATTCTAGAATCCCAAAGTGTAGCAACATTCCATTCAGAATCTCAAAGAACAGCAAGATTCCGGAATCCCAGAGAGTAACAAGATTCTAGAATCCCAAAGAGTACCAACATTCCATAATCTCAAAGAGTAACAAGATTCCGGAATCTCAAAGGGTAAGCAAGCTTACGGAACCCTAAATAGTAGCAACATTCCAGACAGAATCTGAAAGAATAGCAAGATTCCAGAATCCCAGAGAGTAATAAGATTCTAGAATCCCAAAGAGTAGCAACATTCCATAATCTCAAAGAGTAACAAGATTCCAGAACCCTAAACAGTAGCAACATTCTATGTGAAATCTCCAGAGTGGCAACATTCCGTGCTACTGATCCCGGACAAGCAGTGGCTTCCCCTATGTCTTTCTCAATAACAGACTAGGTTATAAATGTTTTTGTCGATTTCCTTCCTTATTTTATGACTCCGTAAAACCTTCAAGAGCTGCTTCTTTTATTTGCAACAACTACACTGCCTCTCTCCTTACATTGTCTTGTCACAGTTGCCATTCCTTGACAACACCAAGCCCGGATTACTATAATGCGCTGTTCAAGAGTTGGACTTCCAAAGGTCTGCAGCAGCTCCAATTGATTCAGAACGCGAGACTGACAGAAGATTGTAAGCGAAGTGACCACATTGCGCCATTTTTGAAAAGCTTCACTGGCTACCAATACAATTCAGGTCTGAATTTAAAACTACAAGTCTGATCTTTAAGGCTCTTAAAAAAAATGGCGCAGAGAACTTGAAGAACATTAGGCACCGGTGCGAATAACTGGCGTTATAGAATTAATTCACGCTTAACGCACATCATCTAATTGCTTAACTTCAGGCAAACTTTTGAGAATTACCCTCTCCCCCCAGTGAATCCTCTATAATAAAACCCTTACCCGCGCATGTGTAGTTGACACGGCGTGATCCCTCCACTGTGATTTGGGCTTCCATGCCGTGTTCCATTTGTGGCTTGCGGCGGCTTGTGGCGCGTGCATCGGTGACAGCAATGGCAGGCGTCCGGCTGCTATTGCTGCACAGGGAAGTGGAAGTGGAGAGGGAAATTAATCTGTTATATATATTTTTATCTGTAAATCGCTTAGCAAATTAAATTAAGCGATCCAACAAGTCAAAAATAAACTTGAAACTTGAAACTTGAAAAGGGGCTGCTTTGGGGGGAGGGGTGTGCTGGTTGGCAAGCTGCAATCTTGGTTTGCTTGGGGGGCCAGGGAGAGAGACAGAGAGACAAAAAGAAAGAAAGACAGACAGACAAGGGACCAGGGAGAGACACAGACAGAAAGAATGACAAACAGATAGGGGCAAAAAAGAAAGACAGACAGACAGCGGCCAAGGAGTGAGAAAGAAAGACAGACAGACAGACAGACAGGGAGCCAGGGAAAGACACAGACAGAAAGAATGACAAACAGACAGGGGGGCCAGAGAGACAGACAGGCAGACAGATAGTGGCCAAGGAGCGAGAAAGAAAGAAAGACAGACAGACAGACAGGGGGCCAGAGAGACAGACAGAAAGACAGACAGACAGCCAGCAGCCAAAGAGAGAGACAAAGAAAAAAAGACAGACAAACAGCGGCTAAGGAGACAGAGAGACAGAAAGAAAGAAAGACACATCTATTCTACCACCCGTTAATGTAACGGGTTTAAAGACTAGTAGTTTTATAAAAACCCATTTCCTTGGGTAAAGCACTGCTTTGAAAACTTGCCACCTTCTGTATTGTTTTAGCAATACATAATACAAATTGCCTTGCCAGGAGGGGATCAGGCGGTGCCGAGTCTAGCAAGCTGAGCATGGAAATGGCTGTTCTGGTATATTGGGGAGCTCGGTTAATGGCCAGATAATTAGGATGTGAACGCTCATCATCTTAGCAACTGTACACAGCAGAGATGAAGAAAAGGAGAGAGAAGAGAGGAAGAAGCCCTAATGAGAAGTTTTAGCACAGGTCATAGCATTAGTTTCTAACCGATTTGCAAAGTAATCACGGAAGAACAGATTACTCTGCAGTTGATCTCTGACACACTGTAATTTCTCTTGACCAAGCAGCCATGCTGGGAAGTAAATCTTCATTATGGCCCTAGAGGAACAGAGCAATTTGTGGTATTTATTTACTTATCAGGGAGGTTTGATGAGGTTTGGTCAGAGGGAGCTGAGGGTCTCTCACACATTATACACTGTGCAGATGGAGCCGGTAGAAATCTGGAAGGGGGCCCAAAGCCCACTGGCAGGCTGTGCTATATTCAGCTTCAGGCATGCTTGGGGCTCCCTGGGGCATGAGGGCCCAGGGAAATTGATCTGGTTGCCCTCACTCCCAAGTGCTGACCATGAAGGCAGGGAAGAGCTCCCCAGAAGTCTTCAGAACGTTTTCTCCAGAATTTGAACATGAGAAGGAAAGTGTAGGGAAAAGAACCGGAAAAAGAATGATATAATTGGTGGCATGGCCTTTGATTGTCACTCAGGGGACCTTTTCTTAAGCTGAACCAGGAAATGGACAGAGCGCACCCTTGCATGAATCTTTACCATGTGCTAATCCCATTTGTAGCATGGCTGTAAAAAAAATAATTCTCTTCTGTTTCATTAGTGGCTGTGAGCTAAAGTTACCATTAACACACAGTCGAAAATAAATTAACGCTGGACCCCTTATTTAGGAGGTGTTAAGGACACTTGCAAATGGGAATACCCAAACACATAACTCATAAGAACATAAGAATTGCCGCTGCTGGGTCAGACCCGTGGTCTATCGTGCACAGCAGTCAAAGACCAGCGCCCTAACTGAGACCAGCCCTACCTGCGTACGTTCCGGTTCAGCAGGAACTTGTCTAACTTTGTCTTGAATCCCTGGAGGGTGTTTTCCCCTACGACAGACTCCGGAAGAGCGTTCCAGTTTTCTACCACTCAGCTGATAGAGAGCCTTTATGAAAATCAAGAAGCAGCAGTGAGAACTGAATACGGCCACTCTGATTGGTTTCCAATAAAACATGGCGTCAGGCGAGGATGCATCTTGTCACCTTACCTGCTCAACCTGTACGGTGAAACCATCTTCAGGAAAGCAAATTTGGAAGAAGAGAGTGTCAAAGTTGGTGGCCGAAATGTAAACAACCCGTGCTATGTAGATGATACAACGCTCATCACTAGCAGCAAAGAAGACATGGAGGAGCATAATCAAAACTAACATCCAAGTCCGTTTTGGGCCTAGGGCGCTAGTCACCCAAAGTTGACAGTGTACAAAGTCCATTCTTGAAAATACGTCCCAAATTTTTTTTTTTTTTTTTAAATCATCTACTTGTACGTTCAGCCGTTTGATCGTCCAGACCGCTAAGTCATCTATCTTTATACCCCATTCTCATCCAAAAAAATCGCCCAAGTCCCATTCGCCTAGAACAAGACCTTTTGGATTGGGGGGGGGGGTGTCTGTACCTTGTGTCTACAGTAGTTATCTGGTCACTTTAGATACCTTCTGGGCACTTAGACCTGTTTTTAGATCGTCTATGTCATATAAGTTCCGTCCAGGCAGCCTCGTCAAACTTTTGATTATCCCTGCAGTACGACTAAGGCGCCAGTAGGGCCCCTACTGGGGCCTAACTTAAGGCTCATTAAGAAGCAGTTATATCCAACAGATCACTTAAAGCGCTTATAGGACCATCAGAGGTGATGTCTCAAAGCCAATGAGAATATTTGATGTCATCAGTCCAACACTCAGAGTAAGCTGATCTACCGTGAACAATTGTGGATCTTTAAACTAAATTCAGTGGAGCCCTTCGGCTTGAGTTGAATGGATGAGGTTGGCCTAAGCTTTTTTGATGATTGGATAATCTTGTCACATGTCCCTGACATTATGAAGCCTTTAAAAAACACACCGCGCCATGTTGAAACTTATGAATGAAAATCTGTGAGAACCTACGAATCAGGTTTGACCATCAGATTGATTTGCTGAGCAATGGATTGCTGATGTGGCTTAACCTCTATCTCTGTCCTGGAGGACCCCCAGGTCAGTGGGGTTTTCAGGATAACCCTAATGAATATGCATGGAGCAGATTTGCATGACTGGCACCTCCTTTATATGCAGTTCTCTCTCATGCATATTCATTAGGGCTATCCCGAAAACCCGACTGGCCTGGGGGTCCTCCAGGACAGGGTTGGGAACCACTGCATTATAGGGTAAACGAGCCTTGATACAGCCTTCATAGGCGAAACATGAATTCATGTTGGCGGTAGAGTTCCTCCCCTGATGAGTTCAGATAAGTGCAAGCTTTTTTTTCCTAAACCATTTTGGAATTGATCTACATGGGAATTTTATGTGAGAATGAAAAGTTGATAAAACCTGATAAAGAGAAAACATATTTTTGAACTAGTCTTTAAGCCTGTTACATTAACGGGTGCTAGAATATATGTCTGTCTTTCTTTCTGTCTATCTCCCTCCCGCTGTCTTTCTTTCTGTCTGTCTCACTCCCTGGCACCCTTTGTTTGTCTGTCTTTCTGTCTCTCTCCCTGCCCCTTTGTCTTTCTTCTTTTCTTTCTGTCTCCCTCCCTACTTCCCTGTGCAGCAGCCGCAGCATTCCCTTTCCCTCCATTTCCCTGTGCAGCAGCATTTTTTCCCTCCCCCCCACTTCCCTGTGCAGAAGCCAAAGCTGTATTCCCTCCCCCTCTATTTCCTTGTGCAGCAGCATTTTTTCCCTCCCCCCACTTCCCTGTGCAGCAGCCAAAGTATTCCCTCCCCCTCCATTTCCCTGTGCAACAGCAGGATTTCTTCATCCCCCCTACTCTTCCCGTGGTCTGGCTGGCTCCCTTGCAGGAGTTATTTTAAAGTTTAAAGATGCCACGGCGCCTCCTCTAACGATCCACGCCTGCATCAGAAGTCTTCTCTGACGCAGGTGCGGCTCGTGAGAGGAGCCGCTGTGGCACCTGTAAACTGAAAAATAACTCCGGCAAGGGAGAACGGCCAACTGGCAGTTCAATGAGAGCCACAGCTTCAAAACAGAGCCCTCTGTCGGGCAGTGGATTTGCTCACCTTTGGGATTTTTGAAGCTTCAGTCTGGCCTGCTCTCTGCTCCCTGCGTGCCTTGCCGTAGTGTATTTTTTAGTTGAAAGACGCGGCGGCGGCTCCTCTCATGATCCCCACGACACAGGCGGAGATCGTGAGAGGAGCCACCGCTGCGTCTTTCAACTTAAAAATACAATATGGCAAGGCGAGCAGGGAACAGGCCAGACCGAACAACAGCATGGAAAACAGAACCCTAAGCGCGCATGCCGGAGACCTACAGCTCACGGAAAACGGAACACGCAGGTAACAGTGCGCATGCGCACTTAGAGTTTTATTATATTAGATATATGGAGAGCCCATTAAAATGAAATAAATGTGAATTAGTGGCAATACTCTAGTGAAATTTCTAAAGTGTTGGACTGATGACGATCAATGGCGTCAAATGCTCTCATTCAAACACAGCTTTGAGAAATCACCTTGATGGTCCTATAAGCACTTTAAGTGATCTGTTGGATATATATGCTTATTGATGACCTATATAGTTTTGATATATCCATTAGCTATTATTAAAATAAGTGCTGACTGCCTCTAGTCTAGCTTAAGATGTGAAATTAATCTTTGGAAAAAGTAAATGTGTCTCCTTTGCTTCTAAACCTTCACAGGCTCCCGACCCGTCTCAGGATTCATTTTAAATGTGATGCATTACTTTTAAAATTCTATATGGTATCTTCATCCCTGTTGTCCCTCTATTATGGAATGCTGATAGATTTTCCTATGCAAGAGGCTCCCAACAATTCAATAGTATACCAAAAAAAGGTTCAAAGCGGTTCACAGCAAGATAAAAATACAATCAATAAAATTGAAATGACATAATAAAACAATTAATTAATTGGTATACATCAATTAAGAATCAGTTAAAATTGAAATGCATCAGCTAAGAAACAGAAATGAGTTGAACAGTTGTAGTACTAGGATATAGACATGTCAAACAGACGGGTCTTTAATGTTTTCCTAAAATCAAAATAAGAAGTGGCCTCTAGTATAGGTTTTCCTAGCCACGTATTCAGTTTGGTGGCCTGGAAGGAAACTTCTTATATTGGCAGGATTTTAAAGGGGGATAGTTGAATAGATTTCTTCTACGTGTACTCTTGTTGAGATAATTCAAAGAGAAATGGGAAGCCAGATAGTCTGGTAACATCCCCCAAACTGCTGTGTAACAAATACAGGAAATCAAGAATTTCAGTCAATCCTTGGTCTTCAAATTATCTCAACTACGGAACGAACTTCCTCTTATCTTAAGGGGTCCTGGTTCTTTTCAACTTTTTTGCAAATCCGTAAAAACTTTTTTATTTGCTAAACACTTCGGAAATCAGCCGCTTTAATATTTTCTGACTGTTATTTTTCTTTGTATTTTGTTAAGTTTCTGTTCACCGAGTTGAGCTCCATATTGGTTGAAGACCCAGTATATAAAGCTAGTTTTTCGTTTTAGTGTCATTTACAGAATCAGGACCTGTATGTATTAAAGACCAGGCTTTCATCTACTTTGATGCTTGAACATGTGTTTGATAAATGATGATTTCACTAGTGTGGTTTCTATGCCGTTTGTTACTTGATTTTGTGATGAAGTCAAGAGCAGAGACGTAGCACCATAAAGCTTAATAAAGACGTCATCTAAAGAAATGTAACATCTCAGCGTTTGGAAATAGAATTGAAACAGTGAAATATTGTAAGTTCTTTGTAATTTAAAACTGAACATAATTACAAGAGATAAATAATTAGTGTTATAAATTTGCTGAGGTATTGTGATTAAATTACCAGCTGGATTTGTTTCATAATGCCATAATCTGTTTCCCATCATTAGACGTGCAGATTATTAACTCTATGTCAATCTGTGTGTGAGAGGTAAAGTACGGTAGTTGGAGCTTTTTTTTTTTTTAATTTAATCATTTTTATTAATTTTTCAAATTTACAAAAGCAAGCAATACAAACATTCCAACGAAAATGAACAAGACAAAAGCAGAAACAGTCGGGTCATTCGCGTCATCCTTCACGAAGACCCTCAGAAACCAACCCCACCATACCCACAAGAATCCCCCCACCCCCTTCCCACACACTCCACTGTCAAAAGTTAGTTGGAGCTTTTAATCACATTGACAGGAGGCTCAGTCTTTTTTAAAAGACTGTCTCCAAATGTTTTAACAAGTGCTGTGAATACGTCTACAATGGGTGATGTCCAGGAGAGAGTTTGGAATAGAAATCTTAAGGAAATAGAGATATCTATAAAGGACAGCTATGTAAATTCCTTTAAACACCTTGGTAGGTGGCAGAAAGTGGCAGCTGACATTAAATGGGAGAGTATTTCGCAGTGGTAACAGCTACAGCCTCAGCACCCTGAGGCTGTGGGTTCAAACCCAAAATGCTCCATATGACCTTGAGCAAGTCACTTAATCCCCCCCATTGTTCCAGG
Organism: Geotrypetes seraphini; assembly: GCF_902459505.1. Taxonomy (NCBI): domain Eukaryota; kingdom Metazoa; phylum Chordata; class Amphibia; order Gymnophiona; family Dermophiidae; genus Geotrypetes; species Geotrypetes seraphini. The sequence goes on from NC_047093.1 coordinate 9,478,002, forward strand.
TACATTAGATAGATTGTGAGCCCCCCAGGACAGGGAAAAATGCTTGAGCGCCTCAATAAATTCATGTGAACTGTTCTGAGCTCCCTTGGGAGAACAGTATAGAAAACTGAATAAATAAATAATGTGAAGAGTTTCAGCCTCTGATAACCAGAGCTGGTATTGTGATGTCATAATGCCTCATTCCACCAATGCCTGAGAGCCAACCTCATCAGTGATGTCACAATGGCTGGATTGTCCTTTACTTGGCTCACTTTTATTGCATTATGATTTCTAGAGTGGGGCAGTGGTTAAAGCTACAGCCTCAGCACCTCTAGGTTGTGGGTTCAAACCCATGCTGCGTCTTGTAATCCTGGGCAAGTCGCTTAATTAAAACTAAGCTAAACTAAACCTTAGGTTTGTATACCGCGCCATCTCCACAAGCGTAGAGCTCGGCACGGTTTACAGGGTTAGGTTGAAAAGGAGCTACAATGAAGGGTTATAGGAAAGGAGCTAGGAAGATAAAGAACCAAAGAGCGGGAGGTGTTAGATTTTTGAAAAGAGCCAAGTTTTCAGGTGTTTGCGGAAGGATTGGAGGGAACTTGAAACTCTGAGCGGGGAGGTGAGGTTGTTCCAGAGTTCTGTGGTTCTAAAGGGGAGGGATGTTCTTAGTTTTCCTACGCGGGATATACCTTTTGCAGAGGGGAATGATAGTTTCAGTTTTTGGGAGGATCTAGTGGAATTAGGGTTAGAGGAATTCCAGAAGAGTGGGATAACGGGAGGGAGGATGCCATGTAGGATCTTGAAAGCTAAACAGGCACATTTAAAGAGGACTCTGGAGTGAACTGGGAGCCAGTGAAGTTTGGACAGGAGTGGGGAGACGTGGTCGAACTTGCCTTTTGCGAAAATAAGCTTGGCCGCGGCGTTCTGGATTAGCTGGTCTATGGAGTTTTTTTTTAGTTAGGCTTAAATAGATGGAGTTGCAATAATCCAGTCTAGAGAGGATGGTGGATTGAACAAGGACGGTGAAGTGAGAATGATGAAAGTACGATCTCACCTTCCTCAGCATATAAAGACTTAATCCCCCCATTGCCCCAGATACATTAGATAGATTGTGAGCCCATCAGGACAGACAAGGAAAAATGTTTGAATACCTGAATAAATTCATGTAAACCATTCTGAACTCCCCTGGGAGAATGGTAAAGAAAATTGAATAAATAAATTAGGTTAGTCAAATGCGACTTTGCAGGCCTTCTATACTACTTAACAAATAAATGCACACACATCAAGCTGAGAGCAGCAGTCCGGGCTCGATCTGACCCCTTGGTAAACTGGAGTGGGCTGCAAAAGTTTGTGTTTGAAGTCAGTTACATATCTGAACGCTGCTCCACCACTAATATAGACACCGTGAGCTTTCATGTCTGCTCCTGGATGCTCTGGTGTACGCCAAGATTTGATCAGTGGGCCTGTTGTCCCACCTTAAAGCAGGTTAACTCTCTGCTGTCCAGCTGTAGCAGCTGATATTTAATTAGCTCCTGAACAGATTCTGTCTTTATCAGCAGCAACACAGTCCTGTTTTTTCATTCTAATTGCCGGAGATTAGAAAGCTGTGTTGGAACATCTCCCCATAGCTCTCTGTCTGTTGATATTCTAGAAGGTCACATCAATGTCACCCGGTTAAGTGATGGATTTGTTTTCTTGGGTTCTTATCCAAAAACACTGCTCTGAAGAGGAGTTATTCACAGGAACTCTGGGTTGGAGTTGTGTGTGTGTGTTTTTTTTAAGAATTTCGAATGCCCGTTGGCTGTTCTTTCTCTCCTTTCAGTTTCCTGCACAGTTGGAACTGGCCATTTTTGGGAGAATGCTGAAATGAGTTTCAAACACATCTACTTGGACATAAGAATTGCCGCTGCTGGGTCAGAGCAGTGGTCCATCATGACCAGCAGTCCTCTCACGCAGCAGCCCTCTGGTCAAAGACCAGCGCCCTAACTGAGACTAGCCCTATCAGCGTCCGTCCTTGTTCAGCAGAAACTTGTCTAACTTTGTCTTGAATCCCTGGAGGGTGTTTCCCTTATTTGAATCCCTGAAGGGTGTTTCCCCTATAACAGACTCCGGAAGAGCGTTCCAGCTTTCTACCACTCTCTGGGTGAAGAAGAACTTCCTTACGTTCGTACGGAATCTATCCCCTTTTAACTTTAGAGAGTGCCCTCTCGTTCTCCCTACCTTGGAGAAGGTGAACAACCTGTCCTTATCTACTAAGTCTATTCCCTTCAGTACCTTGAATGTTTCGATCATGTCCCCTCTCAATCTTCTCTGTTCGAAGGAGAAGAGGCCCAGTTTCTCTAATCTTTCGCTGTACGGCAGCTCCTCCAATCCCTTAACCATCTTAGTCGCTCTTTTCTGTAGTACCATGTCCTACTTCATGTATGGGGACCAGTGCTGTACGCAGTACTCCACGTGAGGGCGCACCATGGCCCGGTACAGCGGCATGATAACCTTCTCTGATCTGTTCGTGATCCCCTTCTTTATCATTCCTCGCATTCTGTTTGCCCTTTTTGCTGCCGCCGCACATTGCGTGGACAGCTTCATCGATTTGTCGATCAGAACTCCAAAGTCCCTTTCCTGGGAGGTCTCTCCAAGTACCGCCCCGGACATCCTGTATTCGTGCATGAGATTTTTGTTACCGACATGCATCACTTTACACTTATCCACGTTGAACCTCATCTGCCATGTCGATGCCCATTCCTCGAGCTTGACTATGTCACGTTGCAGACCTTCGCAGTCCCCCTGCGTCTTCACTACTCTGAATAACTTCGTATCGTCTGCAAATTTTATCACCTCGCTCGTCGTACTTATGTCCAGATCATTTATAAAGATGTTGAAGAGCACGGGTCCAAGCACCGAGCCCTGTGGCACCCCACTGGTGACGCTCTTCCAGTCCAAGTATTGTCCATTTACCCCCACTCTCTGTTGCCTATGCTCCAGCCAGTTTTTAATCCACGTGAGTATTTCACCCTCGATTCCATGGCTCGCAATTTTCCAAAGTAGGGGTAACTCAACATAGGTGTGATAATGGCACCAAAACAGGAGTGAAACGTTAGTTATGCCAAAAGTGCATTATCTGCTGTTCTATAACTGGACACTTAAGTATTCTCACGCCAAATTGCAAAAGGGCAGGATGTCTACCTAGGAAGGGTGTGGGCGGGGCATGGATGTGGGTGGGGCATGGGTGTTCTCACTATTCTTGCCTGTGGTCTATACAGCTCCCACTTTTATATGTCCAGCTGCCACCATTTATACCAACCATCAGCATGGCATGTGTCACTCCAAAATCTGGGTGTATAAATGGGTACTTGTACTAATATGATATAACTCCAGCTGAGTGCCCAAATTTTTGGCACTTACTGTAAGTTTTAGCATCCTTTCTTGAACTGAGTCCTTTCAGCCTCCTCTTAACCTGTGCACTGAAATGACAGTGCTCTGACTAAGAGATATAGAAAACATAGAAACATAGAAAGATGACGGCAGAAAAGGGCTATAGCCCATCAAGTCTGCCCACTCTACTGTCCCACCCCATTAAGTCAGAGTGCTGCTCGACCCACGTAGAGATCCCACGTGGATGTCCCATTTATTCTTAAAATCGAGCACGCTAGTGGCCTTGATCACCTGCACCGGTAGTTTGTTCCAGTGATTGTGATGTCATAATGCCTCATTCCACCAATGCCTGAGCTCCGTCCTCATCTGCACAAGCCTCAAACCCTTGAAAATCCTAAGTAGCAACATTCTAGAGCTCAGATTGTGATGTCATAATGCCTCATTCCACCAATGCCTAAGCTCCGTCCTCATCTGCACAAGCCTCAAACGCTTTAAAATCCTAAGTGGCAACATTCTAGAGCTCAGATTGTGATGTCATAATGCCTCATTCCAACAATGCCTAAGCTCCGTCCTCATCTGCACAAGCCTCAAACGCTTTAAAACCATAAGTGGCAACATTCTAGAGCTCAGATTGTGATGTCATAATGCCTCATTCCACCAATGCCTAAGCTCCGTCCTCATCTGCACAAGCCTCAAATGCTTTAAAATCCTAAGTGGCAACATTCTAGAGCTCAGATTGTGATGTCATAATGCCTCATTCCACCAATGCCTAAGCTCCGTCCTCATCTGCACAAGCCTCAAACGCTTTAAAACCATAAGTGGCAACATTCTAGAGCTCAGATTGTGATGTCATAATGCCTCATTCCACCAATGCCTAAGCTCCGTCCTCATCTGCACAAGCCTCAAACGCTTTCAAATCCTAAGTAGCAACATTCTAGAGCTCAGATTGTGATGTCATAATGCCTCATTCCACCAATGCCTAAGCTCCGTCCTCATCTGCACAAGCCTCAAACGCTTTAAAATCCTAAGTAGCAACATTCTAGAGCTCAGATTGTGATGTCATAATGCCTCATTCCACCAATGCCTAAGCTCCGTCCTCATCTGCACAAGCCTCAAACCCTTGAAAATCCTAAGTGGCAACATTCTAGAGCTCAGATTGTGATGTCATAATGCCTCATTCCACCAATGCCTAAGCTCCGTCCTCATCTGCACAAGCCTCAAACGCTTGAAAATCCTAAGTGGCAACATTCTAGAGCTCAGATTGTGATGTCATAATGCCTCATTCCACCAATGCCTAAGCTCCGTCCTCATCTGCACAAGCCTCAAACGCTTTAAAACCATAAGTGGCAACATTCTAGAGCTCAGATTGTGATGTCATAATGCCTCATTCCACCAATGCCTAAGCTCCGTCCTCATCTGCACAAGCCTCAAACGCTTGAAAATCCTAAGTAGCAACATTCTAGAGCTCAGATTGTGATGTCATAATGCCTCATTCCACCAATGCCTAAGCTCCGTCCTCATCTGCACAAGCCTCAAACGCTTTCAAATCCTAAGTAGCAACATTCTAGAGCTCAGATTGTGATGTCATAATGCCTCATTCCACCAATGCCTAAGCTCCGTCCTCATCTGCACAAGCCTCAAACGCTTTCAAATCCTAAGTAGCAACATTCTAGAGCTCAGATTGTGATGTCATAATGCCTCATTCCACCAATGCCTAAGCTCCGTCCTCATCTGCACAAGCCTCAAACGCTTGAAAATCCTAAGTAGCAACATTCTAGAGCTCAGATTGTGATGTCATGATGCCTCATTCCACCAATGCCTAAGCTCTGTCAAACGCTTTAAAATCATAAGTGTCTGAGGCTTATGCGGTTAAGTCAGAGCTTTCAGGAATGGGACAGGACAGGGAAATTGAGTTCCTACAGGAACGGGGAAAAATTTGTGCCTGTGTCATTCTCTACATGGCACTTCATAAATTTTTACGTAATCACAAATTCTGCCTCCTTCCAATGGCAATTGGACCTATGTGTCTGGAGCGGTGCCTGTGTTTATTTATTGGGATTTATTATGAAGAGATTCATCCAAGTGCTATACATTCACCTTGTTTGTTAACTCATCAGCTCACATCACTTCTGTCTTCTTCTTTGGGAATTGCGCTCACCTGATTCTCTAGAAGCTGCACGGCACAGAACCATGTCATGTTACGGAGGAGGGACTGACGCCCAGGGATTACCACTCCAGGGAGCGCACCAGGGACCTGTAGACCAAGGCGACCACCAGCCCGCTGGGCCAGCTGGCGCGCTACCACCCATTCCTGATGTCGAGGGGACAACTGAAACAGCGGCAGACTCGGGCGCACTCCCCCCCCTGCCCGTCCTCATGGGGAATGCGGGCGCCGTATCAGAATCTCCCCCCAGCGCTCCCCCCCCCCCCTGGGAGTGGGCACCTCCGGATGGGTACGCTCCTGCAGGTCCGAAGCCATAGCACCCGGATCCCTGACGACTGTAACCCTCCCGGCTGGCAAGGAACCTGCATTCTGAGCCCCCACTGTGGCCGCGAGACTCTTCCCCCTTCCCGCAACAGGGTTCCGGCTCCTGCCCCTGCGTGTCGACCCCGTACCGCGACCTATAGCAGGCGCCACCCCCACTACCTCCAGCGCTATAGCCGCCCGTGCCGATGCAGGTTCACTAGATAACATTAAATCTGCAGAGCTTTTCACATCCCTATAGTGGGGTGAAGAGTAGAGGTGAGGTGGAGCTGTGCAGTGATGCAGAAATGGTCTGAGTTTCCGGTTTGCAAGAACTATGCGAACCTCGGTTGCTCTGGAAATAAATGTGAAGGCAACACTTTGTTCTCTCCTCACTCTCATATACACGGGAGTAACTGTTTACACCAGAAGAGAGTTGTCGTATTAAATTGCCATTTTTATGTGGTATAATTACAGCAATTTCACCGGCAGAGCCTCCTGCTGCTGACAAATGAGGGACTTGATCCATTTTACCTTCAGAGTCGAAGAAGTCACTGTCATCTGAGGTTTCTCCAGTACATATCCCTCTGGAGTAACAGCACAATGTCCTCCATGTGGCAGAGAATGGTATCACGGCAGATAAGAGAACAAAGATGTCCAGTTCTGGCTGGTACTCTGGTGCCTTTTTCTTTCTACATAACTCTTGCATAGATAACAGTGCTTATAGACCGCATTACCAAAAAATCACCCTCCAGGGATTTAAGATAAAGTTGGACAAGTTCTTGCTAAACTGGAACGTACGCAGGTGAGGCTGGACTCATTTAGAGCAGTGATTCCCAACCCTGTCCTGGAGGAACACCAGGCCAATCGGGTTTTCAGGCTAGCCCTAATGAATATGCATGAGAGAGATTTGCATATGATGGAAGTGATAGGCATGCAAATTTGCTTCATGCATATTCATTAGGGCTAGCCTGAAAACCCAATTGGCCTGGTGTTCCTCCAGGACAGGGTTGGGAACCACTGATTTAGAGCACTGGTCTTTGACCTGGGGGCCGCCGCGGGAGTGGACTGCTGGGCAGGATGGTCCACCGGCTATTCTTATGTTCTTATGTTCTATGCGGTTAACAAAAAATTATAAACATTAAACATAATCAAGGATAAATGAATGTAGTTAGGAAATGTTAGGAAATTCTACTTTATGGAGAGGGTGGTGGATGCCTGGAATGCGCTCCCGAGAGAGGTGGTGGAGAGTAAAACTGTGACTGAGTTCAAAGAAGCGTGGGATGAACACAGAAGATTTAGAATCATAAAATAATATTAAATATTGAACTAGGCCAGTTACTGGGCAGACTTGTACGGTCTGTGTCTGTGCATGGCCGTTTGGAGGAGGATGGGCAGGGGAGGGCTTCAATGGCTGGGAGGGTGTAGATGGGCTGGAGTAAGTCTTAACAGAGATTTCGGCAGTTGGAACCCAAGCACAGTACCGGGTAAAGCTTTGGATTCTCGCCCAGAAATAGCTAAGAAGAAAAAAAAAAAAAAAATTAAATTGAATCAGGTTGGGCAGACTGGATGGACCATTCGGGTCTTTATCTGCCGTCATCTACTATGTAGTCAGATATTTTGTGAAAAGATACATTTTCAGCTGTTTTCTAAAATGTCTAGAGCAGGGCTGCCCAAGTCTGGTCCCCGAGGTCTAATGGCAAGCCAGGTTTTCAGGATATCCACAATGAATATGCATGAGAGAGATTTTCCTGCACTGCCTTCTGGGTATGCAAATCTCTCTCATGCATGTTCATTGTGGATATCCAGAAAATCTGGCCTGCCAGTAGATCTCGAGGACCGGACTTGGGCAGCCCTGGTCTATAGGAATCAACAGTGATCGAAATTCATTTTCATGAAAAGTTGCCTGGGATGCCAAAGAATGATTAAGAAATTTCTTACTTTTATAACCCTTTACTGAAGGAAAATTAAACAAAGCAGAGGGTTTTCTACTATGTTTGTGAGTAGCTATGGAGAAACTATTAACCAAGTAGGTAGGGGCTGCTCCATATAAAGCAGGGGTGTCAAGGTCCCTCCTCGAGAGCCACAATCCAGTCGGGTTTTCAGGATTTCCCCAATGAATATGCATGAGATCTATTAGCATACAATGAAAGCAGTGAATGCAAATAGATCTCATGCATATTCATTGGGGAAATCCTGAAAACCCGACTGGATTGCAGCTCTCGAGAAGGGACTTTGACACCCCTGATATGAAGCCTTGTAACAAAAGCAACCCAGCTTAAACAGGACCTGGGCCTCCACAGGCAACCAATGCAATTCACAGTAGAATAACGTTATGTGATCATATTTCTTCAGTCCGGGCAGGCAGGACATTCCAAATCAAAATCTACTATCGCAACAGGTATAACATAAGGACATAAGAATAGCCTTACTGGGTAAGACCAATGGTCTATTAAGCCCAGTAGCCCGTTCTCACGGTGGCAAATCCAGGTCCCTAGTACCTGGCCAAAATCCAAAGAGTAGCAACATTCCATATAGAATCTGAAAGAATAGCAAGATTCTGGAATCCCAGAGAGTAACAAGATTCTAGAATTCCAAAGAGTAGCAACATTCCATTCAGAATCTCAAAGAATAGCAAGATTCCAGAATCCCAGAGAGTAACAAGATTCTAGAATCCCACGGAGTGGCAACATTCCATACAGAATTTCAAGGAATAGCAAGATTCCGGAATCCCAGCGAGTAATAAGATTCTAGAATCCCAAAGAGTAGCAACATTTCATACAGAACCTCAAGGAATAGCAAGATTCCGGAATCTCAGAGACTAACAAGATTCTAGAATCCCAAAGAGTAGCAATATTCCATGCTACTGATCCAGGGCAAGCAGTGGCTTCCCTCATGTCTTTCTGAATAACAGGTATGACAATTCTCCTTGAGTAATCCATCTCTGTACTGTCTGTGATATTGTTACCACACCAACAGAAACCATCCTGGACTTCCTCTGTATGAAAGATAAACATTGTCTCAGCATTCCCGATGCAGGCTACTTGCGGGTACCCGTGTGCCTTCTGCTGCAGGCAGTGACACTTGAACAGAGGAATACACATCTCCTTTAACTACATCTATAATAATAAAGGCAGGTAAAGTTTATCGGCAGAGCTATTTTCTGTGGCTGAGGGATAACAGTGCATGAACTCCTGTGCCAGGAGATTTAGAGCTGCTGTCAGACAAGGTAGAGAAAAGTGCTGATATTATTTCAGTGGAGCAGCACATGTATTAACTCAAGGGGGGCTTACCCTGTCAATACCACAACGAGCAACGCGTGACACTGAGAAGAGCTCCCTTGGGAAGGATGTCACAGCAGTACTGAGAAGAACCTGATCACCAACGTGTGGAAACATTGGCCATTTAGTTCACCGGGAGCCTGGCTCTCTGCTGCCTCCTTCCTGGATTGATTGATTTAGAATATAAGAATAGTCCTACTGGGTCAGACCCATGGCCACCTAGCCCAGTATCCTGTCTTCATGGTGGCCGATCCAGGTCACAAGAAACCCAAATAGTAGCAGTATTCCACGCAGAATCCCCAAAGAGTAGTAAGACTCCATGCTACTGATCCCAAGGCAAGCAGTGACTTCCCCTATGTCTGTTTCAATAGAAGCCTATGGACTTTTCCTCCAGGAACTTGTCCAATCCTGTATTTCATGTAACTTCAATGATTGTTCCCTAGTCTTCATAATTTTTGAGAGTAAAAAATTGGTTTACTTATTTACAAAATACATGTCCTGTATTATTTAACGATCACCTACATAATAAATTCATCACAGAACAAATAACCAGTCTAAAACATTTAACCAGACTGTCTCTGTTGAACTCTTAAAAGCTGTTAACCATTGCCTCACCGCTGGTAAACTGTCACAGCTTCAGAGGCCAATAAACAGCTCTATAAGAAGGAGGGGTGAAGAACTTAGGTGCACGACGGAGGAACGGGACTTGGGTGTAATTCTATGTGATAATAATAATAATTTTATTCTTATATATCGCCAAAGCCATGGTAGTTCGAGGTGGTTTACAATAAGAAGAGCTGGACAATCGGCAACATAGTTACAGTGTAGAATCAATGAATACAAGTATACAGAATAGGAGAGATCATGAACAAAAAATTCTTAATCTTAAGGTGGCCAAACAGATTGAAAAGGTGACAGCGAAAGCTAGAAGGATACTAGGTTGCATAGGGAGAGGTATGGCCAGTAGGAAAAAGGAGGTATTGATGCCTCTGTATAAGGCTGGTGAGACTTCATATAGAATATTGTGTACAGTTCTAGAGGCCTCACCTTCAAAAAGATTTAAAAAGGATGGAGTCAGTCCAGAGGAAGGCGACTAAAATGGTGTGTGGTCTTTGTGGGGACAGACTTAAAGATCTCAATCTGTATACTTTGGAGGAAAGGCGGGAGAGGGGAGATATGATAGAGATGTTTAAATACCAATGTGCATGAGTCGAGTCTCTTTCATTTGAAAGGAAGCTCTGGAATGAGAGGGCATAGCATGAAGTTAAGAGGTGAGAGGCTCAGGAGTAATCTAAGGAAATACTTTTATACGGAAAGGGTGGTAGATGCATGGAACAGTCTCCTGGTAGAGGTGGCGGAGACAGAGACTGTGTCTGAATTCAAAAGGGCCTGGGATAGGCATGTGGGATCTCTCAGAAAGAGAAAAAGATAATGGTTACTGCGGATGGGCAGACTGGATGGGCCATTTGGCCTTTATCTGCCGTCACGTTTCCATGCCTGTCATTAAAACGCCATCTAAACATAGCCAAGCTGAGCATCAGATGAAGCCCCAGCACAGGAGAACACTAGGGGAATTTTAAATCTTGCCATTTGGTGACCTCCCTGAGCACAGAAGCTGGAATCGTGACCCAGTCACTGCAGGGGAGTCACCCCCCGTTTCCCTTGTGCCCTCTTTGGCTGCACTGCCCACTTGGCACTGCCCTGCCCGAGTAGCAGAAGATCCTCCGACTCCACCCCTACCAACAGCAACCGCAGGAGAACCCCAGAGGAACTTAAACCCTGCGGTCCTCCAGCACCGCCCCACCCCACCAATCTGATGCTAGAAATCTCTGTCTCTGAGGAAGAGGAAATCCCACAGCAGCTGAAGATGAGACGGTGGGCAGAGAGCTCCCGACATAAGCACTGCAAATAAGCGTGAGAATAGAGAAAGATCTGTCTAGTCTGCCCATCCGCAATAACTGCTAATGAGTGTGGACATTTCAGGACAAAGCAGGTACACACATTCGCTCAGTTTCAGAAGCATCATAAGAACATAAGAACATAACATAAGCAATGCCTCCACTGGGTCAGACCCGAGGTCCATCGTGCCCAGCAGTCCGCTCACGCGGCAGCCCAGCAGGTCCAGGACTTGTGGAGTAGCCCTCTATCTATACCCCTCTATCCCTTTTTCCAGTAGGAAATTGTCCAATCCTTTCTTAAACCCCCAGTACCGTACTTTGTCCTATTACGTCCTCTGGAAGCGCATTCCAGATGTCCACCACACGCTGGGTAAAGAAAAACTTCCTAGCATTCGTTCTGAATCTGTCTCCTTCCAACTTTTCCGAATGCCCTCTTGTTCTTTTATGTTTTGAAAGTTTGAAGAATTTATCCCTCCTTCCCACCTGCAGTCTCCTACAACTCCCTGGTGCTCACTGACCCCCAACCCTACTCTGCTAGCCTCTAGCGCTTTCCCAGCCGACAGACTCTGGGCTGCCTTTGACCAAGTATCCGATTCCCTCACCCTCAAACTCTGTCTCAAAATGAGATCCTGCAATTGTTCTTTAGACCCTTTCCCCTCCTACCTCTATGAGAAAATACCCACTCAAGCCATTTCTTCCATTACCAAACTCCTAAACTCTGCTCTACATTTGGGCCTTTTCTCCCCAGAAATGGGCCATATCGCCTTAACCCCGCTACTGAAAAAACCCGACCTCGACCCTTCCGCTCCATCCAGCTATCGCCCAATAGCAAATATCCCCCTCCTAACCAAGATGCTTGAGTTCATCATATCGACCCAACTCTCATCCTACCTAGAGAAATTCTCCATTCTTCAAACTTTCAAAACATAAAAGAACAAGAGGGCATTCGGAAAAGTTGGAAGGAGACAGATTCAGAACGAATGCTAGGAAGTTTTTCTTTACCCAGCGTGTGGTGGACATCTGGAATGCGCTTCCAGAGGACGTAAGGGATGATGCATGAAAATGACATTTCGGCTTCTCATCTGCAGTGAATAGTGTAGCTTTTTAATGAAGTCTTGGAGTGACTCGGGGTAACCAATACTGGTCCTCAATGGGAGACTTGCTTTTTCCATCTTCCGCTGTTATATGTGGGGCAGAACATTTCCAGGAAGGAGAGACTAGTGGAATCTATTTGTGGGGTGGGGGGGGATACAAAAAGAACTCTCTAAATGGCTATTACAAGAACAAGTTCGTCGGGAATGAAATACGTCGGGGTGACCAGGAGAGATTTCTATCAATGCCGCAGTATCATTAGAAGCCACTAAAGATCACTTATTACCGTTCTTTCTAAGTGGGAAAGTCGGGGGCTGGTCTAAGCAATAAACAATAGACCCGGCTCTTTGATGGCTGCTCTTTCTTGTCGACAGTAAAGGAACAGGCAAGTCTGACGCTACTGCACACAAATCTCAGGCTCCCTTTTTGAACTCTGTACGGTTTGAGAATAAATCCGAGATTAAAGGCTGCGGAGAACGTCGCAGAGGCTGCGCTGCATGTTAACAGGCTCCGGCTGCCGTTGAACAGTTAATTGGAATCAAATCAATACCGAGCTAGTAGCGAAAATAAAACATTCAGATGGCCGCATGTTTATTGGAATCATGTTTGCTCTGATTCCTTACTGCTTCCTGATGTTTCAAAGACCCTGATTAAAACTTATTTTTCTAAGATATGGTTTGCTCTGTGTGCAGGAAAAATGCTGATTAGACGCTTTGTAGCAGTAATGCCAGTGACCTTGAAGAAGGTTTGACTGCTCTTGAAACAGAGCCTAAAATAGCAATGTCATTGTACAGGGATTAGCTGAAGAACTGCAGATCAGAAATTCAGAACATTCTGCAAGCTTTGCGTACATGCATAGATGATTATAAACTGGTCTTTCTGGCCCAGTATCCTGCTCCCAAAGAGTAACAAGATTCCCTTCTGCTTATCCCAGGAATAAGTAGTGGATTTGTCCCAGTGCATCTTAATAACTGCTTACGAACTTTCCCTCCAGAAACGTATCCATACTTTCTTTTTAATCCCATCTATACAGTGGTGCCTCGCATAAAGAACGCCTCGCACAGTGAACGCTGCACACAACAAACTTCATTTCATGATTCATACAACGAACTTCGTTTCACACAACGAAGTCGCCCGAGCTTCCACGATCGCTGCCGATGTATTGCATCCTTCCGCGCAGGCACTGCAGGCAGTCGTTAGTCACTGCGCTTAACGCGTTTCACATAACGAACCTTTCGCATAACAAACTTGCTCCTGGAACGAATTAAGTTCGTTGTGTGAGGCACCACTGTACTAATATCACATCCCCCAGCAACAAATTCCAAAGGTTTTCTATTCTTTGAGTGAAAAGTCCAATTTATTTTATCAAAAGCATCCTCACAACTGAACACAAACCACAACAACGCATACAGGTATTGCTCCATTCAAATACATAACCAATGGATTTTCATGTTACATATCTCCCTCCCCACATACCCAACCAATCCCTCCAGCAACTCCTCAGATACCTCCTCATTTTGAGGGTGACATACACCTTGGTTCATAGGCCTACTGCCACCCCTATTCACAATCTCCTTTTCCACAGTCTCACATCTCTTCCCCCTCCCTACTCCACCTCTCAGTCCTCTCATGATCCCCACCGTCAACCCAACCCCATGCCTACGGTCTCCTTAAACTCCATTGCCTCCATGGGGTGGAGGTGGGGAGCAGGGTCATGCACATAATCATTTTCCTATCAACCCTACACTAATCCCCCATATTTCTTTACGCCATTAAGGGCAGTGGGATAATATTCTAAGTAGTGTGGCGCAGTGGTTAAAGCTACAGCCTCAGCACCCTAAGGTTGTGGGTTTAAACCCACACTGCTCCTTGTGACCCTGGGCAAGTCACTTAAACCCCCATTGCCCCAGTAGAGAGATTGTGAGTAGAGAATGACACGGTGACAAAATTCATCACCATTCCCGTCCCCGCGGATAACCGCAGGAAATAAGCCCATGTCATTTTCTAGTGTCTATTTCATCCTCTGTCCTTCTACCCCAGCATTCTTCAGAGCAAAGCTTGCGGGTCAGTGGTTGTGGCCATTCATACTCTGATTCTTATGGGAGCCAAGGATAATGAAGCCATTGTGACATCACTGATGTGATTGGCTCTTAGGCACTGGTGGAATGAGGCATTATGACATCACAATATCTGCTCTGGATAATGAAGCCATTGTGACATCACTGATGTGATTGGATCTAAGGCACTGGTGGAATGAGGCATTATGACATCACAATATCTGCTCTGGATACCAGAGACTGTCATTCTGTAGTGTCTGTTTCAACCTCAGTCCTTCTACACCAGCATTCTTCAAAGCAAAGCTTGTGGGTCAGTGGTTGTGCCCTATTATACTCCGATTCTTCCCTCTCTCCTTAAAGAATGACATGAAGATGGTTTCCCACGGGAACGGTGATGAATTTTGTCACCGAGTCATTCTCTAATTGTGAGTCCACCAGAACAGACAGGGAAAAATGTTTGAGTACCTGAATAAATTCATGTAAACTGTTCTGAGCTCCCCTGGGAGAAGAGTATAGAAAATTGAATAAATATCTCTAAAAACGCTTTTCTTTGCCTTGACCTCTAGACCAAATATAATCCATCTGCAAACACTGAATGCACTGCCTTTCTCCATCGCCGAGAGAAAAGATTCAAAGAAGAGCGACCAAGATGGTAAAGGGGATGAAACTCCTCTCGTATGAGGAAAGACTAAAACGGTTAAGGCTCTTCAGCTTGGAAAAGAGACGGCTGAGGGGAGATAGGATTGAAGTCTACAAAATCCTGAGTGGAGTAGAACGGATACAAGTGGATCAATTTTTCACTAGGGGACACTCGATGAAGTTACAGGGAAATACTTTTAAAACCAATAGGAGGAAACATTTTTTCACTCAGAGAATAGTTAAGCTCTGGAACGTGTTGACAGAGGATGTGGTAAGAGCGGATAGCGTAGCTGGTTTTAAGAAAGGTTTGGACAAGTTTCTGGAGGAAAAATCCATAGTCTGTTATTGAGAAAGACATAGGGGAAGCCACTGCTTGCCCTGGATCGGTAGCATGGAATGTTGCTATTCTGTGGGATTCTAGAATGTTGTTACTCTCTGGGATTCCGGAATCTTGCTATTCTTTGAGATTTTGTATGGAATGTTGCTACTCTTTGGAGTTCTAGAATCTTGTTACTCTCTGGGATTCCGGAATCTTGCTATTCTTTGAGATTCTGTATGGAACGTTGCTACTCTTTGGAGTTCTAGAATCTTGTTACTCTCTGGGATTCCGGAATCTTGCTATTCTTTGAGATTCTGTATGGAATGTTGCTACTCTTTGGAGTTCTAGAATCTTGTTACTCTCTGGGATTCCGGAATCTTGCTATTCTTTGAGATTCTGTATGGAATGTTGCTACTCTTTGGAGTTCTAGAATCTTGTTACTCTCTGGGATTCCGGAATCTTGCTATTCTTTGAGATTCTGTATGGAATGTTGCTACTCTTTGGAGTTCTAGAATCTTGTTACTCTTTGGGATTCCGGAATCTTGCTATTCTTTGAGATTCTGTATGGAACGTTGCTACTCTTTGGAGTTCTAGAATCTTGTTACTCTCTGGGATTCCGGAATCTTGCTATTCTTTGAGATTCTGTATGGAATGTTGCTACTCTTTGGAGTTCTAGAATCTTGTTACTCTCTGGGATTCCGGAATCTTGCTATTCTTTGAGATTCTGTATGGAATGTTGCTACTCTTTGGAGTTCTAGAATCTTGTTACTCTCTGGGATTCTGGAATCTTGCTGTTCTTTAAGATTCTGTATGGAATGTTGTTAGTCTTTGGGATTCTAGAATGTTGTTACTCTCCGGGATTCTGGAATCTTGCTATTCTTTGAGATTCTGTATGGAATGTTGCTATTCTTTGGGATTCTAGAATGTTGTTACTCTCCGGGATTCTGGAATCTTGCTATTCTTTCAGATTCTGTATGGAACGTTGCTACTCTTTAGGTTTTGGCCAGGTACTAGGGACCTGGATTGGCCACCGTGAGAACTGGCTTCATATGTCTATAAGCTCAATTTCCAGATTTAGTCTGCCTGAATTTCTAATTGCTGTTCCCTAAAGGTCAAGTTTATGTCAGTGCCCTTGCTCCTGGCTTTGGTAGGGAGAAGCCAGCCAGCCAATAGAAGAGAGGTGCCTGCATTTTATTCCAGCAGTGTTACCGAAGTCCATTCTAATTGTGGCCCTTGCTGAACTAGAGAATGGCATGGGGACAAATTTGTCCCTGTCCCTGCGGGATCTCAATATCCCCATCTTGTCCCTGCACGTTCTGTCCCTTCCCCATTCCTGCAAGCTCTGTCCTCATCTGAATAAGTCTTGAACACTTTAAAATCCTAAGTGTTTGAGGCCTGTATGGTTAAGGCAGAGCTTGAAGGAATGGGACAGGGACAGGATGGGGATATTGAGATCCCGCAGGGACAGGGACTAATTTGTCCCTATGTCATTCTCTACATACATCTTGCACTTGTCAGGAAAACCTCCAGATAGTTCATAGAAAATTCCAGTATAGCAAAACTCTGGAACCCACAATTTAGAAGGTGCTGGAATTTGGTAGACGCCTTGGAGGGTCTTACCATGTTAGGAGATAAGGTTCTGCTGGCAGTGGAGCCATTCCCTCTGTGTAAGCCTACTCCCTGCTGTCCCACTTTGTCTTAGCTTCATCTCCCGCCTCTGATCTTGTAACTATAGGGAGGCCCCTTCGCATATATCTGGAGCAAGAGAGCAACTGAAAGAATCGGCCCTTTTAGACTTTCACAGGTTGGCCATGAAAGAAAGTTGCCAGAGGAGCAAGGATTCAAGAAGGACCAGGAAGAAGAGACAGAACTAAAATAGATGCACCTGTCCACCTCTAGAAAATCCTAAGGAAAGGAACAGGAGGTCAGTCTGTGTTTCTCCTACAACAAGCAGGTGACCTTTTCCTTCTCTACAGGACTGAAGGGTGTACTAATTGACTATTTATTACCGTCTTATCTACTGGAGCCACCTGCCAGCATTTGGAGGTTGGGGAAATTGTAAGTGAATAATAAATAAGCCCTGGTATATGTTTAACATCTGCCAATGTGAACAGCAGATAATCTAAACTGTGGGCTTGAAAGACCCTCACCAACCCAGTAAGAAGGTTTAACCATCTAAGGAAATTAAAGTAACCATTAATTGTATTTTCATCTATGTCTGGAGAGAGGAGGAAAGAAATGTAAATAGTTACAACTTGATCAGTGAAGATAAAGTATATTGTGCCTAAATCATTTAAAGGACAATAAATTTTGGTTCAGACAGAAAAGACTGGGTGGAGTGGATTTCTGACTCAAAAATCTGGTGCTGCTTGCTGTGGTCTCCCAGGAGAAATCCTGGCTCCAAACCAGCTTCTTCCACCCAGCTTCCAGGGCTTACACCAGCCAGCTACCTAGGGTATGCACACAAGGGCATTACACAACCTTGGAAGAATCCTGGCTTCTTGCTTTCACCAAGTTCCTCACAGTCTCCTCCCAAAGGGTCCTGATTGCAGCTTGTATCTGAAGATCTTCCCTTTGAAGAGAGGTCAGCAGTGCAGGTTGCTCCCCATTCTGGCTGTTGTTTGCCTCCAACTCCTGGGGCTCCCCTGCAAGACAATGACCTGTGGAAGAACCTCAGAGGCACCACCTGTTGTGTGGAGCTTAACGAAGTCCCTTCCACACTGCTGCCTTCTGCCCCAGCTGAAGGCGAGAGTAACTCGTTCCGCTGGTGCTTGAAAGCACTCAAGTGTCATCTGCTTCATCACCGGAGCAGATGTGGAAGCTGGAGGGTTCTTCCACTCTTTCTCCCTCCTCTTGTCCATCAACAGGCAGGTAAGATCCAATTTGGCACGATAACTTCCCAACAATGGAGCACAAGCAGACACCATCTTGGATCTGAAAAAGATTGTATCTTTGAGTATCATTTATAATATTAATAATTAAAAAAATAACTCCCTGAAAATCTTCCTGATGTTATCTGACCCCTTCTTAAGTCTCCCCACCTATCTATGGCTGCCCTAATTAAATGCCTACCTCCAGTATTCCTAAGCAAAGCCAAGAGCAGTTTTTCAGAATTTGCTCCAAATCTAAACAACTTATACATATTCATAGCTCACTCCTTGAACATTGTGGTGAGCTCTGTTTGGGTAATCAGTAATGCAGCTTTCGCTTTTGGCAGTGGTCTTCCCTGATTTTTCAATTGGGGCCAATTTTAATCCACAAAATATCTCCCATGTGGGGCTAAGACACTGTTTACAAGTGAGTGAAAATGACATCCATCCCTGAAAGCCCATTTGAAGACTTTTCATTGGGGGTATCCTCAAGGAGGTGGACATTCCCAAATGCACTCTCTTCAAATGATCCGGATGAAGAAAATAAGAAGAGACTCAAGCACTGGCAAGTTAGATGCAAAGCATTGATAAAGAAAGCTTAAAAAAATATGAAAATAAACTTTCCAAAGAGGCAAAAAACTCATAACAATTTTTTTAGGTACATCAGAAGCAGAAAACTTGTGAGGGAATCCGTGGGACCGTTGGATGATCAAGGAGCAAAAGGGACAATCAGAGAGGATAAGGCCATAGCAGAGAGACTGGATGAATTCTTTGCTTCAATCTTTATGGAAGAAGATGTAAGAGATCTACCTGAACAGGATATGGTTAACTGAAAGAAATATTGGTGAATCTGGAAGATGTAGTAAGCCAAATCAACAAGTTAAAAAGGGATAAATCACCTGGACCGGATGGTATACATCCCAGGGTACTAAAAGAATTCAGACATGAAATAGCTGACCTGCTATTAGTGATCTGTAACATGTTGCTAAAATCTTCTATAGTACCTGAAGATTGGAGGGTGGCCAATGATACACTGATTTTTTAAAAAGGATTCCAGGGGAGATCGGGGAAATTACAGACCGGTAAGCCTGACTTCAGTGCCAAGGAAAATGGTGGAAACAATTATAAAAAAATTAAATTGCGGAACACGTAGACAAACACGATTTAATGAGACAGAGTCAGCAATGGGTTCAGCCTTGGGAGATCTTGCCTCCCCAATTTGCTTGACTTCTGTGAAGGTGTAAATAAACATGTGGATAAAGGTGAGCTGGTTGATGTAGTGTATCTAGATTTTCAGAAAGCTTTTAACAAAGTTCCTCACGAGAGACTCCTGAGAAAATTAAAGAGTCATGGGATAGGTGGCAAAGTTCAGTTGTGGATTTGGAATTGGTCATTGGACAGAAAACAGAGGATAGGGTTAAAATGTCATTTTTCTCAATGGAGGAGAGTAAACAGTGGAGCGCCGCAGAGGTCTGTACTGGGTCCGGTGCTATTTAACTCATTTATAAATGATCTGGAAATTGGACCG